>NC_089504.1:147454888-148799628 GCF_036850995.1 Saccopteryx leptura
AAGTTCAAACAGGAAAAAAGCCAGTGTCCAAGGGAAAATTTGGCTTATCAATCACCCTCATTACTTTGCAGAATAAAACCGTCCCTGGGATAGTCAGAATTTTAACTACTTTCTGCCAAGGAAGCAACACAAATAAAGACAGTGCTACCTTCTGACTCCCCTTACAGCCATCGCTAACTTTCCCCACTCACTCGATGTTTGTGGCGCTTTAGTTGCATTTATGGGTCATTTCATTAAGAAAAGGAGCAAACACTTCTGTTGGTAAAACGAAGTCCAGGATTGCAGTGTGTGTAAGAAAGGCTCAGGCACACTGTCACACACATGGATGATCACATTTCCTCTAACAAGACTACAGTAAGCCCTCACTTTACATGGTCGGTAGGTTCTTGGAATGGGTGAAACGATGTGTATAACAAAACCAGTGTTACCATAAGCTAATAGATCAAAACAAGAGTTCCTCCTGCATCTCATCATGACAAAACAGTGTTACTCAAGGACCTGCTGTACATCTAAATAGTAAGAGAAAAAACTGGTCATTAAGTACTGGTTCCTGTGGATTTCAGTCTGAAAGTCCACATTGGATACAAGTTTATGCTCAAAATATAACTGACTTTTAAAAATAACTTTTGTAAATAGGGAATACAGCTATACACTTTAAAAAGTTCAAGATAATCAATGAAAAATCTCCCACCCTTCTCCCAACTGCTGAATCCCACCATTCATCTCCCTAAATTACATCTCTGGAATTGATCACAGACAAGCAAACATGAATATTTTCCTTTTTTACAGAAAATATTTTATGATATAAACTGCTGCAATTTTCTAAAAATTGATGATCTTAAATTTTTCATATTGGCCCTGGCCAGTTGGCTCAGTTGGTAGAGTGTCACCTGGGTGTGTGGATGTCCTGGGTTCAATTCCCGGTCAAGGCATACAGAAGCAAACATCTGCTTCTATACCCCCTCTCCCTCCCCCTTCTCTCTTTTTCTCTCCCACAGCTATGGCTTGGTTAATTCAAGTGCATGGGTTCCAGGCACTGAGGATGGCTCCAAGTCTCTGCCTCAGGTGCTAAAAATAACTCAGTTGTGAGCATGGCCCCAGATGAGCAGAGCATCAGCCCCAGATGGGGTTGCTGGGTGGATCTTGGTTGGGTTGCATGTGGGAGTCTTGTCTATTTCCCCTCTTCTCACTGGAAAAGAAGAAAAAAATAAGAATTTTTTATATTGGTATGAAAGGAGTTCCGTTTGATGGATGTATCATGATTTATTTTAACTAGATTTCCCCCCCCCCTTTTTTTAGCATGAGAGAGGCAGGAAGAGAACGATGAGAAGAATCAACTCTTAGTTGCATCACTTTAGTTCATTGATTGCTTCTTATACGTGCCTTGATGGGAGGGGGGGGGGGGACACTCCAGCCAAGCCAGTGACCTTTGGGCTCAAGCTGGCAACCTGGTGAGCCTACACTCAAACCAGATGAGCCCACGCTCAAGCCAGTGACTTCAGGGTTTCAAACTTGGGACCTTAGTGTCCCAGGTCGATGGTCTCTATCCACTGCATCAGCACTGGTCAGGCTAGACCCCTTATTGGTGGATATTTAAATTGTTTACAAGCTTTAAGTATGCTGCTCACTAACATTGGCTAAGCTCTTTCCTGTCAGTCACTCAGTTAAGCCTTTTATATGTATTGCCTGTCTTTACAACAAACCAATGTAATAGTTAATGTTTTATAAGTGGGATAAATAGGGTTTAGAATAGTTAAGTACCTTGACTAAGGTTGCATGGCAAGTAAGTGTTAGGAGCTAATTAGCCAGCACACTCAGCCTGATTAAAATAATTAGGAGAACCGTTTCCATGGGGGGTCAGGCTGCTGGCACAGACACACAAGAAACCTATGTATTTTGGGTGCCAATCTTTATTTTTGTATTTGCTTCCTTGTTTCTATTAAGTATTTTCTTCCTGTGCATTTTCTTATCTTTCTCAGGCTTTTCATAATTCCTCAGATTTATTTTCCATGTATTTCATGTATTAATTTGGCATCACACAACTTCTAAGGCAGAAGTTATAGTAAATTGAAACGACAGTTTCCAATCAGCTACTCGCCATTCTGGTGTATAGTTTGAACAACTGTTAGATGACTCTCTTATTCAGAGGTGTTCATCTTAAACATTTTTAGAGTGTGAACAGAATCTTCCCCCTCTTTATGCCTTCCTTAAATCTCATTCAGCTGTAGTATCGAGGGGCTACCGCTGCTGCTAGTGTGGAAGGTTGAGGAGATGGTCCCGCCCTGTGGCTAAGACAAGCTTCCAAGTGCTACTCAGTAAGGCAAAAGGCAAAGCCAGGCCATAAGAATTATAAAGTGTTTGGGAAGTTCAACATGTGATCAGGCTTCATTTCATTGATGAGTAGGGAAGGCAAAGTAAGAAGGGCTTGAAGGAGAAAGAAAAAATGTCTTTTAATTAAGAGACTTTAAGGACAATAGAAATTTGACAGGCCTAATAGTGGCAAGAGACTGAGTTTAGAGAAATCTTGCACAGGAAGAGAGGAAATTAGAGATTAACTGGTGCAGGGGTTAAAGAGCTTGCGAGAGATCAAAGGCATAAACACTCTCCGTACACATTAACAAAATTCATAGAAATAAAACTCTTGACAGAATTCCAGAGAGGAGCTGAGTGAGTTGGGTATTGCCAAAGCAAAGAAATTACTCAGCTGCCCAAAGAAACTGGAGGGAAAAAACCAATAAAGAACCTAGAGGGCTCCCCGAAGTCTAGCCTGGAAATCAAAGGTAACAAATCGGTTGACCCAGATTTGGCAGGGAGGGCTCCAGATGCCCTGGACCAGACTGTACAGCCGTTGCTTCAGGGAGGACGTATCGATTTGAATTTTCAGATACAATGCCCTCCCTCTTTACAGCTAAAGTAAAAACACTAGTTTTGAGACGGACTCAACAAATGCCTTCTTGCTGGGCAGTGGCGCACTCTTGCCTGGAACAGGCAACTTTCTGAGTTGTACACCCTTTGAAAATTGGGATGCTTTATTAAAAGAATACCTTAGTGAAAAGAATAACGGAACTCAAAACTGCCACAGTCTGATACAGAAAGCACAATTTTAAGTGCACACACACACAGGCACACACAAACCGCAGTCTCTAATCTAGGAGACCAGATAGAAAGGTGCCCAGCTGGTTATTACAGTGGCCTGAGAGATTGTGAGAATTTCATATACTCTGGAAAGGGGCAATGGGTATAGAAATATGGATGAGCTACTTCCAGTGCCCAAACTGCCGAGGTGGGTTGAGTGAGGAAGAGCGAGTGTGGGGCACATATTGCTGGGGACCTTGTATGAGCTGAGAGGCAGGATAGGGAGGTGATGATTATGGGAACAGGCTTTGGACGCAGGCCCAGCTGGGAGGTCTTACTTGACTAGCTGAATGATCTTGCATAAGTAACTTAATTTCATTCCTCATTTTTTCAGTGGTAAAACAAGGCTGATAATAGGACCTACACTCAGGGTTGTTAGGAAAACAGAAGGAGATAATGTAAGACCCTGGCACAGAGCCGGCGAGAAGCACTGGAAGTTAGCCGCTGCTGCTGTGACTGGTAATCAAAACTGTACTCGCTAGAGCTAAGGAGGACATGACATCGCCTACTAAAGTGTAAAAGAACATGGCTTCTTCAAATGGTGATTTAGGCCTGACCTGTGGTGGCGCAGTGGATAAAGGGTCAATCTGGAAATGCTGAAGTTACCGGTTCAAAACCCTGGGCTTGCCTGGTCATGGCACATACGGGAGTTGATGCTTCCTACTCCTCCCCCTTTCTCTTTCTCTATCTCTCTAAAAATGAATAAGTAAAAATCTAAAAACATAAATTATTTGGATGCATGTTACACTGATAATTTTTGGCAGTGTCTGTAATTCGTTTAGGCAAGTGTGTAAATAAAAACCTGTTAAGCCTTGACCAGGCGGCGGCACAGTGGATAGAGCATCGGACTGGGATGCGGAGGACCCAGGTTTGAGACCTCAAGGTTGCCAACTTGAGCATGGGCTCATCTGGGTTTGAGCAAAGCTCACCAGCTTGGACTCAAGGTCGCTGGCTCGAGCAAGGGGTTCTCGGTCTGCTGAAGGCCCATGGTCAAGGCACATATGAGAAAGCAATCAATGAACAACTAAGGTGTTGCAACGAAAAACTGATGATTGATGCTTCTCATCTCTCTCTGTTCGTGTCTGTCTGTCTCTCTCTCTGACTCTGTCTCTGTAAAAACAAAACAAAACAAAAACCTGTTAAATTAAGCATACACAACCTGATGTTACCAACAGCTGAGTTTCTATAAGTCTGTACCCTGAAACTGCATGAGCACTGTGGAAATGTTCAAGACCTTATCTCTCTACTTAATGGGATCTAAACTCCAGATAAAGATTAGGGTTTGAAAATATAGTTTTAAAAAGGGTGCAGTTCAAACTCTCAGATGCTGCTGCTGCTTCTGAGAGCAGAGATAGAATCCAAATGGTTTGAAGACAAGCTGTGATCTAATTAATTATGTTTTCCTAACAGAACAACTGTGATGTACAGGGGATGTAAAAGGTTGATTGTCATTTGCTTCTTGGTTGTACAATAGCCTCCAGCTGGGAGATTTTTGGCTGTCCCATACCCAGAGGCACTAATTGGTCTGGGAGTCCAGTTAGAACTATAATAACTAAAGATGAGCTGGATTGCAAACCACTGGACAAGTTGTATTTCCATCATTATCCAAGAGGAGACAGTGGGAAAATCCAGTCTGGATTATAAAGGCAGAGATTATCCAAGTAAAAAAATATGATATTTTGGGCCCTGGCCAGTTGGCTCAACGGTAGAACGTTGGCCGGGCATGTGGAAGTCCCAGGTTAGGGTTAGATTCTCCGTCAGGGCACATAAGAGAAGCGCCCATCTGCTTCTCCACCCTTTCCCCTCTCCTTTCTCTCTCTCTCTTCCCCTCCCACAGTGAAGGAAGGCTCCATTGAAGCAAAGTTGGCCCAGGCACTGAGAATGCCCTCCTCCTCAGCCCCTAGAATGAATGGATCAGGTTGCAAATGAGCAAAGCCCCAGATGGGCAGAGCATGGCCCCCTGGTGGGCATTCCGGGTGGATCCGGTTAGGCGCATGCGGGAGTCTGTCTCTGCCTCCCAGCTTCTCACTTCAGAAAAATACAAAAAAATACGGTATTTTGCTATTCACAATGCTAACCTCAAGGGAATATACCTGCCAAAAAGAATTTTTTTAAAAAATTAAGTTTAGGCCCTGGCCGGTTGGCTCAGCGGTAGAGCGTCGGCCTAGCGTGCGGAGGACCCGGGTTCGATTCCCGGCCAGGGCACACAGGAGAAGCGCCCATTTGCTTCTCCACCCCTCCGCCGCGCTTTCCTCTCTGTCTCTCTCTTCCCCTCCTGCAGCCAAGGCTCCATTGGAGCAAAGATGGCCCGGGCGCTGGGGATGGCTCCTTGGCCTCTGCCTCAGGCGCTAGAGTGGCTCTGGTCGCAATATGGCGACGCCCAGGATGGGCAGAGCATCGCCCCCTGGTGGGCAGAGCATCGCCCCTGGTGGGCGTGCCGGGTGGATCCCGGTCGGGCGCATGCGGGAGTCTGTCTGACTGTCTCTCCCCGTTTCCAGCTTCAGAAATGAAAAAAAAAAAAAAAAGAAAAAAGAATAAAAAAAAAAAATTAAGTTTATAAAGTGCTCACAGGATTGAGGTGGAATATGCTCAAAATAGAAATGGTTTGGGAAGTCTACTGCCTTATGACTTAGGGGTTTCTGAGCTTCTAAAGCCAATGGGTGCTGACTACTCCCGGATTAGCCCACGCGGCTGAGTCGTCCCTGGGAGCCGTGCACGGAGCCGTCTAGTTTATCACAGCCAGGTGCTCAGACTGAGTTAGGCCAGTGAAGGAGTGAGAAGCTGGCAACTCTCCAGCCCAGAGCAGAGCCTCCAAGCCTTTCCCCCACCCTCGCGCCCCAAGCAATAAGGACTGCAATTTTAAAAAGGTGAAAGGATTAAGCAAAGAAAAAAATGCATTGACAAAGAAACTGTGTGGAGATTAAGGGAGGGAGCAGTGGGTGGGGCAGGCAGAAGAGGGTAAAGGTGGATAAATGGTGATGGAAGGACACTAAATAAAGGAGGAAATTAATTTTTTCCCCTAATCATACAACTCTTGTTCTCCAGGAAGCCAAAGAAAAACATACAGAAAATCCTCTGCTGTACAGAAATAACCCCTATTAATAATCTGTATTTTGGTTTTAAAAGAAAGTTTGGTTTGAGCACAGGCTCATCCAGTTTGAACGCTAGGTCGCTGGCTTGAGTGTGGGATCATAGACATGACTCTGTGGTCGCTGGCTTGACCCTAAAGGTCACTAGTGGGCTTGAGCAAGGGGTCACTTGCTCTGCTGTAGCCCCACCCCCCACCCCCTGGTCAAGGCACATATGAGAAAGCAATCAATGAACTAAGGTGCTGCAATAAAGAAGTGATGCTTCTCTCTCCCTTCCTGTCTGTCTCTATCTGTCCCTCTCTCTGTCACACACACAAAAAAGTTCGGAATATTGTAGTTTGTGTCCTATTTTTCCTCCATTTAGTGCTACTCTATTTTTTTTTTACCTGAAAACATTTAAAATAGCTTCAAAATACCATTACACAAATGAAGCAGTCTAACCACCACCTCCAATTTTCCACCATTAAATCCAGAGAGGACTATGTGGACCAGTATGTTATATCTTTATGGAAAGATTAAATGGCCCTTTTAAGGTTCTTTCTACTTATTTCTAAATTTCCTTTCAGAAAAATTGTACAAATCTGAATTCCCATCAACACTGAGTTTTCTCACGGCACTCTTGTCAGAGTTTTAAACATTAGTTTGAAAAAGGAAAATTTATTACATTGTTTAACTGTAAGGTTGAGCACTTTCCATGTTTATTAACCATTTTTATTGAGCCTTTAAAGATTTTGAGCAAAGTAATCTTTAAAAATATAAATTTGAAGAGGCTGTCTTTACGCCATTGTATTTCCTTACCTCCTTTGTCAAATATCAGTTGTCCATAGAGCTGTGGGTTTATTTCTGGGTTCTCTGTTCTGTTCCATTGATCTATATGCCTGTTCTTATGCCAGTACCAGGCTGTTTTGAGTACAAAGGCCTTGTAGTATAACTTGATATCCGGAAGTGTGATACCTCCCGCTTTATTCTTCCTTTTCAAGATTGCTGAGTTGACAGCCTCTTCAACAAATGGTGTTGGGAAAATTGGACAGCTACCTGCAAAAAAATGAAACTAGACCATCAACTTACACCACTCACAAAAATAAACTCAAAATGGATAAAAAACTTAAATGTAGGCCGTGAAACCATAAGCATCTTAGAAGAAAACATAGGCAGTAAGCTCTCTGACATCTCTCGCAACAATATATTTGCTGATTTGTCTCAACAGGCAAGTGAAATAAAAGACAGGATAAACAAATGGGACTTTATCAAACTAAAAAGCTTCTGCACAGCTAAAGACAATAAGAACAGAATAAAAAGACAAACTACACAATGAGAGAATATATTTGACATTGCGTCTGATAAGGGGTTAATAACCAAAATTTATAAAGAACTTGTAAAACTTAATACCAGGAAGACAAACAATCCAATCCAAAAATGGGCAAAAGAAATGAATAGACACTTCTCCAAAGAGGACACACAGATGGCCAATAAGCATATGAAAAAATGTTCAACATCACTAATGATTAGAGAAATGCAAATTAAAACCACAATGAGATATCACCTCACACCAGTCAGAATGGCGCCCATCAATAAAACAACACAGAATAAGTGCTGGCGAGGATGTGGAGAAAAGGGAACCCTCCTGCACTGCTGGTGGGAATGCAGACTGGTGCAGCCACTGTGGAAAACAGTATGGAGATTCCTCAAGAAATTAAAAATCAAACTGCCTTTTGACCCAGCTATACCACTGTTAGGAATATACCCCAAGAACATCGTAGCATTGTTTGAAAAGAAGAAATGCACCCCCATGTTTTTGGCAGCATTGTTCACAATAGCAAAGATCTGGAAACAGCCCAAGTGTCCATCAGAGAACGAGTGGATTAAAAAGCTTTGGTGTAGGCTCTGGCCGGTTGGCTCAGTGGTAGAGCTTCGACCTGGCGTGCGGGGGACCCAGGTTCAATTCCCGGCCAGGGCACATAGGAGAAGCGCCCATTGGCTTCTCCACCCCCCCTCCTTCCTCTCTGTCTCTCTCTTCCCCTCCCGCAGCCAAGTCTCCATTGGAGCAAAGATGGCCCGGGCACTGGGGATGGCTCCTTGGCCTCTGCCCCAGGCGCTAGAGTGGCTCTGGTCGCGGCAGAGCGACGCCCTGGAGGGGCAGAGCATCGCCCCCTGGTGGACAGAGCTTCGCCCGTGGTGGGCGTGCCGGGTGGATCCCGGTTGGGCGCATGCAGGAGTCTGTCTGACTGTCTCTCCCCGTTTCCAGCTTCAGAAAAAATACAAAAAAAAAAAAAAAAAAAGCTTTGGTGTATATATATACTATGGAATACTACTCAGTCATAAGAAACGATGACATCGGATCTTTTACAACATGGATGGGCCTTGATAACATTATACTGAGCAAAAGAAGTAAATCAGAAAAAACTAAAAAAACTATATGATTCCATACATAGGTGGGACATAAAGATGAGACTCAGAGACATAGACAACAGTGTTGGGGTTACAGGGTGGGGGCAGGAGAGGGAGGGGGTTGGGGGAGGGGAGGGGCACAAAGAAAACCAGTTAGAAGGTGACAGAAGACAATTTTATCAATGTCACCCCATCAAAATTAATCAAAAAAGAAAAAAAAAGAATGTGCCTCACGGCTAATTCAGACAGTTAGAAGAACAGTATATGGGTGCTAATTCAGGATGTGGCTTCTCAGGCCACATCCTGCAAAAAGGGGCCCCAAGCAAATTGGTAATTTGGCTCCTCTGATTTTGCCAATTGGATTTCAAAAAAAAAAAAAAAGGCCAGGAACGCCCTGAAATGGAACTAACAATACATGAGCATAAATTTAATGGACTTTTAGATACTGGAGCTGATGTATCTGTTATTGCTAAGCTACATTGGCCTCCTTCCTGGCCCACTCATGCAGCAGCCACAGAATTACAAGGTATAGGGCAGAGTAAATCCCCTCAACAAAGTTCTAGTTTTCTACATTGGGAAGATTAAGAGGGTCATTCTGGATTTTTTAAGCCTCATGTGCTCCCTGGATGGCCAATTAATTTGTGAGGTAGAGATGTTTTGAAAGATATGGGAGTGTTGTCAGTCCTAATGGTTAATCAGCACTCAGATGCTTGATCGGGGATTTTTGCCCACCAAGGGTCTAGGGAAAGAACAGCGAGGAATTCTCACCCCCATAGAAATGGCACCCAATACCAGAAGGTGTGGATTAGGTTATCAAAATTTAGCATAGGGGCCTTGGTAGCTCCTGCTACCTCAATAATGCATTGTGCAGACCCAATTACTTGGAAATCAGATAATCCTGTATGGGTAGACCAATGGCCCCTTTCTCAGGAGAAACTTAGGGCAACTGCTCAATTGGTACAAGAGCAGCTACAGCTTGGGCACATTGAACCTTCTAATAGCCCATGGAATACACTTTCATATTGTGATCTTGTTGCCTCCTGGATTATCAAGGGGCATAGGCAACCCTTACAGCTTATAGGTTTTGAGCCTCAAAATTATTGTTGTTCTTTTTTTCAAAGGATCAACAACAATGGCTCTGGGAAACTTCCACTAAATGGCAAATCGCTCTTGCAAATCAATGGACAACTTTATACTGAAACTGTCAACTTAAAATCAGCTCAAAGTATAGAATTATATGCCATTATCATGGCTTTTCAGCATTTGCCATATTCCTCCTTTAATCTATAGACAGACAGCAAATATTTACTTATGGTGTTTCTACTATAAAGACTGCTGTCTTAGGGACAAATGCTGATGAACTATTTCAGCAGTTTCTCTTTCTTCAAAGACTTATATGTCAACATAGAGCTCCATGTTTCATAGGACATACTCAAGCTCACTCCATGCTCCCTGGAGCTTTAGCACAAGGGAATTCCCTTTTTTTTCTTTTCTTTTTTTTTTCTCTTTTCTTTTTTTTTGGTGTATTTTTTCGTTTATTTATTTATTTTCTTAATTTTTCTGAAGATGGAAATGGGGAGGCAGTCAGATAGACTCCTGCATGCGCCTGACTGGGATCTACCTGGCACGCCTACCAGGGGGGAATGCTCTGCCCATCTGGGGTGTGGCTCTGTTGCAACCAGAGCCATTCTAGCGACTGAGGCAGAGGCCATGGGGCCATCCTTAGTGCCTGGGATGGCTTTGCTCCGGTGGAGCCTTGGCTGTGGGAGGGGAAGAGAGAGACAGAGAGGAAGGAGAGGGGGAGGGGTGGAGAAGTAGATGGGCACTTCTTCTGTGTGCTCTGACTGGGAATCAAACCCGGGAATCCTGCACACCAGGCCAATGCTGTACCACGGAGCCAACTGGCCAGGGCCTAGGAATGCCTTTGTTGATCAAGCTACCCAAAAGAAAATTATTTGGAGCAACCATGACAGACCGAGCATTTCAGTCTCATACTATTCATCACCAGAACGCTGCAACCCAGTGTAAATAGTTTCAACTTTCTCTGGAAGCAGCACGGCAGATTGGGAAATCCTGTCCAAGGGGTCCTATACTGCCCCTTCATTTGGAGTTAACCCTCAAGGACCCCTACCAGGACAACTTTGGCAAATGGATGTTACTCATATACTTTCATTTGGCAAACAGTAATATGTCCACATTACAGTGGATACATATTCCGGATTTATAGTAACCTCTGTCAGAACAGGAGAGGCTGCTAAGCATGTTATAGCTCATTGTCTGTATGCACTGTTCTATTATTGGATTTCCTAAACTGGCTAAACTGAAAATGCTCCTGCATATGGAGCAAAAGCATTTACTGTATTTTGTCATGCTTACAATCTTTAAAGTTAAGGTATTATTAAAGTGTACCCAGCAAATATTTTAAGGTCAATTAAAAAAAAATTTTAAAGGGGGTAGTCATATCCTGGAACTCATACGGGTCTACCATATCATGCTTTGTACTTAAAAAAAAATTACATTTCTTTTGAATGCTGATGAACAGGAGACACCAAATCTTTTTTGCCTGCAAACTACTACCTTCTTTATTAGATCCAGCTAATAACACTGTTTTGTCTTTTTCCAAATAGCTCCAGATATATGGAAAAGAGTTATATAGGTGGATGGGGATCCTCAAACCCCTCAGTGAGATCTTCTAAGCATGGCTTTTAAGATACCTAGAGGCAGAAAAAGCCCAATAGAGATCAGGAGAACTACCAGCTTTTAGGATACACCCTTAAAGGCTCCAATGCCCCAAAGGGGTCTCATAGGATGCCATCTGGGTCCTGCTTCAATAGTGGAAAGGAAGGTCATTGAGCTAAAGCCTGCCAGACTTACATGCCTCTGCTGTGAGGAAACAGGGACACTGGAAGGTAGGCTTCCCCCTTGCTCCTCTAAGGGAGGGTTCAGTCTCTTCCAGCCCTGCTCCAGCCACCTATGACCTAACCTTGCCCAGAATGCTGGGGTTTGCCACTGAAGGCTGAAGGTGCCCAGGGCCATCGGCCGCATCTACAACACTGTGGACGAGCCTAGGGTATTTCTTCCAAGAAGCAGGTAAACTGATCTCATTTGCACAAGGGCCACTTAACTATGTTTTGCCTGAATAGTCAGGTTTTTTATTCTTCCCTCAAAGATCTCTGTTGTGGGTGTTGATAGTCCTATTTTCTGCTGCTTTGTTTAATATGTAGTGTTTCCTTTATCCCTCCTACCTCAATGCCCCACTCATATTTCAGGCTGGTACCTACTCCTAATGTAGAGCTCTCTTTCCCTCTTTTGCCAACTTCTATTATGAATCTACCTTTGCCACCCAGCTAAGCGTATCCCAAGGTTCTCTTTACCATGCCACAGTCGCAGAGCTCCAGGGAAAAGCAACCTGGCCTCATCTCTCCAGGCAGAGGAGAACAGAAGCTCCATATCCACACATGCTGCAGATGGCTTTTCCAGTCTACCTGAATCATTACCAGCTAGAAGCAGCAGTCATTGGGACTTGGACATGAGCTGCAAAGTATAGAATGGTGACAACAATTCCAGTGCCATGCGGACTTTTCCTGGATGTGGACTTTTCCTGGACTCCTGCTCCCTGTGACAGCTCCTAACAGACTGAACTGTGGTTGGGTTGCATTTTTCAGGGATTTGGCATGGTGATGGGGCCAACTTGGACTTGGTGA
This sequence comes from Saccopteryx leptura, assembly GCF_036850995.1. Classification (NCBI taxonomy): domain Eukaryota; kingdom Metazoa; phylum Chordata; class Mammalia; order Chiroptera; family Emballonuridae; genus Saccopteryx; species Saccopteryx leptura. The sequence continues at coordinate 147,467,205 of NC_089504.1, forward strand.
ACATGTTAAGGACACTACTCTTTTATGGATTTTTGCTGTATTGGCCAAGAGTTTGCTTAAAGGCTTTAATCACTGTAAAAAAAATAGAAGGCTGGATAAAGAAGATGAGGCACATATACACCATGGTCTACTATTCAGCTAGGAGAAATTATGACATCAGGTCACTTACAGCAAAATGGTGGAATCTTGATAACATTATACGGAGTGAAATAAGTGAATCAGAAAGGAACAAGAACTGCAGGATTCCATACATTGGTGGGACATAAAAACAAGACTAGGAGACATGGACAAGAGTGTGGTGGTTATAGAGGGTGGGGGGAGGGAAGAAGGAAGAGGGGGAGGGGAAGTGAGGGGTACAAAGAAGACTAGATGGAGGGTGACGGAGGACAATCTCTTTTTGGGTGATGGGTATACAACAGAATTGAATGACACGTTTTCTTTGAATATATGCACCCTGATTTATTGATGTCACCCCATTAAAATAAAAATTTATTTATTAAAAAAAAAAATATATATATATATATATAAATTTGAGCCTGACCAGGCAGTGGCGCAGTGGATAAAGTGTCGAACTGAGATGTGGAGGACCCAGGTTCGAGACCCCAAGGTTGCTAACTTGAGTGGAGGCTCATCTGGTTTGAGCAAAGCTCACCAGCTTGGACCCAAGGTCACTGGCTTGAGCAAGGAGTCACTTGGTCTGCTGAAGGCCCATGGTCAATATGAGGCACATATGAGAAAGCAATCAATGAACAACTAAGGTGTCGTAATGGAAAACTGATGATTGATGCTTCTCATTTCTCTCCATTCCTGTCTGTCTGTCCCTATCTATCCCTCTCTCTGACTCTCTCTCTGTAAAAAAATACACACACACACACACACACACACACACACACACACACACACACACTATGTCCGTAAAGTCAAGATGCATTTTTGACCAGTCATAGGAAAGCAACAAAAGATGATAGAAATGTGAAATCTGCACCAAATAAAAGGAAAACCCTCCCAGTTTCTGTAGGATGATGTGGCAGCATGTGCGCATGCGCAGATGTGACATAACACTGTGTATACAGCGGAGCAGCCTACAGCCATACCAGTTGAGATGTGGACGGTACAGAGGAAAGTTCAGTGTGTTCTGTGGCTCGCTAAATTCAAATCCATGACCAAAGTGCAACGTGCATATCGGCGCGTTTATAACGAAGTGCCACCACATAGGAATAACATTACTCGGTGGGATAAGCAGTTGAAGGAAACTGACAGTTTGGTGGAGAAACCCCGTTTTGGTAGGCCATCAGTCAGTGACGAGTCTGTAGAGGCTATACAGGATAGCTACCTAAGGAGCCCTAAAAAATCTGTGCGTGAGCCCACATCAAACTGCACTAAATAGGTATGAAACTGCAAGAGTTTTCCTTTTATTGGTGCAGATTTCACATTTCTATCGTCTTTTGTTGCTTTCCTGTGACCGATCAAATTGCACCATGACTTTACGGACACACTGTATATATATATGTATATATATAAATTTGATCATGTCGAACACCTGCTTAAAAACTTTTATTTGCATAACACCACCAATCTTCATTTTTATTTAATTAATTTATTTTTTTATTTTTATTTTTTTTACAGAGACAGAGAGAGAGTCAGAGTGAGGGATAGACAGGGACAGACAGGCAGGAACGGAGAGATGAGAAGCATCAATCATTAGTTTTTCATTGCACATTGTAACACCTTAGTTGTTCATTGATTGCTTTCTCATACATGCCTTGACCGCAGGCCTTCAGCAGACCGAGTAACCCCTTGCTCGAGCCAGCGACCTTGGGCTCAAACTGGTGAGCTTTTGCTCAAACCAGATGAGCCCTCGCTCAAGCTGGCGACCTCGGGGTCTCAAACCTGGGTCTTCCGCATCCCAGTCCGACATTCTATCCACTGCATCACCGCCCAGTCAGGCCCAATCTTCATTTTTTTAAAAATTTTATTTTAGTGCGAGAAGAGGGAGAGGGAAAGGAACATCCATCTGGTATGTGCCCTGACTGGGAATTGAACTGGCAACATCTGTGCTTCGGGAGGATGTGCTAACCAACTGAGCCATCTGGCTAGGGCACCACCAAGCACATTACAAATTCTGAGCTCAGAGTTGCCATGTTCTCTGGTCACAGGTCTTTTGTACTTGTTACTCTGTCTGCCAACTCATTTGATCTCGCTCTCTTTGCTTAGTTTTTTTTTTCTTAACTTGAATTGATTTTTAGAGACGGTGGGGGAGAGGGAAGCATTCATTTGTAATCCCACTTAGTTGCGGAATTCATTGGTTGTTTCTCGTGTGTACCTTGACCTGGTATTGAACACGCAACCTTATTGTTTCAGGACGCTCTTAACTGACTAGGCTAACCGGCCAGGACCCTTTCCCTAGTTCTTAATCATCTTTTAGCTTTTATCATATCACCTCTCACTGACCACTCTTAGGTTCTATTAGCCTATCATAAATTCTTGGAGCACCTTATAGTACTCCCTGCCGTACCCTATTAACAGTTATGTATACAGCAGGTCTTAAAATAATGTCATCTTGTTCAAGGTCGTTTTTTATGATGAGAAAAAAAAATTTAATTCCCAGCCAGGGCCACTGTGTATGGAGTTTGCAGGTTCTCCCCACATCTGTGTGGATTTTCTCCTGGGGTTCTGATTCCTCCCACATCCCAAAGAAGTTTGGTGTTATTCTGACAATAAATATACCTAGAAACTTACTCTTGTTTATAACAATTAGTCTAGGCAGGAAAGTGGTTACCTTCTGTACCACTTTGCTTAAAGATGCAATTTCCAAGAACCTATCCATGATGTTGAGGACTTAATAAGGATAACTGTCTTTTCCTACCATAATATATTCTTCCATGAGGACATAAACAGCACTTTTGCTCACTCTTGCCAAGTGTGTAACACATATAGGGATGGTGCTGTATGTCAAATGATGTAGAACAGTGATTTTCAACCAGTGTGCTGCAAGAATTATAAAAACATGCAATCCCTATGTGGTCAGGAGCACTGACCTTTTCCACCCTAGACTGTCAAATTAAGAAAATGACAGCCAACACAATAGCCGTCCGGTGTGAATAAATCCAAATCACACCTATTCATTTTTTGGTGCCGCAGAATTATACTAATTATTGTGCACGATGCGATGAAAAAGGTTGAAAATTGCTGATGTAGATAGAATAGTATGACTAAAAGCTATGCTATTGGAAGATTAGTCTGTACTGTCTGAATTGCTGTGTATAGAATCTAATATATAGTGGAGACTATTCAGAGGTCAGATAGTAACACTGCTGGGACCCTTAAGAGAGATTTTATTGCAAAGGATGATACAGAGGAAAGAGCGATTGTTTGAGGGAATGGAGATTAGGTGAGAAGAGCAAAGGATTCATGAAAGATGGTTTCAAGATTTAAGGCTTAGCCTGATCTGGCAGTGGCACAGTGAATAGAGCGTCAGACTGGGATGCAGAGGACCCAGACCCAGGTTCAAAACCCCAATGTCGCTGGCTTGAGTAAAGGGTCACTGATTCTGCTGTAGCCCCTCAGGTTAAGGCACATTTGAGAAAGTAATCAATGAAAAACTAGGGTGCCACAACGAAGAACTGATGCTTCTCATCTCTCCCTTCTTGACTGTCTGGCCCTGTCTCTCTTGCTCTCTCCCTGTCTCTCACAAATAATAATAATAATAAGGCTTAATATATCTCAAGACAGGAAAATATGATGGTGCTATTAAAATGGAAAGCATGAGGTCTAGTTAGATGCAGGATTAATATCCTTTCCTCACTCCCTCTCCAAAGCAAAGTTAGTGGTGTCCTCTTCTGTGCTCCCAGTATGTTTCACTTTTTAGTTCAGCCATTATTTCCGAGTTGTATAAATGTTACTTTACATCCTTGAACTCAGTGAAACACCCCAAGACAAGAAATGATTTTGGCATCTACTGATCTAGGTCTGAATCCTGGCTATCACCAAGTATCTGTGTAACTAGCTCAGTTAATGCTTTATGCCTCAATTTTCTCATCGGTAGAAAATAATTTGGTTTTATAGATCAAATGAGGTAACATAAAATGTTTTGAGTGCCTGGCACATATTACAAGCTTAACAAGTGTTAATTTTGTACTACTCTTTTTGAAGACTTTGGTATGTATAAACTTGATAATGTGTCTGACCAGTGGTGAGAGCATCGACCCCTAGCATTCATGTCACTGTTTCAAGACCCAAGGTGGCTGGCCCGACCTCAGGGTCACTGGTTTGAGCCTGAGGTTGCCAGTTCAATCCTAGTCAAGGCATGAGAAAAAAATCAATGCACAACTAACTGGAGCAGTGAGTTGATGCTTCTTTCTCTCTCAAAAAAAATAAATTTGATAATGTGAAGAATCCCAGAATTCCTAACACACAGTGTGGATTGTTTGATGAAATTCATGTCCATTAAGACCTCACAGACAAGCCTGACCAGGTGGTGGTGGATAGAGCGTTGGCCTGGGATGCTAAGGACCAAGGTTTGAAACCCTGAGGTCACTGGCTTGAGCACGAATTCATCCGGCTTGAGTGAGGGATCATAGATATGACTCCATGGTTGCTGGCTTGGGCAGAGTTACTGGTTCGGCTGTAGCCCCTCATTCAAGGCACATCTGAGAAAGCAATCAACGAACTAATAAGGTGCCACAACTGTAAGTTGATGCTTCTCATTTCTCTTCCTTCCTGTAGGTCTGTCCTTGTCTGTCTTCTCTCTCTCACTAAAACAAACCCCAAGAAAACCAACACACACATACAAAAAAAAAAAACACCCCTTATAACCAACAATCTTATATGCACAGTCTCAATACCAAAGGTGAAATTATAGGTGATTTATTAAGCTCAGGAACTGTGGTGGAACTATAAATAGCATACTCTTTTTAGAGAGCAATTTTGGGTCATCTATCCAAATTAAAATGTGTGTATCCTGAAATTCAATATAACCTCATATATAAAAAGGTTCATAGAGGTAAGTCACAGTGTTTAATAAAACATTGTTTCTTTTTTTCCCCATTTTATTTATTGAAGTGATACTGGTGAACAAAATTAAACAAGTTTCAGGTGCACAGTTCCACAACACATGAGTCACCTGTACAACAGTTCTTTTTCTTAAACAGTGTTTAAGCTACTACTATGTGTTCCCCTAGACTTCTCTGAGTGAAGCGCTAATATTAAATTCTAACAAATCTCTTATTATGGTAAAATTGAAAAGTAAAATAGTTTAATGAAGCACCATGAGCCCATCATCTTGCTTCAGTTCATCACCTGGCCAATCTCATTTGATCCCCCCCCCACCATCCATTCTCCCTCACCCTGGGTTGTTTTGAAGTAAATCCAAGATATAAATTCATCCATAAATATTTTTGTATTAAGGTTAATTTTTGTTATTTCCCAGTTATCTTTTATCTGGCCTGTAGGCTTCTATAGTTCTGATTATTTTTCTCAGTGTCAGATATTTTTAGCCTGAAGTTCTCTTGATTGACTTTTTATAAGATCTAGTTTTTGGGGGAAACCAAATAATTAAATGCAAATCATGTATACCATCTTCACAGTGTCTGGCATATAATATGGTTTATTTTTTATTATCTTTAATAAATTTATTTATTTTATTAATTTTAATGGGGTAACATTAATCAATCAGGGTATCTAGGTTCAGAGAAAACATCTCCAGGTTATTTTGACATTTGATTATGTTGCATATCATCACCCAAAGTCAAATTGTCTTCCATCACCGTCTATCTGGTTTTCTTTGTGCCCCTACTTTCCCCCAACCTTTTCCCTTCCCCTCCCTACCCCGGTAACCACCACACTCTTATCCATGTCCCTGAGTCTCATTTTTATGTCCCACCTATGTATGGAATCATATAGTTCTTAGTGTTTTCTGATTTACTTATTTGACTCAGTATAATGTTATCAAGGTCCATCCATGTAGTTGTAAATAATCCTATGTCATCATTTCTTATGGCTGAGTAGTATTCCATAGTAATATGCACCACATCTTCTTTATCCAGTCATCTACTGAAGGTTTTTTTGGTTGTTTCCATGTCTTGGCCTCTGTGAACAATGCTGCAATGAACATGGGGCTGCATGTGTCTTTACATACCAGTGTTTTTGAGTTTTGGGGGTATATTCCCACTAGAGGGATTGCTGGGTCATATGGTAGTTCTATTTTTAATTTTTTGAGGAACCACCATACTTTCTTCCATAATTGTACTACTTTACACTCCCACCAACAGTGGATGAGGGTTCCTTTTTCTCCACAGCTTCTCCAACACTTATTACCTGTCTTGTTGATAATAGCTAATCTAACAGGTGTGAGGTGGTATCTCATTGTAGTTTTGATTTGCATTTCTCTAATAGCTATTGATGACAAGCATCTTTTCATATATCTGTTGGCCATTTGTATTTCTTCCTGGGAGAAGTGTCTGTTCATGTCCTCTTCCCATTTTTTTTTATTGGATTGTTTGTTTGTTGTTGAGTTTTATGAGTTCTTTGTATATTTTGGATATTAGGCCCTTATCTGAGATGTTGTTTGAAAACATCATCTCCCATTTAGTTGGCTGTTTGTTTTGTTGTTTCTTCTGCTGTGCAAAAGCTTCTTAGTCTGATGTAGTTCCATTCACTTATCTTTGCCTTCACTTCCCTTGCCTTTGGGGTCAAATTCATAAAGTGCTCTTTGTAACCAAGGTCCATGAGTTTAGTACCTGTTTTCTTCTATGTAATTTATTGTTTCATATCTTATATTTAGGTCCTTGATCTATTTTGAGTTAATTTTAGTACAAGAAGACAAACTGTAGTTGATTTTCATTCTTTTGCATGTGGCTCTCCAGTTTTCCCAGCACCATTTGTTGAAGAGGCTTTCTTTTCTCCATTGTGTGTTGTTGGCCCCTTCCTTTATCGAAAATTATTTGACCATATACATGTGGTTTTATTTCTGGGCTTTCTATTCTGTTCCATCGGTTTGAGTGTCTATTTTTCTGACAATACCATGCTGTTTTGATTATTGTGGCTCTATAATATAATTTGAAATCAGGTATTGTAATGCCGCCAGCTTTGTTCTTTTTCCTTAGTATTGCTCTGGCTATTTGGTTTTTTTTTTTGTTGTTTGTCTTTTTTAAATCAAGATCTTTGCTGCAGAGCAGGCTTTTTTAAAAAATTAATTAATTATTTTACAGAGACAGAGAGAGTCAGAGACAGGGATAGACAGGGACAGACAGGAATGGAGAGATGAGAAGCATCAAACATTAGTTTTTCGTTGTGCATTGTGACATCTTAGTTGTTCATTGGTTCTTTCTCATAAGTGCCTTGACTGCGGGCCTTCAGCAGACCAAGTAACCCCTTGCTCGAGCCAATGCTTTGTAGTTTTCATTAAATAGGTCCTTTACATTCTTTGTTATGTTTATTCCTAGGTATTGTATTATTTTTTTTGCAACTGTGAAGGGGATTGTTTTTTTGAGCTCGTTTTCTGATGTTTCATTGTTGGCATATAGGAAGGCAACAGACTTTTGTATATTAATTTTGTATCCTGAGACCTTACTATATTGGTTTATTGTTTCTAGTAGTCTTTTTGTGGAGTCTTTGGGGGTTTTGATGTACAAGATCATATTATCTGCAAAAATTAACTTCTTCTTTTCCAATATGAATGCCTTTTCTTTCTTTCTCTTGTCTGATTGCTCTGGCTAAAACTTCCAGCACTACGTTGAATAAAAATGGAGAGAGTGGACAACCTTGTCTTGTTCCTGATTTTAGAGGAAAAGTCCTCAGTTTTATGCCATTTAATGTTAACTGATGGTTTATCATAGATGGCCTTTATTATGAGATATTTTCCTTCTATATATACCCATTTTGTTGTATTTTAAACATAAAATGACATATTTTATCGAATGCCTTTTCTGTATCTATTGATAAGATCATATGGTTTTTGTTCTGTTTTGTTGATACAGTGTATTACGTTAACCGTTTTATGTATGTTTAACCATCCTTGTGATTCTAGGAGGAATCCCACTTGATCATGATGAATTATTTTTTTAATGTGTTGTTGTATTCGATTTGCTAGTATTTTGTGTAGTATTTTAGCATTGTATTCATTAGATATTGGTCTGTAGTTCTCTTTTTTTGTGTTGTGCTTACCAGGTTTTGGTATGAGGGTTATGTTGGCCTCATAAATGTGTTCAACAGAATTGCTGCTTCTTCAATTTTTTGGAAGACTTTGAGTAGAATAGGAACAAGTCTTTGAATGTTTGACAGAATTCACTAGTATAGCCATCTCTGGCCCTGGACTTTTATTTTTTGAGGAGGTTTTAATAGTTTTCTATTTCCTCCCTACTAATGGGTCTGTTTAGGCTTTCTGCTTCTTCATGACTCAGTCTAGGAAGGTTGTATTGTTCTAGGAATTTATCCATTTCTTCTAGATTGTTAAATTTGGTGGCATATAGTTTTTCATAGTATTCTACAATACTTTGTGTATCTGTGGTGATTTCTCCTCTTTCTGGATTTTGTTTATGAGTCCTTTCTCTTTTTTCCTTGGTGAGTCTTGCCAAGGGTTTGTAATTTTGTTGATCTTTTAAAAAACCCAGCTCCTTATTTTTTTCTTTCTTTCTTTTTTTTTTTTAATAAAGGTGATAAGCACCTTTGTTTTTTTTTTTTTTAATTTTTTTAATTTATTTATTCATTTTTAGAGAGGACAGAGAGAGGGAGAGAGAGAGACAGAGAGAGAGAGAGAAGGGGGGAGGAGCTGGAAGCATCAACTCCCATATGTGCCTTGACCAGGCAAGCCCAGGGTTTCGAACCGGCGACCTCAGCATTTCCAGGTCGACGTTTTATCCATTGCGCCACCACAGGTCAGGCCTCCTTATTTTTTTCTATAGTTTTTCTGTTCTCTATTTCGTTTGTTTCTGCTCTGATTTTTATTATTTCCTTTCTTCTGCTGGTTTTGGGTTGTCTTTGTTCTTCTTTTTCTAGTTCCTTAAGATGTGAAGTTAAGTGGTTTACTTGGGCTCTGTCTTGTTTGTTCATATAGGCCTGTAGTGATATGAACTTCCCTCTTATTACTGCTTTTGCTGCATCCCAAAGATTCTGATTTGTATTATTTTCGTCTGTATGTTTCTTTTGATCTCTGCACTTCTTCTTTGACCCACTCATTTTTTAAAAGTATGTTGTTTAGTTTCCACATTTTTGTGGGTTTGTTTACCTCTTTTTTGCAGTTGAATTCTAGTTTCAAGGCTTTATGATCAGAAAATATGCTTGGTATAATTTCAATCTTTCTGAATTTGTTGATGTTATTTTTGTGCCCAACATATGGTCAATTCTTGAGAATGTTCCATGTACACTAGAGAAAAATGTATACTCTGGCACTTTGGGATGAAATGTCCTATAGATGTCTATCATATCCAATTGTTCCAGTGTTTCATTTAAAGCCAATATTTCTTTATTGATTTTGTTTGGATGAACGATCTAGAGCTGTCAGCAGTGTATTGAGGTCTCTAAGTATGATTGTATTTTTGACGGTTTTTGTTTTTAGGTCAGTCAGTAACTATCTTATATATTTTGGTGCTCCTTGGTTTGGTGCATATACAGTGTGTCCGTAAAGTCATGGTGCACTTTTGACTGGTCACAGGAAAGCAACAAAAGATGATAGAAATGTGAAATCTGCACCAAATAAAAGGAAAACCCGCCCAGTTTCTGTAGGATGACGTAGCAGCATGTGCACATGTGCAGATGATGACGTAACACCATGTATACAGCAAAGCAGCCCACAGCCATGCCAGTCGAGATGTGAATGGTACAGAGTGAAGTTCAGTGTGTTCTGTGGCTCGCTAAATTTGAAACTGTGACCAAAGTGCAACATGAATATCGGCGCATTTATAACGAAGCGCCACAACATAGGAATAACATTACTTGGTGCGATAAGCAGTTGAAGGAAACCGGCAGTTTGGTGGAGAAACCACGTTCTGGTAGGCCATCTGGTGATGAGTCTGTAGAGGCTAAATGGAATAGCTACCTAAGGAGCCCTAAAAAATCTGTGCGGCCTGACCTGTGGTGGCGCAGTGGGATAAAGCGTCAACCTGGAACACTGAGGTCGCCGGTTCAAAACCTTGGGCTTGCCTGGTCAAGGCACATATGGGAGTTGATGCTTCCTGCTCCTCCCCCTTCTCTCTCTGTCTCTCTCTCTCACTCCTCTCTCTAAAAAATCAATAAATAAAAAATATTTACAAAAAAAACACAAACAAACAAAAATCCGTGCGTGAGCCTACATTGAACTGCAATGGTAATGAATAGGTATAAAACTGGGAGAGTTTTCTTTTTATTTGGTGCAGATTTTACATTTCTATTGTCTTTTGCTGCTTTCCTGTGACCGGTCAAAAGTGCACCATGACTTTACGGACACACTGTATATTAAGAAGTGTTATGTCTTCCTGATTCAATGTCCCCTTTATCATTATGAAATGACCATTTTGTCTCTGATTACCTTTGCTGTCTTGTAGTCAGCATTGTTAGATATGAGTATTGCTACACCTGCATTTTTTTTGGATATTATTTGCTTGGAGTATTGTTTTCCAATCTTTCACTTTGAATTTGCTTTTATCCTTGTAGCTTAGATGTGTTTCTTGTAGGCAGCATACAGTTGGATTCTTTTGTAATCCATTCTGCTACTTTTTATTGGTGAGTTCAATCCATTTACGTTTAGTGTAATTATTGACATTTGATGGTTTCCTATTGCCATTTTATATATTTCTTTCTGATAGTTTTGAATCTTGTTTGGTTCTTCTAGTTTTCTATCATTTGTTTTTGTTTGGTTGTAATCCATACTTCTTTTCTCAAGCCATGTACTTCTGTGTTGGTTTTTTCAGGGGTGGCTACCATTAAGTAATGGAAAGCATACATATCACGTTCATTGTAGTACATTATCTCATGAGTGCTTCTGCATTCCATCCTCCTTTGTTACTGTTAATCTTTGTCCTCTCTCTTTTTTTGTTTGTCACAGATTAATCTTGTTTTTATTGCAATTTTGATGGAGCTTTTACTAGTACTTTTGTTTTGTTCTTTGTGTCTGGCTGGAAAAGCCCCTTTAGATTTCCTAAAGTGGGGGTTTTCTGGTGATAAATTCCTTCTTTTCTGTATCTGTGAAGCATCAATCATCAGTTTTCCATTGCAACACCTTAGTTGTTCATTGATTGCGTTCTCATATGTGTCTTGACCATTGGGCCACAGCAGACCAAGTAACCCCTTGCTCGAGCCAGCGACCTTGGGTCCAAGCTGGTGAGCTTTGCTCAAACCAGATGAGCCTGCGCTCAAGCTGGGGACCTCGGGGTCTCGAACCTGGGTCCTCTGCATCCCAGTCCGACGCTCTATCCACTGCACTACCGCCTGGTGAGGCCATTGAATTTTTTGAGTTCCCTAAATTGCCTTTCTGTGCTTTCTTGTATATCCTTGAGTATTTTTAGGACTTCAATTTTAAATTCTCTGTCATTTAACTCCAAGGTTTCTATGCTATTGAAATTTTTTTCTATAGATTTTTCCTCATCTATCTGAGCTACATCACTGACTTTTGTATCCATAATATTTGATTTTTCTTTAATGGCATTTGAGAGTGGTATTAATAACACTAATAAGAATTGATAAAAAAATTTTTTTTGAGAATATGCAGTGAAAAACTGAAAATTCTATTGTGCTAAGTGCAACAAAAATACATAGAACAGAGGGCCTGGGTTGGGGGGGGGGGGAGTGACAAAGAGGCAAAAAAGAGAGGCAAGAACTCAAAATGTCACAAGGAATAAATCTGGATCAAGAATAAAATAATTTGTTTGTAAATGATGGTCAAATGAGAGAAATAGTGTAAGAGAAAAGAAAAAAAAACAGTGAAAAATGAAAATACTATTGTATTAAGTGGCACAAAAACAATAGAATGGAGAGCTGGAGTTGGGGGAAATGCTAAAGAGATAAAAAGTGAAGTAAAAAGCATACAAAATGCCACAAAGAAAATATTTGAATCCAGAATAAAAATTTGTGGGTGAGATTTGAATGAGAGAGAAAGTGAAAGAGAAAAGAAACAAAAAGAAAAATAATTGAGTGTTTTTGGAATGTAACACTCACAGAAAAAAAAAAAAAAGAATGGGAAATGTAACACCTATGGGTAATAACGTTCAAAATGAAAAGAGAATAAAACAGAAAAAGGATAAAATGACCCAGGTGGAAGAAAATACAAGAAAAAAATGGAAAAAGTTATAAAGACTGGATTTTTCCTGGTTTTGAGATCTTTCTCTCTTTCTTTCTTTCTTTCTTTCTTTCTTTCTTTCTCTCTCTCTCTCTCTCTTTCCTTCCTTCCTTTTTGGCCGGTGGTGCTGTACCCCAGGTTCTGCCCCTGTGGCACTTAGGCAGAGATTTGCTGTTGTGTCGCTTTGTTTGATGTATGTGTACTTCAGATGCTCCTGAGACTATTTTTCTGTCTCTAGTTGTTGAATTTGTTGAAGTTTCAGGGAGAGGTATCGGGAGCACTCCTCACAGTGCCATTTCTCTAACGTCACTCTCTAAAACATTGCTTCTAATTGTCAAAAGTTGCCCATCAACAGAACATGACAGAGCCATTATAAAATAGAACATAGCTAACAGAATGTATCTTCCATTTCTTTAAGGGACTAAAGATGCAGAACAGTTTACAGAATATAATTTATGTGCTGGGGAAACATATTATCCTGGAACCTCAAAAAGTGTTTTTATAAATTTGTTGAAGACTGTGGTAACAAAGAAACAGATCTTTCTGATGGTTTTCTCTGAAAAAATCAGCTTAGGAAAATGATGGAGTTTAGCACTAACTATAATTGACTTATTAAAAAATAATATATTAAGTATATGTATATAATTATATATTTTAATTTATAGAAAAATAAAAACTATTGACTAAGATATTCTACCTTCTAGGAATTAATCCCCAGAAAATAACCTGAAATGTGTGTAATTTATGTAGTTATATGTTGACATGAGCCTTATACAATTTACATTTTACTAATTTACTTATTTTAATAAAACAACCTAATATTCACCAGAAGTCTGTTTTAAAAGAATAGTATGTAGTCATTAAAAATCATGCTGTAGAATAATTTTTATTAAAATGGCAACTTCCCAATACATCATTAACTTAAAAGGATAAGTTATAATTATGTGCACTTTGACCAGCATTAATAGATGTTACTTTTAAATTGTAAAATTACAGGTGATTTTTTCTCCTTTTGTTTCTGTTTCTTCTCTATTTACTTAAGTTTTTGTAATTTCCTGCAATTATTATATAATTAGGAAAATGCTATTAAAATCAATGCGTATAGATAACTCTAAGCTTGCTTTACGACTTGGACATTAATGTAATCCTTATGTAGCTACTTTGGGACAAATCCAAGAAATACTTCAACAAATGTTTTGAGTTATAATGAGTAAAGGTCCATTTCCCAGAAAATGGGAAAAAAATAAAATGTTAAAGACACTACACTTTATCAAAAGAATTTATTAGAAAATATTACATACTATATATCCGTTTTAGAGCATTGTTTCAGTAGACAGCACTCCATCCTCACACTACAAACAACGTTTCGTGGACCATGGGCAACCCTTGTGCTTCTGAATCCACACCTTCTGGATGGAACATTCAAGCAGTATATACTCTGGCCACTTAAAGGAGTATAAAGAAGAAAATGTGGTAATTACCAGGAAAAAAATTACAAATCTTTTGGAATGTTCAAATAATAAGTAACTACAATACTTGCAGTCTCAAAATTCTAGGCATCACTATAGCCTAAAATGTTGGTCAACGTATCTAGTAAGTTAAAGGGACTAGGTTTCAAAAGTCAATACTGAATTTCCATAAGAGAAATCTGTAATCCCACAAAATGTTTTTGAAAAAGTTTGCACACATGCAAAATTAATATAAATTTCTGAAAAAAGAATGGGGAATGTTAAAGCAATGTATTTTTTTTAACATAAAGCATGCACTTTCTAATACATTTTTAAATATTTCAAACTTTTAAAAGTTTAAATTCTAATCCAGTAACATTCTTCATTAGCTGTTTTAAATGTGATCTGACCAGCACCCACCAGATATGGAACACACACTTATTTTCAAGAGAGGTGGAAATAACCCATGGTCATGCTACCAAAGATGACCACACCATCTAGTTTTTCTTTAAAACTTATTTTAAACATGTTTGCAAAAGATAAATGGTGTAAAGCAAATTCTAAAATTCCATTCAATTCTCAAGTCACTGAAAGAAAATGAAAGAAAAGCAGGCATTGTGATTAATCAGTTTACTCAATTTGCTATAAAATTTTCAAAGTGTGAGCCAGCTTAAACTCAAAATAGATTTGAAGTTCACATAATTGTTTCTAGAGTTTAAAACTGAAACAAATGAGGATGTGTGCATTGATATTTTAAGTACTGTCTTAATATTTTATTATAATATACTTCTAAACTTCTTTCCCCATCAAAATCTAAACACAAACTTTAATTAAAAATATATGTAAATCATTAGAATACCGTATTACAAATGCCCAGAAATGCAGCATAAAGATCAGAAATTGCTTGGAAATATTTCTAACACTTTTTGGGATTACATTCATTATCTAATCAAGATTATGAACTAGGACAATCATTAGGGCCATCATTTCAAAATATTTTGCCTATCAAAGCTAGCACCAGGAAAGTATTGTGCACATAAAATTGAGAAACACATAATTTTCAGAAAAGCACAGTTCTACACAGTATTGCTCTTACTAGTTTAGCTAGTTAAAGGGTCAGTCTGTCTCACTGAGGCATGTATCTATCTTTGAGCCATTAACATCTTATCTGAATAACTTTCCAGTTATTTGGTATCTATTGAAAACTGTTACTAGAATAACAGATTATCATAAAGACAACCTATTTTTTTTCTTCCATAATGCCAGTTAAAATAATGGCACTATAAACACTTTTAACTTACCTTTTATAAAAATTAACATATTCTAGTACTTAAAAAAATGACCAAATCCCTATTCCCTGAAGGTTTAATCAAAACTCCATTATTTATTTCCTCTCCCTTTCCAAAACAGATTTTAATGTCTAGATTTTTGCAACATGCTTAAATAGCCATCATATTCCCACTAAATTAACACTTTATTCATGGTAAAGCATTTGGAGATTTCTCAAGTGTGAAAAGAATTTCACTGGTGATGGACAGATGAACAACGGCCTGAAAGCCCCTGTGTGAGTCTCCTTAGCCCCCGGCCCCGAGAAGGGCTGCCGCCACCCTGCACAGCTCTCCAGTTGGCACAGATCATCTGATCGCCTCTGACAGGGAGGAAAGCTTATGAAAGAACACAATTTTTACAAAGTCAACACATTTTTCCACACTGGTCTTCTAAATTCAAGAAAGGATTTAGATTGCCAAAGTTGTAAATCTAGCAAATCAAACTGCTTCATCTCAACTGGGAGAAAAAAAGGCACAAAGAAAAGCAAGCAGCATACCCTTTATTTGGTGATACAACAGGTCAACAGTGTTCCAAAGTACTGAACACTGAATTTTACTTATGTGATAACTTTTTCTATCTAAGCAATTTATTCAGATGTGTGCTTGAAAAATACAGATAAGGAACCCTGCAATTGGTATGTTCTGTTATTAGAAATATTTTTCATGGTAATAACTTTCTACAATTAGAGGGAAATATCATATAGATCATACTTTATTTTTAGCCTGACAGAATAAATGTATTATATATATATATATATCTTTCAAAACCAGTGCACTTAGAAATCTCTCATGTATGCACTCCATTGTTCAAATTAAAAAGCTGTCCATCTTCTAGACCCACACTGTAATACAGTCCTAGTAAAAATGCACATTCCTTTTAGCCCCTTTACTCTCCCTTGAATTTGTTTTTATTTAGAGGAGAGTGAAGGAAAGGATTATAGAAGTTGCAGTGCAGAACTATTGTGTATTTTGAACAAAACATTATAGCCTATGTTAAAAAAAATAATTTTATCAAAACCGAATTTCAATCACAGTTACGCATGATTCTCAGTGAAAGGTCCGGGTTGCAATTGCACTTTGCAGGCGTCTCGGTAGTGTCCTCACAGTGCTCTCACTTCAGCCGATGTTCTTCTCCGCACACACAGGTTCTTCCAGACTTTTCTTTTGGCTTCCCTTCCGTGAATATTTGTATTTGTCCACATAGGCTTTAACCAAATTTGCCACTTTAGTAGAATTGACTTCTCCACTCTTACTATGACAAACCTATAAAAAAAGTGAGGGGAGTGTTTTTTCATAAAGGGAGCCAAATGGAAAGCTTTGTGAAAAACAAGCCCATACCAGACACTGTTCCATGTTTCATATGAAAATATTCAAAAGGTAAAAAAGGAGACAAGAATTAGAAGAAGCTAGATCTTATTATTTTAATTAGACTTACGCATTCCTTTAGGAAAATAGAGACGGTTCAAAACAATACATACAAAACTCTACTAAAACTGTAACTTACTTTATCTACTGCTTTTCGTACAATCTCTTTATATTCTTCCTTGGTGATATCTTTATTTTGGTAAAATGGTTTAATGGCCAGTTTTACCTCCTGTGCTGCTTTCTCCTGAATTTGCAATTTCTAGTAAGAGGAAAAAGATAATTGTTATTTGCCCAGTCACATACTTACAAAAAAATTAAAATCACTGCATGTGCATTATTAAAAGCAGCTCTTCAAATACTATTGTTATAAACACAAAATTTACTTATATTTCAAACATTTCTAAAAATAGTTATGAAATATTACTAGTAACTTAATTGGGCATCAACATGTCCAGATAAAACCCTTCAAATAATGTTAGAATTTATTAGAATTTAAGACTATCAATAAATTCCCTTTACCACTTATACAACAGAAAGCTGTTATTTTTTTCAACTTTATCATATACAAGATTATGTAGGTTGCTCTCAACCTTGAACTTGCCTTGTCTGTCTTCGAGCTATCTGCGCTGGCTTCCACTGTAACACTTACTTTGCTTTCTGCCAATTTTACAGCAGCACTAGACGCTTTGCTGTGACTTGATGACGAAGTATTACCAGAACTTGGCCCCTGAACTGTTTCCACATTTCCTGGGGCTGCTGTCAGAGCAGGCAAGACTGGTGTACTCATGTTATTACTTACATGAGAAGCTCCTGGAATACCCTGTTTTAAAGAGTTATCCATTAATGAATTACTTGTACTCAATAGGAGTTGTTTAGCCATGTATTAGAAATAACATGACAAAAATTCACAGCAATTCAACCATAGTACTTAAAGAGAAATGCATATTCCAGGTCACACACATAAAGGACTCTCAAGAGTCCTCAACATTCTCAAACAGGACTCTATTTAAATAAGTCAGCATGAATTTTAAATGATATATGTGTATTAAAATATTCTGACACCAACACTAAAAACAAAAACAGTATTTAAAGAATATTATCTTTCCTGCAAGGCTCTTTATGAAAATGAACTAAAGTAAGTACCCCCCCCCCCCCAAAGACAGGAGAAAATGAGGCTGTGAAGTCAAATGGCTTGCAGTGAGTTGATAGCAGAAAAAGATATAAGGTCCCATATTCTGGAATCCCATTCCCCTGTTCTTCCAACTATATCTTTTTTCTTTTTTTCCCTGTATTTTTCTGAAGCCGGAAACGGGGAGAGACAGTCAGACAGACTCCCGCACGCGCCCGACCGGGATCCACCTGGCACGCCCACCAGGGGGAGACGCTCTGCCCACCAGGGGGCGATTCTCTGCCCCTCCGGGGCGTCGCTCTGTCGCGACCAGAGCCACTCTAGCGCCTGGGGCAGAGGCCAAGGAGCCATCCCCAGTGCCCGGGCCATCTTTGCTCCAGTGGAGCCTCGGCTGCGGGAGGGGAAGAGAGAGACGGAGAGGAAGGAGAGGGGGAAGGGTGGAGAAGCAGATGGGCGCTTCTCCTGTGTGCCCTGGCCGGGAATCGAACCCGGGACTTCTGCATGCCAGGTCGATGCTCTACCACTGAGCCAACCGGCCAGGGCCCCAACTATATCTTGCTGAAAGGACTCTAAAATTTCTGAAATGTAGACATAAAACTGTAAGCAACACATTTATAAATTATTCAAATTATCTATATGTCTCAGAGATACTTATTTTTTTTGACAGAGACAGAGAGACTGATAGGGACAGACAGACAAGGGAGATAGATGAGAAGCATCAATTCTGTTTTGGCTCCTTAGTTGTTCTTGATTGCTTTCTCGTATGTGCCTTGATGGGGGGCTGGGGGTGGCTACAGCAGAGCGAATGACCCTTTACTCAAGCCAGTGATCTTGGGCTTCAAGCCAGTGACCTCTGGACTCAAGCTAGCAACCATGGAGTCATGTCTATGATTCCACGCTCAAGCCAGCGACACCGTGTCAAGCTGGTGAGCCCGTGCTCAAGCTGGCAACCTTGGGGTTTTGAACCTGGGTCCTCCGCTCCCAGTCTGATGCTCTATCCACTGTGCCACCGCCTGGTCAGGTGGTACTCTTCTGTTTTAGAATGGAAAATTCATGAAAATGAAATAGACAATAATGGATAATAAACAGCTTTAACTGGTGTCTGTCTGAACAAGACAATACATGCTTCATCCCAGTACTTTATCACAAGGTCCCACCCCCTAAGAAGTCCAATAAATTAGGGAAAAAATTTTAAAGCACCCATGACTTGCTTCTAGTTGGTTTATAATCTGGTCTTCTTAATCTCAAAAAACCTATCAGGATATCAATTACAGCACAATATAGCATAGACTTGATATGTATTAAATTCAGTTTTCTTACTTGGGTGGATGGGGACCTGGGGAAGAACTGTGAAAGAGAAGTTAGGAAGATTTACTATAAAGCTAATCAAATAAGTAACTGTTTTGGATGCTAGGAAGCCCTTTCTTGAACATCCATCCCTAACAGCTAAACGTTTACAATGGCCATGTTGACTAACCCGGAGTTGCTAAAAACATACCTGCAATTGCTTTCCATCTGGCTGTGAAGCAATGTAGTTGACTTGTTGGGATGGTGGGGGAGGGGGTGGTGGAGGTGGCAGTCCCTGAGACACACTGGTAGGAGCAGCTACCTGCATGAGAGGTACTCCTGTGTGCAGATGCAAAGGTAGCTGAGGATGAATATTAAATGGACCTCGTTGGATGTTCACCAGAGGAGCATGAACACCAACTGCATATGGGAAGATACTCATAGGCTGGTGCTGTGTGTTCACTTGTGGCTGCATCACATTCATCTGTGGCTGCATCATATTTATAGGTAGCTGAGAAGCATCACCTTGTTGGTTTGTTTGGTCTTTCAGGTTAGAATCTATCAAAAGAAAAAAGGCTTGTAAAAAAATCATACTATAAATTTCTTTAGACAGAGAAGCAAAGAATCACTGATTTCAGTAAAAGTAAATAGCAATTGACAGACTCAGAACACCTAAACCAATCTCCATTTGGCTTACTCCCGTCATTTCTAAATAATGTGAGCTGACTTTCAATTAATATATATATATATAATTTTCCCCCTCCCCCAGAGAGAGACAGACAAGAAGGGAGGGAGAGAGATGAGAATCATCAATTCTTCGTTGTGGCACCTTAGTTGTCCATTGTTTGTTTTCTCTTATGTGCCCTGACAGGAGAAGGGGGGCGCTGAAGGCGAGCCAGCAACCTTGGGCTCAAGCCAGCAACCACAGGGTCAGGTCTATGACCCCATGCTCAAGCTAGTAACCCTGTGCTCAAGCTGGTGACCTTGGGGTTTCAAACCTGGGTCCTCCGTATCCCAGGCCAATGCTCTATCCACTGCGGCACCTGGTCAGGCTAAAATAGTTTTTAAGAAAAAGTTTACATGGTAACATCCATCAATATTAGCAAAGAATCAGTAGTAGCTCAAGAAACTTACTGACTAAAGAAATACAAAATTTATTTAGGTTACTAAATTAGAAATTAATTTTAATGTTAGTTTTTTTGTTGCAATATTAACAAAAAAACCATTGAAAGATAAACCTTTATTAGAGAAGTGACTTAATTATATGAGAACAATGATCACAATAATTCAAGTGTACACATGTGAAATAAAAGAAGTTAAATCTTGCATAGAAACATCCCAAATTCTTTTATTGTAGCAAACTGTACTTAAAGTACTGAAGTCTTTGGGGCAAGGTTTGGGGCAGGGGTGGGATGGAAGAAAAAAATATTGATAGGTATATATATTTATATAATGTAAAGTGACCTTTAAACAACTGGGATTCAGTTTAACATTATAAAACTATAAAAGGTGATCTCAATTCATGCAAATAGGTATAAAACTTATAATCTCTTCATCAAATAAAAGTGTTAATAAACAGAATGTTACCCTGTTCAGCTGTTTCCTCTTCTTGTCTCATCCATCCAGATTGTGAACCTGAAGAATTCCTCCCTCGTCGTGAATAATAGTTTTGTACATCTGCTGGTAGAGTCCTTCTCACAGCCCAACTAGATGCAGATGTCCACCCAGATCTATCTGCTGGTGTATCAAATGAGAACTCTTGCTCACTTTTCCGTTTATAGGGTTGCTGTTCTACAAACTTGAAAGACTCATTCCCTGAACCATTTGAATTCCCTGAGAGGGGTTTTCGGTTTTGCCACCGATTTTCATTTTGATCTGCATAGGCAAAACTACCTCTGTAAGTGCCTCTGCCACGGTTACCTCTACCACGGTTAGACATCCAACCGGAACCATAGTTTTTATTCCAAGAATTCCCTGAATTTTCATTTCTATTTTCTTCCCAATAGGAATCCTTTAACTTGTCTGGATTTCTGGTCCTTGGATCAGGTCCAGAATTTATTTTTTCTGTTACCCAATTGGGACAGTAATTTCTATGCTTGTCAGCAGAATTTGGATCATCAGCATTTGAACTGATGTCATTTTTTTCTTTTCTTGTATTTTCATTCGGTTTCTCTGGGTCATTCTTTCTGTACCAATCATTTCCTCGTGGACATCTCCAACCATCGTTTGCCCATTTTTCCTTCCACCGCGGGGAGTAATTGTCTCTGTCATTTCTACCAAACGATGAACTCTTACTTTTTGTTCTACATCTTGATGGTGACCTAGAACGGGATCTGGACCTAGACCACCTTCTGGTTCTCCTCTCTTTCTCTCGATCCCTCCTTGGCCCATCTCTATCACCTTCTCTTTCTCTGCTCTGGGACCTGGATTTATCTCTTGGGGAGGAATCTTTCACTCTTGATTGAGACCTTCTGTTCTCTCTAGAAGTGTCTCTTTTTGGGGAGAGTGATTCTGATCTTTTCTCTTCCCTAGTGCTATCTCTTTTTGGAGATTGAGACTGTGACTGCCCTCTTTCTCTTACAGTATCCTTTTTTGGGGACTGAGAACGAGATTTTCTCCGTCCTCTCATAGGTTCTTTCTTAGGAGATGGTGATCGAGACTTCTTGTCTTCTTTTCCAGTTTCTCTTTTGGGAGATGGAGACTGAGACCGCTTCCTTTCCTGCACAGTGTCTTTGTTGGGAGACCAAGTTGTAGATGGGGAATGAAATCTAGATCTTCGAGTACGAGGCTTTTTGGCTTTATCTGTCATATCAAGTGAGCTTTCAAATGATTGAGATATAGTTTCAGCCTTTTCATTTACAGGATCAGAAGTTGGCATATTATTTTGAGAACTGTGCTCTGTAGAATTTTTATTCAACTGTTTAGCATCAGCATTTACAGATAGTTCAATTCCAGATTCATTCTGGTCACTGCAAAATGAATCACATTCCATAGGTATCATTTCATTATTGTCTTCACTAAAATGCTTCTGAATCTGTTCAATGTGTGTGTTAGGCAATTCTGTAGATCTGGCACATTCAACCAGAGATTCAGTCTTTTCTTCTAAAGATTTGTCTAAATTGGTGTTAAGATTACTTTCTAATAAATTATTTTCAGAGTCTTGAATACCATTGAAATTTTCATTCCCTGAAGTATCATACGTTGCAATTATTTCTGCATCAACAGTTTCAACATGTCCAGGCAACTGAACCTCTGAGCTCTCAATAGCTATTTCATCCATTGTTTGTATAATTTCACCCTCAGAAAATTCTAATTTGGGGCTGTCTACAAGCTGTTCTGCTTTTACTGCAGAATCTTTATGATCAATAATTTCTACTATTGGACTTTCTATGACCTTTTCATCGTCAACATCTGTAACTTTTTCTTCACTGACCTCTACAACATTTTCTTCACTGATCTCTACAATTCTTTCTTCACTGACCTCTACAATGTTTTCTTCATTAACCACTAGCTCTGCATTCTCAGATAACTCACCTGAGCTTGGCAGAGGTTGGTGTACTTCAATCTCAGATGCTGAACATGTAAGAAAATCATTTGGAGGATGATCTGTACCTATATCTGCTTTTACCTCTGATTCTGAATGTTGAGATATTTGGTCTTGGTTTTCTAATGGATCATCTCCTTTCCCAGTAGAAATCTCACTTTCTAAACAAAAAACATTAGCCTCAATACCTGTATTCTCAGCTTTTTGAACTTCTTCCTCCTTTCCAATTAGCACAGGAGGATCTTGGGTATAAGACTCAGAATATGAAGATTCTACTCTTTCCTCTGCATCATGTTTCTCAGTATGATCCTCACTTTCTTCTATTTGCTCACTACAACTTTTGAAGCCATTAGCAGACTTACTTTCTGCATTTATCTGCACAGCACAAGTGTTACTACTTTCTTCATCTGACTGGTGCTCTTTCTCTAACAAAGGTAGTGTGTCAGATTCTGCAGTTTCTTCATCCACCGAATCACTGGAAGATGATTTTTCAGGGGACGGTACAGAGCTCCGAAGTTTCTTTTTCAGTAAAGGTGGTTTCCTTCCTCTTCTTATAGACTTCCGTTTTGCAGCCTGTCTTGTTTGCTTTTCTGACTCAGCTGAAGAAGAAACACTTACAGATGGATTATTGTTATCAGGAACATCACACCCAGAATTATGTGATACTGGGGATCTCTGAGACTGACTGATTGTCTCAGCTCTCGTGTTACGTGTAGATCTCCTCGTAGGAGTTGCTGCTGCAGGTTTTCGTCTTGACCCTCTGGTGTTTGATGTACCAGAAGTTTGCTTCTTCTCATCTCCTTCTTGAGTATGTGCTAATGCATATCCCTTGCAAGAAGTACCTAATAATATGTATTTTTTAAAAGTAAAAAGTATGTTTTAATAAATGATAATAGTTTGGCTTCAGCTTATTTTAACATAAAATACACATTGATAACAGAGTGAAACAAAATATACTTATGAATCAAATTATGAATAAATATAAAGCTACTAATATATGTGATATCAGGTATTTATCAGCTTCTTTTAATGCTACAAAAGTAAGTTTTCACAATATTTGAATCCATGTGGGCAATTTTATAGAAAAAAAATTTTTTGGTCTGATAACTGCCATTTGCTTTATGAATTGGTATTACCTTAATAAACTGTAAGAGAAAACACATTATCCACAAATAAAGATGAAAATTATTTTTTTTATAATTAACAGGAGATAGGGAATGTTACTTCTAAAGATCTCTAATTTGGATACTAAAGCTCTAAATAGAAGGAAGACTTCTAATCGGTCCTCAAGAATATTAATTATTATTTTCTCAAAGTAAAAGGGATTTTCTAGTTTGAACAATTTTAAAGTCAAGTCACTGCCCAAATATTTAGGACTATTTAAATCTTTATAACAGCTTTTCTAAGTCATCAACATTCACTTTTTATGATACTGAAAAGAAGCTCATAATTTTTTTAAAAGCAGGAAAAAAGTTCACGAACTTTACCAAAATTCTCTAAAGATATGGTACTCGTTGGAAAAATAGTTCTCGGCAACACAGAAGATATGAGAGGAAGGACTTCTGTTTCAATATTCCAGGGTATAAAACCAATTCTGAAAATTCAAAACAAAATACATTTTTGTTTAAATGGTTTAAAAAATCAAACCAATGATTTTCCAAATCAAGTTATCAATATTAAAATAGTATGCTTAAATTATTTTTTGCACAAATATACTGCTCACAAAAATTAGGGGATAAGGGAACATACAGATAGTCCAGTACTTTTAGCCTTTTATATAGTGCATTTTCACCAATGAAATAAAAGTTGGTTTTGGCCCTGGCCGGTTAGCTCAGCGGTAGAGCGTTGGCCTGGCGTGTGGGGGACCCGGGTTCGATTCCCGGCCAGGGCACATAGGAGAAGCGCCCATTTGCTTCTCCACCCCCCTCTCCTTCCTCTCTGTCTCTCTCTTCCCCTCCCACAGCCAAGGCTCCATTGGAGCAAAGATGGCCCGGGTGCTGGGGATGGCTCCTTGGCCTCTGCCCCAGGCGCTAGAGTGGCTCTGGTCGCGGCAGAGCGACGTCCCTGAGGGGCAGAGCATCGCCCCCTGGTGGGCAGAGCGTTGCCCCTAGTGGGCATGCCGAGTGGATCCTGGTCGGGCGCATGCGGGAGTCTGTCTGACTGTCTCTCCCCGTTTCCAGCTTCAGAAAAATACAAAAAAAAAAAAAAAGTTGGTTTTGCATCTCACTTGCATAATCAAACAACTTTCTTTGACTTGTCATTTGTTTTTCTGATGTACTTGTTTAATAATAAAATACCAAATGCTTTTTAAAAATCACCTCATAATTCATTTTGAAATATGCCATAATTTTTTTGAGCAGTACAGTTAAAAATGTAAATTCAAGGTTACTCATTGTTCTAAGACGGCTACCAACTGGCTGCAAAGAAAAAAACCTTTAAATACATATTTTTCAGATAAATTAATGGCAATGGGAGATCAAGGTCAGCTTAAATATATAATATTTATTTCTCTTTTAAATAATATTTTACCAAGAATTTTTAGCTGCTGCCTGACCAATGGTGGCACAGTGAATACAGCGTCAACCTGGGATGCTGAAGTCCCAGGTTCAAAACTTGAGGTCGCCAGCTTGAGCTCAGTGTCACTGGGATCATCGACATGATCCCATGGTCACTGGTTCAGCTGTAGCCCCCCAGTCAAGGCACATATGAGAAGCAATCGATGAACAACTAAAGTGCTGCAACTACGAGTTGATGCTTCTCATCTCTTTCCCTCCCTTCCTGTCTCTCTCTCAAAAAGAAAAAATATTTTAGCTGTTAACCTCTTTTTGCTATTCTAAAAAGTCACTTGAATAATAAAATGCACATTTTTAAGTGCACTGTTTGATGACTTCTTACCACTGTACATATCTGTGTAACCACCACCTCAAAAAAAACAAAAACAAACAAAACCCAGGTCATTTCTACCACCCCAGAAAACAGCTTTCATGCCCCTTGTACTCCACTTCCTTTCCAGGCAACCAAAAAAATAATTTTGTATAATTAATCAAATCAAGGTTTTAAAGAAATTAGTGAGGTCAAATCAGTACATGAGTAAAAAATATTGAAAATAGAACTATATTTGAATTTTGAAGCATTTCATAGATAATACGCCAGTTTTTTGTTATGTCTTTGTTTTACAGAACATATCAAGGCCCTAAACATCAAAATATGTTCATTTTTTAGAAACCTGATTTCTATTGCTGTATTATATTTTGAAATTCCTCCATTACGATGGCTCTTCAAAGTTCCTTGTGTCCCTATGGACTTGCAGACTCCAAAGTTTCTGCATCCAAACCCAATACACTCTCAGCTTCTTTTTTGATTCGTTTTTGATCATCCATCCAGGTCTCCTAACAGGACTGGCTTATCTAATGTAAGGCGAGATTCTGGAGTAGGGGGAGAAAAGCTTGGGAAAAAATGTGCAATGTGTACATTTATAAAAATATATAACTCTTAAGAAAAGGTTTTATATCATACATATCTGTACTTCCAAATCTTTTTTTTTTTTAAGTGAGAGAGAGAGAGAGAGAGACAGAGAGAGAGACAGGCACAGACAGACAGGAAGGGAGAGAGATGAGAAGCCTTAACTCTTCGTTGCGGCTCCTTAGTTGTTCACTGATTGCTTTCTTATGTGTGCCTTGGTTTCAGCTTAGCCAGTGACCATTTGCTGAAGCCAATGACTTTGGGCTCAAGCCAGCGACCATGGGGTCATATCTATGATCCCACGCTTAAGCTGGCAACTTTGGGGTCCAAACCTGGGTCTTCAGCATTCCAGGCTGATGCTTTATCCACTATTCCACAGCCTGGTCAGGCCTAATTTTACTTCTATTGGTGTTCCATTGTTATTCCTAGAGTGTGAAGGGCCCTATGCAGAAATATTACAGAGATATATAAAGTTATGAATTATAGGCAAAGACCTTGATCTTTACATACAAGCTTGATTTAAGCATATATCATGTACCTAGCAACGTGCTAGTAGCTTCAGGACTCAAATTAAGAAAAGGCCAAATAAAAAAAAAAAAAAGAGAAGAAAAGGCCCAACATTAGAAGGTCATGAATGCCCTGGCCGGTTGGCTCAGCGGTAGAGCGTCGGCCTAGCGTGCAGAGGACCCGGGTTCGATTCCCGGCCAGGGCACACAGGAGAAGCGCCCATTTGCTTCTCCACCCCTCTGCCGCGCTTTCCTCTCTGTCTCTCTCTTCCCCTCCCGCAGCCAAGGCTCCATTGGAGCAAAGATGGCCCGGGCGCTGGGGATGGCTCTGTGGCCTCTGCCTCAGGCGCTAGAGTGGCTCTGGTCGCAATATGGCGACGCCCAGGATGGGCAGAGCATCGCCCCCTGGTGGGCAGAGCGTCGCCCCTGGTGGGCGTGCCGGGTGGATCCCGGTCGGGCGCATGCGGGAGTCTGTCTGACTGTCTCTCCCCGTTTCCAGCTTCAGAAAAAAGGAAAGAAAAAAAAAAAAAAAAAAGAAGGTCATGAATGCCAGGACAGAAGAACCCTGATCAAATAGTTATTTAAAAGAACATTGTGGAGGGAAAATATCATGGTAAAAGCAGTGATTCAGCTAACAGCACATAGTTAGGACTAGAATGGAGAAAGGAGAAGAAAAATGACAGATCAGAGTGCTTTTACTAATAAGGAATCTAACCATGTAGGTACTCTCTCTTTTAAATGAACCTAATATCTACATTCATTTATTAAACATAAAAAATTCCTTACTTTAAGGGGTTCTTTAAATAGCAACCTTTGTTAGGAATTTGAAATGGAGAAGTATAAATTGCACAAAACTTTCTTAGAAACATAATTATCAAATAAGATACATTTATACTTAAGTATTAATATCTTCAGTAACAATTTTTTTTTACCTTCCAATTCCAGGAAATGTATCAGGAAACCATGACAATTCCAGTTCCTGTCTCTTCTGCCTAATCAATGCACTGATTTCATTGACTTCTATAAATTCTGTACTAAAAGAGAAAATTTACACCATCAGAACTCTAAAATTTTAAGTTTGGAGCAACAATTGTAGTCATGAGATATGCAGCTGTTGTCATACATAGCATTATAAATCACATTTAGGTGAATAAGACCCTTTTTCTATTTAAACACTTTCAAAATGAACTCATTCCTAAATCTAGCAAAATATTTATATTACAAACCAAGATTATATTAATATAATTTATAAAATAATGTGTTCATTTCTATTTAAGTGACAAAATTTTTAAAAAGTCAATTCAGACTAATATCCTTATTATTGAGAAAAAACTAACACTATTTCTATCCCATGAACCAAAGCTACAGCAAGCAGTCCCAGTAGAACTGTAGGTGCAAACAGTTTCCATCTGAAATTAAGTGGAGGACAACAGAAGAAAATCAATGAAGGATGGTTACTGTAACAAAAAATGGGTACAGTTCAGCTTTTCAAATTGCTTTGACTGGTGCCTTGCCAAGTTCATAAATTAAATTACACAATCATCTGTCTTGTTAGTTAACCAACTCAATATGATTTTAAAACTTCAACTTAGTTTTCAGATTCCACATATATCTACTTAGTATCTACTTGCCAGTCACTATGGCTTCAAACATGACTGGATCTACTCTGAAAGGGCTCTGCTTATAGGCACTGCCGCCACAATTTAAAAAGTAGCCCACTTTTCTATCACATAAAAAGCCTATGTAGGGAGACTTGACATGGGGTGGTGGACACATAATACAGTGTAGAGATGTGTAGAAGAATTGTGTATCTGAAACCTGTATAATTTTGTGAACTATGTCAACTCAATAAATTCAATAAAAAGGAAAATAAAAGCCTATGTAAAACAACTTAATTTATTATTAATGAAAACTAAGCCCACTAGCATAGGCAGTCATTGTGTAATAGATAATGTCACAAACAACAGGTTTTTCTTTTCTAAAACTAGTTTATTTTCCAAAAGACACAAACAAATAATACAAGGTGGGCTTTAATGTTTGTTGAGCCTAAGTTTAAATTTCTGCCAAAAGTTAATTATAACTAAAACATCAATTATAAAAAGCATAAATTAAAAGTAAAAAGTACTAACCAGTAAGCTCTACAGGTAAAAGAAGATTCTCCAGTTTGACTACTAGAAGAAAATATATTGGAGAAAAGATTTCTGAAGTACTGACTTGTACACTGATTTGATCTTCGAGGCTAGAAAAGTAAAAAGAGGTTAGTGAAACATCAAACAAAATATCTCCATAATAGCAGGTAATAGTTGTATTTAAATACTCTCATATACTGATACACCTGAGGCACTAGCATTATGTACTAAACAACCATAAAGTATTATAAAAAAAAAATTTTTTTTTCAACAAACCTTCTTTATCTTTATTATTGCATTTTTCTTTCCTCTTATTTCATTGTAGTTAATATTTCCTGTTCAAAAACACAAAAAGACTTGGTTACCTTGTCTTAAGGTTACAATACCAGTATTGATATCGACATATTGACAAAAGAAAGTTAAAATATGTAGAAAAGCTGAATTTAAAATAATAGTATTTGATTTACATAATTTTTCCAAATGCTAATTATATCTTGTTAAACCACAGATCTAAGAAAAATATAAGAGGCCACAACAGAGAAAACTGGTAAAGCATGTAACATTACTATGCTTAGAGCATGAGTATTAAAATTCTAGTCAACATTTTCTGGCACCCTATGCAAATTTAAACCACCATGAAACAAAAAAGTATATATAAGCAGTCAAATTAGCCTGACCAGGTGGTGGCGCAGTGGATAGAGCACTGACCCTGGATGCTGAGAACCCAGGTTCCAAACCCCAAGGTCTCTCTGCCAGGTTGAGCAGGGGTTCATCCGGCTTGAGTGTGGGATCTTAGACATTACCCCATGGTCTCTGGTTGAGCCCAAAAGCCGTTGGCATGAGCCCAAAGGTCGCTGGCTTGAGCAAGGGGTCACTAGCTCAGCTGGAAAACCCCAGTCAAAGGACATATGAAAAAACCCCCACAAATGAACAACTAAAATGTTGCAACAAGTTGATGCTTTTCATCTCTCTCCCTTCCTGTCTCGCTAAAAAAACAAAACAAAACAAAAAGTCAAATTACTTAATATCAATAATGCACTTCATATGTCCTTTTTCAGTGTGACCTAAGAAACAGGTACTGTTAACTTACCTCAAGTAAGTAAGAGCTGACCAGGGCAACTGGGGCCATCAGACTTAGTCAACTATAAATTATCAATTAACCACTGGTACCATCTTTAAGTAAGTACCCTTTTTCCTCCTCAAACTTTATAATTACAATTAGAAAAGTAGATACGTTGATTAAAACAGCTTTTTGTTATAGAAACGTTTCAGCTATACTGCTTATGACTTATTTTTTTGGTGTTACCTGTCCCATCTGAAAATTTATTTCTAGGGATACATACCACCAGGTTAAGGAAGATAAAGGATAGTTTCTGCTAACCACAAAAATTGTGTTAGCATCTTTATAGATTACTGCCTTTAGTTTTTCTTTACCATCAAGTCTATTTATTAGTAGTCATCTATACCTCTCAATACACTTGTCTGCAATAAGCTGTGGCTGGTACTGTCATTGCTCTGTCCGCAGAACACTGGAAAAAGTTATAGTGCAAATGACAACTGGTCTTTCATTCCAGTTGTGTTTGCCTCACAAAGGGCTTACTGATTGTTCAAAATAAATCACCCTAATTAGGAGGCCTGTTTCCTGCTACTAGAAGACCACATGTACTTGGGGTTTCTTTTGTCAGTCCAATTGGTTACAGACTACTTTCTACTTAATAGCATACTAATTTCCTTTTAAGTTAATACATAACATCTGTTCGCTTTTGTGCTATTATCCATCCTTCACACAGGTTCCACCCAGAAATTATGTAATTTTAAGACTGGCGAAACAGGTGCTGGCTGAGAGGTCCAGGTACTTATTTCCCTACTCTTTGATGTGTATTTAAAAGATGACAGATTTTTTAATTGCTAAAAGAAGTCAGAAATAAAAATGTGTGATGGGTACCCAGTTACTTGCTTAAAAATAACTATTTCCTTAGCTAGACAGAGAATTGCTGCACTGTAGCTACATAGTGTCTTTTATGCCCTGAGGGAGCAGACTTGTTTTCATTCAGGTTTTTTTCATTCAATACTTAATGAGTATGTTACTGTTTACATAACATTTCTTTACCCAAAAACCTATCTTAGGAAGCCAGCGTTAAGACAAAATGCTCTCTATGGGAAGAAGTGTCAGTTTTCTGGCCAATGCTAAGTATGAATATCTAGTCCAAACACTATTTCACATATTTCTGTGTAATTCTGAGGTAATAACTGAGCAGCTCTGATAACAATCTCAAAAGTGTTCAATACTGGTGAATTTGTCTAAATTGTAGTTTCTTGGAGACCATTCCAAAAATCTATTACAGTGTGTCCGTAAAGTCATGGTGCACTTTTGACCGGTCACAGGAAAGCAACAAAAGACAATAGAAATGTGAAATCTGCACCAAATAAAAGGAAAACCCTTCCAGTTTCTGTAGGATGATGTGGCAGCATGTGCAGATGATGACGTAACACCGTGTATACAGCGGAGCAGCCCACGGCCATGCCAGTTGAGATGTGGATGGTACTGAGGAAAGTTCAGTGTGTTCTGTGGCTCGCTAAATTCGAATCCGTGACCAAAATGCAACGTGAATATTGGCGCGTTTATAATGAAGTGCCAGCACATAGGAACAACATTACTCGGTGGGATAAGCAGTTGAAGGAAACCGGCAGTTTGGTGGAGAAACCACGTTCTGGTAGGCCATCAGTCAGTGACGAGTCTGTAGAGGCTATATGGGATAGCTACCTAAGGAGCCCTAAAAAATCTGTGCATGAGCCCACATTGAACTGCACCGAATAGGTATGAAACTGGGAGAGTTTTCCTTTTATTTGATGCAGATTTCACATTTCTATCATCTTTTGTTGCTTTCCTGTGACCGGTCAAAAGTGCACCATGACTTTACGGACACACTGTATTTATCTGCCTGTGCAGTGATATGTATCTTCATTCAACATTTATCAAAGTAATGCAAGTACCTACTTTAGTAAGTCAAATAGCACATCTAGGTTTATTAAGAAAAACTACAGAAATCCCCACTCTTGATTTTGTTCCCAAAAGCACATATCAAATCTTTTAGCTCTTTCTTCTAATATTTATCTCTATTTCTAAGTAACATGCTTATACTATTCAACCTTGATTTTTTTTTCTTTTGGTTTCAGATATTTTCTTCTTTTTTTTTATATTGCAGAATAGGAATTTTCAACCATTTTCATCTCACTGCACACAAACTAGTTACCAAAATTCAGCTGCATAACCAAAAATATATTGCCAATCTGACCAAAATAATAGGTATAATTTTGATTCACTCACACTGGATGGCTACTGTTGTGATGGCTTTTATTTTATTTTTTTAGGTGAGAGGAGGGGAGATAGTGAGGCAGACTCCTGCATGAGCCCAGACAGGGATCCACCTGGCAAATCCCATCTAGGGTCAATGCTCAAGTATTGAACTACTTTTAGCACCTGAGGCTGATGCACTCTACTGGAGCTACCTCAGCACCTAGGGCCATGCTCGAACCAATACAGCCACTGGGAGTGGAAGAGAGAGAAGGGGGAGGGGGAGGAGGAGAAAAGCGGATGATCACTTCTCCTGTGTGCCTTGACTGGAAATTGAACCTGGAATATCCATACACCGAGCCGACACTCTATCCAATGAGCCATCAGCCAGGGCCTATCATTTTTTTATTTGGCAATCTATGGGTAAAGAGGTCAGTGCCACTGACTAAATAGTCAGGTATTACATATTTTAAAGATTCTTATAGCATCCTGGTTGAAAATTGCTGCTAGCACTGTTCACAGTGGCCAAGACATGGAAACAACCAAAAAGCCCTTCAATAGAAGACTGGATAAAGAAGATGTGGCACATATACACTATGGAATACTACTCAGCCATAAGAAACGATGACATCAGATCATTTACAGCAAAATGGTGGGATCTTGATAACATTATAAGGAGTGAAATAAGTAAATCAGAAAAAAACAAGAACTACATGATTCCATACATTGGTGGAACATAAAAATGAGACTAAGAGACATGGACAAGAGTGTGGTGGTTACCAGGGGTGGGGGGAGGGAGGACAGGGGGAGAGTTAGGGGGAGGGGGAGGGGCACAGAGAACTAGATAGAGGGTGGCGAAGGACAATCTGACTTTGGGCGAGGGGTATGCAACATAATTTAATGACAAAATAACCTAGACATGTTTTCTTTGAATATATGTACCCTGATTTATTAATGTCATCCCATTACCATTAATAAAAATTTATTTAAAAAAAAAAAATAATAAAAAAATAAAAAAAGAAAATAAAAAAAAAAAAAAGAAAATTGCTGCTATATAACGTAAAGACTTTTACCTTATACCACTGACCTACCTATCTCCTTTTTGTCTCCATCCTATGTTCTTTTTGATATATCAACATATTATATAAATGACATTACAGCCTAACTATATAAGCAATATTCACAGCTAAACCATATACTGAATTATGATAATTGTTCTTGTACAAACTTCTTGCTTTTCCTAAGGTTAATAATTGCTTTGTTTTCTCTTTCCCTTGTTTTCTTTATTATCAATCATTTATTAGTTAACTCTACAAAAGTATAAAGCTCTTAATACACTCAAACACATCAACTCATCATCAAGTTTGTTCCCCACTCTCTTAGAAATACTCTTCCTTTTTCTTGCTCCAATCTGAACTGATGACTCTCTAAACAGGGGTCCCCAAACTTTTTACACAGGGGGCCAGAGTTCACTGTCCTTCAGACTGTTGGAGGGCTGCCACATACAGTGCTCCTCTCACTGACCACCAATGAAAGAGGTGCCCCTTCCGGAAGTGTGGTGGGGGACCGGATAAATGGCCTCAGGGGGCCTAATGTGGCCCGCAGGCCGAAGTTTGGGGACACCTGCAGTCTAAAAGGTGCTGTTCAACTGTCATTCTGGTACTCCTGTCATCATCTTGACAATGCCCCATTATCTTTTTGGAACTCATTCTCTGAATCTCACATCATTCCTTCATTACTTTCTCATTTAATGAAGCATATACAACCTTCAACAGAATTCTTAGAAAAGGTGCATGAAAAAGAAATTTTGAACTCCTACATGTTTTAGAATGTCTTTATCCTGCCCTAACACTTGGTTGATAGCTGGGTAGGGTATAGAATTATCTAGGTTAGTAATTATTTTGCCCAGAAATTTCAAGGCATTGCTCCACTGCTTCATTTGTTGTTAACATTCTTTTATACATAGTCTATTGCCTCTCTCTAGAAGTTCTTAGGACATTATCATCTGCAGAGTTCTAGCATTTTATAAAGCATTTAGTATAGGTCTTTCCTCATGTACTAGGTGTTATTTCTTTATCCAAATACTCAAACCCTACTATTCTGAGAAATGTTCCTTTGTAGCACTTTCCTTGATAATTTTCTGCCTTTGTTTTATTTTCCCTTAATGAAATTCTATTATTCAGTACTGAATGTCATGGACTACTACTCTACCATCTCTTTGACTTTTTAAGATTTCTCAGCTTATTGTCTATTCTTAAATTTTTAAAATTTCTGCTGTAATATTTTTAATATTCAAAAGTCTCTTTTCTTGTCTTTTCTTGTTTTACTGATAAAATACCCTTTTTCTTCTCTCTGAGGATATCAACTTTTGAGTTCTTTCTGGTTTCCCAAAACTAGGCTGTGCTATCAGTCTACATTTGTTTCTGTTTTGATCTCTATTATATTTCCCTCAAATATTTGGTGATGCTTGATTGTTTGTAGGACACTACAATACTGATTGATAATGGTGTGAATGGGTGGTCACAGGCTTACAACTAATGGGTTTCACTGTAGTGTGATCAAGCAGAAATCTAGCTATTTCATTCAGAGATTCCTGACTGCCACTATTTCTAAGTCAAGTTGTCCTCATAGGCAACAGTATCCTAGAAGATACCTCCTGTCTCCTACATTGGAATAAACAAGACTGCCAGTGCTTTGAAAAAAATTACTACAGGTATAGAATTAGAGGACTCAACATTAAATTTAATTTTCCTCTCTTTACTCTGTTGTTTCCTCTACTGTCATTTGTGCTAGAGTTTAATCTTGTTCAACCACACACTCTAGAGCAGTGGTTCTCAAAGTGTGCGCCCTACAAGATTTCCAGGTGCGCCCTATGGTATTCCAGAGAAATATGTACTTGTTGGGGACCAAAAAACCAACAGGGATTTCGGAGTTTAGATTTTTGGGGCCAGAGGTATGGGGAATTGGCTGTAAGCTGACAGACTGCCCAACCCCCCATCTCACTTGCCTGATTAGATTGCAAAAGGCTGTTAAGCTGTGGTGCTGGATTGTTTACACTACCCCCATGTTACCCGGAAAGACTAGAGGCAAGTTTCTTCTATCCTATGTTTGGTGTAAAGTTAAGATAATATGTATGGTGGAGGGTTTTCTTTTCTGCACTCAACACAAGAGTAAAGAGAGAGGAATTCTTCAATGAATTGATGAGGAAATGAGTTTGCCTTTCAAATATATGCCCAAACATTGAAGAAATCTCTAGGACACATCAGTCTCATGTTTCTCATAAACACAAGAATGAAAAAACTTAACACATTTGCACTGAGACCTGCCAAATTTACTAAATCTTACTAAGAATGTATCTATATATATAAAAAGATAACGTTTTTGTCGTTTATTTTTTAACCCCTCTTTTTTACAAATTCCAAAAAGCATAACTCAAAAAATGTAACCTAAAATGTTTTTTAATGTCAGAATATATTTAACTTTGTCATATTTATTTCGTTTACTATAAAAGCACTCTTGGACTTTATATTTTTTCTTTAATATTTGACTTAATCATTTTAACATATTTCTCAGAAATTTGTATATAGTGCGCCTACAGTTATTTGTAGGATTTTAAATGCGCCCCGACTTCAAAAAGTTTGAGAATCACTGCTCTAGAGAGTAAGCCTCCAGTTTGTTTATTTATTTATTGTTTTAAAGATTTTATTTACGGTCATATTGCCATATTGCAGTTCACTTTTCACAGCCTCTATTGCAGATTTTTAAGTTGTACATATCTAATTTTGTATTGCGAATTTTTTGTTATACCGTGGGATTTTGCGGTATATAGGTATTATTTATATATTTATTTTTAAAATTATTTTTACAGTAAAATAAGCATTTTCTAGCCTAAAAAATTGAAAACAATATAAAAAGAGTGTAGGAAAGGTTAATAACAGTGAGGGAAAGGTTTATAAGAGTATAGGGAGGGTTTATAAAGACTTAAAAAAATATAAATAATAAAATAAACATAAGGTTGCTACTTCTCGAACTTTTGCCTTCCAGAACCCCCCACTATAGACGAGGGACCACTGTATTCATTTTAGAAAGGAAAGAGAAAGAAAGAGAGAGAAGGGGGTTAGGAGAAAGAAACATCAACTCCCATATGTGCCTTGACCAGGCAAGCCCATGGTTTCGAACTGACAACCTCAGTGTTCCATGTCAACGTTTTATCCACTGCACCACCACAGGCCAGGCAAGCCTCTATCCAGTCTTTGCATGGGTAATCTCCTTCCCCTACACTGTTCAGCCAGGAATTTGCGGGATAAACTGCTTTAAATTTTTTTAAACAATTCTGTTTTTGACCCCACCCATACCCTGCCTTCAGAGTAATGGAGGCCTCTTAAGACAGTCTAAGGTTCTGTTGTATGGAACTGATTTAATTGTTAACTCCACTCTCCCCATTAAGGTTTAGGTTTCAGCTTTCTGCTAAGAGAGTTTACCATTCACCTTGTACAACCACTTTTAAGCTTGTATTTTGTGGATTCTCTTAGCTGTCTTTTCTCTTCAGTTCTCTTAATATTTTTTCTTTTCATTCCTTTGTCTAGAGTTCTGGGAAGAATCATAGAATTAAACAGGCACTCAATCTGCTATGCTTAACTGAAAGTTTGTCATATTTGTTTGAATTCAGCATTTCAAACATGTTTCATGAACCACTAAGTCCAAAAGCTGTTTCATTAAAATAACTTTTTCTGTAATATAACCCTGGTAAAGGGTCTAAGCTTTGAGCCCAGTGCTTGGCATGCACCCACTTAAAATCTGATTAATTTATTTCAAACTTAATAAAGCTATAAGTAAATGGATCTAGCATGTACTTAAAGAAGTATTCCATTAAGAGACTCCAAAGGCACCAGCTTAAGCCCAAGGGCACTGGTTTAAACCCTGAGGTGCTGGCCAGTTTGAGCCCTGGCCAGGGCACATATGAAAAGCAATCAATGGCACAACTTAGTGGAAAGAGTTGATGCTTCTCATCCTCTTCTCCCCTCTTTCCCGTCCTCTATAAATAAATAAATAAAGCACAAAAAGGAAATACTTTTATATTCTATATCAATTATACATTCTTTTTTTTTTTTTTTTAAATACTTTATTTATTGATTTTACAGAGACAGGAGAGAAAGGGGAGCATGGATTGGGCAGTGTCAACTCATAGGTGCTTCATATTAGTTGTTCATTGCTCGCTTGTTGTATGTGCCTTGGCCAGGGCAGCCCAGGGTTTCGAACCGGCAACCTTGGCATTCCAGGCCGAAGATTTATCCACTGCGCCACCACAGGCCAGGCCAATTATACATTCTTAACAGAAGAGGTTGAAATTTAAAAAATGATAAATTCAGTTATCTAGTTTAACTGAAGAATAAAAGTGACATTTCCTTAAAAAATTGCCAAAAGGTATGCTAACCTTTCACAATACTACTAAGAAGGCAACAACACCATATTCATTAAATGAAAAAAATAAATTAAACAGTTTATATTAGTTTTCCTATAGTCATAGATGATT
Source organism: Saccopteryx leptura (assembly GCF_036850995.1). Classification (NCBI taxonomy): domain Eukaryota; kingdom Metazoa; phylum Chordata; class Mammalia; order Chiroptera; family Emballonuridae; genus Saccopteryx; species Saccopteryx leptura. Next base: position 147,504,478 of record NC_089504.1, read on the forward strand.
TAACGGAAAAACAAACAAAAACCAGTACTAAACCCAAAGGGCCAGCTTCCAGTAAGACTGTCTAGTGGGCCTGACAAGTTTTAACTAATGTTCTACTAATAATTTCTAATCTAGATAAAAGAGTTCACAATTTCATATGCTCTATTCATTAGTTTGTATATAACATAAATAACTTAAGGTAGAAAGTCACACATACACGGTCAAAAAACAGTCTCTTCCTGCTTCAAAAATCTTGAAGAAATTAAAGAAGCTAAAACTGAGTTCTTCTAAAATCTAGCCAAGCAATCTTAGATAAAGGGACTTTTTTTCCCAAGACATTATTTTATAAAAAGAAATTTAAATTATCCTTAGGACCCCATCATTCCTGTTCAGTGTAACTGAGTTTGCACAATTTCCCACTAACTCTGCCTTCATCATAACATTATCTCTTATTTCTTCCTTAGTCATGATAGGTTCATTATCGCCCCCAAACATTGAGACAATTACAAGTAACATTTATAGGTTCTCTTAGTCTTCTAATAAAACCCTTTGTTAATATCTAAGAAATCTCGTAAGAAATGTGAAAATCAAAGGTTAAAATTCTTTTTTAAGCAAGAGAGACAGAGGCAGAGAGACAGAGAAAGGGAGAGATAGAGACAATTAGAAAGAGAGAAAGATGAGAAGCATCAATTCTTCATTGCAGCCCCTTTGTTGTTCACTGATTGCTTTCTCATATGTGCCTTGACCCAGGGGCTCCAGCAGAGCGAGTGACCCCTTGCTCAAGCTACTGAACTTGGGCTCAAGCCAGAGACCTCAGGTTTTGAACCTGGGTCCCTTGCGTCCTGGTCCAATGCTTTATCCACTGTGCCACCTCCTGATCAGTTTTCTTTCATTATCAGAGAGTTGTAGCAAGGGTAATCAAATAATAAGTACGGAATAACCATTACCACTGGAAAATGCTACATAGAAAACACAATTACTACCCATAACTTAACCTCACTAGGGAAAAAAACAAGACAACATACTGTTTTTCACTTAAGTAACCCTAAGACCTTGAATTATGTTATATACCACTATGAAGAAAAAATGGCCAATTACATTTTTATAGTACATTTTTTAAATTACAGAAAATTTCAAATATCAGAAAGAATAGTATAATGAAACATCTTATACCAATGGTTTTCAACCACCAATCCCCCAGAAATTTTGGCTGATCCGCGAAAGAATTAACCACTACCTTATACCCACATCCCAACTTCTACAATTATTAAATCATGTTCAAAGTTAACTTACTACCGGCTCAAGATAATTTTGAAACAAATTCTGGGTATCAGATAATTTAATGTATAAATATATATTTCAGTATATTAACTAAGTCTAAGATTAAGTGATCTTTGGGGAAAAAATCCTTAATACCATTATCACAAGTAAAAAATAATTAAAATCCTCCATTCCCTAATATCAAAAATCAAATACCCATGTTTGATTTTCTCTAATTTCCATAAAGTTATATTAACCACATATTAGAATATAGATCCAAATAAGATCCATACATGTGGTTGAACATTTGTCTCTTAATATACAAGTTCTCTTCCATTCCTAGTAAACTCCTTGAGCATGACCAGTGGTGGAGCAGTGGATAGAGCATCGATCTGGGACACTGGGGTCCCAGGTTCAAAACTCCAGAGTTGACAGCTTGAGCGTGGGATCACAAACATGATCCCATGGTTACCGGCTTGAGGAAGGGGTCAGTGTCTCAGCTGAAGCCTCCCCCCCCCCCCCCGTCAAAGTATGTATGCATGTACGAGAAGCAATCAACTACAAGTTGAGGATTCTCCTCTGTCTCTCTCTCCCGCAAAAATAATAAAATAATAAACTCCTTGAAAAAATATTTTTTAAATCTTATTTACTGATTATAGAGAGAGGAAAGAAAAAGAAGGGGTGGAGGGAGCGGGAAGCATCCACTTGTAGAACCATATTTCCCCATGTATAAGACGCCCCTTAATTTTGGGGTCCGAAATTTGAAAAAAAAAAAATTACATCAAGTTCTTGAACTCAAGTCTTATTCATCATGAAATTCATACAACTCCTTGTCACTGTCAAAACTCCCATCCAATAGCTTGTCCTCATCTGTGTCTGATGATGAACCACTGTCTTCAACAATGAGCACAAAAACAAGCACAAAAAAGTGGGAAATGCAAGTAAAACCATCTATAACCACTGTATAAGATGCACCCAGTTTTTAGACCACAAAAATTTTGGGAAAGGGTGCATCTTATACATGGGGACATAGTTGCTTCTCCTATTTCCCTTGACAAGGCAAGGCCCGGTTTTGAACCGGAGACCTTAGCATTCCAGGTTGACATTTTACCTACTGCACCACCATGGGTCAGGTGAAAATTTTTGATAAAGAAATAAGGTGTTTTATCTGTGGTCTAAATTTTGCTGACTGCATACCCCTACTAAAACATAACATCTCTCTCTGCCTCTGTACATCTTGTAAATTAGTACTTAGATTTTTTTCAAGATTTTTTATTTATTTTAGAGAGAAGAGAGATAAAGAGAGAGAAGGGGGGAGGAGCAAGAAGCATCAACTCCCATATGTGCCTTGACTGGGCAAGCCCAGGCTTTCAAACTGGCAACATCAGTGTTCCAAGTGGACGCTTGATCCACTGCGTCACCACAGGTTGGGCCTTAGCTTTCTTAATAAGATGGAAGTGTGTGTTTGGGTTTTTAGAGACTTTTTTTGTCATACAACTGCATGTTCTTTATCATTTACTTTCATAAGGGAGTATTTAATGTATGGTTGTCTCTCCTTTTGTGATGCTAATAGCCACTGCTGCTCTCTCCTAGATCCATTAATTCATTATTATACAAAATGCTTATATTCAAATTCTGTATTTTTTATTTTCAATTATTTGCTGAATACTTCTAAAAATATTTAACTTTCCTTTATTATTTCTTCAATTATCCTGATACAGAGTTTATTTAGGAAAGTAAAATAGATGTTTAGATCTTTCCTTTTATAAATGTAGCAGTTTTCACAATAAGTTAACTTCTTAGCATCATCCAAAATAAACCAATTAGTTTTTTTATGTTCATTTAAATCTGAGTAATTTTAATTAAACACAATACCTGAATATATGCTAATATTTCATTAGGTATATAATGTATTCCAATGTAGGGAAAAAAAACAACTGGCCATGTTAGATCTATTAAACTCCCCAAGTAATATCATAGAAAAAAACTACGGTAAATAAATAGATAGTAAGTACCTAGTACTCATTCAGTTAAGATAGTTACACATAATTACCTTGGTCACCCACTCATAAAAGTAAAATGAGTATTTCTGCCTATTCTAAACCAAATCGCCTCAGGCATCTTTACTTAAGTAGACTCAACATTAGTACAACATTAGGTTACAGCATAAATAATTTTAAGAACTCTATGGCCCTGGCCGGTTGGCTCAGTGGTAGAGCGTTGGCCTGGCGTGCAGGAGTCCCAGGTTCGATTCCCGGCCAGGGCACACAGGAGAAGCGCCCAGCTGCTTCTCCACCCCTCCCCCTCTCCTTCCTCTCTGTCTCTCTTCCCCTCCCGCAGACAAGGCTCCATTGGAGCAAAGTTTGCCAGGGCGCTGAGGATGGCTCTGTGGCCTCTGCCTCAGGCACTAGAATGGCTCTGGTTGCAACAGAGCAATGCCCCAGATAGGCAAAGCATCGCCCCCTGGTGGGCATGCCGGGTGGATCCCGGTCGGGCGCATGCGGGAGTCTGTCTGACTGCCTCCCAGTTTCCAACTTCAGAAAAATACAAAAAAAAAAGAACTCTAATTTAAAATGAGCTATTCAGTGTTAAATTAGCTTAGGATATCCACTAAAAACTTGTTTAGTATTTCATATTCTAAATAGTAAAACAAATTCTCAAATCTGTATAAATCATAGATTCTTATAAATGGTCTTTACTACACTAAAGCACTTTAGGTTAAATCTGCCTATGTTTCTCTCTCTAAAAATAAGGCCAAGAGGATATACAGATGGCCAATAGGCATCTGAAAAAAATGTCAATATCACTAATCATTAGAGAAATGTAAATTAAAACCTCAATGAAATACAACCTCACACCTGTGCTGGCGAGGGTGTGGAGAAAAGGGAACCTTCCTGCACTGCTGGTGGGAATGCAGACTGGTGCAGCCACTATGGAAAACAGTATGGAGATTCCTCAAAAAATTGAAAATGGAACTGCCTTTTGACCCAGCTATCCCACTTTTAGGAATAAAATATATTCTAAGAATACCAAATCATTGATACAAAAGAAGATATGCACCTCCACGTTTATTGCAGCATTGTTTACAATAGCCAAGATTTAGAAACCGCCAAAGTGTCCGTCAGTGGATGAATGGATTAAAAAAGTGTGGTACATATACACAATGGAATACTACATGGCCATGAAAAAAGAAGGAAATCTTACCTTTTGTGACAACATAGACGAACCTGGAGACTATTATGCTAAGTGAAATAAGCCAAGCAGAGAAAGAGAAATATCATATGATCTCACTTATATGAGGAATCTAATGAACAATGTGAACTGAAGAATGGAATAGAGGCAGAGGTGGGGTCACAGGAAGCAGAGGGACAGCGGTCAGAGGGAGGGGGGATGAGGGGATGGGATCAGAGAAAATAAAGGGATTTGTGAAATTATATATAAATAACACAGAGATATAGATAGCAGAACAGAAAATCTTGAAGGGAAGGGGGGAGAGTCTTATGGGGGGCAAAGGGGGTATAAAGGGGAACACAGGGGTGGGGGGTGAGGGAGTTATATTTGGTGGGACACTTGAATCCATGTAAACACAATAAATTAAAATTAAAAAAAATAAAAAAGGGCCAGGCAAGAGGTAAATACTCAAAGAAAATTATAGTAGTCCTCCTTTTTTTTCTTATTTTCCAAGTGAGAAGAAAGGAGATAGAGAGATAGACTCTCACTTGCACCCTGACCAGGATCCAACCAGCAACCCCATCTGGGGCTGATGACCTGCCCATCTGGGGCCATGCTCACAACTGAGTTATTTTTAACTCTGTTATTTGTTAAAAATACTGAGTTATTTGGTTCGATGTGCTGGAACCAATTGAGCCATGGCTGCTGAAGGAGAAGAGAGAGACAGAGAGCGAGAATGGGGAGGAGGATGGGGAGGGGTGGAGAAGCAGATGGTCACTCTTTCTCTTGGCCCTGACTGGGAATTGAACTTGGGACATCCACACGCCTGGCCAATGCTATGCCACTAAGCCAACAGGCCAGGGCCTATAGTACTATTAAAACTAAGATCAACATATTTTTTATCAGATACTAGAGTTACCAAGCAAAATCTATCCATTAAAAAATACATGCTAATCTACAGCAATGACATAGAAAAACAGAAGTTTGATAGCTAAGGTTCTTTAACAAAGAAAAATGCTCATTTATTCATTAAGTCCTTTCAATGAAATTTCACTTAAATAGTAAATTATCAAAGGTAGAATATTTATTAATCTGTAAATCTGGGTCTATAAATATGAGAGAACATGTTAATTCAAATCAGAAATAGCATTAACTATCTACTTAGTATTCATAATGTAAATAATAAAGTTGATTATCATCTACTTTTAAGAACAATGAATTCATTAATTTTTTATATCTATAAAGAGAAATTCATTGTAACTTGCCTGGAAATTAAATGCTCACCTCCTTGCTTACAAACAGTTCATAGTAAGTTTTAAAACAGAATAAACAGCCCTGGCCGGTTGGCTCAGCGGTAGAGCGTCGGCCTGGCGTGCGGGGGACCCGGGTTCAATTCCCGGGCAGGGCACATAGGAGAAGCGCCCATTTGCTTCTCCACCCCCCCCTTCCTCTCTGTCTCTCTCTTCCCCTCCCACAGCCAAGGCTCCATTGGAGCAAAGATGGCCCGGGTGCTGGGGATGGCTCCTTGGCCTCTGCCCCAGGCGCTAGAGTGGCTCTGGTCACGGCAGAGCGACGCCCCAGAGGGGCATAGCATCGCCCCCTGGTGGGCAGAGTGTCGCCCCTGGTGGGCGGGCCGGGTGGATCCCGATCGGGCGCATGTGGGAGTCTGTCTGACTGTCTCTCCCCGTTTCCAGCTTCAGAAAAATACAAAAACAGAATAAACAGTCTGAGCTCCAAGGGGGAGTCACAGGCACTACAGTATCCTTTTTCTCAGGGCCTGCCGCAAACCTTTCCCATTATAGACCAGGGGTCCCCAAACTTTTTACACAGGGGGCCAGTTCACTGTCCCTCAGACCATTGGAGGGCTGAACTATAAAAAAAACTATGAACAAATCCCTATGCACACTGCACATATCTTATTTTTTTTTTTTTTTTTTTTTTTTTTTTCATTTTTCTGAAGCTGGAAACAGGGAGAGACAGTCAGACAGACTCCCGCATGCGCCCGACCGGGATCCACCCGGCACGCCCACCAGGGGGCGACGCTCTGCCCACCAGGGGGCGATGCTCTGCCCATCCTGGGCGTCGCCATATTGCGACCAGAGCCACTCTAGCGCCTGGGGCAGAGGCCACAGAGCCATCCCCAGCGCCCGGGCCATCCTTGCTCCAATGGCGCCTCGGCTGCGGGAGGGGAAGAGAGAGACAGAGAGGAAAGCGCGGCGGAGGGGTGGAGAAGCAAATGGGCGCTTCTCCTGTGTGCCCTGGCCGGGAATCGAACCCGGGTCCTCCGCACGCTAGGCCGACGCTCTACCGCTGAGCCAACCGGCCAGGGCCGCACATATCTTATTTTAAAGTAAAAAAACAAAACGAGAACAAATGCAATATTTAAAATAAAGAACAAGTAAATTTAAATCAACAAACTGACCAGTATTTCAATGGGAACTATGGGCCTGCTTTTGGCTAACGAGATGGTCAATGTCCGGTTCCATATTTGTCACTGCTAGTTGTAACAAGTGATATGACGCGCTTCTGGAGCCATGACGCGTGCATCCCGCGTCACCAGAAGTAGTACTGTACGTGAGCGACGCTGCCACATACAGTGTTCCTTTCACTGACCACCAATGAAAGAGGTGCCCCTTTTGGAAGTGCGGCAGGGGCCAGATAAATGGCCTCAGGGGGCTGTAGTTTGGGGACCCCTGGTATAGACCTATGTACTAGATAAGACCAAGAGACAGGAATCTTTAACTGTTCATGTAGATAAATATGTAAGAGGTACTTTATTTCCAAACAAAGTTTCAAATTAGAAGTGTAGCTATGAGGCCAAACCACCACTTCCTCTGGGAACCGTGAATTAACTTCTCACTGTCACAACCTCCCTTGTTACTGCTTAAAGTTACTGGTCCACAAGGTATTTCATCCCACCTCCCCTGAATTCTTCACGAATAGTGGAGTAAGACCATAATGTAGGTTGCTAACTACCAAATAATTGAAAAATACCCTTTTCTTACTTTCCTTTACACACATGCAGATAAACTCTCTCACTTTCCTCATCCCTTCCTCCAAACTGAGCATAAAAACAAAACGGGCAAGGCATAGCATATGACTCCACGAGAGCAGTTTACAAAGGATTTAACAAACACAGAGTTCAGCAGAGTTCTGCGCATGACTATTTTCCAAACCAGTTATTAATAAAAACTCTGGTACAGCACTAAAGTAAAAAACAAAAAAAGGTAGAAATCTAAAGTAAAAAGCCACTTACTATGCATCTTCAAGTCATGAAGCTTTGCACTTAATAGATCTTCTATGGGTTTTTTTCTGTAAACAACAAAAAAAGGCTAAATAATTACAAGAAAACTAATTTTGCTAATTTTTTAAAGTTCTCCACCCACCAAAATAAAATCTATTAGGCACTGAATTTTAAATTCTAGCAAAGCATAACTAGTTGCCCCCTCCTCATTCCAGTGACTGACAATGGAGGTTTTACTACCAGGAAACAAAACACCATTGCAATCCCTTTCTCTAGAACTGACAGAAATTATCAGCAAGAAAGGATTTCTATCGGGGTTTTACTGCTTTAGAAGGGAGACCGAACACTGAATGAACACTGCTGAACTGCTGCAGAGACTAAGCACATGCAGTAAACATAAGGCTGAATGGGAGGAATGCTAAACAATTTCCAAAAGACTCTAAAAAGAATGTACTGTATATATCTAATAGCTGAGAGATTTTCTACCTTTGGAGAAATCATTAAGGGTCTGACTTTGAGAGCAAAGGCAAATTATTATTTTATGTTATTTCTATATAGCATCCTTCTACGATAAATCCCTGAGAAAAAGCAGTTAAGCATGTGGACAACCTCAGCTGGGTTAGACCCACTGTAAGTCCTTGTCATAAGTCATATAGTGATGACCACTGCACTTTCAGCAAGAGCTGAGAGAAAGAAGTAATTCTGAGAAAGCACAAAAATATATATCCATGACATTGTCACAGCCAGTGATAGGAGATATATTAAGAATGAAGTTGGCAAAGGTATTTCTTCATTATGCCTGGGAAAAGTGGGCTACTATCTACTATATAAACATATGCAACGAATAAAACTGACTCAGTTAAAAGAAAATGTAAATAAAATCTGCTCTAATGCAGTTAACACTGATTTATGAGTGGGACCTTGCAGTGGTGTTTCATGAAGCCCTAAAAATCATACACAAAGTTTTGTCTGTATGTTTTATGATGTTTTTCTGGAAAAAGGTATCTACAGCTTTCTTCAGATTCTCAAAGAAGTCCACAACTTCCCAAAACTTAAGATCTAGAGAGCTAGAGTGTTATAAATTAGTGGCACGATTCAATAAATCTCAGGGACTACTGTCAACTATTTTGATAACTAAATAAATTTACTCTCTTAAGAAATTAGTATTCTGATGAAATGTACTAATGAATTATAGACTTAATTATGAACTTGACAGTATATTGACTTAGGAATACAACTTTTGGACAGTCCTAAATACATTTCAGGTCAAAATGGGCTTAAATTTAAAATTTTCTAGAATAAGTTATTTTAAGTATTAATACCAGTACATTACTAATTCAATTTAGATAAAAAAAGATATGTTAGATATCTAGTAAACTCAATGACTGAGCCCTGTATTTCCAGGCAATTGTTTTAACAATAGCAATTAAATGAAACAAATCCAAACATGTTAAATTTTTTAAAAACATAAGTATTTGTTACAGTTGGTAGCAAGTGCCCACTATAATACAAAGAAGCAAAATGAGATAACATTACTTTGAATTATAACTGTCTTATGAAGAATGGTAAACTCTACATTAGTTACTTTCTACTTTTGTCCATAAAAAGCAGAGCAGACTACTCAAAATGTCATCTGTGCACCAGTGCTTATCTATTATCGGTTGTGATATATTAAAAAATGAGTAAGCATTCAGAAAATTTTAGTGCTGTAACATTTTACAAAAATATCAACCTAAAACCAGATTATAAAAAAAAACTAAAAAAACCAATTCATCAAAGATAGAGCTCAATAAATTATATTCTCAAATTCCAGCTGGTCCTTCCTTAAATTATCAAGTATATGCTTTAAAAGGAGTAATTAAATACGTTTAATAATATTTTTAGAAGTACTAATTTTTTAACTAGGTACCTTCTGGTTCTACACATTTGAATTCCACTTCTAAAGTTCATTACTAACCTCATACAGCTTTTAGAATTTTCATGACAGGAGAGCTGTTTCTTAAAAGAGCTTTTGTTTATCTTGTCTTTTGTTTCTCTCAACTGTCTTTTTACTTGAACCTATGAGAAAAGCAAAATCACTAATTTAGAGTGATAATCCAGCATCACAAATGATAACCTATTAGTTTCCTTTGAAAACATAAAACATTAAAGAAACAAAGCTGAATAAAACTGTAGGCCAAATACATACACTTATTCATTCAAGCATGCTAAAGCATACATTTAATACATGTGTTAAGTAAGCTCTGGGGAAACAAAATAGTGGGAGATGGGTACTTCAACGGATTAAGTGCTCATTATAGAGATACAAGCACAGATCAGCAATATCATACATTGAATATTAATTCTAGAAAAGAATTTAATAAGTAGATAATCTATGGAAATAAAATCTAAGGAAATAAAATTACTCCAAATGAAGGAAAAAACACAGAAGCCAATGCAGATGGGGAAGATTAGTAGACTACGAAGTTGATGTAAAGTATTAGGACCAGATCATAAAGGACCTTAAATAATAAAATAATTTTACAGGGATCAGATTAAGTGAGGTTTTGAAAGCAAGTGAATAAAATGATCAAATCTGTTTTTTAGGATTAACTTTGACAGTGATGTGAGGAATAAAGAAGTTAAGCAGAGACTATAAAAGCCAGGAAGCCAGAAGAAAGCCCTTACAATACAGTCTAGATCTACACTGAGAAAATATATGGCTCACAAAAATTAGAAGATATTTCAAAATGAATATGAAGCAATGAAATATCCCCTAATTTTTTGAGCAGTACAGTTACTAGCCATATGTGGCTACTGAGCACTTGGCTAGTATGAACTGAGATGTATTGTATTAAAATACACACAGGATTTCAAAGACTTAGGACAACACATAAAGGGTAAATTTCTCAATAATAATTCTTTTAAAATATTGCATGTTGAAATAATGTATTAGATATGTTGGATAAATAAGAGTATAAAAATTTGTTTTTGTTTTTTACTCATTAAATAAAATATGGCTGCTGAACTGACCTATGGTGGTGCAGTGGATACAGCATCGACCTGGAATGCTGAGGTCACTCGTTTGAAAGCCCTGGGCTTTGCCCAGTCAAGCCACATACAACAAGCCAGCCTGAACAACTAAAGTGAAGCAACTATGAGTTGATGCTTCTACCTCTCCTCCACCTCTCCTTTCTCTGTAAAATCAATAAATAAAATCTTAAAAAAATAATAAGGCTACTAAAAATTTTAAAATAGAAATGGCTTATATATCTCTAGTGGCAGAACCAGTCTAGATGACAGCATGAGAGCCTGCTGTTAAAGAGTTAACAGCAGAGACTTGAAGAAGAAACAAATTTAAGACACTGAGCAGAAGGAACAGGCAAAGACAAGGCAGAGAGAAAAGAAAAAGGAAAACTCCCAGATGATTTCTGGATTTGTTAATATTTAGATTCCTTTGGTATTATAGATGGAGATATCCAACAAGTGGTTGAAAATACAAGTCTGTTCTAAGGAAAAGATCTAGATTAGTGACAGAATTTAAGAAACTATACAAATACAAGCAGTACTAACAGCTACTAAAGTAGTTAAGAAGGCTTAGAAGGAAAGTATATCTAGAGAATTGAAAGGAAGATCCTATGAGGAGTCTCGAGGTTTAAGGAAAGGTAAGGAGGGTAGGGGCATGGACAAAAGATTTTAAAAGGTCAGATAAGTAAAACAAGCAAATATTCATACATACGTATACCCATTAAAGCCAAAGGAAATAAAGGTTCTCAACAGCATTACATATAGGAATGACGAGATTAGTCAGTCAGAAGATTTTACTGGGGAGTAATAAGCAAGTGTCGATGTCTCATTCAAGTTCAGTTGTAAATGGAAAAGGATAATAAAGTGAAGATTCAAAAGAAGCAAAGGTCAAAGGAAGATACTGAGAGTGTGTGGATAATATCACATACAAGAAATACCTTTCTAAGTTTGGTAAAATCACAGTAACAGTGCACCAAACTTTTATGTACAAGCCCTATTAAATAAAACAAATTTTTATTCCAAGCACCAGAATACAATTTCGTATGAGGCACAGAACAAAATTTTACAGGAAAATATCTTTGGAAACTAGCCCATGCATTAACATATAGTCTAGAAATATAGAAACCATGACTTTCAAAGAAGTCATGCTTTGATTTTGATTATACCACACATTTATATCTTTTCTCCAAATTATATACTACTTCGCATAGATGTCCAAACTTACACAATTACAAGCAAAATCATTTTTCATGTCTTTTTATTTGAATTGCAGTCTTATTTGTATATCAAGACTCATCTGTCTAAAACTAAAAAAAACCAAATTATAAATACCTTCAGTGAGAACATCTAATGCTTAGTTTTAGGTTGCTTCCATATCCCTTCCTACTCACAGACAGCAATCAAGCTGTCACTGACTTACCTGGGAACAATTTGTTTTTTCCCATTAGTGGCATCATGTATCTATATACTGAGTACTCTTATTTTTAGCAATATATCATTTATAATTTGTTAGATACCTCAAAAAATCTCTTTCTTAAAGACAAATACCATAGGATTTCATTTATATGTAGAACCTAATGAACAAAATAAAATAGAAACAGGTCCATAGATAGAGAATAAGACTGATAGCTGTCATGGGGAGACTGGGGGCCTGGGTAAAACAGATGGAGGTTTTAAGCAAAAAAAAACCCCCAAGCCCTAAAAAACTCACAGATAGAGACAACAATATGATTATTACAAGAGAAAGGGAGGTGGAGGGAGGCAGGAGAAGGTAAAGGAGGGATAAATGGCGGCAATGAAAGGAACTTGACTTTGGGAGGTAAATGTACAATACAGTATGTAGATGATGTATCAGAATAATTGCACATATGAAGCCTGTATAATTTTATTAACCAATGTCAGCCCAAGAAAGTTAAAAAATATATAATAAATTAATTAATTTGCTCTTGAAAACAAGGCATGGTCATGGGGGAGAAAAGGGCTGACAAAATGTTTCAGATTAAAGAGATGAGACATGACAACTGAATGCAACACATGATCAAAGACTTTCTTTTGCTATAAGGGACATTGTTGGAACAAATGCAATATTCAATTAAAATATGTTATATATATATATAATCTCATACATTTTACTTAACTACTTACTTTCTTTTTGCTCATTAAATTCAGGAATATGTTCGTTCCTTTTTTGTTTGTTTTATTGGTGAACCAAAAATGTGAATACACATCATAATCATTCATAAGATTTAACATCAGTGAGGTATGTAGAATGCATACATCTAATGGACATGATTAGGATTAAGCATTATAAAACTAGACTATAAAAGATTAACGTCACTTGTCTATGACAACCTTGAAACTGAGAAGTCCCTCTCAAGATCTCTACAAAACCTCCTTTATCCTTCCACAATTAAACTCATTTTCCTTCAAGCACCAGAATTTAAGAACAAAGACACCATTTTATATTTAACTGTACTGGCTAAATCCTCTCAGCATTGTTTTTTTAATGAAACATATTTTTCACCAGGTGGTGGCGCAGTGGATAGAGCATCAGACCTGGATGCGGAGAGCCCAGGTTCGAAACCCCGAGGTCACCAGCTTGAGCGCAAGCTCATCTAGTTTGAGCGAGGCTCACCAGCTTGAGCCCAGGCTTGAGCAAGGGGTCACTCGGTCTGCTGTAGTCCTCCCTCCCCCCGGACGGGGCACATATGGGAGAGTAGTCAGTGAGCAACTGGGGTGCTGCCACGAAGAACTGATGCTTATCATCTCTCTCCTTTTCTGTCTGTCCCTGTCTGTCTCTCTCTCTGTCTCTGTCACAAAAAAAAAAAAAAAAGAAAACATACTTATCAGGTATTTTGGTCTTAAGCTTTTGTGGAGATTGGCCTTTGAATCTAATAGTCCATTTCAAATATCTCTTTCAATTAAAAAAATATTCAAAGCACTACCCAATTAATCAATAAATGATTTTTGAAATACTGAAGTCCTCACACTAAAAATATTCTAAAAACGGAAACATTCCATAACTAAGACTTAGAGATCTAATACATTTTGGGGAAAAACACAGTGTGACTTCCATGAATATGTCCTCTTTAGGGTGCAAAGAAAAAAAGAGTCAGAATTACCAAATCCGTGTGGAAAACTCTGGGTTTGTCATGCTGAGTAGTAAAGATAACACATATTAAACCTAACGTTGAACAAGTCACAGATTTACTCAAACTGCAAATCTTTAAAGTGAAACTGAATTATGTTTATATTTATACTGTCATGTTGCAAAATAAAATCTAAGTCTTACCTTAACACAATCTTCCAATGCACTGACTTTAAACACTGCCTGAAAAGGTTTTCGGTCAATAGGACATGAAGCCAATGTCTGCAAAAATGATTAACAAATTATAACTTTAGAATTGTTTCTCTAGAATAAAATTAATCTATAGCAAACATTTATGATGTTTTCTACTGAAACAGGAAAAAGTATTTTTCTTTTTTCAGAGGTGAAGATTAAATACTTTCTGCCTGTATAACGCCACTGAGTAATAAATATATACCTTAAATTTAATTAATTCAAATATTTATTGAGCATCTACTGTATGCTAGGTAAGTAGAAGACAATGAAGAGAGATAAGATCTCTGTTATCAAGATAACACCTATTATTATGGCCTACTTGTCCAGCTGAGAACTACTGCTATAATGAAAGGAGAGCTGAGCTGAAATTTACAGCTGTGACCCACAGCTCTTGACGATTCAAAATCAGCTGTAAAAGGAATGGCTTGTACAGGTCCCTTACAGATTTTAATATTCTATGATAATACTGTCTCCCAAAATTAATTCTTTTGAATAGGCAGTTAAACCAGCAACATAAAAATTTTAAAGATATGACGAAAATGAAGGATTTCTCCATGTCTCCCCGCAGCCACCTAGATGTCCTCTACAGATGTAGTTTTTCTTTTTATTTATTGATTTTTAGCAAGAAAGGGAGGGAAGGAGGGAGGAAGGGAGGGAGGGAGAGAGAGAGAGAGAAAGAGAGAGAGAGAAAGAGGAACACAGATCTGTTCTTGTGTGTGCCTTGACTGGGGATCAAATTGGCAACCTCTGTGCTTCAGGATGATGCTCTAACCAGCTGAACTATCTGCCAGGGTTTAGAAGTAGTTTCTTACATATCCTTTTGGAGATAACCAATGCATATACATATATATGTAGCTTTCTAATATAAAAAATATTAATTCATATGCTGAATTTTGTTTTTTCTTAATTAGGTAACTTAGATTAGTTCATATTACTAGTTCTTAACAGTATGATATACTATTATAGTTTTAATAATCCATTTCCTTTTATGAGTTAGGTTGAGCACATTTTAGTATTTTTAAGAGCTATTCATAGCTTTTTTTTGTGGTAGAGAGAGGGACAGATAGGGAGAGACAGACAGGAAGGGAGAGAGATGAGAAACATCAATTCTTTGTTGCGGCTCCTTAGTTGTTCGATTGATTTCTCATATGTGCCTTGATGGGGGGGGGGGGGCTACAGCAGAGCCAGTGACTCCTTGCTCAAGCCAGCGACCTGGGGCTCAAGCTGGCGACCTCGGGGTCTCGAACCTGGGTCCTCCACATCCCAGTCCAATTCTCTACCCACTGCGCCACCACCTGGTCAGGCTATTCATTGCTTTTTTAAAAAACTGTCTATTCGTGCCTTTGCCTACCTAACTATTTTATCAGGTTGCTGGTCTTTTTCAAATGGAATTGCAAGTGTTCTTTTTTTTAAAATTGATTTTACAGACGGAGTGGGGGAAATGAGAAGTATCAACTCATAGTTGCTTCACTTGAGTTGTTTATTGTTTGTTTGTTGTATGTGCCTTGGCCAGGCAAGCCCAAGGTTTTGAACCGTTGGCTTCAGCATTCCAGGTCAATACTCTATCCACTGTGTTATCGCAAGCCAGGCTGCAGGCATTTTATAGATCAAGATAAATTATCCTTTAATCACTATAATTCTAAATCTTTATTTTGATGTAAATATACATTCTGTACCTTAAAAATTAATGTGCATCAACTATAATTAAGGTTTTCTTGGATAATACTATTAAATGTTTTTATAGAAATGGACTTATATTTTCTAAATATATTAAGATGGAATTGTCTAGTAAAGTAGAAGGGTAGATTTAGTAGCCTATGAAGAAAATACTAAGATTATATTATTAATACCTATGGTTTAATAACTTAAAAGTAATTCAAAAAGTAAAAAAATATTAATAGTCTAAAGACCACAGATAAAAATGAAACGCTGATAAATTATCTCATATTCCCTACTGGAAAAACACTGTGATTCTACCATTCTGGACTCTGGCACACATCAAGATATGCTTGTACAAACACAGCTAGGTCAGACTATATATGCGGCCCTTGATTATACATATAATAAATCTTTACAAAGCTCAAGATTCACTTTGGGAGGAGCAAAAAATAAACTGAGTTACTTTTACTAACCTGTTTAAGTACGTAGATCTTTATAAAAAGTTTTACCACTTCTGAATTAGGGAATGTGACTTTATTATATTAAGTTGGTTCAGACTGGTAGAATCCAGCTCAGTTTACTTCTAAGTACTATGCATTTAAGATGATATTACTTTCCCTACAGAAAACTTGACCTTAAGAATGCTGTCCACATCTTTTTAATAATGTGCTGCAAACAGCAATTCTAGTTCAAAGAACTAAACATCATAAATATGTGATTGTTTACACTGTATGTAATGTACTATATATAATTCTTAATCTAGAGGTTATATTAATACATTTATAATGCAAAAGAGTATTTATAAGCAAAAACTTTCAAGTACTTAATTTAACCGTTTCAAAATTTATTTCTATTTTTAAAGTAAATTTTGATAAATGTTCCTAAAAATATAAATAAAATTTATTTTTTTCAATTTTTTAAAAGGATTTTAGTTATTGATTTTAGAGAGAGAAAGTGTGTGTGTGGGGTGTCGGGAAGCATCAACTCATAGTAGTTGTTTCTCATATATGCCTTGATCAGGTAAGCCCAGGGTTTCGAACCAGCGACCTTGCATTCCAGGTTGATGTTTTTATGCACTGTACCACCATAAGTCAGGTTCTTTCAGAGAGAGTGAGGGAGTAAGTGAGAGAGTGAGGCAGTGAGTGAGTGAGTGAGAGAGATAGACAGAGAGAGAGTGTGTTAACTATTAGGACATATAGCTTCAATGTTCTGTTTTGTTTTTTTAAACTAGTAAGATATATAGAGGCTCTGGATTTACAGTCTACTTTCCTATCTGGTCCTTGGGTTTTGTAAATTTGAGCAAGTTTCATAACCTCTCTGTGTCTCAGTTACCTTATTAGTAAAAATAGAATATAGAATTTATTTCTAAGGTGTTTATGGGGAAAAAGGAATTAGTAATCTTAGAAGACAGTATGTGGAATACTCTAAGTATTGTATAAAGTCCACCAAATAGTTTCACTGGACTAACACACTAAAAAAACCTGGCCTATTAACAAAAAGATAACCTACAAGACAATGTGAATATATATATACACACATGTGTGAGAGACATGAGTTCTTAATGACTTTTTGTTAGAATATGCAAAGTTCATGACATATGAAAATTAAGGTTTATCATTTTATTATATCTATTTCAATATGTAACACTAAGATCCAAAGAAACCTATTTTCTGTGTTCAAAAATTTATTCTGTATCAGATGCATTGAATCTTTCAAAAACTCTGAAATTAAACAATCCTGTTCTCTTTATTAAATGTCCTCTGTGGATATCAACTAAATGGCACTTTTTCTTTCACAATGTTCAAACTGACAGTTTTAATCTGAACCATTCCATTTTGATTTGTTTTAAATAATGGAGCTCTGAGTAAGATTTTGTTTTTATTCTTTTTTCCTTAAACATAATTGTCATGGACTTGTCTAAGGTTTCATTTAAAGGGTTCCACTGCTACTATAAAAATAAAAATAAAATAAAAAACCCAGAAAAAAACAGTAGTTGGAAAACTACTGCTACCTATTATCACAATCTGCATATACTTATATTTCCTAAAAATAATCTGGTAACGCTAGAAAATAAGTTAAAAGATTTTCTTTGGCTCAGGCTCAGCCATCACAGTAAACTTTAAACCAAGTTATCCTCTCTCTAAGTTAACAAAAGCAGAGCTCGGGAAACAAGCTCCTCAGAGTAGACAAAATATCTTTGCTATGGCTGAGAAATGATGACATCCGTTTCTGACCTTAGAACAGTTTAGCAAAGCATTTAAAAATTGAAACAGAGGAAAAATTCAGTTATTCTTTTATTTTTAATTTTATTTATTGACTTTTAGAGAGAGGGAGGAAAAAAGGGAGGGAGGAAGAGAGACAAAAAATTAATTTGTTGTCCCACTTATTTATGCATTCACTGGCTGATTTTTTTTTTTTTTTTTTTTTTTTTTCTTTCTGAAGCTGGAAACAGGGAGAGACAGACAGACTCCCGCATGCGCCCGACCAGGATCCACCCGGCACGCCCACCATGGGGCTACGCTCTGCCCACCAGGGGGCGATGCTCTGCCCATCCTGGGCGTCGCCATATTGCGACCAGAGCCACTCTAGCGCCTGAGGCAGAGGCCACAGAGCCATCTCCAGCGCCCGGGCCATCTTTGCTCCAATGGAGCCTTGGCTGCAGAAGGGGAAGAGAGAGACAGAGAGGAAAGCGCGGCGGAGGGGTGGAGAAGCAAATGGGCGCTTCTCCTGTGTGCCCTGGCCGGGAATCGAACCCAGGTCCTCCGCACGCTAGGCCGATGCTCTACCGCTGAGCCAACCGGCCAGGGCGACTGGCTGATTTTTATATGTGCCTTGACGGATGATCGGACCCGCAACCTTGCCATGTCAAGATGACGCTCTAACCAACTGAGCTACACAACTAGGGCAAGCAACTCAGTTATTCTGAATTAAGTCTTTATATCATATTTCATAGATTTTAAAAAATTAAGTAGATCTTTAATTTTTTGTTAATGTGCACTGTAAGAAAAGTATACAGCAACTTCAACACGTCAAAGTTCAAGTTCAAAGACACCTCTATTACTAGATACTAAAGCATAAAATTATACATAATGTAACGATCAAATAGCTTTAATAGAAAAATTTTACAAATTGACTTTAAAGACCTGTTCGCACTGCCCTAATTTTAAGCATTTCCAAAGGTCCTTCACCCATAGATCCAGCAGATACCCATTTGAAAAATCTCAAAGCCATTTAAATCTTGGTTTTCAAAGTTTGTGTCACTAAAATAATTTAGTTTTTAAGGTGTATGTTTTTAAAAATTCACATTTAAAGCTAATGTGAAAAATGTTAACTAATATACCTACCTCTTCTGCTTAAAATAATTTAAGTTTGGGAGAAAATTATCCCAAGTTTTCTATTTTACTTATATACAATAAAAACAAATATTCCTTGATTATTCACCATTATGATTCATTATATACAACAAAAAATACCCTTATTCACCTATTTAAGTCAACATGGCTTTCATTTCAATAATTTTTAAAGTATCTAATTTAGTTAGTTTCATAATCAAAGTAAGCCCAATATCACCATTCAACTTTGTGACACAGCTACAAAATGTAATAGAAATTTGATCACTGCTTTTACAATGTAACGTGTTTTTAAAAACAGAGCTTGTGTTTTACTGTGAATGCTCTGAACTTAGATTATATATCAGGTAAGGAGGCAACTTTGATAAAAAAAAATCTTCCTAATGATTTCAGTAAAACATACCCTAGTATTCTGAAGCGTTGTAAATTCCCAGCTCAGACAAACCCATATTTAAATGTAAGAACAGGAAACCTTCCTTATTTGGGAATTCAGGATTCTTGATTTCTAGTATTTCTTGCTTCCTGCTGCTGCTCTATCCTCAATCAGAAAGGCTGCCTACAGATAGTCCCTCCTAGAGAGAGAGAAGCAAGTGTTAAAGTTAAGTGCTTAAAGACTAAATCTCAGTACCTAGCTTACAAAGCAAGGTTTGTCTGTTCACGGGAATCTCTTGAACATCTATCTCTTCTACTAACAAAAAACAGCACATTATTTAAAACTGCAGCTCAGAATCAAATAAAGATGCTTTAGAAATGCACACTATTAGAGGTTGATGCTTATTTTAAAGCTATTCACCAGGACCTACCCTTTCAAGTTGATGGTTTCAAGATACCTAGCCTGGACCTCCAAAATACAGTGCTCACCTGTAGTCAGCCTACATGTTCCCTATCACACTTAACCAGTTCTCTCAAGACAGTCCTTGTCAATCCATATTAGTGAAACTGTGTTTCTTTGTAACAGCTTTCAGGAATGTATTCCTAAAGGATAAATGGCTATCAGTGACAATATTAACACCACGAAAGCATTTTATCTAACTACTCAAGTGGAATCCTTCCAGATTCTTAAAGATACAACAGTTGGGTAGAATTACTTTTAATCTTAATTTCTTTTGACTTTTAATAGTTAAGACTTTCTTTTTTACAATATAAAAACAGAAAATTCTGTAAATTACCTATATAAAACATTTTACAAATTCTGATATTTAAAATTAGGCTATACAAAAATATATATTAATTTATCAAAGTGGTAAAAAGACATACATACATGCTTTAGGTAACGAGTGTTCACAATGTAAAAAGTTCTTTGTTCTACCAAAGGTTTTTACCAGAGGATTAATATACAAAGTTGAAAACAATGGCAAATTTGGAAAAATTAAGTCACAAATTCAACTTTTGGAGAAGTCAGAACTAGCAACCTCTCTTAAATCACTTTAAGGGTGAAGATAAAACAGATCTGAATCACCTATTGCATAGGCTGTAATAATAAAATGAAATAATGTTATTTGACAATGCTTTATAAATTATAAAAGCATAGCCCTGGCCAGTTGGCTCAGGGGTAGGCGTCGGCCTGGCATGCAGAAGTCCCGGGTTCGATTCCCGGCCAGGGCACACAGAGAAGCGCCCATCTGCTTCTCCACCCCTCCCCCTCTCCTTCCTCTCTGTCTCTCTCTTCCCCTCCCGCAGCCGAGGCTCCATTGGAGCAAAGATGACCCGGGAGCTGGGGATGGCTCCTTGGCCTCTGCCCCAGGCGCTAGAGTGGCTCTGGTCGCAACAGAGTGACGCCCTGGAGGGGCAGAGCATCGCTCCCTGGTGGGCAGAGCTTCGCTCCTGGTGGGCGTGCCGGGTGGAACCCGGTTGGGCGCATGCGGGAGTCTGTCTGACTGTCTCTCCCGGTTTCCAGCTTCAGAAAAATACAATAAATAAATAAATAAATTATAAAAGCAAGGACTATCAGTAGTATTCCCTAGGTATGTTTATATTATTTTTCACAGAGGTTTCACAGAACTACATAAAGGTTTGGTTGAATTTAGGAAGAAATAAATATTTTAATTTTAGTAAAAACTGATTGAAAAAAATCTAGACAATAAAACTGCTGAATTATGTAACTGAAAGATAGTCTAGTCACCAGAATGATGTGTAAATTTCTATTCACTGTATAAAGGCACATCCATATATAAAATATATCAGTAGTCAAGATATAAGTCAGTCATATTTTGATATTTTTGCTTATATTAATTCAAAAATATAATCCTCTCCTGTCTGTATTGAAAGTGTTGTTTGACTTCTTCAAGAACTGTACGTCACCATAGTAAGATTCTCTTCATTTCTAGTCTCATATTTCATTAACCTTACTTTTTCTAAGTGAAGCTGTCAGCATTTGATACGAAATGGAAGACTGAGATAACTAAATTGAGGGAGGATAATGTGCTTATAATAAGAAAGCTAATGACATTTCAAAAATTACTTATAAGGCAAGAAAAATATTTTATGTTACTCAAAAGATAAAAGAACACTGGTGGATAGAAAGACCCTCAAAATCCTATACATTATTACATATCCCTTTACATCAATGCTCTTGAACATTTCAAGCATGAAATGTTTCCAAGTTCTAGCCATGTGTCACACTTCTCTAGTCTTCATCTTTCTAATTATCTACAGTCATGTGCTGCTTAACAATGGGGGCGTGTCATTACATGATTGCATGATTAGGAAACTGCATCTTTGTATGAATATCATAGAGTACACTATAGACACCTAGATGGTATAGCCTACTACACACCTACACTACATGGTACAGTCTATTATTACTCCTAGGCTACAAGCCTGTATAGCACATTACTGTCCAAAACATCCGAGACTAAATCAAGCACAAGAAAATAATGCACTCAAGAGACCTGGTATTTACGAGATGTATGAGGCTGCTGCCAGTCTAACACAGCATACTGTTTTATAGCAAACTTTTTATAATAGGTAGAAAGAATACATTCTAAAATAACAATAAATAGTATAGTAAATCACATACCAGTAGCATAGTTGTTTTATCTTATTGTTATCAAGTATTATGTACATAAATGTATGTACTATACTTTTATACAACTGGAAGTGTGGTGGCTTTGTTTACACCAGCATCTCCACAAACATGTGAGTAATGTGTTGTTCCATGAGACTATGATGGTTATGACTACAATGTGATAGGAATTTTTCAGCTCCGTTATAATCTTATAAGACCACTGTCATACATGTGGCCTATTTGACCAAAATGTCAGTATACGGTGCATGACTATAATCCAAAATGTGCAAATTCAGACAAAGTTAAACTGTGTGCATGATAAAAACTCTCTATGTTTAGATTGTGTTTTTGCTCACAGTGTGGGTAAAATAAATAACTTCTGAGTGGCTGATAAACTTTAGTGCATTGGCTCTTCACTGGTACCTTGAGATACGAGCAGACCAACATACGAATTTTTTAGACAAGAGCTGTGACTCGGTCTGTATTTTTGTTCGAGATCCAAGCAAAATTTCGAGATAAGAGTCATGATTCGGGAAGCTGCCGCTAGTTGGTGCGTTGGCGCATGGGTCCAGTATCGGCAGTACAGCACCAGCATCTTGTTCTTTCTCATGTGTTTCTTGCAGAATCAAGTTGAATCTCATACACTGTACTCATTCTTGCATCATTTTTGCATTTTTCACTAACTTTTTTTGTGTGCTATCATGGGGCCGAAGAAAGTGTAAAGGACAGTGGTGAGAAGAAGAAAATGTCGTCGGGAGAAGTAAAGCAAGAAGTAATAGAAAAACATGAGCGTGGTGTACGAGCGATTGAACTGGCAAGGCTGTACGGCCGCAATACATCTACAATTTGTACCATCCTTAAACAAAAGGATGCCATCAAAAGCACAAATCCAGCGAAAGAAACTACAATTCTGTCCCAATTAAGGATAAATATCCATGAAGAAATGGAGAAGCTTCTGCTGGTGTGGGTGAAAGAGAAAGAGCTGGCAGGAGATACAGTGACGGAGACTGTAATATGCAAAAAGGCACGTATTATTTACTGCGACTTGAAGAAAGGACCATCAACCTCAAAAGAGGCAGCAGAAGATATGTTTAAGGCAAGTCACAGCTGGTTTGAAAATTTCAAGAAGAGATCTGGCATCCACTCGGTGGTGAGGCATGGTGAAGCTGCAAGTGCTGACGTTAAGGCGGCTGAGGAGTACATCGCACATTTTGCTGCACTTATCGCAAAGGAAGGCTTCATTCCCCAACAAGTGTTCAATTGAGACGAAACAGGACTGTTTTGGAAAAAAATGCCCTGGAGGACTTTTATCACCACAGAGGAGAAGAAGCTGCCAGGCCATAAACCCATGAAGGACCATCTGACTTTTGCATTGTATGCAAATGCTATCGGTGACTATAAAGTAAAGCCACAATTAGTGTATCATTCCAAAAATCCTCAAGCCTTTAAGATACAAGATTCTTGCCTGACCAGGTGGTGGCGCAGTGGATAGAGCATTGGACTGGGATGCAGAGGACCCAGGTTCCAGACCCCGAGGTCGCCAGCTTGAGTGCAGGCTCATATGGTTTGAGCAAAGCTCACCAGCTGGGACCCAAGGTCGATGGCTTGAGCAAGGGGTTACTTGGTCTGAAGGCCCAGTCAAGGCACATATGAGAAAGCAATCAATGAACAACTAAGACGTCGCAACGAAAAACTGATGACTGATGTTTCTCATCTCTCTCCGTTCCTGTCTGTCTGTCCCTATCTATCCCTCTCTCTGACTCTCTGTCTCTTAAAAAAAAAAAAAAAAGACAAGATTTTTAAGGAAAAACTGCAGGTTGTGTGGCGCACCAATGCTAGGGCATGGGTTACACGACAGTTTTTTATTGAATGAGTAAATTATCTTTGGTCGTGCAGTGAAGAAATATCTTCAAGAAAATAAACACCCGATGAAAGCATTACTAATCCTTGATAATGCTCCAAACCACCCACCTGGTCTTGAAGATGACATTCTCGATGAGTTCAAATTCGTGAAAGTCCTCTACCTCCCACCCAACATGACTTCAATCTTGCAACCTATGGATCAGCAGGTCATTTCCAACTTTAAAAAGCTTTACACAAAGTACTTGTTCCGCCGCTGCTTTGAGGTGACTGAGAATACAATTCTAACCCTTCGAGAATTTTGAAAAAATCACTACGACATCGTGACATGTTTACGCATTACTGACTTGGCATGGCAAGGGGTTACAAGAAGAACCTTGAACACGGCATGGAAATAGTTATGGCCTGATGTTGTTGCAGACAGGGACTTTGAAGAATTCGAACCAGAGACCCAGACCGAGGTAGAAGCATTGGAGATTGTGTCCTGCGGAAAGTCGATGGGTCTGGAGGTAGATGATGGTGACGTAAATGAGCTCGTCGAGGAACATGAGGAGGAACTCTCAACTGAGTAGTTGAAGGAGCTACAGATGATGC
The DNA here is from genome assembly GCF_036850995.1 of Saccopteryx leptura. Lineage (NCBI taxonomy): Eukaryota > Metazoa > Chordata > Mammalia > Chiroptera > Emballonuridae > Saccopteryx > Saccopteryx leptura. The sequence continues at coordinate 147,528,951 of NC_089504.1, forward strand.
AACATACGGAGCTTCTGCAAGAGATTAGTACTGAGGAGGAGGTAGAGTCGGAGGAAGTGAGTTCTACAAGTGAAATTAAAGACATATTGGCAATGTGGGAGTATCTTTCAAGTTGCATTGAAAAGAAACACCCAGAAAAAGTTTCAACTGGTTGTGCTTCAGCACTTTTTAATGATACTTGTCACATTTCCATAACATTTTAAAAGGCAAGCAAAAGCAAACCTTTTTGGATAGATTTTTTTTTTCATTCATTTTAGAGAGAGAGAGAGAGACAGACAGACAGACAGAAAGGAGGAGCAGGAAGCATCAACTCCCATATGTGCCTTGACCAGGCAAGCCCAGGGTTTCGAACTGGCGAACTCAGTGTTTCCAGGTTGACACTTTATCCACTGCGCCACCACAGGTCAGGCTGGATAGATTTTTATTCAAAAGTCCTGCAAGTGAAAGTGCCGAAAGTGCAGCCAAAAAGGCAAAAACAGGTGGTGATTAATTGAAAAATACGCAATGTTAAGCTTAGGTTAAGTTTAAAGTTAAGAAAGTGCATTTTTTTACAATTAAGTTTTTGTGGTTTCATTTTAAGTAAAAGTGCAGTTTTAGTTTTGTTTAAAGTAAAGAAAATGCAGTTTTAGTTTACATTTAGTGTTAAGAAAGTGCAGTTTTAGTTTACATGTCTGCAGTACCTGCATACCCTCCCTCCCTCCCTCCTCTTCCACCATTCACCTCTGTTAGCCGCACTCGTCTGCCTCCAATGTAAGAATACAATAAATACTAAACACTTTTTTCTTTTATTTCATATATTTTGTTATGTATTAGTAAAGTATACATGTGTGTTTCTTAATTAAAAACGTCTTTTTTCATAATTTAGGATGGTTTGGGGATGTTTCACGGGGCTGGAATGGATTTTCAGTTATTTTAAATGGGAGAAATTTGTTTGATATACGAGTTGACTGACTTACGAGCTCGGTTACAGAACGAATTAAAATCGTATCTCAAGGTACCACTGTATACATATTTCATTGTTAAAGGCTTTCTTTTGTTTAATTTCAGATTCTCTGTTCTAATAGTCATGCTTTAACAAAAATTTCTACTTTCTTTACATGTTAATTACTGTCTTTGTTTAGTTCAATATTCTATTTCCACAATTTTATACACTAACAAGGCTTACTTATAGTGAGTTCCTTGAAACTAAACATAGTTATAGTGGACACGCTTAACTTGAATTTTTTTAGTGTGCTCAAGGGCAGGCAATTAGCCTATGGACCATTTAGGCCACCACAGGTTCCATTATCCTTAATCCTTTTACCCTAGGTAAAATGGATTCTATGAAAAACCTAAAGACTAAGTTCAGCTACTTAACCAAGAGATTGAGACTAACCTTGACTATAGGAATAGATATTTTAAGAGCACAAAAAATTTCAGGACTGTGTCCAAAACAAATATACTAGATTATTATATATCTTTACTTGTTCCTTACAGAGTAGAATTTCTTTAATGCCTAAAATGGTATGGTGAAGAATAAATATATGAGCCCTTCTTTTAGTTCCTGCTATCCATTCTGAATCATTATTTTGGTGAACCTTAAGTACAAATTTCAGATATCTCAGCTAAATTTCTGAAAGACACACAAGACTAGGAAGATAATCCTAAATACATTTTAAAGAAATTTTAGTGAAAGGGGAGGCAGAGAGACAGACTCCTGCATGTGCCCTGACTGGGATCCACCCGGCATGCCCACTAGGGGGCAATGCTTTGCCCATCTGGGGCTGCTGCTCCACTGCAACCAGAGACATTTTTTAGAACCTGAGGTGAAGGTCATGGAGTCATCCTCAGTGCCTGAGGCGAACTTGCTCAAGCCAATAGGGCCATGGCTGCAGGAGAAGAGAGAAAGAAAAAAAGAGAGAGAGAAAAAGAGACAGAGAAAGAGAGAGAGAAAAGGGAGAGGGGTGGAGAAGCAGATAGTAGCTTCTCCAGTGTGCCCTGACCTGGAATTAAACCAGGGACACCTACACGCTGGGCCAATGCTCTATCACTGAACCAACTGGCCAGGGCCCTAAATACATTTTGTACTGTTTTCTTACTATGTATATTTCCAATTGCTATAAATCTCACTTTGATTCACTTTGATTTCTACTTTCCTATTACAAATGAACGTTAATAAAATTTTCAACTATAGATAAATTTTTGATATGTGTACTTAAAACCTATGTACTCTTATTGATCAATGTCAACCCATTAAATTTAATTCTCTTATTTGTTTTTAGTGAGTGAGAGACAGGCAGGAAAACAGACAGACAGACAGACAGGGAGAGAGATGAGAAGCATCCATTCGTAATTATGGCACTTTGGTTGCTCACTGATTGATTTCTCATATGTGCCTTGCCTGGGAGGCTACAAATGAGCCAGTGACCTCTTGCTCAAGCCAGTGACCTTGAGCTTCAAGCTAGCAAACTTTGGGCTCAAGCAAGCAACCCCACACTCAAGCTGGCAACCTTGGGGTTTTAAACCTGGGTCCTCAGCATCCCAAGTCAACCCTTTATCCACTGCGCCACCACTTAAGACAAATTTAAATTTTAAAATAAAATTATAAAATAAATTACTTTAATTCTAGGCTATCCTTTGAGGTATTCAAAAATAATTTATTAGAATCCTTGCCTTGAATATCAAATAAATATTGATATAGTGACTTAACAATGACAGAATATGTAAGAAAGCCTTAGCATAGGGCCTGGCCAATTAGGAGAGTCTGAATACAGACATTTATTTTCTTTTTAAAATTTATCTATCTATCTATCTATCTATCTATCTATCTATCTATCTATTTATTTTTTTAAGTGAAGGGAGAGTGAGGGGTTGGGGAGGAGCAGGAAGCATCAACTCCCATATGTACCTTGACCAGGCAAGCCCAGGGCTTCAAGCTGGTGACCTCAGCATTACAGGTCAACCCTTTATGCACCACCACAGGTCAGGGCCAGACATTTATTTCCTAATCCTAAAATCCAAAGTAAACTGCATGCCTTCTCTTTAAAAACAGGGTTTTAGGAAATGAGAAAAATTTAATAATAACCACGAGAAAAACATTAACAAATCTAAAATCTAATTGTATTTATCATAGCCTACTATATACACTTCCAAACACATCTAATTTTTATCATATTAATATGATTCAAACTAAAAATTTAGTTCAAAGCCTAAGTGATTCTGTTAACCAGAATTCACTTATTATTTATAATGAACTATGTTGTAGTAGATTATGCTCTTGTTTTTTTGTTTTTTAGATTGTATTTGTTCATTTTTATTGGAGAGAGAGAGAGAGAGAAAGAGAAAGAAAGAGGAAAGTGAAAGAGAACAGGAGGAGGAGCAGGAAGCATCAATTCCCATATGTGCCTTGACCAGGCAAGCCAGGGGTTTCGAATCAGCAACCTCAGCTTCCAGGTTGACGCTTTATCCACTGCGCCACCACAAGTCAGGCCGATTGTACTCTTCTTACTGCTCTATTTAATGGTTTATTTAACTGATTTGATGACTGCTATCCCCATCGGGGACAATAAAATAATTAAGAATATTCTGTTCATTCTCCACTTTCAAGGTTACTTTTATTTACACAATACCCACACCGTACCTCCATCACAATTTATGGTAGTAAAACAGGTTAGCGCTAACTTTTAAAAGCAATTTGGCTTCAACAAAATGTTTATATCCAAAAGAGTAACACAAAAGAAAGAAAATATTATATGCAAGAAAGGTGTCGATTGCAAATATTATCAAATATTTTCAACTTAAAAATATTCAACAAGAGTTAAAAACATAAATAAATTTAGCACTGTCTAGTAGGATGACATATGTACATTGCGTACAACCCTGTAGTTCCACTTCTAGATACATACCCAGAGCAGGGGTTGGGAACCTTTTTGGCTGAGAGAGCCATGAACGCCACATATTTTAAAATGTAATTCCGTGAGAGCCATACAATGACCTGTGTACGTTACGCATTATCCAATAAAAATTTGGTGTTGTCCCAGAGGACAGCTGTGATTGGCTCCAGCCAACCGCAACCATGAACAAGAGCGGTAGGAAATGAATGGATTGTAATACATGAGAATGTTTTATATTTTTAATATTATTTTTTTTATTAAAAATTTGTCTGCGAGAGATGACGTCAGAGTAATGGCGGGGTAGGAAGCGATACCGATAAATCTCCCCCAAAACTCAACAAGATCTTCAACCAGAAACAGAAAAACCTATACTTGGAGCTTCCAGATGCTTCGCAATACACCCAAAGGTATGATTGAGTGAAAAATTGGCTAAATATATAACCAAACCCCGAAGGAAATAGGGAGTAAGAAATGCTCCGCCTTCCTCACTAACCTAAACAGGGCGGCTTTCTCTGGTAACTGTGAATATAGAAACTGAGGAGGGCAAAGGGGGTGAATACATCCAGGCCGCGACACAAACGGCCGAACCAGGCTGTGGCACGGAGATCCAAGCCAAGGAAAATCTGATCCTGTGGCAACCCGGGCAATACAAGCTAACACTCGCGCCAAACCCAAACAAAGAAAGACAAGCAGCGCGGACATTTTACCCGGTCTCCTGGTTGGTGCGCAGTTAGTGGGCGAGAGATTTCTTCCTAAGCCCCGGAAGTGGGTGCCCGTGTTGCCCCACGGAGAGGCAGGGTCAGAGGCCTTTCTGAGGGCCGAGGGCAGAGTCTCTGGGCAGCCCCAGCGCCCTGGGAAAGCCACGCACGGGAGGGAGTGAGAACTAATTCCAACGGTGGAGATTTTCCGTACTGGAGGGTGTTTCACTCAGAGGGAAACGCGGCCGGCCTCATATCCGGGTTTGCGTGCGCAGATAAGGAGTGAGCGATTCCTCCGAGTGCCTCGGCAGTGCGCGCCCGTGTTATCGCACAGAGGGGCAGAGTCAGGGGCCTTTGTGTGGGCGAAAGCGGAATCTCAGGCCGCCCCAGCGCCTTGCAAAAGCCGCGCACGGGGACGGAGCGAGACTCAATTCCAACGCTGCAACTTTTCACTGCGGTTGGGGGTTTCACTCAGAGCGTGAGACTGCTGGCCGGATATCCTGGTCTGCGCGCGCAGCCAGTGAGTGAGAGTTTCCTCCAAGCACCCCGGAAGTGGGCGCCCGCTTATGTTACCGGAGAGAGTGGCAGAGCCAGAGGTCTTTGAATGGCCGGAAAGCCCGCCTGATTATGCTAGCAGCTCTGACTGACTGAGCCTTACCCAGAGCCCTGTGCTGAGTGGAAATAGAGTGGGGAGTTGCCAGCTCTTTGAGCCTCTTACTATCCAGGCAGAGGCAGCAGCAACCCCATAGCTGGATTATCAGGCTACTAATTGAGGAAGGAAAGACTAGGAGAAAGGCTCCAGGAACACGGACTCTCTCACTGTCGGAGCCTATAAATGCTAATAGCCTCGACTGCCAACGAGACTAAAGCACAATACATGACATTGCCATAGAGACTTATCAACTGCAAACCTCCACCTGAGCGTGGCAAAGGGGCAAAACCCGGGGTACAGAGTCACCGACCAGGAAGAGGGAGAGAAAAGAAAAAGCAAGAAGATAACCTCTCAAAATCAAGAATAATCTGCAGACTTTATAACCTATCCCATTTTATTATATTTGTTCGTTTGTTTCTCTTATCTTCATTCTTGATACTTTTTTTTTCCTCCTCCAATTTGGCCGATTAACTCTCTACCGGTCTTACTCTCTCCTCTCCTTGAACTACACTACCCATAAGTGTTACATCTCCCATTATCTTTTCTCTTCTCTTCCTTTCTCTCTATGAGGGTTGCACTCCAAAACCCTTAACTCTCTCTCCTTTCTTTTTTCTTCTTTTAGTGGTTCCCTCTTTTTTTTTTTCTCTCTCTCTTTCTTTTCTCCCTCTATATTAGTTTCTTCCTTTCTCCTTTACATCTCCTCTCATTCAAACCTCAATAACAAACAAATTATCTTATCTGGGACTCAAACTTATGTTTGTGGCATTTTGGGGGGTTTTTACTTCACCTTTTTAACTCACTAGCAGTGCTCCCATCCCTGGCTCTCCATATTATCTAGTTCTTGTTCCACTAAATACAATAGTAATTTTTTAATTTGTCCCCCCATTTTTCCGTTTTCCTCTTAATCCTCTCATCATAACTCTTAGACAACCAACACCTAAAAGCAAATCATTTTATTCTTGACCCAAATTTTTTCCTTATTTGCTTTTTGTGGGTCCATACGCTCTTTTTTTTTTTCTTTTTTTCTTTTTTTTTTTTTTTTGCCCCTTTATTACTTTTCCCCAAGTCAGGCCCTCCATCACAGGCATTGTTTGTTATAATTCACAGTCCACCACAAGATTTTATCAAGAAAGAGGGGAGAGGAGAGGAGAGGAAAAAAGGAGGGGGGGAATAATTTCCTTTTTATTTTTTTTATTTTTTTTTAAATTTTTATTTTATTTTATTTTTATTTCATTATTAATTTTTTTTAAAAAAACAACTCTTTTCGATTTTTTTTGTATTATTTTTTTAAACTTTTTATTCTTTATTAAATCTCATTAATACGATCAACAAAACCACCCTCAGATGCCATTAAGGAAGAGAAAATCGAATATCATGGATACAAAAGAAAGAGAGGTAACACAGCTAGATGAGGAAAAATCTATGGAGAAAAAATTTAATATATTGGAAACCTTGGAGCTAAATGACAGAGAATTCAAGATAGAAATCCTAAAAATCCTCCGAGATATACAAGAAAACACAGAGAGGCAATTTAGGGAACTCAGAAAACAACTCAATGAACACAAAGAATATATGTCCAAGGAAATTGAAACTATAAAAACAAATCAAACAGAGATGAAAAACTCAATTCACGAGCTGAAAAACGAAGTAACAAGCTTAGCTAATAGAACAGGTCAGATAGAAGAGAGGATTAGTGAAATAGAAGACAAGCAACTTGAGGCACAACAGAGAGAAGAAGAAAGAGACTCAAAAATTAAAAAAAATGAGATAGCCCTACAAGAATTATCTGACTCCATCAAAAAGAATAACATAAGAATAATAGGTATATCAGAGGGAGAAGAGAGAGAAAATGGAATGGAGAACATACTCAAACAAATAATAGATGAGAACTTCCCAAGCCTGTGGAAAGAACTAAAGCCTCAAGTTCAAGAAGCAAACAGAACTCCAAGTTTTCTTAACCCCAACAAACCTACTCCAAGGCATATCATAATGAAATTGACACAAACCAACAGCAAAGAAAAAATTCTCAAGGCAGCCAGGGAAAAGAAGAATACAACATATAAAGGAAGGCCCATTAGATTATCATCAGATTTCTCAGCAGAAACTCTACAAGCTAGAAGAGAGTGGACCCCAATATTTAAAGTCCTGAAAGAGAGGAACTTTCAGCCACAAATACTATACCCATCAAAGCTATCCTTCAAATATGAAGGAGAAATAAAAACATTCACAGATACAGAAAAGGTGAGGGAATTTATCATCAGAAAACCCCCACTCCAGGAATTACTAAAGGGGGTTCTCCAATCAGATACAAAGAACAAAAAAAAAACAGAGTCACAAGTAAAAGCTCCAAGAAGAACACAATAAAACCAAATTTAAACTGTGACAACAACAAAAAGAAAGAGGGGGAGAAGATGGAGATTAACAGTAGCAAAGGACGATGGAGTGCAAAAGTACTCACAAAATAGTTCGCTACAATGAACAGGGTAGGGACCCTTTTCATTATTCAAAGGTAACCACCATTGAAAAAACCACCACAGAAGCACATGAGATAAAAAAGATAGCAACAGTGGAAAGATGTATGGAATACAACCAAATAAAAACAAAAGATAGAAAAACAAAAGAGAAGGATCAAACAAGACACAAAACTAACAGAAAGCAAGATATAAAATGGCAATAGGGAACTCACAAGTATCAATAATTACACTAAATGTAAACGGATTAAACTCACCAATAAAAAGGCACAGAGTAGCAGAATGGATTAAAAAAGAAAATCCAACTGTATGCTGCCTACAGGAAACTCATCTAAGTAACAAGGATAAAAACAAATTCAAAGTGAAAGGCTGGAAAACAATACTCCAAGCAAATAACATCCAAAAAAAAGCAGGTGTAGCAATACTCATATCGGATAATGCTGACTACAAGACAGGAAAAATACTCAGAGACAAAAATGGCCATTTCATAATGGCTAAGGGGACACTGAATCAAGAAGACATAACAATTCTTAATATATATGCACCAAACCAAGGAGCACCAAAATATATAAGACAGCTACTTATTGATCTTAAAACAAAAACTAACAAAAATACAATCATACTTGGAGACCTCAATACACCGCTGACGGCTCTAGATCGGTCATCCAAACAGAGAATCAACAAAGACATAGTGGCCTTAAACAAAACACTAGAGCACCTGGATATGATAGACATCTACAGGACATTTCATCCCAAAGTGACTGAGTATATATTTTTCTCCAGTGTACATGGATCATTCTCAAGAATTGACCATATGTTGGGCCACAAAAACAACATCAGCAAATTCAGAAAAATTGAAGTTGTACCAAGCATATTTTCTGATCATAAAGCCTTGAAACTAGAATTCAACTGCAAAAAAGAGGAAAAAAATCCCACAAAAATGTGGAAACTAAACAACATACTTTTAAAAAATGAATGGGTCAAAGAAGAAATAAGTGCAGAGATCAAAAGATATATACAGACTAATGAAAATGACAATACGACATATCAGAATCTATGGGATGCAGTAAAAGCAGTGATAAGAGGGAAGTTCATATCACTTCAGGCATATATGAACTAACAAGAGAGAGCCCAAGTGAACCACTTAACTTCCCACCTTAAGGAACTAGAAAAAGAAGAACAAAGACAACCCAAAACCAGCCTAAGAAAGGAGATAATAAAAATCAGAGCAGAAATAAATGAATTAGAGAACAGAAAAACTATAGAAAAAATTAATAGAACAAGGAGCTGGTTCTTTGAAAAGATCAACAAAATTGACAAACCCTTGGCAAGACTTACCAAGGAAAAAAGAGAAAGAACTCATATAAACAAAATCCAAAATGAAAGAGGAGAAATCACCACGGACACTGTAGATATACAAAGAATTATTGTAGAATACTATGAAAAACTTTATGCCACTAAATTCAACAACCTAGAAGAAATGGATAAATTCCTAGAACAATACAACCTTCCTAGACTGAGTCAAGAAGAAGCAGAAAGCCTAAACAGACCTATCAGTAGAGAAGAAATAGAAAAAACCATTAAAAACCTCCCCAAAAATAAAAGTCCAGGCCCTGACGGCTATACCAGCGAATTTTATCAAACATTCAAAGAAGACTTGGTTCCTATTCTACTCAAAGTCTTCCAAAAAATTGAAGAAGAAGCAATACTTCCAAACACATTTTACGAAGCCAACATAACCCTCATACCAAAACCAGGCAAGGATGGCACAAAAAAAGAAAACTACAGACCAATATCTCTAATGAATACAGATGCTAAAATACTAAACAAAATACTAGCAAATCGAATACAACAACATATTAAAACAATAATACATCATGATCAAGTGGGATTCATCCCAGAATCTCAAGGATGGTTCAACATACGTAAAACGGTTAATGTAATACACCATATCAACAAAACAAAGAACAAAAACCACATGATCTTATCAATAGACGCAGAAAAGGCTTTCGATAAAATACAACACAATTTTATGTTTAAGACTCTCAACAAAATGGGTATAGAAGGAAAATATCTCAACATGATAAAGGCCATATATGATAAACCATCAGCTAACATCATATTAAATGGCACTAAACTGAAGGCTTTCCCCCTTAAATCAGGAACAAGACAGGGTTGTCCACTCTCTCCACTCTTATTTAATGTGGTACTAGAGGTTCTAGCCAGAGCAATCAGACAAGACAAAGAAATAAAAGGCATCCATATCGGAAAAGAAGAAGTAAAGGTATCACTTTTTGCAGATGATATGATACTATATATCGAAAACCCCAAAGAATCCACAAAAAGACTACTAGAAACAATAAGCCAATACAGTAAGGTCGCAGGATACAAAATTAACATACAGAAGTCAATAGCCTTTCTATATGCCAACAATGAAACAACTGAGAAGGAACTCAAAAGAATAATCCCCTTCACGATTGCAACAAAAAAAATAAAATACTTAGGAATAAACATAACAAAGAATGTAAAGAACTTATATAATGAAAACTATAAACCATTGTTAAGGGAAATCGAAAAAGATATAATGAGATGGAAGACTATACCTTGTTCTTGGCTAGGAAGAATAAATATAATCAAGATGGCTATATTACCCAAAGCAATATACAAATTTAATGCAATTCCCATCAAACTTCCAATGACATTTTTTAAAGAAATAGAGCAAAAAATCATCAGATTTATATGGAACTATAAAAAACCCCGAATAGCCAAAGCAATCCTAAAGAAAAAGAATGAAGCTGGGGGCATTTCAATACCTGACTTCAAACTCTATTATAGGGCCACGACAATCAAAACAGCATGGTATTGGCAGAAAAATAGACACTCAGACCAATGGAACAGAATAGAAAGTCCAGAAATAAAACCACATATATATAGTCAAATAATTTTTGATAAAGGGGCCAACAACACACAATGGAGAAAAGAAAGCCTCTTCAATAAATGGTGCTGGGAAAACTGGAAAGCCACATGCAAAAGAATGAAACTGGACTACAGTCTCTCCCCCTGTACAAAAATTAACTCAAAATGGATCAAAGATCTAAACATAAGACCTGAAACAATTAAGTACATAGAAGAAGACATAGGTACTCAACTCAGGGACCTGGGTTTTAAAGAGCATTTTATGAATTTGACTCCAATGGCAAGAGAAGTGAAGGCAAAAATTAATGAATGGGACTACATCAGACTAAGAAGTTTTTGCTCAGCAAGAGAAACTGATAACAAAATAAACAGAAAGCCAACTAAATGGGAAATGATTTTTTCAAACGACAGCTCAGATAAGGGCCTAATATCCAAAATATACAAAGAACTCATAAAACTCAACAACAAACAAACAAACAATCCAATAAAAAAATGGGAAGAGGATATGAATAGACACTTCTCCCAGGAAGAAATACAAATGGCCAACAGATATATGAAAAGATGCTCATCTTCTTTAGCTATTAGAGAAATGCAAATCAAAACGGCAATGAGATACCACCTCACACCTGTTCGATTAGCTGTTATTAGCAAGTCAGGTAACAGCAAATGTTGGAGAGGCTGTGGAGAAAAAGGAACCCTCATCCACTGTTGGTGGGAATGTAAAGTAGTACAACCATTATGGAAGAAAGTATGGTGGTTCCTCAAAAAACTGAAAATAGAACTACCTTATGACCCAGCAATCCCTCTACTGGGTATATATCCCCAAAACTCAGAAACATTGATACTTAAAGACACATGCAGCCCCATGTTTATTGCAGCATTGTACACAGTGGCCAGGACATGGAAACAACCAAAAAGCCCATCAATAGATGACTGGATAAAGAAGATGTGGCACATATACACTATGGAATACTATTCAGCCATAAGAAATGATGACATCGGAACATTTACAGCAAAATGGTGGGATCTTGATAACATGATACAAAGCGAAATAAGTAAATCAGAAAAAAACAGGAACTGTATTATTCCATACGTAGGTGGGACATAATAGTGAAACTAAGAGACATTTATAAGAGTGTGGTGGTTACGGGGGGGAGGGGGGAATGGGAGAGGGATAGGGGGTGGGGAGGGGCACAAAGAAAACAAGATAGAAGGTGACAGAGGACAATCTGACTTTGGGTGGTGGGTATGCAACATAATTGAACGACAAGATAACCTGGACTTGTTATCTTTGAATATATGTATCCTGATTTATTGATGTCACCCCATTAAAAAAAATAAAATTATTTAAAAAAAAAAAAAAAAGAAAAGGAAGACAAAAAAAAATAGAAAATAATATTGTAAATAAAAGAAACATTTTTGCCCTGGCCGGTTGGCTCAGCGGTAGAGCGTCGGCCTAGCGTGCGGAGGACCCGGGTTCGATTCCCGGCCAGGGCACACAGGAGAAGCGCCCATTTGCTTCTCCACCCCTCCGCCGCGCTTTCCTCTCTGTCTCTCTCTTCCCCTCCCGCAGCCAAGGCTCCATTGGAGCAAAGATGGCCCGGGCGCTGAGGATGGCTCTGTGGCCTCTGCCTCAGGCGCTAGAGTGGCTCTGGTCGCAACATGGCGACGCCCAGGATGGGCAGAGCATAGCCCCCTGGTGGGCAGAGCGTCGCCCCTGGTGGGCGTGCCGGGTGGATCCCGGTCGGGCGCATGCGGGAGTCTGTCTGACTGTCTCTCCCTGTTTCCAGCTTCAGAAAAATGAAAAAAAAAAAAAAGAAAAAAAAAGAAACATTTTATTCATTGCAACAATAATACACTATAATATGATAAATGCATAATAAAAACATCTGTAATATTTAAAAAAAAAAAAAAAATTTGTCTGCGAGCCAGATGCAGCCATCAAAAGAGCCACATCTAGCTCGCAAGCCATAGATTACTAGAGAAATCTGGAACAAGCCATAGGTGCCCTAGAGAAATCTGGAACACGTATACCGCAAAAAAGCTTACAGTTTTGTGTATGCATGTAAGTGTAAAGAAGGATGGAAAATCGTGTCTATTTTCTGAATTCTAATTTTCAAAGAGAAAAACACATCCTCAGATTATGTTGCTGAACCTCATAATTATGTAGTCACTGAATACAATCTTATGCAAAGTACCAAACTGGAGGCTTCTATCCATCCAGTAATACTGCTTTTGCACTGGGAGCAAAATCTCTATTTTAAAAATATTTAATCACAAAGAAACCAAGATGTACTAAATTTACCACAGATGAAATCTTTAGTTGGGTAGCAGAGAAAAATAAGCACTCATTTCATTAGTCAATGATCCTGGAAACACATTTTTATAATTATATTATATAATTAAGTTAAACTCAAAATACTTTTTCCCAAAATACATTCTCACCAATTCTTAGATCCTCTCTGCCAAAGACTAGTTTAGGTTTTAAACTAAATAGAACTGAGGCCCTGGCCGGTTGGCTCAGTGGTAGAGCGTCGGCCTGGCATGCAGAAGTCCCGGGTTCGATTCCCAGCCAGGGCACACAGGAGAAGCGCCCATCTGCTTCTCCACCCCTCTCCCTCTCCTTCCTCTCTGTCTCTCTCTTCCCCTCCCGCAGCCGAGGCTCCATTGGAGCAAAGATGGCCCGGGCGCTGGGGATGGCTCCTTGGCCACTGCCCCAGGCGCTGGAGTGGCTCTGGTCGCAACAGAGCGATGCCCCGGAGGGGCAGAGCATCGCCTCCTGGTGGGCAGAGCGTCGCCCCCTGGTGGGCGTGCCAGGTGGATCCCGGTCGGGCGCATGCGGGAGTCTGTCTGACTGTCTCTCCCTGTTTCCAGCTTCAGAAAAATACAATACAATACAATAAAATAAAATAAAATAAAAAATAAATAAAAAATTAAACTAAATAGAACTGTTTCCAAGTATACTATTATGAATTCAATTGGTACAAATCTTTTTTTCCTTCTCCCAAACCTCAGCCATAGTCAGTATACAGTTAGTTCTCTTTTCCGCATTACTAATAAAAATTTAAGTTAAACACAGAACTCCAAACCCCCAACTGTGTAGTAAGTGATTAATTCCAATGTGCTTAGAGAGATCAAACAATGTGAATATAACTAATGTTAAAAATATTTTTGAGCTTTGCCTCCTTAGTAATATTTATATACTGACAAATTAATAATTCTGAACATACAGCATGATTAGTATGAAATTGAATTTTTATTTATAACCCATAACAATGAGCCTTATAATGAACATTCAGTTTACCAATACCATGATCTAGTTAAGTAGGCTAAGTCAACATAATTAATACATTAACGGATCAAGTGTCCAGTTTATTAATCATTTGCAATCTATGAAGAAATTCAGTAATATCTCTAACTCAAAGAGTCTGAAATTAGTTCACACTAAATTAGAAAGTGAAGTTCTAAATTCATTCATGCCTCTAAACTATGAAGCCTTAGCCAAGTTATAGAATGTAAAAATCCAAATTTCCCCATCTATAAAATAGAAGGACACTATTACATCTGCTCTGGTTATCCCACAAGGCTATGTAAAGAAGAAATCAAATAATCCATGTAAAAATTCTCTGAAAAATATAAAACACAAAGGAGATAGAAGGTGGTATTACTAGTAGTAAGCAGATATTATCCCAGGAGGGTCAAGTACACTGACGATGATTCACTGTATTTCTACCAGAAAAAAACACTAAATGTTATACCTATAAGGTTAAGTTTTTTTTAAAAGGTCTGTATTTAATTTTTTTTATAAAGAACAAAAAGCTGAATAAAAGGAAATTAGAGGAAGATATAGTGACAGAATTTGAATAGAAGAAAAATTTTCCAAAGTAAGGGGAACACACATTATTGTAAAATAATTTATGAAAGGCAGTGTCAATTCTTTAGACTAAGTGGAATGAAATCATGGTAGAGAACTAATATTTAATACTTATTTAATATTTAAGACTCACCTCTGCCCATTTAAGAATACAGGTCATACAGAAGACATGATTACAGCTTTCTGGAAAACCAACTTCCTTCTCTAATAGGCAATTAAGACATATTGGACATCTGTCAGCTTCACTATACAAGAGGTCAGTGGTAGCAGTATTATCTTTGTTTTCTTCACCTGTAAAGTAAAACAGCCACATATGCTCTCAAGTTCTCCAGACCAAATGACTTATCATATTTACAGCAGTTATCACGTACTGCTAAAGGGCCTTTCTACTATAAACTAATTAGATCTGGATACACTACAACAAACATACTCCTTAAGCATAAATAATAGCTCCAATGTTAATTTATTTATAGATATATGTTTATTTATTTTAGCGAGAGAAGAGAGAGACAGGTAGAAGGGGAGAGGAGGAGCAGGGAGCATCAACTCCCATATGTGACTTGACTGGGCAGGCCCGGGGTTTTGAACCGGTGACTTCAGCATTCCAGGTCAACGTTTCATCCACTGTGCCACCACAGGTCAGGCTATTATTTTAAAATTAAATTAATGAAAAGTTCTTCTCACTCCCCTATTAAAAAATATAAATTAAGCTTCCGGTTCCAAACCCCAGTCTTGCCCAGTCAAGGCACATATGGGAGTTGATGCTTCCTGCTCTCCCCCCATCCTCCTCTCTCTAAAATAAATAAATTTTAAAAAGAAAATAAACAGTCACATGGTTCAAAAATTTAGAAATAAAAAGGTTATAGTGACAAATCTCCCACTCATATCTACTCTCATCAATCCAGTTCCGTCCGTTTTACAACTGTTAAGTTTCTTCTCTGTTCTTCCAAAGACTTTTTTAATGCATAGACAAGCAAATCCTAATACATGTTCTGTCAAACCCCCTTTACACAATTGTTGAAGCACTAATGCTAGAACACTATATACAACATACCAGCTGGCTTTTTTTGGTTTGTTTAATCTATTGATGAATAATCCTTTGTATTCAAACTTTGGCTATTACAACAATGCTATAATAAAAAACTTTGTCATTTCACATTTTTAATAGTATATTTATAGAAGTAAATTCCTAAAAATGAACTTGTTAAATCAACATGTATGTATATTTCTAATTTTAATAGCTAGACCAAATTGTCCCTTAGGATTTATACTAATTTAAACATCCACCAGCAATTTAACTAACATATAAAATTATGCACTGGTGACTCAAAAGTAAATAAAGAAAGCTCTAAGATTCAACATAAAATAAAACCAAAATAAATAAATGGTCAGGTGATACACGAACAGTTTACACCAAACAAAAGGTAAATCTGGGATGGTCCTAGAAACGAATGTCCACAGTCATGTACACATCTGGAGACTAACCGTAGGACTAACCCAGGCAGGGAAACCGTTTCTGGGAGACTTCCATGTTAAACCAAGACCCTCAAATGGTGCTAAAGTAATTCCAGCATGGGTTTAGGAAAAAACAAATACAAATCCTCTGGAGAAAACCATCTCTAATTTAGTTCCCCTGGATTCCACCGACTAAATCGATCAATTATGAGCTCATAATCAAACATTACCATACCAAAGAAAATAAAATGCCTTAAGTAAGAACCAGCAGAAAAAAATATTTAGATTTACTTATTTTTATATTTATTATAAATTTAGATACACAGTGGCTTCAAATATCAGAATTTTCAAATACTATATAGAATGATTAAACAACAGACTAGACTGAGAAGAAAAAAATATTTGTAAACTGGAAGAGAGATTTGAGGAAACTACTTAGCCTGTAAAAGACAGACAAGGAGATGCAACCTGTGAAAGGTTGGGAAATGAGGTCAGACCGAAGTCTAACGTACTAATTGAAGTCTAGAAGAAAAGAATAAAGGAGAGGCAATGGCTAAAGCAGTAATGACTAGGAAATAATAAAACAAACAAACAAAAATCAAGATCCAACAAAGAAAGGACACACAAGTTATGCTGAACAGGAGAAAGAAAAATAATCCATGCTTAGAAACAATGTAGCAAAATTGTACAACATTAAAGAAGAAAATGTATTAAAAGCAATAGAAGAAAAAGACAGGTCATCTAAAAGTGAATGACAAGGCTATAAAGAGATTTCTTGACAGTAAGAAAGAAAACCGCCCTGGCCGGTTGGCTCAGCGGTAGAGCGTCGGCCTAGCGTGCGGAGGACCCGGGTTCGATTCCCGGCCAGGGCACATAGGAGAAGCGCCCATTTGCTTCTCCACCCCTCCGCCGCGCTTTTCTCTCTGTCTCTCTCTTCCCCTCCCGCAGCCAAGGCTCCATTGGAGCAAAGATGGCCCGGGTGCTGGGCATGGCTCTGTGGCCTCTGCCTCAGGCGCTAGAGTGGCTCTGGTCGCAATATGGCGACGCCCAGGATGGGCAGAGCATCGCCCCCTGGGGGGCAGAGCACCGCCCCTGGTGGGTGTGCCGGGTGGATCCCGGTCGGGCGCATGCGGGAGTCTGTCTGACTGTCTCTCCCTGTTTCCAGCTTCAGAAAAATGAAAAAGAAAAAAAAAAAAAAAAGAAAGAAAACCAAAAAATGGCTGAATGGGTGCTACAAGGAAAAAACAACAACAACTATCAATCCAGAATTGTATATCTATTTTTGAATAGTTCTGAAGAGAAGAAAATAAATACGAAAACTTAAGAGTTCATCACCAATAGACTTTCCATTAAAGAATTTTAAGGTTTTTTAGAAGAAATGGAATGGAAAAAACCACCACCTCAAATACTATCTGTATCAAATATCATTTAATTTGTGCTATTAAAAACCAAACAAGCAAACAAAATGATAGATGACTATAACGTATAAATCTAGACTAGGATGATCAGAGTTAAAGTGTTTTAAGGTTCTACTGTTGGCAATGAAGATTAAAATATTAACTTTAGAAGAGGAAAATGTATACCACCAATAAATCTGAAAATAGTTTTGCTTCCAACATACAAGCTTTATAAAAATGAAAAGTTACCTTCCATATCTTCATACTCCTGATCTCCCACATTTAGAGTATATACAGTTTTCTTCTTCATTTCTCCTTGAAAAGAGGTTTCCTATAAGATAAATTATAGTATTTTTAATGTATGCCTTCTCCCAATAATATAAGACCCAAAAGTCAAGAAATTATTTTACACAAAGAACACAATACAAACCAGTAACTTCTGTAGATAATCCAGTACACTTTTATACTGCTTGCCACCAAGCACAGAGACTTACTTAAAAGAAAAGCCTTATAGAAGTATTAAGCAACAAAAAGTAAATGAGAAATTGTGTTCAGACATAAATACAATTGTAAGCTTAGAAAAAAAGAGATCAATTTGGACTAGATTTTTTACTAAAGGTTATAGGTTATTTATATATGTTGAATTCAAGGCAATAAAGGAGTGACATAGTATAAAGGGGGGAAAAGCAGTTAGCTAGGCCAATCTGACAAGAACAAGAGTGAGTGATTAAAAGTGTTTAAGTGTGTGAGCACACGCACACGTGTGTATACTGAGGTAGGGTCAGCATGCCTGCCAAGAAGCTCATCTGAACAATTACAGAGAGGGATAATGAAAGCAATAAGCAGAGCAATGTAAATCAGGTAGGGTAAGATTATAGCAGTATCTAATGGTTGACTGAGGAGTTTAAATTCAATCTTATAGATTCCCCTGAAGAAGACAAACATGATAAAAGTGATGGATTCTTTTTAAAAGAAACATTTGCCAGCAAAACACAGGATGAATTAGAGTGGGGAGATATTAGAAGCAGGGTAACTGAAGCAGAGATTTGCATAGCTAGGGTACTTGCTGTGAACAGAAAAGCAACAAATTGAAGAGCTGAAGAATTTCTAAGATTTGATGACTAAATAAATATAAGAAAGGAATCAAAGATTATTCTGGCCTAGAGAACTAGAAAAATGGTGATTCATAAGAGGCAAATTAGAAACGTGGAAAACAGAATTAATTTGTTAGTCAAGGTGAACAACAAATTTATGGGGTAAAATTGTTTTTTAAATCAACTCTTAGAATTCTTTCTAAAATTAATGCAAGACATGATTGCAATAAAATACATTTTGGAATATCTAGGCACAAGAAATTACCAATATCATCCATTATCACTCTCCCATATGTATATTAAGTAATTTTTTTATTAGTTTCCTAAATAATTTACACATGCTAGTTTCTACATTAAAGGAATCCATTGCCCAGAAAAATTCTCTATTAAGTTAAATAAGAAGAAATGCAAAGGCCTGACTGGTTCAACCACCAACTGTAGTCTAACCTGTGGTGGTGCAGTGGATAGAGCATCAACCTAGAATACTGAAACCTTTAAAAAGAATCCATCTCTTTTATCATGTTTGTCTTCTTCAGGGGAATCTATAAGATTGAATTTAAACTCCTCAGTCAACCATTAGAGATACTTACCCTACCTGATTTACATTGCTCTGCTTATTGCTTTCATTATCCTTCTCTGTAATTGTTCAAATGAGCTTCTTGGCATGCATGCTGACCCTACCTCAGTATACATACGTCCCCGGTTTAAAACCCTGGGCTTGCCCAGTCAAAGCAGATACAAAGAGCAACCAATTAACACAATGAACAACTAAAGTGAAGCAACGATGAGTTGATACTTCTCACTCCCCGGCCTCTCTCTGTAAAATCAATAAGTAAAATCTAAAAAAACAAAACAAAACAAAACCTGTAAAGCAGAAGAAATTTAGTAGCATATACACTGCTCACAAAAATTAGGGGATTAGGGAACATGCAGATCCTCCAGTACTTTCAGCCTTTTGTCTAGTGCATTTTCACCAATGAAACAAGTTGGTTTTGCATCTCATTTGCATATTCAAACAACTTTCTTTGACTTGTCATTTGCTTTTCTGATGTTCTTGTTTAATTAAAAAAAATCAAATGCTTTTTATCGCTTCATATACATTTGAAATATCCCCTAATTTTTGTGAGCAATATATAATAAAGGGTTTCAGTGGATTAAAACTTTAAAATGTCAGGATTAGAGTTATTTAAAAAGAGTCAATTCAATCACAGCCTCCTACCTTAATAAAAGTAGAATGTCAAAAACAGGAGAAAAACTTCTCACTCAGCTTAATGTACAACATCTGTTTTAGTGCTCGTGCTAATCTTTAGGGACAAATAACAAAATAACAAATGTCCAGGGAAGATGGTGACAATTCTGGAAATGGTGACAGTCCTGGAAACCATATCATATGCAGAAGGGTAAGGTAGTTAAGAATGTTCAGTTTGGAAGAACCTAAAAATTAAGGAGAAGGTTAGCAGTTATCTTCAAATGGAATGGGCTGTTCTGAAGGGAGGAAGAATAATCTATCAATGAAGGTATGCAAAGAGAGGCTCAATGACATATTGGATATTTTTCTATTGAAAGATTTATTGAGTGTTATAGACATACTATTAGGCAATGCTCTAAGTACAGAACTGATTAAGATAGAAATTCCTGTCTTTGTAGTCTAGTGGGGGAGATAAAAGAAACAAAGTAAAATATCTGATGTGTTAGATGTTGAGGAATGCTGTAGAAAAAAATTAAACAATAATTTTTAAAAGCCATACAATTAGCATGGCTAAAAATGGAGAAGCTATTATTTCATACAGAGTGTTTAAAAAGCCTTTCTGATAAAAGTAACATGTGAACTAGCAACCTGAAAGAAGCAAGGGAGAATTATGTTGGTATCTAGAGAAACTGTATTCTACACAAAAAGAACAGCAAATATAAAAGTCCAAAGGCTGAGCAGAAAAACCTATGTGTTCATTAATCTCAAAAAGAGATTAATGTAGTTAAAATAGACTGAAAGAGAGGAAAAATAGATGAGAAAAGAGAGGTAATAAAACATAAAATCATGCAACACCTTAAAGATTAAGGTAAAAATACATGTGCTTCTTTTATTGAAATGGGCCGGAGGGGATTTTTAAGCAGAAGAGGTGGCAAAGAGAAAAAGCAGAGGCCAGCAAGGAGACTACTACTACTGCAATAGTCTAGAGCAGGGGGAGTCAACCTTTTTATACCTACCACCCACTTTTGTATCTCTGTTAGTAGTAAAATTTTCTAACCGTCCACCGGTTCCACAGTAATGGTGATTTATAAAGTAGGGAGGTAACTTTACTTTATAAAATTTATAAAGCAGAGTTATAGCAAGTTAAAGCATATAATAATAATTACTTACCAAGTACTTTATGTCAGATTTTCGCTAAGTTTGACAGAATAAATCTTTATAAAACAACTTACTATAGTTAAATCTATCTTTTTATTTATACTTTGGTTGCTCTGCTACTGCCCACCATGAAAGCTGGAACACCCACTAGTGGGTGGTAGAGACCAGGTTGACCACTGGTCTAGAGGGGACATGAAAATGGCCGTACCAGAGTAGCAGCAAGAGTGATGAAAAGTTCTCAGATTCAAGCTATGTTTTTTACTAGAGCCATGAAGATTTGCTAACAAGATCAAACATGTAGCATGTGTTAGAAAGCAAGAGTCTAGCCTGACAAGGTGGTGACACAGTGGATAGTGTTGGCCTGGGACGCTGAGGACAGGTTTGAAACCCCAGGGTTGCCAGCTTGAGTGTGGGCTCACCAGTTTGAACGTGGGATCATAGACACGACCCCCCTGGTCGCTGCCTTGAAGCCTAAGGTCACTGGCTTGAGCAAGGGGTCACTGGTGTGGCTGGAGCCCCCCTGGTCAAGGCACGTATGAGAAAGCAATCAATGAACAACTAAAGTGCTGCAATTATAAGTTGATGCTTCTCATCTCTCTCCCTTCCTATCTGTCTCTCTCTCTCGCTAAAAAACAAACAAAAAAACAAGAGTCCACAATAAATCCAAAGTATTCTAACCTAAGCCACTAAAAATGATGGACTTGTTGAGACAGATTACTCTAAAAGTATTCAGATAGTCATAGTATCACCTGGGAACTTGTTACAAATGCAGTATAATTCAGGCACTGCCCCAGACCTAGTGAATAAAAAAATCAGCATTTTATCAAGATCTGTACATGACTTATATGTACATTAAAGTCTAGGAAACATTGCTGTAGACAACCTCTCAATTTAGTTGATTTTAGAGTCACATTGTGGTCCTGTATGATATATAATTGAGTGTAACTATTTGGGGAAAGTATATAATTGTATATAATTCTTTACTTGGGGAAAGTCATACCATAACCTCTCCTCATTATCCTAAATAGCTAAAAATAAAAAAAAATTATGTTGGAATTAACTCAATTCGGTAAAATGTCAATTTGAAAATTAACAATGTTGCCTGACCTGTGGTGGCGCAGTGGATAAAGCTTCCACCTGGAATACTGAGGTCACCAGTTCAAAACCCTGGGCTTGCCAGGTCAAAGCATATGCAGGCAGCAGCTACTAGCTGATGCCTCTGGCTCCTCCCCTGCACCTTTCCCTCTCCTCTCTAAAATCAATAATAAAATCTTAAAAAAATTAACAATGTTTTAAAAACCTAGAAAGCTTTCAGATGCTATAAGATTTTTTCATGTAGCTAAATAATTTATGACCTGTTAAATAATCTATGCTATTTTAACATTTCCTTCCTTAAGAATACTAAGCTTTTAATACATATACATTAATATATAAATTATAATTTATGTTTTACAATAGTGTCCTCTCCATTTTAACTCATGTGATACAGTACATAAATAATAGTTTATCACTGAAAAGCTAAGAGACCTCAATCAAGTTACAGACTGCCTGCCCCCTTCTTAAGAGAGAGGGGAGGAAGCAGAGAGACAGATTCCTGTATGCCCCTGGACTGGGATCCACCTGGCAAGCCCTCTACAGGACAATGTTCTGCCCAACTGGGGCTGCTGCTCCACTGCTCAGCAACAGAGCTATTTTTAGCGGCAGAGGCAAGGCCATGGAGCCATCCTCAGCACCCGGGCCAAGTGGGTTGAATCATTCAAGCCATGGCTGTGGGGGAAGTGAGAGAGAGGGGGGCAGGGGCCAGGGGGAGGACTGGAGAGGAGATGTTTGCTTCTCTTATGTGTCCTGACCAGGAATCAAACCTGGAACTTCCACGTGCCAGGCTGAGCCAACCGGGCAGGGCCACTTTTTATTATATGGTAGAAATTTGCTTAAAAAACTTTGTTCTTCATGATCTGTGTGGCACTGGGGATAAAGCATCAGCCTGGAAAGCTGAGGTCACTGGTTTAAGATCCTGGGCTTGCCCCATCAAGGTATGTATGAAAAGCAAGGTGATGCTTCCTGCTTCTCCCCTATAATCCTTTTTTATTCCTCCCTTCCTCTATCTAAAATCAATAAATTTTAAAAATCTATAAAAAAATAAAAACTTTGTTCCAAATTTTTATTTTTTAAATCATTTTTCTTTTTAATTACAGTTGACATACAATATTATATTAGTGTCACGTGTACACCCCAGTGATTAGATATTAAATAACTTACTAAGTGTAATTTACATCCACATTGACTATTCTGTTACTACCAAATTTTTAGAAGTTGTATGCTTCTTCTGGAACATTTCATGCATTGTTTCTATTGCCAGATTATTCACTGAAAGTGATAAGATCTTAGCATTTCACTAGATGAGAATCACAAGTTTCTGTTCAACAATTTGCAACTTGTTCATGTTTAACTGTTCTAGCTGCCTAGACTCCAGTTTTTAATCTAAGAACCCAGGGTTTTTAATACCAGTTTTGCTTTGAACTTCCAGTAATAGGAGCATAGGAATACAAACAGACTCATGGTTTTGGCCAGTAGCTTATTCTCAATAAAAGATCTAAGAAATAAGCTATGTGTGGCCAGAACTATATGTAGAAAAGTTACATATAACTCGATTTCATGATTAACTACTTGTAGTTCTAATGATGTGCTGTAAGTTAATTATAAGGCAAACTGAATTTTCTTCTAATTTTGGTTTACCTCAAATAAATTTCAAAGAATAGCTATACACTTTAGATTTTAGATAAACTGTTTACTTTTTAGATTATTTTAATTTGTAAATTTTAATTTTTAGTGTCTCTTCACAGGTTCTACCTTTCCAAGCTAAAATATCTTTTAAGTCTATTATCCCTAACATAATGATTTTAAAGTACTTTTAACTTCCAGGTTGCTTTTTTCTATTGCCTCTGTTATGTACTGAAAAAATACTATTCCAAATACCTTCATAAAACAATCTGGGAAGAATGAATGACCTAACCTTTAACTTTTATTCATCATAAAAGCCATCAACTTTTAGAATGTGAATGAAAAAAAGTATTGGTATAAAACATTTTTCAGGAACTTAACACTCATTTTTCCACATAAACCCTGGAACACATGTAAGTCATAAAAGTGTCCCATGACAGCCATTATAGCACATTCAAGTAACAGCAGTATGTATATAAGACAGTTCAGCTCTTCAAAACAGTGCTGTCCAAAAGGCAACTGTTCTTTTAAGAACTTGAAATGTGGCAAGTGAAGAACTAAGTTTTTAATTTTATTTAAGTTTTAATTAATTTAAATAGTCCAATGTGGCCTGGCCTGTAGTGGTGCAGTAGATAAAACATCGACCTGGAACAGTGAGGTTGCCATTTGAAGCCCTGGGCTTGCTTGGTCAATAAAAGATCTTGCCTTTTATGCCTGGTCAAGGCATATATGGGAGTTGATGCTTTCTGTTCTTCCTCCCTTCTCTCCTCTCTAAAATGAGTTTTTTAAAAAAAGTAAATAAATGAGTAGTCCAATGTGGTTACTGGCTATTGTGTTGGACAGTGCAGCCCTAATATATAACTGCTATCCTTTACAAAAGAAAATTGCTTCAAGTTATAACAATGTATCTCTTTTTAGGGCATGCACATGCACACACGAGAGAGACAGACAGGAAGGAAGCGAGATGAGAAGCATCAATTCATAGTTGTGGTATTTTAGTGGTTTGTTGATTGCTTTCTCATAGGTACCTTGACTGGGAAACTTCAGCAGAGCCAGCAATGACCCCTTGCTCAAGCCAGCGACTCTGGGCTCAAGCCAGTGACCATGGGGTCATGTCTATGATTCCATGCTCAAGCTGGCGACCCTACAGCTTATGAGGTGAGCCCATGCTCATGCCAGCAACCCTGGGGTTTCAAACCTGGGTCCTCAGCGCCTTAGGCCAACACTATCAACTGCACCACTGTCTAGTGAGGCAAAACATATTTTCCATTGTAGCAGTTACTGGAGCACTTCAAGGAATCAAACAAAGGACCAGAGGTTCCTGGTAATAGAAACTAAACTTTTTAGCTTTGGCTGGCTCCATTTAAAATTCCTATCCTTCTTCCCTTCTCCCCATCTTTCCTCTTCAAAGTCTGTTTCCTTCCATCTATTATAAGACAGAACTCCTCTCCTGTTCATTTCAAAACTCCCTCTTCTTGTTTCCTCCTACTGTTCTTCAAGAAAACTCACAGTATCTAAAAACATCAACATCCTAATTATGACTACAACATTAGAGTCCTACAGACTTAGATTCAAACTTCAACTCCACTACCATGTAATAAATGACTGTTATTATTATCACTAATAAGAAAAATAGGAAAGGGTAATAAAATTGTTTTTTGCCCTATTTCTTCATTTTCCTTAGACAAAAATAAAAGGCAAAGGCAAACACAGGACTGAAAACATACAAATCGGCCCTGGCCAGTTGGCTCAATGGTACAGCATCGGCCCGGTGTATGGATGTTTCGGTTCGTTCCAGATCAGGGCACACAGGAGAAGCAACAATCTGCTTCTCCACCCAACTTCCTCCCCCTTTTCTTTCTCTCCCCCCTCCCCCTGCAGCCATGCCGAGGAAAAAATGTAAGAACTGCCACTATACTGGGCACATTTAAGCCAAAGACAAAGCATACTTCATGAAGATGCTAAACACTATATATTGATTTGTAAGGCTAAGGTAGTCAGAGAATCCACAGTGACTCTCAGAATCTCTCCTAGTTTATTCCTCTTTATTCTTTATTTCCAATCTTCTATCTAAGATAAACCATTCCCCAAAATCAACCTTCTGTCCAAAAAAAAAAAAAAAAGATTAAAAAAGAGGGGGCATTCAGTAAAGTACTCTGTATTTCAGTGACAAATGACTTGGGCACCGGTGTCAGTCAAACTTGTGCTTATGTCATTGTCTAGCAATAATAAGCATTTGAATGTTAACCATTATTGCTATGAATGAAGGATCTTCCATCCCAACCCCACTCTTAAAATAAAACCATTAAGTGCCTCTCAGTTATTTACTAAAAAATTTGATCCTGCCTATAAGTACATTATTTTCCATTGAAGAAACCATAAACAAGGTTATTTTTTAATGATGTCTAGGAAGGGATTCTATCCATTATTATAGGCCAGTGGTAAAAAAAAACTGTCTGAATGTTTTTCTAAATAAATTTTTGTTGAAGCACAAACATGCTTACTCCTTTAAATATTGCCTCTGGCTGCTTTTGCATTACAATGACAAATCTGAATAATCACAACAGAAGCCAAATACTCTGAGCAAAACCTAAAATAATAATCGGGCCGTTTCAGAAAAAGTTTGCCAACCCTATTAAATACTATAAGACTGCCTAGTTTGGAGATATGAGTTAGTCTGTCATTACAGAGGGCTACTCAAGCTTTCCTAAGTATAGGCATCTATCTACACTTGTATTCAACCTGAACTCTGGCGCAACATACATATTTGAGTCAATGGTTCTGCAAAGTTGTCTTTGATTTCCTTTAAAATTCCCGAAGCCTGACCAGGTGGTGGCGCAGTGGGTAGAGCGTCGGACTGGGATGCGGAAGAACCCAGGTTCGAGACCCCAAGGTCCCCAGCTTGGGAGCGGGCTCATTTGGCCTGAGCAAAGAGCTCACCAGCTTGGACCCAAGGTGGCTGGCTCCAGCAGGGGGGGGTTACTCGGTCTGCTGAAGGCCCACGGTCAAGGCACATGTGAGGAGAAAGCAATCAATGAACAACTAAGAAGTCGCAACGCGCAACGAGAAACTGATGATTGATGCTTCTCATCTCTCTCTGTTCCTGTCTGTCTGTCCCTGTCTATCTCTGCCTCTGTAAAAAAAAAAAAAAAAAAAAAAAAAAAAAAAAAAATTCCCCTGAAGTCTATTTAATTTTGTTGACTTATCTACATTTATCAATCTGGCTTAAATTATCATGAATATTTTACTCTACTGCTTTCAACTTTGTTCACTTCAGAATAAGGTTAAGACAATTAACTTCTTCAGCTTGATAATTATTTCCTTTTCAGTTTTGTTACATAAATCAACTGAATCATGCACTGTTCTGTCACTTGATATCTTAATCCTTTGAAGAACGCTCCTAAGGTATTTTTTTCTTTCCTGATTTCCACCTTATAACAGTTTTGTGAGACTCTGTAAGTATACTTCTTTAAGTGGGCAATACTGACATGTTTTTGTTTAAAATATCCTTCACCTGAATGTTTGGTACTGAAACTTTAACACTAGAACTTTCAAATAGAGATAGAAAAACTCTGGGTTCAAACCTCACCCAGTCTGTCATTAGTTGTGTGACCTTAATCTCTTTAAAGTCTGTTTTCTCATCTATAAAATGGGGATATAGTAGTAACCACTTCAGTCATTAAAAAGCTTAAACTATAAAATCACATAATCCAGTTAAAGTGCTTAGCACAAAAGAAGTACACGGTACTCAATTAGCCAACCTGCACAAACACATGAAACCTTCCTCACCCCAAATGGATTTTAGATATATCATCATAAATCTGCACGACTATTAAGAACAGGTTTTCATTGTCATTATTATTAACTCATATTTCAAAGAATATTCATATATGAAAGAAATGGTATGAGTAAAAAGTTAATTCACAAAATTTAAACTATCAAATAGTTTTTCAAATAGATTTTAAAGTACAAACATAAATAAGTTATTTTACACTAATAACATTTATCAAGATTTGCTTTGCCATGGCCAGTTGGCACAGCTGTAGAATCTTGGCCCCGCTTGTGGAAGTTCCGGGTTCGACTTCCAGCCAGGGCACACATGAGAAGCGACCATCTGCTTCTCCACCCTTCCCTGTTCTATCTTTCTCCTCTCCCTCTCTTGCATCCACGGCCCCAATGATCGGGGGCACATGAGGGAGCCTGTCTGCCTTCCCACTTCTCACTTATTTAAAAAAAAAAAGCTTTATCTGGAAATAAAAATGTTGAACAAAGACACAAGATCTATAACTAAAAAGTGAATAATCCTAAGATTTACCTGACCTGTGATGGCACAGCAGATAAAACATTGACCTGGAACACTGGTCACCAGTTTGAAAACCAGGGCTTGTTTGGTTAAGACACATAGGGGAAACAACTATGCTTCCTGCCCTCCTCCCTTTTCTCTCTCTCCTCTCTCTAAAATAAATAAAATCGGCAAGAAAAAAATATTTGAAACTCAGGCTTGCCTGGTTAAGGAACATTTGAGAAGCAACTACTACGGGTTGATGCTTCCTGCTCCTCCCCCCACCTTACTCTCACTCTCTTCTCTTTCTAAAAAAAACAAAACAAAACAGTAAATAGTTATAACAAATGGCAACTTTAACCAAAAAAAAAAAAAAAAAAAAAAAAGAGAGAGAGAGAGAGAGAAAAGGTCATGGTTAAGCTACAACCAACAATATCCTAGGTAGTGCCTAAGAGTGCCATTTGTTTTTTTATTTTCTAAGAGTGCCATTTAAAGTGTTTAATAATCATACAAATATTCACAAGCCAGCCTGACCTGTGGTGGCACAGTGGATAAAGCATCAGCCTGGAATTTTGAGGTTGCAGGTTCAAAATCCTGGGCTTGCCCAGTCAAGGCATGTATGAGAAGCAGCTATAAAATATTTACAAGCCTTCTTACCCTTAAGATTCTTCATGCTGAGTAGTCAGGTAATCAGATTTCCATCTAACTATCCTGGGAAGGGAATTATAAAAATTAGTCTCATTTCACTTTATTCTCACTCAGCTGCTTCTGTGTTTAACTTGAGTTTAGAAGTATAGAGAACAGGAAAGAATAGAGGACAACTTATTCCAGAGGGCCCCTGAATGTGAGAACAATTTATTTAGTATATAAGACATTTTGACAGAGTAAATGTAAGCCTTCATTTATGAAGACACACATAGGGCTGAAGGCCAACTAATAATAAAAGCACTTCATTCAGTGTGGGAGAAGCACAAGTCACTTTCAGCAACCAACCAACTGAAAACAAAGTAACAAAGAATTAGAAAAAAATCTATCCCAACAAGTAGATGGGTCATATCACCTAAGAAGGTAATTTAGAAAAAAATACACAAAAAGATAACTAAATATCCCAGAAATTCAACAACTACTAGAATTTAAATTACTTCCTGAGTATCCTTAGCAGTCATCACTTTTCTTTTTCCAAATAGGCCCTAAACCACAACTCCCCACATTTCTACAGCCTGTTTCCAATTTATTTATTCATTCAATAGTCCGTTTCTCTATTTTCTAGATACCACTACGCCTTAAGCCAGGGGTTAGGAACCTTTTTGGCTGAGAGAGCCATGAACGCCACATATTTTAAAATGTAATTCCGTGAGAGCCATACAACAACCCGTGTACCTTAAGCATTATCCAATAAAAATTTGGTGTTGTCCTGGAGGACAGCTGTGATTGGCTCCAGCCACCTGCAACCATGAACATGAGCGGTAGGAAATGAATGGATTGTAATACATGAAAATGTTTTATATTTTCAACTTTATTATTATTTTTTATTAAAGATTTGTCTGTGAGCCAGATGCAGCCATCCAAAGAGCCACATCTGGCTTGAGAGCCATAGGTTCCCAACCCCTGCCTTAAGCACTGACACACCTGACAAAACCAACAATTACATTGTAGTACAACTATACAGTAATGGGGGTAAGCACAAGATATCACAGAAGCACACAATAATCCTTTCAAGATATGTTTGTTAAAAAAGCCTTCCCCTCTGAGACCAAATAGATTAAAATTTTATTTTTCTACCTATCCCTCCATCTCCATTACAGCGTTTCCATGTTTAATGGGTTCAGAACTGTTATTGTCAATTTTAACATGATAGTGAGGATTTTAATTTTCAAAACAAAGGAAAGGAAGGATACATGTGAATAAAGCACCAAGGTCAGTGGATTTTCTGACTGTTTTAGTACTCCTCTATGGAAATGACCAATAGGCAGATATAAAAAATACATTGTGCCTGACCCCACAACATAAAGGGTTATGGCCAGAAAGCTTTTCAGACTAATTGTTGAACATATTTATTGGTGGAAAGAAGTATCTTTTCTCTTTCTTCAAATTTTACAAAAAAAAAAAACCATTTTCATAAATTATCTGAGTATATTAACTGAACACTATGAATTTAAAAAAAAAAAAAAAATAAACTAAGTCTTTAATAAATACTTGTCCTTTCAACATGCCAATTTTTCTCTATTTGTGATCACAGTACAAATTTATAAATTTTTCCAACATCACATTTTCTCAGTTAAAAATAAATTCTTAAGCGCCCTGGCTGGGTAGTTCAGTGAATCAGGAATCACCCCAGTGCACAGAGCTTGTGGTTCGATCCCTGGTCAGCGTTAGGGGACATGGGAGAAGTAATCAATGAGTATACAATTAAGTGGAACAAGAAGTTGGTGATACTTCTCTCCTTCCCTCTCTCACTCTTCCCCTCTCCCTTGCCCTCTCTTTCTTCACCTCTCCCTTCCCCTCTCTCAAATAAATGGAAAAGTTAAATAAACACATAAATATATTCTTAATCAGGAAATAAAATGGAAAAACAGTTAATTAGGATATCTATCTATAAAAACAGCAAAACTTTTACTACCAATAGTTACATTAAACCCAACTTTATAACTATCAACCAATAATAAAACTGAAAATTAATATGAAATTCAGAATTTCAATTTTTGTTTTAATGGGATCATTTACACGCTCATATTAAGGTCAGAATATCTGTAACCCCACACACACTCAATTCATATGTTTTAGTAAGTGAAACTTTGGGGAAGCGCTTAAAGTTTAAAAGTCATGTGGGTTTGAACCTTCATGAATGGAATTTCTGCCTTATAAAAGAAGCTCCAGAGAGATCTCTTAGCCCCTTCCACTGGGTGAGGATGCAAAGGAAAGTCTGCAACCCAGATATGGACCCTCATCCAACCTTGCTGGCTCCCAGATCTTGGGCTTCCACCTTACAGAACTGAGAAATCAACTTTCTGTTGTTCATAAGCCACGGAGTTTGTGGTAGTTTGCTTTAACAGCCATATGGACTAAGACACAGTCTGTTTTCATTTACTATTATTGCACATCAGTCCCTGTAAATACTTTCTAGTGCAGTTTTTAAAAAGATTATTAGTGATTTGGTCGCCTGTAAACAGCTAATCAACAGCAGCAATTTCTAGGAATCTTTATATTCAATTCCTTCATTCTGTACCTATCCAGAAGAAGACTTGTTTTTTAAGCACTGACCAGTGATGAACAAATAATCCTCTATTTTGCTGCTTACCCGGTAAACAAAACAAAGAAGATGAAGTCACCCACACCTATATAGGTATTATAATAAAATCAGCCTCATATGCTTCAGAAAGTCTCACATTCTTACACAGTGTCTGCAAGAGCAAGTGAGTTTCAAGAGTCCATGAAGCATGTCACCTCATACTATGCTCTATGACGATGAGTAATTATTGAAACAAATCATTTTATTTATTTATTTATTTTATTTATATTTATTTATTTATTTATTTATTTTCTGAAGCTGGAAACGGGAAGAGACAGTCAGACTCCCGCATGCGC
Organism: Saccopteryx leptura; assembly: GCF_036850995.1. Taxonomy (NCBI): domain Eukaryota; kingdom Metazoa; phylum Chordata; class Mammalia; order Chiroptera; family Emballonuridae; genus Saccopteryx; species Saccopteryx leptura. The sequence goes on from NC_089504.1 coordinate 147,560,315, forward strand.
CCGACCGGGATCCACCCGGCACGCCCACCAGGGGCGACGCTCCGCCCACCAGGGGGCGATGCTCTGCCCCTCCCGGCATCGCTCTGTTGCGTGTTGCGACCAGAGCCACTCCAGCGCCTGGGGCAGAGACCAAGGAGCCATCCCCAGCGCCCGGGCCATCCTTGCTCCAATGGAGCCTTGGCTGCGGGAGGGGGAGAGAGAGAGACAGAGAGGAAGGAGGGGAGGGGGGTGGAGAAGCAAATGGGCGCCTCTCCTATGTGCCCTGGCCGGGAATCGAACCCGGGTCCCCCGCACGACAGGCCGACGCTCCACCGCTGAGCCAACCGGCCAGGGCCAAAACAAATCATTTTTAAAGGTTTAAGTAAAGAATAAAATATTTCAAAAATGAAAGTCAGAAATCCTCAAGTAGAAAATAGATAAAACTGAAAATAAACTTTTTCAAATGTAATATAATTATGAAAAATTAGAGTTCATAAAAACTATACTCTAAAAGAGAAATAAATTTTTCTATTTCCTTTTACATACACTGTAGCATCACATCCTCAACAGGGCTTGCATTGTTACACATGGAAAAATCACATATACAATGATCCCTAGAGCAAACACTAAAAAGTTATATATAGGCAAAAGCACAATAAATTAAAATAGAACACTAAAAAATATTCAAATAACCCAAGGGAGAGGGAGGAGGAGGAGGGGAAGGAAGAAGGAGGAGAGGGAGGGGAGTGGAGGAGGTAGGAAGGAGAGGGAGGAAGAGGAGGGAGGAGGAGGAAGAAGAGGGAGAGGATGGAGGAGGAGGTATCAATAATAATGGCTAAGCCCTGGCCAGTTGGCTCAGCGGTAGAGCGTCGGCCTGGCGTGCGGGGGACCCGGGTTCGATTCCCGGCCAGAGCACATAGGAGAAGCGCCCATTTGCTTCTCCACCCCCCCTCCTTCCTCTCTGTCTCTCTCTTCCCCTCCCACAGCCAAGGCTCCATTGGAGCAAAGATGGCCCGGGCGCTGGGGATGGCTCCTTGGCCTCTGCCCCAGGTGCTAGAGTGGCTCTGGTCGCGACAGAACGATGCCCCGGAGGGGCAGAGCATCGCCCCTGGTGGGCAGAGCGTCGCCCCTGGTGGGCGTGCCGGGTGGATCCCGGTCGGGTGCATGCGGGAGTCTGTCTGACTGTCTCTCCCCGTTTCCAGCTTCAGAAAAATACAAAAAAAAAAAAAAAAGAATAAATAAAAATAATGGCTAGAATTGTCCCAAATTTGGTTAAAGACATAAACCTTGAGATTCAAGGAATTCACAATGCCCAAACAGGGTCCTTCCACTGAAACTCATGCCTGGACACATCACAATCAAACTGCTGAAAATTAGAGAGGAAAAATCTTGCAAGCAGACTGAAAAAGAACAAAAACCTAAAACACAATGTATTATACTTATGAGGGAAAGATGGGTTAATTATTTGAATAACTACTGATTTCTCATTATAAACTATGTAGGCCAGAAAGAAGTGGAACACCATTCTTAAGTGCTAAAATAGAAAAGAACTATAACATAGAATCCTTAATCTAGTAAAGTTATCCTTAAGGAATAAATATGAAATAAGATATTCTCAGTTAAAGGAAAACCAGAGGATTAGTTGCTAGCTCTAAAAGAACTGCTAAATGAAGTTCTTCGGAAATGGAACAGAAGGAATAATTGAAAGGCAACACAAGTGGTAAATATAATTAACTAGTATGTTCTTGAATTCCTTAAAATATGACTGGCAACTAAAAACAAATATTATAACACTTTCTAATAAGGCTTCCAGTGCATGAAGATATTTTTATTTATTTATTTTTTAGCGAGCGAGAAAGAGAGAGACAGACAGGATGGAAGGAAGATGAGAAGTAGAAATTCTTCATTGCAGCATCTTAGTTTTCACTGATTGCTTTCTCATATGGGCCTTGACTGGGGGGCTACAGCAGAATGAGTGACCCCTTGCTCAAGCCAACAACCCCGCGCTCAAACCGGCGACCTTGGGGTTTCTAACTTGGGTCCTCAGCATCCCAGTCCAATGCTCTATCCATTAAACCACTGCCTGACACAAGACAATTACAACATAAAGGGGGAGGGGAAAAAGACCTAATATGGTGGCAAGATTCCTACATTTCACCTGAAGTAGTAAAATACTGATTCTAAGAAGATGAAAAAATAAGTATTATATTATGATCCCTAAAGCAAACACTAAAAAGTTATATATAGGCAAAAGCACAATAAATGAAAATGAAACACTAAAAAGTATTCAAATAACCCAAAGGATGAAGTTACAAAAAAAAACAAACAAAAAAAAACCTCAGAGGGCACAAACAGAAAATAAAATGGTAAATCTAACCCCAAATATATCAATAGTTAAATATGTGAGATGCAATGAAAGCATTACAGAGCTTCTACCAAAAAAGGTCTCAAGTCAACTATCCGAACTTCTACCTTCAGAAACTAAAAAGCAAAATATATACAAAACAGGTAGAAGGAAGGAAACAGAGCAGAAATCAATAAAATGAAAAGAGAAAAATAAGAAAAAAATCAATGAAGCCAAAAGCTTTCTTGAACAGATCAATAAAAAATGTAAAACCTCTAGCAAGACTAATAAAATAGTGCTGAATAGCCCTAGTACTATTTAAAGAAATTGCATTTATAGTTAAATATTCCAAAACAGAAATTTCCAGGCCCAGATCATTTCCCTTGTGAATTTTACTAAATATTTAAAGAAGATATAACAACTATTCAGTACAATCTCTTTTCGAAAATAGAAGATAAATATTCCCCAAATCATTTTGAGTCCAGCATTACCTTGATATCGAAACCAGATGAATACTGTACAAGAAAAGAAAAATCTGATATGCTGGATTTCATAAAAATAAACACACTGTGGTAATACAAACTGCCAGTTACAGAATTAAGTCAAAGGCCTGTAATGTACAGCATAGTGGATTATAGTCAATATCATAACTTCCTATGGTAACCAACAGTTGCTAGACTTAGTGTGGTGATCACAATGTAAGGTCTATAAATGTCTGATCACTATGTTGTACACCTGAAACGAATGTAGTATTTTATGTCAACTATAATAAAAATTAAAAAAACAAACAAACCTATGGTACATTCATTCATACAGTAGAATACCATTCAGCTATAAAAAGGAAAGGACTAGTGTTTCACTCAACAACTTAGATGAATTTAAAGGCAATGTACTGAGAGCCTTTGATCTGGTGAACACAAAATCAGATGTGGGAAGAAGAGTGGTGCGCACCTGTAGAGGGCATGGGACCTCCTAGCCCTTTCAACGTATCTTGCCCTATGCTGATCTTCCCATCTGGCTGTTCCAGAGTTAAATCATTTTACAATAAATTAGTGACTTAGACTTGCCAAATGACACAAATAAGACTTAGAACTTTTGTAGGATTAAATCAAGATGACCATATTTGTGCATATGTATTACAAGAAAAATTCCCCCACTTTCTGCAAATACTGCCAATGGATCTCTCCCCGTCAGAAAGCCCAAATCAATAAAATGCAATTCAATTAAAAGACGTATAGAGGATACAATACAATACAATACAGGCAACATGAGTGAAATAAGCCAGTTTCAGACTATACAACTGCATTTATATGACATTCTCAAAAGGTTAAAAGGTGATGAAGAACTTTTATCAGCCCTGACTGGGTAGCTCAGTTGGTTAGAGCATTGGCCTCATAAACCAAGGTTGCGGGTTCGATCCCCATCAGGGCACATACAAGAATCAACCAAAGAATGAATAAATAAGTGGAACAAAAGATCGATGTTTCTCTTTCTCTCAATTTAAAAAATCAGTTTAAAAAGAGAGAACTATTACCAGTAGTTACCTGGGATAAGAGAAAGTCTGACTACAAAGACAGCATGAGGGAGTTTTCTGGGGAGTGATGGAACCATTCTAAATCCTAACTCTGGTGAGTTGTAATACAAATCTGTATGTGTATTAAAATGGACAGAACTACATATCCCCAAAAGATCAATTTTACAATATGTTAATAAATTTTTTTAATGTTTTTAAAAGTAAAGACTAACATGAGAAAGCAAGTATGTGCTAGAATATAAACTGTTAACATTTTCAAAAGGGCACTTTTGGACTGACAATTTCAGTCTCAGTCCTTCCAATGGTTCTATACACACACAAACATGATAACCAACAAAGAATAGCCACCCAAATTATATTACATCAGATGAGACTGAGTGGAGATGTTTGAATTTTCTATCTCTGGTTCCTGCATTTCTATAGCACTGAAAGGTCTGACAGACACATTATCAACAGCCTGTGGAGGAGGCACAGAGATTAAAAGTAACAGGCACAATTTCACAACCCCAATAAATTCTAAGCCAAAATTATAGAAATAGATCAGTTCCAATATTCTAGTGATGGTATGGAGCTAGCCAGTTTTTCATAGTCTGGAGGAAGTCAGGCACTACAGTTGGCTCCCATTTGGATTATACTTTTAAGTAATACAGTGTGTCCGTAAAGTCATGGTGCACTTTTTTTTTTTTTTTTTTTCTGAAGCCGGAAATGGGGAGAGACAGTCAGACAGACTCCCGCATGCACCCGACCGGGATCCACCCGGCACGTCCACCAGGGGCGACGCTCTGCCCACCAGGGGGCGATGCTCTGCCCCTCCGGGGCGTCGCTCTGCTGCGACCAGAGCCACTCTAGTGCCTGGGGCAGAGGCCAAGGAGCCATCCCCAGCGCCCGGGCCATCTTTGCTCCAATGGAGCCTTGGCTGCGGGAGGGGAAGACAGAGACAGAGAGGAAGGGGGGGGGGTGGAGAAGCAAATGGGCGCTTCTCCTATGTGCCCTGGCCGGGAATCGAACCCGGGTCCCCCGCACGCCAGGCCGACGCTCTACCGCTGAGCCAACCGGCCAGGGCCCATGGTGCACTTTTGACCCGTCACAAGAAAGCAACAAAAGGCGATAGAAATGTGAAATCTGCACCAAATAAAAGGAAAACTCTCCAGTTTCATACCTATTCAGTGCAGTTCGATGTGGGCTCCATTTGTTGCCCTACACACATCCAAACGATAGTGAAGTTCTTTCCACACACGGGTAAGGACGTCTGGTGTAACAGAGTGAATAACGTCTGTGATTCTGTTTTAAGTGATTAATGTCATGGCGCTTCGTTATAAACGCACCGATATTCACATTGCACTTTGGTCACAGATTCAAATTTAGCGAGCCACAGAACAAACTGAACTTTCCTCTGTATGGTCCACATCTCAACTGGCATGGCCGTGGGCTGCTCCGCTGTATACACAGTGTTACGTCGTCATCTGCGCATGCGCACATGCTGCCACATCATCCTACAGAAACTGGGAGGGTTTTCTTTTTATTTGGTGCAGATTTCACATTTCTATCGTCTTTTGTTGCTTTCCTGTGACCGGTCAAAAGTGCACCATAACTTTACGGACACACTATAGTCCAATCTATGAAAAAAACATACCTACAATGCCATACTTCATTTTAAAAAAGAAAAATCAGTGTTTTTTATAAAGAGTTTGATAAAGAAATCATAATTTATAACAGGCTTCCACTATACCTCCAAATGTCATATGCCCTCCAATAATTTCAGTATATATTTATGCAATTTTTCTCTAACAACCCACTCCTGTTTAAGGTATGAAAGGAAGGAATAGAAAGAACTGATTATATCATCTTCATTTGCCTTTGAGATGCTGTAGGGCCAGGAGTTGTGGCCGTGGAGGCCATTCACATGCAGGTTCACACTGGATTCAGACAGACGGTAAAAAAACAGTGGAGCCAAAAAATGGTGGGCCATTCCTTTATTAAAGTCTTGCATCGGTCAACGAAACAACACACACAGGGAAAACACTTCCCTTTCACTCAGGGCTCCCAAAGCTACTGACACATTCTCCGGTTCCACAACCAGGAGAATCTTCTCCAGTTTCTCCTTGAATCAAAGGCCTCACCAGTCTCAGCGGAGCTCACAAAAGCCCCTCACCTCTGTTCCCCATCTCCTTCTTCAAACTTTCTGCACAAACTCTGCAAACCTGGCTTCTTTCTCCGTCACATACTTTCTGGAGCGAAAGACTCTCCTCCAGCAAGCATTAGCAAGACAATGGCCCTTCCCAAGCAGGAAGGTAATTTTCAATTACACAGATCACATACCTGGCACTGCCCAGCGATATTTTTTAATACTAAAAGTGAGCAAACTCAAAAAATACAAATTTTACAAACTCATTTGCTCAACAGATGCTCTCATTTCCATTTACTCATTCCCATTTATTAAAAGCACTACCATATAAATATTTTAAATAAACCTGAAGCTCTTACATGTTTGGTTTCTTTCCATCAGCAATTCCTCAATGCATATTATAGGTCACTTGTAGAAGATTAAGCCTATGCCTATTAGAAACAAAAAACAAAAGAACAGTGAGGTGTAAGAGACTCACCTCACAAGCCAACCCCCTGGAAGGCTACAGGAAGCTTTGGGGTCAATAGCACTATACCCTCATATCTGGGAAGAACAGCCAAGAGAAGAAAAGCATCTGAATGGAGGCAGAGAAAGAACTGGTGTCTTTTTAATCCATTTCTTCTAACCCAAAACAGAAAAACTGTGTCAACTATATTTTAATTTCACCCTGGTCTACCTTACCTTGGCAAGACTCATGAACTAAAATAGCAATCCCTGTCTACTAACCTCTCTAAAAAAGAGATGGGGAAATTAGGCAAGGCATAGGAAACAGTTGCAAATAGACAAATCCTACGAATTAAAGGAGAGGAATTATTGACAATAAATGACCACATGCAAATGCTTGTTACAGAGAATTAGAAACGGATTTCAGTTATGACAATAAAGGAAAAAGAACAATATTCAAAACACTGCTTCTGAAATATTGCTCTGCTCTGTCTTTAAATAAGATTTTAAAAACCTTACTTACAAGTTTCAACTCCAGAAATCAGTCTTTTTTGTATAGATGCTAAATGTCACTCTGACTGGTACCTCAAGAAATGTCACTTTCTTTTTGTGACAGAAACAAAGAGAGGGACAGACAGACAGGAGAGATGAGAAGCATCAATTCTTTGTTGCAGCGTTTTAGTTGTTCATTGATTGCTGTCATGTGTCTTGAAGGGGATGGGGGGGGGGGCGGGAAGCTACAGCAGAGCCAGTGACCTTTGGCCTCAAGCCAGCAACCATGGGGTCATGTCTACGATCCCATGCTCAAGCTGGATAAGGGCCCATGCTCAAGCCGGTGACCTCAGGGTTTCGAATCTGGGTCTTGTGTCCCAGTCTGGCGCTCTATCCACTGTGCCACTGCCTGGTCAGGGGAAATGTCACTTTCTTGGTACTAATCCCTTCTAAATTGGTACAAGTTGCTACAGCAAAACTAGTAATGAAAGTAAAAGGCAACTGTGATATATAGTAAACAAGGCTTCCACTGTTTACTGTAGCTATGTCTATTATCTGAATTTTCTTAAACTCATTATACTTAGATATCTCAGAGAGAGAAAAATAAAATTTTGTTACATAAGTATATAATCAATGTGTTCTCAAATGAATATTTCACACAATTTAAATAGGGATTTCATACTTATACTCCTATGAAACACTACTACATATTCTAACCTGGAAATACATTATTCTTTTTTTCTTTTCTTTTCTTTTTTCATTTTTCTGAAGCTGGAAACAGGGAGAGACAGTCAGACAGACTCCCGCATGCGCCTGACCGGGATTCACCCGGCACACCCACCATGGGGCGACGCTCTGCCCACCAGGGGGCGATGCTCTGCCCATCCTGGGTGTCACCTGTTGCAACCAGAGCTACTCTAGCGCCTGAGGCAGAGGCCACAGAGCCATCCCCAGCGCCCGGGCCATCTTTGCTCCAATGGAGCCTTGGCTGCGGGAGGGGAAGAGAGAGACAGAGAGGAAAGCGCGGCGTAGGGGTGGAGAAGCAAATGGGCGCTTCTCCTGTGTGCCTGGCCGGAATCGAACCTGGGTCCTCTGCATGCTAGGCCGAGAAATACATTATTATATGGTGTGGAAACTTATTTTAAAAAACAACTCTTCTACATTAGCATTATTGGGCAGATACTGGGACTCTTTTCTAAATGTAATCTTACTACAAATGCTTTGAACACACCAAGAGCTGTATTTTTGGTTATGCTTTTCATACTATTTTTAACTATTATTTCTGACAAGTAGTAAATTCTCTAATTTAGCTTTTACAAAATTTTGTGAAATTATTTCCATTTTACATACAATGAAATTAAGTAACTTGGTCAAAGTCCCAAACCAGTGGTAAGTAGCTCTTTGCCAGAAAATAAAAAACTATTAACTCTATTCAATAAATATTAAAAGTATTCAAACAGTTATAAGTGATGACACTCTTAATGAGTCAAATGACTGCATAGTTATTAAGCTGTTATCTGCCTTGGTCACACTATATTACCAGGATTCAGCACCATGTTTTCAAATGAGTGCCTAATAAATAGTTCTGAATGAATAATTTATGTATAACAACCATAGTTAATATTTACTCAGCATCTTGTATTTGTCAGGCATGATTCTAAACTACACACACACACACTCCATAGAGAAAAAACAAACATTTCTGCAATGAATAGAAAGACAGACATTCTCAACAGAAATACATGTAGTAATTATAAAAAAAGAAAAATGGGCCTGGCCTGGTGTGGTGCAGTATAGAGCGTCACACTGAAATGTTGAGGTATCTGGTTCAAAACCCTGGCTTACCGAGTCAAGGCAGTATGACAATCAATGACCACCTAAAGTGGAGCAACTATGAGTTGATATTTCTCATCCCCATCCCCTCAGCCACCGTGGGTAAAATCAATAAATAAAATCTTAAAAAACAGAAACAAATGGAAATTTTAGAACTGGAAAATATGTCTGAAATAAGGTCTCAGTAACAGAATGCAAGTATCATACAAAGGAAAGAGTCAGTAAATGTGTAGATACATCAATAGAAATTATCTAATCTGAAGAACACAGAGATAAATGACTGAAAAAAATTTAAAAGAGTCCTGGAATCCTGTGGACAACACCTAAAGTTCTATTCATTAATCTGAGTTACAGAAAAAGAGGGGAAAGAGACTGATGCAGATGAAGTATGTGAAGAAATAAGGTCCTCAAATCTTCCAAACTTGGTGAAAGGCACAATTTTAAAAATTCAAAAGTTTAGCACATACCAAATATGATTAACTTCAAAAAGATAAACATGCCCTGAGAAATCATAATCAGTTTCAGAAAAAAAGATAACGAAAAAAAAAGTTTTTAAGGTAGAGAAACACAACACATAAGGGAAATTAATGATTCAAATTACTGCAAACTTCTCATCAGAAATATTGGAATACAAGGAGACAGCAAGATATCTTTTATGATAAAGAACTTGTAACCCAGAATTCTATACCCAGTGAAGCAATCCATCAGAAATGAAAAGTGGAAAAACATGTCCAATTAAAAACAAAGAATTTATCTGCAGGACTATATATCTATTAAAAGATATGCTAACAGAACTTCTTCAGGCTAAAAAGAAATGATACCAGAACATGAAATTTCATTAAAAGAGAACAACAAAAAAAAGTAAATCTAGGCATATATACCTATAAGACTATTTTTCTCCTCTTAAGTCCTTTTTTTTTTTTTTTTTTTGTATTTTTCTGAAGTGAGAAGCAGGGAGGCCGTCAGACAGACTCCCGCACGTGCCCGACCGGGATTCACCTGGCACACCTACCAGTGGTCGATGCTCTGCCCATCTGGGGCGTTGCTCTGTTGCCATCGGAGCCATTCTAGCGCCTGAGGCAGAGGCCACAGAGCCATCCTCAGCGCCCAGGCCAACTCTGCTTCCAATGGAGCCTTGGCTGCAGGAGGGGAAGAGAGAGACAGAGAGGAAGGAGAGGGGGAAGGGTGGAGAAGCAGATGGGCGCTTCTCCTGTGTGCCCTGGCCGTGGATTGAACCCGAGACTTCCACACTCCAGGCAGATACTCTACCACTGAGCCAACTGGCCAGGGCCTCCCCTTAAGTCCTATTAAAAATGAATGATTACTGAAAGCAAAAATTACATAATTGTTGATGGAGATTATATTGCATGTATATGTATGTGGTACATGTAACAACTACAACATAAAGGTCACTGAGGAGAGTTGGAGGGCTTCTATATTTTACTTCAAGTGGTAAATATTAGTAGAATGTTTACGTATATACATAATAATCCCTATAGCAGCAATTAAAAGAGAGATTATCAGACTGGATTATTTTTTAGTGATTTTATGGGGTAGGGGGTACTCATGAAAGAGAAGTATCAACTCATAGTTGTTTCACTTTAGTTGTTCATTGATTGTTTTTCTTATGTGCCTGACTGAGCAAGCCCAGGGTTTCAAATCAGCAACCTCAGCACTCCAGTTCAACCCTTTATCCACTACGCCAGTGGTCCCCAACCCTTTTTGGGCCATGGACCGGTTTAATGTCAGAAAATATTTTCACGGACTGGCCTTTAGGGTGGGACGAATAAATGTATCACGTGACCTAGGCAACGTCAAGAGTGAGTCTTAGACGGATGTAACAGAGGGAATCTGGTCATTTTTCAAAAATAAAACATCATTCAGACTTAAATATAAGTAAAACAGAAATAATGTAAGTTATTTATTCTTTCTCTGCGGACCGGTACCAAATGGCCCACAGACTGGTACCGGTCCACGGCTCAGGGGTTGGGGACCACTGCACTATGCCACCCCAGGCCAGGCAGACTGGATTTTAAAGAAAACTGAATTACATGCAATCTACAAGAAACTCACTTTAAATATAGTGACATAGTTAAAATAAAAGTACGGGAAAGATTTGCTATGCAAATAATAATCAAAGAAAGCTGGAGTGGCTATATTGACATGAAATATATTTTAAACTTCTCTTAAGGACTTGAATGGGTTTGTTTCTCCATCTTCAATTTTAGTTTTATCTAGTTCTGTGCAGTTTTGAAACAATAAAACTAATTTTGTTTGGTGCATCTCCCTCATATTACTCAAAGAATGGTGACTAAGTAACTGGACAGTACAACAGTTCCTAAAGAAATATGACCTAATGCATTAATGCTCTCCTATCTGAAGGCTTTTTTATGTCAAGGTTTTGAAGTGAATGACAGCTTACCAATTATTTAAATTATTAACATTTTACTCCAGTTAGAACAGTAGTTTAAAGAAACAGTTTTCTTGATAGGCAGTCTAGGCATACTAAATAGTATTAAATTATATTTCAGTAATAGATCATGTATCACTTGTAAGCTGTTTCACTGAAAACAGCTTTCAAGAGAGAGTGTTGCTCTGTGCTCTGTTTAATGTTTTTATTTACTTTAAGCTGCTGAACAACTACTGTGGTCAGGATATTGAGCCTGGCATTGGAATACAAAGACATATTAAGATACTATACCCCTTCCTGGTAAAAAAGTAGAGCTGGAGAAATAGGATACAAAATATAAACAGTAAAATAACATATGTTAAGTGCCAAATATGAGGTACAGGCATTTTTCAGGATTAATTTAGTCACAGTGACTTCATTGGAACAACAACAGGAGGTAAGGACAAAGACAAAATTATAAGCTCGAATGTAAAGGCACTTTTAAGTCCAAGGACTTAAATTGTTTTGTAAAAAGCAGAGAATCACTAAGGAAAATCTCCATTTATCTATTTTGAGAGGGTTTTCCGAGATGTTTAAATTATGGGTTTTAAAGATAATGCAGCAGCACAATGTGGGGAAGAGAGGAAAAGGTAGAAAACAAGTTAGGAAAAATGGAAAGAACATTGGGGAGCAATAAAGATGGCCTGATTAGGAATAAGCTTCCCAAGAGCAAAGGCCATGTTTTATCCCCATACCTCCTAGACATAGATAATCAACACACCTGGAACACAGGATTATAGGTAGGAGAGTGCCTACTTTTTTTCAAGCAATGACTAAATACTCGAGTATACCTTCACACATTTAATCCTCAAAATATCATACCAGAGTATGTTTCAAAAACTCTAACACCATCAACATTGAACACTAGAATACTGCATTAAAAAGGCTTGAAAATCACTCACTAAATGAAGCTTACTTAAGGATATGAAACAGAGATAGAGTTAGCTGTTATTACCATTAGACTTAGGTAAATGCTACTTATTTAAAATAGGTGAGAAGCCCTGGCCGGTTGGCTCAGTGGTTGAGCGTCGGCCTGGCGTGCAGGAGTCCCAGGTTCGATTCCCGGCCAGGGCACACAGGAGAAGCGCCCATTTGCTTCTCCACCTTTCCCCCTCTCCTTTCTCTCTGTCTCTCTCTTCCCCTCCCGCAGCCGAGGCTCCATTGGAGCAAAGTTGGCCCAGGCACTGAGGATGGCTCTGTGACCTCTGCCTCAGGCGCTAGAGTGGCTCTGGTCGCAACAGAGCAACGCCCCCTGGTGGGCGTGCCGGGTGGATGCCGGTCGGACGCATGCGGGAGTCTGTCTGACTGCCTCCCCGTTTCTGGCTTTGAAAAAAATACAAATAAATAAATAAATAAATAAATAAATAAAATAGGTGAGAAAACTGGGACACTGATTAAGTCACCTATAAAAGCTGACAATCAGTATTTGGGACACAATCAGAATTCAAAGCCAGGTCTGATTAACTCCAAAGCCTATATACAAAAAAAAAAAAAAAAAAAAACCACTAATTTTTATTTTATTGTAAAAATTATATTAAAAAGACTCTCCTAAAAGTATGTCTGAGAACTCTAAGGATTAAAGGGAAAATGAGGGCAGTCTTATCACTAATAGAGATGTATCAAGAAGATTTAAATAAAAAATTTGAGAACATATTTTTATCACCAATTTTCATTAAGTTTTTGGTGTAATACCTTTTATAACAAACAAGTTAGTATAATCTTTTTTTAAAAGTGTCTCTATATGCTGTTATTCTGCCTGGAGTGTTGGAGGCCAGGCTGGTAAGCAAAATGCCATAATAAGGATAGTGAGGGAGCCCAGAGTGAGGTACTAGAACTCAAGCAGAAAGGTGAGATCCTTAGCATAAGAAGGTATGAGAAGCCTGGAGACATGTATTCTGGCAAAAGATGACAGAGCCTAGGTAGAATGAAAATGTTATGCAACACAAGAGAGGAAGCAGCAGTGGTAATGGAAAACAGCTACAATGAGAGGATTGGTCATATAAGTAAACTAAGGATTACGGGAGCCAGGTTTCTCCTTGTAAGAGAAAGGAATTATAAAGAGAGAAAACTATACACTGTGGGGATTGAAATTGGTACCACCCATGGTTTTCTATGCACAGATAAATAAATGAATATAGCACCAAAATCTCGGTTTCTACATACCTTTCTCCACTATTTAAAAAACAAACACATCAAAACACTCCCTGGAGAGATGGTTGTTTCTAGGGCTGTGGCAGGAAAAGTAGAGGTGAGCCTGGAACATTTTTTGTGTGTCAAAAAGGAAGAAATGCTCAAAGTAAGTCAAAAGAACACAGAAACTAACCTGAAAGGGTTTTCACTGGTCAAAGCTGAAATAACGAGAATGAATAAATAGCAAGTTTGATACGGAATGGATTATTTAAACAGTCTCACATTACTTCCTCACACTTACTAATTGCTAAGAAGGGGGGAAAAAGCTTCACACTAAAGACAGTTGGGAGACTTCACCTTAATCAAGTGATCAAAGTGTATTATCATCAGCAATGAGACAAAAAGAAATTGTATGCCATCTGATAGGATGCAATGAGAACACAGCATCATTACTGTGATACTCCTGCCAAAAAATGCACAATCTGAATCCAACCATAAGGAAATACACCTACAGTATAAGGCAAATCCAAATTGAGAGACATGTTACAACAAAACTAAGCTATATTTTAAAGTGTCAAGGTTAAAAAAAAAAAAAAAAAAAAAAGACAGGGATTGTCCCAGGTTGAAGGAGTATAAAAAGACATTACAATTAGGCCCTGGGTCGACTGGCTCAGCGATGGAGCATCGGCCTGGCATATGGAAGTCCCAGGTTCAATTCCCAGTCAGGGCACACAGGAGAAGTTACCATCTGCTGCCCTCCCTCTCCCTTTCTCTCTCTCTCTTTTCCCTTCTGCAGTCATGGCTTGAATAGTTTAAGCAAACTGGCCCTGGGTGCTGAAGATGGCTCCATGGCCTCACCTCAGGCGCTGAAATAGCTCGGTTGCCAAGCAACAGAGCAGCTGACCCTGATGGGCAGAGCATTGCCCTGTACAGGGCTTGCCAGGTGGATCCTGGTTGGAGCACTTGCGGGAACCTGTCTCTCTGCCTCCCAGCCTCTCAAAAAAAAAAAAAAAAAAAAAAGAAAGACATTACAATTAAAAGCAACACAGAATTCTGAACTAAATCCTTTTGTTACAAAGAAAATTACTATGGAAACTGGCAAAACGTGAATGAAGCCTGAGGGTTAGATGGTAATACGGCAATGTTAATTTTCTGATTTTGATATAGTTTATACAAGAGAAAGTGCTTGTCCAAATGCATCCTCAACTTAACTCTCAAATGGTTGGAAGGGGAAGTTCTTTGTACTTGTATTTGGGACTAAGCCTGCAACTTACTCTCAAATAAATCAGGAAAAAATTATTTGTATTATACTTGGAACTTTTCTGAAAGTTTAAGATGTTAAAAAGAGAAAAAGAGAAAGACTACCACATCATTTACTTAAAAGAAAAAGATTACCTACAATAATCAATTAAAGCACCAAAAACTAGCATATAAGCAAAATAGTACTCCTTTCAAATGAGAATATGTGTTTCCACCTCTTCTTGTTACAGCAGTAATCCCTTATCCACAGAGGATATTCCAAGATCCCCTGTGGATGCTTGAGACCATAAATAGTACAGAACCTTATATACAGTGTGTCCGTAAAGTTATGGTGCACTTTTGACCGGTCACCGGAAGGCAACAAAAGATGATAGAAATGTGAAATCTGCACCAAATAAAAGGAAAACCCTCCCAGTTTCTGTAGGATGTGGCAGCATGTGTGCATGCGCAGATGTGACATAACAGCATGTATACGGCGGAGCAGCCCACAGCCATGTCGAGATGTGGACAGTTCAGAGGAAAGTTCAGTGTGTTCTGTGGCTCGCTAAATTCGAATCCGTGACCAAAGTGCAACGTGAATATCGATGCATTTATAACAAAGCGCCACCACATAGGAATAACATTACTTGGTGGGATAAGCAGTTGAAGGAAACCGGCAGTTTGGTGGAGAAACCGTGTTCTGGTAGGCCATCAGTCAGTGATGAGTCTGTAGAGGCTATACGGGATAGCTACCTAAGGAGCCCTAAAAAATCTGTGCATGAGCCCTGGCCGGTTGGCTCAGCGGTAGAGAGTTGGCCTGGCGTGCGGGGGACCCGGGTTCAATTCCCGGGCAGGGCACATAGGAGAAGCGCCCATTGGCTTCTCCACCCCCACCCCCTCCTTCCTCTCTTCCCCTCCCGCAGCCAAGGCTCCATTGGAGCAAAGATGGCCCGGGCACTGGGGATGGCTCCTTGGCCTCTGCCCCAGGCGCTAGAGTGGCTCTGGTCACAGCAGAGCAACCCCCAGAGGGGCAGAGCATCGGCCCCTGGTGGGCAGAGCATCGCCCCTGGTGGGCATGCCGGGTGGATCCCGGTCGGGTGCATGCGGGAGTCTGTCTGACTGTCTCTCCCTGTTTCCAGCTTCAGAAAAATACAAAAAAAAAAAAAATAAATCTGTGCATGAGCCCACATTGAACTGCACTGAATAGGTATGAAACTGGGAGAATTTTCTTTATTTGGTGCAGATTTCACATTTCTATCGTCTTTTGTTGCTTTCCTGTGACCAGTCAAAAGTGCACCATGACTTTACGGACACACTGTATACTGTTTTTTCCTATACATATATACCTATGATAAAAGTTTTACACATTAGACACAGATTGACAATAACTAATAAAAAGAACAATTATAATACACTGTAACCAAAGTTACATCAAAATAGCATGAATCTTTTTTTCCTTCACAATTTCACAGAAAATTCATTCTTACTGTAGACTTTAACAAGGTCTTTAGCATATAATTCTTTTTTCTTCAGTCAAGAACTTTCACATTTTCACTTAAAGGAAGCACTTAATGGCTTTGTCATATTGTCATATCTGAAGTGCCAGCATCACTACTCTTGTGTTTTGGGACCATTATTAAGTAAATAAGGGTGACTTTAACCCAAGCACTGTAATACTGCAACTAACTGATCTGATAACCAAGACAGCTAAGCGACTAACTAGTGGTAGTGCATAAACATGTGAATACCCTGGGATGATTCATTCATGTGCTAGGCAGGACAGAGAGGGACAGCATGAGATTTAAAACTTATGAATTGTTTACTCCTGCAATTTTCCACTTAATATTTCTGGATCACACTTGATTATAGTTAACAAACTTCAGAAAGGAAAACTGTGGATAAGGGGGGACTACTGTATAAGAAAACTCCTTTATTACTTATAGATTCTTTTTTTTTTTTTTTTTACAGAGACAAAGAAAGTCAGAGAGAGGGATAGATAGGGACAGACAGACAGGAATGGAGAGAGATGAGAAGCATCAATCATCAGTTTTTCGTTGCGACACCTTAGTTGTTCATTGCTTTCTCATATGTGCTTTGACGGCGGGGGGGGGGGGGGGGCTTACAGCAGACCGAGTAACCCCTTGCTCAAACCAGCGACCTTGGGTCCAAGCTGGTGAGCTTTGCTCAAACCAGATGAGCCCGTGCTCAAGCTGGCGACCTCAGGGTCTTGAACCTGGGTCCTCTACATCCAGTCTGACGCTCTATCCACTGTGCCATTGCCTGGTCAGGCTACTTATAAGATTCTTAACAATTTTTTTAATCTATATCTGTACTGTCCAAAACAGTAACCACTATTCTGGATGCACTAGACATATATCAAGTGTTCAAGGCAGTAGAGATACAGAACACTTCCAACATCATAGAAAGGTCTACTATTATATAACATTGATAAGGAGTTTGGGAGGCCAACTGATATGATAAATAACTAAAGGCCAAGGAGTAATAAGAATTTAGGTATAGATTCCAAGGAAATCATTTAACTTCTCTAGAGCCTTGGACTCCTTTCAGTAAAATGGACTAATACCCCAACATCACAAGGCTGCTGAAAAGAGCAAATAAAAATGTATGTAAAATGTCTAAAACAAAGTGTCTGGAACATAGTAAATGTTTGATAAACATTAGTCTCTTCTGTAATGTGGGTGGATAATTTCTTAATCTTACTATCCTGGCTCAATTCAAAAGGCAATGAGCTCCACTGTTAAATTCAATGAAAAACCTCTTACCTTACTCAACTCTCATTAACACTGATCCTATTGACTACTTTCCCCTTGAAAAACAGGCAAACCTCAGATATTACTTACGAGTTTGGTCCCAAACCACAGCAATAAAAGCAAAGATCTTTCCTTCAATTTTTTTTTTGGGGGGGGTTGTATTTTTCTGAAGTGAGAAGCCGGGAGGCAGAGACACAGACTCCCACATGCACCCAACTGGATCCACCGGGCAAGATGGGCAGAGCTCCGCCCATCTGGGGCGTTGCTCCGTTGCAACAGGAGCCATTCTAGCACCCGAGGCAGAGGCCATGGAGCCATCCTCAGCACCCAGGCCAACTTTGCTCCAATGGAGCCTTGGCTGCAGGAGAGGAAGGGAGAGAGAGAGAGAGAAAGGAGAGGGGGAGGGGTGGAGAAGCAGATGGGTGCTTCTCCTGTGTGCCCTGGCTGGGAATCAAACCCGGGACTTCCACACGCCAGGCCGATGCTCTACTGCTGAGACAACTGGCCAGGACCTTTCCTTCAATTTTTAAGAAACTGTGAAGCTCAATAAAGAGAAGTAAAATAAAATGAGATATGCCTATCCTTTGGTTTCTGTAGTACCACACTCATCCCCTACTTCTCTGACCTTCGAAGTATTCTTTGGAAGCTCATATTCTTCCAGCAATTTTTTTTTTTAATGTTAGAGACCTCAATGATTCCATTCTAGCATCTATTTTTTCCAATTTATATTCCCTTTTCTGGGCAATTCCACCTATAGTTTCAACTACTTATGTAAGTGACTCAAATTTTCTATTTCCATAACATACCTCTCTTCTGAATTTTAGAACCATAAATTTAATGCCTACAGACATTTCTACCTGAAAGTTCCAAAAGTATGGTCAAACCCAACATCAGAATCAAAGAACCATGGTTCTTATTTGGTACCACCATCAACTCAGTTTAACTCAGAAGTCATCTTTGAAATTTTTCTCTCGTTCAGCTTTAATCAACCGAGGCTTACTGACTACAAATCCCATTCACTGTTGCCCATCTCCACATTTCTCATCCTAATTCAAACTACTGCCATCTTTTCTGGACTACTCTGGCAAAGCCTTAACTAAGTTTACCACATCCACTCTTACTGTCTCTCCTACCTTTAATTGATTGATTGATTTTTAAAGAGAGAGAAACATCATTTTGTTTTTCCACTTATTTATGCAGTCACTGGTTGATTCTTTTTTTTTTTTTTTTTTTTTTTACAGAGGCAGAGATAGACAGGGACAGACAGACAGGAACGGAGAGAGATGAGAAGCATCAATCATCAGTTTCTCGTTGCGCATTGCGACTTCTTAGTTGTTCATTGATTGCTTTCTCACATGTGCCTTGACCGTGGGCCTTCAGCAGACCGAGTAACCCCTTGCTGGAGCCAGCGACCTTGGGTCCAAGCTGGTGAGCTCTTTGCTCAAGCCAGATGAGCCCGCGCTCAAGCTGGCAACCTTGGGGTCTCGAACCTGGGTCCTTCCACATCCCAGTCCGACGCTCTATCCACTGCGCCACCACCTGGTCAGGCACTGGTTGATTCTTGTATGTGCTCTGACTAGGGATCGATCTGCAACTTTTGTGTATTGGGACAATGCTGTAACCAACAGAGCTACCCAACCAGAGCCCTTCTCCTCCCTTTCAATATACATATTACCACGATACTAGTTCTGCCTCCTGGGACTATCAAAATTCAGTCTTGTTTGGCTTCTAAATGACATTTTAAACATTAGGATAGTTTACCACTCTACTCTTAGTTAAGCATTCTAGTTCCTTCTGTATTCAGACAAATCTGTTTGAAGGTTACATTCTGTTATATTTACCTCTAAAATTGTGGACCCCTCTACTGGAACATAATGCATAGACAAAAGTAACTTAGCAGTTTATGCAAAAACTGAGACTTGCATGATCTAAAGCAGGGGTCTCCAAACTACGCCTGAGGCCATTTATCCGGCCCCCGCCGCACTTCTGGAAGGGGCATCTCTTTCATTGGTGGTCAGTGAGAGGAGCATAGATCCCATTGAAATACTGGTCAGTTTGTTGATTTAAATTTACTTGTTCTTTATTTTAAATATTGTATTTGTTCCCGTTTTGTTTTTTACTTTAAAATAAGATATGTGCAGTGTGCATAGGGATTTGTTCATAGTTTTTTTATAGTCCAGCCCTCCAACGGTCTGAGGGACAGTGAACTGGCCCCCTGTGTAAAAAGTTTGGGGACCCCTGATCTAAAGTTTCAAATCATAATTACTATTTTTAATGTTTTAAAAGGTCACCAGGGCAGAAAGCCCCATGTGCCTAGCAATAGGAAAAACTGGGAAAACACGGACCTCATCATCCCCAGGGTAACCTTTTCTCCCCTAACATATCACTTGGTCATATGATTTAAGACTTTAGACCTTCTGACCCTTCCTATCACTGGTCAAGCAGTTGGAACCTTCCCTAACCTTTCCTCCCTCCCGTTTCACGTTGTTAGTCATGCATGTCAGACCCCCTTAGAGAGAACAAGAGGGCCCGAGAAAAGCCCTTAAGTATTAAGCCCCAAGGATAATGAGGTTCTGTCTGACCTGCATCAAATACAAACAGGCTTCAATCATTTCAGTTGCCCCCCCCCCCCATATTGCACCTACCACCTTCACCCCGGTGGGTTTTCCTGGCATCTCTCTCCTAAGCTCCAAGGACCCCTTCTTGCTTCTGTAACGTATTTCCTGAGCCCATTTCTACTACCATTCACTACTTCTACTGTGTGACTTTCTAAATAAACTTTCTCTTTTAGTTTGAATCTTGCCTCTGAATTCTTTCTTAGCCAGCACTGAAGAACTGAGGTTGCTAAACCAAGGTCCCATCTGACTCCACCGATATAAACACCTGGTGCCATTCTTGCCTCCAACATTTCCAGCTGAATGCATGTTAATCCATTAAATATATATTAAATACCTACTAAATGTTAGAAATTGTTCAGATGTTTGGGTACAAAATTAACCAAAACTGACAAATCCTATTCTCATAGAACATGCCTGAGAGTTAAGAAATAAACTTTAGTAAACTATACAGTATGTTGGAAAATGATAAATGCTATGGAGAAACAGCTGACTTTAAAAGGGTTAGGAAATGTGGGAGGAGGGCCTGCTGTTTTATACAGAGTAGTGAGAGAAAATCTCAGTAGCAGAGTATTGATAGAGAAAAATTGAGGTAATGAAGTCAGAGAAGCAGGAGTTCAAAACACTTGAGAGTCTGGTAGACCATAAGGGCTATGAATTTTAGCATGGCTAAGAAGGAAGCCATTTGAGAAGTGACATGTTCTGACAAATTTTAACAGGATCATTCTCGTTATTAAGACTATATGTGAACAAAGGTCGGTGAGATTTTTTAGGGAGCTATTTTGCAAGTGAGAAATGATGATGTATTTTCCCATTTTATACTGAACCTTTATGTGCTTAGTACTAGGAACTCACAAAGCCACACTTTAAAAAAAGAAAAGACTATGAGAACAATGCAAAGATGAGATCTTGGTAACAGCAACAGATGGTCCATACTTGGTATTTTAACTCTGGGCTCTACATAGTGCTAACAGTTATCACCATACAGATGCAAGAATGGGACAGAAGACGTAACTAAGAATTGAAGTTTTAAGCTTCTTTATTTCACAAGTCAAGATCCAATCAACACCACTAAAAGACAAGACCAAGGATGGCAGAGCTTGCTAAAAAAGAGGTACTGTATAATGAATGTTATAGAATAGATGACTTTATTATTTTTATGCCTGGCAATCTCTTTAATTAGCTGTGTTTTACAACTCTCTCTGTGATGCACACAAAAAGTTCAGGACTAGGTTGATGAGTAATATAATACTGCACATTCTTAGTTACTACTAAAAAATGTCAACAGTACCATATACTGGCACCCATTCGTCCTATCTCTACTCATTACCAACACAGCTTTTCAAGAAAATTGCCTAAACATTGGTTAGTGTCCAAGGAGTTTCATTCAGTTTTAACCCATGGACCCCATTACCACCACCAAAGACATACAAAAAATTTTTCCTTACAATTCTTCTCTGACAGGTTTCAAGGCAGTATATTTAGAAATCATTTTTTATTTTCTTCTCCAGCTTTCTTCCCCCTTGTCACACTGAAGAATGTAAGCAAACACCCAAATCTTGCCCCACTATATCTCAAAATGTACTCAAATGATCAGGCAAAAAGGTCACTATTTGGATGTAAGATGGAGTGATTAATATACTTGAAAGCACCAAAAAAATACAATGAAAAAGTGCAGCAACAATAAGAATTGCTAATTTAAAAAAAATCTCACTGCATAACATAAAATTCAGATTATCTTTGATAAGATAGTCTAAAACAAAACAAAAAAATTTCAAAATTTCATTTCTTCTGCCCAATAAGTTTAAACAACTACAAAAACAAAAGTCCCACAAACTTTTTATTATAATCTTAACCAACAACAAAACAGGGAGATGATGAAGCCAGCTGCCAAAGAAACAAACAGGAAAGAGAAAGTAATGGTCTGGAAAGTAATTTGATTACATATCTAAATTTTAATACAATTACCAGTAAAATACAAAAAAAACACCTGTTATTTAAGAACGTTTTGCCTTTAATATTCTGATACCATCTAGGTAGTCATTTGCATGAATTAACTTTTCTTTTTTTAAAAAAATACATTTTTAACAGGCTTCTTCCAAAGTTAAGTAAAAATTCCCAAATTGGTAAAATTTTAAGATTAGCACTTATCAGACAAAGCATTACATTAAAAACTTTTTGATCACTTTTGCTTAAATATCTTAGTTCACTAGTAGTATGATAAAGATGTTAAAAGGCAACCCAAAATGAATGAAAAACACTCAACTAGTAGACACTGGATGTAGCACGGTACAGAAACATGTCAGGAGTATTTTAAAATTAAACAGTTGAATCTGTGAACACTTGCATCACATACTCTAAATCAGGCGTTCACTTTCAAAACAAGTTTTCAAAATGTACGTAGGTGGCAAGCCCGCCAGCAATGTGAATGAATGTCTCAAAAAATCCCTAGGACTGAGGAGGGGCGACTGATGAAGCTAAAATTAGCTCTCCGAGCCCTTTTGTTGTCAGCCCAGGAAACCGGTTTAAACTTTGGGGGTGGGAGGACGGTTTGAAATTCAGGGCACGGGGTAAGGCTCCCGCGGAGAAGCGAGCGCCGGCTCTTCCCCATTCGTGCCCTCGGAGAGATCACGGCGTAGTAAAGTTTGGTTTCACAAGCGGGCTCGGACGCGACTGACAAAAGCAAAGTCCCCGGAGTAGAACGGACACGGGGGTCGGGGAGCTCCCGGAAGCCCAGCGGGACACGTTTCCCCGGCAGGGAGGGGCTGTCTGTGCGGGGACCACGCCGCGCAGCCTCCGCCCCGAGCGCCCCCACCCCCATCCCGCAGCCCGGCGGCGACAGGCTGCACCGGTCGCGGCGGCGGGAGGCGCGTAGGCCCCAAGGAGGAAATGGGACAGGGTGCCGACGGGCAGGCGGCGGCAGCCGGAGCGGGGCCTCCCTCGCGGAGGAGCGAGAGGGAAGGGGAACCCTTCCCGCCGCTGCTTCCCCGCCTCGAGAGGCAGCTCCAACTTTCCTCCGAGCGCAGGACGCTGCTTGGGCCACGCGAGATTCCGAAACTTTGTCCGCCCTCCCTCCGCCGGCCTGTAACCCCCACCTCGCCCCGACAGCTGCGCGAGCCCATCCACCCCTGAGGTCGGCCGGTGTTTACCTCAGGCCGAGGTCGAGGCAACTGCTCCGGCGGGGCCCCAATGCAGGTCCCTGGGTCCCCGTCACGCCACCTCCAAGTTCCCCAACATGGACTCCTCCGTCCGCTCTGAGTGTTCCGGGGGCCGCTGGGGCGCCGGCTCTGCCGGCCGGGTCGGGAGGCGGCGGCAGGGAAGGGAGCGGACCCGGGCTGCGCTGCTCCGCGCGGCTTGCGCCACCGCTGCTCCCCCTCCCCCCGCCTTGTCTGGCCTCCTCCCTCCCCTCGCGTCCCCTCTCCCCCTCCTTCCCTCCGTTCAGCCGCGCCGCCACTAGTCAACACGCTCCGGTGACGACGGCGGCAGCCAGACGCGCCGCACTCTTCTCTACTCCTTGCTCTGGCCCTGCGTGCACCGATGCAGAGCTAGATGGGGACGCAGGGGGGCGCTGACAAACCATCCTTTGCGACGGAAGAACGTGGCGGGCGGAGTCACGTCACGCGGCCTGTGAGCGAGAGGGAGAAAGGCGGTGAGTGGCAAGGACTTCTGGGAAACATTCTCTCGGTGCTGCCCTCCTCCCCGACGCTGCGGGCTCTGCGCATGCGCCCTGTTTGGAGCGTTAGAGTGGGAACTTCCTCGGTGAGGTTCGGATAAGTAGCTGAAGGCAATGCAGGAGGCTCTTGGGGAAATGGGTGTGAGGAGGTTTGCTCGCCGTTTGCTATCCGATTTTTAGAGAAATCTTATATTAAACGAGTGATAATATGTGGTTTGGCGGTAGATTGAGTTTTTACCAAGCACTGCAGGTGGGCCAGCAGCTTTGACCACCTGAAATACATCCTGCGGAGAGGTTGAAGTGCCCGTAACTCGTAAGCCTACTTCGTTCTTCTCTTCTGGTGGGCATTTAAAAAATTCCCAAATGGAGGTCAGGTGGTGACAAATGATTATTCACTTAGTAATTTGTCGCAGCCTGCTACATGCAATGTGTGTGCCCTTGCCTATTGCTTCCCCGTCGGGCTGTCAAATCTTTTGTCTTCACAAATACCTTACCAGAGTTTTTCAAAATCACTGCCTCTTTTTCTCCTATTTTCTGGACAATTTCTTTAAGCTCCCGACTGCTTTTCTTGCCCTTCGTGTCCACCCATTCTACACAGTGGTCCTTTTAGCCCGGGCATTTGACCAGCTAACAGCTCCCGCGGGAGGCGTCGAGCCCCAGCAGCCCCGCCGACTGGGCTCCCCCAGCGCTGTCCCAGGCAGCCTTGCCGCTCGCACCTTTTCCTGTTGCCTGTCCCCTTCCTCTCTCTCTGTGCGTGCTGCTCTCCTCGCCCTGCTGAGAGCTCTGCCCGGGATGATTTCCCAACTACGTACTTTATCAAGACGCCGCCATCGGGCCATCTCTTTGCCGCGCTCTCCTAGACTAGACTGGTCGCCCTGTCCCCTGCTCTCTGAACTGTGAGGTGGCTTCTTTGGAACCCTCATCTTGTGCGTGGTGTTTGGTCTGAACACTGTTCGTCTCACACTGTGAACACTGGGACAATGTCCTCACTTTTCTAACAACAGCACCTGGCACAATGCCTGTCGCTCAATAAGGACTTGGTAAATATACTGTTCACAAAAATTAGGGGATACTTCAACTACCGTATTTCGCTATGTATAAGACGTATCCTTTTACTAAATATTTGGGGTCTAAAAACTGGGTGCGCCTTATACAGTGGGTTGTAGATTTTTTTACTTGTATTTCTCGCTTGAAGAGTTGTATGAATTTTATGATGAATAAAACTTGAGTTCAATAACTTTATGTAATACTTTTTTTTTTTTTATCAAATTTCAGGCCCCCAAATTAAGGTGCGTCTTATACATGGGAGCACCTTATACATGGAGAAATACGGTAATTGCTGAAGGACTATATGAAATAGGCAGCCTTGCCTATTTCAAAGTCTTTGGAGTTTTACAATGTATGGTTTTTGACATGAAATCTGGGCATTTAGATGGGCTTTACTGCGTTTGGAATATTTGAAGGAACTATGATCTAGAGGAGTTAAAATGCTTTCTTCTGATGGAAGAGGGAAATTCTTATAAAGGGCCTTTCCCTGTCACTATCAGAGCAAACTGTACATTATAAGGTTTTCAAGAATGATTAATAAAATCACTGAAAACTTTGTTCAAAGAATTATATGATAGAAACAGATGAAAAAAACAGATATGAGCTATCCAACACAAGAAGGGTGTAGCTTTGTTATGGATACATATATGCTTTTCACGCTAGGGAATCAGACCTTTAGGAGTATAACTCCAGATAGATATGTCTGTTACAACATTCTTCTGTGTGTATTTTATATAAAAGTCTATTTGTTTAGGGAGAAATGGTCTCAAAATTTAATTAAAAGTCAGATAATATTTACCAAATAGTAAAGTATAATTTTTAAATTGTCAATAACACTGTGCTGTTTCAGCAAAATTGAACAGTATAAATCTTTTCATATATTCACTAGCACATCAAAATATTTTCACTTTTTACATTTGGCCTCATAGGTATTATTTGAGCATGTTTTAAAAGAAAAATGTTCCTAATGCTAATGTGCTAATGGTTTCTACTTTCATGTGCAAAGAGGGTGATGGTTTATAATAAGCCATCCCTTGCCTCCCCAGGAAAAAGCAGTATATATTTTTGTGAGCAGTATATATTTCTGTACAAGCAGCATCCTCCTAATTTTGTTTGTGTGATGAAGATTTATTATTCTCATTGTTTCAATATTTTTTATTTATAATAAAGAGGTAAGAGTTTTAAATAAATATGAACTCTAAAATGCAGGAATAATGCTTGATATATCAATCATCGCTGTCAGCATTTTAGATTTGATGATAACTATTAAAAAATGCAAATGATATGCTTCATAAACCAACATTCAACTGAATGCCCAGTTGGTGTGTTGCACTTTAACTGACACTTAAAATATCAAACCTCTCATAGAGCAGCAGAAATCTATAGTGGCATCTTTAAAAATGAAGGGTAATCAGTGTATTAATCTTGACAGAGCTTTATCAGATAAAACTGCTATTAATTTATCATTATGAATTGACTATAAACTAAAATTCAAATTAAGAGGGGGAGCCATGGTGTAAAGACATTGGGTTAAGTGGGAAACATGGATCTGATATAGACTCTGTCCTTTAAGACCTTTGCAGTTTTGAACAAATCATATAATTTTTCTGGTCCTCAGTTTCCCTATGTATTACAGTAGAGGTTTTTATTTTATTGTTCTCTTTGGCACTTTTATAGCAGAAGTGTATGAATTCAAGGGGTGTTTAAGACTCTAATAAGCAAAATATAACCAAATATACAATATTGTTATAAAGAATGAAAAATGCATGCTATTAGGAAAAGTTAATTTACAGTAATTTTAAAAGGGCAGTGGTTTCTGTTTTCACAACTGTGAAGAATTTTAATCAGGATGATACTGATTATTATCTGGTTGTTTTCTATGTGGCATTAAATTTATTTCAACAACAATCATTTGGATGTCTACTATCTAGAAGATGCTGTGAGGTCGTAATAGATGAATGAACATTGTCTCAGAGACAGATAAGCACAAAGACAAACTAAGGATGATATAAATGTTATAAAAGGAATAAAAACAAAAATGCTGGGTGGGGTGGAGGATGTCAAATGTGGGAGAGACCATGAAAAAGACCAAGGAAAATTTCATGAAAGAACAAATCTGAAC
Source organism: Saccopteryx leptura (assembly GCF_036850995.1). Lineage (NCBI taxonomy): Eukaryota > Metazoa > Chordata > Mammalia > Chiroptera > Emballonuridae > Saccopteryx > Saccopteryx leptura. The sequence continues at coordinate 147,587,112 of NC_089504.1, forward strand.
AAAATACAGTTGACCAATGAACATACAGGTTTGAGCTGCATTTATATGTAGATTTTTTTCAACAAATGAATACAACACTATAAATGTATTTTTTTATGATTTCCTTAATATTTTTTTCTGTAGCTTACTTTATTATAAGAAGACAGTATATAATATAACATACAAAATATGTTGTTAATAGGCTGTTTATGTTATTAGGCTTATAGTCAACAGTCTGTCTGTGACTGTCTATATCCACACACACTTGCTTTCCTCCATCACACAGGAGGAACTAACTCTTTCTTGTGGAACAGTGACAGCAATTATAGCTCTGCTGTGTTTGGGACTCTGCTCTTAAACAGATCCCTCCCGTTCCCTGAGGGCTGCTCCATGGGTTATGCTGTTGTCACTATTTTCATCTCTCTTTACTGGAGATTAATTTATCTTTCTCCCCAAATGTAAAAATAGTTTACATTTTAAGACTGCTTCCTCATTTCACTTTCTATTCATTTTTTACCCATTCAACACAGAAGTATATAAAGTACATTCAAAAGTATATATATAAAGGAAAGTTTTCTGCTCCCCATCCAAATCCTAGGTAAAATCCATGTTAAAAGATTGATGTTTCTCTTCATATTTCTTCCAATGATTATAGAAACATATAAATAGAGATTCTGATTTTTATTCTTACAAATAAATCACACCATGTATATTTTACTGAAACTTTCTTTTTCTTCCTCAGTTTATCATGCATACTCTTATCTAGCCCATTTTTTAACTAGCTGCACAATATTGTATTAATGTACCATAATTTATAAGCCATTTCTTTATTTATCGATAATGCAAATTTGTCCAGATTTTATGCCTATATAACATTGTTGGAGTAACTTTTCTTACACATGTATCTTTTATTTATAATTGTGCAATGATTTCTTTATAGAATTGAACCCTTAAAGCGACATTGTTGAGCCAAAAGATATTTGCACTTTTTATTTTAATAGATACTTCCTGTAGAGGGTGTGTACTGGTTTATTTTGGGGTTTTTGCAGCCCATCATTATTTTGTTTTGCAGCCACATAATGACTTTGCTTACCTTTTTTGGGGTAACAATACCTCAGTTTTCTTTAAATGAATTAACCACCCTTCTTTCTCTCTCTCTCTGTTATTTTTTAGAGGAAGAAATTGATTTGTTGTTCCATTTATTTGTTCATTCATTGGTTGCTTCTCATGTGTGCCCTGACCAGAGATCAAACCTGCAACCTTGACATGTTGGGAAGACACTCTAACCAACTGAACTACCTGGTCAGAGCTCCCTTTCTCTATTAATTCATGGGGTTACATATGGTATTGGCTCTTCTACTAGCTTCTACATTTGGTCAATAAGAGCCTAATATTTCACTAGATATAATATTCTATAATTTAAGGATAGGCACATGACTCAGTGCAGGCCAATAAAAATTAGATCAAAGACTTTTCATTTTTGCTGGACTTGTTGCTGTAAGGATGTTAGCTCTCTTCATGACGTCCACTCAGAGGAAGGCAGAACTAAGACAAGGGAAGACATTAGGTGCTAGTGATAACATTTAGGTAGATTTGATTCAGCAATGTCTATATTTTCAGTTGCTTGCCTCTATAAATGACTTTTGGAGGGGAGAATTGAGTTGGGTTTTTTCTTGCTTGTAACCAAAGATGTCTTGAGTGACACACTGCCGGATTACTGCCAGAATTATTGCAGTTTACACTGTAATTAAAGATAGAAGAAGGTCTTTCTCCATCTCTTGCCAGGACTGAATCATGAATTAAAAATTTTGGGCCTGACCTGTAGTGGCGCAGTGGATCAAGCATCGACCTGGAACGCTGAGGTCGCTAGTTCAAAACCCTGGGCTTACCTGGTTAAGGCACATATGGGAGTTGATGCTTCCTGCTTCTCCCCCCTTTTCTCTTTCTCTCTCTCTCTGTCTCTCTTCTCTAAAAGGAATAAATAAATAAAAATAATTTAAAAAAATTTTTACTTATAATTTATACGTTATACAGTACATATAAAATGCATTAAATGCTATCTCACTGATATTTTAATTGTTTCCCTGATTACTGGTGGGATTAAAGTTCTTTTCATATATTTTTGGGCTGTTCATAGTCTTTGTATGTTTTTATATTAAGTTGTTTTTTTTTATCCTTTTCTGATCTTTTTATAGTATCCCTTTTATGTTAGAGCTCTAAGAGTTAGAGCTCTTAATTCTTGGTGTTCCATATATGTAGGTACTCCTTTTTTTTCATAAACATCTTCTGACTTTGCTTACAGTGGCTTTTGTAATAAAAAGTTTTAATTTTTATATTGTAATATCTGTCCATTCATTCTTAAACCTACTGTAATTAAGCTTATATTGTTACCACTTTATTGAAACTACTGGAAAAAAGTCACCAGTGACATCATACTTGCCAAATACAATGAACTCTTTACAGTCCTCAAGAAGCAGTTGTTATCTTGTATTGACTGCCTACTGTATACCAGATTCTGTGCTGGGCCCTGATGATATAAAGATAAATAAGCTAATGCCTCTCTGATGCCAGGATTGTGGGTTCGATCCCCAGTCAGGGCACATACAAGACTCAACCAAAGAATGCATAAATAAGTAGAACAAACCTGACCAGGTGGTGGTGCAGTGAATAGAGCGTCGGACTGGGATGCGGAGGACCCAGGTTTGAGACTCCGAGGTTGCCAGCTTGAGCGCAGGCTCATCGAGTTTGAGCAAGGCTCACCAGCTTGAGCGCAAGGTCACTGGGTCAAGCAAGGGGTTACTCAGTCTGTGTAGCCCCCCCCCCCCATCAAGGCACATATGAGAAACCAATCAATGGACAACTAAGGAACCGCAACAAAGAATTGATGTTTCTCACCTCTCTCCCTTCCTGTCTGTCTGTCCCTATCTGTCCCTCTCTCTGACTCTCTCTGTCTCTGCCACAAAAAGAAAAAAAAAAGTGGAACAACAAATTGATGTTTCTCTCTAAAATCAATCAATAAAAATAATTTAAAAATAAAATATAAGATATTGTCCTTGCCCTTAAAGAATTTACAATTTAGTGTAACAGTCAAGAAGATGAACATAATTTTAATATGTTCTAGATGCTGATGTTCAGTTTGTGTTATGGGCTGAATTGTGTCCCCCTCCTGAACCCCTCAGTACCTCAGAATGTAATTGTATTTGGAGATAAGTTCTTTTAAAAGGTGATTAAATTCAGCCCTGGCTGGTTGGCTCAGTATATAGAGCATTGGCCTGGTATGCCGATGTCCCACGTTTGATCTCTGGTCGGGGCACACATGAGAAGCAACTGTCTGCTCTCCCCCTCCCTCTTCCCCTTCTGTCCCTCTTCCAGCGGCTTGATTGGCTCAAACATCGGCCCTGGGCGCTGAGGATAGCTTAGTTGATTTGAGCATCGGCCCCAGATGGGGGTTCCCAGGTGGATCCCTGTTGGCACACATGTGTCTCTCTATCTCCCCTCTTCTCACTTAAAATAAAAATAAAAGGTGATTAAATTCAATTAAGTTCTTTAGGATAGGTCCCAATCCAATATAGCTACTAGAAGGGAATTGGTCCCACTAGGGTTACACAGGTAGAGACCCATTAAATAAAATTCTTTGGGGCCTCTTTTCCTGGTGCTGTTATAACAAGAAGAAATTGGGACATACACATGTCTTCACACAGAGCGGAGACCATGTGAAGACAGAAGGACAAGCCAAGGAGAGGCCTCAGAAGAAACAACCCTGCCAACACCTTGATCTCAGGTTTCTAGACCCCAGGACTGTGAGAAAATAGATTTCTCTTGGTTTAGCTCTCAGTCTGCAATGTTATGGCAGCCCTGGCAAATTAATTCAGTTTCTGTCCACAGCATCCCTTTCATCCCTCCCCCTTGTGTAGCATCCACATGGTTGTGAAAGTCAAGAATTAAAACATACAACCAATTCCAGGCATTAACTATTTTAAATGATTCAAGGTAATCCCACACCTCTTGCCACGGTGAGTGGTTTAGGAAACCCAGACTGTGGTCAGTTTGTCTCAGCAAAACTTGAAGAGCTAGTAAATATGAAAAAGACTTTTTTCTTATTCTTCAAACAAAGCTACCAAAAGCCTGCCCTTTTTTCATTTGGATGGTGAAGGTTGAGAAAATAAACTGGAATTACTGCAGCTGTCGTCACTGTGAACAAAGTTAGCATTAGAATAATGCTGTGGAGGACAGAGCTGAGATATGGGACAAAATTGGGTCCTCAACATCATTAAGCCACTGAATCAAATCAGTCCTGATACTTGTCCAGTTATGTAAGCCAACAAATCCCCTTTCATATTTAAGCGATTTTGATTTTTAAAACTTAAAATACAAAATATCCTAACAGTTATAAGAAACACAGGGAAGGGAACCTATCACAGATTCAGTTCCCTGGGAAATGCACGTTGAGATGAAGATTGGGGTGCAGAAATTTCATCAGGGAGTGCCCTCGGAAGCCGCCTGTGGGAAGAGTAGAGGAAGCAGTATCGGGCAGAGGAAGAAGTTGAACTGTGATGCAGTCCAACACAGACCTCAGCCGTTCCCACAGGGAGTTCTGAAGACTTTAGGCTGCCTCAAGGACCAGTCAATTTGGCTGAACCCGGAAAGGTAAGGTGGCCGTTTTGAGGCAAGGGTAAGTTCTAGAGAAGGATTTGGTTGAAATGCTTCCAGCAGCTGCCGGAGTGACTGCTCAGTGCTGCAGGGGAAGATCTCTGCAGGGCACCGTGACTAACCACCCAGGTCTAGGGGCAGATCTTTTAAAATTATTTTTGGGCCTCTTTTCCTGGAGAAACTTACTAGAAAATTAACTACAGCCCTTGAAGCTGCTCTTGGGGCTACAATTGAAGCTGATGATACCCTTCCTCTGCCTCCCATTCTAGATTTCCCCCATCCTCTGCTTGTCTAGGTAGCTTAGTGCAATGACCCAGACCCTCTTCAGTGAGGGGCCCAAGCCTTTCATCACAAGGTCACTCTCAACTTGTGGCTGCTGTACTTATCCATGCACTACTTAAACTGGCAAGTGAAAAACAAGATACCCAGATGAATTTCCTGAGTGTCTAACAAATTCTTTCCTGTCCCTACTCTATAACAGCTCCCCTTTAAGATCAGGGTCAATTATCCTTGTCTGCTGGTTTCTTGGGATGAGGAATCTGAAGTGACCAGGTAGCAGCTGGGGTTTAATGGGACTCTTCCTGTGTCCCCTAGAAGCAATTCCTCTCTAGCAGCCAGAACCTCTCATCTGTGTGGAAAGAAGTTTAAAATTTTCCCAAGTAAATCACTTGGAATCAGTATGCAGATAGATGTACTTCCCACCCTTTAGCTACTGGACTCAGGTATTCTCTCTATTAGGGACCCTGTACTATATAATGAATATAAATTTAGAGTCTAACTGAGCCCTAAAGGATGGTGCCCCTTCTCACAAGGTAGCTTTTGCAACTTAGCACTCTTCAGCAGTCATGCCCATGCTCTATCAGTCCACCAGTCTGTCTAGGTAGTGTAGTATGTGGAAGGATCAGTGGATCTCCTGATCACGTGTCCACTGCTATACCAATTCCCTGGTTGATGGGTTAAACACTTTAATCCCTCAGTGGTACTGGTTAAGATCTTTCAGGCAAAAGGTCTGACTTGGAATATATTTAAATTTTAATCAAGATAGGTTGGTACTACTTCCAGATGGGATGAGTCCATTGTAGACAATTTGCAAACAAGTAGATCACAGATCTTCTAAGGGTTGGTGCCATATTGAGGGCCAAGCATTGGTCTGTGTTGCTGGCAGGTTGGATATTTGACAGTGGTAAAAGATAAATAAGCCTTGGTTAGTGGGGTCCCATGCCATTGGTTCCATGTATAACCTCCATCCCTACCCCCATTTTTATCACATGCCTATTGGACTAACACTGGTATAACCAATGGCAGAGACTGGTATATATTCTGTAGACAAGTCTTACAGTTGTTTAGTACCTCTTCTGTGATGGATGCTCTCTCTTGGGCATTAACACATGAAACAGAGACCTTAACACTTCATGTCCACTTTTTTTTCAATCTTTTTTTTTTTCTCAGAGTCAGAGAGAGGGATAGACAGGGACAGACAGACAGGAACGCAGAGAGACGAGAAGCATCAATCATCAGTTTTTCGTTGCGACACCTTAGTTCAATGATTGCTTTCTCATATATCCCTTGACCGTGGGCCTTCAGCAGACCGAGTGACCCTTTGCTCAAGCCAGCGACCTTGGGTCCAAGCTGATGAGCTTTGCTTAAACCAGATGAGCCCACGCTCCAGCTGGCCACCTCAGGGTCTTGAACCTGGGTCCTCTGCATCCCAGTCTGATGCTCTATGCACTGCGCCACCACCTGGTCAGGCACTTCATGTCCACTTTTTAGATTCATTCGCATGCCTCTTTCCCACATCCCTCATCCTTCATCTTTCTCCCTCCAGACTTTGACCAAGCAGACAAGCCTTTTGCCAGTGCCCATACTTCTCAAAATGACCTGATGCAAAAGCCAAAACTCTGCCCACTTAGTGGTATTTCCTTCACTGATGTTTTTCAGGGCTACTCCCAAGTGGCTATGTGTGGCATTTGAACAATGGGACTGTTTCCTTTTGGCCTGGAGAAAGGGAAGGCCAAACCAAGCATGAGAAATAATATTTATTGGACTCAGACCAGGAGCCGATGGACCTTGAGTGGTAGAGCTCACAGAATGAGTTGGTGTGTTTGTGGAAGAAGACCAGGTATGGCAACTTGTTTCTGTAGAAACTGCCAGACATGTGGATCCCCTTGCAGCCCACGTCTAACACCCTCCTGTCTCGCAATATTACGTGGCCACGATCATCATCCAGCAACTCAGAAGATGGCCTCGGCTATCTGAGTACCTCCACCATCTTTGGCAGCTGCCTGGGAAAGGCCCGGAACTATTCCAGAAAAGGTAGTACGTCAGGTGCTATTACCTCACTCTGGGAATCTGTGTTGTGATTCTTCCATTGGGGCTTGCTATCAACTTTAAAATTTTTATGTAGACAAGAAAATTCCATTATACAAATACATTTAAAAAGCAAAAATCTTTACAAATCTTACAATTAGGGACAATTCCTGTCAAATCATCAGCATCCTAGTGAACATCTTTTTAGACCTTTTTTTTTTAATATATTTACATAAATAAAATTACCAATGCAAAGCTCTTTTACAACCTACTTTTTGATTCAATGATATGTTAATGAGTCTAGATTTATATTATTCCTTTGTTTGGATATATTATAAATTAACCAGTTTGCTGTGGATAATGAGTTTTTAACTGTGTGGTACTGCCCCCTGGTGTATGTTTTGTATCTAGAGTATTTTTATGTTAAAATAGATATTTTGGGGCCCTGGCTTGCTCAGAGGTAGAGTGTTGGCTGGTGTGTGGAAACCCTGGGTTGATTCCTGGTCAGGGCACACAGGAGAAGTGCCCGTCTGCTTCTCTACCCCTCTTCCTCCCCTTCTCTCTTTCTCTCCTTCCCACAGCCATGGCTCAAATGGTTCAAGCAAGTTGGCCCTGGGCACTGAGGATGACTCCATGGCCTCGCCTCAGGTGCTGAAAATAGTTCCCTTTGGAGCAACAGAGTAACAGCCCCAGATGGGTAAAACATCACCCCCTAGAGGGTTTATTGGGTGGATCCCTGTCACGGCACATGTGGGAGACTGTCTCTCTGCCTTCCTGCCTCCTCACCTCTCACTTAACAACAACAACAACAACAAAAGATATTTTATTACAAATTACTCTCCTTTTATTTCGCTTTTATATTACAGTTAAGTATATTTTTGCCTGACCAGGCGGTGGCGCAGTGGATAGAGCATCGGACTGGGATGCAGAGGACCCAGGTTCGAGACCCTGAGGTGGCCAGCTGGAGCGCAGGCTCATCAAGTTTGAGCAAAGCTCACCAGCTTGGCCCCAAGGTCACTGGCTTGAGCAAGGGGTCACTCGGTCTGCTGAAGGCCCACCGTCAAGGGATATATGAGAAAGCAATCAATGAACAACGAAGGTGTCGCAACAAAAAACTGATGATTGATGCTTCTCGTCTCTCTGCGTTCCTATCTGTCTGTCCCTATCTATCCCTCTCTCTGACTCTCGCTCTATCTCTGTAAAAAAAATAAGTGTATTTTATTGTAGGTATCTATGACTTTCATTGTATGGCTGTACAGGGAGTGTTACAAAATATTTACTATAAAAAAAGTGAACTGAGTTGATTAGGGTTGAGAAGTTTTCCTTATAGATGGAGATAGAGTATTTCCTATTCTCAATATTAAAAAACATGCCCTGGTGAACATCTTTATGCATTCGTCCTTTGGAATGGGTTTGCTACATTAAAGAATATGCATGTTTAACACTTTTGACACACTGCACCAGTGTACCCATACACCACAGGGCATGAGAGTGCCTGTTTCCTCATATACTCACCGACAAGCTCACAATCCTGATGTTTATAGAGGTTGCTCTTCCTATAAGAGCTAGATAAGAGTCTCTTAAAACCCATATTTTATGTCCTGGGAGTAAATCTAGAGTCTTCCCCATGACTCTGAAAATCCCAGAAACTTACTTTATTTCTAGTCACTTCTGGGTTTAATTTCTAAGTTCAACTGATTTCTCTTTCTCTTCTCCTTCTTCTTCTTTTTTTTTTTTTAAATAACAGCATATATCATACAATTAACCCATTTAAAGTTTATAATACAGTATGTTGGTTTTGGGTATAGTCATCAAATTTATGCAACTGTCACCATGATTAATTTTAGAACATTGTTTCCATCACCCATACCCCAAGTCCCATACCCTTTATTAGTTATTCTACCCTTCCCCCAGTTTTCCAGCCCTACACAACCACTAATCTACTTTCGGTCTCTAGTCTAGACATTTCATATAAGTGGAATTATAAAATACATGGGCTAAGCCTGACCTGTGGTGGTGCAGTGGATAAAGCGTCAACCTGGAAATGCTGAGGTTGCCGGTTCAGAACCCTGGGCTTGCCTGGTCAGGGCACATATGGGAGTTGATGCTTCTTGCTCCTCCCCCCTTCTCTCTCTCTCTCTCTCTCCTCTCTATAATGAATAAATAAAATCTTAAAAAAAATAAAATAAAATAAAATAAAATACATGGGCTATGTGGCAGGCTTCTTTCACTTAGCATAATGTTTCAAGGTTCATGCATGTGATAGCATGTAGCAGTACTTCATTTATTTTATTATTTTTAATTTCCTTTTATTGTTACATATTCTGTTGTATGGATATACCATCTTTTTTTATCTATTTATCAACTGATGGGCATTTTGGTGGTATCCACTCATTGGGATGTGCTGTTATGTTATGTTATGTTATTCATGTACAATTGTTGTACGGACATATAATTTGTTTCTCTTGATTATATACCGAGAAGTGAAATTGCTGGGTCATATAGTATTTGTATTTAAGCTTTTGAGGTACTACCCAACTCTTTTACAATGTAGCTATACCATTTTACATCCCAATCATCAGTGTATGAGGGTTCTAATTTCTTTACACATTCTACAACACTTATAATTTTCTGGGTTTAAAAAAAATTATAACCATTCTACCTAGCGTGCGGAGGACCCGGGTTCGATTCCCGGCCAGGGCACACAGGAGAAGCGCCCATTTGCTTCTCCACCCCTCCGCCGCGCTTTCCTCTCTGTCTCTCTCTTCCCCTCCTGCAGCCAAGGCTCCATTGGAGCAAAGATGGCCCGGTCGCTGGGGATGGCTCTGTGGCCTCTGCCTCAGGCGCTAGAGTGGCTCTGGTCGCAACATGGTGACGCCCAGGATGGGCAGAGCGTCGCCCCATGGTGGGCGTGCCTGGTGGATCCCGGTCGGACGCATGCGGGAGTCTGTCTGACTGTCTCTCCCTGTTTCCAGCTTCAGAAAAATGAAAAAAAAAAAAAAAAGAACCAAAAAAAAAAAAAAATTATAACCATTCTATTGAATGCAAATTTGTATCTCATTGTGATTTTAATTTGACCTTCTTTAATAGTTTATAATTATGAACATATTTGCACATACTTTTTAGTCATTTGTATATCTTCTTTGGAGAAGTGTCTATTCAGGTCATTTCCCCAATTTTTTTGTGTATTTTTTATATTTTTCTGAAGTTCGAAGTGGGGAGGCAGTCAGCAGACATATATGGCCCTGGCAGGATAGCTCGGTTGGTTAGAGTGTCATCCTGATGCGCAGAGATTATGAGATTAATCCCTGGTCAGGGCACATACAGGAACAGATTGATGTTTCTGTCTCTTTCACTCTCTCTCTTCCTTCCTCTCTCTCTAAAATCAATAAATAAATTTTTAAAAAATAAGGTATTTATGTTTTTTTTTTAAAAAAAGGTAAGGTTATTACACACTTCATAAACTACGGTATAGTGTAAAAATAACTTTTACATATGCACTGAAAACCAAAAAATTCGTATTACTTGCTTTATTATGATATTCAGTTTATTGTGATGGTTTGGAACCCAACCCACAATACCTCCAAGGTATACTTCTATGTGTGTGTGTACATTGATTGTTGCTATTATTTTTGCTTTTTAGTTTTTTAAAAAAATTTCCAGCTTCATTGAAATATAATTGACATATAACATTATATAAGTTTAAGGTATATAATATAACATTACATACATATGTATTACAAAATGATTACCACAATAAGGTTGGTTAATGTACTCATCACCTCCCATAGTTAAAAATTGGAGGGGGTGAACTTTTTTTTATGTAATGACATTCTTTAAAAAAGTTTTTTTATTGATTTTTTTTTTTAAAGCAAGAGACAGAAACATCAATCTGTTTCTGTATGTGCCCTGACCAGCAACCTTTGCATATCAGGAAGATGCTCTAACCAACAGAGCTACCTGGCCAGGGCCGGAGGGGAAGAACTTCTAAAATCTGTTTTCTAAGTAACTTTCAAACATACGATACAGGAGTGTTAGCTATAGTCACCATGCTTTACATTATATTCCCAGAACTTACTCATCTTACAATGAGAAGCTTGTACCCTTTGGCCACTTTCATCTGCCCCCCCCCCCCTCCCAGCACCTACCGCTGACAACCAACCTGTTCTCTGTTTTTATGAGTTTCAATTCTTTAGATTCCACGTATATATGAGATCATACAATATTTGTCTTTCTCTTATTTTAGTTAGCATAACGCCATCAAGGTTTACTCATATTGTCACAAATGGCAGGATTTGTTTTTCTTTTCTTTTTTTAATGGCTGAATAAATTCCATTTGTGTGTGTGTGTCTGTGTGTCTGTGTGTCTGTGTGTGTGACATTCCCTATATCTACTCATTCATCAGTGGACACTTAGGTCGGACACCGTGATTTGGCTATTGTAAATAATGCTGTGTTATATATAAGGGTGCAGATATCACTTCAAAATAGTGATTTCATTTCCTTCAGATACATACTCAGGAGAGGAATTGATGAATAAAATGGTAGTTCTACTTTTAATTTTTTGAGAGACTTCCATACTGTTTTCCATAGTAACTGAACCAATTTATACTCTCACCAATGGAGCACAAGTATTCCCTTTTTCTACATTCTCACCAACATTTGCTATCTCTCATGTTATTGATAATTGCTATTCTAACAGATGTAAGGCAATATCTAATTGTGGCTTTGATTTGCATTTCGCTGATGATTAGTGATATTGAGCATCTTTTCATGTATTTGTTGACCATTTGAATATCTTCGTAGGAAAAATTTCTATTCAGGTCCTTGACTCATTTCCTTTTTTTTTTTTTGACAGAGACAGAGAGAGAGGGACAGATAGGAGAGGCAGGCAGACAGGAAGGGAGAGGGATGAAAAGCATCAATTCTTCATTGTGGCATCTTAGTTATTCATTGATTGCTTGTCCATTGATTTTTCTCATATGTCCCTTGACTGGGGAGCTACAGCAGAGCAAGTGACCCCTTGCTCAGCCAGTGACCTTGGGGTTTTGAACCTGGGTCCTCCGTGTCCCAGTTCAATGCTCTATCCACTGCGCCACCACCTGGTCAGGCTACTCATTTCTTTATTGGATTATTTGTTGTGGTTTTGGTTTTTGTTTGTTTGTTCTTTTGCTATTGAGTTGTATGAGTTCCTTATATATTTTGGTTATTAACCCCTTATCAGATATGTGGTTTGCAAATATTTTTCCCATTCTGAAAGTTGCCTTTTCATTTTTCTGATTGTTTCTTTTGCTGTGCAGAAGCGTTTCAGTTTAATGGAGTCCCACTTTTTTATTTTTGCTCGCATTGCTCATGCTTTCAGTGTCCTGTCCCTAAAATCATTGCCCAGACCAATATCGAGGAGCTTTTTCTTCATATTTATGCCTAAGAGTTTTACGGTTTTGGGTCTTTCATTTATGTCTTTCATCTTTTTTGAGTTAGTTTGTGTGACTGGTATAGAATAGGGGTACAGTTTCATTCTTTTGCTTGTGAATATCCAGTACTTTGGGGATTTTTATGGAGACTTTATCATGTAGGCATGATCAGTCCTTAGTTCTGTCTCCATCCCTCTCCTCTTCCTGGATGATGGGGATGTGGAGTGGAAAGTTCCAAGCTTCTAATCATGGCTTGATGCTTCCTTTGACCGGCTCCCAGCCTGAAGCTCAACAGAAGCCCACCAAGAGTCACCCCTTAGAACAAAAATGCCCCCAATAGTCTTATCACTTGAAAATTGCAAGGGTTTTTGGAGCTCCATGCCAGAAACAGGAGGCAGAGACCAGCTATTATTTCACAGTAGTTGTCCCACAGTTCTTAGATATTCTGTTCTGCTGTTTTCAGTTTGTTTTTTTTTCCTCTTTACTTCTCCATTCTGGAAATTTCTACTGAGATATTCTCAAGTTTGGCTATTCTTTTCTCAGCTCTGTCTTCATTTTTTCTAGTGTTTTTGACCATTAGCATTTCTTTTCTTTTCTTTCTTTTTTTCCTTTCTCTCTCTCTCTCTTTCTCTCTTTTATTTAGTGAGAAGAGGGGAGGCAGAGGCAGACTCCCACATGTGCCCAACCAGGATCCACCTGGCAAGCCCACTAGGGAGCGATTCTCTGCCCATCTGAGACCGTTGCTCTGTGGGAACTGAGCCATTTTTTTAGCGCTTGAGGCGGAAGCCATGAAACCATCCTTAGTACCTGGGGCCAACTCACTCCAACTGAGCCATGGCTACAGGAGGGGAAGAGAAAGCTAAAGAGGGAGAAAGTTGGAGAAGCAGATGGGCACCTCTCTTGTGTGCCTTGAGTGGGAATCGAACCTGGGATTTCCATATGCCGGGTTGACATTCTACCACTGAGCCAACTGGCCAGAACCTACTACCTTTCTTTCTTTCTTTCTTTCTTTCTTTCTTTCTTTCTTTCTTTCTTTCTTTCTTTCTTTCTTTCTTTCTTTCTTTCTTTCTTTCTTTCATCTCTCTGGTTACATTAGCGATTTGTTCTTGTATGCAGTCTACTTCATGCTTTAGAGTCCTTAGTGTATTAATCATCATTATTTTAAATTCCTGGTCAGATAATTCCAATATCCCTGCCACATCTGAGTCTGGTTCTGATGCTTGCTCTATGTTTTGTAAGTGTATTTTTTTACTTTTTAGTATGCATCATAATTTTTTTCTTTATATGAAAATGGCTGTCTGTGAACCAGGAAGGGATTCTCATGAGACATAAATCTGCTGCCACATTGATCTTGGACTTCCAGAATCTGTAACTGTGAGAAATATGTTTCTGTGTTTATAAGCCATCCAGCCTATGGTGTTTTTGTTATAGTAGCCAGAATGGCATAAGATACATTGGGTGAAAGTAACTGTTTTAAATAGGCCTTTAGTACTTGCGTGGTAAGTTCTGGGGAGAGGAGAAGTATTTTATATTCCTATGATTAAGTCTCAAACTGTTACTGAACCTGTGCCTCTGGATGTGGACTTCACAAGTGCTTCTCATTCCCCCACTTCCTCCTGAGGTGGGACAGTATGGCTGGTGTGGGCTGAGTTGGGTATATCTTTTCCCCCAAGTGAGTTAGGCTGTGATAAAACTCAATAGCTAATGCTCTGCTAAAATAGTTTCTCTTGAGGGTAGGGCTGGTTAGGGACAGAATGCTCTGGAATATTTCAGAATGGTTCATTTTCCTCTCTCCTCCGGGGAGCATCAGGGTAGTTTTCTCCAATATTAACTATGAGGACCTGTGGAACCCCTGATGTTAAACCTCACCAAAGTATGGGGCCCTCTCTATGACTGAGTCTTGCTGTTGTTTGTAACTATTAGAATCGTCCACACTAAGCTTCCAGAAATTCGTCAGTGATGTGCCTGGTTTTCCTGCCCTGGCCCTGGTTCCCATTATGGATTTTCACTGTGGTAAATTGTGATCTTTTGTATTTTTCTGTGTCTCTCAAATTTGGGGAACCGTGGTTAGCTCTGTAATCTCACTTCTCTGCTAGATCTAAGAAAAGTTTTTGATTTTTCAGTTTAGCTTTTAACTTGTCAGAATGAGTGGAGACAGCTAAGCTCCTCCTATGTTGGATTGGAAACTAGAAGTACCAAGAGCCGTTTAAATGATGACAAACACTGAAGTAGCAAGGAAGAATTGTTGCATCAGAATAATAATTTAAAATTCAAATATTATCCCTCTGTACCCTTTGCTTCAAATGTTAACAATATTCAATTCAAATATCCCTCTGTATATTTAGTGAGAAAAATCAATTTGTTCTTGCTTCTCTCTAATTAAGCATGGAAGAGTCTCAGCTTGAGATCTGGCCATATTTTCTGCCGGCGGACTAAGGATTCTGAATACAACTTAGTGATTATTACTCAATCTGTCTTGGGTCTAGTCCCCTGGACACATTTCTGGGCCCCAGGAAGTAAAAACCAAAAGAGCTATTTGACTAAAATCTTGAACCTAGTGGGTCCCAAATGTCTTTGGCATTGCAGTCATGGAGTAAGTTAGAAGCCAAGGGAACCGATGGTCCACCCACGTTATGGATGGTAATGCAGTTTGGGCACCTTGAGAGCTAATTATGGTCCTTTCTGGAAAACTGCTGCACCTGGCAACACTGCTGGAGGGACCGTGGAATGCAGGGGAACAGCATGTGATGGTGTTAAGTTCCCACCAGTGCTCAGCAGGGCAGCAGTAGTCATCAGCAAAGAATTGCTCAGCTAGATGGAACACTAGGAGATATTTTCTTTTTTCTTTTTTTAGTCTAATGGAACACATATAGTAGAAGCTCAGGACAAGCGACACATCCTAAGAATACTTAGGGGGTTCTTTGCAAGAGATCATCAGTAGAAAGTAACTAGGAAGTAAAATCAGGGCCTTAATAAAAATGTAACATGATACGTGATGCCAAGTGAAATCTGGCTACATTATATTAATATGCATTGACACGTAAGCCCTTTTTACTTTTGTTACTACTAGTAATAAGCAGCTTTTCCCCCCTTAGCTTAAAGTTATCTATGAGTGAATGCGGTTTCCCCCTTAAAGTTGGCTTACAGATGGTGCCAGAATAAATAAGGCAAGCCAATATTTATTATCCATGTCACAATATGCCACTTTCAGAATAAACTTTGTATTAATGCATATTTTTTAATTAATTAGAAAGATTATTGATATGGCATGGTTTGCCAAACCATACTGGTTTCAAGTGTATAACTTCATATAACAGCATCTACACATCTACATCTCATCATGCAACCTCTGCCCCAAGCAAAGTCTCTTTCTCTCCCAATTTACCACTCCCTATTTATCTGAGTGCTCAAATAAACAGCTCTTACTATAATCATCATTAATGTTATTAGATTTAAAAAATTGTTCATTTGTTTTGCTTCTTCAGAAACACAAATAATAGCTACTTTGTATCTGCTGTTGCTACCATTCAAAACATATTCACAAAACTATCCCTGTGATTTGTTCTATTGATAGTTTATTTTATTTCCTTATACATATTACCCGCCAGAACTATGTTTAAGTTTTGTTTATTCTGTTTTCATTGCTTCTAATGTGGCTTTTTATCTCTGTGACATTTTTATTTTTCTCTCATTTCTCTCCTAAGCTTTGCTGGCTCACTTTTTATCTCCTTCCACTGCTTCATAAGTTTTTCTTTGAATTAATTTTTTTCCAACACTTTCTAATATAAGGGTATGTCTATAATTTCTTTGAAATGATTTCTTTAACCTTTAGAAACCTGTTTCCCTGGAATTTTTTTAAATTTTACGTATTCATTTCAGAGAGGAGAGACAGAGAGAGAGAGAGAGAGAAGAAAAGGAGGAGCAGGAAGCATCAACTCCCACATGAGCCTTAACCAGGCAAGCCCAGGGCTTCAAACTGGTGACCTCAGCATTCCAGGTCGACTCTTTATCCACTGAGCCACCACAGGTCACGTTGGAATTTTTTTTGTTTTTGATTTTTAGATACATGTCTTCGGTCTTTCTTCTTCCCTTGGCTTTCTTTCTTTCTTCCCTCTGTTTTCTCTCTTTTTCCTCCTCCTTTACCTCTTCCTGTCTGCCTCTCTGACTGTTACTCAGGACTGCTGAATGATAGAGGCGAGATGGTGGGAGTGGAGTAGGGAAGAGGCAGAGGTGAGCGACGAGCCGACGTGCTGCCTCTCCTAGACAAGACTGATTGATGCAGCAAAAAAAATACAGGATGCCCACGAAATTTGAATTTCAGATACACAAGGAATAATTTCATAATATAAGAATATCATGAATATTTCACACTGTATTTTATCTGTCAAGCCCTAGTCCTAGGGTTGTTTTTTCCAGCACCTTCTCTCTAAATTTGATTTTTCGTTTTCCCTGGGGGCCCATTTCATCTCAGTTTCTGGCTCGCCAGAGACCAATGGGCCTCACAGCAAAGGCTTCAAGGCTCGTTTCCCCGCCCCCAATTTTGCTGCATTTCAGTGGAGGACATCAGGTGACTCAGGCTGAGGTATCAGAAATAACATGTTCTGCCCAACTTCATGTGTGACTCTTTGCTGTAGCTTGTGTGGGATAGCGCTCTTTGTTCCCGTGGATGACTGAATCCACTAGATTTTATTGTCTCCTTGATCAGGAAGAATGAGCTATTTCTTTGAGCAGACCCGTCCCTGTGCAGAGCGCACAAATGGAGGCTCCGTGGCTCTGCTCTGTGACTTGCAGGCGTCCCCAAACTACGGCCCGCAGGCCGCATGCAGCCCCCTAAGGCCATTTATCCGGGACCCTGCTGCACTTCTGGAAGGGGCACCTCTTTCATTGGTGGTCAGTGAGAGGAGCACTGTATGTGGCGGCCCTCCAGCGGTCTGAGGGACAGTGAACTGGCCCCTGTGTAAAAAGTTTGGGGACCCCCGCAGGAGGTGACACATATGTGTATGGACCCCCTGGCTCCCTTGTCTTAGCCCCTCAGCCACCCAGGGACCACCCCTTAAGCTTGAGGGAGCACACCTAGAGGAAAAGGGGGTGGGTGGGCAAAGTCCGCTCTGCCTTCAGCAGGACAGACAAGGGGAAGAGGCAGATAGACTCCAGAAAATGGCTTGTTTAGGCGAAGAGAATTCTGGAGTCTCAAGTACCTGAGAGCGGTCTGGGGCAAAAGGGTGCATGGGCTTGGCCTTCAGATGGCCACACATCCTCGATCCCATGGGCTCTGGGGCCAGAGTGAGCCTAAAGCTGCGCTTTAGAATTCTAGCTTTAGGGTGGAGCCACCTTTCAGAATAGCAGTACCTATAAACTATCAATACCTGAGTTAGATAGGCAGATACCTGAGGGAAGCACTCTGGGCAGGGGTAAATGACCTGAAGAGGCATGAGCCTGCCACATTCAACAAACAGCAGAGAGACCATGAGGATGGACCTTAGTAAGAAAAGGGGAAGTCCTGCTAGATGTCATCAGAAGGGAAATTGAGTGGGAGTCTGCATGTAGAGTTGTCTAGGCCCTTGTAAGGGCTTTGGCAAAGAGGTCTGAGAGAAACAGGAAGCTATGGCAGGATTGTGTACAATCTGACTTGTTTAAATAGAATCACTCTGACTGCTGTATTGAGACTACATTGAAGGAGAAACAAGAGTAAAACTGGGTAGACCAATTAGAAGTGGACTACAATAATCCTGAAACTTGAAGTAAAACGGATTTGCCATCTTTGCCATGGAGCCTGGGCTGTGAGATGACGGTGTCTTGAACCCAGATGCGAGCAGGGAAGAAGGTGAGAAACTATCGCATTCTGGCTCTAGCTCGAAGGCAGACCTGGCAGGAGTTGCTGGTGGACTGGATGTGGGGAACGTGAGAAAGAGGAAGGACGAGGATGACTCCAGCGCTTTCCTGTGGGTACATGGAAGTCTGGCGTGCCTTGGACGGAGATGGCGCAGACCACGGTGGAGCAGGTCTGGACAGAAGGTGGGGAAGGGGAGACTAGGGGTCCATTTACATATGTTACATTTGTGAAGCTTATACATTCAAGTGAAATGACAAGTGGACATCGAGATTTGTGGGGTCTGGGGTTCAGAGGAGATGTTTGGGTTGGAGCTATATTGTCAAAAATTGTTTTCAATAGAAGGGAGAGTCCCCTGGGTCAAATCCTGCTGACAGGTGAAGAAAGATGGAGACCGAGAACGGACCATTGGATTAAGCGACATGGAAGCCGCCGATGCTGCTGGTGAGAGTAGCTTCATCTGTCATTTCTTTGAAATGGTTTCTTTAACTTTTAAAAATCTGTTTTACTGAAATTTTCTGTTGTTGTTGTTTTAGTGAAGGCCAAAGTCTGGCTGGAGAGAGGAAATTTGAGGAAACACTGGTGACTGTCACGGCTCTTTCTGAAAAACAGTGACGAGTGGAGGAAACAGCCCGGCCTGCGGTGGCTCCGTGGCTCAAGCGGCCGCCGGAACTCCAGGCCCTGGTTTGAAAGCCCTGGCTTGCCTGGTCAAGGCTTATATGGGAAGCAACTACAAGTTGATGCCTCCTGCTCCTCCCACCCCCTTTCTACCTTGCGCCTCTCTCTAAAATGAATAAAATCTTTAAAAACAAAAACTTTCTAAAAGGAAAAAAAAGAGCGAAGGAAACAAACG
The DNA here is from genome assembly GCF_036850995.1 of Saccopteryx leptura. Taxonomy (NCBI): domain Eukaryota; kingdom Metazoa; phylum Chordata; class Mammalia; order Chiroptera; family Emballonuridae; genus Saccopteryx; species Saccopteryx leptura. The sequence continues at coordinate 147,606,144 of NC_089504.1, forward strand.
GGACTGCAGCTGGAGGGGGCGGGAAGATCTAGACAGGGTTTGTTTGGCTGGTTGTTTGGTTGGTTTGGTTTAGTTTGGTTTTTGTTCATAAGATTGGAGAAATAATAGCATGCTTGTACCCCCACGAGAAAGATCTAGTAGAGAGGGTAAATTCTCAGTGCAGGAGAGAGAAAGAGGAAAGTTGCTGAGGTCCTGTCCCCAAGCAGACACACTGGCTGGAAAAGGCTGGCTTTGCCGCGGTGCCGGAGAGGAGGGAGTGTATCGGGCACAGAGGCAGGTAAGAGATTCGATTTGGTGGTGCCAATTGTTAAGGGGTCTGGCTGCAGAAAAGGAAAAAGCTAAAAGCTCACAGATGCCTTCTAGAACTTCAAATGACTGCACATTTCTCAAAAGCAGTACAGTAATAGAATAAAGTTGTTTTCACTTTGCAATACGCTTCCTTTGAAAAACTATTAATTTCATGGTTTTCCTCTTCCCTGTAGTAAATAGGTTTGTCCATAGACTTTTCAGGGAAGAAATAATAGCTTATCTTCTGATACAGTTTTATAGGAACAATTATGTAGCCCTCTTTTCTTTGGAAATTATGATGATTTCTTTTCCTTAATAACTGATCACACTGATTACTTTTCATCTAATAGGAATGTATGGCAAGGAGCCCAGAGGTGTCTGGGCAGATGTGTTATTTAAAGGGATTAGGAACAGACTTCTGAGCTTGGAGAGTTCTCCAGCCATTTCTACCTGTACATTTATGCAATGATGCCCATTAATCTCAAACTGCTTACCTCCTGTGTCCATCCCTTTGCTCCGTGTCCATAACCTGTCAGGTACTGAGTTGTATTTTAAAGATGTTAGTGGGAAGCAAGAGTAAATTAACCTACAGGATCATCTGGTTAGGAAGGTCACCAGTTGGCAAAACCAGATTACCCTTAGTAACGTTCCTATGTCCTGTGGAGACAGGCTCTTGGTGTCTCATGACTACATGCTACTGTGGCCTCGGCCTCCTTGTCTGTGCCTCTTTGATCACAGCCTGTCCACTGTCCTCTGCCATGGTCCCAGCATTCCATCAGTAACTACTTCTTCCTCTTCTTAGATATTCCTTGCTTTAAGCCCTCAATTGTTATTCCTCACCACTGGGCTCCCTCTCTCAGAATTCTCCTCTCAGTCACTCCTTCCTACCCACTGCTGCTGTTAAGTCTCCAGAGTATACTGCTTTGATCCTGGACCGAGCTGAAAGGCTCCCTATGGCCTAGTGGATTAGATCCAAAATCTTCAGTTAGGAATTCCACAATGTGAATTCACCTTCATCTTCTGCAAGGCTCTGGTATGCATTACCCATCCAGCTGGGTTCCTGAAGTCTGCAATGAACTAGATGGCATGCATCTTCTAAGTAAGAGATAACTAAGTAAACTTTCCCAATAAAGGGACAGATAGTAAACATTTTCAGTTTTGTGGGCCATTTGGTCTCTTGCAGCTATTCAACTTTGCCATTGATGTGAAAGCAGCCATAGCAATATATAAATGAAGGAATATGGCCATGTTCCTATAAAACCTTATTATTGGGCATGGAAGTTTTAATTTCATATAATTTAGGTGTGCCACGAAATGTTATTCTTCTTTTGATTTTTTTTTCTAAACCATTTAAAAATGTAAACAGCATTCTTTGCTTATTATAGGCTATACACAAACAGGTGACAGGCCGGATTTTATCCACAGGCCATACTTTGCCAATTCCTGTCCTAGGAAATCCCTGATTGTGGGATTTAATCAAGCCAGGCCAAGGACTGCGGGGTGACAAGAAGAGCTCCTCCTCTCCCCATGGCAGCATCCTTTGTCACCCACTGCGAGTGTTTATCTATAGGGGTGTAGCCTCATGTCACACGAGGTGCAGACCTGCCCAACATTTCCAAGTCTCTACTTACCTACTGAGAAGCAGGCTGGAGCCCTGGGCCAGGGTCAGAGTGGGTCCTTTGGAGGGAAGGCAAGTCCCAACCACTGTGATACCCACAACCTCCTCTCACTCAATCCCGCTGCAGTTCTCTAGGAACTAAACCTCATGACTGAATTGTTCCTTTTCAGTTTCAGGTGAGGTGCCTCTCCTGTGGGGAGAGTTCACTGACAGATTCCTGGCAAAGGCTGCTGGTAAGGTCAGTGGCCATATCACTAGGTAGAGATGTTGATCCTGTAGCTGAATGCTGCTAAAAAGCCAGATGGATGTCTACTGCCATAGAGAGGCACAGCTGACCTTCAGATGCCCCTCTCAATTTTCAGAACCAGAAAGAAAGAAAGAAAAGCCTATGTCTTGTCTAAAAATGGTAAATAAGCACTTCTAAAAGAAGACAAGAGGGATTCCACACTGTGAATTTCTTCAGGAGGAGTGGTAGCAGGAGAGGAGGCAGTGTTGGAGGTGATGGGAGGAGAGTTTGCTGAGTTCTCCCTTTTTAGTTCTTATCTTTGCTGTGGTAGTTGGATTGATACCACTGGGAGGTGATGCCCGTGAGAGAACTGGGAAGCAAGTCTAGAACTCAGCCCTGATATTGCATTCCTGTCAATGGCCACTAGAGGATGCCAGAGCCTGCGGTTGGGGAGCTGTAGCGTTAACTCCCACATGATCTTCTGGAGGATTATGAATTAGCCAACCAAGGAACAAAGACAATAGGCTACCAGGGTACTGCTTTGCCTGACCATGTGGAACAAGACAAGAAGGGTCTCAAAAGGTCCAGAGCCTTAGAGGACAACAGACCAAGTGATTTCCAACCTTTTCTGGGGGCAGTGACTGAAGCTGGGTGTCTCATGCAGTCAGGCTGGGTTGAGAACTGCTTCACGGCTGCAGAGAAACAGGAAAACGCCCTTCATGGATCCTGTGTTAAATGATTGGGGACTTCTTAAATGCTAGAAATTAAAGTAAAGAATAAGAACTTGGCAGAGGTGTAAGGGCTTGGATAGAGAATGGTTAGGACCATGTTCAGATGAGAGCAGGTCAGGAAACAGGAGCAAGGACGGGACCTGAGGCTTAGCCCAGGGGCCCACTCTGCCCTCCACCTCTCCCAATGATAACCATCACAATTTACGTTTAGAAATTCTTAAAAGCAAAGTATGTGGAGTCCAGAGGAAGATGGCTATTTGCTCAAAATCTGTTTAGAAAATGACATTATGAAATTGGCCAGATAATCTGGAGTTTGGCATAGGTTGTAAAATATTCATAACAATCTATAATTATAATCCAAGATGATTTCAATCAATATGGGCGATGGGAGGGAGAGTAGGTTGAGTGCAGAAGACAGTAAAATCTTGTTATGCTTCTTATATTGTTTAGGGGATATAGATTCTGATTAATACTAGATGCTGTTAGAAAAAATTTAATATGTATGTTAATAAGGGAAATCATTAAAAAAAACTATACAATTTTCAAACCATTTGAGAAAAAAAAAATGAACAAAGAAAACCCAAATTATCTAAAGCCAAGAAAAAGAAGACAGGAGAGAAGAAATAACCAGAAAGCATGAAAAACAGGAAAAGATGTCAGAAATAAATTTGATATCACAATGAATGAGTTAACTAATTAAAATACAGAGACCTGTACTATGTTTTAGAAAATCCATTGTCTATAAGAGACACATCTAAAACAAAACGGCACAGGGAAGTTGAAAATAAAAGGATGAGAAAAGATAAACTAATGAAAAGAAGGCAGGAGAGCAGTACAAATTTAAGAGGATGTTGAAGAGGCTTCTGTGTATCAGTTTTGGCTGAGGGCCCAATGCCAAACACAATACAATGGGTACCAGGCTTTCCATTAAAGACATGCTAAGAGATGGTAAGACTGCTAACTTAGCTCCCAAAGGAGTAGGGGAGTGAAAAGTATGCTTTGGATAAAGGTGTTGGATGCTGTGTGCTTCTTTCACTGTCTTGGGGCAAGAGGTGTGTGTGAGTCCCCTTCCCTTCGTGCCAAGCGAAGAGGGCTTCATTAAGAGAGTTTGACTGGAATCCCTGGAGTAAGGAGTGCATATGGCTGTATAAGAATCTGTGGCTAGACTGGTTTGAAGAAACAGAAAAGAGAGAGAGAGAGAGAGAGAGAGAGAGAGAGGCTGCTTAGTAAGTAAACCACAGTTGTTGGTGGTGACGAGACAGCTGGGTCAATGTGCATGTTTCCTGTGGGACAAAATGAACCAGAGAACCAGATGGTAAGGGGGTGGGACGGTCAAGCTGCTCTGAAATCTGGGAGAGGAATCTGCGTGCAGAGGCCTGCTGGGAGGGCTGGCGGCAGCCAGTTCGGTGGTAACCCATTGGAGTCTGGGGCTGCAGAATGAGTGGAAAGCAGCCAGCTGGTAACAAGGGGTCAGCAGTGCATGTTTCCACTGGAGGAATCTCTGATAAACCCACACAGTGGCTCCTTAAGGAAAAACGTCAGGTTGGAACGTGCTGATCACAGCAGAGCCAACAGATAATACTTTGTCACTTGCCCCAAGCCCCGCCCTGTAGGCAGGAGGTGAGCAAAGAAAAAAAAGTTGATCACCTCCCTCTGCCCTGGTGCAGACTTCCAGAACGGGAGCAGACCCAAGCCGATGCTCCCAAGCCGACGCAGCGTGGACTGGGTGAAATGGACATGGGAGTTCTCATTATCACACTGGATTGACTGTCTATATATCAAAACAACAACAAAAACATTTATATGTATTTTCTAAGAGTGATCCAAAGAACTGCAGGACCTGTCCAAGGACAGAAAATGGATTGTTTGATAAAGCAAGCTTAATAAGGAGTGGTGAGAAAGAATAAAGATGTTTATAACAAATTAATAAATTAATTTATCACACTATTAATCTCAGCTAATTCAGTATAACTGTTGCATAAAAATGAGATGAATTAGAGTTCAAGGTGAAAAAATATTAAATAAAACCCAGGAGAATATATTTTGTATTAATGAAATGAAGACTGTAACAACGTCACTCTAATGAAGACTCTGTAACAACGTCACTCTAATGAAGACTCTGTAACAACGTCACTCTTTCCCCTCATCCCTTCTTGCTCTTTCCATCAGTGCCCTCAGGAGGCTTTCCTTTCTCTCTCCTCCCTGAGCCTCCAGTCTGCCTCATGCTCTACTTTCTATAAATGTGACACAGGCTCCAGCTGCCTTTTTCCTTCCTCTTGTGGTCATAAGTTCCTCTGTTCCTACAGAGCAAAACCAGAGTTTAAGGGGGGCTCCATCAGTGCATTTCTGTGTACCTTGAACAATTTACCTACCCTCACTGAATTTTAACTTATTATTTGTTAAATGTAAGTAAGAGCTCCTACCTAGAGGATTAAATAAAATTATTCTTATAAATTGTTTAACTTGGCATCTGGAAGATAATAATGAATTGTAGTTATCAGTAAAACTGGGTTAGTGATAAAAGAACTCTGTATCGCCGTTTCATCTTATTTCAAGAGCAGAAAACAAGCCTCTGTGATGTGTGACTGTCTAGCATGTATCAGAGTTCAGGAGATGGTGCCTGACGACAGTAGTTATAATGACAATGAAATGGTAACGACAGCAGTAGTGCCTGGTAACAAGATACCCCAGAAATGTAACAACTGAAAGCAAGGAGTCCAGGAAAAAGACCTAGATTATTACTAGGAATTGGCAGTAGCAGAGTTAAACAGTGATGGACAGAGACTTGACTTGGGGTAGTGAACACACAGTACTGTGCACAGAGATGCGCTGTAGAATTGTGCACCTGAAACCTGAATAATTTTGTTAACCAGTGTCACCCCAATAAATTTAATTTAAAAATTTTTTGAGATGCTGTAATTGGAGACCTGGGTGGCTCAAGTCCAGCATAAATTCCATGCAGCTTCCAGAGCAAAAATATCCCCCAGGATAAATATCCTCTGTTGCTAACATTTCGATAACCCCTGCAGCTTACCTTCAATCTTTTCAGCTGCCCTTGTACTTAGAGTAGTGTGCCTTTATTTAAATATGAAAACCAGTAACCAGTGAATGCATAAATAAGTGAAACAACAAATCAGTGCTTCTCCCTTCCCCCTTCTCTAAAATCAATAAATAAAAATTTAATAAAATAAATATTTTAAAAAGCAATAAATTTGTTTAATTTAACTTCAGCACCATCACATAATGTCAGAAACATTAAAAGAAAATGCAAATATCTGAAGGCTGAGGAAATTATAATTTGGAGTAAGCAGTGGGTTCTATAAAACAAATTGCTTCTGACAAAACCAATTGCAGTTTTGATAGAATTATGAAATCATTTCCTTATGGGATGGCAGTTATATTTGAACATTATCAAATCATTTGCCTATTTTTCATGCAATTTTAAATAATTCAGACTAGAATTACACGTGTGCAATCACAAAATGGAACAATTCAATGGAACCCGGCTGAGGGTCTGCGGAGAAGGAGGTCATGGTAATAACAATATGTGAAGCTCCAAATGGGCTTTGAGAGGGATTGCTCTGTCTGCATTTAATACTGTACCTTGATTAATAGAGTGTGTGATGGAGTAGCAATATAAAACGTTGCATTAGATCTTTTTCAGGAGACTGTTTGAATATAAAGAAAAAAGAACGGTAGGAATTGAGACCTGGGAGAATTAAAACTTGAGGCAGAAAATAAAAAGCTGACCTTTAGTTAGTAAAATTCAATGTAAATTTTGTGCTGTAAAGTATTGTTTTATTTAGGGCTGATTAAAACTATCTGGTGATGCCTAAGGGGCTATTGGATAATGGCAGCCAAAAAAATAGACATAAATATATAATGTCAGTTTCTCTTTGCATCTTAATCCTCTCATCCAAGAGATTACGCTGATGCCTCTTTGTTGTATAAAATAGGGGAAACGAGGAACTAGAAGCTAAAATATTAGCTGAATAACAATATTGTTATAACTTGTAAATATGGCTATATATAAGTTAATTGAGAAAACCGAATTTAACTTTTCAAAAGGCAGTGCTATTTATTTGTTTGGGTAGCAATTTAAAAGGTAAGTACTATCAGAGACACTGAATTGAAATTGAGTACAGCAACATTTAGGGGGAAAATAGTAGGAAAATATAAGTCCAACAAATGCAGGATCTAGTTCTCAGAAAAGCTTCTGAGATATTTGATTCTATAAACTTCAAACTATTTCATTTATAGACAAAGTTGGAAAAATATGCTTGAGTCTTAGAAAGTGATGAAATGTGTGCAAATAATCAACATCACTCATCAAACTGTTATTGATAAGGTTAGATTTTTTCCCCTGGAAAATACCTTAGGGATCTGCATTTTATAGAGGAGAAATCGAAACTCAGAGTGATTGAGTAACTTGCTCAGAATGACACAACCACTTGAGGTCGAGCCCATCCTCCGCTGGAAGGCGTTTCCCCCTCTGCGGGGTCTTCAAACATTTTATAAAAACCGCCCACTTTTGCAGTGCTGGTCAACCTGGTCCCTACCGTGCAACCAAACAGCGCTGCGATTGGCCCACCATGAAAGCTGGACCGCCCACTAGTGGGCGGTAGGGACCAGGTTGACCAGCACTGCAAAAGTGGGCGGTTTTTATAAAAAGTTTGACGACCCCTGGCTGCAGAACTCAGCTCTGGGAGCCAAGCTACTTGGCTTCAAATCCTTCACTAGTAGTATAACCTTACCTCTCTGTTTCTCTGTTTCCCAATCAGTAAAATGGGGATGATAATAATAGTACTTGCTTCACAGTGTTATCAGAAGGTTAAAATTAGCTAGCTTGTGTAGAATGCCTATAACAGTTTCTGGCACATGGTAAATGTTAAATAAATGTCAATATTATTACATTTATAATTAAAAGTCTAGATTTTTAAATTTTAAATTTTATTTAGACAATTTTACTGGTGTGACATTGATCAGTTAGAGTACATAGATTCAGAGAAAACACCTCCAGATCATTTTGACATTTGATTATGTTGTACACCCATCACCCAGAGTCAAATTGCCCTCCATCCCCTTTTATTTGATTTTCTTTGTGCCCCTCCCTTCCCCCTCCCCCTCCTTCTCTTCCCTTTCCTTCCCCCTGGTAACCACTGCACTCTTATCTATGTCCATGAGTCTTGATTTTGTGTTTCACCTATGTGTGGAATTATACAGTTCTTAGTTTTTTCTGATTTACTTATTTCACTAAGTATAATGTTATCAGGGTCCATCCATGTTGTTGTAAATGATCCTATGTCATCATTCTTATGGCTGAGTAGTATTCCATAGTATATACTTACCACTAAAAGTCTAGACTTTATGTTGCTAAATTTAATTTAAAAATCATAGAGTTTTTTTTTTTAAATGTATTTGGAATTTATGAGAAAATGAACAATTTACTCCCAAAAAAGTTTACTCCCAAAAAAGTTGTATGTCATTTAATACATCCCAAATATAATAGGAGCCTCCACCTTTAAAAGTTTTTCTGTGTTATTTTATTTGGAGAAATATCATAAAGAGATATACTCAACATTATTTTTATCTGGGAAACTTTGTATATACATTTTTTCTTCGTGGTTTGTAGTGAAATGCCTGTGAAGGTAAACTATAATCATCATTGCCTAAATCAGAACATTCGAAGGTCAGGTCTTCAAAGTCACACAGAAGATTGGAGATTTATATGTATATATATTTATACACACACACACTGATGCACATATACATATATATGCATATATATTTAAAATATTATTTCACTCTCAACCCTGTCATTTAGGAAAAAGTAAGAACCAAGATACTCAGATGATTGAGAACAGACTTGAGTTTTTTGCCTTAGTTATATAATGTGATCTATTTTTTTTTGAAGGAAGAAAAGCTAACAATTTCATATAAAAATGTTTTATTATGGAGAACAAAATAAGTTTCAAACATACAGGATAAGGTAATGAAGATACCTGTACCCACTACTGAGGTGAAACTCTTATCAACTCTTGGCTAACCTTGTTTAACCTATGCACCTACTCCTATGATGTGCGGGGACCAGCCACACTCCTTAGAGATGGGTTGCGAATATCTCTTCACAAGTCCAAGTTTTGTCATACAGCTTGCTAGCTGGAAATCAGTCATGCTGGAGTATTTATACTGTGGCAAATAAGCAGATGATAGAAATGCTATAGATCAGGTCCCCCTCCCCCCAGTTATTGGTTAAACATTTTCAACATACCACTATACTGCTCACTTTCCCCATATTATTTTTTTCTTTTTTTTTAATCCCCATATTATTTTGAGGCAAATTCCAGACATAATATTATTTTATTTATAAAGATTTCATCCTGAAAAAAAGGATTTTTAAAATTTAAACATAATCATACTATATAAAATAATTAATTCTTTAACACCAAAGTGCCAATCTGTGATCTAATTTCCAATGATCTTTTTTTTTTAATTACAATGTATTGGTTTGAAATAGGATTAAATGAGGTCTTCTCATTGTAACTGGTAGAGATGTCTCTTAAATCTCTTTTACTGTGTATATAGATTCCATCTCCATCTTTTCTTGTCCACCTTGAAATTTGTTCAGGAAACTGATTTCTTTCTCTGGTAGTTCCCTACAGTGCTGACTGTGTTTCCACGGTGTTGTTCTGTGACATGTTTTTTTGTCCTCTGAACTTCCAGTAAATTGGTTGTTGAATCCAGACTTTTAATCAAACTCCAGTTCAATTTTTTTTTTTTTTTTTTTTTTTTGGCCAGACTGCTTCATGAGGTGGTCTGTCCTTTCCTCAGGAGGCGCCTCGTACCGGCTACCTCTAGTTCAGTGATGCTTGTGGCTGTGGATGATGGCTGCCAAGTCCACTGTTTCACTAGGAGTTGCAAAATGGTGGCATTCTAATTCTAATTTATTATAGAATACATCTATAAATAGAGAATGTCCTTCATCTTCTACTTGGTGACCCAGTAATACAGTTTGTGTGAAAAAAAGAAAAAGGCAGGATTGATGTTTGAATCCTTCTATATTTAACTGTTTTAAAAATAATGAGTTGGTTCACTGGTGTGTCTTAATGGTGACTATTTCTGCTCTCTCTCCCTCCCGTGCCTTTGAATCCTTTTTCATGACCCAGTTGTTTTTGAGGGTTTCCTTGAGATCTTCTGTCTTTCCTGACTTTGACCTGGAATCAGCCATTTTTCCAAGGAGCCTTATTCCCTTTTAGTGGGAAATGGAATTTAGAGACTATAATCTGAGTGGTGCTCTTAGAGAACAGAGCTAAGAAATGTTTTATTTCGTGGGGTTTTTTTTTGTTTTTGTTTTTCGTGTTGTTTTTTAAAAAGATAAGCTATGAGTTGATATGGATACTTCTTTCTTTCTTTTCTTTCTTCCTTCCTTCCTTCCTTCCTTCTTTCCTTCCTTCCTTCCTTCCTTCCTTCCTTCCTTCCTTCCTTCCTTCCTTCCTTCCTTCCTTCCTTCCTTCCTTCCTTCTTTCCTTTCCTTTCCTTTCCTTTCCTTTCCTTTCCTTTCCTTTCCTTTCCTTTCCTTTCCTTTCCTTTCCTTTCCTTTCTTTCCTTCCTTCCTTCCTTCCTTCCTTCCTTCCTTCCTTCCTTCCTTCCTTCCTTCCTTCCTTCCTTCTTTCTTTCTTTCTTTCTTTCTTTCTTTCTTTCTTTCTTTCTTTCTTTCTTTCTTTCTTTCTTTTTAGATTTTATTTATTCATTTTAGAGAGGAGAAAAAGAAAGAGAGAGTGAGAAAGAGAAAGGAGCAGGGAACATCAACTCCCATATGTGCCTTGACCGGGCAAGCCTGAGGTTTCAAACAGGCGACCTCAGTGTTCCAAGTTGATGCTTTATCCACTGCAACACCACAGGTCAGGCTGATACAGATATTTCAAATTCAAGATTACAGTGTTTGTACATAAACTCTTCTTATATTTGTGTCTCTCTTCCCCCATGCCAAGGACACTGTTTATCAATTACATCAAGGATGATAGAATTAAAAATATTTTGCAGTCCCATAATTATTAATTTTCTTTATTATACATAATAGTATCTGAATGACAATACCTACACTTTGGCAACAATTTGATTACTGAAAGTAGTTTGAAATTTTATTTTATTTTAATTTTTATACATGTTTTTGTCTGGCATTCCACTAAGGCCATGTGGTCAAATAACTTGTTTTTTTAGATTTTATTTATTGATTTTAGAGGAGGAGAGAGAGAAAGAGAGAGAGAGAGAGAGAGAAAGGCAGAGGGAAGGAGTGGGAAGCATCAACTCAGAGTAGCTGCTTCTTGCATGTGCCCTTACCAGGCAAGCCCAAGGCTTCGAACCAGCAACCTCAGCATTCCAGGTCAGTGCTTTATCCACTGCCCCACCATAGGTCAGGCCAAATAACTTTTTAAAAATAATTTGGAATTATCCTGTGTGGTTCTTCTACCAATTGAATACACATGTAGGTCCATTTGTTTATATGAGTTTTTATTTAGGGATTTTTTTTTTGTATTTTTTCTGAAGTTGGAAATGGGGAGGCAGTCAGACAGACTCCCGCATGCGCCCAACCAGGATCCACCCGGCATGCCCACCAGGGGGTGATGCTCTGCCCATCCGGGGCGTTGCTCTGTTGCAACCAGAGCCATTCTAGCACCTGAGGCAGAGGCCATGGAGCCATCCTCAGCACCCGGGCCAACTTTGCTCCAATGGAGCCTCGGCTGCGGGAGGGGAAGAGAGAGACAGAGAGGAAGGAGAGGGGGAGGGGTGGAGAAGCAGATGGGCACTTCTCCTGTGTGCCCTGGCTGGGAATCGAACCTGGGACTCCTGCACGCCAGGCCGATGCTCTACCACTGATCCAACCGGCCAGGGCCTATTTAGGGATTTTATTTAAAATTTATTTTGCTTTATCATTAACTAAAATATTTACACTCTTTCAAAGTCAGATCTATAGAATAAGATTCATACCAAGAATTCTACCACCACCCTATTCTCTCTCCCATAGAATATAACCACTCTAAATATTTTTATGGTCTATCTTTTTAATGTAAACAAATACATATATGTTTGTATGTTCCCTATTTTAAGTAAGAAGTAGTATACAATGCACAATTTTTTCTCTTTTGGCATATTTTCTCTAAATCTATAACCCAAAGATGACTCCACAGTAATACATAAAGATACTCTTGCTTCCTTTTTACAGCCGCAAATTATCCCATGTGTGGGCGTGCTAAGCAGTGGTCCCCAAAGTGTGGCACCTGGACCAGCAGCTTCACCAACCATCACCTGGAAGCTTGGGGAAAATGCGCATTCTTGGGCCCCACCCCAGTCAGACCTTCTGCATCAGAAACTCTGTGTGGCAACGAGCTCTCCAGGTGATTCTGATATGCCTAAACATTGAAAACCACTGGACCACAGTTTATTCATTCAGTCCCCTTTGATGGACAGTAGGGTTGCTTTCAGTATTTTTCTGTTTTAAATAACTTCACAATGAATTCCTTGTACATATATTTGTTCACAATGGTGCTAGTGTTACCTTTAGGATAGATTCCTAGATGTAGGATTTATATAACTTTGCTAGATCTTGCCGTATATGAGTGGTTTTTTCTTAGGCCTTTCCAAAAGACTACCGTCTTAGAGTTTTGGCTATTTAAGAAATGATATCTCAGTGAAGTTTTCACTTGAATTTTTGTTATGATTGAGAACCTTCTGCATTTTTTTTTCTAGGCTCTTGCCCATTTTTCTCTAGATTAATGGAACTTTTGTTCTGTATTTTCAGAAGTTTCTTTACATAATAAGATCATTACATTTTTTCCTGTATTATATCTTGTAATAATTTTCTCTCAATATGTCACTTTATTTTTTCTTTGCTTATAGTGTTGGTTTCTAAGCAAAAGTTTTTTATTATTATGTAATTAAATTTTTCTCAACTCGCCTGACCTGTGGTGGCGCAGTGGATAAAGCGTCAACCTGGAAATGCTGAGGTTGCTGGTTCGAAACCCTGGGCTTGCCTGGTCAAGGCACATATGGGAGTTGATGCTTCCAGCTCCTCCCACCTGTCTCTCTCTCCTCTCTCTCTGTCTGACTCTCTCTCTCTCTCCCCCTCTCTCTCCTCTCTAAAATGAATAAATAAAATAAAAATTAAAAAAAAAATTTCTCAACTCACAGCCCAATTTATTGAGCCTGGTTACTTTTCAGTTTTAGCCCATTTAAAATGTCTCTGAATGCCTTGTATGGAGAAGTATAGTTTTTTCAAGATTTTAGCCCTTTAATTGAGTTAGTTTAGCCATGCAAATTTCAGGGAAAAAATAAATCAACACTGCTTGAGTATGAAATTTAGTGCAGTGTGCTTAGATGTTTAATGTTCTCTGTCACTGCTTCATGATGGTTAACAGGTGTTCAGTGGTGCTGGCTGGGAAACCGTTCAAGCTGGGCACATCAAATTCAGACTAGGCTGTGCCCTTCCTTCTTCTCTTCTTGGCTTCTAAACAAGTCAGTGCATTAATGCGGTTTTTATAAAGTATTGATGCTTCATTCACACTGTGCTCATTTGTAAAACAATTCATGTAATAAAAATAGAAAGATTCCTGGGAAATGGGGAAAGTGCATTATACATTTTCACTCCCCTGGGGTGAGCTAATTAAGAGAAATATGTGAAAATTTTGTTACCAGCTTATTCTCTTTCCATCCCTGATGTATATCTGGGTGCACAGTTATCATGGGTATATCTGGGTGCACAGTGCACAGTTATCATGACATGGCTCGTAGGGACCCACTTGTGGTTTTCTGATGACTCCCTCATGCAGCGTCCATGAGGAGCTCACAATATAGACGTCGCAGTTTCCTTTTATAGAGACTCTGTGCATGAACTGAAAAGAGGGAGATACTTTATTCTGGAGAAATCCAGGTTTGCAATCTCAGTGTTTTATTCGACTTTTCTTTTGTCCTCATTCAGTTATTTTCTAAAGGCATTTATTTTTTTCATCCATTTTTTCCCCACATCGTAGCTTATAATCACTAAATTTATATATTTTTTAAAAATGCAAAGTTTTGGTTTTGGGTGAAACATAGGAAATTTGGCAAAAACAGTTGGCAAATTATTATTGACTGAAATCACTATGAGAGCAATAGCTTTGAAGCAACGTAATCCAGCACATTTGAAACGCAGAATGAAGCCCAGAACCTACGTCTAATTCTAAAAGCACCGAGAACATCAAAATCCCACCCTGCTGCTGCATATCAAGGAAGAAATCAAAGTGCCATAATTTTTTTATTCATCCCTTAATAGAGGACTTGTCTAAATTTTGAAATATGGTTAGATACATGGTCTATTTAAACCACATCTAAATCTATCCGCTGTGTTTAAGTGTGCTATCAATAAAGACCTGGTGGCCCTTTTGTCTTTTTACACTACAATTTAAATTCTATTCTTTAATTTTCTGAGATGCATCAAATACCAGCCACTTCTGGCTGCTTATAAAATATTTATTTTAAGAATTATTCAATAAAAAATCCAAGCAGCAGCTGCACTCATAAATAATTTAGTAAATGGCAAACTGACTTTTATTCATATACACAGGCTGGACCACAGAGCTGCTGCTGCCCCGAACCCTGAAGGCAAACGTCGGGTGAGAGAATTCTGGCTGAGCGAGAGGAAAGAGGGGCCAGAGGAAAATATATACAAATGGCCCTCCTCTCCTCTCCATCAAATTTGCACTGGGGGCCAGTATCGGTGTCTGTCTTTATTATTATTTCTATAAAATGGGACATATCTCAGTTATTTTAACCATCTTTTAAACCTCTTTCAAGTGAACAAGCAATGCTTTTTTAGAGTGGCAATGGATTTCCTTTGGCCATTGGTCAATATGCAATCAGTTTGGTGTATGTGATTCAATCCTAAAGCTTTGGGTGGCATTGCCAGGTAGATTTTTATAGCACCTGGAGCTGAGTCTTTTGACTACAGCCTGTAGGCTTGAAATTTGATTTTGTTTACTAATATGAACACACAACTTTTGTGAAGGTATAATCCAGTGTTTGTGACTCTACCCTCTATTTACAACAATGTGCATGGACTGCTCTAGCTAGGTACATTCTGTCCAAAAATTTAGTGTGCCTCCACTAGTATTTTCCTCCCTTTATGTACCAGAAGTGAAGGCCTCAAGTGCATTACTCTTTCGAGATGTATAAAGGCCCAGGGAAACAAGGAAGTGTATCATCAGTGATTAGAGAACAGGTACACAAATATATATGGCCTAGCTGTTTTGTATTTCAACAGTTTTTTGTCTTGTTTTGTTTGTTTTTAGTGAGAGGAGAGGAGGTAGAGAGACAGACTACTGCATGTGCCCCAACTGGGATCCACCCAGCAAGCTCACTAGGGGGCGATGCTCCATTGCACAGCAACAGAGCATTTTATTTTTTAGTGCCTGAGGCAGAGACCTGGGAGCCATTCTCAGTGCCTGAGGCCAACTCACTCTAACCAATGGAGCCATGGCTGTGGGAGGGGAAAGAGAGAGAAAGAAAAGGGAGGGGTAGAGAAGCAGATGGGCACTTCTCCTGTGTGCCCTGACCAAGAATCAAACCAGGGACATCCACATGCTGGGCTGATGCTCTACCACTGAGCCAACCTGCCAAGGCAACTTCTAAAATTTTGATGGTGATGTTCACTGTAAAAATAAATGAAATCTAATTTATTACAAAGGTAAATAGCTTTGAAAAATAAGAGAGTCTTTAATGGCCAGATTTATAATTACTTAGCTGTATATTTGATTGATCACTATGACATAAGAAATGGTAAGACAATGCATAATGCATAATATTGACTATAGGAACCTCTACAATGATACATTTATCTTTTTAAAAGAAATGTACACTTAATAGAACTGAAATATTGCAGATAATTAGCTTATAGTTGCTTCCTGTTTTTCCTTGTATGCTATTTTTTTTTTTTTTTACTTTTTGCTTTCCTGGGAAATAAGTTATGAAAATACAGTAGTTACAATCTCTTTCTCAGAACTCATGTGTCATAGGTTAAAAGAATATATTTGGCTTTTATAAATAGTTAATATCTTGGATTATATCTTTATTATATGCAGCTTAAGTGTCTGTCGCCGATAGCTTATTGGTTGCTTGCGTAACTGTACTAGCCAATGGGGTGAAGTTGCCATGGCTGAACGCAAATTGAGTGGGTCAGGGGGAAGGTGAACATTTGTTTGCTTTGGCAATCATCTGCTTTTGAAACAATTTAAGGCTGAATGCAAATTGAGTGTGTCAAGGGGAAGGTGAACATTTGTGTGCATTGGCAATCATCTGTTTTACATAAAAACTACGTCTTAACGTAATTTCTTTTAAGAACGCCTCCTAGAAAATACAGCACTGAAGAGGAGAGAAAAGGAGCTAAAGCTGCACAAAAACGGCTTTCTCGACAAAAAGAAACCACTGAGCAGAGAAAGACAAGGCTTGCCTCAGTCGCAGAGCAAATGTGTTTTTCTTGGCAAAATGAGACTGATAAGCATAGAGAAACAAGGCTTGCCTCAGATGCAAGACAAAAAAGCCTGTCTCGACAAAATGAGTCCCTGAACAAAGGCAGGAGAGAAATGCAAAAAAACGACAGAGTAATGCTGACTGAAACGCAAAAAGGATTAAAACAGTTTCAAACAGAGAAACTTTAATTTTTGAGCATTCCTCTGGTGACATGAATATTAAATGTGAACACTGTCAGTCCTTACACTTCAAGTTAGAAACTAATCAATTTGACCGTGGCAAGAAAGGATTTTCTCAATGTTGCAAGTACGGAAACATTGTAGTTCCACTAATTAAGAATTATCCACCACTCTTGAATAAATTATTGACTAATCAGCATCCAAATAGCAAACAGTACATGGATAGCATTCAATCCATTAATAGTTCATTTGCTTTTGCATCCATGGGAAACAAACCAATTGACTTGCCTGGACCAGGACTTTATTGCTTTTGACTTCATGGTCAAGTTTACCATCAAACTGGAACTTTGCATCCTTCTGACGGGAAAAGAAAGTTTGCTCAATTTTATATACTTGATCCCTCAGAAGCCAATTCAGCACATTTATAATGGAATAAAAGAGTTCCTGAGACCTTACTTAATGAAATGGGGGAATTATTTCAAGACATTAACCCATTTGCTATTGCATATAAAATGATGCACGAAGTTGAAAAAAAGTTGGCCTCTAAAGCTATAGCAAGCAATGAGCCAGCAATCAGCATTGCCATGGCCATTGTCTGTGATCGTAACTTAGTTCAAAGGCGGTATAATGTCCAGCAAGCCAACGAAGTCCTCCAATTGAAAAATAATGTCATAATAGCTAAGTCTTTGACTGGCTCCTCTAAAGGTGAAATACATGTCATTCCAAGAATTGATTTGGCTCCATCTCAAACAGGGTTGCCATTTCAATTGAGACGTAGACAATTTCCTGTAAAACTTGCCTTTGCTATGACCATCAATAAGTCTCAGGGCCAAATGCTTAAGCGTGTTGGCATTTTTTTACCTGAGCATGCGTTTGGACACGGTCAACTTTATGTTGCCTGTTCAAGAGTTCGTGAAAGAACGGACATAAAATTAAAAATAATTGATGGTCCTCTGCAAGGCAAGCTTAAAAATGATGGAAAGATCTACACAAGAAATGTTGTATACAAAGAGATCTTTGACATGTGAATTAACATTTTATTATTAAATCACCTTTATTTATTGAGCTAGCGGTGGCTCTTAAGAAATGTACCGCCAGTGGTTTCCTTCATTGCACTCTACTTTAAGCAATTAAGCAAGTAGAAGGGGGAAACCCCATGGGGCACTAAGCAAAGGGGTGTCCTCGCCGCCTGCCCTGGGTAATTCAGTTTGAATTAGCAGACACCTTTGCACAAATCATTTTAATTACAATTTATAATATCTAGAACAGCGGTCATTTCGTATGACCGCCGGGCTTTCCAGTTCTGTATATTCAGAAGGCTTTTCTATGAGAAAAAGGAGACTATTTCTACCTTCTTTCCATATTAATCTAGTCATATTTCTCCCTTTCTGCAGTCCCAGAAGAGGTACTCCATCTGTAATGGTGCGAAATTCTTCTTGATGATCAGTAATTTTTTAATTTATTATTACTGTGACTTTATTTCCAAAGGAGTATAAATGGGAATGTTTTCTGTCTCTACAGAACTGGCATATACTTTTTCCTCTTCTTTTTTTTTTTATTTATTCATTTTAGAAAGGAGAGGAGAGGAGAGAGAAAGAGAGAGAGAGAGAGAGAGAGAGAGAGAGAGAGAAGGGGAGAAGAGCAGGAAGCATCAACTCCCATATGTGCCTTGACCAGGCAAGTGCAGGGTTTCAAACCAGCGACCTCAGCGTTTCCAGGTTGACGCTTTATCTACTACACCACCAAAGGTCTTTTCCTCTTCTTTTGAGACACATTTTTTTCTTTTAGATTTTTTTTTGTATTGATTTAGCGAGAGAGGAAGGGAGAGAAAAAGAGACAGGAACAATGATTTGTTCCTTTTTGTGCCCTGATCAGGGATCGAACTGGCAACCTCTGTGCTTTGGGACAATGCTCTAACCAACCAAACTATCCAGCCAGGGCTTTTTTCTTTCTTTTTAAAGGGAAGCATCATGAAACTCTTGTGCTTCCATAAACATTCCCGGTTCTCTCCTGCCCCAAGCCCTTTGCACTTGTTCCAGACACCCATATTGACCAGCCCCTTATTTTCTTCGGGTTTCCTTTCAAACTTTTTTTAATTGAATTTATTGGGTTGACGCTAGTTAATGAAATTATACAGGTTTCAGGCATACAGTTCCACAACACATAATTTGTACACTGTATTGTGTGTTCACCAGCCCCCTAAGTCAAGTCTGCATTCACCACCATTTATTCATCACCCTATACCCTCATTCACCTCCCCTACCACCCCCACCTGTAATCACCACACTTTGTTTCTGTCCATGAGAATTTTTTCTTTTTTCTTCTTTTTTGTTCAATCCCTCCACCCCCCACCCCAGCCACCCAACCCTTCCCGATAGCTGTCAGCCTGCTGTCTATGAGTCTGTAGCTATTTTCCTTGCTAGTTCATTAGATTCCACAAATGAATGCAATCATATGGTACTTGTCTTTCTCTGATTGGCTTATTTCACTTAGCATAATGCTCTCCAGGTTCATCCATGCTATTGTAAAGAGTAAGGTTTTCTTCTTTTTTATGGCTGAGTAGCATTCCAGTGTGTAATTGTACCATAGCTATTTTATCTGTTCATCTACTGATGGGCACTTGGGCTGCTTCCAAATCTTGGCAATTGTAAATAACTCTGCAGTGAGCATAAGGGTGCATATATTCTTTCAAATTAGTGTTTTAGGTTTCTTCAGGTAAATTCCCAGAAGTAGAATCTCTGGGTTGTAACTTTTCTTATCAGAGAGGCTTTTTGACCAAGTTATACAAATAGCAACTCTTTCCAAAGCCCATATTCTCTATTCTGCCAATTCTTTTTTGTTTCTTTATATAATTACCTGACATATTATGTTTCTCACTCATTGTTTATATAATAACACACACACATATATCAATATAATTATATATCTCCATTGTGTAATGTAAAGTCTAGCACATAGTAGATGCTTTATAAGTATTTTAATGAATGAATGATTGAATCATATTTGCTGAGTATTTACTATGTGTCAGAGACTATGATAGATTCTGGAAACAAAATTGTGAATACAACAGACTTGCTCCCTATCTTCATGATCTGTACAGGTAAGGACAGTGATGCCAGCTGCACCATCTCCTGAGTGTGGTATAGATGTATTTCTGTCAACTTTAATATTCAAATATTAATGGAGCTAAATCTCCAGAAACCCAATCTTTTACAATCACCCTGCCAAACAGTCCTCTGGCCTTGATAATAAATTATTATCAATTGTTGTTATTTACAGTATTTATGTTCCATAAAGTCACCGAATACTGAACCATTGTTCCTGGGGGCAATACAGGGTTATTGCGTTTCTGCAAGCCTTGGTTCAACATATAACCTTGTTTTATGTATGTTTCTGTTAAAGGACACTTTATTTAATATATACTGTTGATTTACTAACATTGTCCTCACAGCCAGCAGCACTATACTCGTGCCTGAACAAAGCTTACCTAACACAGGTATTTTTTTCCCTACATTATATCACAACGTTCTTGTGCTAGGAGCACGAGAGAGCACTTCAGCACTGTGCTTGGGGTTCATTTTCACATTGAAATCACCAACAAGGAAGTGCACAAATGAGGAAAAGATGGCACAAAATGGAACGCAAAAGGGGCATTTGTCATATGAGAGCAGGTAGAGCATCAACTTATTTGACCTCAGCTGGGAACATGTCTGTGGGGGGCTCAAATTTCTTGCTGCCCAGCACATGTTTGTAAATGATTACAAAGGCATCATGAGTATTCGTTTTGGGGGGTACAAATAAATTTTAGCAAGTAGGCAAATTTGCAAATACAGAATATGCAAAGAATCAGAGTCAACTATTTTAAAGGGTAAAAGAGAGGGAAGAATCTAAGATAGTTCATAAGTATATGAGCTGGCTTGATGGTGAGAAGTAGCAATGGGACTTTTGAAAGAACTAAATGATGTTTGTAGCCTTGGCTACTTCCCTACTTGAGTTACTAACACTGCAGCAAGAATCAATACTTTCGTGTCTGAACAACACAACTGAGGCTACACAAAAATGAAAACAAACAAACTGAACCATGGGAAAAGGAGACCTAATGTTTAGGGGCTTTGTTAATTCATTTAATTTTGGCAAGACGGCTGATGGCTGTGTTTTTGGCTCCATTATTTCTGGCCCTCTGATTTGTCTCTTATTTTTCTTCAGAAAATCTAATGCATTTATTGATCTTTTCTTAAAATCTTAAAAGACATTTAAGTATAAGTTATTTTAAACATGGAGTACAGGAAATAGTGTAACTATTCACATGCTCTCCTGGTTATCTACTGCTACCTAACACACCATCTTCGAAGTTAGTGACTTAAAACAGTGACTATGCTCACAATACGATGGATCAGGTATACACAGTGGGTTGGCTTGTTTAACAGAGGTTCAGCTTACTTGATGGGGGCTCTAACTGCTTTAGAAAGGCCATATGTCTGGGGCTTTACTTTCATCTTTTATCTGGCTTCTTCATTTCTTCTCATGTTGCATCTGCTGAGCCTGTTTTTGCCAAGATGGCTTCTTCACTAACTCACTTGGTGCCTGAGCTAGGGAGGTTGGGAACTGATAGGACTGGCTGGACAGACATCTCTTTCTCTCCTTTTATCTATCCCCATTATCTCCACATGACTAGCTTAGGGCTTCCTCACAGTGTGGTGGTCTCAGGGTAGTCAACTTCTGGTTTCCCCCAAAGGGAACATTCCAAGAGACAAAAGTGGATACTACCAGATTCTTAAGGCATTGTCCGGGAAATAGATACGATGCTGTGTCCACTGTATTCTGTTGGTTAAAGCAACCACAGAGCCCACCTTTCAGAGTTAAGAGAAGGGGACAGAGATCCCCCAACTCTTGAAGGGAGAAGTGTTAAAGAATCCATGGCCATTTTAATCCACTATGCGTAATCACTTCTGAGAAGGAGTAGGTGTTAACATTTGGCCCTTATTTTTCTTGAGATTTCTCCTAGAAAAAAAAAATGGCAAAGCAAAAGTTCTAGTTCTCCATCCGATCCATCCCGGTAATCATGTTCTTGAAGTTATTGTGCATCAATCCCATGCATTCATACTATAGCTTTATCTAGCCACAAGCAACATATGCTAGAATTTTGTGTGTTTTAAATTTATATTTAGGCCTGACCTGTGGTGGTACAGTGGAAAAGCACTGACCTGGAATGCTGAGGTCGCCAGTTCGAAACCCCAGGCTTGCCTGGGCAAGGCACGTATGGGAGTTGATGCTTCCTGCTCCTCCTCCCCTTCTCTCTCTCTTTTCACGAAAATAAATTTTTTAAAAATTTATATTTAAATATATGATGCTTAATGGCTCAAATTGATTTGTAACTTTCTTTTCACTAATCATTATGTTCTTAGATGTATCAATATTTGTACATGTGTTTTATCTGTGGAATAGTATTACTTTGTATGGATAAACAAACCATCATTTATCTATTTCTCATAAATACATACACTTTTTCTTTAATAAAATAAAATGTTGCTGCAAACTCCTTGTACATGTCTCCCTTTGAGTACTGGTCTAAGAATTTCATTAGGACTCCTCTGTTCAGTATAGGAGTCATTAGATATGTGGCTATTGAGCACTTGAAATTCAAATGGAGTGTGCTCTAATTATAAAATACATATAAGATTTTGAAGATTTAGTAAAAAAAAGAGAAATATTTATATATAATGTCTCAATACTTTAAAATATTGATTATATATTAAAATGATAATGTTTAGAATATGGTGGGTTAATTAAAACATTATTAAAATTAATTTCACTTGTTTCTCTTTAGTAGGGCTGCCAGAACATTTAAAATTGTATGTGTGGTTCACATTATCCTTCTACTGGATAGAATTTCTCAGAGCGTTTTCACCTCCAGCTTTACTAGTTATTGCCAAATTGTTCTCCCAAGTGTTTGCCCCAATGGATGTCTTCCCAGGGGTGTGTCAGAAGAGCTCCCACTTCCTGTATCCTCTCCAATCTTTGTTTTCAGACAACGCTTCTGCCAGTCCGATAAGGTATGAAAAATGGTATCTCATCATCGTTTTCATTAGTATTTCCCTAATTACTAGGGAAGTTAAGAACTTCTCATATGCTTATTGACCATCTACCTAATAATCGTTTTTGCCTTAAGGTCCATTTTTGTCTGGTTTTAGTATTGCAGTGCTATACATTGCCATCTCCAATGACATTGTTTTATTTGTTCACTTATTTTTATTGATTTATTTTTTTATTCACTGAGAGGAGAGGAGGCAGAGAGACAGACTCCCTCATGTGCCCTGACCAGGATCCACCTGGCAAGCCCACTAGGGGGCGATGCTCTGTCCACCTGGGGCATTGCTCCATTGCTCAGCAACCAAGCTCTTCTTAGTGCCTGAGAAGGAGGCCATGGAGCTGTCCTCATCGCCCAGGGCCAACTCTCTCTAATCGAACCATCACTGCAGGAGGGGATGAGAGAGAGAGAGAGAGAGACAGAGAGAAATGAAAAGAGGAAGGGTGGAGAAGCAGATGGGCACTTCTCCTGTGTGCCCTACCAAGGAATTGAACCCAGGACATCCAGACACTGGGCCTATGCTCTACCACTGAGTCAACTGGCCAGGGCAAAGATGACATTGTTATAGAGAATTTCAATTGGTAGTCCCTCTGGACTCCTGATCTCACCTTGAACTGCTATTCATTTGTGGTTGTGCACTAGTCCTAGAGATGGAATAGCCATATATATATATGGAATAGCCGTATGCATGGTAGTGCTACCTTTTTTTGGGATTACTCTTTGCCAGGTTTACTGTCTTCTTTTCCATGAATTTATGTTTTGATTATTTTATTTAACTCTTAGACCAGCCAGAAGAACCTAGAAGGATAAAGGAAAATTACTTCCTCCCCTCCAGATGTATAAAATTTTATTAGAGAAAGTAGATATAGCAAAGTGTTACCTTGAATGTTTTGAAAAAATATTGCCAATTTTCTGCATTTCTCCTTTCTAAATTTAAAAATGGTATTTTCATATTTTACCTTGGAATTGAACAGTATGGAGATAGTTTGCTTTGACATTCAATGAACTTATAGACATTCTAAAATCTTCTGAGAGAAAAATTAATATGACCAACAAAAGCATCCCTCTCCAAAACAAACAAAATACACCAGGGCAGAGATTTACAGAAGAGATGGTATATTCATTCTCTGTTGTTACTGTCAAACATTACCATAGTATTGGTGGCTTAAAACAACATGCATTTATTATTTTATAGTTCTGTAGGTTATAAATACACATGTATCTTATGGGGCCAAAATCAAGGTTTCAGTGAAGCTGTGTTCCTTATCAGAGGCTCTAGGAGAGAGTCCATTTCCTTGCCTTTTCTCTTTTCTAGGGTCTGCCCACATTCCTTGTCTCCTGTTCTCAGCTTCCTCTAGTCTCAAAGTCAATAACATTGTATCTCTCTGGGCACTCTTCCCTAGTCATAATTTCTTCTCTCTTCTTGGCCTCCTTTTTCTGCATTTAAAGACCCTTGGGATTCCAGTAGGCCCATCTGCATAATCCAAGATAGTCTCTCTAGTTTAAATTTAGTGGATTAGCAGTGTTAAGGCCATCTGCAACCTCAATTCCCTTTTACCATGTAACCTAATATATTCACGGGGTCTGGGGATTAGGATGTGCACATTGTTGGGGGGGGCTATTATTCTGCCTACTATAGATGCCAAGTTCCATTTTGAACATGTTGAATTTAAAGTCTCTGTGGTATATCAAAGTGGAATTTCTTTTGTGTATGTGTGTGTGTGTGTGTGTGACAGAGACAGAGAGAGTCAGAGGGACAGATAGGAACAGACAGACAGAAAGGAAGAGAGATGAGAAGCATCAATTCTTCGTTGTGGCTCCATAGTTGTTCGTTGACTGCTTTCTCATATGTGCCTTGACTGGAGGGCTACAGCAGAAGAAGCAATTTCTTGCTAAAGCCAGCAACCTTGGGCTCAAGCTGGTGAGCTTTGCTCAAACTAGATGAGCCCGCACTCAAGCAGGCGACCTCGGGTTCTCGAACCTGGGTCCTCCGCATCCCAGTCTGATGCTCTATCCACTGTGCCACCACCGGGGCAGGCTCAAAGTGGAATTTTTTATATGCAGCTGTAAAGATGAACTTGGAGTTCAGTTAAAAAATATAAACATATATCTGATAATACAGATTTAAGGAGCTGTCGTTATAGTTGTAGTTGAAAGTGTGCATATGAAGGAGCTCATGATGGAATAGTGAACAGAATGAGAAGAAAAGGGAGAGGAAGGAATCTAAGGAGTAGGTCAGAGAGGTGAAAAGGATAGAAGATGGGGGTGGATGAAATTTAAAAGACTGGCAATATGTATAGTTTTGGACACATGCTAAGACATTGAAGGGATTCATTGATGGTTTTTATTTGATCAGAAATGTGATGGTTCAAGTCATTTGCTTCCAGGGACAGTGACAGGGATCTTAAGGAGACTGATGAAGATTTGAAATAGTCATCAAGGACTGAAGGAAGGGAAAATAACTAAAGATTGTTACAAAGATTGCTGAGTTGTTCCTGGGGTTAAGTGGACTTATTCCCATAGTCTTCTGAGAGGTTGATGAAAACTAAATTCTTTAAGAAAGAACAGATGGGCTTGGTAAATAATTTTGGACCTATCTAGGCACTTTGGGAAGAGAGGAATGTGTATATTAGGGCTACGCATGAGTTAAATCACAAGTCATAGCCTTGTTTCATATGAACAAAACATACGAATTCTAAATGACAATCTGTAAAACATAGGCACTTGGTCTCAGAGCTCCTTTTAATATTATTTATTACCTTGTCCCACGTATTACCTAACCTCATATTTGACTGTACTCCATGTCTCCCCGGGTCTAGTTAACCAATTTCTTCACTGACTCAATACTTTACCTTCCTCTTCCACCAGATGTGCAGGCAACCTATCTCCAGTGCTACTACCAAAAGCACTTAACCCGGAAGTTTGCCTGCAAGCTCACTGTAATGACTTCAGTCTATACCTCTCTTCTCTGAATTCCTGTATCTGTATATATCATAGCTGCATCACCTATGAGAGCCCTTAGCTGTGAATTAACTTGTGTCATTCTTTTCTTTTCTTTTTTTAATTTTTTTAATTTTTTTATTTTTTTAAGTGAGAGGAGGGAAGATGGAGAAATAGACTTTCACATGCTCCCGACTGGGATCCAACTGGCAACTTGGTCTGGGGCTGATGCTCTGGACCAACTTAGTCACTGGCTGTGGAGGGGAAGAAGGAGAGAAAGGGGGAAGGGAGGGGGAGAAGTAGATGGTCGCTTTTCTTGTGTGCCCTGACTGGGAATTGAACCCGGGAGGTCCACACACCAGGCCTACACTCTATCCACTGAGCCAACCAGCCAGGGCCATGTCATTCTTTATAGCTTCTCATGTGTTTGTTTTCTCAGAGCTTCTATTCACTTAATTAATTAATATTTTTTATCATTTCTTATGTGCCAGACCTGATACCAAGGGCTGGGTGTAAAGTCATGTTTAAAACAGATGTGGTCCTTATTTCTACATCCGAATTTCCCCTGTCACTTAAAGTAATGCAGAGCCCATAACAAGCATCTAATCACACATGATTATGACATGATGCAAGACACCTGTCAAGGCTATCCTTGATGCTGACGTTACAGTTTGCAGTGCGAATCTAGGACTTCTACACCAGATAGACTGTAACATGTGCTGAATCTTGAAAATACATTCATGGGACCCAAAGCCTTTCCAGAGAAGAAAGACATGCTGAGTAGAAGACTGATTTTAGGTTTGAAATATAAATGCTTCAGGTAATAACAGACATTTGTCAGAATAATGAATGGGCAAGGAAACCAAAATACTGCCTGCAGAAGGTTCTGAAATTATAGGTCACCGTGCTGACAGGGTACAGAAAGAAGCCTTCTGGCTTTCCTGGAAACTGAAAGACACTTTAAGTCTGTAGCAATTTACAGTAAATGTGAAGGTGCCTTATTGAGCTGTCTTGTGAGTAGAAATAACATCATTTATGGAGGTTCTGGGACACAGTCTAGGTGGAATTAAGCAGATTCAAAACCTACTCACATAAAATTTGGTATCTAAGATTGGGGAGGGGATAACAGACCCATGGACCAACTGAGTCACATTGGGATCTTTGGGGTCTCTTTCTCCCATGGCCAAGGAGTGGATAAAAACTGTTCTGGGTTAAATAGCTCCCATCCCCCTTTTTATGGACAAAATACTTTGTTGCATGTATATGTGTGAGTATGTGGGTGTGGTGCATAGACGGGTATAGGGAATGCTAACTTTGTACTGGGGTCAGGGTTAACAGGCAACTAAGTAATTATGGGACTGATAAGTTAAGATTAACTATGACTGAGATAATTTTTTTTTTTTTTAGTTGAGAGGAGGAGAGATAGTGAGGCAGACTCCTGTATGCACTTCAACTGGAATCCTCCCAGCAACCCTATCTGGCGCTGATGCTCACAACTGAGCTATTTCTAGTGCCTGAGGCTGACACAGTCAGACCAACTGAGCTATCCTCAGAGCCCAGGGCTACACTTGAACAATAGAGCCATAGCTGTGGTAGGGGAGGAGAGAGAGAGAAAGAAGAGGGTGCTAGAAGGGGGAGAAGCAGATGATAGCTTCTCTTGTGTGCCCTAACTGGGAATAATACCCAGGATGTACATACACTGGTCTGATGCTCTTTCCACTGAATTTAATGAGAAATTGTTTGGGCCCTCCTTGGTTCTGGCTATAGGAGTCTAGTTTTCATGGACTAAAAAAGAAAAACTACTCCCCAAACTAAATAATTTTCTTTTCATCAGGAAGGCTTAACTAATTGCTTTCGAAATCCTTTCTAATCCCAATTAGGTTCTGACTCTTCTTCAACCTTCTTCCTGGATTCTGCCCCCTGAATGGCACATTGAAAGTTAACCTTTAGCACTGAGCCAAGTTTTACACTTCAATTTACAATTTACTAAAAACTTAGTAATTGATAAATAATGTTGACTGAAGTGGAAAATTGAGGTGTTATCTTACTGACTCAGGCCCAAGCTAATTTTTCACCAGAAATATTCCAATAATCAAGGCAACATATAAACAGAATCATGCCGATTCTGGTGCCCTCTTTGGAGCTCAAACACAAAAAGTTTGAGAGAACAGAAAGAGGCTGTACTTATTTATTCTAAATGCAACTAATATTGATAAAGTACCCTACCCTATGAAGTGGACTGCACACACAGCCAGAAATATACTGATGAACATGAAAGTTCATGTGCTTGCTGTCCTCTGTTTACATTATCCTTTGTGAGTTGACTGGGAAACTGCTCACCCAAAGACTGGGCCACCTGGAAGCATGCTTTCAAAAAGGGCTTAGATTCACTTAACAGATGTGTATAGGGTCACCGAGGAGAAAATAGGACTGTTTGAGAACACATTGCTCACTCTGTGAGAAAAAACGAATGACCATCTACCTCCTGCACAGAATTTCTCAGTGACACAATTCTGGACTGACTGGACCACCAGAATATCTTAGCATAGAAATGCTCTTGTTCCTTTGTCTCTTTCTCTTGTTAATGGAATGCTTCAACTGCTGCTTCAGTCTTCCCCTGAAGTATGCAGCTTAGCTTTCTCATCTTTAAATTCATACCCATGCATTGATTTTCTTTTTCAGTTATGCCAAATCGCATGATGATTATACTCAACTTAAAGTTGAATCTTGTAGTTGTCAATTACTATGTTTAAAATAAGAAAATATGAACACCAATTCTGAAGTTTTCAGAAACTTACTTTTCATGTGTTCTAATCTACACCTTCATTCATTTGTCAGTAGGTGGCAGCACATTACTTTTGTTCACTGTTGAAGGAGAGAGAAGGGAAAAAGATACTTTATCCAACTGTATTTTGTAAAGACAACCCTGACTGGAACAAAGTCAAATGGTTTTCATAGACAATCCTCATTATTTCATAAAGGTATTCCTTTAATTCTATACATTGTTTTGTATCTCTAGTGCCTTTATTTTCAATTCTTTTCTCAAAATCTCATCATAAACACACTATTATAAGTACAACATTAACTTTATTTGAGTTTTGGAAAATGTAGTTTTTTGTGACTAAGAGCCCAGTTAAGAGATGAAAACCCTAATTAATATGAACTTGTCTGGGAATGTGTTCTCTGAGCTGATGTTGGTCACTAGTGACTGGGGAACTAGGGAGAAATTCTCTTCCCTGCGTTAGTTTTCAGGATTGTTGTCCTACCTCCTCAGGGCAAAACAGATGGAAGTAAGAATTACTAATCTATTTATCTATTTGGACCTTATAGCTTTCTAAGTATTTTGATCCATGCCAGTATTTTTAGAAAAAGGAGGCATAGTTACCCTTTAGGAAAACTCAAAATAATTCCAAAAGCATGTATACTGCTTAGCTTTTCATAATTCCAAGCTTAAAAAAAACATATAGGGACAAAATAATCAGTTCAATTCAACAAATAATTACTAAGTGATGCTTTATTCAGTTATCCAAAAGACATTTCTTTGACCGTCTTTCTTTAAAAGGTATTATGCTAGATGCTGTAGAAATACAAAGTGAAGATGATATGCTTCCTGCTTCCCGGTTGTTCTAAGACCAAGGATAAGACCCATATACAAACAAATATGTGTAAGGCACCTGGTGTGTAATCAATAAACATTTATTGAATGAACTGTCTTAAATAGCTGTTAAATGTGCTATGGGACTTCAAAGGGGAAATCAGTAAATAGGTTAGGAAGAACTGGCTTCTGCCATGGCTTTGGAAGAAAGGTGTGACTGAGGGGTCAGGAGGTGGGAGGTGCTCTAGGTGCCTGGACCACCAGGACCACCAGGAACTGGGAAATAGCAGATAGTCTAGTTTGGCAGGAGGTAGCTAAGGCATCAGCCTTCCACTTAAAGAATTAACAAGGTACACCATGGGACAGAATAACCTCCTGGCAGTGCATTTACTGACTCAGAGATTATGCATGGAGTCATGCTCCTAGGGACTTATCACAGCCCTCCAGGGTGGTCTTTGGCCTCCAAGCCCCAAACCCTTGTGAGGTAAGGACAAATCTCTTGTTCTTCCTTGTCAACCAAAGTACCAATTGGTAACAGTTTTTCTTTATTTATTTAGAAAAATGACTTTTTAAAAGTGATATACACTTGGCCAAGGCTAGGTCACTCAGTTGGTTAGAGCATCATCCTGAAACACCAAGGTTGTGAGTTTGATCCCCCATTAGGTCAAATATGGAAAGTGACCAATGAATTCTTCTCTCTCTCTGTCTCTCTAAAATCAATCAATAAAATAAGTAATATACACTTAATTAAAAATTCAAGCAATTCTGACAAATATGAATAAGAAGAAAATACTCCAAATTTCATCACCTAGGACAAAATCATTGTTAACATTAGGTATCACTTCACACTTCTTACTTTGCACGTGTACAGATGGGGGGCTGGCTGTCTGGCTGTCTAGGAATATTTTTGCAAAACTGGGACCCTATTGTGCGTGCTAATTTTACATTAAAGTAGTAAACTTAATTGTACTTGAATTTTAAAAGGAAAAAAAAGGGGCTGTGATAAAAAAATGATAGAGTTATGAAAAAAATGAAAGAATTATGGATCTTTAGGTAAATGTTTCTTTAATTTTACTGCCTTTTAAAAAAATTAGGTAATATAGTCACATTGTACAA
The DNA here is from genome assembly GCF_036850995.1 of Saccopteryx leptura. Lineage (NCBI taxonomy): Eukaryota > Metazoa > Chordata > Mammalia > Chiroptera > Emballonuridae > Saccopteryx > Saccopteryx leptura. The sequence continues at coordinate 147,636,425 of NC_089504.1, forward strand.
ATTTTTAAAACTTCATGTTTGTGAAAAGCCAGTGATAATTCTCCCTCCCTCTGTGCCTCCCTCCCACCCAGTGTCCTTCCCCAGAAGTATTTGTGTTGTAAGTTTCTTGTCCACCTTTCCAGAGAGTTCAGTGTTTTAAAGACTTCTTTACCACAGAGGTATTAGTTTTTAAGACTAAGAGGGGAAAAGGGTATAAAGGAGGATACAGAATCTTAAAAATTTGGAGCTATTATGCTTTTATAATTATATATTCTAACATTTTTACACAATAATAGTAGCTAATGCTGGCACTGTGTGAAGGACTTCACATGGATTATTTCTTTTGATGCCCACGACACTCATCCTTATCTTATTGGCAAGGGAACCAAGTCAGGGTAAATAATTTTTTTTTCTTTTTTTTTTTTCTGAAGCTGGAAACGGGGAGAGACAGTCAGACAGACTCCCGCATGCGCCCGACCGGGATCCACTCGGCACGTCCACCAGGGGCGAGCTCTGCCCACCAGGGGGCGATGCTCTGCCCCTCCGGGGCATCGCTCTGCCGCGACCAGAGCCACTCTAGTGCCTGGGGCAGAGGCCAAGGAGCCATCCCCAGTGCCCGGGCCATCTTTGCTCCAATGGAGCCTTGGCTGCGGGAGGGGAAAAGAGAGACAGAGAGGAAGGAAGGGGGAGGGTGGAGAAGCAGATGGGCGCTTCTCCTATGTGCCCTGGCCGGGAATTGAACTCGGGTCCCCCGCACGCCAGGCCAACACTCTACCGCTGAGCCAACCCGCCAGGGCCAGGGTAAATAATTTGTCTGAGGTAAAAAATGAGAATCGGTAGAGCCAAGATAGAAACTCAAGTATTCTCAATCCCAAACTACCCACTCCAAACACTGCTTTCTTTTCCTTTTTAATGTTTATTTTACTGATTTTTAGAGAGAGGAAGGGAGAAAGAGAGACAGGAACATTGATCTCTTTCTGTATGTGCCCTGATTGGGGGATCAAATGGGCAACCTCTATGCTTCAGGATGATGCTCTAACTAATTGAGCTATCCAGCCAGGGCTTACACTGCCTCCTTTTAATACTGAGTATAATGCCAATGCTTTCTCCCTGGAGTGTCCATTTATTTCCTGTGTAGCTTGATGTCATCTCCGATGGTTTTTCCCAAGGAGGTCTATATCTGCTTAGGCCTTCCATGCTTGAGAATGTGTATCTCTTGCCTTTATTCTCAAACATAAAAACTGTCAATATTCTTAAGTCACACTTTCTTTCCCTTGGAATTTTGTAGACAAAGCTCCATTATCTTTTGGCATTGATTGTTGTGGAGAGCTCTAAGCCAGTCTAACTTTGTTCTCCCATCGCCTATGTAGATGATTTCTTTTTGTACCTTGAGTCCTCTAACTCTTCCTTTTATTTTTATTTATTTTTTTCTAACTCTTCTTTTTAATCTCCCAAGGTAATTAGCCTAGCCAGGCCATACATCACTTTTAATTGTTCTATCTCAGTTTTTCCTGGAACTCAAACTGCCTATTTTACATGCAAAACTACATCTTCGGTAATTTTAAGGAAATTTTCTTTTTAAAATACTCTTTTTTTGTTTTATCTTTCTGGTTCTCCACTTCAGAGACACCAGTTATCATTGTATAGGATCATCCCTATCTCTCTTTTATATGTTACTTCCTCTCTGATCGTCAAATCCTTTACTCTTGGCCCTGGCCAGTTGGCTCAGTGGTAGAGCATTGGCCTGGTATGTGGATGTACTGAGTTTGATTCCTGGCCAGGGCACACACAGGAGAAGCACCCATCTGTTTCTTCACCCTTCTCTCTCCCCTTTTTTTTCTCTCTCTCTCCCTCTTCCCCTCCAGCAGCCATGGCTTAATTAGTTCTAGCAGTTGGTCTGGGGCACTCAGGATGGCTCGGTAGCCTCCACCTCAGGTGCTAAAAAATGGCTCGGTTGCTGAGCAATGGAGCAACAGCCCCAGATGAATGGAGCATCGCCCCCTAGTGGGATTGTTGGGTGGATCCCAGTCAGGGCACATGTGGCAGTCTGTCTCTGCCTCTGCTCCTCTCATTAAAAAAAAAAATCCCTTATTTTTTTCTGAATGTGCGATGATAGTGGTTGGTGGGTTTCCCTCTCTGTCAGTATTGCAATTCTATTTGCAGCCTAATTGCTCTTTGATTGTTTGCATTTATTCTCTTGGGGTGTTGTTTTGGTCTCAAGTTGTAGTCTCTGCTCAGCTGTTTGCCTGTTCACCTCTGTTGTTTTATCACTTTGCCTTTGAGATCCTATTAAAGTTTTTCTGTAATGTAAAACACTAGCAGGGATATTTTTCTAATTTTTGAGTCATATATTCTTTCTGACTAGGCTTCTTTCTCATCTGTCTTTTGTATGGTTGTTTCTATCTGCCCTCCCTTTAAATTTTTTTGCTGTAGATTATTTGCATAATGACCCTATTGTTTATTTTCCTCTTGCTTATGCTTAACAGAGAAAGCATTTGCCAAGACTTTCTACTTCTTTTGACGTATTATAGGTAAATTCTTCTTGATTTCCTTTCTACGCTACCTAGGATATGTTGTTTCCTCTAAATTGCAGATGAGGACCAGGATACTGTATTTATTAATTCTCTGTTGCCTGAGGTGTGTACGGTGTGTGTGTGTGTGTGGGGGGGGCGGCAATAGACACCAGCTGCGGGGTTGGGGGGCTGTGTGCAGCCTTTGAGGAAAAATCAAGGTATTCTTATCGAATATCACACACACACACAGAGCAATAGTATAGTTTAATTTTAATTTCCAGGGATAGTAAAATATACATTTATATTTAAAAGGAAAAACATTGATTGTCCTTACTACAATGTAAACTACACAACTGCTCTGGAAACCAGAGACATTTCTTTCATTACCATGCAGGAGGCAGTATTACAGGACTGTCAGAGCCAGGTTCAAACCCTAGCTCTGCCACTTAACTGGCTATACACCCATGAACAAGGCACATGGTTTCTAAGCCTCAGCTCCCAGAGTGGGGATGATAATAGAACATACCCCCGGAGCTGTTGTGTGTCATTAATGGATTGTGGAAGGAAGCCTTTAGTGCAATGCCTAGCATACCATAAACACTCAACACCAGCTGTTATTACCCAGAAAGCAGCAGTTTCCTTTTGTTCATCCTCCTGATTTTGGAGTTTGACTAGGAAATTTCATGAGAGAAGGCCATTAAAGAGCCATTTACCTTTTGATAGCACATCTCGGCTAAACACGGACTAGAAGGACATCTTAAAGTAAAAATGTGTATCACACATACATTAATGGTGGGAAGGTAAATGATATAGTCAGTATGGAAAGCAGTTTGGCAGTCTTTAAAAAACTAAACATGCTATTACTCTTCAACCCAGCAGCTGTATTTGTTGGCATTTGCCCCAGAAAAATGAAAACATGGTCCCTCAAAAACCTGTGCACAGATGTTCATGGCAGTTTTATTGTAGTAGCTAAAAATTAGACTTAATCCAGATATCCCTTGACAGGTGGCTAGTTCAACAAACTGTGATGCACACATCATGGAATATTACTAAGCAATAAATAGGATCAAGCTATTAATACATATAGCAACCTGTTGAATCTTGATGGAATTATGCTGAGCTAAAAAGCCAATCCCCAAAGATTACATGCTGTATGATCCACTTATGTAACATTCACGAAAGGCAAAATTTTACAAACAGAGAACATAGTAGTGATTGCTAGGTCTTTGGGGTTGGGGTGGAAGGGAAGGAGAGTAGGTGTGGCTATAAACAGACAACATGTAGGATCCTGTTGGTATTGGGACTATTCATTATTGTTACTGTGATGGTGAAAAGATATACCCATATAGGTAATAAAATTGTGTAGAATTTAATGCACAGGTACACACACAAATAAGTACAAGTAAAACCGGGGAAATCTAACATGAATAAGATTGGTTGGTGGTACTGATGTCAATATCTTGGTTGGGATATTATTCCACAGTTTTCCAAAATGTTACCATTGGTAGAAACTGTACAAGGGCTATTTCTTACAATTGTGGGTGCATCTACAATTTTTTCAATAAAAATTTTAATTAAAAATTAAAGGGAAAAACATTGCCCAACCATCCTCCACAATTAGTGAATATCTTTCTCCACTTTTGGAGCATCAACAGATTCTCAGACAAAATTATTCTGTAATCTCTGTATAGGAAGGAAAGAGTGTGAAATGATGTTATATCCTTTGGCCCAAAAGCCTCCCACCCCAGTGGTATGGATGGGGACACTGGCAAAGAATGTTCTGCCAGATGAAGGAGGGTAAGAGGGGAGCAAGAGAAGAGCCTCTACATAATTTTGAGTGAAGGAATAGTGGCGATGTGTTTGGAGCTGTGATACAGAAAGAACTCACCTGAGTGGAACTAGGTTTCAGTAGAAAATAATTTGTCAGGAAACGTGAGGCAGACCTAGGAACTCAGGAGACCACTTTTTTTTTTTTTTTTGTATTTTTCTGAAGCTGGAAACGGGGAGAGACAGTCAGACAGACTCCCGCATGCGCCCAACCGGGATCCACCCGGCACGCCCACCAGGGGGCGACGCTCTGCCCCTCCGGGGCGTCGCTCTGTTGCGACCAGAGCCACTCTAGCGCCTGGGGCAGAGGCCAAGGAGCCATCCCCAGCGCCCGGGCCATCTTTGCTCCAATGGAGCCTCGGCTGCGGGAGGGGAAGAGAGAGAGAGGAAGGAGAGGGGGAGTGGTGGAGAAGCAGATGGGCGCTTCTCCTGTGTGCCCTGGCCGGGAATCGAACCCGGGACTTCTGCACGCCAGGCTGACGCTCTACCACTGAGCCAACCTGCCAGGGCACTTTTTTTTTTTTTTTAACAGAGACAGAGAGAGAGTCAGAGAGAGGGACAGATAGGGACAGACAGACAGGAACGAAGAGAGGTGAAAAGCATTAATTATTAGTTTTTTGTTGTGACACCTTAGTTTTTCATTGATTGCTTTCTCATACGTGCCTTGACCGTGGGCCTTCAGTAGACCGAGTAACCCCTTGCTCAAGCCAGTGACCTTGGGTCCAAGCTGGTGAGCTTTGCTCAAACCAGATGAGCCCGCGCTCAAACTGGCGACCTTGAGGTCTCAAACCTGGGTCCTCTGAATCTCAGTCTGATGCTCTATCCACTGCGCCACCGCCTGGTCAGGCAGGAGACCACTTTTTAGTATAATTTTGGAGGTGCTCAACAGTTCCCTCAGTGTAGTAACTATCCCCTCTGGTCTCGGTGGTTGACATTGGCATGTTCGTCAACCCTTGTATTAAGGTTTGGAAAAACCCAACTGCAACGCACTTGTGTTATCTGGGATGCTGATGTCCCTCATTTTGGGGATCAGTTTGGATCAGGTATGTCCATCTAGATTAAGAGTGGAGGGTGAAGAGGTGGATGAGAGATGACAAAGTTTGGTGGCAGAAGAGAGGTTCAGGAAATGACCATAATATATCCAGCTGCCCAAGAGAGCTGCATGGATGGGGTGCACCGGCAGGGGTCCCAAGCTGTCTAGGACCACTGGAGGGCACTAGAGGACCAGGGGAGAACTTGGGAACTGTTGTGTATAGTCTTACACAATCTTTGCATTTCTTTTATTTTACAAACTATTACAACAAACTTCTGTGAGCTATATCTTATTATTTTATTTTTTTTTATTTTTTATTTTTTTAAAATTTTATTTTATTTATTCATTTTAGAGAGGAGAGAGAGAGAGGAGAGAGAGACAGAGAGAGAGAAGGGAGGGAGGAGCTGGAAGCATCAACTCCCATATGTGCCTTGACCAGGCAAGCCCAGGGTTTCGAACCGGCGACCTCAGCATTTCCAGGTCGATGCTTTATCCACTGCGCCACCACAGGTCAGGCTATCTTATTATTTTAAAGAGAGAGAGAGAAAAAAGCCGAGGCTCAGATAACTTAAGTAATTTCAAGAGCTTTTGAACCAGGCCCACGGCTTTCCCACTGTACCACACCACCTTGTACTAGGCACTTTGACTTTTCCAGAATCCTATATTTAATGAAAAAATCAATTTACAAATACACTGGTGAAAATTGTACACATTTTGTAAATAGCCAAAGGTAAAACACCAAACCCACCTCTAGTTACCATTCGGTATCTTTGATCTTCTCAGCCATGTTTCTGAAAAGAAGTTCCTCCGTATTTGGCCACCACTTCCTCACTGTCCTTCACTCTTGAGCACCTTCCCATTGGGCCTCAGCCACCACAGCCATTGGAAGTGCTGGTGCCTGGGCTGCCAGGACTTTCCTCCGATGAGTTTTACTTGAACTTTCAACAGCTTTCAACAAGGTAGGCCAATACTTTTCTATGATAGTTGCATTTAGACTCACCCAAGACTTATTTTTTTAAAACATTCAGACAGCTTGTGGTTAAGTTGGTGTAGGGTGGGACTTCATCATTAGCACAATGGGCAGTACTCAGGGGATTTAACAGGATAGTAACATAACTTGATTATGATGACTTCAACTAGAGTTGTAACATTAGAGATGAAGAGGAGGAGAAACATTTGAGAATAGACTCAGTGGGATTTGGTGACTGATTAGATACAGAACACGCTTGGCTATTTGGATCTGGAGCTCACTCAGAAAAGAATCAGAGGTTCTGATTAAAAACAGCGTCATTAAAAACAGGACAATGATAGGCCTGACCAGGCAGTGGCACAGTGAGCTTTGGACGGGGACGTGGAAGACCAAGGTTTGAAACCCCAAGGTCACTGGCTTGAGCACAGGGTTGCTGGCTTGAGCATGGTATTATAGACACAACCTCATGGTTGCTGGCTTGAGCCCAAGGTCACTGGCTTGAACAAAGGGTCATTAGCTCTGCTGTAGCTCTCCCCTCCCCCCCATCAAGGCACATATGAGAAAGCAATCAATGAACAACTAAGGACCCACAGCAAAGAATTGATGCTTCTCATCTCTCTGCCTTCCTGTCTGTCTGTCCCTATCTGTCCTTCTCTCTGTCTCTGTCTGTCACAAAACAAAAACAAAAACAAAACAATAGGCCCACAATGGAGTCACTTATGCTAAGTCTCGTGTTACTAAACCAAGTTTAATTTAATTATAGTTTAGGATCTCCCAGAAATGGAATCTTAAACCAATCAGTCAGAAATCACCTAATAGACCCTTGCCATCCCCTAAAGGGAAGTAATCTTGCAATAACCACTCTGCCTTTTACTGAATATACCTTCCTTATTCTTTCTCCCTTCTGCCAATAAGTCTTTCATTTTGTATAGCTCCTCCAAGTTGCTTTCTATCTGCTAGATTGGATACTGCTTAATTGATGAATCACTAAATATAGCCAATGAGATCTTTAAAATTTATTCAGTTGAATTTTGTTTTTTTTACAATATATAGATTGTATATAAGGCCAAGAGTGGATGAAATCATCAATGGAGAGGAAAGGAAAGGAGAGGAAAGGAGAGGAGAGAGAGAGAAGTGGAGAACAGGGCAAGTCCTATGAAGCTCTATAATGTCAAGACCAGTAGTAGAGAAGGCAGAGCCAGCAAAATAAACCATGAAAAAAAGTGGCCAGTGAAGTACAAGAAAAACTGAGAGAGCGTGGTGTCCTAGGGGCAAGGAAAGAGGAAATCAAAGTGGAGAAGATGATTTATATAGTGTTTGTCAGCCTACCTGCACATTAACATTAACCACAGACCTTAAAAATAACAAACTGAAGGCTCTTTTTCTGCCTGCCCCCATCCCCTCACCTGCCCCCGGCTGACACTCTTAATTCTGAGAGTCTCGAATTAAAGGTCATGCCCTGAGCCTCAATATAAAAATAGCCCTTTTCTCTATGCTCTGCACTTTCTCTCCTCAGCACTAGACAAGATTTGTAATAATAAATGTACTGGTGTTTTCTTTGTTCAAAGATGGCTTCTTGGCCAGACAGTGGACTCAGTATGAAAGAGCAGGGACCATGTTGTTTGTTTGTATCTCTGTTCTCAGGGTCCTGCCTATACCTGGCATGTAGGAGGTGCTCAGTAAATGCTTGAGTGAATGCTTAGGAAAACAAGTTTATTTGGCTTTTACCCAACCATCTATGTTATTAGTGATGATAGAAGAAATTTTAACCCAGAACTCTTTTACTTGAATAATTTAAGAGTTTTTACTTTATATATATATATATATAAATTTATTTACTGATTTTTATTTTAGAGAGAGAAAGAGAAAAAACATCAATTTGTTGTTCTACTTATTTATGCATTCCTGGTTGTTTCCTGCATGTGCCCTGACCTAGGATTGAACCTGCAACGTTGGCATTTGGGGATGATGCTCTAACCAACTGAGCTACCTAGCTAGGGCCAATTGTGGAGTTTTTAAACTGATTGATATATTTCAGGTTATTTTCTCTTTTTCAGAAAAGTGAAGCTCACATCTTTATTGCTTTGGGGGATGGGGTCATCTCAGGAGCTCTTAGTGGGGTGGGTCTGTTTCTTCTTCACGGTCACTGGCTTCTGTGGCCGCAGCTCTGAGGCTGTTCTGTGTGCGGTCACGTGCAAATGGGAGAAGGTATTTGTTCTTGCAGATCACGTGCTGGACACTGTGGAGGACGACCCCGTGCGCTTGTTGATGGGGATCCCCACGTAAGAGGTGGAGAACTTTCACTAGCTAAAATGGCGTGCAGCAAGCCTTTATTTGGGGTCGAAGAATTGCCGATTGGGAGCACAGATTCAAGCCCACATAGTTTCCCGTTTACAGGGTGAAAGCAAGAAGTTTTTATGAGAAAAAGAAAAAATAATCATATGGAAAGAGGAAAACGGTTGCCGTTGGTGCTGACAAGCTGGGATGCTTTCGTCTATACAGAACTGGTTATGGATTTTATCTTCAGATAGAAGGTCTTTGTGATCAAGAAGTTTGCTTTACTCTCGACTTCACACACCGTGACAGCTTAGACCAGTTCAAAGGTTCAAAGAACACGAGTAGTGCAGTTTCTCTGGAATGACTGCTCTTGCTCCAATATAAAATGGCCCCATTTGTGTTATTTTTCACAAGTTATTGCAAGAAATGGGACAAAAGGCCAAATATTATAACAAAAGGTGTTTCCTTTGTTTTTATTGCTTAGGAAATACCAAGGGTGTTGGGAATTGTGAGCCAGAAACCATGGACAAAAATCAATATATATATATATATAATATATATATATAATTTTTTAATCATAAATCACAATACCACAGAATGAATTCTGGAAACTCAGCACCTACACCCCAGGACATCATTTCATTAGTGGAGAGTCACAGGTAGAAGATTTAAGTGACATTTGTTGTACTTTGCTCTGCATTAAGTCCTTTCCATGTCTTAATTTGGTTTATTTTGAGAAAAGAAGGGCAAGCCCCCTCCTCCCTGAGAAAGAAGAAATGAAAAGAATACTAGGGAAATGAAAAGAATACTAGCCAGCAGGGATAACTGAGTCAGCCAGTTATAAATTAACTATATCCCATAGTTCTCTAAATATCATAGTTGCTTAGAGTTACAACACAAAGCAAGAAAAGAAGGATCTGTATGTAGCTATGACTAATGATCTGGACCCCTGCTTGCTGACCCCACTGAAACTCCAGCTCCCCTCTCCTTGAGTACTGGAAACCTTAAACAAAAAAATCACACACCCATTGCTTAGATACTGTAAAGGTATATAACCTGTGAGAAAATACAACAGGTTTTGGTGCTACTAGTCTCATGTGCTCTGCCAGCTTTAATAAATTCTCCTTCCTTCATCAATTAAGTTATCTGAATGTCTTATCTCCATCGGGTCGCTTCCTGCTACTATTTATTTATTTTTTATTTGGAGGGGGCGTAGGGAGAGAGAGAAAGAAAGGAAAGGAAAGAGAGAGGAGAGAGAGAGAAAGAAACATCAACTCATTGTTCCACTTAATTGTGGAGTCATTACTTCCTTCTCATATGTACCCAACCAGGCTGTACCCAGTGACCTTGGGGTCTAACTGATTTTCTTGGGAATGAGCTGGAAACCCCAGGATCTAGCTGGTGATGCTGAGATCAAATTGGCGACCTCAGTGCTCCAGGACAACTCTGTATCCACCATGCCACTGGCCAGAGCTGGTTTATTCTTTTCAATAGTTGTAAGAGAAAATCATTATTAGCCTCATTTTCCAGATGAAAACTGATGATAAAACAATTTACTAACTTGCTAAAGGTAAAAGATGGCACAAAGGATCAGGTAATCACATCAGACTCCCAGGATCAGATATCTTACACAGTAGCAAGCTTTACTAATAGTTTCAAGGATACAAATAACTTCAAGGCACAGGTGAAGGGGGGGTGTCTGAGACCCACCAACTTAACTCCCAGGTTATTTCTTGCTGAAGTGGGGCTGGTTCTGGCTCTGATTAACAACAAGATGTCTAAGTGATGTGTGCAGTAACATCACATATGGAAGAGAGCTTTTTCTTGTATGAAACATCTTCATTTTATATTTCAGTTGTCACATAGATTACATGGCATTTTTTAGGGAGCAAAATCTGCAAATTGCATATTATCATAGTAATCAATTCTGGACAGATCTTGCCCAAAGCCTTCCATGAATAAGGTTTTTTTTCCTACATAAAGTATTATTGTGTTTGCCTGGAGGTCTGTCATTAGAAAGCTTACAAGGAAATTTGACCAGATTACCTTCTTTCTTTTCCAGGGGCATTTCCTCAGTAAAGAGAGAGTGTTACAGAGCTAGTAAATATCAGCATTATCATTCAAATTACTCTCTGTCTCATTTGCAAGTCCATTCTTTCCAATACACCATGCTCTTTCCAAACTTTAGGGGATTTCACAAATATCAATGCCTCTCAATGTGTCTCAGCTTTTAATTTTAGTGAACACTGTCATCAACATCTCTCAAACTGCTGTAACTAGCCCTTCACACGCTTGTTTCTCCTGCTGTGACGGACAGCCAGTCTGATTTGTAGAAGAAAGAAGGAAGCTGAAAAGAAAAAAATGCAAGGAAGAAGGGAAAGATGATTCAGCTAATGGCATTTTATTTGAACTGGATGTTAAGTGGGTGATTCTGCTTTCACAGTTAGCTGGGTAATAAGTATTATAGTCACTTCTTAGTTTCAACTGACAATAAAGTAGTAGTTTGTTTACAAAAGTGGCACAATAATCCTTGGACTTCGATTTTCAGGCAATAACTTTATAGATGGTGGTATGCAACAGCCAATTCGTAACAGATAGTGAGAGTCCATTGTGGCCTCTCTTCCCCGCATGCAGCAGTGACGTCACTCATATGGTTGGCTTAGAATTATCCACAGTAACAGTATTTATATCACAGAAATGACCAAATACTATAAACCAGCACTTTTTTCTTCCCGGAAAGCTGGTTGCTGAACATTCATCAGCATGTCAACATTTGCAGATAAGAGCATTAATCTGATACCAAAATTAGAAAATCAAGTGAAGAATCAAAATATTAACTACCATAGACAATTAGAGTTTAAAGGTATTGCATTTTCCGGGAGGGGCAATAAACAATGTCCATTTCTTTCCCTTTTTGAGTTTGGAATCAACAGAAACCTGATTCAGGGTCCCAGCATAGCTCTGCAGCCAAGTGGGCTTCCTAATTCCTTGTCCCTGAACTGAGTTCACCCATCTTGTTTCTGGCAGAGCTGAATCATCACAGCCTGTGAGTTGCATGTTGGAGCAGAGAATGTGTTCTGAGGTCAAGCTTTTCTCAGTAACAGAGAGACTGAGAGAAAGAGATGGAGAGACAGGGCTGCACCATGCACAGTGAGGCGTTCCAATCACACTGTCTGGGTGGGTCACTTCTCTTCCCTGGGGGAGAGATATTGACAAGAATGGAAGAGAGGAAAGAAAACCCTACTTTATGTGGAAGAGAATGGTTTGCTCTACAATATATTTTATTTTAATCCACTTTCTTATGACTTATTAAAATCAGATATTGATCATATAGCTCTAGGTATTTTACTCTGTAGTCCTGTTATCAGAGAAGACTTGAGTCCCTGGGGCTTTTCCCTCCTTGGTTCTTGTCATGCTGGGAGAAGGAATTCCAATGAGGGGCAGGGTGCAGTGTTTGAGCAAAACAAACAGTTTATTATGAAGCAAAGCTATACACTTGGCACAAGGCACAAGTGGGCAAACTCAGCTAGTCTGAGTGCCCTGCCTGTTGGAATCTCAGGAGTTATATACTCTTAGCTTCAAGGCTTCATTTCTCTGTTATCAGGGCCAATAGACAGGGTTTCATGGTACCTCTTTGTAGTTTCTCTTGTTAACTGCTGGGACACCTGGTTATCTTGTTTTGTCTGGTCATAAGACTGCTGACTCCCTCATTTCAGTGGATGAGATAAACCCCCTTTGCTCCCCTTCCCCTTTTCCTGCCCTCATAATTGTCTTTCCCACCTAACATTCCTGCTGGATTGAACGGTTGAAATGATAAGGTGGGAATGTTTTCAAACCTTTTTATGGCAAGAGGTGGTGGTTGTAGCGGCGTATTTTACCTACAGAAGCACCTAAACATATGCTAGGCAGTTTTGATCTCTCTTGTGTTAAAAAGTTGTCAAAGACATTTGTGTTATATCTTCCAGTGTTAAAATATGGAAGCATTTTCATCAAGCAACCAAGTAATTCATTGAAAAGGAGTTAATGAGACCAGGCATTTATTTAAATGACTTACTGTTCCGCTGAATTGGCTAGCTGCTCAAAAGAATTGACATCAGTCCAGGGCTGTTAACTCCAGCAGCCTGCCAGGCAGACAGCATCTCTTTCTCTGTCAAATCACAGCATAATAAAGTTTTGTCTACATTTCTAGTTTCACATAGAAATATTTAAAAGAATGCACAATCCAAATATTTTTGTTTAAATTGTAAATATGATACACTATCCCTTGCACTGAGCAAAGGGTTTTCTTGGGGGGGGGGGGCAGAATAATCTCAGGCTTTTGTGTGCCTCCTGACTTTTCTTAAGGTCTAATCAGGTCAAATACCAAAAGAAAAATCTTTATATTAGATTTGTCTAATAAACTAGTCCTTCGGAGGATGGCTGTAATTTAAGCAGCATGCTCTCAGAAAGGTGGACTTTGGGGACCTCTAGATTTGGTCAAAATCCAGCCTAGGTTGGTGATGATTTGACTGTGTACATCTGCACAGTCATCCACGGGAAATGAGGTGGTTCCTTCTTAGCATCACAGAGCCTCAGAGCTGGTACCAAGTGACACCATTGTTGGCAGGCATAGCAGAAGGCCAGGGACAGGGTGATCATTGCTAGACTCCATCTCTGTGCCCGGGTGAGGAAACACTGGTGCACCATTGTAAGGAGGCTTGTTGTCCTGTGCATGTTGGCCCCCAAATGAACAGTACCAGGGCACCTCAGCTCTGGAGTGAACTGCTTGCCTTGTTCACAACCTCAGGCCCCCACATTACTTAGGAGTATCAATGCATTTTGCCTTTTGTTTGTTTGACTTCATTTTAAGGAATGTTTCATGTCCCTACTCCCATTGAAAAAGGTATCATATTGATTACAATTTTGGCATTGATTATTATTACTAATGCTATTTTGCTACAAGAGTCCTATTATAGAGAGTATTTCTATAGGATTTTTACTGAAAATATTAGACTCTGATTTGCATATAACTTGCATTATACATGCATGTTGTTCATTTATTGTCAAAAATCATAGATGCCTCTTCACCCTCTAATGCTCCTTCCCCTTTAGAGGCCTCGAACAACATTTCTTTTAAACTTAATCCTCCTTAGACTTTCTTCTTTACTTCAAAGAAAAAAAATCATTTGTAGGAAGGGTTCTGATTATATGTATAATATAAAACTTTGACATTTCACAGATGACAAAAAGATGAATAGAGTATTGAAACCCCACATTTTGGTGAGGTCTGCTTGCAGCTGGAGTTCCAGCTGATTTGTTATCTGTTATTATTTGCTTATTAAATAAGATAGACACATTGTCATTTTATGAAGGAATTCTTAAATAGTTATTATTATTGAAGAAAGATTGTTGACAGTTATTTAAATGATTGAAACTCTTGCTATTTGATAGACCTGTGGCATCATTTGGAATTCTCCTTTGTCAGTTATTTAATATATATTTTATAGACACCTGCTATGAGCCAAGACACATGCTGTGCTGGGAATATAGGATGGTGGACCAAAAGCCTTGTCTTTGTCTCCTTCCTTATTGCAGCTCACAATCTGGGTATGGTGATAGATAAGTAAAGGCGGAGTTATGATACTGAATTGTAAAGACAATAATAAGGGCAGAGTAGGAATCCCAGTTGGGCTGAAGTTGAGTCTTGACTATATTTAAAGTATGAAATAAAACAAAATTTCTTTTCTTAAGAATTTTCTATATCCACACAAAAGAGTAGAGAAAAACTCGGGAGTTTGTATAAAACTGAATGTAGACATAATCAAACATTTGGTGTGGATGTGTGTTGTACTACTTTTGAAGTATGTGAGGAGACATGATAGAAGCCATATTGCAGGAAGGTGGACTCTGATATGATGAACAAATTTACAGAGGCAGATTAAGGTCAGTTGAAGCCCCGGGTGCAGAAGAAAATATTGGGTCCCTTGTCATTAGAAAAAAGTATAAAGTTGGGGTTTTGCAGAGCCCTTCAGAAGTCTGGGCCCAGGGCACGTGCCCAGTGCACCAGGTGTTAAATCCATCTTTGCAAATTTAACAACAGGACTAACAAATGGAGAGAAGTTCTTTCATATAAGTCATGGCAGTGGTTCTGAACTCATGTAACCTCTTCCAGCATTCCTGGATATCAGTGAGTGAATTAAAATTCCTCTTGTTTAGAAATTCAGGCAATCTTTGATCCTCTAAATAATTTACAACAGAGAAGAAAACAGGTATTTATCACTTTGCAAGAGATTGCAGAGGAAGGGGAGCATGGTGAAGATGTCCAGCATCAGCAGTGATAAGCAGTAGTAATCTACATCTCAGTAGGGACCCTGCAGAGTTCTGAGTGATGGGGCTAGTGCTCCGAGGGCTTGGATTGACAGAAGCCAGCAGAGGCAGTAGTATACTGTAACATA
The DNA here is from genome assembly GCF_036850995.1 of Saccopteryx leptura. Classification (NCBI taxonomy): domain Eukaryota; kingdom Metazoa; phylum Chordata; class Mammalia; order Chiroptera; family Emballonuridae; genus Saccopteryx; species Saccopteryx leptura. The sequence continues at coordinate 147,651,458 of NC_089504.1, forward strand.
CCTTCTCCTTGCTACCTCTCTCTCGTTTTGCACATTTGAACATTGTCTGAGGTCAAAAATTGCATGAAATGGCCATAGAGACCAACGCAAATAGTGGCCCAGACTAATTCTTGAGTGTGTGCAAGACCCTCCTTGGGAAATCCCATGGGCTTCTAAAAGACCCCACAAGGAAGTTCCATTATGAACTAATTAGTAGGGGCTTAGCTCAATCAAGATTGGGTATGAATATTAATGAATCCTCTACTCCCAAATTGGGAAGAATTCTTTTTTTTTATAGATTTTTATTTATTCACTTTTAGAGAAAGAGAGAGAGAAGTGGAGAGGAGCAGAAGCATCAACTCCCATATATGCCTTGACCAGGCAAGTCCAGGGTTCCAAATCAGCGACCTCAGTGTTCCAGGTCAATGCTTTTATCCACTGTGCCACCACAGGTCAGGCGGGTAGAATTCTTAATCCTGAATCAAATTCTTGTTTTTTTACTTTTTTTTTCCCAGTTCCATCCCAAATCTGCCTAGATGCCATTCATCCTGGATCCACTAGTTGCTTAGTTGTTTCAATTCTTTTTCAAATTAGAATCCTAAATACATAAAGCCAATGCACATTATTCTGATGTGCACATTACCATCTCTGTAGAAAGCAAGGGGGCTAACATCAGTGACATTCGTAAAGTGGCCATCCTTAGCCCCACTTCTGAGATAAAGAGGGAATCCCTCTCTGATGTGTAACATAAGGTGCTTCTCTCTCATCTGTTGCTTAACTTGTACAACGTCTGACATTGTTACCCATGAAGCAATCCCTCGTCCAGGCAGAGTACTTGGAATTCACTCCAGTGATAAACATAAGAAACAAATCGCTCAACAAACCAATGGGAGCAAAAAAGGAAAAGACTAAGCTTCCAAATTTAAAAATGTTTATCCGTAATTATATATATATACTGCTCACAAAAATTAGGGAATATTTCAAGATAAATATGAAGCGATAAAAGATCCCCTTACTTTTGTGAGCAGTATCTTCATTTGTTCAGGGTAATAAAAGGGTACAAAGGGAAGGAAAGCACAAATATGTACACACACACACACACAAAAGGACACACACACCAGCTTGTATTTTGCTAAATATAAAGAAAACATAAATTGTGAAATATTAATTCAGTTTCTTAATTACCTAATCAATCCTTATTGAAAATGATTTTCAAGTTGTCAGGGGTACTTAAATAAATATACTACTGTATACTTAAATATGTAGATAACTTCTAATATAAAAAAGAGATGGGAGGCCAAGTTTTCCTTGAGCACATTTTACCAAAAATTGGCATATAAGAATAAATAGGTACTAGGAGAGTTCTGAAATCCTCTGCCTAGTCCCCTTTGTAAAAGAATAAAATACACAGAGTGAGCAAGCGCTGTGACATGTATGTGCCTTGATCTTCCAAGGATTCCATCCTGTAGGCAGTTTTAAAACAAGGCCACAAATTCTTTGACCCACTTCCCATTAAAGGGTGGCATCTATATTCCCCTCTCCAAACCCGAGAAGATATGTGAGTCCCCCAGAAGGGCTGTGTGACTTCCTCTTGGAGGCCTGAGATGCCATGTAAGCAGTCTTACTTCCTGTGACCACCATGCTGGCGAGGCAGCATGTGGGTGCTCAGTGGACAGTCCCATTGAGTCCAGCTTTCCTGATGTCCCTGCAAAGGCACCAGGCATGTGAATGGGCCATCGTGGAGTCTCCAAACCCACCTTCTGCTGACTGACCACTGAGTGACCTCTAGCAGCAGCATGAGAAACAAATCACCCAAAGTACCTCAAAAATACTGTTTTTCCACCTGACCAGGAGGTGGCACAGTGGATAGAGCATCGGACTGGGATGCGGAAGACCTAGTTTTGAAACCCCGAGGTCGCCAGCTTAAGCGTAGGCTCATCTGGTTTGAGCAAAGCTCACCAGCATGGACCCAAGGTTGCTGGCTTGAGTAAGGGGTCACTTGGTCTGCTGTGGCCCCCCAGTCAAGACACATACGAGAAAGCAATCAATGAACAACTAAGGTGCCACCACGAAGAATTGGTGTTTCTCATCTCTGTTCCTATCTGTCTGTCCCTTTCTCTGTCTCTGTCAAAAAAAACCCCATTGTTTTCCCATGCCGTTTCAATTATTATGGCTTACATTTAAAAACCTCAATTTCAATGAAAAGTTTTCAAGAAGGAACTGTATAAATGAAAAGAGTTTCTTCTTCAAATCTGTTCAAAGCCATAAAATCATGATATAACAGAATGATTGTTGATTTGAGCCACTGTGTTTTGGGATAGTTTGTTACCCAGCTAAAGAATAGGTAAGTGGAACAATCCCCATAAAAAGCCACTTTTTACCAAGCCCATTGTGCTCTGAAATGTTACATTCTCTCTCTCTTTTTTTTTTCAAGTTCAGAATTGCATTTTGTACAACGTTGAAGGTATAGGGTTAAACGATGTCAAAACAGTCTTATTTGGACTAGATCTCAGTTTCTTTTGGCTTGAGTTGGCTTTTATTGGCTGGTCTAGGGATCTCATCACCAATGGGGAATCATGTTTGGGTTCTAAGTATTCAGCACCTAACTAATGAATGAATTTCTGAGGTTTAACTGTTTGTTGATTGGAAACTGTTTCAATGGAAAGCAACTCTAGCTCTGGGAACCTACTGGGCTGCTCAGGTCAGAGCTGTCTGCTGACTCAGTGGCCTGGCTGCACGTGGCAGCGCCGGCCCATCAGCCTGTTCTCCAGCACTCTGACCTGTGCACTCCGCTCCAGTGGGCCGGGACCCCTCCCCCGACAGTCCTGAGATGCTCAGTAGCATTTTGTTTCTATCTCTTCCATGATGCTTTTCACATTCTGCCTTGAATTTTCTTTATTTATACACACTTATATTTTTCTCTTCTGCTAAACTGTAAGCTCCCCGAAAGCGGGAGTTATGCTGCATTAATTTTCTATCATTGATTGGACAGTGCGTGCTGCCTTATGAGACAGATAAATATTTAACTAATAAATGTTTCTTTCCCAAAATGACTGTAATGGCCAATGGATGGTGTTCAGGCCTTAAATTGCCAGTCTGCGGAGCGTGTCTCCTTTCTTTTCATTATTGAGAACCACAGAATCTCAGAGCTGGCTGGGAACTTAGGGATCATTTGCAGGTGGGGGAACCGAGGGCAGAGGCGGCTGAGTGAGTGAGCGCCGGGCCTGCAGCCCCAGTCTCCTGACTCCACACTAGAACTGCTTCCATCACACTAGCAGCCTCCTGTGTAGTTGATTTACCTGTGAGCTTCATCCTGGAGTGGTGACAATATACCATAAAGGAGCTGCTCTGCCGATCTCACTCTAGCTAGTTTGCCTTTTGATCAATCACTCAATTTTGCTTTTCCATCCCATCTCAACTATCGCGGTTACATCATTTTAACAACTCATTTCAAGTATTAATTTTCAAGTAGGAACTTGGTAGGGCGAGGGTCTCCTTCAAATAAATACTTTTTGGAATGCTCTCAGAACCATATTAAATATATTCATTGACTCAGTAGGTAGACGTCACATATTTTTCATTAGTATTGCAACAGATTGCTCAGTAATGTTTTTCTATTTATCATGCTATCATTAATTTTTTTCCATACTCCACATTATTATTTGCTTTGTTTATTCCTCAGAATAGTTACTGCTGTTTTGGATGTGCTTTTCATTTATTCATTTGGAAAATATTTCTTGGAGCTCCTTTGCACACTGCCCTAGGAGCTGGGAATAGAATGCCTAATGGGACAGGGATGGTCCCTGTCTTCACAGAGATTACAATTTAGCCTTGTCTTTTTTTTTTTTTCTTCTTCAGAGACAGAGAGAGAGAGTCAGAGAGAGAGATAGACAGGGACAGACAGACAGGAACAGAGAGATGAGATGCATCAATCATTAGTTTTTCATTGCTCATTGCAACACCTTAGTTGTTCATTGATTGCTTTCTCATATGTGCCTTGACCGTGGACCTTCAGCAGACCAAGTAACCCCTTGCTCGAGCCAGTGACCCTGGGCTCAAGCTGGTGAGCTTTTGCTCAAACCAGATGAGCCCTCGCTCAAGCTGGCGACCTCGGGATCTTGAACCTGGGTCTTCCACATCCCAGTCCTATGCTCTATCTACTGTGCCATTGCCTGGTCAGGCGTATTTAGCCTTGTCTTGGCTCTCTTGTTTCTGCCTTTCCTTCTGACCCATTTTGAAATTCCCTGGGGAGAGGGGAAAAGAATATTTTGCGTCTCATCACATTTTACATCCAAAGACCGGGACTTGGCTTACTGTTCACGGTCCATACTTCTCTCTTCTATTTTCATTCCCAAGACCTGGGGCTCTACTGCTCATACGCAGTGATTGCTCGCACCTCTGGATCTTTATGCAAGGCCATTCCCAGACTCTTGAATGTCCTCACCACCCTTTGATGTCAGTAAGACACCTGTTCATCCTTTAAGGTCTAGACCATATGTTCCTTTCTCATGAAACTTCCCATTCTCAGCCACACTAACCACCTTTCAAGTGCTCAGTAGCACCCAGATTCTTAGTTATGAATATACAACCAGTCTAGAATATATTTAAGTGCAATTAGAATACTAGGATTTTATAAAAAAAAAGAACTCAAAAGAGACTTTTAGGCCCTGGCCGGTTGGCTCAGTGGTAGAGCATCGGCCTGGCGTGCAGAAGTCCCGGGTTAGATTCCTGGCCAGGGCACACAGGAGAAGCGCCCATCTGCTTCTCCACCCTTCCCCTCTCCTTCCTCTCTGCCTCTCTATTCCCCTCCCGCAGCCGAGGCTCCATTGGAGCAAAGATGGCCCGGGCGCTGGGGATGGCTCCTTGGCCTCTGCCCCAGGTGCTAGAGTGGCTCTGGTCGCAACAGAGCGATGCCCCAGAGGGGCAGAGCATCACCCCCTGGTGGGCATGCCCGGTGGATCCCGGTCGGGCGCATGCGGGAGTCTGTCTGACTGTCTCTCCCCGTTTCCAGCTTCAGAAAAATACAAAAAAAAAAAAAAAAAAAAAAAGGAGAGATTTTTACCCTTTTTATGTAATATATGCATATGCTAAAAAGTCAGTTGTGTGAAGTCCCAACTTATTTCATTCCATTGAGGAAACTACGGCTAGAAGTCTGCTGTAATCTCTTCCAGATAAAAACTCTCTGCACATATGAATAGGAATCCTAAGAATTTTGTAGGGGAACTGGATGGAATTATTTTAATTTTATTTAGACAAATAAAAACCAGAGAAGAAGCAGGAAAACTATGTAAAAGAATAGTGAAAGAAGATATAGGGAGGGGAAAAGCTTTCTTCAGCCCCCTTAAGGTCTCTGGCTGGGTTTGAAAATTAAACTGACATAAACAGGGCTATAGGAAAAAAAGCATACAGATTTATTTAAGTTCCATATGACAAAGGGATCTTCATAGGAAAAACCCATTAGACCTGAGTATTTTTTTTGCTGGGTTGATGAAGAATGAGGATGATAGATCAGAGAAGAATATCATAGGTCAGAGACTATAAAGTAAGTGTGGGAATCTGGGGAAAATGTAGCAAATCGTGTTTGTTAGGATTCTTCTGTGTGCCTGTGTCTTCAGGGTTAAGGATGCTCCTTTCCTTTTGGGGAACTGAGATGTCACAAAGGAAAAGACAGACATATGTAATAGATTAAAATCAAAAGAAAGATTAAAGACTGGGGAAAATGTTTGCATTACATATAAGGTCCAAAGGATTTCCTCAAAATGTTAAGACAACACAACAAAAAACCTAATAGGAAAGTGAACAAGGGACATGAAAAGAAAATACACAGAATAGGAACTCTATATATATTCAATAAACATAGGAAGTTATTTGATTTCCCAAGTAGCCAGGAACATTTAGATAAACTGTATCATTTCCATCCATCAGATTGGCAAAACCATTTAAAAATAATAGCATCTAATGCTAGAGAAGCTCTCAAGCATTTTGCCATCTCAAGAGACAGATATATATATATATATATATATATATATATATATATATATATATATATATATATATATTTAACAAGTAAAGCTTGAGCCCTCATGCATTGCTGATACGTAAATTACTAGCTTTTTGAAAGAAAGTTGGTATATTCATTAAGATTTGAAGTCCATATTGTCTTTGACTCAACAGATACATACTCAGAAGCCCATCCCATACAAATAAATTCACAGAAAGTTAGGATACATACCAAAGGGTGGTTAAAGCATTGTTTGAATTAGGAAGGAAGAAAAAAGAATGAAGTGAAAACAAGTGGAATGTCTAACAATAGAGAAATGATCAAATATTGAACTGTCTGCAATATGAAGCAATTTTTAAAAAAATTTATCAGGCCTGGCCAGGAGGTGGCACAGTGGATAGAACATCGGACTGGGACGCAAAGGACCCAGGTTTGAAACCCTGAGGTCAACGGCTTGAGCATGGGCTCATCCGGCTTGAACGCGGGTGTAAAGCCAGTAGCCACGGCCACCATCACAGCCGCCTGGCCAATGCAGGTTCGCATTTGATTCGGACAGTTGGTAATGGAACATATGAAGCCAAGAACTGGTGGGTCATTAGCTTAATCCTAGCTTGCACCCGGCGGGCAAGAAATACACACAGTGGGAAAAGACTTCCCTTTCAACTCAGGGCTCCCAAAGCCACTGACTTATCCGAGTTTCCTAGAATCAAAGGTTTCTACCTCACCAGCCTCATTCACCTCTGTTCCCCATCTCCTTCTCCCTGCACAAACTCTGCACAAACTGGCCTCTCCCTCAGCACTCCGCCATCTTGGCTGCTTCTCTCCTCCATGTGGCCTTTATCTGCTCTCCTCCTAGAACGTAATCCCACTTCCCTGGAACAACGTGATCTCTTTTCCTTTTAAAACCTTTTGGCGCAAAAGCCCTCCCATGAATACAATCACACGCATCCCAAGCAAGAAGGGCAACTAATACCATCACCTGGGTGACGGGCTTCCACATGGGCAATGCCATCTTTAACAAAATGAGCATAATATATTTTATCTGCCCAACAGCGGGTTCACCAGCTTGAGCGCGGGGTCCTGGCTTAAGTGTGGGATCATAGACATGACCCCGTGGTCTCTGGCTTGAACTCAAAGGTCGCTGGCTTTAAACCCAAGGTCACTGGTTTGAGCCAACGTCACAGGCTTGAGCAAGAGTTCACTCACTCTTGTAGCCCCCCCCCCCCCCCCCCCCGTCAAGGCACATATGAGAAAGCCCTCAATGAACAAGCAATCAATGAACAACTAAGATATTGCAACGAAGAATTGATGCTTCTCATCTCTCTCCCTTCCTGTTTGTCTGTCCCTATCTGTCCCTCTAACTCTCTCTGTCTCTGTAAAAAAAAAAAAAAAAGTATCAGAACTATACTCATTGACGAAGAGAGATAACCCTTAGTTGTTAAAAATGTTTAAAAAGAAAATTGCTGAAAAATGTGGGCAGCATGATTCCATATTTGCCAAAGTAAAGCAAACCAAAAGCAAGCGAATAAAACCTTTGTCAGTGCCTTTATGTATTTGATGTACAAAGTGTGGAAGCTCTTAATTCCATTACCTTAGGAAGTGAGTATAGAAAGATGGGGATAGGGGATGATAATGAATGCTTTGGACTTTTTAATTAGGTGTTTTCTATTGTTTAATTTGTGATGAGGACATCCTTTCTAAGTTAAATAAGACAACTCTTCTTTGAGCACTCCAATCTTTCTTTCATTATACCTTTAAATGCTACGGTTTTCTGTCATTATTCCATATTCCCCACTGAGGAAGACAACCATTTTCATCTCTCTCAGATGGCCAGCTCAGGACTTTCTCCCCGCTATGAAGCTTTTTTCACTTGCTGCCCATGTGGACTTTCTCTGCCCCTGTTTGTTACTGTTGTTTTAGCACCAAGCAGAGTTAATGGTGTTTTAAGCTTACGTCTCGTCTCTAGAGGTCTGCCCTTTGCTACAAGTATACATTCTAAGGGCAGAGACTGTGTTTCACCACTCAACAACCTCCAGCTCAGTCAGGCTTAAATGTTTCTTGAGTGGAGAGGCTAAGTCTTTGAAGGGGAGACTTACCTTGTCTGGCATAGTTCATGAGCCTATTTATGGTGCTATTCAAAAATATCATTGTTTCAGTCAGCAACCTTTTAAAAGACTTGATGATTAAGGAAATTATAAACGTTCTTCTGCTGAATGTTAGTGGAAAAAAAATCCCTAGGTTAGTTATATTTAAATTAGCCTTGAGAGGTTAAGCCCTTATATCAGGTATTTATATGTGTAATAAAAATGGATTTTCTGCCTAGTTTGCATTCATTTGTCTGCCCATCAAACACATACAGACATTGCTGGTGGACTTGAACGTGATAGGAAGGGGTTATAGCATACTCATTTTTCAAGGTTTACTTTTGTTTTGAATTCCCCAATCGAAAGTATCATTTAAAAAAATTTTTTTTGCTATAAAAGTAATACGTAATTATGGTATTTTTAAAAACTACATTCAGTGCAGAAATTTATAAAGACAAAAGTAAAAACCACCTACAATCTTATTATTTAGTAATTACGCAGTTAGCATTTTAACAATATATAATCTTTCAGGCTTTCTTCTGTGCCCATACCCACAGGTATTTTAACAAAAAGGGTTGTATTAATCATGTTATTTTGCAACCTGATTTTTTCACTTAAAATAAATCTGATTATTTTCCATATTAATAAGTATAGATCTGCGTTATCACTTTTAGTGGCACTTCTTATCTGGATATAACATAAATTATTGAACTAATTTCCTATTAATGACATTTTAAGTTGTTTCTAACTTTTCACTGGAATAAAAACACGTTGTGAGATTTCGATCTTGAATTCTGCAGTTGTCTGATTATTTTCCTAGGATAAATTCCTTATTGTGGAATTGCTAGGCCAAACAGCACATACATTTTAACGTTTTGGGAACATAATGCCAAATTTTTCTTCAAAAAACATTTTCCAGTTTCTATTCTGGTCAACATTGTAGGCAAGTGCCTGTTTTTCCTTTTTTTTTTTTTTTTTTTTTTGTATTTTTCTGAAGTTGAAAGCAGGGAGACAGTCAGACAAACTCCCGCATGCACCGGACCAGGATCCACCCGGCACGCCCACCAGGGGGCGATGCTCGGCCCATCTGGGGCGTCACTCTGTTGCCACTGAAGCCATTCTAGTGCCTGAGGTGGGATGCCTCCTCAGCAGCGCCTGGGCCAACTTTGCTCCAATGGAGCCTTGGCTGTAGGAGGGAAAGAGAGAGATAGAGAGAAAGGAGAGGGGGAAGGGTGGAGAAGCAGATGAGAGTTTCTCCTGTGTGTCCTGGCTGGGAATCAAACCCGGGACTTCCACACTCTAGGCTGACGCTCTACTACTGAGCCAACCAGCTAGGGTTGACAAGTGCCTGTTTTACCACATTTATCTGAAGCATTGAGTATTGTCATTCTTGTTAATTTGTATTTTCTTGATCACTAGTGAGGTCAAATATTCCTCAGTTTTTCTTCAAACTTTGATTATAGAGGTTTGTGTGTATTGAAGAAGTTTTTAATTTTTTATGTGTTTCAGCTATCATTTTTTTTAACCTTTTGGCTTTTAGGATCATATTCAGAAAGTTTTCTTTCATGACTAAGATAACAAGTTAATACACTTATGTTTTCTATTATACTATGTCATTTTGTTTTTCATGTTTAAACCTTTGATCCACCTTCCAGTTATTTTGGATTAAGTATGATATAGAGTTCTAGCTTAACCCCTGCCCTCCTTCACCATCACCACTTTTTTATTTTTTATTAAGTGAGAGGTGAGGAAACAAAGAGACAGACTCCCACGTTTACCCTTACCGGATCCATCAGGTAAGCCCCCTACTGGACAATGCTCTGCCCATCTGAGGCCATTGCTCAGTTGCTCAGCAACTTAGCTATTTTAGTGCCTGAAGTGAGGCCATGGAGCCATTCTCAGTGCCCAGGGCCAACTTGCTCTAATTGAGCCATGGTTGCAGTGGTTGGAGGAGTAGAGAGAGAGAGAAGGGGAAGGGAGGAATGGAAAAGCAGATGGTCACTTCTCCTGTGTGCCTGATCAGAAATCAAACCTGGACTTCTGCACACTGGGCCGATGTTCTACCACTGAGCCAACTGGCCAGGGCCCACCACCATTTTAATTGGTTATCATACTTCCTTTTAAAAATAATTTTTCCTTCCTCTGTTCAATTAAATTGTAATAGCAAATATTTAAATAGTGGTCTGCCCTGGCCAGAGATACTTCAGCTGGTTAGAGCATCATCCAGATGCGTTAAGGTTGTGGGTTCGATTCCCAGTGGGGGCACATACAGATCAATGTTTCTATCTGTCTGTCTCTCTCTCCCTTCCTCTCTATCTAAAATTAATTAAAAAAATAGTGATCTGTGTGCCCAGCACTATTCCACATGCTTTATGTATATGAACTCATTTAAATCTGAGTACTACATGATGAAACAGGTACTATTCTTATCCCCTATTTATTAATAAGGAAAATGAGGACAGAGAAGCTATGTAACTTGCCAAAAATCACATAGCAAATTGTTCTGGAGCCAGATTGGAATACAGAGAACTCAGGTCCAGAATCCACTCTCCTAAGCCCCACCGGCCCCAGCACAACACCTCGCGATGCACTTCTAACACTGCTCCATGCCCCTACACCTTCTCCATGCACCTGAGTGAGACCTGCTTTTCCTCCTTGCGCTTGAAACCTGCACACTCACAGCTCTTCAGTTCTTGCCTGGCAGGAAGACTGCAGTGCACACGGTTCCTCTCTCCTAACAAATGTCCGTGTCCTTGGTTCTGGGGACAGTGGATTAAGTATGTTTGCTGCAAACACAGTGTTTTGCTTACAGAAGCATGCATTTTCCTTTTCTCTATCATTAGTTCTCATTTTAATTGAAAAAAAATAACATAGGAACACAGCAAGCATTTATGCAGCACAAGAGTAAACACTGAAATGTGTCTATATTCTAGAACCTCTTTTCAGAGGCATTTACTAGAATTTTTTCTATTTACACATAGGTATATGTATATACCGTTTGCTTCCCATAAATAAGAATATTCTAAGTATCTCTTCATCTTTTTTCTTTTCTTTAACCTCAAAAACTTTTTTTTTTCATTTAAAAAAAGTATTTAGAATACCTTACCCAAGGCAGCAGTCACCCTTTTCCCACATCCTTTGGTGTGGGATCTGTTGGTGGCTCCCCACTGTCGTGTGTGGCTTTCTGAGCAGTGCTACCGTTACTGGCCCCTCCTCCTCCCCCCCCCCCCCATCCACTCTCCTTGTCCTCAGGAGTAGAGGTGCCTTCTTCACCAGTCTGTTGACAGACTGTCATTTCTTCAATGTGTGTCTACTCTGTCTCCATTGGAATGCTCTCATCTTTTATTTATATTTATTTTTATATTTTTTTCCATTGATTTGAGAGAGAGAGAGAGAAAGAGAGAGAGGAAGGGAGAGGGAGAAGTTCCAACTCATTGTTTCACTTAGTTGTTTCATTTATATAGTTGTACACTCATTGATTGCTTCTCATAGGTGCTCTGACTGGGGGTCAAACTGTGATTGGTATGCTGGGACGATGCTTTACCCACTGAGTAACCTCGCCAGGGCTCCTCTTCTTTTCTTTTGTTTTAAACATTTATTTGTTAATTTTAGTGTGTGTGAGAGAGAGAGAGAGAGAGGAACACTGAGCTGTTCCTGTATGTGCCCTGACTGGGGATTGAACTGGCAACCTCTGCGCTCTGGGAGGATGCCCCAACCAACCAAGCTATCTGCCAGGGCATCTTTTCTTGGGTGTTATTACTGCTCGCTCTTCTTCAGGGACAGTACAGCTCTGACTGCTTTCAGCTTGCTCTGCTGCCTCCTTCTCCCTTTCCTCCTGCCTTTTACGAGCCTGTCTCTCTGCCTATGCAATTTCAGTTGCAATTATTTTTCCATCTCCACTTCCATTTTCAAACTGCACAACCTTTAAAGTTCATTGTTAAGTGAGTCTGTGCTTTCAGGAATTTCCCCTTCTTTTCCTGGCATTGCTTCTGTATTTGAAGAAGTTTGGCTTCTAGGTATCGCTGATGAACCTTTAAGGACTGGACCAGTCATTTGAGGATCTACATTCTAGTTGTAACAACTGACTGAACATCTGTCACACCACTCTCACTAGAGATTTCACCAGTGAGCTGTGATTTCTCTGGAAACAGGCGGTGGTTGTCTGCTTCATTGAAAAGCCATCATCGTAATCGTGTGGACCTTCAGCAGACTGAATGCTCATGGAAGTCTCTGCTTTCTCCATGTGAGATGGCCTCTGTCAACTTTCTCTAAAGGCAGCTTCTTACATTTACATGACTTCTTACATTTATATAAGCAAGGTATGCAGGGGTGGGGGTGGGGTCGAATTATGGTAGGCCTTCATAGATTCATTGTACTCTTATCTTTTCTCCTTTGTATTCGTTTAAATACTTTTTTCTTCACCAGTGAGATCTTGACACATGCACCAATAATCTTGTCAAGCTCCCACAACTTTAGGTCAGGGTTGGGAGGCTTTATTTGGCCCTAGACCAGTGGTAGTCAACCTGGTCCCTACCGCCCACTAGTGGGCGTTCCAGCTTTCATAGTGGGCAGTAGCAGAGCAACCAAAGTATAAATAAAAAGATAGATTTAACTATAGTAAGTTGTTTTATAAAGATTTATTCTGCCAAACTTAGCAAAAATTTGACATAAAATACTCGGTAAGTAATTATTATTATATGCTTTACTTGCTGTAACTCTGCTTTATAAATTTTATAAAGTAAAGTTACTTCCCTACTTTATAAATCACCATTACTGTGGAACTGGTGGGCGGTTAGAAAATTTTACTACTAACAGAGATACAAAAGTGGGTGGTAGGTATAAAAAGGTTGGCTACCCCTGCAGACCTTTCTGCTATACCTCATGTAGGGCATTGGCGGCTTTTTGGATGGCTTTGGGGGTTTTGCAATGGTCATACCAGAGGGTGAAGTGACCCAGCTGTTGGTGTTTGGATTCCTTCCAGTCTGTGGTTGTTATAGGCAAGATAACTATGTGGATTGCATCTCACAAACTGTGGCATTCTGGGTATTTGTGCTGCAGGAGCTGGTGTGGGAGATGGGGCACATAATTGACTTTTTGACATTTTCGAAGAATAAGTTGTTAGTGCCTTAAGAGTGAATCTGAGACATCGCAGGCAGAAAAAGCGCCTGCAGCTCTGGCCTCACCTCCCTTTGTCCATCTTTTTTTTCAACTCATATATCTTAAATGTAGTTTCATGTGAATACACCTAGATCTAGCTCATTCTTTTTAATGACACTATAAAAACTGCAAGGATGGGTAATAATTTATTTAACCAGTTCCCTGTGGTTGAGTGGGCATTTAGGTTGCTTCCAACATTTTGTTTTTTACTATGATAAAATAAATATTCTTGTACATTAGTCTTTAAAAACATATGGGAGAATATATATAAGATAAAATTATAGCACTGGAGTTGCTAGTTTAAAATTTATGTGCATTGTAAATTTTCATAGACATGTCAAATTGAAGCATAGCTGTTTTTTTAAAAGACAACTATGATGTGCATTTATTGTACCTTTAGTTTCTCAGCTCTAAATGGGTAAAATACTACTTACTTCACAAAGCTATGCCATGGATTAAATGGGAAATGGTTGTGAATATGTTTTATAAATTGCTAATTGCTAAGGCATCATCATCCATTTTCTCATGTAAGGATATCATTTTGAATTGATATTTGTGGCCCTGGCCGATGGCTCAGTGGATAGAGCCTCAGCCCCATGTATGGATGTCCCAGGTTTGATTCCCAGTCAAGGTGCACAGGAGTAGTGACCATCTGCTTCTCTCCCTCTCCCCTCCTGCAGCCTATGGCTGGACTGGTTTAAGCATGGCCCCAGGCGCTGAGGATAGCTTCCTTGGAGAGCATCAACCTCAGGAGCTAAAAATAACTTAGTACTTGAGCATTGGCCCCAGATGGGGTTGCCAGGTGCATCCTGATCTGGGCACATGCAAGGAGTCTGCCTCACTATCTCCTCTCACCTAAAAATAAAAAAAAATAAAATAAATGAAAAGAAAAGAATTGGTATTGTATTTTATGTGCAATTTTGATTAGGAAGTAGCAGCCACATTTAATACCAACAACTCTATCTAAAAATGCCTTGTTTTTCTAAATACAAAAATAAAACAAAGCCTCACAATGTAAAATATATAACCCAGCAGTAAATAGGGTACAAGGTGAAAATTCCCTTTACCTTCTGCCATAAATCCTACTCCTTTATTAGCATAGTAAAATCATAGTTATTTTAGTTAGACAATATTTTAGAAATTACATAGTTGAACTTTAATAAATAGTTATAGAACACTTAATTACTTTTGAAGAGAACAAAATTATAGATATGTAGACAAAAACAAATACTAAAAAGAGTGGGGGCAAAAAGCTTACAAATTGATTTGATATTTATTCCAAAATAAGATAAGCTTGGATTAAATTAATAAAATGGAAAGTGGTAGCTGAAGTGAAGTAACACTGTTGACCCTGGCATCCCATGCTTCTGGAGAGACAACATTAGAACGGCTCAGGTAAGGGCACTGGAAACTAGACTTCCTGTGTTGGAATCCACGTTATGCCTCTTTTTAGTTGTGTAATTTGGGACAAATTTACTTAACGTCTATGGACCTCAGCTTCCTTATCTTTAAAAATGGAAGAAGTAACAGTGCTTTCTTCATAGGATTATAAGAAGAATAAATGAATACATATGAAACACTCAGAGAAGGGTTGGTACAATGTAAGTGCTTACTGCTAGTCACTAGGTTGAGTATCATTAGAATGATAGTGATAAAGGAGAAAAAATAATCAAATGAGCTGATTGGTAACATATTAATAGACTAGAGAATTGAAATGCAAAACTGCAGTTAGGAATAGATATAAAACCATGTTTATCTGTAGTGTTCATCTGACATAGCTGGAGAATCTTTGCCTTTGTTTTCCAGGAAACACAATTGTCCTTGGCGCCACTTTAGAGAATGCACATGGCTCAGTGCAGAATGAGACTGATTTTGTCAACTGAATGGAACAGAGGAGTGTTCAGTTTAAAGACTGATTTATGAAAAAACAATGGCAATAAAGCCATTGATTTAAACATCCTAATACAACAACACAAGAAAATGATTGTTTAGAGAGTTGGACATGATTTTTAACTCTTGAATAAATTACTTTGTTTCATTCATGAGAATAGCAAAGATTTTAACAAATACTATATAGTGTTTTCCATTTTTGAAGAACTTTAAGCTTGCATAATTATATATATATACAACTGAGTAAAACTATTAAACAGAGCTATATTTGGTCCACATGTGTATACTTATATACACCATACTATTAATGGTCTCTTGAATTTATATAATAATGATAATAATTTTGTACCGTTATATAGTGCTTAAAGTTCTTTTACAAATTTTCTTTAAGTTTAGAAGACTGCTTCTCTTTTTTTTCATCATGTGCTCTGATTAATCTCTACTTTTGAAAAAAAGTAAGAAATTAAAACATCAAACTTATTTAATATCAAGTCAAAGAAAAAAGCTATTTTTTATTGTGGAGAAAATGCATAGTCATAAGGGCATATAAAATCACTTCTTGTTGCCTGACCTGTGGTGGCGCAGTGGATAAAATGTCGACCTGGAAATGTGGAGGTCACCAGTTTGAAACCCTGGCCTTGCCTGGTCAAGGCACATTTGGGAGTTGATGCTTCCAGCTCCTCCCCCCTTCTCTCTCTCTGTCTCTCTCTCCTCTCTCTCTCTCTCTCTTTCTCATCTCTCTCTCTCCTCTCTAAAAATGAATAAATTTAAAAAAATCAATCCTTGTTGAAATGTTAATTTTACAATAACATTATCTATAAAAGAAATCATGAGCATTTGACACCATTAAAATTAGTTGACTTCTTTAGGACAAAACTACATGAATCTTTTGTGGTAGTGGTGGTGGGAGAGAGGGATACACTGTTTTTAACTTGAGTTTAAAAATGTTGTTTCTGTATTGTTTTTACCTGTAAAACCTCTCAGGAAGAGACAAATTACTTGTTTACCAGCAAACACAAACCAAAATGAAACCTTGCCATTTGATTCTTCCATTGCACAAACTGTTGGATTCCAGAGGGTGGTGCTGTTTTCATGAAGGAAAACAGTCTATATTTTTAAAGAGGTAAGTTACTATAATTATTCTTTTATTTGCAAATCAAGCTGTTAAGAAAACAATACAATATGGGTACAGTTTCTGTTAACCTTTAAAAAGTACCATTTTCCAATTTGGGATTATTTTAATCTATAGTGATTAATCAGCATTGTGTTTAGCAAAAAGAAAGTGCTATGTATATTTATTTATGATAGGTAGTAATGTAAAACTGTACATCACCATTCTTTATAGTATTTGAAAAGCCAGAAATCCAGAGAATGCTCTTATCTTGGCAAAACACAATGCTGCATTTACAGAGATAGAAAAACCTGTTGAGAAAGTGCAAAATTTAAAACAAAACCATTACTAAGGTGTTAAAACAGCGACTCTATTCAAATCCAAACAAGGAATCAGACTGTTACTACTGCACAGTTTATAACTGTCAACAGCACTGCTTTAATTTCAGGTAATGTTTTGCTGTTTGTTTTTTCTGTTTGGCCACCTTGGTATGAAAGTCATAAGGAGAGAAAAGTAAGTACTTACATATTTGTATTTTCAAAAGTCACTTTCTACAGATGAAAATTTCTTTTCTTTCTATAAAGTTTTCTATATGAAATAATGCCTGAATATCTGTAAATAGCACTCTGAATACCCGTGATGCTTATGGAAAAATTATCACCACATATTTACCTAAATTAGGTAAAAGCTAAGTGTTTTTTGTGAAAGGTCTGCAGCAATTCTGTGAATCCGGGCAAGGAATGGTATCCGGTGTGGAAATGGTCCCCTGGCAGGAGCCTGTATTAAAATGATTGAACAGATAACTCATTATGAAAATTAGTCACTCCCGGTCAGGAAATTAGATATCTGATGCCCCTTCTCTTAGTCAAAGTGTCCTGAAAGTTTTTGAACTATTTTCTATTTTTAGAGGAGTAGGCAAGCTGCATGGTGAGCTAAAAAAGGAATCCAAGAACTTAAATTCTGGAATCTCATCAATTACAATTTTTTTTATTGCTAAGAGAATGCCAGAGATCTTACTGCCTATGTTTCACTTTTTAAAAATTTTTTTTTTTTTTTGCATTTTCTGAAGCTGGAAACGGAGAGACAGTCAGACAGACTCCCGCATGCGCCCGACCGGGATCCACCCGGCACGCCCACCAGGGGGCGATGCTCTGCCCACCAGGGGCGACGCTCTGCCCATCCTGGGCGTCGCCATGTTGCGACCAGAGCCACTCTAGCGCCTGAGGCAGAGGCAAAGGAGCCATCCCCAGCGCCCGGGCCATCTTTGCTCCAATGGAGCCTTGGCTGCGGGAGGGGAAGAGAGAGACAGAGAGGAAGGCGCAGCAGAGGGGTGGAGAAGCAAATGGGTGCTTCTCCTGTGTGCCCTGGCCGGGAATCGAACCCGGGTCCTCCGCATGCTAGGCCGACGCTCTACCGCTGAGCCAACCGGCCAGGGCAAAAATTTTTATTTATTGACTTTAGCAGGGGAGGAAAGGAGGGAGAGAGACAGGAACATCGATCTGTTCCTGTATGTACCCTGACCAGGGATGGAACCAGCAAACTCTGAAATTCAGGATGAAGCTGTAACCAAACAAGCCATCTGGCCAAGGCTCAACTACTAAATTTTTTTTTTCTGCGTGTGACAGAGACATATAGGGACAGACAAACAGGAAGAGAGAGAGAGATAAGAAGCATCAATTCTTCGTTGTGACCTTAGTTGTTCATTAATTGCTTCCTCATATTTGCCTTGAAGGAGTCAGCAGACCGAGTGACCCCTTCCTCAAGCCAAGGACCTTGGGCTTAAGCCAGTGACCTTGGGCTTCAAGCCAGTGACTTTTGGGCTCAAGCCAGCGATCATGAGGTCACGTCTATGATCCCATGCTCAAGCCAGTGACCCTGCGTTCAAGCTGGTGAGCCCGTGCTCAAGCTGGAGACCTCTGGGTTTCGAACTTGGGTCCTCCGTGTTCCAGTCTGACACTCTATCCACTGCGCCACTGCTTGGTCAGGCTCAACTACTAACTTTTGACCTTGGGTAAAGTGTCTCATTTGTCTAAGCTGTTTCTTATAAATAAATGAAAGGGTTAAACTAGTAGAATATAGATGACCTCTGAGGCCACTTCTAAATCTATGATTCCAAATTAAAGATATTAATAGAAATGTAAATATATATTACATATTATATTAGCTATGTAAATTAATATGAATGTATAATTGTATATTAATATATATTTAAACAATAAATAAAAATGTATTATTTCACATAACAGACAAGAGGATAGGGTGATTACAGGGTTGCTTAATTTATCAGTCAGTAACATTATCAAGGATGTATGTAGTTCTTTTCTATGTGTCTGTTCTGTTATCTTCAATGTCTTGGCTTTTGTTCTTAGGCTTTTCTCGTGGTTGCATGATGACTGCTGTAGTTCTAGGTGTTACATGTGAACATGACCCCATCAAATAGAGGAAGAGGAGCCATTTCATTCTGTGGGTCTCTTGTTATTAGAAAGGAAAATCTTTCCTTGAAGTACACACTACCCCAACCCTGCTTTCATGTATCATGTATTGTTAGCCAGAATTATATATCACATGCTCATGCCCAAGCCATGACTGGCTTAGACCAATAAAAATTCACCTCCTGGAAGAAGAAGGGTCCAAGATATCCATATCACAATGAAATTAGGGTTCTATTAGCAGGAAAGAATAAGAGAAAGGAATGATAGTTGTATAAGCAACCAATAGGATCAATTACACTGCTTAGTAGTGATTATTTGATGTCATCATGCTCAGAGGTTAGGGCCAGAAATATGTTGCATGGGTACTATCATCCTGTACCCATAATAGATGTTATTAATCAATAATGGTATGACTCTTTTATGGAGTCACTTATTCAACATCAGATGTTAAATGGCGGGGGGGTAAGAATAGTACAAATAACTTCCTACCACCATCATTTGGGCTTAAGTTACTAACACAAAAATCGCTAATATGGTGCCCATTTCTCACAAATACTTTAGAGTGTAATTCCTACAAACATGCACTTTGTCCTATATAATACAATAATACTTCCATCAAAGTCAGTAAATTAACACTGATACATTATTACCACCTCATTCTCAGAAAGTATTCAAGTTTAACCAGTGTCCCAATAATGCTCTTTATAGGTATGAGATCCAATTCAAGATTATTTAGTTGTGTCCTTCAACCTGGAACAGTATTCCTCAGTCTTCCCTTTATTCTCATGACCATGACACTTTTAAGGATTATAAGCCAGTTATTTTGTAAGATATTTCTTAATTTGGGTTTGTCTGATGTATTTAAAAGCAGATTCAGGTAATGCACTTTTGGCAGCATTTTCACAGACATGATGCTATACTTTATAAATATTTGTGATTATAGACAATCCGTAAAGTTTTAATTTTTATTTTTTTACAGAAAGGCAGAAGAGAGCTGAGAAGCATTAACTTGTGGTTGCATCACTTTAATTGTTCATTGATGGCTTCTCATATGTGTCTTGACTGGGGATCACAAGCCAAGCCAGTGACCCCTTGCACAAGCCAGAGACCTTGGGCTTAAGCCAGCAACCTTGGGATAATGTTGATGATCCTATACTCAAGCTGGTAACCCCACGCTCAAGCTAGCAACCTCAGGGTTTTGAACCTGGGACTTCAGTATCCTAGGTCAACACTATCAACTGTGCCACCACCAGATGGGCGATATTCCTTAAAGTTTTAATATAATTTTATACTCAAAGTTTTTTCTTACTACAGTTGCTCATGAATTGTGCCCATATTAGTAGCATATATTCCATCCCTGGTTGAACAGAATTTCTGAGTTTCCTAAGAGATTGTGGTTGGCAAGAGAAGTAAAAAGTATCGATTCTCCTCTTTGAGCAGATTGTGACACTTACCTTGTTCAAAAGGAAAGGGCCTAGTGGAAGCAGTGAGAAGTTAAAAGTATGTTGAGAAGTAATGTATCAATATGTAAATTTTATTTTTTTAAGAGATTAGTACTACATATACAGTAAATAACATCAAATTTTAGGGTGGAGCACAATGAAAAACTTGTAGTGCACATCAAATCAAAAGAAACAAGAGTAGAAAATTATTGTGGCAGAAGGCCAAGGAATTACCAGCAAGATGGAAAAAACAGATGATGTTTTCCTACCGTAAATGACAAATCCAAAACTGAAGATATTACAGAAATGAAGAGAATAGAATACACTTTTTACTTCCTTTGCTAATCAGACTCCCCACCCCCACCCTGCTGCCCCAAAAGCCATCTTGGCCTGAATTCTTTTTTTTTTTTTTTTTTTTTGTATTTTTCCAAAGCTGGAAACGGGGAGAGACAGTCCGACAGACACCCGCATGCGCCCAACTGGGATCCACCCGGCACGCCCACCAGGGGCTACCGCTCTGCCCACCAAGGGGTGATGTTCTGCCCCTCCAGGGCGTCGCTCTGTCTCGACCAGAGCCACTCTAGCGCCTGGGGCAGAGGCCAAGGAGCTATCCCCAGCGCCTGGGCCATCTTTGCTCCAATGGAGCCTTTGGCTGCAGGAGGGGAAGAGAGAGACAGAGAGGAAGGAGAGGGGGAGGGGTGGAGAAGCAGATGGGCTCTTCTCCTGTGTGCCCTGGCCGGGAATCGGACCCGGGACCCCTGCACGCCAGGCCGACGCTCTACCACTGAACCAACCGGCCAGGGCCTTGGCCTGAATTCTGAGCAGCAAAAAGGAGTTTATTTGTTAAGGTGATATAGCAGGAACCTTGTGAGAAAGCAGTTTTGTCATTTCAAAATTTTAATTTTCAAATTAGGGTTTGCTCGGCATGGGTAAACGGACATGGGACTTGGACACAGCAGATGTCAGAGGCTCAGAGAAAACAATGCATCATCTGACTTATGTCAAAAATGAGGTGGAACTCTGAAAATGTGAAATGCTCCCAAAGAGAGTTTGATCTTGAGCTTCATAGGAGGGTGTCAGACTGGTTGTATATGGGGACATAAAGCCGAATGACTGGGGTGAGCTACTACAGAGAGCATATGTCGGGTTATATATAGAATCTAACAGAACAGAGCCTACAAAGGAGCAGGCCCCTGGCTAGCCACAGAATTCTATAGGGCAAGAAGAGAATAAATATCCCAATTACCCTTCAGACTCCAGGTGAAGTTCTTCTTTGGCATGCAGCATGATTTATTCATAACATACAATGTGTAGACGAAAGGAAAATTAATTTCCTTTGCTTAAGAATACAGAAGAAATTTTTATCAGTTAGCAAACCGACTGGTCTTCAGCAAAGAATCAGTAAAACTTGGGTTATGGAGTTATTGTAACTAAGTTTGTTTCTGAAAACCTAAGGGACTGTGATTTTTGGAGTGAGGCACTATATTAAAAATCATAACAAAGTTTTGTCCATGCATCACTGCCTAACTTTCTTCACAGCTTCCTAATCTTTCCAGCCAGAGCTGGAAGAAAGCAAACAGGCTACAGCTGACCAGCGTCACATCACCCCACAAAACCTCACTGGCCTTTCCCCAAATCCCAAGCTGTTTGTGTGGCAACACTTAGGACATAAACTCTAGTGGATCCTAGGTCTAAAAAGTGATATCTACACAACCCTTAGAGGAAAACAGGTAAATCTTATATGACTTTGGTTTAGGTGATGATTTCTTAGATATAACGCCAAAGCACAAGTGATAGAAGATTGATAAATTGTAATTCATCAAAATTAAAAATATGTATTTATGTATTGAAGGACATCATCACAATAAAACGACAATGCACAAAATGGGAGAAAATATTTGTAAGTCATATATTTGATAAGACACTTGTATTTAGAATAAAAATCCCTTATAACTGAATAAAAAAATAACTCAACTTAAAAAGGGGCAAAGGACTTGAATAAACATTTTTCCAAAGAAGATTTATAGATGATTTATTAGCAAATGAAAAGATCTCATCATTAGTCATGAAGAAAATATAAATTAACATCACAATGAGCTATCATTCAATCCACTAGAATGTCTGTGACAGAAAAGACAGACAATAACAGGAATTGGCGAGAATATGGAGAAATCTGAACCTTCATACATTGTTGATAGGAATGTAAAATGGTGCAGCCACTTTGGAAAAAGCTTACCGGTTCCTCAAATGATTAAACATAAAACCCAGAAATCCTAGGTATCTATACAGAAGAATGAAAACACATGTCCACACAAAAACTTCATTATTCAGAATAGTCAAAAAGTGAGAACAATCCAAATGTCCATACAATGGAATACTATTTGACCATAAAAGGAATAAAGTACAATACATTATTTTTTATTTATTTATTTTTTGTGACAGAGACAGAGAGAGACAAAGAGAGGGACAGATAGGGACAGACAGACAGGAAGGGAGAGAGATGAGAAGCATCAATTTTTGTTGCAGCACCTTAGTTGTCCATTGATTGCTTTCTCATATGTCCCTTGATGGGGGGGTGCTACAGCAGACTGAGTGACCCCTTGTTCGAGCCTGCGACCTTGGGCTAAAGCTGATGAGCCTTACTCAAACTAGATGAGTCCGTGCTCAAGCTGGCAACCTCGGGGTCTCGAATCTGGGTCCTCCATGTCCCAATCCAGCACTCCATCCACTGCGCCACCACCTGGTCAGGCTGATACATTCTTTATTCCATTGGATGGGCAAATCTGTAGAGACAGATATGGTTGCCAGGGCAAGAGGATGGGGGAGCACGGGGGAAGCCCCAGAAGGGGGAGCACAGGGTAGGGTTGGAAGTTGACTGCTAATGGATATAAGGTTTTCTGTAGTGGTGAAGAAATGTCTCAGAATTAAATTATGGTGATGATTGCACAACGGTGAGAATATACTAAAGCCATTGACTTGTATACTCTACATGGGTGAACTTTGTAATGTATAAATTATATCTTAATAAAGTTGTTTTTAAAAACATATGTATATGTGTAATACATGTACACAATCAACATATGTTATATATGCACACACATGTATAATACGTTGTGAGGTCCTATGGGAAGGGAATCTATGATATAAATATACCAAACAGTATTTTGGCTTTTTAAGTGCCTGGCTTTGAGGCAGATGCTCTGGACAGGCCCGGGTTTAATATTATCCATTCCTGGAGCATAAGTTATAAATAAGATCAAGGAGTCCTTCCATTTAGGATGCCATATTCTGAAATCAAACTTCAAAGGCCCATTTTCATCATTCTCAATATCTTAGGTAACTTTATAAAAAATGTACAATTTTTGCTTCCTGAGCTCAAACTTCTTTATATGTATTTGATTTGCTTTTTAACCACGATTCAAATTGGATATAAGTTATTTTGACCTACCTGATTTAGTAATTTCTAGAAGATGTTAGAGATTCCATTAAAATAATGAGGTTTTGATATCTCTTTGCATGCCCACTAGTCTTTCCTTTATTTATTAATGCTGTAATGTTAGGAATATAAGGATTTATGATTGCTTAATGAATTGTTCTTTCTTTTTTATAATTTTTAGTTGTTTTTTTAATTAAGTGAGAGCAAAGGAGGCAGAGAGACAGACTCCCGCATGTGCCCCTACAGGGATCCACCCAGCAAGCCCCCTATAGGGCAATGCTCTGCCCATCTGGGGCCATACTCACAAGGGAGCTATTTTTAGTGCCTAAGGCAGAGGCCACAGGAGCCATCCTCAGCACCCGGAGCCATGGCTTTGGGAGGGGTGGGGGAGGGAGGGGTAGTGGTGGAGAAGCAGATGGATAATTCTCCTGTGCATCCTGATTGGGAATCAAACCTTGGACATCCACACACCAAGCTGAGGCTCTACCACTGGCCAACTGGCCAGGGACTGAATTGTTGTTTTTATCAATACAAAATGTTCCTCTTTATTCTAGATTTTTATCTTTCTCTCTCTCCCTTTTTAAAAAATTTTCCATTGCTTTGAGAGAAAGAGGAAGGGAAAGATAGAGAGAAAAGCACCAAATTGTTGTTCTACTTAGTTGTTCACTCATTGATTGCTTCTTGTACTGTGCCCTGACCAGGGATTGAACCCACAATCTAGTGGCACTGGGGTGATGCTCTATCCACTGACCCATCCAGCCAGGGTGGTAAATTTATCTTCAATTCTATTTTGCTTGATATGAATAGTGCTACTTGTTTTCTATTTCTTAACATTTGCCAGGAAAATGCCTTCTTTCCCCTTTCTGTTTTAGGTGTGTCTCTTACAAATAACATATAATTGAGGTTTCTTTCTTTGTTTTATTTTGTTTTGTTTTAAGCCAGCCTGGGAATCTCTGCTTTTTGATAAAGGAATTAGATCTATTCATATTATCATGATTATTGTTATACTTATTTCTGCCATATTATTTCATTTTTGCTTTTTCAAAATAGTTTCACACTGACAGAATATTTATAAAACTAGTACAAAGAACTTCAATATACTTTTCACCCAGATTTACCAATCGTTAATATTTTGCCACATTTTTATTATTCTAACACACTCTGTCCATATGTATATATAATCTCTCTATACATACACACACACATATATATCAGATGCATGTATTATATATTACATAATGTATATGCATACAACTATTTTTCATTTCTGAACTATTTGAGAGTACTTTGGGAAGATGACATCCCTTTATTTCTATACATTTCAGGGTGGATATTCTAAGAAAAAGGAAATTACCTTACATGACCACAGTCTCATCATTAAAATCAGGATATTTAACATTGCTTCTGCTGTTGTTTTCTATGCTGTCATCATCTGGGGTTTTCATTTTTAATTGCTATTCTTTTTATCACTCTCCCAGCAATTAGGTTTAACTATAATTGATTCTGGTTTCTTTACTCCCTCCCATTTCCCCCCTATTCTATATCTTTTTCTTGAGTTTATTTTTCATTATGTTGTTTACTAATCTTTCCAGAGATGATTCATGAAATTGATACATTTTTTAAGTCCTTACATTTACAAAAATGTCTTTCACCTTTGAGTTATAACTTAGCTAGGTCAATTTTTTTTTTGTATTTTTCCGAAGTGAGAAATGGGGGCAGCAGACAGACTCCCACATGCGTCCGACCAGGATCCACCCGGCATGCCCACGAGGGGGCGATACTCTGCCCATCTGGGCTGTTTTCTCTGCTGCAACTGGAGCCATTCTAGCACCTGAGGCAGTGGCCATGGAGCCATCCTCAGGGCCAAGCCAACATTGCTCCAATGGAGCCTTGGCTGCAGGAGGGGAAGAAAAGGATAGCGAGAAAGGAGAGGGGGAAGGGTGGAGAAGCAGATGGGTGCTTCTCCTGTGTGTCCTGGCCAGGAATCAAACCTGGGACTTCCACACATTGGGCCAACTGGCCAGGGTCTAGGTCAAAATTTTAAGGTCAATTTTTTCCCCCTCAAAACTTTGGAGATGTTGTTCTAATTTTTTCTTGATTTCAGTATTATTGATGAGGTCTGACATGCTCATGATTTTTGTTTCTCTGTAAGTCATCCATTTTTTTTACTCTCTAGAAGCCTTCAGAATCCCCTCTGTAGTCCTTTTGTTCTGACATTTTGCAAACATGCATCTAGATGTGAATTCTTTTTCATTTGTCCTCCTTGGAACCTGGTGGATACTGATACAAATATTTTCTCTTTCTGAGAATTTTATTTTACTAATTCCTAATTATTTCCTCTTTTACATTCTTTCTGCTCTCTCTTTCTGGAATCCTTACTAAATGGTTATGAGAATTTCTGAGTCAGTTCATGTTTCTTACTTCTTTTTCCATATTCTCTTTGTCTTTTCCCACTATGTTTTGAGAGAATTCCTTTGCTTGATATTTCAAAGTGCTATTTATATGTGTTCATTTTACCATTTAGCTCCCAAGTTGATCTTTTTATTTTGATTATCAAAATCTTAATCTATAATATTCAATTATGTTTTTTTTAGTTACAGTATCCTACATCTTTCCTGATAGATATTTATACTTATTCTAAAATCTTGTGAGCTTGTTTAACTCTGATTTTTCGACATGTTTTATTTATTGAGTTTTGGCCCTTGTTTCAAGGCATTAGATTTCCTCAGTCTTAGCTGTTTGTTCACCTTTTGAGCATCAGGAAATTTGTTCTGCTCTGTGTGGGAGAGGTGAGACTTGCTGGTCGTTTGTCTTCCAGTGGCATAGTTTTTCCCATCTTCAGAGGGCGCTCTTGGTTCCTTACTCTGCTTCTCTAAACCCAGGGAGGGTACATCTTCACTGGTTTAGCTTGTGGGTCATTCTTACTGCTTTTCTGTAACTCCCTGTGTCTTCCAGTCTTACTTGGCTTGTCCACTGCCCCCTTCTTGTTGTGGGTTGTAATTTCCTGAGTAAAGGGGAGAATAAGATGGTGAGGTCTCTGTTATCCTCGAACTGTTTTTGTTTTTGATCATGTTTTAGAACTCAGGGATAACAAATCTTGAGGTGAGGAGAAGCATGTTTATCCAAAACTCCAAGATCCCTGCCTTAGATTATTTACTGCTAACTTCTTTAGCTTCAAATGCTACTTAAAACATGAGCAATGAAATTAGGAAAGCTGATATTTGAGTTCTGGTTCTGCCACTTTTTCTAAGTGTTGTGATCAATCTCTGAGCCTAAATTTCTTCATCAATAAGTTGAAGACAGTAAGAATATCTGCTGTTTAGGTTCTGCGATGATGAAACCTAACAGGACTGTGAACATGCTTTGTGAGTCTCTAAGGGTGACTCAACGCTATTCATTATACTAAATACAGTGGTATCTTGACACATAAGTTTAATTCGTTTCATGGCTGAGCTCGTGACTCAATTTGCTAGTGTGTCAAATCAAATTTCCCCACTTAACTTAATGGGAATGCAATTAATCAGTTCCAGCCCAAAAAAACCACACGTATTTTTTGTTATATATGCGTTTAAATAAGAAAATGTTCTTTATAAATAACAAATACATACATATATATATAAATAATAAGAGAGAATGTAAAAAAGTAAACTGGTTTATGAAGTGTATTTACCTTCAAGGTCAGGTGAAGATGCTGGCGGAGGGGGAGGAAACTGGCGGAGGAGGTTTTCATTTCATGTGCTATCGCTTAACATAACTTACTCTCTACACACTTAACACTACATTTAATTGCAAAATTTAACTTACACACTATGTATGATAGGTAACTTTATCGCTAAACTTAATTGCTATTTTTTTACTTTGCTTAATCATCATTATTTTCTTCACTGACTTTTGGCTTTTTCACCACACTTTCCTCACTTTCACTTAGAGGCCGTTTCCACAAAATCCTTTTCATGGAAGTTTGTTTCTTTCTCCCTTCAGAACGCTTGGCAGGCCATCTAGTGGAGGGGGGCAAAAGCTTGTGATTCAAATATCCCCTCATGACTTAAAGCAAAAAATCCCGCGAGTGACTGCTCGTCTCTCAAATTGCTCATGATTTAAAGTGCTCATGTGTCAAGGTACCACTGTAATGCCTTCCCAGACTTTAGGTGTGTGTGTGGGAGAAGAAGGGAGATTGCCACAGCTCTTGCTCCAGACTTCTGTTTTATAGTCACTGCTCTCAATTCCGTAGATTTCATAGCACCGATTTTCTGTGTGTCAAATGCAGAGGAACCCTACACTCCTTATGGTACAAAACCTAGCTAAAAGGATAACTGTGAAGGTTCTGATTTAACCACAGCAAGTACTTGGTTATGGTGGAGAAAGGGAAGGGAAGGCTATTGATGCTCAACAGATAGGATTATAAAATTACAGGCAGTCCCTGGGTTATGAATGAGATAGGTTCTGCAGCTTTGTTCTTAAGTTGAATTTCTAAGTTGCAACAGGTACATTAACCCATTAAATGCAACTTAGATAGATGCTTGTCATAACATAGTATAAATATTTATTTTTTACTGTTCTGTGCTTATAAATACTTAAAACATTTTCAAACCTATAGAACCTATTTTGTTTATAACCTGGGGACTGCCTATATATTAACTATTTTTCCCAGAACACTTTTATTTATTTATTTATTTATTTATTTTATTTTATTTTTTTTCATTTTTATGAAGCTGGAAACAGGGAGAGACAGTCAGACAGACTCCCGCATGCGCCCGACCGGGATCCACCCGGCACGCCCACCAGGGGCGGTGCTCTGCCCCCCAGGGGGCGATGCTCTGCCCATCCTGGGCGTCGCCATATTGCGACCAGAGCCACTCTAGCGCCTGAGGCAGAGGCCACAGAGCCATGCCCAGCGCCCGGGCCATCTTTGCTCCAATGGAGCCTTGGCTGCGGGAGGGGAAGAGAGAGACAGAGAGGAAAGCGCGGCGGAGGGGTGGAGAAGCAAATGGGCGCTTCTCCTATGTGCCCTGGCCGGGAATCGAACCCGGGTCCTCTGCACGCTAGGCCGACGCTCTACCGCTGAGCCAACCGGCCAGGGCCCAGAACACTTTTATATGCATCATGTGCTCATGTAAAAAACTTGGTGTTTGGCCCTGGCCGGTTGGCTCAGCGGTAGAGTGTCGGCCTGGCGTGCGGGGGACCCGGGTTCGATTCCCGGCCAGGGCACATAGGAGAAGCGCCCATTTGCTTCTCCACCCCCCCCCCCTCTTTCCTCTCTGTCTCTCTCTTCCCCTCCCGCAGCCAAGGCTCCATTGGAGCAAAGATGGCCCGGGCGCTGGGGATGGCTCCTTGGCCTCTGCCCCAGGTGCTAGAGTGGCTCTAGTCGCGGCAGAGCGACGCCCCAGACGGGCAGAGCATCGCCCCCTGGTGGGCAGAGCGTGGCCCCTCGTGGGCGTGCTGGGTGGATCCCGGTCGGGCGCATGCGGGAGTCTGTCTGACTGTCTCTCCCCATTTCCAGCTTCGGAAAAATACAAAAAAATCAAAAAAAAAAAAAAGCAAAACAAAAAAAAACTTGTGTTACCTGGCCAGTGGTGGCGCAGTGGATAAAGTGTTGACCTGGAAAACTGAGGATGCTGGTTTGAAGCATGGACTTCCCTGGTCAAGGCACATATGGGAGTTGATGCTTCCTGCTCCTCCCCCCTTCTCTCTCTCTCTCTCCTCTCTAAAATAAATAAATAAAATAAAATGAAAATAAAAAGCTTGGTGTTACCTAAAATCTGAATCAGAAAATACCTTCTATAAAGAGAGGACTTTGTAGGGTGTTTTCCCCCTCAGTGATAACAATCTGGATAGAACTGTAAATATTTCTAAGAATCTGAAACCAATATGGGCTGTAGTCCCAGCCAGAATCCCACCAGGGTTGCTCTCCTCAGAAGATTCTCACGCTTTTTCTTTCTGTAAGGAATGCAATTTCTTTTTTTTTTTTTTCCTCTCTCTCTTTTTTTTTTTTTTTAAATAATTTTATTTTTTTAATGGGGTGACATCAATAAATCAGGATACATATATTCAAAGATAACAAGTCCAGGTTATCTTGTCGTTCAATTATGTTGCATACCCACCACCCAAAGTCAGATTGTCCTCTGTCACCTTCTATCTTGTTTTCTTTGTGCCCCTCCCCACCCCCTTTCCCTCTCCCTTTCCCCCCTCCCCCCTGTAACCACCACACTCTTATCAATGTCTCTTAGTTTCACTTTTATGTCCCACCTACGTATGGAATAATGCAGTTCCTGGTTTTTTCTGATTTACTTATTTCGCTTTGTATCATGTTATCAAGATCCCACCATTTTGCTGTAAATGTTCCGATGTCATCATTTCTTATGGCTGAGTAGTATTCCATAGTGTATATGTGCCACATCTTCTTTATCCAGTCATCTATTGATGGGATTTTTGGTTGTTTCCATGTCCTGGCCACTGTGAACAATGCTGCAATAAACATGGGGCTGCATGTGTCTTTAAGTATCAATGTTTCTGAGTTTTGGGGATATATACCCAGTAGAGGGATTGCTGGGTCATAAGGTAGTTCTATTTTCAGTTTTTTGAGGAACCACCATACTTTCTTCCATAATGGTTGTACTACTTTACATTCCCACCAACAGTGGATGAGGGTTCCTTTTTCTCCACAGCCTCTCCAACATTTGCTATTACCTGTCTTGCTAATAATAGCTAATCGAACAGGTGTGAGGTGGTATCTCATTGCCGTTTTGATTTGCATTTCTCTAATAGCTAAAGAAGATGAGCATCTTTTCATATATCTGTTGGCCATTTGTATTTCTTCCTAGGAGAAGTGTCTATTCATATCCTCTTCCCATTTTTTTATTGGATTGTTTGTTTGTTTGTTGTTGAGTTTTATGAGTTCTTTGTATATTTTGGATATTAGGCCCTTATCTGAGCTGTTGTTTGAAAATATCATTTCCCATTTAGTTGGCTTTCTGTTTATTTTGTTATCAGTTTCTCTTGCTGAGCAAAAACTTCTTAGTCTGATGTAGTCCCATTCATTAATTTTTGCCTTCACTTCTCTTGCCTGTGGAGTCAAATTCATAAAATGCTCTTTAAAACCCAGGTCCATGAGTTGAGTACCTATGTCTTCTTCTATGTACTTAATTGTTTCAGGTCTTATGTTTAGATCTTTGATCCATTTTGAGTTAATTTTTGTACAGAGGGAGAGACTATAGTCCAGTTTCATTCTTTTGCATGTGGCTTTCCAATTTTCCCAGCACCATTTATTGAAGAGGCTTTCTTTTCTCCATTGTGTGTTGTTGGCCCCTTTATCAAAAATTATTTGACTCTATATATGTGGTTTTATTTCTGGACTTTCTATTCTGTTCCATTGGTCTGAGTGTCTATTTTTCTGCCAATACCATGCTGTTTTGATTGTCCTGGCCCTATAATATAGTTTGAAGTCAGGTATTGTAATGCCCCCAGCTTCATTCTTTTTCTTTAGGATTGCTTTGGCTATTCGGGGTTTTTTATAGTTCCATATAAATCTGATGATTTTTTGCTCTATTTCTTTAAAAACATCATTGGAAGTTTGATGGGAATTGCATTAAATTTGTATATTGCTTTGGGTAATATAGCCATCTTGATTATATTTATTTTTCCTAGCCAAGAACAAGGTATATTCTTCCATCTCATTATATCTTTTTCGATTTCCCTTAACAATGGTTTATAGTTTTCATTATATAAGTCCTTTACATTCTTTGTTATGTTTATTCCTAAGTATTTTATTTTTTTTGTTGCAATCGTGAAGGGGATTATTCTTTTGAGTTCCTTCTCAGTTGTTTCATTGTTGGCATATAGAAAGGCTATTGACTTCTGTATGTTAATTTTGTATCCTGCGACCTTACTGTATTGGCTTATTGTTTCTAGTAGTCTTTTTGTGGATTCTTTGGGGTTTTCGATGTATAGGATCATATCATCTGCAAAAAGTGATACCTTTACTTCTTCTTTTCCGATATGGATGCCTTTTATTTCTTTGTCTTGTCTGATTGCTCTGGCTAGAACCTCTAGTACCGCATTAAATAAGAGTGGAGAGAGTGGACAACCCTGTCTTGTTCCTGATTTAAGGGGGAAAGCCTTCAGTTTAGTGCCATTTAATATGATGTTAGCTGATGGTTTATCATATATGGCCTTTATCATGTTGAGATATTTTCCTTCTATACCCATTTTGTTGAGAGTCTTAAACATAAAATTGTGTTGTATTTTATCGAAAGCCTTTTCTGCGTCTATTGATAAGATCATGAGGTTTTTGTTCTTTGTTTTGTTGATATGGTGTATTACGTTAACCGTTTTACGTATGTTGAACCATCCTTGAGATTCTGGGATGAATCCCACTTGATCATGATGTATTATTTTTTTAATGTGTTGTTGTATTCGATTTGCTAGTATTTTGTTTAGTATTTTAGCATCTGTATTCATTAGAGATATTGGTCTGTAGTTTTCTTTTTTTGTGCCATCCTTGCCTGGTTTTGGTATGAGGGTTATGTTGGCCTCATAAAATGTGTTTGGAAGTATTGCTTCTTCTTCAATTTTTTGGAAGACTTTGAGTAGAATAGGAACCAAGTCTTCTTTGAATGTTTGATAAAATTCTCTGGTATAGCCGTCAGGGCCTGGACTTTTATTTTTGGGGAGTTTTTTTCTATTTCTTCTCTACTGATAGGTCTGTTTAGGCTTTCTGCTTCTTCTTGACTCAGTCTAGGAAGGTTGTATTGTTCTAGGAATTTATCCATTTCTTCTAGGTTGTTGAATTTAGTGGCATAATGTTTTTCATAGTATTCTACAATAATTCTTTGTATATCTACGGTGTCCGTGGTGATTTCTCCTCTTTCATTTTGGATTTTGTTTATATGAGTTCTTTCTCTTTTTTCCTTGGTAAGTCTTGCCAAGGGTTTGTCAATTTTGTTGATCTTTCAAAGAACCAGCTCCTTGTTCTATTAATTTTTCTATAGTTTTTCTGTTCTCTAATTCATTTATTTCTGCTCTGATTTTTATTATCTCCTTTCTTCGGCTGGTTTTGGGTTGTCTTAGTTCTTCTTTTTCTAGTTCCTTAAGGTGTGAAGTTAAGTGGTTCACTTGGGCTCTCTCTTGTTTGTTCATATATGCCTGAAGTGATATGAACTTCCCTCTTATCACTGCTTTTGCTGCATCCCATAGATTCTGATATGTCGTATTGTCATTTTCATTAGTCTGTATATATCTTTTGATCTCTGCACTTATTTCTTCTTTGACCCATTCATTTTTTAAAAGTATGTTGTTTAGTTTCCACATTTTTGTAGGATTTTTTTCCTCTTTTTTGCAGTTGAATTCTAGTTTCAAGGCTTTATGATCAGAAAATATGCTTGGTACAACTTCGATTTTTCTGAATTTGCTGATGTTGTTTTTGTGGCCCAACATATGGTCAATTCTTGAGAATGATCCATGTACACTGGAGAAAAATGTATACTCAGTCACTTTGGGATGAAATGTCCTGTAGATGTCTATCATATCCAGGTGCTCTAGTGTTTTGTTTAAGGCCACTATGTCTTTGTTGATTCTCTGTTTGGATGACCGATCTAGAGCTGTCAGCGGTGTATTGAGGTCTCCAAGTATGATTGTGTTTTTGTCAGTTTTTGTTTTAAGATCAATAAGTAGCTGTCTTATATATTTTGGTGCTCCTTGGTTTGGTGCATATATATTAAGAATTGTTATGTCTTCTTGATTCAGTGTCCCCTTAGCCATTATGAAATGGCCATTTTTGTCTCTGAGTACTTTTCCTGTTTTGTAGTCAGCATTATCCGATATGAGTATTGCTACACCTGCTTTTTTTTGGATGTTATTTGCTTGGAGTATTGTTTTCCAGCCTTTCACTTTGAATTTGTTTTTATCCTTGTTACTTAGATGAGTTTCCTGTAGGCAGCATACAGTTGGATTTTCTTTTTTAATCCATTCTGCTACTCTGTGCCTTTTTATTGGTGAGTTTAATCCGTTTACATTTAGTGTAATTATTGATACTTGTGAGTTCCCTATTGCCATTTTATATCTTGCTTTCTGTTAGTTTTGTGTCTTGTTTGAGCCTTCTCTTTCGTTTTTCTATCTTTTGTTTTTATTTGGTTGTATTCCATACATCTTTCCTCTGTTGCTATCTTCTTTATCTCATGTGCTTCTGTGGTGGTTTTTTCAATGGTGGTTACCTTTGAGTAATGAAAAGGGTCCCTACCCTGTTCATTGTAGTGAACTATTTTGTGAGTACTTTTGCACTCCATCGTCCTTTGCTACTGTTAATCTCCATCTTCTCCCCCTCTTTCTTTTTGTTGTTGTCACAGTTTAAATTTGGTTTTATTGTGTTCTTCTTGGAGCTTTTACTTGTGGCTCTGTTTTTTTTTGTTCTTTGTATCTGATTGGAGAACCCCCTTTAGTAATTCCTGGAGTGGGGGTTTTCTGATGATAAATTCCCTCATCTTTTCTGTATCTGTGAATGTTTTTATTTCTCCTTCATATTTGAAGGATAGCTTTGATGGGTATAATATTCGTGGCTGAAAGTTCCTCTCTTTCAGGACTTTAAATATTGGGGTCCACTCTCTTCTAGCTTGTAGAGTTTCTGCTGAGAAATCTGATGATAATCTAATGGGCCTTCCTTTATATGTTGTATTCTTCTTTTCCCTGGCTGCCTTGAGAATTTTTTCTTTGCTGTTGGTTTGTGTCAATTTCATTATGATATGCCTTGGAGTAGGTTTGTTGGGGTTAAGAGAACTCGGAGTTCTGTTTGCTTCTTGAACTTGAGGCTTTAGTTCTTTCCACAGGCTTGGGAAGTTCTCATCTATTATTTGTTTGAGTGTGTTCTCCATTCCATTTTCTCTCTCTTCTCCCTCTGATATACCTATTATTCTTATGTTATTCTTTTTGATGGAGTCAGATAATTCTTGTAGGGCTATCTCATTTTTTTTAATTTTTGAGTCTCTTTCTTCTTCTCTCTGTTGTGCCTCAAGTTGCTTGTCTTCTATTTCACTAATCCTCTCTTCTATCTGACCTGTTCTATTAGCTAAGCTTGTTACTTCGTTTTTCAGCTCGTGAATTGAGTTTTTCATCTCTGTTTGATTTGTTTTTATAGTTTCAATTTCCTTGGACATATATTCTTTGTGTTCATTGAGTTGTTTTCTGAGCTCCCTAAATTGCCTTTCTGTGTTTTCTTGTATATCTCGGAGGATTTTTAGGATTTCTATCTTGAATTCTCTGTCATTTAGCTCCAAG
The DNA here is from genome assembly GCF_036850995.1 of Saccopteryx leptura. Taxonomy (NCBI): domain Eukaryota; kingdom Metazoa; phylum Chordata; class Mammalia; order Chiroptera; family Emballonuridae; genus Saccopteryx; species Saccopteryx leptura. The sequence goes on from NC_089504.1 coordinate 147,686,255, forward strand.
GTTTCCAATATATTAAATTTTTTCTCCATAGATTTTTCCTCATCTAGCTGTGTTACCTTTCTTTCTTTTGTATCCATGATATTCAATTTTCTCTTCCTTAATGGTATCTGAGGGTGGTTTTGTTGATAGTATTAATGAGATTTAATAAAGAATAAAAAGTTAAAAAAAATAATAAAATAATAAAAAAATAAAAAATCGAAAAGGGTTGTTTTTTTTAAAAAAAATTAATAATGAAATAAAGAAAAATAAAATAAAATAAAATTTTTTAAAAAAGGAAATTATTCCCCCCCTCCTTTTTTCCTCTCCTCTCCTCTCCCCTCTTTCTTGAGAAAATCTTGTGCTGAACTGTGAATTATAACAAACAATGCCTGTGATGGAGGGCCTGAATTGGGGAAAAGTAATAAAGGGGCAAAAAAAAAAAAGAAAAAAAAGAAAAAAGAAAAAAAAAAGGAAAAAATTTGGGTCAAGAATAAAATGATTTGCTTTTAGGTGTTGGTTGTCTAAGAGTTATGATGAGAGGAATAAGAGGAAAACAGAAAAATGGGGGGACAAATTAAAAAATTACTATTGTATTTAGTGGAACAAGAACTAGATAAAATGGAGAGCCAGGGATGGGAGCACTGCTAGTGAGTTAAAAAGGTGAAGTAAAAACCCCCCAAAATGCCACAAACATAAGTTTGAGTCCCAGATAAGATAATTTGTTTGTTATTGAGGTTTGAATGAGAGGAGATGTAAAGGAGAAAGGAAGAAACTAATATAGAGGGAGAAAAGAAAGAGAGAGAGAGAGAAAAAAAGAGGGAACCACTAAAAGAAGAAAAAAGAAAGGAGAGAGAGAGAGAGTTAAGGGTTTTGGAGTGCAACCCTCATAGAGAGAAAGGAAGAAGAGAGAAAAGATAATGGGAGATGTAACACTTATGGGTAGTGTAGTTCAAGGAGAGGAGAGAGTAAGACCGGCAGAGAGTTAATCGGCCAAATTGGAGGAGGAAAAAAAGTATCAAGAATGAAGATAAGAGAAACAAACGAACAAATATAATAAAATGGGATAGGTTATAAAGTCTGCGGATTATTCTTGATTTTGAGAGGTTATCTTCTTGCTTTTTCTTTTCTCTCCCTCTTCCTGGTCGGTGACTGTGTGCCCCAGGTTCTGCCCCTTTGGCATGCTCAGGTAGAGGTTTGCAGTTGATAAGTCTCTATGGCAATGTCATGTATTGTGCTTTAGTCTCGTTGGCAGTCGAGGCTCATTAGCATTTATAGGCTCTGACAGTGAGAGAGTCCGTGTTCCTGGAGCCTTTCTCCTAATCTTTCCTTCCTCAATTAGTATCCTGATAATCCAGCTATGGGGTTGCTGCTGCCTCTGCCTGGATAGTAAGAGGCTCAAAGAGCTGGCAACTCCCCACTCTATTTCCACTCAGCACAGGGCTCTGGGTAAGGCTCAGTCAGTCAGAGCTGCTAGCATAATCAGGCAGGCTTTCCGCCCACTCAAAGACCTCTGGCTCTGCCACTCTGTTCGGTAACACAGGCGGGGCGCCCACTTCCAGGGCGCTTGGAGGAAACTCTCATTCACTTTCTGCGTGCGTAGACCAGGATATCTGGCCAGCAGTCTCACGCTCTGAATGAAACCCCCAACCGCAGGGAAAAGTTGCAGCGTTGGAATTGGCTCTCGCTCCGTCCCCGTGCGCGGCTTTTGCAAGGCGCTGGGGCAGCCCGAGATTCCGCTTTGGCCCACACAAAGGCCCCTGACTCTGCCCCTCTGTGCTATAACATGGGCGCGCACTGCCGAGGCACTCGGAGGAATCTCTCATTCACTGTCTGCGCGCGCAGACCAGGATATGAGGCCGGCCGCGTTTCCCTCTGAGTGAAAGCCCCTCCAGCACGGAAAATTTCCGCCGTTGGAATTAGTTCTTGCTCCCTCCCATGCGCGGCTTTCCCAGAGCACTGGGGCTGCCCAGAGATTCTGCTTTCGGCCCACAGAAAGGCCTGTGACTCTGCCTCTCTGTGGGGTAACATGGGCACCCACTCTCGGGGCTTAGGAAGAAATCTCTCGCCCACTAACTGCGCACCGACCAGGGTAAAATTGCTGCCCTGCTTGTCTTTCTTTGTTTGGGTTTGGCGCGAGTGTTAGCTTGTATTGCCCGGGTTGCCACAGGATCGGTTTTTCATCTGCTTGGATCTCCGTGCCACAGCCTGGTTCGGCCGTTTGTGCCGCGGCCTGGATCTATTCACCCCCTTTGCCAGCCTCAGTTTCTATATTCACAGGTACCAGAGAAAGCCGCCCTGTTTAGGTTAGTGAGAAAGGCGGAGCATTTCTTACTCCCTATTTCCTTCGGGGTTTGGTTATATATTTAGCCAATTTTTCACTCGACCATACCTTTGAGTGTATTGCGAAGCATCTGGAGGCTCCAAGTATAGGTTTTTCTGTTTCTGGTTGAAGATCTTGTTGAGTTTTGGGGGAGATTTATCGGTATCGCCTCCTACCCCACCATTACTCTGACGTCATCTCGGAATGCAATTTCATGGCCAATTCAGCCCAAGATGTGGTCCTGTCTTAGGTACTCAATTTGGGGTTTAACATGAAGAGGTCCAATGAGCATAGACAATATTTTATGACAATGGATAGATTTCCTTCCTTTCATATAGGTTATGATAGATGGCCTTCTAAGATTGGAATTCTGTGTTTTACTTCTTGGTTAAAATAATCCTTTGCCAAAATGTATTCTCACTAGTGTGAAACTGTCTAGCTGAATAAAAATGGTGCTGCCTGTCTACGGATTTCTTATGTGGGTGATCATTGTTTTTTTAGAGAGGCAAGAATGATTTTCATTCTCCAAGATTATCCTACCATACGGGATTCAGCATGGTTTACCCAGCACTTACTCTTCTTGGGCTCAAATAAAGGATGAGTTTGGCCGAAGGTTTCCCATATTTTAAAAAGGAGCCACCTCGTGATGGTCAGGATTTGAGGACGGAGTGGATTTAACAGACCAAGAGAAAGGTGAGAGGATGGACATGATGTGTGTTTTCAGCTAGATCAGCCAGGTTGTTACTGACCTAGAGCTGGCAGCTTTTCTGTGGCCGGCACAATTGAAATCTGGTGAGCTCAGCCAGTTCTCAGCTGACAGGCACTCAAATTTCTAGACATTCCAGTAATGGTTCCCAGATAGTAGCTTTCATAGACAAGTACAATTAAAAATAAAAAAAGTATGGAGGTACATAGAAACCCAAAAATCTTAGAATAAATATCAGCTCTTTAAATGGAATAACATCAAATATATTTTTAAAAACATCATTGTAATGTCCTTAATTTTCTCATTTTTTCCCTTGACCAGTGAAAATCAGCTCCTGGGTCAGCACTAGGGCACACACACAGATGTTTGAGAACCACTGTCCCTAGTCCGTGGAGCAGGCTATAACTTCTCAATCTGCAAATCCACTTCAAATATTTAGAGAGCACCTACTGTGTGGGAATAAAAAAGTGAACAAAAGTTCTCCATTACTGACAAACATGTACAACTAATTGTTCAGAGAACTTCACCAATGAGGTCTTACTTGAGTTCACTATTGTTTTTAAATAAAAGACACAGTTCTGCAATTATAATCACTCAAATAGCCAGTTTTGGCTGTTGTTTCAATCACAAACCTGAATGGCCCCACGATGAGAAGTGTAATATTTAAACATCAAGAGTGTTTTTGTTTTTGAGCTGATGATTTTAACCCCCTGCTTGCTTAAAAAGAAGCAAGGGAGTGTGAAGAGCATGTGCATCTAGGTGTGCCTGTTTCTTTGGTGTTAAGTAGGTGGAAGGAACTAAAAACTCAGAACTCAGACAGATGGATTGAAATGTTAATAGCAAGCTCCAGGAAGGCCAAAACTGCATTTCTCTTTTGTCAGAGATCTGCCGATTGATTGCCCAATAAAGGAAAGGTTGACTGAAGGTGAGGAAGCCTTTATTGTTCCCACCCTTACTGCTCATCAAGCGTGTTAAACAATCTAACTGGGAGCAGGGCAGGGTTCTGGGGGTGGGCTAGGCATACTTCTCTCCAAGTATTGTTGGGCAGCTGCCAAAGACAGTTAAAAATATAAAATAAAACTGCTCATGTGTCTAATGCAATGAAGTACAAGACTGACGTGTTGGGATTCCTGGTTTTAGTTCTAGCAAACTAATTAGCACACATGATTTCTAGTTATGGATTAGGGGTCGTTGGTGCAGCATCTGGTACTTTTTGTATGATCTCACCTGGAATCTGCAAGTTCATAGAGGTGGTATATTATTACGGAAAAAGATGGAGTCTGTCAGTGATCTTAGACGCTGAAGCACCCAGCTGTCCCACAGCACATGTGACTTTGCATGCTTCTTGGGACCTGGTGTTCTCAGTTTTCACTGGTATTTAGTTTTTTAGCAGTTCACCTTCACCCTGCTCACCTATTGTGTCTTGGCAGCCCATGGATCTGATGTCACAGAGTAACACCCTGCCAGGCATCTCTGTTGTGAGCACATTTTCCTGATGGCAATCTACCCTGCTTTGACTCTTGACTGCATTAGTCTTTGCAATTACTCTTGTGAAAAGAAAAATAACCCTTCTTTTTTAAAACATACATTGCATTTAGTTTTTATACAATGTCTTAGTCACAAACTCTGCAATAGCTCTACCTTGAGTAGCCTGTTTGGGAATTCAGAAGATGGAGGATTGCATTTGGATTCTCTCTCGTTCTCTCTCTCTCTCTTTTTTGTGACAGAGAGAGAGAGAGAGAGGGACAGATAGGAACAGACAGACAGGAAGGGAGAGAGATGAGAAGTATCAGTTCTTCATTGTGCCTATTTAGTCTCCTTAGTTGTTCATTGATTACTTCCTCATATGTGCCTTGACCGGGGGGGGGGGGGCTGCATCAGAGGGAATGACCCCTTGCTCAAGCCAGCGACCTTTGGGCTCAAGCCAACAACCTTGGGCTTAAACCAGCGACCATGAGGTCATGTCTATGATCCCACGCTCAAGCCAGTAATCCTGCACTTAAGCTGGTGAGCTTACGCTCAAGCCGGTAACCTTGTGGTTTCAAAGCTGGGTCCTCTGAGTCCCAGTCTGATGCTCTGTCCACTGCAACACTGTCTGGTCAGGCTGAATTCTGTTTTAACCAAAGCATTCTTCTGGTCTTTGCACTGGCCTCAAACCTGGTACAAACAGGGATTTCTGTACTTGCTGAGCAGTGTGTCCTCACTCGTTTCTGTCCTCAACTCAAAGAACACATGGAATATGGGCCCACAAATTAGATCATCATCATGATAATAGGTCACTTTTATTGTAGGCTTCTCATGTGACAGGTATTATGCTAAGCAATTTATAGTGTGCAGTCCATTTATTCTTTAAAACCACTTTATGGGATGGTTATAAGTTCCCATTTTATGGTTGAGGAAACTGAGACTGAGAAAGATTAAGGAACCCTGCTCCAAATCACTTAGCCTGTACTTGTTAGAGTCAGTCTGAGTCCAAAGCCATGTTCCCACCTCCTTACACTTTCTCCTAGACAAGTCATTTGTCCTTGGGTCATGTGGAGAATCCTGGAAGAGAAGATCAGACATAACACATACACACACGCACATGCACGTACATGTCTAGCTTTGCTCCCAATTAAATATGGTATAGGTGCTTGTGGAGCTGCCTGAAGGCCCTCTCTACTGTGCTTAGAGCACCAAGTCTCTCCAGAAAAATATCTCTGTTGCCTGACCAGTGGTGGCACAGTGGAATAGAGCATAGTCCTGGAATGCTGAGGTCTCAGGTTTGAAACCCCAAGGTTGTTGGCTTGAGCGCAGGCTCATCCGGCTTGAGTGCAAGCTCACCAGCTTCAGGGCTGGATCACTGGCTTGAGCATGGGATCATCAACATGATCCCATGGTTGCTGGCTTGGAGCTCAAGGTCGCTGGCTTGAGCAAGGGGTTGCTGGCTTGGCTGGAGTTCCCCCAATCCCTTTCAAGGCACATATGAGAAGAAATCAATGAACAACTAAAGCGACACAACTACAGGTTGATGCTTCTTATCTCTCTCCCTTCCTGTCTGTCTTTCTATCTCTCTCTAAAATAAAAAAAAAGCCCCTGTCTTGAAGTCGCACCTGGTAGTGGGCAGTACTAATAAACAGTTTTGTTTAGGCCAGTTTGGCACCCCAAATGGAACGTTGCTCTACCCCACCCATTTAGAAGTTACTTTGCCAAAGGAAGACCAAGCCAAGTCCCTAAAAGGCAGGGCGTGCTGGATGCCTCAGGATGGAAGACACATTTCTCACCTTATTCTCATGTGATGTGGAAGTTTATCTAAGACTTTGCTTAGAGGCTGTGCTATATATAGCATGGGCACTTAGATGCAAGTGCTTAATAAGCACAGCCTCTTTTGTCAATTACTGCTTCCCTTCACCCACTTGCTTCATCAAACTCTTCTCTGTAGTAAATAGTGTTGTGAGATTCTAGTCTAGATTTAATAAGTACAGGGTGGGGCAAAGCAGGTTTGCTGTTGTGAGTACACGAAACAGTTATTCTTATGTTAGTATTTATTAAGTACCTCATTTTCCATATGAACCATGGGAAACTTATGTTTGCCCCATTCTATATATATAATATTCATTCCTCTCTCCTCAAGTTTGAAAAATTGGAAAAGTAGGAATTTTTCTTTTTCTTTTTCTTTTTAGTGGGAGGAGGGGAGGCAGATACAGACTCCCATATGCACCCCTACTGGGATCCACCTGACAAGCCCACTAGGGGGCGATGCTCTGCCCATCTAGGACCCTTGCTCCTTTGCAACCAGAGCCATTTTAGCACCTGAGGTGGAGGCCATGGGGCCATCCTCAGCACTTGGGGCCAACTTGCTCTAATCAAGCCATGGCTGCAGGAGGGGAGGAGAAGAAAGAGAGTTAGAGAGAGAGAGAGAGAGAGAGAGAGAAAGAGAGAGAAGTGAGAGGGGAAAGGGTGGAGAATCAGATGGGTGCTTCTCCTGTGTGCCCTGATGAGGAATTGAACCTAGGACCTTCCACACACTGGGCTGACACTCTACCACTAGTAATTTTTAAAGTACTATTTTGAGAACTCAAAACTAAAAAATTATACAGAATAAATAGGAATTCCAAAATGATGAACATGTCAACATACCCTTCTAAAATGATGATAAAAAGAACTCTCCTTTCTATTTTTTTTTTTTTTTAGATGAGAGGAGGGGAGATAATGAGGCAGCTCTGACCAGGATCTACCCTGCAATCTCGTCTAAGGCCAATGTTTGAGTACCAAGCGAATTTTAGGGTATGAGGTTGATGCACTCCAAGGGAGCTCCTGGGACCACACCAAACCAATGGAGCCACTGGCTGCTGGAGGGAAAGAGGGAGAGGAGGGAGAGAGAAAAGAGGGAGAAGAAGATGGTTGTTTCTCCTGTGTGCCCTGACTGGGAATCGAACCTGGGACATTCATATGCTGGGCTGATGCTCTATCCACTGAACCACCAGCCAGGGCCTGAGATCTCTCTCTTTTAAAAGCAACTGAGTTCTGAAGAGACCAGCTGGTGAAAGTTTCCTGTTCCCTGAAAGGGTATTCAAATTCTGCCTGATAGTCAAAGGTTGCTGGGATATCATTAGGAAGTGGATTAATTCCAAAAAAGGCTCTGGTTGGAATTATCCCCGTGTCTGCTGGATCCTCTTTAGCTACAATGATCAGACAGATAAATTGGGCAAAAAGATCTTCTTTCGAAGACCCCTTTGATAAAAGCTGAGTCATTTTATTTTAGAGAGAAACTGAAATGATAGGAATTATATTACCTAAACTTCCTCTATTGAACTTCTCTTTAAGAAATATTCTGGAAGATTTGCCTGACCAGACAGTGGTACAGTGGATGGAGCATTGGCCTGGGATGCTGAGGACCCAGATTCGAAATTCTGAGGTCACTAGCTTGAGTGCGAGCTCACCAGCTTGAGCACAGGGTCTCCGGCTTGAGTGTGGGATCATAGGCATGACCCCAATGTTGTGGATTGAGCCCGAGGTCGCTGGCTTGAGCAAGGGGTCACTGGCTCGGCTGGAGTCCCCCAAGTCAAGGCACATATGAGAAAGCAATCAATGAACAACTAGAGTGCCACACCTATGAGTTGATGCTTCTCATCTCTCTCCCTTCCTGTCTGTCTGTCTTTCTCACTACAAAAAAAAAAAAAAATCTAGAGGATCTTAAGACTAATTGTTTGCTAACATCAAATTGAGTGATACTTCCTTAAACAGGACCTTAGACCTGTTTGCTGCTCAGTCAATGGGCTGGTCTACAAGAAGAGCCCAGCCCAGTACTGCAGGTCTGACGTGCTGTTCTCAGTAATGGATGGTGTACAGACGATGGTCTGTCGAGCACAGTTTCATCTTGAGTTAACTGATATTTTGAGACCTATTTTAGCTTTAAGTTCTGTTATGTTCCTATATTTCATGTGAAATCATCCACTTTCTCCAGAGGCCATCTTTAAATTCAAAGAAATTATTGGTCTAGAGTTGTGTGTAAGGTGATTTTAAAGTTCAACAAAAACCAAACTAGGAGAAAAGAGCAATGAGTATGCCTGGTTAGGATACAGATTGATGCTTCTTATTTGTTACCTAAAAGTAACTAAAGTAGAATGAAATGGATCACAGGAATCATTGAATCAAGTAAATTCCACCCGTACCTTCTCAGTCAGTTCCAAACATGGATGATTTTCAGAACAATCTTTTTAAATGTTTTTAAAAACTGAAATTAAAAGATGAGAAAGAAGCTCTGGCCGGTTGGCTCAGTGGTAGAGCGTCGGCTTGGTGTGCAGGAGTCCCGGGTTTGATTCCTGGCCAGGGCACACAGGAGAGGCGCCCATCTGCTTCTCCACCCCTTCTCCTCTCCTTCCTCTCTGTCTCTCTCTTCCCCTCCCGCAGCCAAGGCTCCATTGAAACAAAGTTGGCCTGGGCACTGGGGATGGCTCTATGGCCTCTGCCTCAGGTGCTAGAATGGCTCTGGTTGCAACAGAGCGACGCCCCAGACGGGCAGAGCATTGCCCCCTGGTGGGCATGCCGAGTGAATCCCAGTTGGGCGCATGTGGGAGTCTGTCTGACTGCCTCCCTGTTTCCAACTTCAGAAAAATACAACCCCCCCCAAAAAAAACCCCCAAACCCCCAGAGATTTCAAAAAAAAAGATGAGAAAGAATAAAGGATAAAATAGTATACACAAATTAAACTAGGGCAAAGCAAAGCAAGTAAAGCAAGTTCCTTCACCTGTAGTTCTCAAAGTGGTTCTCAAATTTTAGCATGCATCAGATTCAATAGGTCTGGGAAGGACTCAGGAATTTGCATTTTTAAGAGGCATTGCACAGACCATACTTTGAATAACAACCAAGCCATACAAAAAGATATTAATGTCGGTAGGTGCTAATATAACATTTCTTCAGGAAGTAGAAATGTTGGGCAGAGAAGCCCGAACAGAGAATCTTTGGGATCCACCTTTAGTTTGGAGCTTACATATTGTTTTATTCCCCCTGGATTATGTAAACTAGAGTCAGTGAAGGTGGGGAGCAACAACACTCTACACACACACAATTTCTACACTCATTAATAGCTTCTACAGATACGTTTTGAGATGCTTATACCATCATTAGCAAAAGTTTTCTTTAGTCATGTCCACGAATAAGCTCTTGACCTTTCTTTCTTTACATCTGGACCATGTAGAACCCCCCAAACTCTAATCATCACTGTCAAGGGAACTTTCAGCTGAGCCTTACCTTGTTCCGAGGTTGAGGTGACTGCTGGCCATTTTTTTCCTTTTCGTACACCTGCCTCTGCACTAGACTCTCCTATACAGGTTCTTTCAGGTAGGCCCTATCTAAAAGCTCTGACCTGCCTCATTTTTTCTGAGGTTCTTTGAGGTAGATTCCATCTATAGGCTCTGACCTGACCCCATTTTTTCTGAGGTTCTTTGAGGTAGATTCCATCTATAGGCTCTGACCTGACCCCATTTTTCTGACTTAAACAGGATGTGAATGTATTTATATTCCTACCCCCAAACCAGCGGGACTTAAAATTTAAATCACCTTCCACACATGCAACAACATTGGAGTGCATATTCAAGATTTGAGTGCCTACTATGTGCAGGGCATGGTTCTAAGCACTTGGGATACATTGGTGAACACAGCAGAAAGATCCCTGATTTATAGAGTTTATATTCCATCAGGAGAGAGAGACAACAAATAATAAATATTATTAATGCAATAATTGCTATGAGAATATGAAATGGAAAAGTAGAGCAGATGTGTGTGTGTGTGTGTATGTGTGTGTGTGTGTGTGTGTAAGTTGTGGTATTAGATAGAATGGTCAAGATAAGTCTTATTAAGAAAGTGAGAATTGTGCAAGGATTTAAAGGGTGAGAAGGAGTTAGCCAGAAGATATTTGGGGGAACATTTTAGCCAGAGGGATAAGCCAGAGTGAAGACCCCATGGCAAGGATGTGACTTGCATGTTCAAAGAACAGTCAGGAAGCCAGTGGAGCTGGAACAGATTGAGGAAGAGGATAACAGAAGGAGATAAAATAAGAAGTAATGGTGGGGAAAGTTGAGAATAACTTTTATTTTTTTGTGTGAGCTACGAGGAGGTTGGATTTGACATCAGCTGAGGGAAGAAAGACTGTGCTGGAGAATATTTAGGGAACAGGGAGGACTCAGGAAGTTCGTTCTGGAAATGTCAGATACCTGAGTAGAGATGTTGGGTAGGTATTTGAGTGTATGGGTTTGGAGTTCAAGAGAGATACAAATACGGGAATCATCTGCAGATAAATTTCATTTAAAAACACGAGACCACTGAGATGATCAAGATGTGAATAAAGAAGAAGTTGGGCCTGCCTGTGGTGGCGCAGTAGATAAAGGATCGACCTGGCACACTGAGGTCATGGGTTTGAAACCCGGTGCTTGCCTGGTCAAGGCACATATAGGAGTTGATGCTTACTCCTCTCTTCTCTAAAATAAATAAATAAAATCTAAAAAAAAAAAAAAAGAAGAAGAAGAAGTTGGAAAAATTCCCTGGTTGATGCACATGTCCTGAAATGAAAATCCCTTTTGATTTCCTGTTGCACCATTTCACCACTAGGAGGAACCTGGCCACTTTCCTCTTTTTTTTTTTTTTTCTTTTTCAGAGACACAGAGAGTCAGAGAGACGGATAGAAAGGGACAGACAGACAGGAACTGAGAGAAGAGACGCATCAATTATTAGTTTTTCGTTGCACATTGCAACACCTTAGTTGTTCACTGATTGCCTTCTCATATGTGCCTTGAGGGCGGGCATTCAAAAGACAAGGTAACCACTTGCTTGAGCCAGCGACACTGGGCTCAAGCTGGTGAGCTTTTGCTCAAACCAGAAGAGCCCACGCTCAAGCTGGCGACCTCGGGGTCTCGACCTGGGTTCTTCCGCATCCCAGTCTGACACTCTATCTACTGCACCACCGCCTGGACCACTATCCTCTTGGCCTGTAGTTTCACTGAAGCTGGTATGACATTGCCCCTCTCCACACTCCCTCACCTATCCACACTCCCTCACCCCCCTCAAAAATCTTTCACCCCTCCACACTCCCTCACCCCTCCACACTACCTCACCACTACATACTCCCTCATCCTTACACACTCCCTCAACCCTCCACACTACCTCACCCCTCCACACTCCCTCACCCCTCCACACTCCCTCACCACTCCACACTACCTCACCACTACATACTCCCTCATCCTTCCACACTACCTCAACCCTCCACACTACCTCACCCCTCCACACTCCCTCATATCTCCAAACTCCCTCACCCCTCGACACTCCCTCAGCCTTCCACACACCCTCACCCCTTCAAACTCCCTCACCCCTACACACTACCTCACCTCTCCACACTCCCTGACCACTCCACACTCCCTCACCCCTCCACACACCCTCACCCCTCCACACACCCTCACCCCTCCACACTCTCTCACCCCTCCACACACCCTCACCCCTCCACACTCCCTCATCCCTCCACACTCCCTCACTCCTCCACACTATCTCACCCTTTCAAACAGACTCACCCATCCACACTCCCTCACCCCTCCACACTCCCTCATCCCTCCACACACCCTCACCCCTCCACACTCCCTCACCCCCCTCCACACACCCTCACCCCTCCACACTCCCTCACACCCCTCCACACACACTCACCCCTCCACACTCCCTCACCCCCCTCCACACACCCTCACCCCTCCACACTCCTTCAATGCCTTCCACACTCCCTGACCCCTCCACACTCTGTCACCCCTCCACACTCTTTCACCCCCCTCCACACTCCCTCAATGCCCTCCACACTCCCTCACCCCTACACACTCCCTCACCCCCCTCCACACTCCCTCACCCCCCTCCACACTCCCTCACCCCTCCTCACTCCCTCGCTCCTCCACACTCCCTCACCCCTCCTCACTCTCTCACCCCTCCACACTCCCTCACCCCTCCACACTCCCTCACCCCTACATACTCCATCACCCCTCCACACACCCTCACCCCTCCACACTCCCTCACACCTCCACACTTCCTTCCCCCTTCCACACTCCCTCACCCCTCCACACTCCCTCACACCTCCACACTCCCTCACCCCTCCACACTCCATCACCCCTCCACACACCCTCACCCCCCTCCACACTCGCTCACCCCTCCACACTCCCTCAATGCCCTCCACACTCCCTCACCCCTCCACACTCCCTCACGCCTCCACACACCCTCACCCCTCCACACTCCTTCAATGCCTTCCACACACCCTCACCCCTTCACACTCCCTCACCCCTCCACACACCCTCCCCCCTCCACACTCCCTCACCCCTCCACACACCCTCCCCCCTCCACACTCCCTCCCCCCTCCACACTCCCTCACCCCTCCACACTCCCTCACCCCTCCACACTCCCTCACCCCCTCCACACACCCTCACCCCTCCACACTCCCTCCCCCCTCCACACTCCCTCACCCCTCCACACTCCCTCACCCCTCCACACTCCCTCACCCCTCCACACTCCCTCACACCTCCACACTTCCTTCCCCCCTTCCACACTCCATCACCCCTCCACACTCCCTCACCCCTCCACACTCCCTCACACCTCCACACTTCCTTCCCCCCTTCCATACTCCATCACCCCTCCACACTCCCTCACACCTCCACACTTCCTTCCCCCTTCCACACTCCCTCACCCCTCCACACTCCCTCACACCTCCACACTCCCTCACCCCTCCACACTCCCTCACCCCCTCCACACTTCCTCACCCCTCCACACTCCCTCACCCCTCCACACTCCCTCACACCTCCACACTTCCTTCCCCCTTTCCACACTCCCTCACCCCTCCACACTCCCTCACCCCTCCACACACCCTCCACACTCCATCACCCCTCCACACACCCTCACCCCTCCTCACTCTCTCACCCCTCCACACTCCCTCACCCCTCCACACACCCTCACACCTCCACACTCCCTCACCCCTCCACACTCCCTCACCCCTCCACACACCCTCCCCCCCTTCACACTCCTTCAATGCCTTCCACACTCCCTGACCCCTCCACACTCCCTGACCCCTCCACACTCCCTGACCCCTCCACACTCCCTCACCCCTCCACACTCCCTCACCCCTCCACACTCCCTCACACCTCCACACTCCCTCACCCCTCCACACACCCTCACCCCTCCACACTCCTTCAATGCCTTCCACACTCCCTGACCCCTCCACACTCCCTCACCCCTCCACACTCCCTCACCCCTCCACACTCCCTCACCCCTCCACACTCCCTCACCCCTCCACACACCCTCACCCCTCCACACTCCTTCAATGCCTTCCACACTCCCTGACCCCTCCACACTCCCTGACCCCTCCACACTCCCTCACCCCTCCACACTCCCTCACCCCTCCACACTCCCTCACACCTCCACACTTCCTTCCCCCCTTCCACACTCCATCACCCCTCCACACTCCCTCACACCTCCACACTTCCTTCCCCCCTTCCACACTCCCTCACCCCTCCACACTCCCTCACACCTCCACACTCCCTCACACCTCCACACTCCCTCACCCCTCCACACTCCCTCACCCCTCCACACACCCTCACCCCCCCTCCACACTCCCTCACACCTCCACACTTCCTTCCCCCTTCCACACTCCCTCACCCCTCCACACTCCCTCACACCTCCACACTCCCTCACCCCTCCATACTCCATCACCCCTCCACACACCCTCACCCCCCTCCACACTCCCTCACCCCTCCACACTCCCTCAATGCCCTCCACACTCCCTCACCCCTCCACACTCCCTCACGCCTCCACACACCCTCACCCCTCCACACTTTCTCACCCCTCCACACTCCCTCACACCTCCACACTCCCTCAATGCCCTCCACACTCCCTCACCCCTCCACACTCCCTCACCCCTCCACACTCCCTCACCCCTCCACACTCCCTCACCCCTCCACACACCCTCACCCCTCCACACTTTCTCACCCCTCCACACTCCCTCACACCTCCACACTTCCTTCCCCCCTTCCACACTCCCTCACCCCTCTACACTCCCTCACCCCCCTCCACACTCCCTCACACCTCCACACTTCCTTCCCCCCTTCCACACTCCCTCACCCCTCTACACTCCCTCACCCCCCTCCACACTCCCTCATGTCTTCTCACTCTCTCACCCTCCACACACCCTCACCCCTCCACACTCCCTCACCCCCTCCACACTCCCTCACCCCTCCACACTCCCTCACCCCTCCACACTCCCTCACCCCTCCACACTCCCTCACCCCTCCACACTACCTCACCCTTCCACACTCCCTCATGTCTTCTCACTCTCTCACCCTCCACACACCCTCACCCCTCCACACTCCCTCACCCCCTCCACACTCCCTCACCCCTCCACACTCCCTCACCCCTCCACACTCCCTCACCCCTCCACACTACCTCACCCTTCCACACTCCCTCACCCCTCCACACTCCCTCACCTCTCACACCTTCAGAGTCACTTTGGAAGCTGGGATAGATATTTAAGAGTTTGTCCAAATGCAGAATCTTTCTACCTTCCTATCTTTTCATGGATATGATATGGGGTTTTTACACCTGGAGTTAGAGGACTATGTTATGAGAATACTACCAAATGGAGGATCTATAAACAGGCACAATAAAAGTGGCAGATACTAGTCACATAGCAGTCTTTTAAAAGTAATCCTATGTCCGTCCAACTCCAGATCCTGCATACCTAGAGCTTCTTCTCATAATATTTACAAAATACTTTTTCAGTTCATAGCTATACACTAAGCACTATGTTAAACTTTCTGGCAAAGAAGAAACATGCATTAAATATAAAGCACATGATATAAAGCAGAAATAGCTTTCCAGACTATGTATTTTAAAAGATGTATTTAAAAGATGCCAGTTATTGTTTGAAAATGGTTGGAATGAGGAACTTCTTTTATCTGAGACAATAAAAGAAAGAATCTAAAGTCTGCTAATAGTTAGAAATGGAAATGGAGAAAAATGTTCACTTTAAAATGATGACAAAAATGATAAAATTTTTAGGAATACATTTTTAAAGGAAGGTACAGAAACTATATAAAGCAGACTGTAAAATCTTTCTGAAAAATATCAAATAAGACCTACATAAATTGAAAGACATTTTTGTTTTGGGTAGGAGGAAGATTCAATTAAAAAAAAGGTGTTTATTAGTCCCAAATAAATAAGATTAATGTACTGCTAGTCTTCTTTTTTTTCCTTCTACTTTTCCAAGTGAGAGGAGGGGAGATAGAGAGACAGACTCTCAAGAGTGCCTTGACCAGGATGCACCCAGCAACCCCCTTCTGGGGCTGATGCTCTGCCCACCTAGGGCCATGCTTGCAACTGAACTATTTTTAGTGCCTGAGGCAGAGGCTCCCCGGACCCATCCTCCGTGCTGGGGGCCAATCCACTTGAACCAACTGAGCCATGGCTGTGGGAGGGGAAGAGAGAAAGGGGAGGGAAAGGGGTGGAGAGGCAGATGGTCGCTTCTCCTGTGTGCCGTGACCAGGAATCAAACCCGGAACTTCCACTTGCTGGGCCAACGCTCAACCACTGAGCCAAGCAGCCAGGGCGTGTACTGCTATTCTCTAACATGAATCTTAAAAATCTTAAAAAACCCAACAAAAGAAAACAAAGAAAGTTATTTTAGAATCAAAATAGAAGATTAAATATCTAAAAGTGACCAATAATTTTTTTAAAAGAATTGAGAAGGCATTATCTTAGCAATTATTAAAACATAAAACAGATGTGGATGCGGTTGATAGCACTGTGTTATATAATTGAAATTTGCTCTGTGAATAGAACTTGAATCTCTTCACACACACACACAAAAGGATAAATATGTGAGGTGACAGAGTGTTAATTAACTAAATGAGAGGAATCCTTTTACAATGTGTACATGTATCAAATCATCGTGATATATACTTTAAATATCTCGCAAACTAATTTGTTAATTATACCTCAAAAAGCTAAAAACAGGAGAAAAGAGAATGTATTAAGTAAATTTAAAAATGTTTTGGAAACCAAAAATTAAAAATTAAATGACTATAATTTGGATAGTTTTAACACACTAATAGAAAAATTGATAAGAAGGATAGACTAGAAAGCCCAAAACCACATCAAAATATACTTGAGAACTTAACAGAAATGAACAAAATGTGGTGTGTATAATAAATGGTACTGACTTAATCGTATTCACCTATAAGAAAAGTTATACTCTCACCTCACATATACATACACAGATACTTCAAATGGATTGAAGATCATAAATATTATAAATAAAATAATAAACATATTAAATGAATTTAAGATATTTTTATGATCTGGTACTGAGAGAATTTCTTTATAAAGACTAGAAATACAGGGAAGCCTAAAGCCATATAATAAAGATAGCTATAGTTGACTATATAAAAGCAGAAAATAAAAGGATGCAAAATATCATGAAATCCCAAAACAAATATGATAGTCTAAGAAAAAAATAAATATTTTATAGCACATGTAATGAACAAGGTATTTCTTGCCCCTTTTAGACATATTGATAAGGAAAAAAACAATCTTACTGAACAATGGATAAAGAATATGAACAGGCATATTTTAGAAAAGGAAAACTGCCAATAAATATATGTAAACATATTTCATTAATGGTTTAAATATTTAAAATAAAAACAAGATTCCATTTTTTGGTAAACATTTGGCAAAACCCGAGACATGTCACAGCACCCAGTTCTGGTGAAGATGCAGAAGAAAAGGCAGATATATATATATATTATCTATGGGAATGTGTATTACTACTAACACCGTAGTTTAAAAAGTAATTTTGTAATTTCTATTAAATAAGCACAAACCTTTCTGCACAACAACCTTATTTAAAATTTTTTTATCCTTGAGAAATAATACACCAATTTACAAGGACCTGCAGTCACAAATACTTATTGTAGTGCCATCCGTACTGGCAAAAACTGTAAAAATCTGTATGTCTATCAATAGGGGAAAGATCGAAAAACAAAATGCATCATAGGCTTTTCCATATTAGGGAACACTATGCAACTATTCAAAGAATGAGTTACATCTATAGGTACTATGTTGGAGGGTTGGCCAAGATCTATAGTCAGGGAAAAATCAGATAATTTCCTTCATGCCCACAGTACAACATACACTTATTCCAGCTTTTGTTATTGTTTTAATTAAGTCACTTAATCCTCACAGCAAGTCTATGAAAAGGTCCTGTTATTGCTTCCATTTTACAAAGGCCAAAGCAGGCATCAAGATATTAAGTAACATGTCTGAGCTTGCAGAGCCTATAAATTTGAATCCAGACAAGTCTGACTTTAGAATCCATGTGTGTAACCACCATGCTGAAACTTATATTTCTAATGTTTAGTATCGGTCTAGAAATCTAAAAAAAAAGTCAGCCCCACAACTATGTATATCTGTATGCACATAGGAAAAAAGGTGTTCATTGTGACTACTTCAGGTCGGATTATAAGAGAAGATTATAAACCGTTTCTTTTTTTTTTTTATTATATAATTTTATTTTTTTAATGGGGCGACATCAATAAATCAGGATGCATATATTCAAAGATAACAAGTCCAGGTTATCTTGTCGTTCACTTATGTTGCATACCCATCACCCAAAGTCAGATTGTCCTCTGTCACCTTCTATCTAGTTTTCTTTGTGCCCCTCCCCCTCCCCCTTTCCCTCTCCCTCTTCTCTCTCCCCCCGTAACCACCACACTCTTATCAATGTCTCTTAGTTTCACTTTTATGTCCCACCTACATATGGAATAATGCAGTTCCTGGTTTTTTCTGATTTACTTATTTCACTTCGTATAATGTATAAACCGTTTCTTCGTGCATCTCTGTAATATTTAACTTGTTTCAAGTAGGGGTTATAATTTTTTTTTCCTTTTTTTTGGTATTTTTCTGAAGTTAGAAGCAGGGAGGCAGTCAGACAGCCTCCTGCATGCGCCTGACCAGGATCCACCCGGCATGCCCACCAGGTGGCGATGCTCTGCCCATCTGGGGCGTCGCTCTGCCGCAACTAGAGCCATTCTAGCGCCTGAGGCAGAGGCCATGGAACTGTCCCCTGTGCCTGGGGCCAACTTTGCTCCAATGGAGCCTTGGCTGCGGGAGGGGAAGAGATAGAGAGGAAGGAGAGGGAGAAGGGTGGAGAAGCAGATGGGCGCTTCTCCTGTGTGCCCTGGCCGGGAATTGAACCCAGGACTTCCACATGCTGGGCCGATGTTCTACCACTGAGCCAACTGGCCACAGCTGGGGTTATAATTTTTAAAACATTATAAAAAATATTTTGAAATTAAAAATTGTAAAGGGGGAGAAAAATCTGGCAATGTGAATCTGAATGCTGTGACTGACTAGTACACTTGTAAAGTGAAAGTGACTTATTGTAATATGAATGCTTTAATTTATTCATTCACTCATTGAACAGATATTTATTGAATGCCTATCCTGTCCCAGGAGCTGGGGATACAGCAGTGAACATACAGACACAGACCCTGTCTTCATGGAATTACAGTATAGATAAGGATAGAAAGACCTTAAACAAGCAAACTAAAACATTTCAGATGGACATAACTGTTGTAGCAATAAAAATCAAGCAAGTTAAGGGATGTAAAGAGTAAGGTGTGAGTGTTATAGGCAGGTGAATTGCTATTTTTGTAGAATGGTCAGAGAAGGTTTTAGGGATAAGGTGATATTTGAGAAGAGACCTAAAGGCATTGAGCATAACTGCCATGTGGATAATGGTAGAAAGAGTGCAGCAGCATAAAAAAATAGCAAATTCAAAGACCCTGAGATCAGAGTATGCTTGGTATGTCTGAGGAATAAGAAGGCCAGTTTGGGATGTATGGGCAGGGAGATAGGGATCATGGGAAGACCATGCGGAGAAAAGACGTTAGCATTTCCTGTGAGTGATATGGAATGCCATTGGGAGGCTTTGAATAAACAGTGACATGATATAATTTAACCTCTGACTTGAAAAATATTTAGTTGGCCATTTCAAATGGAAGGTAGTACAGTATTAACCATTTACTCCACATAAGACACACAAACACTGCAGTGGAAAATGTCCTGGGAGAGTTTTCACAGAAATCTGAGAGGGGGACTGCGTGGGAGGACTGAGAAAGCCTGGAAGACCCATGGCATTGGCATGGACCTTGCCGACAGAACATGCTGTCTCCTTGGGTTTGCTTGGTGGCTCTTCGGCTCAGAGAGGGAAACCAGGAAATTTGATACGGACATGTTATTCCAGAAGTATTGTTTGTTTGATTTTGCCGGAGGGGAAGAAGGTTCACAGGGCTTAGCTAAGGCCTGATCTCTTCCCCTTAAAACAAAACACAAAACCTCCAGCATATTGATTCGTCTGGGAAGCTCAAGAAGTTTAGGTCATTTAACATGTACTTTTCACAATAGTGGACTGTAACAGTGTCTTAGGTCAGGTTCCTCACAAGCAAAACCGGGGACAGAATTTGTGTAAAAGTGATTTATTAGGAAGTGTTTCTAAGAAGAATCCACAAGGGGTCAGGGAGTGGGAATTGGAAGGGGAGGAGCCAAGCCAGGAATTGTGTGGCATCAAGAGAATCCGAAGGGCAAGGCTCCATTGCACAGGGGAGCTCTGTGAATAGCGGCACCCCGCCCCTCCAGGTCGAGGTTGTCCAGTGATCTATGCATCACACCTGTCGGCCATCCTTATCAGTCAAAGGCTGTGGGAAGGTGGATGGGAAGCTAAATCCTCAGTATAGGTCATAGAGTGGGCACCACTGAAAATCTCCAAGAGAAAAGATCCAAGATTAAAGACATCGTTTGACTACCACAGGGGTCTTTGAAAACTGTGAATGGAAAGTAGATCTCACACTTTCCTTCACACTCTTTCAAATCAGCACTTGGTTTCATAGGAAAATAATCCTTTACCTCAAACCTAAACTTTGATGTTTGAAAAGTGAAAGCAAGCTGCTTTCCCAGGCAAAAAGGACCGCTTCTAAACTTCTTAGAAGAGACATCTTTTCAAAAGGTAAGGACAGTACAGAATACTTTCTCTGATGCCCATTTTCTAAGCACTGCACTGTCATTAGAGACCTAGTTTGCTTCCAATGGCCTGACTGAGGAAAAAGGGACCAACTGGAGGTCAGGGACCTATCCTTCTCTCAGATGTGTTTGGTATAACCTGCAAAATATATTTAAAAATTGGAATTGCAATATTTATCTACAAATAAGATGTATTTTTGTCTACAAAGAATGCATCAAAAATTATTCTGTGTCCCGAGTATTCATATTATAAATAAAAGGCCGAGAATCAAATATAAGAGAGAACAGAACAGCGTATGCTGGGGGGACAGTGAGTATGGCAGCATAAAGTATCAGAGCAGACAGAGGAATTTCACATCTGTAGGAAAAAATTTATTTTTCTTAATACAAATAATAAGGCAAAAGTATTACCTGAAGTAGAATGGTAAAACCAGTGTAAAGGGCATTTAAAAAAACTGGTTGCTTTCTGATATTTAAAGAGGAATGATAGAATAAGTCTGCTAAATGAGACACAAGGTATTTGAGGATATATTTCTACTAGATAGAAATGGTATTCATCTCAACCAGACAAAAATCTGTAAGTTAACATGTAATATTTACATTTTATAATATTTGGCCCTGGCTGGTGCCTCAGTGGATAGAGTGTGGGCTCGATTCCAGGTCAGGGCATACAGGAGAAGCGATCATCTGCTTTTCTCCCCCTTCCCCCTTCTCTTCATTTTCCCTTCTCCCTTCCCCTTCTCTCCACTCCTCTCCCTTCTCTTCCTCTTCTCCTCCTGCAGTCAGTGACTCAATTGGTTCAAGCATGGCCCAGGCGCTGAGGATGGCTCCCTTGGAGCACATCAGCCTCGGGTGCTAAAAGTGGCTCAGTACTCGAGCATTGGCCCCAGATGGGGTTGCAGGGTGGATCCCACTTGGGGCGCATGTGGGAGTCTGCTTCACTATCTCCCCTCCTATCACCTAAAAAAATGTATATACAGTATATTTATATACTGTATATAAATATATATACTGTATATAAACATATATAGTATATATGAATATTATATTGTAATTATGCAGTTACATATTATAAATTACAGGTGTAAATATGTAATAATTACATATTAGAACATAGATTTATTATAAAATCTGGCCTTTAGTAAATAGTAAACAGTACATCAGAAAAAAATACTTTTCTCATAATCTATGGGTGGCACTGATAAATAATGTCTCAGTCCAATATTATGTCTTGTCATATTTCTAAGTTTTGGATAATTTATAAAACATCTCTGGCTATGCCATGATAGATTACAACTTAATTGGCCTGAAGAAGGAAGCTGGCATAACTATTTTTTAAAGCTGTCACAAATTCATAAAATACATACATAAAACCTACTCACCACCAGTTTGGAACTAGCTATAAAATAGAACCAAGTTGTGGTTGAACAGGCATCTACCGATGAAAATTTTCTGATGCATAAGATCACGAAATGTCTCTTGTTTCTATTTGTGGTGTAGAGTGGGGCTAACTGGGAGCCTGTATGTGGAAAATAGAAGCTGGGTTGGATTGGATTTGGTTAGGAGGAGTGTTAACATAAAGACTGTCTATAAGCTTATTAAGAAAAGAGAAGAGACAAAGAAAAACACAAAGGACAACAGAAAGAGTGGAAAAAGAGAATACAAATTGAGATGAAAAGATAAGAAAGGACTCTGATAGTATATTGTTTATATGTTTTTTGTACCTTCTTGTAAGTTATAAAAATTCACAGACATGGAATTGATGGGGCAAAAGGTAAAAACACTTATAATATTAATAGATATTGACAAATTTCTTTCCAAAAAAGCTACAACAATTTACACTCTCATCAGCTGCATATGAAAATGGCTGTTTCTTACATCCTTACCAGAACTATAATCTTTGCCAATATGAAAGATAAAAAATGTAAAGTTATACATAGATGTTCTAATTTGCATTTATTTACTTATGAGTTAGATTATTGTTAGATTGAGCATTTTTCTAAGTGTGTATTTTTTTTTTCTGGTAGATACCTTTATATTTTTGTAACCCATTTTTCTATTGGGCTTTTAATTTTCTTTTTTTAAATTTTATTAAGTGAGAGGCAGGGAGACAGACAGACTCTTGCATGTGCCCCAACCAGAATCCACCCAGCAAACACATTAGGGGGCAATGCTCTGCCCATCTGGGGCCACTCCTCCTTTGCTTGGCAACTGAGCTATTTTAGTGCCTGAGGCAAGGCCATGGAGCCATTTTCAGCACCCAGGGCTGATGTGCTCAAACCATTTGAGCCATACCTGCTGGAGAAGAAGAAGAAGGAGAAGGAGAAGGAGAAGGAGAAGGAGAAGAAGAAGAAAAGAGAGAGAGAGAGAGAGAGAGAGAGAGAGAGAAGTGGGAGAGGGAGGGGTGGAGAAGCAGATGATCGCTTCTCGTGTATTCCCTGATCTGAATCAAACCCAGGACTTCCACACACTGGGCTAATGCTCTACTGCTGAGCCAACCAGCCAGGGCCTTATTATTATTATTTTTTTGATGCTTATTTTTTTTTAATTGACTTTTAAGAGAGAAAGGTGAGAGAGAGAGAGAGAGAGAGAGAGAGAGAAAGAGAACGGGAAAGACAGGAACATCAGTCTGTTCTTGTATGTGCCCTGACAAAGGATCGAACCAGCAATCTCTGTGATTCCAGATGATGCTCTAACCCAGTGGTCCCCAATCCCCGGGCCACGGACCGATACCGGTCTGTGGGCCATTTGTTACTGGTTCACAGAGAAAGAATAAATAACTTAGATTATTTCCGTTTTATTTATATTTAAGTCTGAACGATGTTTTATTTTTTAAAAATGATCAGATTCCCTCTGTTACATCTGTCTAAGACTCACTCTTGTCGCTTGTCTCATAAGTTTGACAATTATATTTAAAAATACCACAGTTTTTACGCCAGTCGCATAATTTTATTTTGTGCATTTATCCGTCCCACCCTAATGGCCAGTCTGTGAAAATATTTTCTGACATTAAACTAGTCCGTGGCCCAAAAAAGGTTGGGGACCACTGCTCTAACCAACTGAGCTATCTGTTCAAGGCATGGTATATTTTTTCTTAATGATTTTTAAAAACTTGTAATTTGTTAAGAATATTAGGTCTATGCTACGTAGCCAAGGACTACTTACTGCATTTCTCCATGTATAAGATGCACCTTTTTTCAAAAAATTTGGGGTCTAAAAACTGGGTGCGTCTTATACAGTGGTTGTAGATGTTTTTACTTGTATTTGACAGTGATGAGGAGTTGTATGAATTTTATGATGACTACAACTTGAGTTCAGTAACTTTATGTAATACATTTTTTTTCAAATTTTGGGCCCCCAAATTAAAGTGCATCTTATACATGGGGAAATATAGTATGTGGGCAGGACTTTGAGAAGCTTCTAGGCACTTCTTTGAAAGGACAATTTAGCCTAACCTGTGGTGGCACAGTGGATAAATCATCAACCTGGACTGCTGAGGTCGCCAGTTTGAAACCCTGGGTTTTACTTGGTCAAGGCAAATATAGGAGTTGGTGCTTCCTGCTCCTCCCCCCTTCTCTCTTGCTCCCTCTCTCTCTCCTCTTTAAAATGAATAAATAAAATCTTTAAAAATAAAGAATAGGCAATTTAGTCACTTTCAAACAAGGAAAAGTCCATCAAATGGCCCTTCTTAAGTTCTACATAGGAGCCAAACAAGCAGGCATCACCCCAAGGGAAGGACGTAACTGGAACATATTTTGTGGTTTAATGATTGTCCAAAGCCAAACAGCTTTTGGTGTATTGAAACAATGACAGCTGAAAGGGCTGGGCAAGTTTGCAGAAGCACCAGGGAATATAGTATTAAGTTTCATCAATTCCCCCTCCCCTTTTATTTGAGGGGAGAGAGAGAGCATCAACTTGTTGCTCCACTTAGTTGTGCACCCATTGATCACTTCTCATTCATACTTGTCCTGACCAGGGCTGGATCCAACCACCCGGTGACCCTGGGATGGAGCCAGTGACCCTGGGATCAAACCAACGACCCCGGCGCTTCAGGAAGGCACTCTATTCACTGCACCACCGGCCAGGGCTTTTTCCTTTTTCTTTTCTTTTCTTTTCTTTTCTTTTCTTTTCTTTTCTTTTCTTTTCTTTTCTTTTCTTTTCTTTTCTTTTCTTTCTTTGAGATTTACTAGTTTTAGAACCTCTCTTGCAGAGTGAGAGGATCTCAGCAAAGGGCAGGAAACAGTCCTAAGATACTCAAAGAGGATCTCACCATGAAAGACATCCAAAGTCCAGAACTGGGATCAGTGTCAATTAACTAACTGCCCCTGGGTAGGGAAAAGAGAGAGGGCTGGCTCTGATCCAGCGGGCAGCTATGATTGGAGTGCCTTCAGAACCAGACAGACTGGAGAGCATGAGTTGAAAACAAACCTGTAGCAAACTGAGGTGCTATTCCTTTCTTGGGCTTCTCAGATAAAAGCCACCATAGCACTGCATGAATTAGGGTTATTTTCCCTCCATCACTTCAGTTAGAGAGTTGTGAACCTGTGAGGGCAGGATTGCAGCAGTGGACACAGATGTAACAACTTGTGTAGAGCCTGTGTTCAACAGTGATCTCGTGTGCAGGTAAGCAATGAAAGCTTCGCTGAGGCCTGAACGCAGCCTGCTGTGAACTAATTAAATTCACCAGTTGGTTTGTTGCCTGGAGTTTGGAAGCAGAAACCTCTGGAGTCAAATGCCTCAAGGGTTCATGGGCAGTTTGGAGGTGGGAGTATCAACAAAGAGTTGTTGGGCATCTTGGTAGTTTGATATGGGAATACTTTGAACAATTTCAACCTAAAACATGAAAGTCAGGTCATACCAGTTACAATATATGAGTGGCAAATGTTAGTGTTATTTCTTTTTAAATTTTCGGATATTTTTGAACTTTGGCACTTTTATAAGTTGTAGTCTTAATTAAAAAAAATTTTTTTTTATTGATTTGAGAGAGAGTGAGAGGAAAGGAAAAAGAAAAAAGAGGGGAAGGGGCAGAGAGAGAGAGAGAGTGAGAGAGAAGTATCAACTTGTTGTTTCACTCAGTTGTTCCATTTAGTTGTGCATTCATTGATTGCTTCTTGTATGTGCCCTGACCAGGGATTGAACCTGCAACCTCAGCGTGCCAGGATGATGCTCTATTTACTGAGAAACCCAGCCAGGGTTAGTGTTTTAAAATATTTATTGATCAGCCCTGGTCAGATAGCTCGGTTGGTTGAGCATCATCCCAAAGAGCAGAGGTTGCCGGTTCAGTCCCTGGTCAGGGCACATATAGGAACGGGTCGAGGTTCCTGTCTCTTTCTCTTTCCTTTCCCCTCTTGGTAAAATCAATCAATAAACATTAAAAAGTATTTACCGATCAATTACCTCCTTTGTGAAAGACTTTGAAATGAGCAGAAAGATCACTGGGTGACCTTTCAGTAGAATACTACACAACTCTTTGAGGTTATGAGGAAAGATACCTGTGTTAGAATGCATGCTTATGATACAAATAAATACCTATGATGAAATGGGTAAATGTTAATTACTGTAGTAAATGAACCACAACCTGTAGGTCTTAATCAAGGGTAGTCAACCTTTTTATACCTATCGCCCACTTTTGTATCTCTGTTAGTAGTAAAATTTTCTAACCGCCCACTGGTTCCACAGTAATGGTAATTTATAAAGTAGAGAAGTAACTTTACTTTACAAAATTTATAAAGCAGAGTTACAGCAAGTTAAAGCATATAATAATAATTACTTACCAAGTACTATATGTCGGATTTTCGCTAAGTTTGGCAGAATAAATCTTTATAAAACAACTTACTATAGTTAAATCTATCTTTTTATTTATACTTTGGTTGCTCTGTTACCACCCACCATGAAAGCTGGAACGCCCACTAGTGGGTGGTAGGGACCAGGTTGACTACCACTGGTCTTAATATTAAATTGGTGTCTGCTTCCTCAAACTTGCCCAAGTCTCAGCTCGAAGCTAGAGGCCAAATTCTGATTCTTTAGCAAAGACACACAGCCCCAGAGTCTCACACAAAAAGGACAGTGCCAAGTACATTAAACTATTGACATTTCAAATCTCACAAAAAAAGGACAGTGCCAAGTACAATAAACTATTGACATTTCAAAGACTAGACTTTTGTGTACAAACTTTTGAGCTGGCATTACTTAGACAACTTTCAGGCTGCACCTGTAGAGTGAGTATAGATGTACAGGACTCTTTTCAGTCCAGAAGCAGACAACTTTGTGAAAGCAGGATGCTAACCTGAGATCCAGCAGAACAGAGGTACATGGATGGAATGAGCTGAAGAAGGATATTTTACTGCGGTTGTGTTGAGGCTGCCTTAATGCTCTCGTTTCTGGGTAGACAGGAGGCCATTTCTCTTTCTTCTTAAGCTGCCTTTAATCTATAATACGGTGGACTCTTCTTTTCTGAAGTGAAATTAAACATTTTTTTCTGTCTCTGACTGAATTTCCAATCACCCTCCCAAATTAAGTATCTTTGTTTCTTTACTTTTTTTAAAATAGAAATATTATTTACAAAGGTTCAACAGGAACTTTTTATTTCTACCAATATACAATAAAAAAAAAAAACCCTAAGGAAGACTATAGGTTAATTAACACTTACTTGTTGAACATATGCAAATAATGAAACCAGGTTTAATGAAACTAGTCTTTTTATTTTTTAAGGACCAAGAATAATCTTTGAGTTTTTATGTTCACAAAGGGAGAAAATGGAAAACATTTGAAAGGCAAAAAAAAAAAAAAAAAAAAAAAAAGGAAAAGACTGGGTGAATTTTTTCCATGCAATATACTAGGATGTCCCTTCTGTGTTACCTGATTCTATACAAATTTTGCCCATCCACTCCACTTTCTTGGTTTTTGAGTTATTTTATATTTCTTTAATTGTAAAAAAATTATAGAAATAGAAATTATTGTCCAGAGAAGCAAATGGATTCTGTCTGGTGAGGTACAATTGATTACCCTTGGTGAGAAAGGCCAATTTTGCATCTATTAGCAAATTCATTTCAGCATCCCTGATAGCTCATATACCATATTTCCCCATGTATAAGGTGCACCTTTTCTGAAAATTTTGGAGTCTAAAAACTGAGTGCGTCTTATATGGTGGTTGTAGATTTTTTTTACTTGCATTTCCCGCTTTCTCACGCTTGTTTTTGCGCTCATTGTTGAAGACAGAGATTCGTCATCAGACACAGATGAGGACAAGCTAATGGATGGGAGTTTTGACAGTGAGGAGGAGCTGTATAAATTTCATGATGCAGTGGTCCCCAACCTTTTTTGGGCCATGGACCGGTTTAATGTCAGAAAATATTTTCACGAACCAGCCTTTAGGGTAGGACAGATAAATGTATCATGTGACCGAGACAAGCGTCAAGAGTGAGTCTTAGACGGATATAACCGAGGGAATCTGGTCATTTTTTAAAAATAAAACATCGTTCAGACTTAAATATAAATAAAACGGAAATAATGTAAGTTATTTATTCTTTCTCTGCGGACCGGTACCAAATGGCCCCCAGACTGGTACCGGTCTGTGTCCCAGGTGTTGGGGACCACTGTCATGATGAATAAAACTTGAGTTCAATAACTTTATGTAATACATTTGTTTTTCAAAATTTGGGCCTCAAAATTAAGATGTGTCTTATACATGGGAGCATCTTATACATGGGGAAATACAGTATGTGCTTGTTCTTTGAATTCTCCTTTGTTCCATTTTAAAATATCTTACTTGTTCCTTCATTAATGAGCTAAATAAAGTTTTTGATAGGACTACTTTATGAGAGTAATTGATAGAATCAATTGGAGTCCGAAAGAAAGTGTAACAGGCTTTAATGAAAGGAAACCTGCCAGGCTGCCTCGTAAGGGAGAGCAGCCTCGACTACAGTCTTAGGCCACGTTTTAAGGGTTGGGTTAGGGAAGTAGGAAGGGGGGCGGGGCATTTGCTGCCTGGCTGCCGCTATCGCTGGGCGCAGGGGTGCTTTCCACTAATTACGGATATTTGCACATTTTCAACCGTCAGCAGTTCCAACCGTCCATAACTTCTTGGAATTGTGACATCAGACATTTCTTTGTGGCTGGTCACCTGCCGCAAGCCCTGAAACAAAACTCATGCCGGCAGGGTTACAGAAATGAAACCTAAGAGTAATAACTTTACATTTGCAAAATAAAAAGATATATTTACCTATGTGTCATGTTTAAAGTCTTTAATATATTTGAGCTCTCTCTAGATGTAAGGGACAATATAGGGATCTAACTTTATTTTCTTCAAAAACTAGTCATTTTGCCTGACCAGGTGGTGGCATAGTGGATAGAGCATCAGATGGGGACGTGGAAGACCCAGGTTCAAAACCCAGAGGTCGCCAGCTTGAGCGCGGGCTCATCGGGTTTGAACAAGGCTCACCAGCTTGAGCCCAAGGTCGCTGGCTTGAGTAAGGGGTCACTTGGTCTTCTGTAGCCCCCTGGTCAAGGCACATATGAGAAAGCAATCAATGAACAAGGTGCTACAACAAAGAATTGATGCTTCTCGTCTCACTCCTTTCCTGTCTGTCTGTCCCCCTCTCTGTCTCTCTCTGTCAAACAACAACAGCAAAAAAGAAACGAACAAAAAAAAAGTTAGTGATTTTTTTCTCAACATTCATTGACTAACCCTTTTCCCCCCACTGATTTGAAAGGCTACTTTTCTGGTGTTATTTGGGCCATTTATGTAGGTGTTCTCTGTTATCCTCTATTTATTTATTTCCACATCTGTATAAATCTGTTTTAAGTGCTATAGCTTTATAATACATTTTGATAATTTGACAGGTTAATTTGATGTTGTGCTGACTCTTCTGAAGAAAAACAGATTGCCCTACCCATGTGGATTAGTCTAAAATTTAAACTAATGAAAGATAAAATGTTGGTATACAAAATAATTGGCCTCATTATTTGGGCCTCATCAGTTCCTTTCAGACTATCCTAACCAGGAAGAGCACTATTCTAAGAAGGTAAGCGGACAGGTCCTCTGAGTTGCAGTTATCAGTAAATCCATAGTTTATTCCACAGGAGAAGAGAATAGTCCTTACCTAGGCAATTATGTGCAAAGTAGGTCAAAGTGAAACAGTATTAGCAGATATTCATGGAGCCACAGTGGAAGAAATCAGAGCTATCAAAACCACAGCAGGACTGGGGACCTTTTGATTTAGATCAAAACCCTCAGGGCCCTGGCTGGTTGGCTCAGCGGTAGAGCATCGGCCTGGTGTGCGGGGGACCCGGGTTCGATTCCCGGCCAGGGCACATAGGAGAGGTGCCCATTTGCTTCTCCACCCCCCCCCTTCCTCTCTGTCTCTCTCTTCCCCTCCCGCAGCCAAGGCTCCATTGGAGCAAAGATGGCCCAGGCGCTGGGGATGGCTCCTTGGCCTCTGCCCCAGGCACTGGAGTGGCTCTGGTCGCGACAGAGCAACGCCCCGGAGGGGCAGAGCATCGCCCCCTGGTGGGCAGAGCGTTGCCCCTGGTGGGCGTGCCGGGTGGATCCCAGTCGGGCGCATGCGGGAGTCTGTCTGACTGTCTCTCCCCGTTTCCAGCTTCAGAAAAATACAAAAAAACAAAACAAAACAAAAAAACCCTCGGTAGCCTTTTAGATGTATGTATGCACTTTGCAACTGCTTAGGTTTGAAAGTGATAATAACACCCTTTGCCCCTGGAGTTTTGGTCAATTAAGAAATACAAATAGGCCCTGGCCGGTTGGCTCAGTGGTAGAGCGTCGGCCTGGCATGCAGGGGTCCCGGGTTCGATTCCCGGCCAGGGCACATAGGAGAAGCGCCCATCTGCTTCTCCACCCCTCCCCCTCTCCTTCCTCTCTGTCTCTCTCTTCCCCTCCCACAGCCAAAGGCTCCATTGGAGCAAAGATGGCCCGGGTGCTGGGGATGGCTCCTTGGCCTCTGCCCCAGGCGCTAGAGTGGCTCTGGTCGCGACAGAGTGAAGCCCCAGAGGGGCAGAGCATCGCCCCCTGGTGGGCATGCCAGGTGGATCCCGGTTGGGTGCATGTGGGAGTCTGACTGTTTCTCCCCGTTTTCAGCTTTGGAAAAATACAAAAAAAGGAAGAAAAAAAAACAAAAAACAAATAGGTGGAACATAAGGATAAAGATATCAGTTTTATTGCAAATGAAGCTAGATTGGAATACACAGCTTGGACACCTGTGTCTCAGATTTCCCCCTTGAGGTCCATGTAGGCATCAATGAGCCCTAAAATGGGCTGTTTCCTAGGCAGCTCAGGGAGAGTCAGGGCTAGCCTCACATCCAGTCACGCCAGTAAGGCCCAGCTGTCCACGCACTGACACTGTCCGCAGGGGGATCTGGATATCAGACTCTGGCCATCTTGCTGGTCTGATAAAACTTTCCTAAGATTATGGATCGGGACCAGTGATGGACAAGAAAAGGCCAGGCCATGGGAGCTTACCTCTCAGTCGTTCCTGGATAAATAGATATGTGGATGGAATTTTCTACTCTGTGGGTGGCTTTAATGCAGGCAGGGGAAGAGTAGAGTCACCCACAACATCTCACAAAATATGGTATTTGTAAAGAGGAACATGAGCTTAAAAAGAAAACGTTATGTTCGACCTACTCTGATTATGAAGAATGAAGAACTATGTAAGATGTTTCACTGGAAATGCTGAGGTCGCCGGTTTGAAACCCTGGGCTTGCCTGGTCAAGGCACATATGGGAGTTGATGCTTCCTGCTCCTCCCCCCCTTCTCTCTCCTTTCTAAAAAAATGAATAAATAAGAAAAAGAAAAAAAAAAAAGATGTTTTAGACCAGACAGGTTATTATCAGAAGTATAATTTAAATATCAGCTTCCATGAACTTCCAGAGTTCCAGAACACTGACAAATGTGTGCAGATCTGTCTCCAACAATCCAA
The DNA here is from genome assembly GCF_036850995.1 of Saccopteryx leptura. Lineage (NCBI taxonomy): Eukaryota > Metazoa > Chordata > Mammalia > Chiroptera > Emballonuridae > Saccopteryx > Saccopteryx leptura. The sequence goes on from NC_089504.1 coordinate 147,717,759, forward strand.
ATAGTGTGTAAATGCCCCTTCCCCATTAGTACTGCATCCCAAAAGAATGAACACAAAATTCATCAATACTTTTAGTTCATGTTTTTAATGTTTAAAAACTATGTTAATAGAGAGTAATAGAACAGAAGTTCTTACATTTCTTTATTTACACCACATCCTGGGGGGGGGACCTCTATTTGATTAATCATGAATAGTAAAGTTTTGTGACTTGATTCACTTAAATCATCCCTCTAAAATTCATTTACAAGGTTCTTACATGAATAAAACAGTGGCGTGCTACACATATTACTCAGATGAAGCCTGAAATACACTGGACTCCAGAAAGCGGATTACATACCAATGACAAAGATTCAAGTGTTTGGGGGAAAAAAATTACTTAAGACAGTCTATGGTGGCGTCAACATGGAAAATAAAAGGCAAACATGCATACTTTCAGAAGCTTGATGAAAGGATATTTTTTTTTTCCTCCTTTAAATTTGTGCTCCTAGTTAATGTTCAGATTCTTTTCTCCTTACAAAGATCGCAAAGTTTGGGAAATGCAGCGATTCAATTTTGAAAAAAAAAAATTCTCCTCCCCAACATCTATTGTTATAAATACTGTGTAGTGGTGTCAGCGTTAACTGCGAAAGAGCATTATGAAGAAACAGTTTGTCATTTTGGATATATCTATTTCTACATGACAATCATTTGGGTCTAAATATTCCTTAGTTGTAGCTCAGATGACTGTCTTTTAAATAATTGATCTTAATGTCAGTATAAAAAATCAAAACAACTATTTCCCAGATGCTTCTCTTCCTAAACAATTAATGTTTTTAGCCCCCAAGTTTACATGGAGAGAACTATGTTACCTGGGAGAAAATGTAAAATTTTCTAATTCCCAAACAAAACCACTAAGATCTATGAAAGCTTTTATTCTTGATATGCAGATAGATGCTAGACTTCTATTTTGGTAGGGATCAACAACTGCAAAAATATACAGCCTCCTATTTACAATATATTTACATACAAATGATGTATTTCCTACAATAAGCCTCAGCTGCATAAATACTTCGTTTCAAGAACACAAACTTAAGCCCTTCCTCCAAAAACAAAACAAAACAAAACAAAACACAAAACCCCAAAAGGAGAATGTCTAAGCCTGTGAATTTTACATATTTTTCAAGAAAGTTCCCTTAAATGTGGTGATATTTTTTGGTTGTTATCCCCCCCCAAATTTGTACCTGAAAGCCTTCTATCATAAATCTCTATATCTTAGAGGAAGTATGTTCAATTGCTAAAGGATTCTCAAATCTGCCATCCCTAAGAAATCATTTATTAACCTTGCTAAATCCTGTAGTATCTTCTGTTTTGAAAGAGGCTAGAAGTTTACTCTGAACTGAAGTGGGGAATTATATCCTTAAGGCTTATGCCTTTTCTAAGCCTCAAGCCATTTACATTGATAAACTGAGGGAAAGTAATGGCTTTTGCTCTAAGGCATAAAATTAAATGTCTTATCATATTGTAGACCTTCTCCCCACCCCACTGAGCCAGCATTCTGACACAGTGAAACGGAGAGGAGTAATACAGGCGTAGCTCTGTGTTCAGTGCAGACCTTTTCAGGAGAGAACTCACTTTAAAAAGAAGACAGGATTGATCACCACACAAGGAACCCAAACATTCTGCAGAACTTACTCCTGACATGAATTCAGTATTTTCTCGAAGGTTACATTTACAAAGGGATTTTTACTTCTTTTATTTAAAATTTTAGATTAAAAAATTTAAATTCCCCTAAAGAAACACACACACAACAAAACCCAGACAGAAAACCATGAACATGAGGCATCCTCTATTCGGGACTAATGGGGAGAACAAAGGAGAGACTAACTGGCTCAGAATAGTACTCCAAATTTAAGGACATCGAGATCACCTGGATGGCTTGTTAAAACCCCTTTCACTCCGCCAAACCCCATCCCCGCCCCCCTAGCTTCTGACTTCCCTAGGTCTGGGGCGGGGCAGAATTTGAATTCCGACAAGTTCTCAGGCACTGCTGACACTGATGCTGCTGATGCTGCTGGTCTGGGGGCCACACTTTGAGAAGCACTGGCTTAGAGGCTTGAATCCAACTCCAGAACAAAGTCAGTTCTAGTGTAACCATCTACAGTGTCCTCTGAAATACTGTGGAATCCTACCAGTCCTTTGTCCACCTCAAGCCCCATGACTGTCACCCATGTGTGGCTTTCTCTACAGGCTGTGCAAATGTAAAAACAAAGAGAGTGGGCAGAGAGCTTTTTCACCCCCATCTGATTACTGGGCAGCAAAACCATGATCTGTAGCACTAAACCCATTGAGAGTGCCGTTTGCTGGCTCCACTGACTGACATATGGGAGAGGCTGTGCGGCAACGCTCTTTGTGTGTGTGTGTGGTGGGCAGGGAAGGAGATGAACTCTAGGAGCCAAAGGTCCTACAACTAGAAGCACGCAGGCCAAGACAGACCTTCAGAAAAAAGAAGGTATCAATGGAGGAAGGTAGCTGGCAGTTTACAAATCATTGTCCTTCACACTCCTCCTACCACGGGCTTCTCTGGTGGTCCCAGACCTATTCTTTCTCTCCTTTGCTGGAGGCCTACTCAGAGCACTCTGGTCACCTCTAACTGGTGGCAGTCCTATACCCACCATCCAGCAGGTGTGTGTGGCTGCGGTGGGCAATCCAGATTCCACTAACAGGAATGGCATATTCTTGGCAACTCTGAACAAATACCCCTAGAAACAGTATTATATTTACTGGTTAAACTCTCTAACAATGTTGATATATTATCCAATTTTAGCTAAACTATGTGTTTGATAATCTTTTCTAGCTGGTCTGGGGGCCTAACCATCATATATAATCTGGTTTATAACACAAAATACATTCCAGGTTGTGAATAATCAACTGATAGAGTTCTACAATCTGATCAATTGATAAACTAGGGACTGCCTCTGCTTAACAAGGCTAAATTTCTTTCCTGTACACACTTTATTACCCCCACCTCCAATAAGTAACATTAAAGAAATTAGGGATTTACAGTATTCTGTATTACAATAACTAGAGAACAGTTCTAAATCCAAGGTATGAAATTGGCACTGTTCACTAGTGTTGAGATCTATCTACCAAAGGAAAACGTGCTGCTCCCAATGGCTAAGGTATAATAATCTTAGTCTACTAATTTAGCAGAATTGACTGTGTTGTTTAAATTCTACCTAACACCGTGATACATGTATTTTTGGCTACCAGTTTGCTATTCTGAACAAGAAGATTAAGAGCAGTATACTTTACAGCTAATCCCACACAAATGATGTAATTAATCAGCGATATTTGACAAATTACAGTTGGGTCTATTATATTCAGTCAACAACAAACTTAGATCAACATACAAAGAATATTTTAAAAACCTGTCATAGTACAGACATCAACAATAATGTGCCTCCTCTAAATAAATACATTTTAAACAATAATTATTCCTTGTACTGACACATAAAATCCAGAGATCCAAAATATCACTGAACATCCTTTTTCCCCCAAGAGTTAATGATAAATTTCTAAACTGACTTTGGGAGTGTAAAATGAATTGTTATAAACTAATGAGGAAGATAGTAGCATAATATACCTTGGAAACTGAATTATGAATTTTTTTTAAAAATGGAGAGTCATCCCACTATCTGGCTATTTCTTACTTGGTGCAGACAAGCCTCCAAGGGCCAACCGACTTAACTTGTTTTGCTGCTGAAAAGGACAGTGTATTTTACTGGGTTAGGTATTCATATATAGGTAGGTCTTCATATATAAATACCTGAACTCTGCCTAATGCGGATGTAACTCTGGGACATTACTTTAAAAGCTATGATGACCCTACCAAGAAATGCAGGAAATATCCTTTCTTTCTCCCCCAAGGAGCTCCGATGTCGGCCTTTCCTATGGGATATTAGTCTGTAAAGGGGAGAGGATGGTCCCATGTCACTCCCAGTGGGTGTGGAGGCCTCTGGGGATGTGAATGAGGGAGGAAATGAACCCAGAGCTCAGTGCCTGGAAACTCAGCCAAGAGTCTGTGGTTAGATTCTGCTCATCTCAGGGTAAAAAAATCTGTGAACTTATGTGTCTGAGAAATGAAACCAGAACATAGATTAAAACACAAGGCCTGCTTCAAGAGGCTAGTTCACAGAGCACACAGATTTCTTACCATGTAATGTGGACAATCCAAACACAGGTGACAGCTCAGCTAAAGGGGTAATGCGGTTCTGGGTTTCCGTTCCTCATTCCTTTCCAAGCTGGTTTGTCCCAAACTCTCTTCTTTCCCAGTCTCAGTGTAGCCTCCTTCCTCGCCCTTTAGGAGAGGGGTTGGGGTCAAAGTATGAGGCGACTCTGTCCTCCTGTGTGGGTTAGGTGGGGGCAGGCAGCAATGTCCCCCCTCCCTTGGCCAGGAGTGAGAAGAAACAGCACAGACACTAAGGTCCTCATCTGGGGGAAGGAAGGAACTCAGTGATTTTGTCACTAGTGCTCCTCAAAGACTATCTCTGAGGGTCTTTCTTTTTCTTTTCTTTCAAGGCTCTGGATGGATTGTTCAAGGAGAAGAAATAGGAATGAGGCTTATTTAAGATACAAAAATGTTATGTTTGTAATAACCTAAATTTATAGATATAAAACAAGTCTTTTAAAGACCCCACCCTAAAGTACCCAATATAAAACAGGAATTACTTAGCCTAGCTTATCCTTGGTTACTACATTATTCTCTGTGCAAGAAGCTGGTGGCCATGAGTAAAAGCTGCTGGATTTGTAACTGAAGACAACCTTTCCCCCCCCTCAACAGTACAGTGTAGGGTGTAGGGCTGAAGGCTAGCTGCATCAACATACTATTGTCTTCAGCAGTTTGGACAATCTTTTTCAGTATTCTTGTTCCTGAATCTCTAATAAAGGTGTCATGGGATTCCCCCAGTAGAAATTGATTCAGATCAGAGTAATTTTGACACAAGTTGACAAGAGAGAAAAAAAAACTTCATTTGCTAGATTACCCAATGTACTTGAACATATTTACCAAGGTAAGGATCACCTCCACCCCCTTCCCAGCTGAGAACACTTCACCAGAGCACATCTGTGCGTGGAGTGGGACGGAGCACCAGTGAGGCCACTGGACTGCTGGAGCTCAGCTGCCGGGGGTCGGAGCCACCTCCAATATCGGGCAGCGCTGGTCCAGCAATGGCACGCACCCTGTGACTCTCACACGGTTATTCCTGTGTGCTATGTTAACCAAAATAGGCAAATTATTTACAAAACCACTTTTTTTTCTCTGTAAAGCAAAATAAATATGTACAATTCAAGATTCTTTTTCTTCTAAAAAGGTACAGATAGTGTGAGCTGAACATCAGTAGGAAAATTATTTCAGAATCTGGTTCTATAATAAATAAACATGATTGATGATCATGTTTTCAAAGTTCTAAGAGACCATGAAGTCACAGAAAAACTGGAGAGTTGAAAGACAACTGGCTGTGGAAAGTATTAGGAAATACGACTGCATGACATGAAGAAAAATAAAATCCATGAACCTTAATGTGATCCCAAATCTTGGAGGGACACAAACCATTCTAGAAACAGGTCTCAGTTTTGCTACCAAGGTGTTATTCCATTTTAAGTATCCTGTAAATTTCTGTTTGCTTCTGTAAACTTGTGAAAGAAGTGATGAAGATTGCTGACGGGTGGGGACGTGACTGAGAAGCAGACGGGACAGGCTCCTTTGCTCGGCTGGTCTCAGTGGCCTTCATCGCTACTGGATGAACAGGCCCAGTCGTAGATGACCAATGGAATGCTCACCAGGGAAAACAACACCCCCAGGGCCAAGAAGAGGGCAGCCTGGATGAAGAGAAAGGCCTGGGTTATTTTCTGTGAGGCAGACATTGCCCACATACACCTGGGGAATAAATAGAAATGCTTTCCCTCTCCTTTGGTGTCTCCTTGTATTCAGAGTTGGTTATAACCGTTGCTGAACTGTAAGAATCCTTGGGAACCTGTGTGTGAATTGGATTCTCCAAGGATGGGAAAGTAAGAACTCCGGGGGAGGGTGTGTGTGAGTGGCAAAAGTAGCTTTACAGTTGTTCATATGGAAAATAACACAATAAATAATAGATGATAATACAAATATAAACTGTTCCATGTACTCACAATTGGAACTACATACAGAGCTGTCCTCTACCTTCTGTGTTTTAACTTTATGGTCACCTCAGTGTGAGTCTGTTCTACAGCTGAGATTACAACTTAAAAAAAAAAAGACTGGCTTTGGAAAGCATACAGGTCATTTCATTACTCTTTATCAACCAACCTCAGCTATCGCCAGCAGGCAAACATTTCTGTTTGAAAAGCGAAAAACAGATATAAAAGCAAAGTAAATTTGATCAAGTGAGATAGGAAATGGGTATCAAAAACTAAGTTACTTTAGTAGCAATTATGGATGGTGCCAGGTGGGGCACCTGACATATCAGGGGGACCACTTTGTAGAGTATCTGACTATCTACGCCAGGGGTCGGGAATCTTTTTGGCTGAGAGAGCCATGAACACCACATATTTTAAAATGTAATTCTGTGAGAGCCATACAACGACCCGCCCGGAGGACAGCTGTGATTGGCTGCAGCCACCTGCAACCATGAACATGAGCGGTAGAAAATGAATGAATTGTAATACATGAGAATGTTTTATATTTTTAACGTTATTATTTTTTTTATTAAAGATTTGTCTGCGAGCCAGATGCACCCATCAAAAGAGCCACATCTAGCTCACGAGCCATAGGTTCCCGACCCCTGGTCTAAGCACTATGCTGTCCACCTGGAATTAATTCAAATCATATTAAGTGTAAAAAAAGAAAACAACTGAGTTACTTCAAGGATTGATGAAGGCTACAGGTAGACAGGTTATTAAATCCAGAATCTGGAGAACACAAGATTACAAATCGTTTGGCCTTGAGACTACCCAGTGAGAACTCTGTGGGGAGGATGAAGCATCCTGAGAGCTGAGGGGCTGGGCTGGAGCCTGGAGGGCAGAACTAAGGGAAGCAGAGGAGGCCAATGGTGGGTTGAGAGGGTTGCATACGGGCTAGGCATCATGGGTCTGGTCTGACTTCCAGTGGGTCCTCAAACGGATAGGAGCCCTTCTCTAATGCTATTCAGTAGTTCCTACTACCAGTTTTATTACGGGAGTGGGGTTGGTGAAGCCCAGAGAATTCATGGGCAATAGGCCTCTGCCATTTCTGGATCTTAGTCTATTTTACCGCTGTCCCAGAGTGACTGCTCCTTCCTCTCTGTCCTGGTGAAGAACTCCTGGTAAGGGTTAGAAGAATTTGGGATTTATGGCCTCAAGGATAACCCTGTCAGGGTAGTAGATGCTCTACCAGCCTCAATACCGGGGTCCTTGGGTCACGACACAGCTCCATTCCTATGACATGATGTAACCCTAAATTGAAATACACGCTAGCCTAACACAAACGGAACACTTGCGCATTTAACAGTCCAAAATGGCGTAGGTTAGAGTCCTGGGGGAAGCTAACTCCCACACTCATAGGCAGCGTTACTGCGTATTCTTCCGCTGCATGCAACCAAACTATATAGTTTGCCTGCATAATCCCTAAGTACAATGTTAACAGCATAAACTGAAACACTTATGTCTCAATTTTTTAAAAAGTTTTTATGGGAGTGAGTGTGGTAAACTTGAAACATTGTATGTCAAGACTGTTGTAATGGAGAACCCGTGCACTACTTCTCCTGAATGCACAAGGACAATCCCTCCTGCCTGCGTCTCCTATCCGCTCTGCTGACTGAGGTAATACGTGCAGCTGGCATGCTTACACTATCTGGGAGGGCAGCTTAGGTGCCTGCTCCGAGGCCAAACAAAATGGTGCTCCAGAAGGTACTCATGCAGCAGCCACTTCACCCCTGCTTCCCTCACTGTCTCCAAGTGCACCACCTTGAAGATGCTCTTGAACTTCACCAGACCTGGAAACAAGAATCTCAATATAGAAGGGTAGCTTCTGAATCCAGGTCTGTTGCTGCTAAGCATTTCTGTCAAATCATAAAAAGACTCTTAAAGCTAACTCAGCCATTTAAGTTAAGGCATCACATGCCCCCTGAGCTGTAGGAAGGAGTTACACGACTAGGAATTGTACAGAAACAGCAGACTGCATAAAATCTCTGAGTCCCTCTCCACTACATTTTGTTGCTAAAGATCAGACATCACCTCAGAGACAAAGGAAGATAACCATCCATTCATTCTCCTGGTTGGCCCTGCCCGTGCTCAGAGCAAAGGCGAAGGCACAGTAAGAGTACCTGGAAAGATATTTGGAGGAAATAGAGAGGATTTTGATGAGATTTTAAATCTCCCAAGGGGAAAACTTCAGGACTGCTGCCTCCTTTCCCCTTTGAGGCTGCTAGAAGTACTATTAGATGGTAGAGATGGACTATTTATCTGATAAATTTAAACAAAAACCTAATTGGGCAAATTAGGGTGGCTGGCATAAGACATACCCAAATTCTTTGAGTTCCTTTATCTCCATCCTGGTTTGTGATTTTTAAATAAAGAGATGAAGGAAGAATGAAAATAAGCATATTGGCAGATGTAACTCCTGTAAAATAAGACAAAGAATAGTTTGAAGTCATTGTGGTGAAATTTTAGCTTCCTAAATAGCGGCTGTAGAATAAGTGTAAGATCACAAAGCCGTACCTACGACTCCAAAAATATCCTTCATGGAGGGTATGAAGATCACCAACAAGTTGATAATAACCAAGAGTATGATGGTAACAGAGATATGACGACATAGATTAAACTTTGTTTTCTTAGACAGTTCAAATAAAGATGAGCGAACCTGTGGGAAAAGAAACAGGAATGCCGTCAGGGCCGGCAGCTTCAGACATTCTATCCGCATTTCTCTAATAAAAAATCCATTCCATCAGAGTCTACCTACCCTATCTCACCGATCCCATTTTCTTTGTTTTGTTTTGTTTCGAGAAGGAGAAAGACTGAGAGAGATGAGAAGCATCAACTTATAGTTGCGTCATGTTAGTTGTTCATTGAATACTTCTCATATGTACCTTTGTGGGGGGGGGGGGGGCTCCAGCTGAGCCAGTGATCCCTTGCTCAAGCCAGTGACCTTGGGAACATGATGATGATCCTGCGCTCAAGCCGGCAACCTCGGGATTTTGAATCGGGATCTCAGTGTACCAGGTCAATACTCTATCTACTGTACTACCACTGGTCAGTCCCCACTTTCTTTCTAAAGAGTCTCAGCTGCACCTTGGGATCCTTCCCTGATGCAGTTTCAATGGCAGAGGAAAGCTCCCTGCAACAGGCGTTCTGTAAAGCGGGCTCCTGAAGACAGAAGGAAAGGCGGCATCTCAGCATTCTCAGATGGCATGGAGGCTTTGCTCACCGTAAAAAATAACACTGGCACTGTGAGGATGACAGCAAAAATAACAGCCAGCCGCACCGTCAGGATGAGAGTGTCATCTTTACTCTTGTACTTGTGAAGGAGGTCTGGTTGCACACTATCTAAAATGAGGAAAAAGAGGGTATTTAAGAGAAACAAAGCACACCACTAAATGACAGTATTTCTGAACTACAAAGAATTTTTAAACTATAGGGCAAGGAAAGCAAAGACCTAGGCTGGCAATCAAAACAATTCATAGAGTTGAAAGAAGAGAGTCCCCTGTGTGAGACCTGCTCCACTTGTCCATTTTACCTTTAATTAAAAAGAATTTCTGGTTATCACTAGAAGGAGCTACAAAGAGTGGGCATGCTTAATTTATACAAAATTAATCCTAGGAATAAACTGGAATTAAAAATAAGAAACTGAAACACAAAGCTATTCTTTTTTTAAAAAAAAAAAATTTATTCATTTTTAGAGAGGACAGAGAGAGGGAGAGAGGGGGGGGAGAGAGAGGAGAGAGAGACAGAGAGAGAAAGAAAGGGGAAGGAGCTGGAAGCATCAACTCCCATATGTGCCTTGACCAGGCAAGCCCAGGGTTTCAAACCTGCGACCTCAGCATTTCCAGGTCGACGCTTTATCCACTGCGCTGCCACAGGTCAGGCGAAGCACAAAGCTATTCTTAATCTAGATTCCACCCCACCCCCCACTTGGTGACGCTCATCAAACATCACTAAGCAGCCCCAGTCCTGCTGAGTGGATAGGCGGAGCCATTTTAAAACTTTCCTCTTAGAACTCAACTTTCAGTGGTCAAGCAGCACAGGTGCCAGCAAAACTTAACCACCATCAAGAAATAATCCTTCTCTTCCATGTATGTGTTTCTTATGAAAAAAGAGTGTTTTGCTTATGTACCACTTGGAACGTTTTCTCAGCTCTGAACTTCAGAGAGTATTATTTCAAAGACAACCAAAACTAGAGTGGCCGGCACCAAGTGCTCACTCCTGTGATGAGATCGTTTTCTTCCCCCACGTCTCCTTTCAAAGGCTTCTTTCTATATCTTGGATTTCATTCTGTTTAACCTTCTATGTTACTCCTTCAAATCTTTGCAAGGCTCCAACTTCCAGTGAAAAATTAGGCACTTTATTTTTAATTAACACGCAGTGTCATGAGTGTGGCACTCGGCTCTCTCTCACTTTCAACATCTGTCTCTGTCTCTCTTTTCTATTAATGGAATCTGACCCAATTCCCATACAGTTTTCACTTTCCTCAGTGCAGGTGGTATGCTTATAAAATACTATTTCTTTTAAGGACAGTATTAGGAGAATAATTACAGTACACTGTTTCAATAATTATTGCATTGTGCAGTCTGTGTGAATATGGGAAGGAACCATTGCCACTTGCTTCAAGTAGAAGAAAAGACCAGCAAAAGTAATGAGTAGATGTGTTGCTTTTTTAACTGTCATGTTAAAAGTTATTTTGATACTGCTTTTTACAAATTAATTTACAATTCCTACATTTATGCACTGATAGAGGTTACTTACCATAGAATGTCAGGTAGCCAAAAATGGCAGTCAAGAAGTACATAACAAACATGGCAAAAAAGGAGATATTTGAAACCATCTGCATCTTTTTCTGTGATCGACTAAAAACAAAGATAAAAGAATTTGAAAAAGTAAAAACCATGTTACCGAATTTAAACACCAGTGTTAACATGGAAGTGTTAGTGCTAACTTAGCTTTCTATCAGGGTTGGGCAGGTATGACCAGCTGAAATTTCCCTAGGCAATTATACCAGTTTAGAATAATTTCTTTTATACTCAATAGGTATTGTGAGAGAAAGAGCTATGGTACTAACAATTTCTTGAGTGTTCTTACCCATTCCTTTGAAAGAATATCAAGTTCTCATCTGAAGGGCAGAGAGTATTTTTTAATATTTGTACCTGATATTATCTCCACATTCAGTACTCACAGGAAAAAAGTCAGAATAAATTCAAATACAGTACTGTTCTCCCCACTCCAGAGACCAGAGGAAGAACTGGAACTTGACCTCAGGTGTTCTGTTGCTAGAGCTATTATTTAGGTTCCAGTTTGTTCACTGAATAGCCCCAGGGATGCAACTAGAAGTCTGAGTGTCTCCACAGCAATAAATCCCCAAAACATCACAGAAGGGTGGTGTGAAGGGTTCTGTCTCTTATGTCAAGTTTACTGTGGAAGTTTGGGTGAACAGGTGAACCTTTAAGTTTCTTTAATGGCCCAAATAGTTAATCTATAAGACTTGCAATCAATAACAGACTACCAATAGCATATCTGGTTGTGTTGTAACAGGGAATATGGAAGACACAAAAAATTGAGAAGAAAACACATAAGAAAATTACAAACTGAAGTTGGACTATAAAATGTAGAAGATGCCAAAGGCATGTGTAAATAACCTAAACACAGGATCATAAAGTTAGCATTGATACACCCACAGATAGGTAGATTTAAATATTTTAAAATTTACTTATATTGATTAAATATGAAAAAAGAATCATGACTGAATTCAATGCTAAATGACAACAACTTTATTTTATTTTATTTTATTTTGTATTTTTCTGAAGCTAGAAACGGGGAGAGACAGACAGACTCCCGCATGTGCCCGACCGGGATCCACCCGGCACGCCCACCAGGGGCGACGCTCTGCCCACCAGGGGGCGATGCTCTGCCCATCCTGGGCATCGCCATGTTGTGACCAGAGCCACTCTAGCGCCTGGGGCAGAGGCCAAGGAGCCATCCCCAGCGCCTGGGCCATCTTTGCTCCAATGGAGCCTTGGCTGCGGGAGGGGAAGAGAGAGACAGAGAGGAAGGAGGGGGAGGGGGTGGAGAAGCAAATGGGCGCCTCTCCTATGTGCCCCGGCCGGGAAGCGAACCCGGGTCCCCTGCACGCCAGGCCGACGCTCTACCGCTGAGCCAACCGGCCAGGGCCAACAACTTTATTTTTGTTTCAAAATGGTAATAGCTATATTATATATCTTTCCTGAGCTTAAGGCTATGTCACGATGACTTTTTATAAAGAAACTGGTAACAATAAGTTAAAAAAAGAATCAATGAGGAAATTTATAAGGGGACTTTAGTTTTCTCTAAAATAGTAATAAAAATATCCATAAAATCTTAATAATTTAAAATGAACAACAATATTCTTTTGTTTAGTTTGTGGTCTTAACATTAATTTCTCTCTGCCTAATTTACCAGTCTTTCTCACTTAAACCAACTGGCAAATCAGATATAATGTATTTAGCAGTTTACAGGTGAATCTGAAGTTCAATATATTCTACCTGCCAAATAAGTACAAGTAACATAAAGCAACACAAAAATACTTGAATTCTTCTAAGTAATACAGTATTTGAAAAACCAGATTAGCAAAAAATGCCCACATAATTGGCTACTTTATATTTTTACATCCAAAATATATGTTAGGTTTCTGGTTTTTCTTGCTCCCTCCGACCCTCAAACTACAGTGCTTGCTCAAGAATGGCAGAAAGTAACTGCTGAAGCTGGCAGTGAGTCCGCGGGGGTTCATTACCAGCCTATTTATTTTAATACAGTGCTTGCCTATTAATGAGGGGTTATAAAATGATTAAGATAAAAAACCTCTTACTCTTTCAGCTCGCTGTATATTGGCAGGACTGAGGGATGGCAGACAAATGCAAACGCAATTGTTGGTAGAGCATACACAGTCTATTTGAAAGAAAAAAATAAATATTAATAAAAAGGTATTTTTACCATAAAATTATATAGCTCCAGTACTTCTGAGCTGTCTCTTTATCTGACAGCTCTTCAGAATCCCTGGATTATTTGGTTATTAGGAGGGCTTTGATATCTAAAATGGGAGCAGCTTTTCTAAGAGAGCTTATCTAGCTTGAGACATCAGGCACTTGGCACAGACGGGTTTTAGATTCAGCTCACCTACAGCATATTTTACATACTCCAGACAGAGCATAACCCACATTTATAGGACGCTAACCATTACATAGCACTTTTCCTCCACTACCTTGCTGAGTCCCCACAACAACTCTGAGCAGTAGACAGACCACTGTCGTTCCCCTGACTTCCTCCAACAGGTTAGGTGATATGCTTAGGACTTCCCCCACTAATGTACTGCTCTTTGCTGTATATAGGGTGTATCTAATCAGACTTTAAAAATGGCATCTAAAAAGGGAATTGGTTTTATGTTCACTACTTTGGCTGAACCTTAGAGTTAGAGAGAGAGCTAGCTAAGATTTTTTAAAACTTTCATACTCAACATAACTTCTCATGCAAAAAGAAGCTGGAAGAGAAGGAAGGAAAAGCAGTATGTCTCAGCTCTCCTTCTGCCCAAGCACTGTATCAGGCACATTCTTACAAAAAACCAAAGACAAAAACAAGAAGACCCTTTAAGATACAGAATAGAATACTCGTTTTTACACACAGGGTTGGGTAACCTGCTTGAGGGTTCAAACCCGAGCCTAACTGGTCCCACAGTCCACTGTTCCCTATACTATTAACAATACCCCACTAGTATGAAAGTTTCTTAAGTCTTAAGTGCCAATTTGTGGTGGCATCTATACTTTAACTGTGCAAGCTGGGGAAGTTTAAGGTATTCCTTTTTGTCACCACCAGATAGGAAGCAGTGGGCTAAGGATGTTATTAATCTGTAACTGCTCACAAAAATTAGGAGATATTTTATAGCTTCATATTCATTTTGAAATATCCCCTAATTTTTGTGAGCAGTATATTTTTAAAGCTCTATAAGAGAAGTGCTGAAACAATTATCCAGAAAGAGATTTTCATAGAAAATGCTTAAGATTGTCCTACATGTAAACTGCATTAAGAGAGAGCATGAAAAATAATATTTGCATATTTCTCAAAGGTCTCTGAACTATGGAATTTGGAAGCAGGGATACTGTGTTCCTTTGAGATTGAATACATTCAAAACAGTTTAATTACTACAAGAATAATGACCTTAATAAAAATATTCTTTTTTATATTTAAGATTTAAGGAAACTAACCTTTGAATTGAAGGTAACATATTTTGGCATACACAAGTCAGCATTTGTTGAATTAGGACTTGTTGAATTTTGCTCTAGAACAGGACAGGGAATTTGAAATTTCTTGTAGATAACCTGGTATTAAAATATATAGGAGAAACAATATAGACGTTATCAAATAAAGCCAAAGCAGGAATAATTGCTACATGGCATTGTACTATGGCAAGACCGAACCAACCATTTCAACTAGCACTTACCACTATTAGGAAAAAAACCATACAGCTCAAGGAAAATCCACTAGTATAGCCAAGATACCCTAAAAAAAGTTAAAAAAAATTATTATTAAAAAATTATGATTATTTCATCTATCACCTTATTTTTTTAATGCATCTTTTTAAGCATAGTCTGGATTTCCAATAGTTTACATACATGCCAATGTACATATAAGATTTATTATTTGATAGTGCTACCTTATTTGGCAAAAAGTGACTTTAAATAAAAATACTACATTGTGTGTTTCGATTCCACTTCTCCCTGACACACTAGACTAGAGAACACAGATTTCCAGAATCCAGGGAAAAAGAGTGTCTCAAATTTAGTCATAGGTTTCTGTTGCTGTACTCTGATGGATAATAATTACGGTCAAATCCATTCCTCTTTATTATGCACTTATAGTGTGCATAATGACTATCAGCCACAATACTTCCCAAATGAGAGGCATGCACCAGGAAGATGAAGTGATTTCTAGGGATAAATTGAGCATCCGGGGATGTTTACCTTGCTCCCCTTAGAATGCCCGGCAGGTCTCCAACCACCGTAAACTCCAGAAAGGCAGAGTTAAGTGGCCTCTGGGGGGGCTGCACTATTCTCATCCCTGGGGGAGAAGAGCCCTTCTCTACTTAAACTGAAAAGAGTTATGAGAATATACAGAAAAGCCTAAACATAGACCCAGAAATCATAAAATTAAGTAGTTTTTTTTTAAAAGTCTACTTAGAAATCTTACAGAGCAGCTGCAGAGGCTCAATATTTTTCATACAAAACAAAACAAAACAAAAAACTATGGTTAGCAATCATTTTGGAAAGAACTTTCTATATCTGCCTGGAATTAGCCAGAATTAAAGGAAACACATTTTAGAGGCTTTACTGGCTGGCAGTGTGGCCAGATTATTCAATGAAATTCCCATCACATTAGGCACACTTGTCCCTGATTATAAAGACACTCACACACAAAAGTCAAAACCAAATGGATATGACTTAGTGATTGTTTTCCACTTTTGACTTTTCACTTCTCTCACTCCCTTTAATGAGGCAAATAATTGCGATATGATAATGAGGCAAATAATTGCGATATGATAATGAGGCAAATAATTGCGATATAATAATGAGGCAAATAGACTTTGATAATTTAAGATTAATTCATTATACTTTTGGCTTTAAATATAAGCAGCTTTCTGTCTTGGAAATAGATTTAAAAATCTAATTGTCTAAATAATCAGGGTATTTAAAAACTTGTATGAGGAGAATTCTATCTTTTGGACTTTTCTCAGAATAGCCTGCAAGCTGTGCTATTGGAAATAAGCCCTGTCTGTTGCTGGCCCCAGAACCACCCTCCTCCCTCTGCAGGCTGGTAGAGTGATTGCTTAGGAAGTCACCTACTGACCAATGTTTTTATCCCATGTTAAAGTTCAGACTGATTAATACTTGTAATTTATCCTCAACTTCATCTTTACTGTACAAGTGAAAGTAGAGGGCAAAGTGGTTCATTTTATTAGGTTTCTGATTCATCTGGGCACTGTAGCGACGCCGATAAAAGCAAGATCTCTCCTTACCTAAGTTCTTTAAGAGACACAGAGGGAGAATTATGCCAAAGGTAACCACTACCACCAGAAAACGGCCATCCACGTACCAGGCTCTGAAAGACATTTAAGCACTTAGGTCACATTTCCTTAGAAAGGGACTTTTTTTTCCTTACCTGTAAAACTTCACAATATATTTTAGCTAATTTTTTAACTATTATTTTTTATTATTACTTAGGTGCCAAACAAACAGTTGAACCCAATCACTCTCATTTACTACTGTCTTTCTCTCCCATGTGATGGAAGAAAAGAGATTGTTTTCTTTTCCTCCCCCATTGGCTAAATGTGGCATTCCTTTGAATTATTTATGTGGATTCAAAGTTGAATGCACACGTTGCATTCTGTTGGATTACAACTTGTATTATCAATTATTTAAAGAGAAAGTTCCTTTTTATTTTGCTTGGCTAATGTCACTAAAACACAAGTCACCACAGGTAGGCATTACTCTCTTCCTTATCTCTTGCATTTGACCTTGAATCCTGGTTATAGAACACTAGGCACTATGGCTTCGCTGATTCTCCCTTGAAAGATTACAGAGAAACTAAGACTGACAAGAACTGTTAAACAAGAGAGTCAAAAAATAACGGACATGCCAAATGTAGCTGCAACATTTTCCAGGGATAACTACATCTTTAATGAATGTGGCTTATGTAAATTTTGTTTCCAAAATGCTATGTTCTTTCTTTAAGGAAGAGTCTTAATGTTTTTTTGCAGGTTTGACTGCTGTCTTAAAACTATATATTTCCTCTATTTCACACAAACTTGATACAGATTTCAGGCTCTTGGGAAAATGCAGCATCTACCGTCTGCAGCATGACAGATGCATCAACCTTTTAAATGCTCATATTTAAGTGGTTCTCTCTGTTTCTTTTATTTATATAACTCCAGAGAAATTTGCTTTTGAAATAACAAACAATGAAGAGAACAGTCTGGGTAAAACTTTGTTTCAGCAATTTTCATAAAACAAAAACTTTGGTGAGCTCACATTTAAATTAAAAACATTTTAGTTATCTTACAAGGAAAAGGGGGGGGGTCTATAACTTACGAAAACGTCTCTTCCTTTCCCATTAGAAACTTTATGGCAGAGGGCAGTTCATTTTTTACTATGAAGAGGTAGCTCAGCATTGCTAGAGGAAACCGAGAACATGTTAGAAAGATGATACTAAGGCTCATGTTGCAAAGCTATATAAAAGGTTACCAGCGTGTTCTTAAGCTAACCTTCAGTAAGACAGAGTGACCGCTTTACTCTTGTGGTATCTTTGGTTTTAAATAAGTGACTGCAGTCTCTGCTTTACTTTCTATATGCCGTGTAGCAATGAGAATGATAACCCCTTGAATTATGTTAAAATTCATGTGGCCGCCCAACCACCAGAATTTGAACCCATAAAAAATGCTCACTTACTTTAAAGCTATGTATAAAAAAGCATGTTTGTTTCTGTTTTTACCTCCAGTGTTCTGTAGAGAGGTGGCTCCGAAGATTACAAACTTCCCTGTGGTGCCAAAGACCTGTTCTCCCAGCTTTTCATACACCATGCAGCCTATTTAAAAATCATATTTGAGAACATAATAAGAAATGACAAGGCTCTAAAAATTAAAAACAGCCAAGATTTCATCATGCTGCCGACTACTCCCCAACTTATTTTATGTTTTTCTCAGAATCACAGATAGCCTTCTTGGCTTTGCAAGGGTTAAGGCTTTCTCACTGTTGAACAAACTCTTGACATTTAAAAATATCAGACATGAGCACAGTTTCCCCCTTTTCAGGTTGGCTACAAAAGCTTTACAATTAAACTATTAGATCATAAGGCTTACTTTTGACTCCCTCAAATCGTCTTTTTACTTCACTACTGGGGGGAAATTCCCACTTTGATCTTATTCTCAGGTGTGGTGAGTATCATTAAAGTAAAGACTTAATTTAAAAATAAAATTCCTGATGGTTTGGATGAAAGGTTCCTTTTGAATGAATAACCTGAATGATTAGGCTAACAAGAATTATCTTAATCATATTTCATCAATGCCTCACATGTCCTAAACATAATTTAGAAACATGTAATAGTCATGACATTAGAATTCTGCTCATCTGTAGAATTTAGTTCAAAGATAAACAACTCACAAAAGAGAGCAGTAGGAGAAGAATAATTTCGCTAGGGTAAAATTCTAAAGTGTTCTACTAGCTTATCTTAATAAATACTAAAATTCTAAACCATTCTTTTTAAAAAAAAGTGTTTATATTTCTTTATGACAGTTCAGCTCACATTTTCAAAAGGTTCACAGAAAGTAATATGGGTCAGGCTAAATTAAACTTTTGTTTAATCTCTCATAAGACTGGTGTTTAAATCAGACAGTGGTTAGATCCTCAATTTATTACAAAATGTTCCAGTTAAATGGAGTCATCTATATACAATAATTGTTGGCCAACATGGTCTTAGCTAATGTAAAAGTCAAAGTATTACAAACATAATCCAGTATCCCAGGAACAGAAAATAAACACTTCAGGTATTACACTGCCCAGAGTACTGAAATCTTTTCATGGCACACTCCCTCCCTCCTACATGGACTCGGGAGTAGCATTTTCTCCTTGGAATTCGCACAAGAGAAAATGAAAGCTCTGTTTACTTTTAAACCTTGGAGGCTATACTATAAAAAACATGGGATCCTTGTTCTGAATTTATAAAGATCCAAGGAGAAACCAAAGCCTTTAAAATGAAGTCATCTTAAACTAGAAAAAAAAAAGGTGTAATTGAGGGTTTACTTTAAATGACAACACTATTATTCATTGTTCATGACAATTTAATTTATAGTTGCTATCTCTATTTTTCTAGGTAAATACTACTATAGGTCTCCCTGTGACTGTAAGTCAAAGTACTCTTTTTCTTTAATATTCAAGTTACTGAACAGGGAGTGCATCATTTATTCACAATATAGCCATCACAATCTTTCATCCTGGCTTTTACAAAATTAATCATAATATCACCTTACCTGTTTCCTTTGAACAGATCAAAAGGAGGTTTATTGAATATATAGACAGCAGTGTCACTGAAGACAAAAGTATCCTAAAGCAAAGAAAATAAGTCATGAAATAACTATAAGAGAACATACTCTGCCCTTACATTTTAGAAGGGCAAAATATTATTTATATGGCTAACATTATTTGTTGAGGGTGTCCAAATTTTGGAACCTATTAGTCACATTTAAAAAATCCTCAATAAAAATGTTATACCAAATAAAGAACTGCCCATTAAAATCTGAGTAACTAATAGTTTAAATCCTTTACATAGTTCAAAGCCTAAATAGCAATCTGGGATCATTTCAGTTGGATGACTCTAAAACAACATTATGAAAGAAAGCTTTTGAAGTCTATGGTACCCTGTTAGATCTGAGGAAGAAAGTGTGAGAAAAGAGTGTGGGGAGGGAGGCTGGGGGGAAGGCTTGCAGTGACCTTTAGGTCACTGACATGTGACTTTGGGCACATGGCTCAAACTCTCCCATCCCCAGTTTCCTCATGTATAATATAAAGGCACCAGCCAAGTCATGTCTAAAAATTCTTTTCATTTAATTATTCTATGGCTATTTATCAGGTTGTAGATTGAACCAGTGATAATTACTTTTTTTTGCACCTGGATCCTCTTGAAAGAATAAGCACCTCTTTTAATAGATGGGAAAATTCTGTCAAACACGATGAAACTACTTTTTGAATGATGAACTCATGTTTTTGTTTCAGTACATCTGGCTCATTATCAAACCCCCCTCAAGAAAAAGCACAGTTAAATGATGTGGCAGATTACATAGATTATTTCTGAATCATTTGGTTAAAACAGACAAAATAATTGAAACTAAAGCCTATTTATTTAAGAAAAAATTTCTAGTCCCCCAGGTAAAACCACTCACTTCCGGATGTAGGGAAACATATCTCTAGGACAATGCATTACTGTAATTGATTTCTTGTTTGAGTAATTGAGGCAATTATACTGCTCACAAAAATTAGGGGATATTTCAAAATGAATATGAAGCGATAAAGTATCCCCTAATTTTTGTGAGCAGTGTATTTTTCTAGCAAACGCTATTGAGAGGTAATTGGTCCATCACACAGTTCTCTCTGTGTGGGCTATCTCCTTCCCAAACCGCCCACCACCTCTCACACCCACTGAGTCACTGCCCTTGGGCCCAGCTCAGATGTCACCTCCTCAGGTGCTTTTCCTTATCCCAGACAGAAAGGCTGCTCCTTAGCTCTCTTAAGTATGACGGCATTTTCCCCTACGTGCAGTGGAACCGTGAGGAGATAAACAGGGAGTACAGAATGGTAAACTGCAGAGCAAATGGGCCAGAGATGGCCAGAAAACACAAGAGGGACAGAGCTCAGCAGAAGTAAGACAAACACTGGGAGAAAGAATAGAAAACCGACCACATTGGGTGAAGGTTAATAAATAAAGGGGACCAGCTAATAAAGGGGGATTTAGATAAAGATAGGACTGTAAGGAAGTGCATTCAGATATATACTGACTTAGCTAAGATCCTTGAACAGAAGGGTGATTAAGAGGGTAAGTCCCTTATTATTATCTATTCTGGTTAAGGGACACAAGAGTCTAAAAGCAAGCATTTCTTAACCAATCTAGTAGTTTCAAGATGTGTAATGGAACATGATCTGATATGCTCTGTCAGACTACCACAGAATAAAATACCATCGTGGTGTGATATTTCTTTCATCTTATAAGATAAACAATACTATGTTGAAGAAATAAGCTTTGAGTTTTCCTGAGAATTTACACATGATTTTAGGGGCACTGAACACTAAGTGGCAAGATCTACATGCACATGTGACAGGCCATCGATGATTTCTGTGTGGCACAGAGTAGCATGGGCTTCTCAGTTGGTGGTAGGATGGATGCAATGTGTTATTCTAGAGTGACTATGTACCCTGTTGAGTCAGTTCTCCTGGAACTGACCTGGGAAAGAAAGGGGATTTACCACTGGGCCCCGGGCTAATGAGTAAAGAGTATGACCTTGTAGGAGCAATGTGCCTAGTAGAAGGAATAATTACTAATTATCTACATAATGATTAACCAAAGGCCTGACGTCTAGAACTGGTTACTGATTAGCAAAGCCCCCCACAACATTCTAATGAAACTTCTGTTCCCTTAGCTAATAGACCCTGGGACCACGTGGTTCTTGCACATGGTTGCCTCTTGACAGATTTGATCAGGCTGAATCTCTTTGTAGACTATGCTCAGCTAGCCTGTGGCTCTTGGCAAGAGGTAAAGGATTTCTTCATCTTCTATCATTTATTTTTCTTTTTCAAGTAGAGAAGTGTTGATCAGGGAAGATTTTAGCAGGGAGTTCACCTATCCTTTTCCCTGCACTTAACCTCAGAATGGAGTGCTCCCACAGTGATGATAACAATCCCCTTGTTCCCATGTTTAAGAGACATAGTGTTGCACCTTAAACAAAAGGACCTATATAGTGAGAGTATGATAGTCTTTGCCTTCGGTCATCCAATCTCTAACTACTCTCCTCTCCATCTCTCTCCAAAGACTAAAACTAAATAAGAACAAAAATCTTTTTCTATCAGGTCAGTGAGAGGCAAATTCTTTACGTGAAAATCAGACTGCTTTGAGCTATAAGAGATTCTAGCATTAATGGGATTATATTTTAGGAAAGTATACCTCCTTGTTTAGATTCTTAGAAAGAAGCAATAAGTTGTCTAACTGGCTATAATAGATCCTAGAAGAGTTTAGAGGATCCAGTCAGAGATGGCACAGACACAGAAAACGTGACAAGTAAAAGAAAGTAAGCTCAGCCCTGGCTGGGTAGCTCAGTTGGTTAGACCCCGGTCAAGGTACATATAAGAATCAACCAATGAATGCATGAATAAGTGGAAATCAAATCAATGTTTCTTTCTCTCTCTCTCTCTCTCTCTCTCTCTCTCTCTCTCCCCCCCCTATCTAATATCAATCAATAAAAATAAATAAATAAAAGAACTGAAAGCAAGCTCAAGGACACAGACAACAAGAGGATGGTTTCCAGAGGTAAAGGGGGTCAAATATATGGGCTGGAGGAAGACCAATGCAATACACAGATGATGTATTATAGAACTGTACACTTGAAACTCATATAATGTTATTAACCAATGTCACCCCAATAAATTCAATAAAAAAATAGTATCTAGTCAATATAACCTTCTAAAAATTTTAGAGTAATCAACTTTATTTTTTTTTAACTTAAGTACTTTTTAGTATCCTTTGAGTGGTAATTTTTTCCCTCTTGGAGTAGGAGATATTTTGCTTCCAAAAGAAATTTAATAATAATAATAATAGTAATTTAAAAAAGAGCAGGCAGAATGAATTCAGAGAATATAATACATTATTTGAACATTTCTGCTATTTTGAGCATGATTGTGCTGTTATTTGTCCAACTAGATGTTTGTACACATAATTGTGGTTTCCTGGAAGAGAAACATTAGCTAGTATTCCTGTGCTAAGAGAAATACTAGGGATTCCTTTTTTCATTTCACCTGGATATCATGTAAACTTTTGCACTTCCAGCCACTGACCTGAAGTTTTAATATGGCTGGGGCAAAGCTGCTTGCTGGAAAAGACATTTCAATGTGAACTAAACCTCAGCAATAGGCAACTGAGTTGTCAAGGTATTGATATTTCAGACTTATGTTCAGCCTTGAAAAGAAGGGATCTAGAATATGTCACTGGTCCTGGGCCCTGGGGAAGCAGTGGCAGGAGAGTTAAGTCTTGTGAAGAATGTGGTCAAGGGACTTTTGAGAACCTGGTGTCAGCATCACTTTGGAAAGGGTGGTACAGGACATCTAAGGAGATTTTGTGTCCTCTGAAAAGAAAGAGGCTTGCTAAGAAACACAATTCTAGGTCCCGGCTGAGTTGTTCAGTGGATGGCATGCCAAGGTCACAGGTTCGATTCCTGGTCAGGGCACACATGAGAAACAATCAATGAGTGCACAACTAAATGAAACATGGATCATGCTTCTCTCTCTCTCAAAATCAATGGGGGAAAAAGAAAAAGAAACACAATCTAGACCCCTAGATTAGGGCAAGATCTTTGGAGACTTCTCTGTCCAGTTTTTCACCCAGGACAGGAAATTTCTATGCTCCATGCCAACACACAGGCATCAAGGTCTAAGTGTCTTCTGAGACACTGATGTAGTGTTGTGCGTGAACTGAGGCTGAGCTGACTACTGAGCTATTTTGACCCCTGGTCTTCATTTAACTCTCTGGGCTTACTTGAATCTACTTGAAATCTAAACCCTTTTCCACCTAACAATTCATCTGATGGTGTTCATTTTGAATTGTGCTTTTTGACTTAAATGTCTCTCATTCTTTTAGCCATTCATCCTGTGGTAGAGTGTTCAGGCTGTTTACATCTCGGCCATGGTCCAGTTTCTCAACCATTCTTTTTAATGGCTGTGTGCTAAGAAAAAGCACAATGCCAACAGATCAATTCTGACCCAAACAGTGAAAAGAAGGGTAAAATTATTCATTTGAATTGAACATAATGCTTTTTTTTTCTTTTGCGAGAGTGAGAGCAAGCAAGAGAGACTGACAGGAAGGGAGAGAGATGAGAAGCATCAACTAGTAGTTGGGTCACTTTAGTTGTTCATTGATTGCTTTTCTTAAGTGCCTTGACTGAGGGGATCAAGCCGAGCCAGTGACCCCTTGCTCAAGCCAGTGACCTTGGGCTTCAAGCTAGCAACCTTTGAGCTCAAGACAGAGACCATGGGATCATGTCTATGATCCCATGATCAAGCCAGCTACCTCCTGCTCAAGCTAGTGAGCTTGCACTCAAGCCAGTGACCTCATAGTTTCAAATCTGGGCCCTCAGCATCCCAGGTTGATGCTCTATCCACTGTGCAACCACCGGTCAGGTGGACATCCTGCCTCTTTTAAGACAACGTAGCTTAGTATTTATTTTTATGGCACCCATGCCATATTTTTCATCCTTATTGAGCTTCTGGTGTGAACTACTAGTAGGCTAATCTTCCTGGCCCATGACGAATTAATCCCAAACCGTGGCCTATCTTATTTACACTTGTTTCCATTCCATTTTATCTTTCCAGTCTTGTTATAATTTTTTAAATTGTTGATCCTTTTTACTTATGTATCATCGGCCTCATCAAGCTTCCTATTTTGAATTGGCCTTCATCCAAGTTACTGGGACTAACTATGAATAGAACAAGACCATCTGGAAAATGGCTCATAATCTAGCCAACTGCTCAAACCAGAAATCTGGAAGCCATCTTTGATCTCTCAACTACTCTCATCCTTCATCTATAATTCACTGGCAAGTGGTTTATCATTTCTGCCTCCAAAATGTATCCCAAATTGATACATTTTCCCTTGTCTCCAGTGTCACTATTCTTTTTTTTTTTTAAAGATTTTATTTATTCATTTTAGAGAAGAGAGAGAGAGAGAAAGAGAGAGAGAGATGGGGGGGGGGCAGGGAGCAGGAAGCATCATCTCCCATATGTGCCTTGACCAGGCAAGCCCAGGGTTTTGAACCAGCGACCTTAGTGTTCCAGGTCAATGCTTTAGCCACTGTGCCACCACAGGTCAGGCCAGTGTCACTATTCTAATTCAAGTCACTATCATCTTTATTTTCTAGGCAATCGTGATAATCTCTACCTGTCTCTCCCCTTTTTATGCCCCCTCTAATCCATCCTCCACCCAGCAGCAAGAATCTTTCGCTTTATTATGTTTCTACACTACTAGGCAGTAGGACAGGCCATGATGATTTAATTCACAGTCGTGGCCTATGCTATATACACACAATATCAAACAAAGCACAGAGCAGACTCTTCGCTAAGAATAAGTGAACTTACAAATATTAGAATCTCATTTGTAAGTCATATACGACTATGCCAAATATCTTGCTAAAATCAAGATATGCTCTGCCTAAGATAGTCTTGTGACTTACTCATTTGCTCTTATCTCAAAAGATGACGTTAGTTTAACACGGCTATTTATTAGGAAACCCTATTGGCCTTTGCAGAATAATATTTTCTACAGTAATTGCACATATGAAGCTATTTAATAATTAGCTCTAGAATGTTGCTTGGGATCAACTTTTTACCACATTTGAAAGTGGAGGTGACATTTCCCATTTTCAGTCCTCTGGTGTTACTCCTGCATGCCCTGATTTCTTAAACAGTCCTGACAGTGGTCCTAGACACATTTACTCTATTTGCTACAAGAAAATTTTGATTCATACCTTAAACAACGAACATCTAAACATTTATTTAAAAACATTTCTTCATTCTTGTTTGGAATCATATTGAGAGGACTGCAAGTCCTTGTTTTTCCTTAATTTACCCAAAGAGTATATGGACAATATTATAATAAATTTCATTTTTTTTAAAGTACCGAATACTAATAAAGTGAAAAGTTGTGACAATAAATGAAGCCAAAACATTTAAGGCATTTGAAATGTTCTATGCAATGATTGTGCTGGTGATGTCACTACTATAATTTGGGTAAAGTTATCTAATCTTATCCTCTCAAAGTTTATTGTATATAAATTCTCCCACCTATAACTTCCCACCCCCAAATCCAACCTCGCAACACTTTAAGGGAGATAAGACTACTATATTTTAAAGACATAGCTACAAAACGAGAAATCATACAACATACTCCCCACCCAGCATCAGAACCCTTGGAAGAGGTGGAGCTGAAGCAGCAGTTGCAGCTGTGGACTCAGAAATAGCTCAGATGAGGGTTTTCGGGGCTGCTACGTGGGTGGGTGCTTTCATTCTTCCAGGACCCATTCCTCTCACAACACAGAGCCCTTCCCAACCCTCCCCAGTGTGGCCCTCCCTGTCCTCTCCCCTGCCCAAGTCTAAAGCAGCTCTTCTCAGACTTTAATGTATACACGTGCATTACGTTAGGATCTTGTTAAAATGAAGATTCTAATGTATAGGTGCGGGTTGGGACCTGAGATTCTGCATTTCTAACATGCTTATGGCGATGTTGATGCGGCTGGACCATGGACCACACTTGCAGCAGCAAGGATTTCAAGCTGTGCGTGTTGGCCCCGCGGTGTGTACATCTTAGTGTTTCTGATTCTCACAACCGCTGACTTAGTGCCACATCACCCACCACACCGTCCGCATGCCGGCCGCCGTGCCAGCATTACAGCGCAGTGACCTGCAACATGGACCCCCCACCCCTTCGGCTGCGCAGGCGAGACTGCACGGCAGAAAAGCATTTACAGCTGGACAATTATTCTCCCTGCGAGACTCTGACCGACCCCCGACCCTTGGTGTGAAAAAAGCAAGGTCTTATCTACTTTCTCTGGTCGACTTCCTCAGGGCGGCAGGACATTACTTACTTCACCAACGTATAATAATATTTTTAAAATAACTTAAAAATTATTTTCAACTCCACACACTTCCTCCTCTGGCTATGTCTCTCTCTATCCTCCCAAAAGGGATATGAGACTCAGCACACTGTATAATTCTTTCTCTTCTAAACCTTGTTAAAAGTATAAAATTTTTGCCGTCCTCAATTAAAAAGCAGAAAGTCCACATAAAAACTGCCCACACTGGAGGAAAAGTGATCTTTATCACTAGTCCTTCTTTTATCTAGCCGCGTTTCTCCCCAGTCGTCAGGCCCTCACTCCAAAACTCATGGACAGAGATGCTGGATGAGGCAAAATACAAGAAAAAGAAAAGCTTCAGTACAAGGGGATTGGACAAACTGTAGGAAACAGACCAACCGTCTTTCTCTGTCCTTCCCCCGGGTTGCCGGTCTCCCCCTCACTCTTTTGTACCTCTTACCTTTCGTCTACATTTCCAAACTGTCTCCCCACTCCTGCACCCCTTTCATTCGTATTTTGTACCACTGACTGACTCTCCCTGCTCTTCCATTCCACCTCTAAGCCTTACTAAGGGAAATAGCTGTATGAAGCGAGTGAAGATTTAAAAACACTGCTGAAGAGAGCACAGCACTAGCTGGGGGCAGAGGAAGGTCTGGGCATCCTGGAGAACCCAGCTGAGGATGAGCAGATTCAGTGGTTTCCCAGACTGGCCTGCCAGCCAGCCAGTGGAGAAAGGAAATCTAGGGTATGGGAAGGAGAGGGGTTTAAATGGAGGATCGTGACATGTAAGCTGAACAGGGAAGGAAACACAGACCAGAGGTTCTCAGTGGCATTCAAGGACAGTAGGACTATCCAAGGCAGGATCCTGGAAGTAGAAGGGGTTGTGGTGGAAGCAGGGTAACTGCAGAGGTGGCGTGGTGCGGCGTGGTTCCTGGCCCTGGGAAGCCGTGCTGGTGGGAGGCCTAAGTGGACAGGAAAGGGGACACAGGGGAAGAACTGTTTATTTAATGAGTGCACAAGTAGAAGGAGAGAGAGAGAGAGAGAGAGAGAGAGAGAGAGAGAGAGAGAGAGAGAGAGAGAGATGAGGTGTCCTGGATCTCTAGATCATGTGAAAATTTTAAATATTTTGAAAAATTCAAAATTATCTCTTACATACAAATGCGTTTCCTAGAGCTTTGGTTTACTTTCATGGGGATTCAGTATAGTCAATAAAACACTTTACTGACCATTACCCATGCTAAGCACTTTAAAAACTGTTTCACTTATGAGTCGTACAATTACTATCTATTTTACAGTTAAGGAAATTGAAGTCAAGAGAGGTTAAATATTCTGTCTAAGGTCACATCGCATCAGAGCCCTCAAGGCCTGGTAGTCGGGCTCCAACGTCCTTATCAGCATAAGGACTACCAAAGGCGCCATGCAGAGAATGTGCAGGAATGACAGCAGAGGACAAAAATACAGAATAAAATACATCAAAATGTTAGTAGAGCTCATGTTTTAAAAGGTGAAAGATTTATGCGATCTGAAGAGAAACCAGAGTATTAGAGCTCGTGTTTTAAAAGTGAAACTCTGGATGATTTCTTCATACTTTATTATTTTATTCATTTTCAAAAAGTAATGATTATCATATTTTATATTAAAAGTGTTGAAACAAAAATATAAATAGCTTTTCAAATGATAGTATTGCTATTCCAGACCTTTTTGGGGGAGATTAAGTCCCAAGCTCATTAATATAGCCGCTATTTCATTTAAAGAGCTCACAAAATACAACAAGGAACAGAAACCTACAATCATTCAGTCCCAAAGTGAACTTCTTAGTCATGAAATTCTGACTAAATCTCAACATTCTGCGGGCCAGAGGACCAGCACACTAGGATCTGATAGCATGTGATTATTTGTAATATTTACAAATTGAACTAGGGAATGAAAGAGGTAGTTTTAAAAGATTGGGCAGGAAACAGGTGATGGTAAACTATCTGTACAGTTCCTTCAATGTTTTTCTCTGTAGGTAAATCTAAATTCTTTGGCGCAAAGCTTCTCTTAAAATAGCATCATTGTTGGTTAGGTTTTTCTCTTTTTTTGTCTAGAGAAAAAATATGTATCGTTAATGACCAAATCAAATAATATCTAGCAAAATCCTAAAAAAAAAAAAAAAGAGGTATACAGATAGAAATTGTATACACATTTTCCCCCATTGTCATTTTAGTTGATACTTTGTGAAGTTAAAATATGCAGTTAGGAAGAGGCTTGACTTTAAATGAGGAAGTTATACCAGTAAGTTAGTCATATGCCACACCCACTTCCTGTTTTGCCTATAGTCGTTGGTCGAGGGCTGTGGGTTTTGCGGGCACTCCATTTATAACTCTTGACATGTCCTCCTTCCTCTTCTTCCATTCTACAAGGATAGCTGGTTTCCCTACTCCTCAAACCTCGAACCTCACCTTTAGAATGATACCCCCTTTATCTAGTGTAAATGTGTAACTCCTCAGTCACAGAAAAATTCCATTTTACCATTAAAAAAAGGAATGTGTTGTATTTGGTGAGTATTTTGGACTTTCATTCCATTAGGAACAACTGGTTTGGAGCTTCATTCATACTTTCCTACTGTCTCCATGGTAACAGTGCACATTTAAGGAGAGATGGGAGAGTTAGAAGGAATACACCATGAGCTCATTGTCTTCCCTTCCTCTTTCTCACCACCAGTTAGTGTCCTCCAGGGCAAATTACTTGGCCTCTGAGAATCTTACTTTCTTTATCTATAAAATGAGGATGATAAATAGTGTTATGAAGATCCCATAAAACGATATATACTTTATAACTATTTTCTCACTTTCAATCTTTAAAAAAGTAGAAGCCATCCTCAGCTAGGAAACCATACAGAAAGTGGCTGCAGGTGGCTTTGGTCTGTAGGTTGCAGTTTGCTGCTACAGATGTAGACAGTGGTACCATGTGCCTGATGTGAGTGAGATGAAGCCTGTGGCCAAGAACAAAGCAAAACTAACTGGCCCACATAGGGCCAGTTTTCCAAGCTACTAAGTCAACTACCACTCTGTGAGTATAAAAGTCCAAGTTAACCTTAACCTCGAGCACCCAAACTTCTGGACTCTATTGATCTATTGTGCTGATATACACCTGGCCCACTATAACACAGAACAGTGAACAGAAAAGGCATTCTATGCATCACGGAGGTGAATAACATTATAAAAACTTTAGTACTGTTAAGTTGCTTCTTGCAGGCTAAGGAAAATGCAGTGCGGCCCTGGCTGGTTAGTTCAGTGGTAGAGCATTGATGCGGCATGTGAATGTCCTGGGTTCAATTCTCCGTCAGGGTACACAGGAGAAGCACCCATCTGCTTCCCACCCCTCCCCCTCTCGCTTCTCTCTTTCTCTCTCTTCCTCTCCTGCAGCCATGGTTCAATTGGAGCAAGTTGGCCTCAGGGGCTGAGGATGGTTCCATGGCTTCTGCCTCAGGCAACGGAGCAGCATCCAGATGGGCAGAGCATTGCCTCCTAGTGAGCTTGCTGGGTGGATCTCGGTTGGGGTGCATGTGGGAATCTGTTTGCCTCCTCTTTTCTCATAAAATTAAAATAAGAAAGAAAGAAAGAAAGAAAGAAAGAAAGAAAGAAAGAAAGAAAGAAAGAAAAGAAAGAAAAATGCAGTGCTCCAAAATGGACCGATGCAACTCAACATCAGTAAGACTAAGCTCCGTGTACACTCTGTTGTGTATGGGCATGCAGACACACTCCTACCTCTCTGGGGCTTGAGGACTGACTTCTTAGAACTCCTTATCAGACACATCTTAGATGACTCACCAACTAAGTATAACTGCTCAACTTTTTAAAACAATGAGTGAGACTCATCTCCTACAATTGCCAACTCTTTCTGTTTACAAATAGGCACTCATTTTTAGCACAACACTCACCACTTTCCTATTTCTGAACAGCTTCTTAATCCAATGCCTTTCAACAAAGTTCAGTGGCACTGCTGTTGTCCTTTTTTCATGTATTTCAAATGTTGGCAAGCCTGAATGTGCCATTTCTCCCCTTCCAATATTATTATTCCCAAACAAGAGACTCTGATGCCCATGATTTTTGCTGCCAGCTGAAAGACAATTTTCTGTTCAGCTCATTTCTAAGGAGCAGTGACTATAACTCAAAGAATTTTAAAAACAAGTAACTGATTGACAGGACGGAAGATGAGTGTGACTTTACTCATGGACCTCCTAGGATTATCCGGAAGAGTAGGGTTTCCTTATTGACTTCCTCTTTTGCCCCATTTTTATATCCAAGATTCAATTTAGTCTTGAGAGGCAAAGAACTTGTGGCTTTAGAGTGCGCAGAAAAGACAACTTAACATTTACCAGGAATTATGAGAAAAATCACACAGGCCATCTTTGTTACCATTAAGAGCAAAGTTACTGTCTTGGTGGGTGTGATTCTAACTTTCTGGAACATATATAAGGTAATAAAGCAATGGTGAGGAACATGTTGAGTATTTACAAAGGTACACTGCAATTTCACTCTAGTTCAGTAGACTTTGCGGAAAAGGATTTAGAGACTTCAGAGAGTTAGGTTGATGCAGCTATTTAAGGACACAAATCTCCTGATAATGGGAAGCCCAAATCTGCAATACAGCAGTAATGATCAAATACCTATAATATATGAACAGGACTTAGGGCAATATGTTGATGGGTCTATACTTCCAATTCCATTTCTATCCCCTATGTAGGTTTAATTGCAAAACTGAATTTAAAGCAAGAAGGCACCTGATGGTCTGATTTTAGTTTACAGAAAGGCTGCAGTGAGAGGCATGGCCAGGCAGCCTCCACAGAGAAGACGGAAGTTAAGTGTGGCCGATGCAGAGGCCATCTGAAGGGAGATGAAGCTGCCAGTTTAGAACAGGTGGCCCAGCTCTCACTCTCGTTCTAGCTCTCATGGTCTTAACTATCTACACTGAAAATATTTTTTTCCCCTCAAGTTTTCTGTAGGTAAGGGGAAAAGGAAAAGTCTCAGTGCACTGGTTTTAAGTTTTCTAAAAAACAGTTGTTTTCAATAGTCTTTCCCTAAAACCACATGGTTAAAAAGGTAATTTAAAGAATATAAACTGTCCACTCCCACTCCATCCCCAGATGCTGGGTCACTCTCCAGAAGTAACCACTTCCAGCCATTGTCCCGTGTGCCTGCCCCACAGTCTATGCAATATATGCATGTCTGCACTATTCATGCACGCCCACCTCACCCAATGTTCCGTTTGCTTTTACATAATCATACTTCTGGGAATTTTTTCTGTACCAATACAGATAAGTCCATTTTATTCTTTTAAATATTCTAGTTCATGCAACTACTATGGTTATTGACCCAATTCCCTAATAATGGACCTGGAATTATTTGACCTTGATATTACTTGGTTTTTAATTCTTAAATACAAAAAGTTTAGATAAATCCTAAGAAGGAATTAAATCCAAGGGGTCCTGAATGTGATGGGAAATCTTAAATAGCACAGAAGGCTAAGTTAGGCACAGCTCTGATAAATACAAAGTAGTTCAGGCGGTTCATTGGTTTTGCAATAATGGTTTAGGCATATATGTTACTGCCATGGCTTAGAACGTGACCACCTCACATCTACAATTTGGTACACTTGATATTGCAAAACTTCTTTCATTACAATAAAGGCGATAAGTCTTGGTGGAAACAGTAGTAAAATAATTCAGGAATGCTGACTGATTTTATAAGGCGATTTAAAAGCTGAAGTATCAACTTACAAGTTTCCATTGATAAGAATAAAATTTATCTCATGATGCACATTAACAATGCAAGTTTGGTTTCTGAAGAAGGCATCACTAAAAGGAAGTGGTATTTTAGATCACACAGGTTCCAGAGTCAAGAAAGCGTGGGTGTAGCCCTGGCTTCTAAGTCGTGATCAAGCCTCAGGTACTTCATCTGTAAAATGGCACTGATATTCATCGTGCTCCTGGTAGGGACTGAACCAGACAATATGGCATATATGGGGTGTGTGTGTGGCAAAAGTAGGTTTACACTTGTTCATATAGAAAATAATACAATAATTAATAAATAATAATACAAGAATAAACTCTGTGCTGCAGTTATGTGTATTCACAACTATAAACCTAATTTGCCTCACCCTGTATAGTTACCATTCTATAAATTTTAACCATTATAGTGACTACCTATTTAATACTTTAACAAGCATTTACTATACAGGCACTCCTGGAGGCCTCTCTCTCTCTCATTGACTTCTCATCCACAGCAGCCCTCGCAGCCCTGTGGGGTTGATTTTTTTTTTTTTTTTGTATTTTT
This sequence comes from Saccopteryx leptura, assembly GCF_036850995.1. NCBI lineage: Eukaryota > Metazoa > Chordata > Mammalia > Chiroptera > Emballonuridae > Saccopteryx > Saccopteryx leptura. Next base: position 147,750,675 of record NC_089504.1, read on the forward strand.
CCAAAGCTGGAAATGGGGAGAGACAGTCAGACAGACTCCCGCATGCGCCCGACCGGGATCCACCCGGCACGCCACCAGGGGCGATGCTCTGCCCACCAGGGGGCGATGCTCTGCCCCTCCGGGGCGTCGCTTTGCCGCGACCAGAGCCACTCTAGCGCCTGGGGCAGAGGCCAAGGAGCCATCCCCAGCGCCCGGGCCATCCTCGCTCCAATGGAGCCTTGGCTGCAGGAGGGGAAGAGAGAGACAGAGAGGAAGGGGGGGTCGAGAAGCAAATGGGCACTTCTCCTATGTGTCCTGGCCGGGAATCGAACCAGGTCCCCCGCACGCCAGGCCGATGCTCTACCGCTGAGCCAACCGGCCAGGGCCTGGGGTTGATATTGATTAATAAATGTCTTCTTGCATGCACTTTTCAAAGTGTGTTTTTATACATTATATTTTTTATTCTCACAAACTCTACCCAAGTGAGATAGAAAATGGAAAACAAGACCCACAGAAGTCTGGGATTATAATCAACCTAAATAAAATATAAGCTTTTGTTCTATACAGAGGTTGTTTCACAATTATCATTTCAAACAGATTGTTCACAAACTCAGTGTTCACAATAAACTATGATAGCTTTTTGATCTCTCAAAAATGTAATGAGAAACATTCTCCTTATTCATGGTTTTAAACTCAAGGGCTACATTATTAAAATAATAATACATGCTAAGAAGTTATAAAAAAATATAAAGCACTTACTGCTTTATCAGATTCTGTATAGTGCAATAAACCTCTCATTTACCTAACACTATGAGGAGATGATATGTTCTAAAGAGATTAATTTTCTATAAAATGTATGCTTTTAATAGAAACCTTTAGAAAATGTAACTTTCTTGATGTTGGGTTGGAGTGAGGGAGATGGTAATATAAAACAAAATAAAACGAAACAAAACCCACCGTCTTCCATGCCAATATCTACTTTCATGCCAATTCCTACTTTTGCTTTGATGGAATTATGGGGAAGCAACAGAAAAGGAAGTTACAGCGGAAGGAGATTTCTTCAGAACCCACTGCCTTTTCCTTGGATCCCCACTCTTAGGAAAACTCATTCAACAGGTACATTTTACCCTGAGAAACTGGGGCCTCAGCACATTCCTAAATTGCCACTTCAGGATACAGCCCCATTTTGTTTCCAACAGAGAACATACACCTTCAGAACAAATTTAAACTGAGCCTCCCACCATCGCACTCAGACAGCATTATAAGGCTTAGAATTCAAGAAAACACAAAATCCCCCAGCATTCTTACAATAGGGCAAAATTCACTGAATCTGCCCTAATTGAATCAGATGTGTGTTAAACAGAGATGACAACCATTATGGTTAGGTAAAAAAATAAAAAATAAAAAAAGCCCCAAACTCATCCAAGAAAAAGAAATCACCCCAGCAACTTTCCAGATGACTCCAGGGGAGAGCCTGCGCTCAGCCTCAGGGAGACACAGAGGAGCCTTCCCAGCTGCTTTTCTAAAGAAGCTGGACAGGCTTGGACTCTTTCTCCGTGTTGGCCAATATGAGTCTGGACCAGAGCCCTGTACCAGATGAAATATCTTGATCCTGCCAACTGCTTCTTGGCTTTGAGCAGCTGTGGGAGCAGCTGGCTTTACAACACACAGAGTGAGTCCTTGTTCTGAAGTAGGAGAGCTCTACATTTTGTGAGAAACTTAGAAGTTTGGGTCTTTGTATACAATTAGCTTTATGAGCTTTTAACCTGAAGATTTGGTGAGCTGTGCTTCCTATTCATGCATCTTGCAAATAATCAAAAGATCTAAAAATGTTTTATCCAGGGGAAATTTTTCTGCAATTATGAAACTCAAGCTTACTCAATTCTTTGCTCTCAATTAGAAATGGAAGCATCATGAGATAAGAAATCAATGATCCCTGGAGCAGTATACTTAAAAAGCAACTGAATTCCAGGAGTCATAGATGGGATATGAGAATTTACTACTATTTGAGTGGCATGCAGGGATGTACACAGTTCTGGCCAGCCATGTGTTTCCCAGTGACTGTCCTTGCTATACAGTTGGGTTCCTAATCTTTTGTCTGTCATGTACCCATTGGGAGTCAGGTTGTAAATTCTTTGGGAGCAACACACTGTGATTGTTTCACAACTGGATCCTCAGAGCCCAGCTCAAGGTGCTAGGCTCTGACCTTAGCCTCCTACTGAAGACTCTGAGCACAACTTCACAGATGTCAGTGAGCCTCACAGGACCCAATTAAAGTGTTCACTAAAAGTTACTGAGTTGAGAAATTGCCCAAAAGCTAGAATGTGAAACAAATGGAGTTGACAATGATGTCAGATTAATGGCAGCATGAGAGACAGTCCTGATCTCTCCCCTTGAAATTTCAAGAAATTGAACAACTATAACACAGCAAAAAAAACCCCCAGCTGGGTTCATAGGCACACCTGAAAGGTCTATGCACCACGTGGACTAAAGGTCTGTTGAGATGTGGGCAGGAGCACCTAGAAGCCTGAGATTGCCATTGCTAGAGTCATAAAGCTGTAAAGCTGAAGATGTAAAGCCAAAGTCATAAAGCTGGGGCCATAAGGCCGATGCTGTAAAGCCCTTGCAACACGCCCCACCCACTAATGTGACTATGGCCTTGCCTACATCATTGCAACAGCAACATCTCAGTAGACAGCCCAGAGCTAAAAACTATAATACACTGATAACTATTGGAAGAAACTCAAAACTAAAATTTATTCTTCCTTTCCCCTTTCTCCTTTTTTTATCTTCTTTTTTTTCTCTTGAATTTCATTTTCTTTAATTTTTATATTTTTAATATTATTTTTTGTGGGTGTATTGTTTTTTATTTTTTATTTGGTTTCATTCTTTCTTCCTGTGATTTTTCTTCTTTACTTGCCAAAATTTTTATTGTATTTTTTAATTTTTTAGTTTTTTGTTGTTGTTAGGGTTATTAATAATACCACTCTCAAATGCCATCAAGGAAGAAGAAATTGAATACCATGGCTACACAAGACAGAGATGTAGCTCAGAAAGAAAATGAAAAATCTCCAGAAAAAAATCTCAACCACATGGAAACCTTGAAGTTAAATGATACAGAATTCAAAATTGAAATTCTGAATATACTCAACAAGATGTGAGAATACACTAATAGGCAACTTAATGAACTCAGAAAACAAATTAATGAACAAAACGAATACCTCACCAAAGAGATTGAAACTTTAAAGTCAGAGATGAAGAACTCAATACATGAATTGAGTGAGGACTGAGGTAGCAAATTTAGCTAACAGAACAAGCCAGAGAGAGGGAAGAATCAGTGACATCAATGACAGACAATTAGAGATGCTACAGAGAGAAGAGGAGAGAGACTCATGAATTAAAAACACTGAGAAAGCTCTACAAGAATTGTTTGACTCTATCAGAAAGAGTAATATAGGAATAATGGATGTATCATCATCAGAAGAGAGGGAGAAGGGAATGGAGAGCCTATTCAAACAAATAATTGATGAGAACTTCCCAAACCTAAAGAAAGAGTTAGAGCCTTAAATCCAAGAAGCAAACAGAACACTGAGTTACCACAACCCAAACAGACCTACTCTAAGGCACATCATAATAAAATTGCCAAAAATCAATGACAAAAAAAGAATCCTCAAAGGAGCTAGGAAAAAGAAGAACATAACATATCATATAAAGGAAAGCCCTTTAGACTCTCAGCAGAAACTCTACAAGCCAGAAGAGAATGAACCCAAACTTTCAAAGTACTGAAAGAGGAGAATTACCAGCCAAGAAAACTATATCCATCAAAGTTATCATTCAAATATGAAGCAGAAATAAAATTTTTTTTACAGACAAACAGAAGTTGAGGGAATTTATCATCAGAAAACCCCCACTGCAAGAAATACTAAGGGGATTATTCAACCAGATAGAGAGAACAAAACTAATCAAAACTGCAAGTAAAAGCTCTAACAAGGTCACAATAAAAACAAGGATAGTTTGTGACAACAATAACATAAAAGGGGAGAGAATAAAGATTGGCAGTAGCAAAGGAGGATGGAGTGCAGAAGCGCTCACAAGACAAAGGACTCTTGCATATATGAACATTTTTCTCTTAATAACCTAATGGAAACCACCCACAAAAAAGCCACTACTAAAACATGCAGCTTAAAAAAAGAAGAAACAGGGGAAAGAAGTATGGAATATGGCCAAAAAAACCCAACTGACAGAAACAAAAAAGAGAAGAACCAAACAAGACACAGAGATACCAGAAAACAAAACATAAAATGGCTATGGGAAGTCCTCAAGTGTCAATAATTATCCTAAATGTAAACGGACTGAACTCATCAATAAAGAGACACAGAGTAGCAGATTGGATCAAAAAGCAAAACCCAACCATATGCTGCCTTCAAGAGAAATAGCTAAGCTGCAAGGACAAAAGTAGATTTAAAGTGAAAGGTTGGAAAATGATTCTCCAAGCAAATAATATCCAAAGAAAGGCAGGTGTAACTATACTCATATTTGACAATGTTGATTTCAAGACAATAAAGGTAATGAGAGACAAAGACAGACATTTCATAATGATAAAGGGGACACTGTATCAAAAAGACATAACATTTCTTAATATATATGCAATGAACTAGGGAGCACCAAAATATAATCATACTTGGAGATTTTAACACACCTTTGATGGCTTTAGATAGATCATCCAAATAGAAAATCAGTAAAGAAATATTGGCCTTAAATGACACTCTGGACCAAAAGGACATAATAGACATTTATAGGACATTTCATCCCAAAATGTCAGATTATACATCCTTCTCCAGTGTGCATGGAACGTTCTCAAGGATAAACCATATATTGGGCCACAAAACTAACATCAATAAATTCAGGAAGATTGAAATTATACCAAGTACATTTTCTGATCATAAGGCTTTGAAATTAGAATTCAACTGTAAAAAAAAGTAAAGAAACCTGCAAAAATGTGGAAATTAAACAACATACTTCTAAAAAATTACTGGCTCAAAGAAGAAATAAAAGTAGAGATCAAAAGATATATACAGACAAATGAAAATGACAACACAATGTATCATGTCGAAGTGGAAAATCTAATTAGACCTATAAGCAGGGAAGAAATAGAAACAATTATCAAAAACCTCCCACAAAACAAAAGTCCAGAACCAGATGGTTACACTAGTGAATTTTACCAAACATTCAAAGAAGATTTGGTACCTATCCTTCTCAAAGTCTTCCACAAAATAGAAGCAGCAGCACTACTCTTCAACACATTTTATGAGGCCAACATAACCTTCATACCAAAACTTGGCAAGGACAACACAAAAAAAGAAAACTAGAGACCAATAGCTCTAATGAATACAGATGCAAAAATCCTAAACAAAATACTAGCAAACTGAATGCAACAACACATTTAAAAAATAATACATCATGATCAAATGGGATTCAGTCCATAAGCACAAGGCTGGTTTAACATATAGAAATCGATCAACATTATACACCACATCAATAAAACAAAGAACAAAAATCATACGATCCTATCAATAGATGCCGAATAGGCATTCAATAAGATACAACATCCTTTTATGTTTAAACACTCAAAATTGGAATAGAAGGAAAGTACCTCAACATAATAAAGGCCATATATGACAAACTATCGGCTAATATCATACCAAGTGGTGAAAAAATGAGGGTGTTTCCTCTAAAATCAGGAACAAGACAAGGCTGCCCACTCTTTCTACTCTTATTCAATCAAAATAGTTCTGGAAGTTTTAGCCAGAGTGATCAGACAAGAGAAAGAAATCAAAGGCATCCGTATCAGGAAAGAAGAACTAAAGGTATCACTTTTTGCAGATGACATGATCCTGTATATAGAAAACCCCAAAGACTTCACCAAAAAAATTATTAGAAACTATAAACCATTCAGTAAAGTTGCAGGATATAAAATCAATACACAAAAGTTCACTGCTTTTCTATATGCCAATGATGAAACATGAGAAAATGAACTAAACCCCCCATTCCTTTTACAATTGCAACAACAAAAAAGAAATACCTAAGAATAAACTTAGCAAAGAATGTGAAGGACCTATATACTTTGAAAACTACAAAACATTACTGAAAGAAATAGAAAAAGACACAATGTAATGGAAAATATTCCATGTTCATGAATTGGAAGAATCAACATAGTTAAAATGGCCATATTACCCAAAGCAATATACAAATTTGATGCAATCCCCATCAAAATCCCATCTTTTAAAAAAAGAAATAGAACAAAAAATTGCCAGGTTTGTAATTGGTGTGGAAATATAAAAATCCCCAAGTAGCCAAAACATTCTGAGGAAAAGAAGGAAGCTGGAGGTATCACATTACCTGACTTCAAATTATACTATACATCTACAATAATCAAAACAGCATGATATTGGCAGAAAAACAGACATATAGACCAATGGAACAGAATCGAGGACCCAGAAATAAAACCACATATATATGGACAAATCATCTTCAACATCAACAAAGGAGCCAAAAACACACAATGAAGAAAGCCTCTTCAATAAACGGTGCTGGGAAAATTGGAAAGCCACATGCAAAAGAATAAAACTTGACTACAGTTTGTCCCTCTGCACAAAAGTTAATTCAAAATGGATCAAATTCCTAAATACACTGCTCACAAAAATTAGGGGGGTCAGGGAATGTGCAGATACTCCAGTACTTTCAGCCTTTTGTATAGCGCATTTTTACCAATGAAATAAAAGTTAGTTTTGCATTTCATTTGCATAACCAAACAACTTTCTTTGACTTGTTGTTTGCTTTTCTGATGTTCTTGTTTAATAAAAAAATCAAATGCTTCTTTTTTTTATTGCATCATATTCCTTTTGAAATATCCCCTAATTTTTGTGAGCAGTACATAAGATCCAAAACAGTAAGTTAGATAGAAGAAAACATAGGTACTAAGCTCATCGACTTTGGCTATAGAGAACAACTTATGAATTTGACCCAAAGGCAAAGGAAGTAAAGGCAAAAATAAACGAATAGGACTATATAAAACTAAAAAGCCTCTGCATAGCAGAAGAAACAGACAACAAAACAAATAGGCAGCCAACTAAATGGGAGATGATATTTGCAAACAACAGCTCTGATAAGGGGTTAATATCTAGAATATATAAAGAATTCATAAAGCTCAGCAACAAACAAGCAAACAATCCAATTAAAAAATGGGGAGAGGACTTGATCAGACACTTCTCTCAAGAGAACATTTATGACAACATGGATGGACCTTGAGAACGTTATACTGCATGAAATAAGTAAATCAGAAAAAAGCTAAGAACTGTATGATTTCACACATAGGTGGGATATAAAACTGAACTCATGGACACAGATAAAAGTGAAGTGGTTGCCAGGGGGAAGGGGATGTAGGGGAGGGTGACATGGGAGGGGTGGAGGAAGGGTGTAAAGAGGGACAAATATAAGATGATAGAAAATGATTTGACTTTGGGTGATGGGTATACAACATAATCAACAATTCAAACAATATAGAAATGTTTACCTGAAACCTATGTAACTCTTATTGATCAATGTCACCCTGTTAAAGTTAATTTTCTAAATAAAATTTTAAAATTAAAAAGAAAAAAACCCAAATATTTTTAAAAGCTTTTTTAAAAAAAATTTATTACTATTCCCTCCTGATATCCCAGTAAATTTTGTTTTTGTTTTATTAGGCATAAAACCGCTAGGGTAGGATAGTAAGAACACGAGAGGAAACAACAATAACAAAAGCTGGAAAGTAGCAGAGCTGAATCTTAAACTGGCAGTGGCGAAAGCCAAGACTAATGTAATTTATAGCACAGAATTCCCTAAAGACCCTGGTGGCATTACTGGAAGTAGGTAACAATGGAAGGGAAAATAAAGAGGGTATGTTGAACTTCTTTTAAGAAATAGCTAAATTCCCCAGACTAGGCACCTACTCTGTAATGCTGAGTGACTGTTCCTCTTCCATTCTGTCAAAAGATACGTGTCTCAAGATACATTCTCTAAAGTATAAAATGTATGTCTCTGGGTGAGGGACTCAGAATGTGTGTTATGGGGAAGAGGGTATTATAGACTGAACACTGGTGTTGGGTGAATACATGCATGCTGAAGTAGTCACATCAACTCTTTTCTTCCATGTGGTTACCAGAAAGATGACAGTAAAGCCCAGACCTACCAGGTAGGTGACTGAAAGATCTCTGGGTGATCTGAACAGCCAAAGAGAAACTGACACTGGTGGTTCCCCAAGTAGAACTATTAACAGCACCTCAAGGGATGCTATTTTCAACAAGCCCCACTAAAGTGTACCAGGCTCAAATTAAATTTGTCTTCCCTTCCCATTCTTCAATATAGTAGACAAATAAGGAAAGATTCTAAAACAAAAAGACAGATTCCAAAACAAACAAAAAAATTTGCATCATAAGAATACCATCAGCAGAATTGAAATTGTTGGAAACTGTATACAAACAGTCCAGTTTCTTCAACAAATAAATTGCATGGAAAAAAAAAGAGAGGGAAATAGAGGAGCTTGAAGATTAAAAGGGACTTAAAACACATATCAATCAATTGCACTCTATGGACTTTCTTTAAGTATTGATTTGAACAATCCAATTATTTTTTTAAAATGAGATAATCAGAGCAATTTAAATACTGTGGATATTTGATGATACTAATAAACTGTTGTTAATTTTTTAGGTATGACATATTATAGTTATTTTAATAGTTCTTATATTTTAGAGAACGATACTAAAATATTTATGGATAAAATTATGATAGCTTGGATTTGCTTCAAGATAGTCTGGGTGAGCCTGACCAGGCAGCAGCACAATGAAAAGAGCATTGGCCTGGGATGCTGAGGACCCAGGTTTGAAACCCCGAGGTCGCCAGCTTGAGCAAGGGGTCTCTGGCTCAGCTGTAGCCCCCCCCCCCCCCCGTCATGGCACATATGAGAAAGTAATCAATGAACAACTAAAATGCCACAATTTGATGCTTTTCATCTTTCTACCTCCTCACTGTCCCTCTCACTATCGCTACAAAAAAAAAAAAAAAAAAGAGTCTGGGTGAGAGGACTGTTTAAAACAGTGGTAGTCAACCTACTCCCTACCGCCCACTAGTGGGCATTCTAGCTTTCATGGTGGGCGGTAGCGGAGCAACTAAAGTATAAATAAAAAGATAGATTGAACTACAGTAAGTTGTTTTATAAAGATTTATTCTGCCAAACTTAGCAAAAATCTGACATAAAGTACGTGGTAAGTAATTATTATTATATGCTTTAACTTGCTGTAACTCTGCTATATAAATTTTTTTTTTTTTCATTTTTTTTTTTCTGAAGCTGGAAACAGGGAGAGACAGTCAGACAGACTCCCACATGCGCCCGACCGGGATCCACCCGGCACGCCCACCAGGGGCGACGCTCTGCCCACCAGGGGGCGATGCTCTGCCCATCCTGGGCGTCGCCATGTTGCGACCAGAGCCACTCTAGCGCCTGAGGCAGAGGCCACAGAGCCATCCCCAGCGCCCGGGCCATCTTTGCTCCAATGGAGCCTTGGCTGCGGGAGGGGAAGAGAGAGACAGAGAGGAAAGTGCGGCGGAGGGGTGGAGAAGCAAATGGGCGCTTCTCCCGTTGTGCCCTGGCCGGGAATCGAACCCGGGTCCTCCGCACGCTAGGCCGATGCTCTACCGCTGAGCCAACCGGCCAGGGCCTGCTATATAAATTTTATAAAGTTACTTCCCTACTTTATAAATCACCATTACTGTGGAACCGGTGGGCAGTTAGAAAATTTTACTACTAACAGAGATACAAAAGTAGGCGGTAGGTATAAAAAGGTTGACTATCCCTGGTCTAAACAATCATGGCCATAAGATGAAGGAAACAGAAATCTTTTATAATGTTATCTTTATTGTATGTTTGAAATTTTCCATACAGAAAACTATCTTTGGAATCCTCAAAGAAGACAACAAAATTATAAAACAGAAACAAAATAATATAAAAAATGGAAAACTTAAATAGTTTTTTTTTTTTTTTTTCCTGAAGCTGGAAAGGGGGAGAGACAGTCAGACAGACTCCCACATGCGCCCGACCGGGATCCACCCGGCACACCCACCAGGGGCGACGCTCTGCCCACCAGGGGGCGTCGCTCTGCCCCGACCAGAGCCACTCTAGCACCTGGGGCAGAGGCCAAGGAGCCATCCCCAGCGCCCGGGCCATCTTTGCTCCAATGGAGCCTCGGCTGCGGGAGGGGAAGAGAGAGACAGAGAGGAAGGAGGGGGGGCGGGGGTGGAGAAGCAAATGGGCGCTTCTCCTATGTGCCCTGGCCGGGAATCGAACCCGGGTCCCCCGCACGCCAGGCCGACGCTCTACCGCTGAGCCAACTGGCCAGGGCCAACTTAAATAGTTTTAACAGCTATTGTAAGTAAACAATAACAGAAATAAAAAAATAAAACATTCTGTAAAGAGTTGAGGAAAAAAATGAATACATATCCCAGAAGGTACAGTGAAAAATTATACAAATAAAATAAAGAAAAGAATAAAAAGTTAAAGGACTAGTCTAGAATGTTTAAAATCTTGATAAGAGTTCCAGAAAGAGTGAAAAGAGAAAGAGGAAAAAGGAATTTTCCTGCACAATAATATAAGAAAATGTACCCAAACTGAAAACCATGAATTTCTAAAATAAAAGAATGTACTAACTTCCTGACTCGATAGTCAAAACAGGACCACATCAAGACACATCAATGTGAAACTGCAGAATATTGAAAGCCAAAAAATTTGACAAGTTTCCATTAAAAACAAAAACCTTGGCTCAGTTGTAGAGCATTGGCCTGGTGTGTGGATGTCCCGGGTTTGATTCCCAGTCAGGGTACACAGGAGAAGTGCCCATCTGCTTCTCTATCCCTCCCCCTCTCTCTTCTCTCTGTCTCTCTTCCTCTCCTGCAGCCATGGCTCAATTAGAGCAAGTTGGCTCCAGACACTGAGGATGGCTCCATGGCCTCTGCCTCAGGCGCTAAGAGCTTGGTTGCCGAACAATGGAGCAATGCCCCAGATGGGAATAACATCACCCCCTAGTGGGCTTGCTTGGTGGACCCTTGTTGGGGTACATATGGGAGTCTGTCTCTGCCTCCCATCTTCTCACTGAATTAAAAAAAAAAATAACCTGGCTATATTTGAAAGATCAGGAATCAGAAGCATATAGGACTTAACAACAGAAAAAAACTGGAAAGCACTGAAGCAACACCTCTAAAATTCTGAAGGAAAATTATTGCAAATCTAGAGCTTCCATATCCAACCAAACAATCAATCAAAGGTGAAGGTAGAATAGAGACATTTTTCAGACATGAAGGCCTCAAAATTTTTATTTCTATTCATCCTTTCACAACAACAAAAGCAAGGAAGTAAATACTGAAAGAGGAAGAACTGGAATACAGGAAACAAAGGCTCTAGCAGAGAAGAGAGATGAAGGGAATTTCCAGAATAATGACAAATAAAGATTTCAAAATAGAAGTTACTCTGTATGTCTCAGTTTTCTTACTTGTAAAACAGGGAACTAACAATAATACTTATTAGTTCATAGACTTTAAGAATTCAACAAAAAACACTTAGAGTAATACCTGGCACAAAGTAAGAGCTATAAGAGTGTTATCATTATCAAAGAGTTGACTCTACCTTATGTAAACATATAATTACTTAACATATTACAATAACTAGAAAGGAAGAAAAGAACAAGGAAGGAAGGAAGGAAGGAAGGAAGGAAGGAAGGAAGGAAGGAAAGAAGGAAAGAAGGAAGACAAAAGGAAGAAAGAAAAAGAAAGAAAGAAAGAAAAATGTAAAAACATTTCTGAACTGAAGATAATTCCAGCTTTGGAATTAATAAAAATAATCACAGAACCAGAGGGTTTTGGAGGTTGGCAGCGTTCTGAGATTTTTCTAGTGTAATTTCCTTATTTTAAAGAGTAGGAAATTGAAGTTCAAATTAATTAACTTGCTAAAGACTGCATACACATTCAAAAGAGGAGTTGGGAAGAGCAGTCAGGTGTTTCATGTCAATGCATTGAAAATCAGAAGTGCAGCTATCCTCAGAGGGTCAGTTTCACACATACAAAAAAAATCACAATAAAAATATTTTGTCCAAGTCAGTGATTTTACCCTATAATCTGGCACTTGGCTCAATATATACATAAGCAGAATGGCCACATAGAGCTACTCAGGGCAAGAAAGAGGAAGCTACAATTGGGTTTACTACTGAGTTAGGTTGACAATAAGGAAGAAGTGTATTGAATTCACTACACAGAGTTGTTTTAATTCTAGGAAGGATACCTCTAGTGGGTTTACACACAATATCAGAATATTAATCCCTCATGTTCTGGGACAATATGAAGTAGCATGGATGGGAATTTCTGATCCTTGAGTAATGGGATGGGGTTTTCTATGTCTTCCTAAGGGAATACACACCATTTTTAGGGTCAGTAGCCTTTCTGGTCACTGCTACTAAGGAAATGATGCTTCTATCAAAATGACCTGACAATAAGGACCACTGACCAAGGCCAATGAAGGGCATTAAGGTAGGCAAGAGAGAAAAGACAAGATCCTGGGGGGATTTTTTCCATGCCTTATCAGGCAAAGCATCACTGATACTCCTGGAGGTTTGAGAAGATGAGAATCAGGCTGGGTGAGAATTTTCCTGGTAGACATTCTAAGATCTGTCTTCACCTTGTTCCAACCATAAATAAGCCCTCTGTACACTGGCACAAAGAGTCACTCAACAGTTTGAGATGAATTTGTTTTAATTAATTAATTAATTAATTTTATTAACCAAGAAGTGAAGAGGAAGAGAGACAGACTTCCACATGTGCCCTGACCAGGATCCACGCAGCAAGCCCCCTACCAGACAATGGCTCCATCTGGGGCCATTGCTCTGTTGCTTGGCAACCAAGATATCTTAGCACCTGAGAGGCCATAGAGCCATCCTCTGCACCTGAGGCCAACTTGCTTGAATCCAGCCATGGCTGTGAGATGAGAAGAAAGAGAGAGAGAGAGAGAGAGAGAGAGAGAGAGAGAGAGAGAATATAAAGGGGAAGGGAGGGTTAGAGAAGCAGATGGTCACCTCTCCTATGTGCCCTGAGTGGGAATCAAACCTGGGACCTCCACATGCCAGGCGAATGCTCTACCACTGAGTCAACCGCCCAAAGCTGAGATGAATTTATTTTAAAAGAAAACTCTCCAGCCTAACTAGGCGGTGGCACAGTGGATAGAGCGGTGGACTAGGACGTGGAGGACCCAGGTTCAAAAGCCCGAGGTTGCCGGCTTGAGCGCAAGCTCATCTGGTTTGAGCAAGGGGTCACTCGGTCTGCTGTAGCCCTCTGGTCAGGGCACATATGAGAAAGCAATCAATGAACAACTAAGGTGCTGCAACGAGGAATTGATGCTTTTCATCTCTCCCTCTTCCTGTCTGTCTGTCCCCATCTGTCCCTCTCTTTGTCACTCTCTCTCTGTGTCTCTGTCACAAAAAGAAAAACAGGAAAAAAAAGAAAACTCTCCATTTTCTTTTCATTGAATCTCAGAGGAAAAGTACATGTTAATTTCTCATCTTTAAAACACTGACAACTTCTGTGCTTCTTGAATATTTACCACAAACAAATTTGTAATTACTTATGGATCTAGTACATGTTCCATAGCAATCTAAATACCATAGTGATGACTGGTTGGATTAAGTACCTCTTAATATTTTAACCATTTAACTGATACTTAAAATGACAGGTAATGAGTTTAGAAATACAAAATGGGCTATTTTGGAATCTTGAATCTTTTTTTATAAATGCCTATTTTGCTATTTTTGACTAATAAGATTTTCTTCTTCCACTTTCTTACAAACATTAGGTACCTCTTGGAAAATCATTCAAACAAATAATACGAAAGTATGCACTGGAAACTTAGCCAAGTTAGTAAAAACATAAAAAAAATATTTCCAATTTCTTCTGTGTTTGAACAGAAACATACAGGAAATAAGAGTTTAAAATTGAAAAATACTGCAATGTCAATACTCACAGAAAAAGTAGGATTCCAGTGTTTGCCAGCGCAAAGGCGAGTCCCAAAATCCCACTGCCCATAATGGCGTTGCTTAGGTTAAAAACTGACATGCCTAAGGAGGTTGTTCCTGGAATCTGAACAAAGAGACAAATATTCACACTAAGCAAAACGGTCCCCAAAGCTGTTCATCACACCAAAGCCTTTAAAGCACTATTAAGAACCAACACAAATTAAATTCAAGAAATCTTTCCTTAGTAGTTTATTTATGTTTTAATGGGTTTCCAGAGAAAATACAAAAGATCTGAGGGGCATCCTGGTGAATATAGGTAGCTATGCCTTTGGTACTATGCTGCATGAATTAAAAACATCTGTCCCAATTTATGCAATTAAAAAATAAGCATAATTATTCTAAATACACTTACGTATTCATCACATTTCTTTTTTTCCAAATGGCTGTTTGTGAGACTCCTTCTACTTTCGCGGTCGGATATGAACTTGCTGTAAAGACATGTATAATGCATTTTAACTTCATGGTAATGATTTGAAGCTTAACATTCTATCTAAGTGATTTATTACTTACTAAAACATATAACACATGAAAAGTTATCAATCTAATTTCAAATCATTTTAATACTAGTAAATTAAAATGCTATATGCCATGTAAGTTAACTTTTACATAGATTTTTCTCTAAGTAAAAATTAGATCATGTCAAAAATACTATAAAGCTGTCATGTAAAAGAATACGGGGTACAGGATTTCTCCTGAGCTCCTACTCATAGAGAACAAGGTTATTAAAATAGGAACCCTCTCTTCCCTGCAAAAAAGGAAACAGCTCTTTCCCCATCAAATTCTTTTTTGTCACCTGCCATGTGCAAGTCACTAGACAAGGTGATGAGGGAGACATGAGAGTATGCAATAAATTTGCAGACACTAAGCTATGGGAGGTTCAGAAGAGAAAATTGTGGTGGGGGAGGCAGGGCGTTAGTTAGTTCATGGTTAGGGGCAGAGCTAGGGCTTTAAGAAAAGCATAGGATTTGGAACATGAGATCAAATGCTCCCTGGCTATGAGGGCCTGGGCATGCTACCTCAGTGTCTTCTGTGTAATTAGAGTAACACTACTACACTATCTCATGCCATTATTGGAACAATTAAATCATTAGTACAGTTCTAGGCATAGTGTAAGAGCAGCAAATGTTAATCATTCCCCTCCATGCGGGGAGTGGGACTTGGGATGGGAAAGAGTCACAGCTGGGATCTGTGTAATAAACTACCACATGTCCCCATGTATAAGACGTACTTTTTTCGGAAAAACTTGGGGTCTAAAAACTGGGTGCATCTTATACAGTGGTTGTAGATTTTCATTTAAGAAGTATGGCATTTCAAATGCCATAGATGGAACTGAGGACAAGGCAATATATGAAGACAATAATTCATCATCAGACACAGATGAGGACAAGCTAATGGATGGGAGTTTTGACAGTGATGAGGAGTTGTATGAATTCTATGATGAATAAAACTTGAGTTCATTAACTTTATGTAATAATTTTTTTTCAAATTTCGGGCCCCCAAATTAAGGTGCATCCTTATACATGGGAGCATCTTATACATGGGAAATACAGTATCTGTAAATTTATAAGGAAGGAATTCAGAATGCTCTAAGAACCATATTCAGAATTAACATCAGAAATTTATGGCCTTAGTTTCTAATTTTTAAAGAAAATTTACCATTAAAATAATTAGTGGTATTTAGCAAATTGCTGCATGTATTCATAAAACATGTAAAGGTATGTTTCTGAGCTCTGCTTCTGGAAATTTTATTATATGGCTTTAGTAAGAACTAATCACATAAGTTTTTCACTAATAAACATAAAGCCACTTGAACTGCATTATTTTGAAGAAGTATACATCTTTAAAGTATACATTATATTTTCATATACTTTCCTTAATAATGCTGTTTCACAATAAATGATTTTCTTTTTTTTTTTTTTTTTCCATTTTTCTGAAGCTGGAAACAGGGAGAGACAGTCAGACAGACTCCCGCATGCGCCCGACCGGGATCCACCCGGCACGCCCACCAGGGGGTGACGCTCTGCCCACCAGGGGGCGATGCTCTGCCCATCCTGGGCGTCGCCATGTTGCGACCAGAGCCACTCTAGCGCCTGAGGTAGAGGCCACAGAGCCATCCCCAGCGCCCGGGCCATCTTTGCTCCAATGGAGCCTCGGCTGCGGGAGGGGAAGAGAGAGACAGAGAGGAAAGCGCGGCGGAGGGGTGGAGAAGCAAATGGGCGCTTCTCCTGTGTGCCCTGGCCGGGAATCGAACCAGGGTCCTCCACACGCTAGGCCGACGCTCTACCGCTGAGCCAACCAGCCAGGGCTTAATAAACAATTTTCAATGGAAAATGTACATCAGTGTTGGCTTTATTCAACTATCTTCTTCATCTTTATTCCAAGGAGTCAGGCTTTTCCTTGGCAATAGTTCTCCAAGTTTGCATTATTTTGCCAAGATAAAATAAAGACAAGACATATGCATACACAGACTTCCTGTGAGACCATTCCTAGTCTAAGCAGCCCAATCTGTGGTTTATTCCCTCCAACATCTGCCTTTTCCTAGGACCTGGTCAGTTACTATGAGGAATTAAAATGAAGGTGAAATCTTTGGTTGATTGAAACAGGAGAGACCACACCAGCCAACACCAAAATAGGAGTGTTGGGCTGTGCAAAATTGAGATGAGATAAAGAATCAGAGAAGGAAAAACCATTATTGGGATGGATTAGCCAGAGGAAACTTAAAGCCAGAGGCCTGAGAAATTGTATTACAAGAGAAGGAAATAATGAAGGCGGTATCCTTGGAGACCAATCTGGCAGTTGTATAGTGTTTGGCCCTTCTTTTGCCCCTAACATTTTAAATCTTGCCACAATTGTGGTCCACAGATCTGGCTAGAAAGGAGCAAGGAAGCAGCCTTCCTTTTCACACAGACAGCCCGAGAAAATGTGTGTGCTGAACTTACTCAAATGAAATTGATTTCCAAAATAAAACTGCCATTAAATAAAAGACTCTATTTAATCGGGCTATTTTTAATATTCTAACATTCTATAAAAAAGGAAAAGAGAATGGGAGGAAAGAAGCAAGTAAAGAGACTGGAGAACATGAACGAATTACAGAAACGGCAGGCATTTAAAGAGAAGACTGTGCGGTAAGCAAAACTTTACTTGGTGAATAAATTCGACTTAAAACAGGAGAAATCTGGACTTTCATTGGAACTGGAGCTATTAAAGCAAGAAAAGAATTTTCTGACTTAAAATCTGAATATAAGAAGAAGTGATAGAATCTTCTTCAAGGTATAGCAAAGATATCAGAAGAGAGGGCTAGCTTTTTAAGGATTCTCCCAAGTGACATAAATTTAGTTCATGAACTCTGAATTTTAATAATCAACTCATATCTAATCAAATCTTTATCCAGAAGATCCCTCATTTACCTTTCCTGTGGAGGGACTTCATTTCCAAAGAGAATTTCCATTATTTTTAAATTAAGGGAAAAGCCTGAACATTTTCAAACAAACTGAACAAAACAGCAACAAACCATGTGTAACAGATCTAAGTTCCCTGGCCTGGACATACTACCCAGAATTGGAGTCAGAGAACTGGTTGGCAGAGAAGAAAGGGTGCAGGCATTGTAACACAAGAGACATTCAGTAGGGTTAAACACTGTGCAATGACAGGGGATGAAGAATAAGCCCCCTGCATGATTGCCAGCTCTTTCCTGCAGAACTTCTCAGGATGAGGAGGGTGAAACTGACTTACAGAGCTGTTGGAATGAGTAAGCATTAAAAAGCACATAAAGACCCTGGCCAAATAGTTCAGGTAGTTAAGAGTGATCCTGATATGCCAAGGTTGTGGGTCAACCTTCATATGACCGGTTGATCCCCGGTCAGGGCACATACAAGAATCAACCAATAAATGTATAAATAAGTAGAACAACATTGATGTTTCTCTTTCTCTCTCTCTAAAATCAATACATAAAAATTATAAAATAAGAATAAAAAGCACATTAAAACACATTGTGTGTCAAGTACCTCCCTGACTGCCTCTTTTTATTTATTTTTTTATTTTTTGTAGTTTTTCTGAAGTTGGAAACCGGGAGGCAGTCAGACAGATTCCTGCATGCACCTGACCAGATCCACCTGGCACACCCACCAGGGGGCGATGCTCTGCCCATCTGGGGCGTTGCTCTGTTGCAACCAGACCGATTCTAGCGCCTGAGGCAGAGGCCACAGAGCCATCCTCAGTGCCCGGGCCAACTTTGCTCCAATGGAGCCTTGGCTGTGGGAGGGGAAGAGAGAGAGAGGAAGGAGAGGGGGAGGGGTGGAGAAGCAGATGGGCGCTTCTCCTGTGTGCCCTGGCCGGGAATTGAACCCGGGACTCCTGCACGCCAGGCCGATGCTCTACCACTGAGCCAACCAGCCAGGGACTCCTTGACTGCCTCTTATGGTGTACTTTCTGCAGCTAGACTTAATAGGTTTCCCCCCAAATTTCACTGGCTTCCCAACTGGAAGTCTTGAGTATAAAGTCCTCACCTTGCAATTCCAGACTGCTGATTTTGATTTTGCCTCAATGTCCCAATCTCAGAAACCCTACTCCTCAAAATGACCATCTCAAGAGGGGCTGAGCATTGAGACAAGGTCACAGCATTCTGAGAACAGTGATGGAAAAACGAGGCAATGGGGAATCCACTCTCTACTCAGGAGACCCTCTCTTCTCTTCGCAGCCAGTGCCTTCCTACCAGTTCAAGGTCATCTTCCGTATGTCTTCTGATACTCTGGTTTGAATGGGGTTTTCTGATTCTGGCCTACTCACTACTTCTCTGTGGTACATACTGTGCTGCTTAACTCATCTTGCATCCAGGGTGGTTCTAGTGCTCTCAGTCCCTCAGCTCCTCTTAGATGCACCTGCCCATGCATTAGCCACTCCAGAGGAGCCCTTCATAAACCAAATGTGCATCTTCTACTTAGGAATTAGGGAGTATTAGGCTGTAGGAAAATCAAGCTCAGTAAGAATAAAGTACTTAAATAAATCCTCTTTACTCTTTGTATACTGTTTCAATCTTTTCTTCTCTTCAGTCATTAAATCTTTGCTTTGTATTTCTGTAAACTTCTTTTTTAAACAAAATAAAACCCACCTTTTTAGCAGTGGGAAAGTCCATTCAATATAACTAGGTCAAGCAGCTTATCACAAATTTCTGTTATCTTACCATTTAAAAAATGCAACTGTGTATTAAAAAGCTCTGGCCTCTGACAAAAAAATTTCTCCTTTTCCCTTAAAAAATGGGCTGTGAGAGAGGGTGCCTTGACATGTGGTTTCAGGTTGATGAAAGTATTGCTAAAAAGAGTTTTCACTGGGTCAGTCTACACCCATAAAAAAGAATTCAGTCAACTACTAGCAAACCAATTGTTCTGAAAACAAAACCAAACAAAAAAAATGACAGTGCCTGTCATGGTGACCTTCAATAGACAAAGCCTTAAAAAAGAGTAGGCGTGCCTGAGCAGGCAGTGGTGCAGTGGATAGAGCATCAGACTGGGATGTGGAGGACCCAGGTTCGAAACCCCGAGGTCTCCAGTTTGAGCACAGGCTAATCTGGTTTGAGCAAGGCTCACCGGCTTAAACCTAAGGTCTCTGGCATAAGAAAGGGGTCACTCGGTCTGTGGTAGCACCCCCACCCCCCAGGTCAAGGCACATATGAGAAAGCAATCACTGAGAAACTAAGATGCTGCAACAAAGAATTGATGCTTCTCATCTCTCTCCCTTCCAGTCTGTCTGATCCTCCCTCTGTCTCTCTGTCTCTGTCTCTCTCTCTCTCTCTCTCTCTCTCTCTCTCACACACACACACACACACACACACACACACACACACAAAAGAGTAGGTGTTATACTGAGGTAGTGTGAAGGGAGATTGAGCAATATAGAGCAGTTATTTAAAATAAAAAATAAATCAACGTTAATAACAACCAAACAAGGATGGGTTGTACAATAATAGCAAGATAATATTCCTGTTTTAATCTCTACCAATCATATTCTTTCTTTTTAAATGTTTTATTTATTGATTTTAGAGAGGAGAGAGAGAGAGAAACAAGGATTTGTTGTTCCACTTATTTATGCATTCATTGGTTGATTCTTGTATGTGTCCTGACCAAGGATTGAACCTGGATGCTCTAACCAACTGAGCTACCCAGCCAGGGCCCAATCAGATTCTTACTAGATTATAATGTTTCATTTGAGGATTCATAACACAAAAGAGATAAATGTTGAACCTAGAGACCTTTCCTAGTATTTTCCATGAAAATTTAACATTCTATAAAAAAGGAAAAGAGAATGGGAGGAGAGAAGCTAGTATAAAGAGACTGGAGAAAAAGAAAGAATGACAGAAATGGCAGATATTTAAAGAGAAGACTGAGCAATAAGCAAAGCCTTACTTGGTGAATAAATTCTACTGAAAACAGGAAAAATCCAGACTTTAATTGTAACCGGAGCTATTAAAGCAAGGAAAGAATTATCTGACATAAAACTGAATATAGGAAGAAGAATCTTCTTTAAGGAGCAGCAAAGATATTAGAAGAGAAGGGATAGCCTTCCAAGGATCCTCCCAAGTGATATAAATTTAGTACATGAACTCTGAAAGATATACAGGGACCCCCCAGAAAGGATGATGCAGGGTATAGTGATAAGAGTTGCCCCAAATTCTAAGAAAAAATTTTAATGAGGTACTCTCAAACTTTGTTAGATGCTTGCTGAGTAACAATAACAACAACTATGCATAGAGATGAGAACAGTAAATAAATATTAAAATATGTGAATATTTTCCCTGGCCAGATAGCTAGGTTGGTTAGAGCATCATCCCAATGCACAGAAGGTTGCAGGTTCGACCCCTGGTCAGAGCACATGCAGGAACAGATTGATGTTTTTGTCCATCTCTCTCCCCTTTCCTCTTTCTAAAATAAGTAAGTTAATTTAAAAAAATCCCAGAAAATATGTGAATATTTGCCTAGAAACAGCTAAAATAATCTAATATTCCAATAGCTCTAAAGTAACAATAGTCAGCAATCATCCAAAACCTAAAGCACTATTATTATTTCTTACGATAGCAAGAAAGAAGTGCTTGTCAAAGAAAGAGGACACGCTTTTATTGATAAAGACTCATCTCATACTGAAAGGCTTATATTGCCAGACTCTGTGCCAAGCACTTTACATGGATCTTCTCATGTATATATTTTCCCAATAATTGTTATATGCTCGGTACTGTTATTAGCTCCATTTCAAAGAAATTAAATTACTTGACCAAAGTAACATTGCTAGTAACTAAACTGTTGAGCCAAGGTTTGAACCTAAGCTGGCTGATTACAGAGACTCAGTTCTTCACCTACAAACAGTATTGTTTAATATTCTCCAACACGCCTATAAGGTAAGGTATTCTTACTACCCCTGTTTTACAAGGATGGAACCGAAGCTCAAAGCACAAGATCACACAAGACCTATTGATAGAGCCAGGATTCAATACAAGCCTAAACTCAAACCACTTAACTACTCTCTTTGTCTTTCTCTCTCTCTCTCCCTCTCTTCTGTGTCTGTCTCTGTTCTCTCTCATTTAACAATTTGTAAGACTCACTCTGTGCTAGGTACTATCATCTATTGTTTTAAAGTACAAGCGATATAAGGATGGTTAAGATGATTCTTTTTCTTAAGAAACTCATCTCTAGAAAGAGTCTAGAGCTTACTATTCCAAGTGTGGTGCTTGGACCAGCAGTATAGACATTACCTGGAAGCTTGTTAGGAATTAGAATCTCAGGCCTCATCCCCAGAACACTGAATCAGAATCTGCATTTTAACAAGGTTTCCAGATGTTTCATATGCACATTAAAATGTTAGCAATACTGGTCTAGTGGACATTTTGAAAGGTTTTGCTGTTCTGGAGATAGATTTCTATGACTATAACCCAAAAATTAGGGCATAAAACAAAACAATTGAACTGGAATAATGGCAGGTGAACCAGAATAATACCCAAATGTCTCCTACACTATTTTCACCTAAACTTTAAAAAATGATTCTTATTGTATCTTAATGGGGAATTTTCAGGCTAAGCTCTCAGCTAGATGTCAGGCAATCAGAGATCAACATTTGTTTTCAACATTTTTTTCTAACTTCCCTAAAAAGAGGAACAATTACATAGAAATTCACTGTTTAGGGAGATGGTTCTTTCAGATGCATATAACTGGACCTACCTTCCTCCCACCAATGTGAAAAAGTTGCAAGAAAACTGAGCGGTATTTAGGTGTAGCTTTTGCAGCAATCACGGTGGGGGTATTTTCTGATTTTTAATTACCTCTATGGCTTCATGCCACAATATGTTGTTTCTGATTTTACTTGTTGCAGAGCCAAAAATAAAGTGAGGTTCTTTAACTGTGTCACTGACAAAAGGGGTAAGCTAAATCAAGAAATAAATGCATCACACTGCATTTGTAATAATGGAACCAAACTCAGCAAAACAAATGGTCAACGCCCAGAAACAAACCCACTGTACCAGCTCATTGCCTTAGTCACAGCCTAGGGAGAATGAGCTCACTGGCAAGGTGCCCACGTGCCCAAGTCAGGGGTGAGAAGGGTCCTTCCACCTACTGCAAGTAGTAATCACCTCAAAAACTCAGTATTTTTTGTAAATAAACTTTTTCAGGTCAAGTTCAGATTCTAAACTGAATATTATATATGACTCTTATTTTAAGGTCTTCAAGGTTTGCCTTGTTTTGGGAATGAAGCTCCAGTATAAAACCAAAGTGTCCTACTTGTGAAGTGGTTGGATTCCATGCACCCTTATGTGGTAGCTCCAGAACACTGCAGGAGTACACAGTACAACTTAGCACTGGAAGAGGTGACAGAACCAGCCAAGACGATCTCTTCCACTAATGCCTGAGCATGATAGTCAAAGGCAGCAGGACAGAGTAGAAAGACAGGGATTTCAACCAGACCTGTGTGTATGTCCTGGAGCAAGTTATTTTATTTCTCTGAGCCTCAGCTTCTTTATTTGTAAACTAAAATTTTAAATTAGTCTTATTTGCAAAAAAATACTTTGCATGATGTTGTAAGGATAAATGACAACATATGTAAAAATGGTTGGCAGTCAACAAATGTTAGACATTATTAATTATTTCTCAGAAAAGGTAAAAGAAGTAAACTTGAGTCCCACAATAAGAAATATCACAACACAGTAAATGATACTTGGATTATAATGAGGAAGTGTCTGGTTGGAGACTTAACCTCTAAGACCACTGAAGGAAGAGAACAGTGAGGAGAGGCAGGGTGGAGACTTCTGAGTGCATCAATGACGGCAGCTAAGTACTCTGTGCGCTTTGACTTATTTATGTATGTACTAGATCAGAATAGAGAGCAGACTGCCAGCAATTCTTTCTATAAAGATGCTGGGTTAGATGATGTAATATTTTCATCTTCCTCTACCCAAATTTCCTTCTGACCCCCCCCCCCCACACACACACACACAAAAGTGTAGCATCATTGCTGTTCTAATAAGGAGTACTGTATACTCCGCTCTTTTCTCCTAGGCTTTTAGGAGTCTTCGTGCTTCAAATATGCCGCACTACTAATTCCCAAGCTGGAGACCCTCCTGCTAAGGGATCCACACAGGCTAGCTATAAAATCAGTAGGTCAGAGAATGCCCCACATCATTAAAAAAATAATTAAAGACATTTGGTTCGACCTTTGTAAGTTAAGAGGCACAGAACCCAAGAGTTGGCAAGAGATGCCGAGGCAGCCACTGTGGCCCAGAGCCCCTGGCCAGCTCTCTTCCCCTGCTTCTCTACGCCCTCTCACTCACCGAATCTTTTCTTTTCCTGCTGTTTCATATACTATTTCTGTACTACAGTTTCTCATAGAGCCATTTGGGCTCAACTATAGTTATTATTATTTAAAATCCATGTTGTGAATGATGCTTCTAATGATGTATTTGTAGTTTTAACATGGGAAGACCGGCAAATGTGTCTTGAACCATTTCTTGATTAAAATGTGGATGAGGTCAGATGACGGTAGAACACACTCAAATATGGGATGCAGTGAAATCACAATAGTCTGTCTAATTCATAAGCACAGAGTTTTTGAAAAGTTAGGGCTGGTTGGGGGTGCAATGTTTTTATACATTTTTATTAGACCCAATTGAAAGATTTGAAAGGATGAATAAATTATTCTCCTATTTGCTTCATCTGCCGTTGCAGACTATGCCCAACAGATGTCACATAAGAAATTCAAATTACATCTTCAAATGGAGCATAACTTTTGTAATGAATAATTCAAGAGAATAACTGAAAATCGGAATATTTTAGAGACAGTTCTTTATTGGATAGAAAGTGTTAGTAGAAAAATACTCACCTATTTATCTGACCATTTTCTACTTCAGTGAAATCATTGGAATCATTGCTAATGTTATCATCTTCAGGCACTGTCATGTTTTGCAACTCAGTTAATTCAAGTCCACTTTTGAAATGCATCATGTTTAGAAAGTACTTGTAGTCAAAAAATTCATCCAAATTCTCCTGTTCTGAGTGTATTTACAAATGTATAGCAGCAAAAATATAAGCTTGATGCCCCTAAAATACAACACAATGAAAAACTGTTAAACATATAAATATAACTGATTAGAAATAGTTTAAGTAAACAAATAATTAACTTAATGACAGAACAACTTTTACATTATGCTACTCAATACAATAAAAGCAATCTTTGTACATCAAGTTATAAAGACTCTAAATTTTATGACTTTCATAAATCTTTCTCCATTTCAACCATAAAAAGAATCATGTCTCATAATCTTAATGCTCACATTTATAGGACTACTATGTCAGCTGCAGGCAATATAGACACCCTTTTATAAAACTGTGTTTAAAATGAAAGTCAGTTGGATACATTAATGCGTCAGCTCACAGGACACACATCTAGCTGGGTATAGACTGCAAAGCCACAAAAGCACCTCTAATTTAGCAGTCCCAGTAAGAGAAAAATGCAAATCCTCAATAAATGGCATCATGAGGGATCAACCACTCAACTCAGAGGTCAAGTAGCAAAGGACAAATCTATGTTCTGAAATTTAGCAACAGTTTATCCATCAACTGCAAGAGATTAAATCAATCTCTTCAATGAAATCACTCCATGTCAGGGAATTAGGGAATTAAAAATTCATACTCAAGGGATTTGAGTTAATCCACCTGAAACTATATTTCCTCATCAGAAACAAAAGTCTTGCAGAGTTCACATTTTCTCCCATGTGGATGACTGTGATTTAAATTTCTGAGGGGTCACCAATAGTATATAAGGAGGGGACCAAGTTCCAGACACACAGCATCACAAATCAAGAAGCAGGTGGCAAGAGTGGTGAATGCAATTTCAAAATTCCAGATGCGCAGGAGCCTGACCTGAGTGAAGTGATGAGGACCACGGAATAAAGCAGAATGTCAGTGAGTTTTTTTTACCTTCATTGGTAACTGAATGACATTTTGTTATTTTTTCTGATCCTGAAGTCTATAAGATGATTGTAACCTAGTTAAGAGTCAAAACACAAATGTGCCCACCTAAGCATCCTAGTATATCATCCAGAAGCATTTTGTTAATTGATAATATTTTCAGGACCCATGGAAAGTACCCTAGAGTGATACTTTTCCCAGAATTTTTTTCTCCTCCTCCTCTAGGCCACACATTATTCCTTTTTACTCAGTCTCCTATCTAGAATGAAACCTCCCTGATTCTAGGATCCTTTACAACAGGGATAGTCAACCTTTTTATACTTACCACCCACTTTTGTATCTCTGTTAGTAGTAAAATTTTCTAACTGCCCACCGGTTCTACAGTAATGGTGATTTATAAAGTAGGGAAGTAACTTTACTTTATAAAATTTATAAAGCAGAGTTACAGCAAGTTAAAACATATAATAATAATTACTTACCAAGTACTTTATGTTGCATTTTCACTAAGTTTGGCAGAATAAATCTTTATAAAACAACTTACTATAGTTAAATCTATCTTTTTATTTATACTTTGGTTGCTCCGCTACCACCCACCATGAAAGCTGGAATGCCCACTAGTGGGTGGTAGGGACCAGGTTGACTACCACTGCTTTACAACTTTGTAACAGAAATATTCTCTACTACCTCAGGTTCCAGGAGCGTCACCCTTCCTGCAGGGCAAGGTCTCTGCTGGAAAGCAGGAAGCCAGGACAGGAAGATGTGAGCTTCATGAACTTCTGGTCTAAGGCCAACCTGGCAGCTTGGGGAGGATTCTTCTAGCCAAGGTGGTAGTACTAGAGATGGACCATCTCTAATTGCTTTTAATGCCTTCACACAGTGGCAATGTTTACACCCTGTCTTTACTTTGCAAAAGTTGAAATGTATAAAAACAGTTAAACACTACCTTGCCCCTTGGCCCCCATTGATGAAAGCTGCACAAATGGACTAGATGGGGTGATTTCTAACATTCTTGCCACACTGGCTCTTTCCTGTATGGCTCCTTCAGAAGCTACTGAAGTGATACTACAGGGTTGGCAGACAGTTGATTCAGTGGATGGTGCTTCCAACCTGGAGTAAGAAGTCCCTGTCTCCCCATAAACTGGTAGCAAATAGGGCATTAGAGCCTGACCCGTGGTGGCACAATGGATAAAGCGTTGACCTGGAAACACTGAAGTTGCCAGTTCAAAACCCTGGACCTGCCTGGTCAAGCCACATATAGAAGTTGATGCTTCCTGCTCCTCCCCCCTTCTCTCTCTCTCTTTCTCTCTCTCCCTCTCTCTCTCCTATCTAAAATGAATAAATAAATAAAATAAATAGGGCATTAGACAAAAACTTT
This sequence comes from Saccopteryx leptura, assembly GCF_036850995.1. Taxonomy (NCBI): domain Eukaryota; kingdom Metazoa; phylum Chordata; class Mammalia; order Chiroptera; family Emballonuridae; genus Saccopteryx; species Saccopteryx leptura. The sequence continues at coordinate 147,777,614 of NC_089504.1, forward strand.
CTGAGGACAGGAAAGGTTGACTAACAACAGACTGGGAGTCTGCTGTTTGAATTTAAACTTTTATATCAACATATACATGTGTGCATGTGTATATGTTTAAACAGATATATATAAAAAAACATATATATATATACACACACACACACACACACACACACACACACACACATGAAACTAGTCATTTAAAAATGGACAATAAGGGAAAAGAATACAGGAAACAGGAAGTCCTGGCTACTTAAATTATATCAGTATTTGGCAAATACCAGTTCTAAGTTAATCACATAGAATACTTTTTTCACAGTTCTGGAAGTTAGAAGTCCAAGGTCAAGTCCATGCCTCCTTCTGAGGCCCCTCTCTTTGGCTTGCAGAGAGCTGTCTCCTTACTGTATCCTCACATGGTCTTTCCTCTGTCTATGTATTGTGTGTGCCCTAATTTCTTTTCTTTTAGAATAAATTTTCACTGCTATGAAATAACCTATCTGAAATCTAACTTCTTCTTGAAAATGAAAACTGAAAAATGGGAAAAATAAACAAAGTTAGTAACTGATGTCACGAAGACTGAGGCCACACTTAGGAAATACTATCCATTCCATTTATATATTTATTGAGTGTTAGGTGATGAAGGGGGGGTGTAAAATGTTTGGGGAAAGTCAAATTTAGTGATCTGAGGTAGCATCATAAAAAAGTCACATTTGGACTGGCTCTTGAAAAAGAAAAGTTTTTTTTCCCCCTGATTCTAAAACTAATACAGGCTCACTGTAGAATCTTTAGAACAGACATTGTAATCCTTACATTACATTATAAGGATTTTGAAAAGGTATTTATTTATTTATTTATTTATTTATTTATTTATTTTTTGTATTTTTCTGAAGCCGAAAGCAGGGAGAGACAGACAGACTCCCGCATGCGCCCGACCGGGATCCACCCGGCATGCCCACCAGGGGGCGACACTCTGCCCACCAGGGGGCGATGCTCTGCCCCTCCGGGGCGTCACTCTGCTGTGACCAGAGCCACTCTAGTGCCTGGGGCAGAAGCCAAGGAGCCATCCCCTGCGCCCGGGCCATCCCTGCTCCAATGGAGCCTCGCTGCGGGAGGGGAAGAGAGAGACAGAGAGGAAGGAGAGGGGGAGGGGTGGAGAAGCAGATGGGTGCTTCTCCCGTGTGCCCTGGCCAGGAATCGAACCGGGGACTTCTGCACACCAGGCCGACGCTCTACCACTGAGCCAACCGGCCAGGGCCTGAAAAAGTGTTTTTTGAAAACACGTTAGTTCCTTATAAATAAGCAATACAGGTTTTTGTAGAAAAATTACAAAATACAAATTTGCAATGGAAGAAACAAGTAGAAAGAAAAGAAAGTCACCTGTTATCTCAGCAAGCAGAGATGATCCAGGACTATTACTTTCCAGAGTTTCTGTGTGCACATAGATTAGCGCCTGGTACACAGTAGGCCCTCAGTAAATATCTGTTAAATGAAAAGAATGAGTACAAATAAACAATATGTATACATCTCCAAAAATGAAAATCACACCATAGAGTTTTTAAAACATTTTTCACATAACAAGATACGGTCTCCTATACTGAGTTATGTCAGTAAAACCAGGCTAACGCCATTACTATACTTCTAATATTGCTTAACCACTTGACTTTGCCATTAACTGTCATTCCATTACTACTGGGCAGTCACACTGCTTGGTGGACAGGAGATGGACAGGCGGAGATGAGGCCCAAGGTGAGACTTCTCAGTGAAAGAGAACAATCAACAGCTCAGAGGCGGGAGGTGAAGGTGGAATTCAAGAAACAAAGAATTATAGTTTCACTGAAAGATTGCAGCAATTATCAGACTGTACAATTAATTAAAAAGCTGAATGGGGTCATCATGTGAAGATCTTGATGTTAACACAACCATAATTACTATCTCTCAACATTCATATTAGGTTACAAATTACAGTTTACTCAGCACAGAACATTTCTGATCCTTTACTGCATTATTATGTCAGTATGCTTATTGGTACATTTTATTAATAGTACCAAAGTAAAATACATAAATTTATTCTCTGCTCTTTATGGTGTTAGATAGCAAAGGAGAGGATAGGCAGACAAATTTGTCTGGCCCTACATTACTTAGAGTGTATTTAAACCAGCAAGACTGTCCCACATAAAGTGACAATATACCATAAATCCTTTGCACGACAGAACCAAACTATATGGCAGAACAAAGAATAAGTCCAGAAAGATTTCAGAGACAGACATATGCACATAGGTACATATAAGGAGGATGGGAGAGGGGGAAGAGAGGAAGGCAGGAAAGAAAGTAAATGGGGTCTGAGAAATCAGGTAAGGTTTTGCAAGTGTTAGGACCTACACAATGTCTAAAGACAGGTAGGGTTTAGACTGGGGGGTAGGGAAGGTATTACTCGTCCTGGGAACAGCATAGACAAAGACATGGAGGCCCAGTGTGCACAGAAGAGCTTTCTGTGACCATTCAGATGAGCCTAGCAAGAGTAAGAGGAGCAAGGTACTGTACATGCTCTTGAGTAATAGGAGGTTTTATAGGTTTGGTAAAAGCTGATTTAAAGATTTACAGGGAAAACCAAGCCAAAGAATGTATTGGAACTTAAACATTGTCTAAGATTACTTTTTGAGAGAAATAAGCAAAAATACAATTTCAATTGCTAATTTACTTTGTGGTGGATTGACCACTCTGTATTTGCCCCACTTCTTTGTAGTTCAGTTCTACAGAGGATGGAAAGTTGAAAACTACATTTCCCATATTCCTTTGCTGCTCGGGTTCTAGATATGATTTAGATTCCACTGATCAAAGAGCAAGGTGCTAGGGGCAAGGCACCCCATTTTGCTGGTCCAATTCTAGCAGGTGAATTGTGTCTACAGATTCCTGGTAATCCGATTTGGCTCAAGCAATGTGTTCCTGGAGCATGTAGTTAAGACAATGAGAAACCAGCTTCCTGGTTTCCCAGCTTCCTGACAGAGAGGCAAGTTGCAGTTTCCTCTGTGGTCCAGTTAAACGGTGGTATTTTGCTAATTATTTGTAGAGGTCCAGCCTATACCTGCTCTGTCATCTCTTCTAACAATTCTTTAGACACCTAATTCTCTGTATTAAATCCCTTTTGTTTAACAAACATAGAAAGATTTCTGCTATCTGAAAACCTGACTAATATTCTTAATTTTATTTTTTTCCTTTCTTTTAAGTTTTTTATTATGGGAACTTTTAAACATGCATAAATGTGAACAGAGTAAGATAATGAACCCGCACGTACTAGTTTCAACAATAATCAAGTCAAGCCAGTCTTATGGAAGTTTTACACCCACCATCACATAGAATTATTTTAAAGCAGATCTCAGATATCCTAATATTTCCAAATATTTCAGCACATATCTCTAAAAGGTAAGAACTCTTTTTTCAAACACCACCACCATATCACTGTAAAACCTAATAAATAGAATTCCTTAATATCACTAAATATCCAGTCACATCATTCACATTCACTTAATGATTAAATTATTATGAATCACTGTTTTTTGTTGTTGTTTTAATAAATCACACCTCTGCTAGCTCAACTCCTGAGACTTAATCATGATACTCAGGCCAGCGGTTTTAAGAAAGTATTAGGCCTAAGGCTAATAATGACGGTCCTATTCTTCCTGCCATTTCTTCCATAAACTGACTGAGCCTGTTTACCCACTTGGGATATTTGAATCACTGAGCTCTCAGACAGTCTGCTTTTCTATACTTCGAAAGACCTGAAACAAGCTAAACAGGTTAACTAAAATGTCAGGGAGCCTTGCTTTTGGCTAGGTTGCATTAACTTGATGTGGTAATCCTAGATTCTCATTGGCAATTTTATATATCTTTAAAAAATAAAAATGGAAAATGAATTAATAAAAAAGTTGTCATCAAAACTCATTAAACAGTATAGTTAAGATCTTCATGTAAATTATATTTCAATTAAAATAAAAGGTTAAAATTACTACTCAAAATCTTTGCTAACCTGAGTTCTTTGGGAGGTGGGGTATAAGAAAAATGGCCCTTGGTAGTGATCAGGCTGGGAGCTGGTCAGCGATCTCAAAGGTGATTTCTCTATCCTTACTCACACCTCACAACTTAACCAGTGCTAGTGATCTTAGCTCTGCGAGGACCCTAGATCGCCATTGTCTTCTCCACCCTCTTCCCCAAGTTCTGTCAATCACTCTCAGCTCTGTATCTGGAAAGTAACCTTGTCTAGAACTATGCACTACCACCTGCACCTCCTCTCTTTACTGCCAACAGTTCTGAACACTTGCTCCTGTCTTCATCACTCCCCTGAAACTATGCCCAACTGGCAAATTATGACTCCCCCATTAAGGAGCTGTGTGACCCTGGGCAAGTAACTTAACCCCTCTTTATCTCAGTTTCCTCTTCTGTAAATAGACATAAAGTCATACCCACCTCATAAAGTTATTATGATTCTATGGTTGGGTCCATGTGCAGCACTTACAACAGTGCCAAGCCTGGTTCTTGTAAGCTATCGTGACTATGATTGTTACTATTGCTACTACTTCCTAATTAAGACGAGAGGCTTTTTTTTTTTTCTAAGACGAGAAAGCTTTTTTTTTTTTAAGTCCTCATTCTCCTCTGCTCCTTCCAGAACATGGAGCACTGTTCATTGCCCGCCACCAACTTGCTCACTGCATCCTCCTTAGTGTTGTTTCTTGGCCTCCTTTGCCAGCTCCCTTCTTCTCCCCTCCTCTCTTAGCATAGGAGCAGCTCTTCCTCCCTCCTCTCTTCCCTTCATGTCTCCAAATTCTTTCCTTTTTACAGTTTCAAGCCTGTAGTGTCATGTTCATTCCATAGAGCATCTTTCAGACATTTTCCCCCAGGCATTTTCATTTCATAAAACTAGAATTCCTTTGTATTATGAAATAGGATCTCCCTCATAAAGATACTACTTGATAATAATCATATCACTTAACATGCCACATGTTTCTTCATCTATAAAATGAGAAGGCTGGAGGGAGATAACCATTCAGTTCCTTCTTGCTCAAAAAAAATTTCCACAAATTCTTTCTAGACTATAGCTGCCCTTGGGACTTCTCCACAGCGATGTCTGCCCTTACCTCAAACTCTACGTGCCTTTCTGAACACATCGCCTGAGTCAGACCTAAGCTTTTCTGTTTCTGTTAAAGATAATGTTCATTCTCATCACTTAGACATGGAAACCAGCCGAATATCTCTTTAATGCTACCTCATATCTAATCAGTCACCAAGTCCTATCAACATTCTTTCCTGGTGTCCCTTCCCTTCCTCTCACTCCTTTCAGCTCCACGACCCTGACTTTGCCCCTCTCTTTCCTCCATGCTCCTACTGACGCCGCCCTGCCCCCAGCTACAGGCACAGATTCTTCCTGAAAATATGTCTTGCACATTCTTCTTCACCCCCTGCTAATCATTATTGCTCCTAATGCTTACAGGTTAAAGTCTAATCTCTGGAACTTCAAATTCAAAGCTCAGTTTGCTCATAATTATCTCTTTAATTTTTCTCTCCCATGACTTTCTTTCTGAACCTTCCATTCCTGCAGTAGATCTACTCTTACAGTTTTCTGCTTTGTTCATTTCATTCCCTTGGCCCGGAGCACACTTCCCCTACCCTTTCCCATCAAGCCCATGCCTATATTTCTTTCAAAGCCCAGTTTGTTTGCATAATTTTTAATTTTTACATTTCAAACCAAACTTCTGTGTGTTGTCTTTCTCCAATGACCAACCGATGATTGAGTATTTACCTGTGATGAAGTGCTAAAGAAGTGGTTCTCTACTGGGGACAATTCTGTGCCCCATGCTTTCGAGGACATTGTCAGTGTCTGGAGATATTTTTGGTTTTTATTGTACAAGTGAGGAGGAGCTTCTAGTGGAAAGAGGTCAGGAATGGCACTAAATGTACAATGCACAGGACAGCTGTCCACAACAAAGAGTTATCTGGCTCCAAATGCCAGTAGCGCTGAGGGTGAGAAGCCCTGTGTTACAGGAAGCTTACCAGGGGATAAGTATTAACCATTTCTGTTTGGGGAATGGAGATGAGCTGCTCACTCCATGGACAGACTATCCCTTGCATCCTATATTGTTCACCATATCCAACGGCTCTATAATTCCTCTTCTGTTCAAATGCCTATATGATCTTTCAAATGTCCATTATCAATAGGCCCAGCCGATGATGTCTGGAAATTAACCTGCTCATATTCAGAAGTTTTTAAAGTATTGCAATTTTTCTAAGACAGAAAATACTGATAAACTCCAGAAATTAATGAATTCAACCTGTAACTCTGAATATAGGAGATTGAACTAAATATTACATTTCTAAAAATTAAAGCTTAATTTAATTTGAATAGTAAGTGTATTTGAGCTGTGTAAAGACCACAAAATTAAAATCTTTCTCATCAACTAAACATTCATAGATTTAAATAATTACTAAAAACTTATAAAGTGGAAACAGCCTGGAATAGTTCAGTCTTTGAGAAAATGCTTTCTCTGCACACTTATGTTTTTGCTCTAATGATATCTCTGATTCAGGATTGTTACTAAACTAAAAACAATGAGTAGAGTTTGTTTTTAAATCCTGGTGAAGCTATGACAGTTAATGCCCATCAAAATATTCTTTAAAAAAACACACCCAGAAATAATAAGAATTTTAAAGTGTCAAAAAGTGGTGCATGTAAAAAAGATCATTTATAAAAAGAAACAATTAAAAACATGTCTTTATTTGAAAAGAGAAAAATGTTATAATCCAATATTAGATGATGTGATAGTCTGAACAAGCTTTTTCCTTCTCTCTTGACTTGTCTTCTCACCTTAAAATATAAAAGGCAGATTAACAATACACTCTCAAAGATTTCCTTCAGTTCTAAAATCCTATGAATTTATGATTCTATAGATTATTTTCAATGGATCATATCAGAGATAAAATAATGAGCTTGTAGGCAAATCTTCTGAATAGCTGACTTAGACTAGTAGTCCTCAATTCTGACTAAAAACAGGAATTGCCTCAGGAGTGTTTAAAAAATTGTGCAGACTGAATTGCATGGCTCTAGGTCAGGGCCATTTGTTTCTCATACACCCAAGTGGTGCAGAGCCCTCGAATCACACAACGAAACCTTGGTCTATTTGGGCCTGATAAACTCTGTTGGCCTCTCCCTGATGACTCCCTGAGAACTTTCCCACCACAAAGGTCTGAGGGCACCTGGCAGGTGACAGCTAAACTTGGTATACCCTGGAATATTTGCTGAGTGGCCTCAGACCCTGCACTGTACTGAGTTTGAACCTGTGTGAAACTGGTGGAGTATTTCTTCCTTCTACCTGGTGACTCACTGAAAGCTTACCTGATGCAACTCAGGTACTGCCAGAGGCTCATTCAGTGTCTGAGCTTATCAGTCAACTGACAGGTGGAGGCAGGTGGAAGTGGGTCTTGGGGTGCCTTGGGAATTTTGCTGACATGACACTGGACCTGCAGCTGGCAAAAGCTGGCTTTGGTGTGCAGCGTGGTCTTTTCCATGCACACCAACACCCAGCAGAAGCAGCCACAAACTGTGGATCACTTTGTAGCTTCTAACAGGTTGCCCAGAGCCAGTCACAAGCAATGTTTAATATTGGCCTGCACTAGAATCTCTCCCAAGAGGTTCCAGAACAGATATATCCAGTGGTCAGCTTCAAAGCAGGATTAAATTAGCTTTACAAGCAGCATATCCAAAAGGAGATCTCTGGTACCATCCTCAGCTGGTACCAGAGGATGCTACAGTAAATTCTACTTCCTGGAGTCAGCACTTACCTGGCAGCTCAGACACTGTGGTCAGAGTATATCCACACAGTCAGACGGCCTGAGGGTAGACCTTATACACAAGTGGGCCAATAGCAATTAAGACTCAATTACAACAGCAGGGTCCACATACCCACACAGGGACATTCCTGGAGCACCCAGACCAGGTGATCAAGGAGACTGTGCCACTGGGTCCCAAAGGACACCTACTACATAAGGCCATGCTGCTAAGACTGGGAGACATAAAAGACCTACCTAATACTCAAAAGTAGAGAGAGGCAGCCAAAATGGGGAGACAAAGAAACATGCCCCAAATGAAAAAAATGAAGAAACCCTCAGAAAAAGAACTAAATAAAATGAAGGCAAGCAATTTACCAGATATAGATTTAAAAATATGGTTATAGGCCTGCTCAAGGAACTTAATGAGAACTTTAACAAGGAGAGAACAAGCATAAAAAGGACACAGATACCATAAAAAAGAAACTAGTCATAAGTAAAGAATACAATATCTGAAATGATTTCTCAACAGAAATATTTCAGGCCAGAAGGGATTGGCATGAAATATTCCAAGTGATAAAAAGGAAGGGCATACAACCAAGGCTACTTTACCCTGCAAAACTATCATTTAAAATTTAAGGAGAAATTCAGAATTTCTCAGATAAGAGAAAGCTAAGGGAGTTCATTACCACTAAATCAGTATCACATGTTAGAGGCTCTTCTTTAAGAAGAAGAAAGAAAAAAATAAAAATAGGAACATAGTTATAAAGAATAAAATGGGACCTAGCCTGTGGTGGCACAGTGGAGAAAGCATCAACTTGGAATGCTCAGGTATCTGGTTGGAAACCATGGACTTGCTCTGTCAAGGCACATATGTGAAGCAACTACTACAAGTTGATGCCTGGTCCTCTCCCCTTTCTCTCCCTCTAATCTCTAAAATCAATAAATAAAACCTTAAAAAAATAGAGAGAGAATAAAATGGCAATAAATATATACTCGTCAATACTCAATTTAAAGGTAAATGGCTCAGGCCCTGGCTGGTTGGCTCAGTGGTAGAGCATCGGCCTGGTGTGCAGGGGTCCCGGGTTCGATTCCCGGCCAGGGCACACAGGAGAAGTGCCCATCTGCTTCTCCACCCCTCCCCCTCTCCTTCCTCTCTGTGTCTCTCTCTTCCCCTCCCGCAGACAAGGCTCCATTGAAGCAAAGTTGGCCGGGACGCTGGGGATGGCTCTATGGCCTCTGCCTCAGGTGCTAGAGTGGCTCTGGTTGTAACAGAGCAACGCCCCGGATGGGCAGAGCATCGCCCCCTGGTGGGCATGCCAGGTGGATCCCGGTCAGGCGCATGCGGGAGTCTGACTGCCTTCCTGTTTCCAACTTCAGAAAAATACAAAAAAAAAAAAAAAAAAAAGGTAAATGGCTCAAATGGTCAAATCAAAAGACATAGGGTAGCTGAGTTAATAAGACAACAAGACCCATAAGTATGCTGTCTTCACAAGACCCACCTCAGAATGAAAGATACACACAGACTAAAGTTAAAAGGGATAGAGAAAGATATTTGACGCAAATGGGAAAAAAATATGTAGAGTAGCAATACTTGTATCAAATAAAATAGACTTCAAAACAAGGGAAAAGAAAGACATTACACAATGCTAAAGTGATTAACCCAACAAGAGGATATAACCTTTGTAAACATTTGTACACCCAACATAGAAGCACCTAAATACATAAAACAAATCTTGATGAACATAATAAGAGAGACTGATAATAATACAGCTATAGTAAAAAATTTTAACACTCATTGACATCAATGCATAGGTTTTTCAACCAGAAAATCAACAAGGAAACAGTAGTCTTAAATGACACCCTAGATCAGATGGATTTAATTGATATCTTCAAAGCATTTCACCCCAAAGCAGCAAAATGTACATTCTTTTCAAGTGCACATGAAACTTTTTCCAAGATAGACCATGTGTTAGGTAGGACACAAAACAAGTCTCAATAAATTTAAGAAGACTGAAATAATCTCATTTTTTCTGACCATAATGGTATAAAACTAGAAATCAATCACAAGAAAAAAACTGAAAAAGACACAAAGACATGGAAGCTAAAAAGCATGTTATTAAACAGCGAATGGGCTAACAATGAGATTAAGGAAGAAATCAAAAGATACCTTGAAAAAATAAAATAAAATGAGAACACAACAACTCAAAATCTATGGGACACAACAAAAGCAGTCCTGAGAGAGAAATTCATAGCATTACAGGCCTACATCATGAAACAATAAAAATCTGAAATAGATGATCTAACCTTACACTTAAAAGAACTTGAAAAAGAACAACAAACAAAGCTCAACGTGAGTGGAAGAAAGGAAGTAATAAATATCAGAATGGAAAGAAACAAAATAAGAGCCTTAAAAAACAATACAAATGGTCAATGAAACCAAGAGCTGTTTTTTGAAAAGATAAACAACTGGCAAAACTCTAACCAGAATTTTCAAGAGAAAAGAGAGAACATCCAAATAAATATAACCAGAAGAAAAGAGGAAAAGTACAACTGACTTCACAGAAATATGAAAGATTGTAAGAAAATATTATAAACAACAATATGCCAACAAACTGGACATTCTGGAAGAGATGGATAAATTCCTAGAAACATACAACCTTCCAAAACTGAATCAAGAAGCAGCAGAAAATATGAATAGACTGATTACAACCGAAATCGAAGCAGTAATCCAAAAACTCCCAGCAAGCAAACAAAAATCCTAGACTGGATAGCTTTACAGGAAAATTTTACCAAACATTCAAAAAAGAACGGACAGCTATCCTTCTCAAATTATTCTCAAAAATTCAAGAGGAAGGAAGACTCCCAAACTCATTTTACAAGGCCAGTATTATCTTAATTCTAAAACCAGATAAAGACACTATAAAGAAAGGAAATTATAGGACAATATTCCTGATAAATATAGATGTTAAAATCCTCAATAGAGCCTGACCAGGTGGTGGTGCTGTGGATAGAGCATCGGACTAGGATGCTGAGGACCCAGGTTCGAGACCTCGAGGTCAACAGTTTGAGCACGGACTCATCTGGTTTGAGCAAAGCTCACCAGCTTGGACCCAAAGTCAATAGCTTGAGCAGGGGGTTACTCGGTCTGCTGAGGGCCCATGGTCAGGGCACATATGATATGAGAAAGCAATCAATGAACAACTAGGGTGTCGCAACGAAAAACTGATGATTGATGTTTCTCATCTCTCTCCGTTCCTGTCTGTCTGTCCCTATCTATCCCTCTCTCTCTAAAACAAAAAAGAAAAAAGAAAAAAAATCCTCAATAAAATATTAGTAAACCAGATATAGCAATACATTAAAAGATCATATACCATGATCAAGTGGGCTTTATTCTAGGGATGCAAGGCTGGTACAATATCCACAAATCAATAAATGTGATACATCAGCCTGACCTGTGGTGGCGCAGTGGATAAAGCGTCGACCTGGAAATGCTGAGGTCGCTGGTTCGAAACCCTGGGCTTGCCTGGTCAAGGCACATATGGGAATTGATGCTTCCAGCTCCACCCTTCCCTTCTCTCTCTCTCTCTCTCTCTCTCTCTCTCTGTCTCTCCTCTCTCTCTCTCTCTCTCTCTCTCTGTCTCTCCCTCTCCCTCTCCTCTCTAAAATGAATAAATAAATTAATTAAAAATTAAAAAAAATATGATACATCACATAAACAAAATGAGGGATAAAAATTGTATGATCATATCAATAGATGCAGAAAAAGCATTTGATAAAATCCAGCATTCATTTATGGTAGAAACTCTGAGCAAGGTGGGAATAGAGGGAACATAACTTAACATAATAAAGGCCATATATGACAAATGCAAAGCCAACATCATACTCAATGAGCAAAAACTACAAGTGTTTCTCTTAAGATAGGGAATAAGACAGGGATGTCCGCTTTCACCACTCTTTTTCAACATAGTACTTTAAAGTCTTTGCCACAACAATTAGACAAGAAGATGAAAAAAAAGGCATCCAAATTGGAAAGAAAGAAGTAAAACTGTCATTATTTGCAAATGGCATGATACCATATATAAAGAACCCTAAGGATCCCACCAAAAACCTACTAGACCTGATAAATGAGTTCAGAAAAGTAGCAGGTTACAAAATAAATGTCCAGAAATCAGTTGCATTTTACACAGCAGTAATGAACTATCAAAAAGGGAACTGGCCCTGGCTGGTTGGCTCAGCGGTAGAGCGTCGGTCTGGCGTGCGGGGGACCCCGGTTCGATTCTGGGCCAGGGCACATAGGAGAAGCGCCCATTTGCTTCTCCACCCCCCCCTTCCTCTCTGTCTCTCTCTTCCCCTCCCGCAGCCGAGGCTCCACTGGAGCAGAGATGGCCCGGGCGCTGGGGATGGCTCCTTGGCCTCTGCCCCAGGCGCTAGAGTGGCTCTGGTCGAGGCAGAGCGACGCCCCGGAGAAGCAGAGCATCGCCCCCTGGTGGGCAGAGCGTTGCCCCTGGTGGGCGTGCCGGGTGGATCCCAGTCGGGCGCATGCGGGAGTCTGTCTGACTGTCTCTCCCTGTTTCCAGCTTAAAAAAAAAAAAAAAAAAAAGGGAACTAAGGAAACAATCCTATGCATAACTGCTTCAAAAAGAATAAACTCCTAGGAATAAATTTAACCAAGAAAGTTAAAGACTTGTACTCAAAAAATGATAAAACACTGAAGAAAGAAACTGAAGAAGATACAAATAAATGACAGTATACACCATGACAATGAATAGGAAGAATTAACATCATTAAAATGTCCATACTGCCCAAAGCAATCTATAGATTTAATGCACTTTTTATCATGATATCAATTTCACAGAATTGGAACAAATTTTCCAAAAATTCATATGGAACCACAAAAGACATTGGATAGTGACAACAATCTTGAGAAAGAAGAACAAAGTTGGAGAAATCACACTATCTGATATTAAACTATACCACAAGGCCATAGTAATCATAACAACATGGTACTGCATAAAAACAGACACTAAATCAATGTAAATGAAGAGTCCAGAAATAAACCAACACCTTTATGGTTAATTAATATTTGACAAAGGAGGTAAGAACTTATAATGGAGTAAAGGCAGTCTTTTCAATAAATGGCATTGGGAAAACTGGACAGATATGTGCAAAAAAATGAAAGTAGACCATCTTCTTACACCATACACACAAATAAATTCAAAATGGATTAAAGACTTAAATGTAAGATTTAAATCCATACAAATCCTAGAAGAAAACATAGGTAGTAAAATCTCAGACATTTTTCATAGAAATATTTTTTCTGTATGTCTCCTCAGGCAAGGAGTACAAAAGAAAAAAAATAAATGGGACTACATCAAACTAAAAAGTTTTTGTATAGCAAAAGAAACCATCAACAAAATAAAAAGACAACCCACTTAATGGAACAACATATTTGTCAATGATACATCTGAAGAGGGATTAATATCCAAAATTCATAAAGAACTTCTAAAACTGAACACCATAAAACAAACTATAATCAGAAAGTGGGCAAGGGGCCTGAATAGACACTTCTCCAAAGAGAACATACTGATGGCAAATAGATATATGAAAAGATGCTCAGTATCACTAATTATCAAAGAAATGCACATTAAAACCACAATGAGATATCACCTGACAGCTGTCAGAATGGCTATCATCAATAAATCAACAAACAATAAGTGTTGGTGAGGACGTGGAGAAAAGGAAACCCTACTAGTGCACTGTTGGTGGGAATGCAGATTGGTGCAGCCACTATGGAAAACAGTATGGAGTTTCCTCAAAAAATTAAAAACAGAACTGCCTTATGACCCAATGATTTCACTTATGGGGACAGAATCAAAGAAACCCAAAACAGTGATTTGAAAGAATACATGTACCCTTATGTTCACTGCAGCATTATTTACAATAGCCAAGATCTAGAGTCGCCCAAATGTCCATCAGTAGATGAATGGATAAAAAACTGTGCTACCTTTATACAAAGGAATACTATTCAGCCATAAAAAAGAAGGAAATTGTAACCTTTCAACATAGCATGGATGGATGTGAAGATTATTATGCTCCATGAAATAAGCCAGTCAGAGAAAGACAAGTACCATATGATTTCACTTATATGTGGAACCTAATGAACAAAATATAATAAATAAACAAAGAAAATAGACTTATAGATACAGAAAACAGATTGATAGATGTTAAGGGTAAGGGGGTCTGGGAGGCAGGGTGAAAAAGGTGAAGGGATTAAACAAAGAAAAAACACCCAAAACAAAAAACTCCTAGACATAGACAACAGTGTAGTGATCACCACAGGGAAAGCGGGTTGGGGAAGGTAGAAGAGGATAAAGGGGGGATAAACGGAGTCTTGGCACACAATACAATATACATAGATAATGTATTATAGAATTGTACACATGAAACCTACATAATTTTATTACCAATGTCACCCCAACAGTCAATACAATTTCTAATTTTAAATAAAAATAATAATAATGATAACCTCGCTCACAACACACACCAGTTTCGACTTAATTGACCTAGGATGGGATCCAAGCGTAGATATTTTAACTGCTCTTCAAGGAGTCCCATGTGCATTGAGATCTGCAAACTTAGGCTAAGGGTTAAAAACAAAGGTAGCCAGGATCCCGGTAGGCAAGATAAATGAACAAAGCAAATTGGGCATAAGGAAACAGAGAACATGTATCCCAAACTATTTTAGTAGGAAAAAGCCAGATCTTTCAATATTTTTTCAAGAAATGCCAGAACCTGACCAGGCGGTGGTACAGTGGATTGAGTATCGAACAGGGACACAGAGGACCAAGGTTCAAAACCCTGAGGTCACCGGCTTGAGTGCAGGCTCGTCCAGCTTGAGTCCAGGGGTTGCTGGCTTGAAGCCCAAGGTCGCTGGCTTAAGTCCAAGATCTCTGGCTTGAGCAAGGGGTCACTTGCTCCAGTGGTCCCCAACTCCCCGACCATGGATCAGTACCGGTTCATGGGCCATTTGGTACCGGTCGCAGAGAAAGAATAAATAACTTACATTATTTCTGTTTTATTTATACTTAAGTCTGAACGATGTTTTATTTTTAAAAAATGACAAGATTCCCTCTGTTATATTCATCTAAGACTCACTCTTGACGCTTGTCTCGGTCACGTGATACATTTATCTGTCCCACCCTAAAGGCCAGTCCATGAAAATATTTTCTGACATTAAACCAGTCCGTGGCCCAAAAAAGGTTGGGGACCACTGACTTGCTCTGCTGTAGCCCCCCAGTCAAGGCACATATGAGAAAGCAATCAATGAACAAACAACTAAAAGGTGCCACAAGGAAGAATTGATCCTTCTCAACTCTCTCCCTTCCTGTCTGTCTCTACCTGTCCCTCTCTCTGTCCCTCTCTGTCACACACATACAAAAAAAGCCAGAAATCCTTATTTTAAATGAAATTCTGATATTTAGATGTTGAAAACTAATTCCAAACAATTTAAAAAGAAATTATAAGTCACACAAAATATACCCACAGGCTTCTTTGGTTTTTGTTTTTTTTTTTTTTGTTTTTTTTTTGTATTTTTCTGAAGCTGGAAACGGGGAGAGACAGTCAGACAGACTCCCGCATGCGCCCGACCGGGATCCACCCGGCACGCCCACCAGGGGCGACGCTCTGCCCACCAGGGGGCAATGCTCTGCCCCTCTGGGGCGCCGCTCTGCGGCGACCAGAGCCACTCTAGCGCCTGGGGCAGAGGCCAAGGAGCCATCCCCAGCGCCCGGGCCATCCCTGCTCCAATGGAGCCTTGGCTGCGGGAGGGGAAGAGAGAGACAGAGAGGAAAGAGGGGGAGGGGGTGGAGAAGCAAATGGGCGCCTCCCCTATGTGCCCTGGCCGGGAATCAAACCCAGGTCCTCCGCACGCCAGGCCAACGCTCTACCACTGAGCCAGCCGGCCAGGGCCTTCTTTGGGTTCTATAGCCACTAGTTTGCCACCTAAACAAAACCAGCTTAAAAAAGAAAACACAACTTTCCCCCTGTTCTCTGTTTCTCTCCCACTCAGAGCCTCTTCCCCCCTATACCTTGGGCCGTAGCCTATCCCTTTCTTTTTGCTTTCCATTGTCTCCTTCTTTTCCAATCTTCTTTGTCACTCCTGGGAGATGGAAACCGAGATCCACACATTAAATCTTTATGTGGCCCAGGCTGTATCACTGGACAGGCTTCTATGCCTGGGGAAATTCAGTTTATAAATTGTAACCTGAGGCTATGGCTCCATGATGTCAACAACTGGTTGGTTTAGTTGAGTCAAGGGAAAAGTCACCATGATTTCACATTATTAAGACTTTATCAAATAACATATGGAGGTTTTCATTTAATTTCTGACTTTGTTTTGTCTGCTTTTAGTTCTAAACTACTGCATATCAGAATTATCTCTGGTGTTGTGTTTGCTTTTCTTTCTCTCTCTCTCTCTCTCTCTCTCTCTCTCTCTTTCTCTCTTTCTTTCTTTCATTTCCAGGCTCTAACCCAGGCCAACTAAATCTGAATCTCTGGAAATGGAGTCCAGGCTTTCGTAGTTTTTAAAAGATCCCAGGTAAGACCAGAGTCGAGAATCACTGAACTAAACCCATCTTCTAAACATTAGCAGCGTGTTTAACCTCAGATGATTATCATCATGAATAGTTCCTTTAAGTGTTTAAAGATTTTCTACGTTCTGTTCTTATTGTATCTTCACAACTCTGAGTTAGGCAGCTCAGACACTATATTATTAACACTTGACAGATGAGAAAATGAGGCATACAAATGTTAAATGAGTTGCCCAAGTGTACCCAGCTAGTTACTGGCAAAGACACACATTGTCACTTCACTTAAGGCGGAGTTCCTTGATTGCAACCCCAGTGCCTGCAAAGTTTCCCCAAACCATGGGGCATTTCTAATCACTAAATCCTTTACTGTTACTCACTGACAGAACCAATTAATATAAGGTGATCAAATTTCAGAAATAAGTATAACATGACTCAGGTTAGGCTCAGTGTTCTAAGGTGTGTTTTTCTGAAGTCTATGATGTGATCTTGAATATGCTTATGTTTCCCACCCCACACTACTTTTCCCAGAGACTGAAAAGATTCAGGTAGCTTCCATCACGATATTATTTTCAGAAAAGTATTTTTAAATGGTTAAATAGTCACAGAATATCAGAGGTAAGGGAAACTATACTGATCAACTTTCCCCACTCCCTGTGATAGATGAGAAACCTGAAGTTCTTTTTATTTTTTTTGTATTTTTTCTGAAGCTAGAAACCGGAGAGACAGTCAGACAGACTCCCGCATGCGCCCGACCAGGATCCACCCCGCACGCCCACCAGGGGGCGACGCTCTGCCCCTCCGGGGCGTCGCTCTGCCGCGACCAGAGCCACTCTAGTGCCTGGGGCAGAGGCCAAGGAGCCATCCCCAGCGCCCGGGCCATCTTTGCTCCAATGGAGCCTCCGCTGCGGGAGGGGCAGAGAGAGACAGAGAGGAAGGAGAGGGGGAGGGGTGGAGAAGCAAATGGGCGCTTCTCCTGTGTGCCCTGCCGGAATCGAACCCGGGACTTCTACACGCCAGGCTGACGCTCTACCACTGAGCCAACCGGCCAGGGCCTTGAAGTTCTTTTGAATTCAATATATATGGAGT
Source organism: Saccopteryx leptura (assembly GCF_036850995.1). Taxonomy (NCBI): domain Eukaryota; kingdom Metazoa; phylum Chordata; class Mammalia; order Chiroptera; family Emballonuridae; genus Saccopteryx; species Saccopteryx leptura. The sequence goes on from NC_089504.1 coordinate 147,795,085, forward strand.
GCTACCACCATATGGTGCACTTCAGATCCGTTATCTTAATTAAATCTTTGGGATAACTCAGTAAGACCGGTATTGGTCCTGGCCGGGTGACTCAGGGATAGAGCGTCATCCTGGCCTGCCAATGTCATGGGTTCTATCCCCAGTCAGGGCACATACAAGAAGCAACCAATGGGCCCTGGCCGGTTGGCTCAGCGGTAGAGCGTCGGCCTGGCGTGCGGAGGACCTGGGTTCGATTCCCAGCCAGGGCACATAGGAGAAGTGCCCATTTGCTTCTCCACCCCCCCCTCCTTCCTCTCCGTCTCTCTCTTCCCCTCCCGCAGCCAAGGCTCCATTGGAGCAAAGATGGCCCGGGCGCTGGGGATGACTCCTTGGCCTCTGCCCCAGGCACTAGAGTGGTTCTGGTCGCGGCAGAGCGACGCCCCAGAGGGGCAGAGCATCGCCCCCTGGTGGGCAGAGCGTTGCCCCTGGTGGGCATGCCGGGTGGATCCCGGTCGGGCGCATGCGGGAGTCTGTCTGACTGTCTCTCCCCATTTCCAGCTTCAGAAAAATACCAAAAAAAAAAAAAAAAAAAAAAAAAAAAAAAAAAAAAAAAGAAGCAATCAATGAATGCACGACTAAATTGAACAACTTAGTGGAACAATGAGCTGATGCCTCTCTCTCTCTCCCCTGCATTCCTTCATCCTCCCCTCTTTCTCTTTCTCAAATCAATGGAAAAATTAAAAAAAAAATAAAAAGATGAGCACCACGACTGCCACCATCATTATCATTATCACCATTAAACAAGTGGAGAAACAAAACAAACCCTGAGGTTTAGAGATGCTAAACAACTTGCCCAAAGTTCCTAAACTGATAAATTAAGACCTGATACAATCACCTCTTGGTATTCTACAAGGATGGTTCCAGGACCCTTGTGGGTACTAAAATTCATGGGAGCTCAAGTCCCTTATATAAAATGGCATAGTATTTGTATATAACCAAAGCACATCTTCCCATATATTTTGAATCATCTTTAGATTACTTATAATACCTAAAACAATGTAACTGTTATGTAAATAGTTGTTGTATTGTATTATTTAGGGAACAATGACAAGAAAAAATGTCTGTATATGTTCAATACAGACATAACCATGGTAGGCCTAAATACATAGTACATGTTTTTTAATTATTATTAAAAAAAATAATTTTGATTCACGGTTGGTTAAATTCAGGAATGTAGAACCCCCAGGTAACTGAGGCCAGCTGTATTCACATTTGACTCAAAGCCAGGACCTTATCCCCCACCTTCCATCACCTGGTCTGACAATAGTGCAAACAGTAAAAGGTAAACAAAATCCTTATAGAAATGCTAAGAGGTGATCATGGACACTTATGCAAAGAGTTATAAAATTGGCATTTGGGCTAGGTCTTCATAAATATATAGAATTTCAGTAGGCATTCCAGTCTGCAATGAACACTGATATTGAGGCAGAAAAGTGAGAGGGAGGGCATAGGGTCAGCTGGGACAAATAGATGGAGAGAGGTGAGGAGTCAGATTGTGGAGGGTCCTGAGTGCCTGGTTATGGAATTATAATTTAAGTGTAGGCAATGGGAACCCACTGAAAGTTTTTAGAAGCAAGGTCTTTAAAAAATGCAAACTGAGTTTTAGAAATATAGAACTCATGGAAGTGTGAAGATTGAATTAGGGGAGCTTCGTATGGGGGAGACCCACTAGAAAGCTATTACACCTCATCAGTTAGCTACTTCACTCTTAACCACATGTTGTGCTTCCTTCTTCCTCCTCTGGGTGCTAGTTCCTTCAGGGCACCTCCGTGCCTGTCTCATGATTCTTGTATCCCAACACTCTACTTGACTTGCCATCTCTAGGTCAGGTGACAGGGACTTGAACTTGGACAGTGGGACTGAGGTGAGAAGGCAGGTTTGAGGGTAATTTCAAGGGCCTGGTAAGTACTCAGCAGTCAGAAGAGAGTAAAGAGAGAAAGAAAAGCAGCGTAGAAAAAAGACTAATGTTTCAATTTAGGAGAAGGGGAACAAGTAATCCGTTATAGAAAGGGATGATCAACAATAGCATCAAGAGGTGAATGAGATGGAACCTGGCCTAGATTTCAACTCAAAGGGCACACTATTAAAGCAGCAAGCTACCCTGCTGGACATTAAGGGGAACAATGATGAATAAGATTGGTTTTGTCTTGAAGTAGCATCCAGAGTAAGGAAAAGACAACAAGGCTAGCAATAGCCCGATGCCTGGCCTCCTAGTCTCAGGACAATGTCACCCTTTCACGCAAGCATTCCTAGAGGGTCATCTACCTCAAGCACCCTCCTCCAGCACATGACTGTTTTATTTCTTCATTGCACTAACAAATAACTGAAAGTCATTTATACATGCATTTATTGCCTGTTTCTCCATGAAAATAGCAGCCTCACAGAAGCAGGCACTGTATCTTGTTTGTTGCTGCCTGCCAGAAAGTAAGCCTCCAGTAGGAAATATTTATTATGTGGTTTTTTGGGGGTTTTTTTGTTTGTTTGTTTTTTATTTTTTATTTTTCTGAAGTTGGAAGCGGGGAGGCAGTCAGACAGAATCCCACATGCGCCCGACCAGGATCCACCCGGCATGCCCACTAGAGGGCGATGCTCTGCCCCTCTGGGCTGTTGCTCTGTTGCAACCAGAGCCATTCTAGCGCCTGAGGCAGAGGCCAGAGAGCCATCCTCAGAGCCTGGGGTCAACTTTGCTCCAAGGAGCCTTGGCTGCGGGAGGGGAAGAGAGAGACAGAGAGGAAGGAGAGAGGGAGGGGTGGAAAAGCAGATGGGCGCTTCTCCTGTGTGCCCTGGCCGGGAATCGAACCCGGGACTCGTGCACGCCAGGCCGACGCTCTACCACTGAGCAACCAGCCAGGGCCAAGTATGTGTTTTTTTAAAGTGAATAAACCTCATCAAGGTTAAGACCTCAAACCAAACGAGGTAGACTTCCAGATGCTGCAAGTGGCATATTGAGAACTTAAGTGACTGAAGAGTAATGCCATTTGAGATTGGGGCTGAACCAAAATCCAGGGGGCCCACAGGGGATCAGTGCCCCAACTTGACTGTTTTACAAAGATTTCAAGGATCCCAACCCTGAGTGAGATGTTTAACAGCTAAGGCAGCCAGCCACATAGCTCAGGTTCTCTTTCCGTTGCCTTTCTGACGTCAGAAAAAGCACGAGTTGCTGCACAGTTTCTTCCATCAAGGTGACAAATTACAGTCTTGCTGGGCCCTGCAGTCTGCAAACCCTAGATTTAGTCTCTCCTCCCCCTTACATTAAAAAAATAAATAAATAAAGCATTTTAAACCCGCCGCAGAGATCTCAAATCCATAAATACCGTTTCCTAGCTCTGGGGTTTTTACTCTTACAACATACATCACAATGGATTCGTTTGAGAAAAGTACCATAAAAACTGGGTCCGCGCCGCAGAGCGAGACACAAAGGACTCTCAAATGTAGCACCACCTCCCTAGCCTCAGACAGCCTGTGAAAGGCACCCGAAACGCCGTGACGCTGTTACCGCGAAATTCCTTTTGCCGCCATATACACTTCTACCTTTTCTAACTACAGTTCCGCCCAAATCCAGCGGCGGGAGATTCCGCAGGGAAGCAGCGCCCGGGCAGCCCGGGGCCGTGTGGGGTCCCGGTGGGCGCTTACGAGCCCCACGCTCCTGCGGTGGCGGGGGAGCGCCCGGGGCCCACACGGGGGCGGTGCAGCGCTTTCTCCCGTCCCGGCTCAGGCGCGGTGAGTTTAAAGGCCTTTTGTGGCAACACTTTTAGGGAGGCAGCGAGGTGCTGGGATGGAGGGAGGAGGTGGAGTGCAGGAGAAGTCAGTTCGAGCCCGGGCCCCGCGCAAGCGGTGGCCTTTTGTTTGTCAGCTCCAGCGATCCCAGTTCCCAGAACAGCACTTTCTTTCTCCCCTTCTTGATTTTGAAAATAACCTCTTTAGGGCGGGAAAGGACAGCGAGCTACAGCCAGCATCCTTTCGTAACCCCCCAGACTCTCCGCCGCCACCACCTTCGCATCCTCCTGCTCCTCTCCGTTACTCAGACAGGGTCAGAGCTCCAAGAAGGGGTGGCAAACGTGTTCGGGGTTTACTCGCGCTCCGCCGCCAGTCCCGGAGACCCAACCCGCTACACGCACACCTTCGTGGGCATCACACGCTCTCCTCTGGGCCCAACAGATACAGGAAATTACCCCAAATGCCCAGGATGCAAACACTCCTCGTGGCTGCAGCCGCGCTCTCATATCGGCTGCGCTTTCCCTGCAGAACCGCGTGGTCCCTGACCCTCCTATAATGTGACTAGATCCGGTGCCATACGCTGCCACTATGAAAACACAACCAAAAAGTAAGCCACAGCTCACGCAAAGGTGAAGCCAGGGACCTCTGCGACTCCTTACGCTGCCGCGTGCTTTCGGAGCCACTGGGACCTGGACTTTTCCTTCTTCCCCTCCCAAAAAAATCTGAAAGCGTTCGGGAGAGCCGCGCACCCCTTCCTTTCAGGCCCGTACCGATGACTTCCACGTTACTGCCTCCTCCTCACACATTCCCAACAGCCTATCCCTCCCGCCGCGCTCCCCCAGCTCTACCGACTCGGGAAAATCTCTGTACCTCGGGCAGTAAAGAGAAAAGTGTCAAAAGGAGAGACGTCAAGGTGTTCTCGCTTCCGGATTCCCACCCCCAGTCGGGTGATGTCCTTTGTGCCAAGGTCTGGCTGCCTCAGTCGGGACAAGGTGGCCTCCGTCTGCGAGGGATGGGCAGGGAAGCCTGGCGCGGCGGCGGATCTCCGGGGAAGGTGAAGGGCGGAGGTTCCTGGCGACCTTCAGGCTGCGCAGCGTGGCTGCCCAGCCGGCGCTCCTCTGGCTCTGCTCCTCCTTTCGGGGCGGATTGCATCAGTCCCCCCCCCCCCTCCCCTCCCCTCCCCTCCCCTGCCCTCCCCTCGCCGCTCCCCCCCTCCCCTCCCCTCCCCTCCCCCCTCCCCACCCCTCGCCGCTCCCCCCCCTCCCCTCCCCTCCCCTCCCCTCCCCTCCCCTCGCCGCTCCCCCTTCCCGCCAGCCGCGCACTTACTGCGACATGCTCGGGCGCTGAGGGTCTTGAATCGTAGTCATTCTCCTACTGGGGGCGCAGGTCGCGGTGTGTCTCCATAGCTCCCGATGTTTTAACAGGGAAAGTCAAGCCATTCCTCCGCGTCCCGCGCCTTCACCTCCCTTACAGCGCGCGGCTCGTTAACCTAAGCTGCGTGTCACGGAGCAGGGTCCGTCACATGGTGTCTGCGCTGGCGGCCGCGCCCGCTGTCTCCCTCTGGCCGCTCGCTGAACGCCCGCGGCTGGCAGAGATCGAGCCTGGGGAAGGGGTAAAGAAGGGGCTGCAGGGTACGCGGATGCCGGGCGCTCTGAGGATGGCACCGGGAGAGGAGGCTGCGCGCAGCCTGGACACCTGCCCCACGCCCTCCTGGGGCCGGGCAGCCAGTCCAGAGCCGGCTGCGACGGCGGCTGGAGACGGGGAACCCTTGGGGATGAATGGGGGACGCGCAGGAGGGCGCGGGTGCAGAAGAGGAGGGCTGTTCCCTAGGTGAGGGGCTCATTTTGAAGTACACCGGAGTCCAGCCAGGCCACGGGGGAGGGGAGTTGCATTGTGGGAAGGGCCCAGAGTGAGGATGGCCGGGAGAGTGGCTGGTTCCTGCGCAGCCCTTCCAGCCGCTGTCAGCGCGTGGAGCTGCGGACAGCCATGAAGCCGCGTGTTAGATTCGGGGACAGCACCCAGACCGCCTAGGTTGGCGGGAAGGGGACCCAGGGGGCCGGGGCAGCGGGCACGCAGACACCTTTGGAGAGCCTTTGTCTCCAACCGCAGTGGGAGGGGCCTCCCTCTTCCGGAACCTGCAGCCGCAGACGCGCCAGCCCCCAGGAGATCTGCGCTGTGGGGCTTTGTACTGGGGACTCGGTGTGACACAACCCGGAGGACTTCCTGAACTTGGGGCGCGCACCTGCCTAGGCGCGAAGAGGCCCGCTAGTCCCCGCCTGGATTACCCCACGTGATCCCGCCTGGCGGGCCGGGCGCGCTGGGGTTAACGGAGCAGGGGCGCTCCAGACCCGGGGAGCAGTGCGAGCGAGGGGGCAGGATGGAGAGGACTGGACCACCGGGGCCCGTTTCCCTTTCTTTTGCTTACTCTTTGTTTCAGCCCCTTTAAATTGGGTACTTCTTTGCAGGGGAGTAGTGTTTCCTTTAAAATGGCGACAGAAAATCCCACCTGCGCGTCAGCCAATTAGACTGTCATAGTAGCACGAATTTGCAGGGTGGAAACTCGAGCTTTTTATTGACAGGAATGGTTCAGTCTCTGTGTTCTATGAAAACAGGAAAGGGAAGGTGAATCATAATTCAAAAACTAATCTACCTGGAACGTTTCAAGTGAGCAAACTGAGAACGGTAGTCACTCTAATGAAGTGGCTATTGATTATTATTATTATTATTACTTTAAAATCACTGCTGGAAAAGCGAGAGGACAACCAAATTTCACAACTCTCATAAATTACTAAAGTCCTTTTTTCCCGACGAATGGCAGTAAATGCTCCTCTTTAGTTCAACAGTGGCTTCCTGAGAACCCTTTTTGAAGAAATGCTCTTGAATAAACCTGAGAAGCTGAACAGTTAGTGCCAACAGAAGTGAATAAAATGATGGGAAGCCGAGTGCAGACAGACCTGCGATCAAATTCTGACAGTTGTTGCTTCCCTCACTCACTTTTGTCTAGTCTTGTTTCCTCACTTTGTTAAAGGGTTAATCGTACCCGCATCACAGTAATATTCTACAGGTCATCAAAAAGTTGGTTTGACAGACTGACAGCTGTCAGAGGGAAAGGGGGTTGAAGGCTGGGTAAAAAAGGTGAAAGGATTAAGCAAAGAAAAAAAAACCTCATAGAAACAAACAATAGTGTGGTGATTACAAGAGGGAAGGTAGGGGAGGGAGAAGAGGGTGAAGAGGGGGATAAATGAGGGTGGAAGGAGGATGCACAGGCGATGAACACAGTGCAATGTGCAGATGATGTATTATAGGATTGTAGGCCTGAAGCCTATATAATTTTGTTAACCAATGTCACCCCAATAAATTCAATTTAACAAGTTGGATCTTTCTCCTGTTTCCTTTCTAGAGGTACCTCATTTAGTACAAAATTACTAAATTAAGTAGTGTGCATCTTGCCTGGTTAGCACCATGAGTCTTATGAAAAAATGTAAAGAAGCCCGAGTAGGCAAAGTAGGTCAACAGCTCCATAAGCCTGTTGAAATGTTTACCTTATTAAGCAGAATGTATATTCACCAATGTTTGTTTGAAGAGCTTATCTTTCTATTGCAGTTTTAAGTTACTGTCCAGTTTCACTGCACCTAAAAAGACTGCAGTTTTGTGAACTGGATTCAGTAACGATGAATTAAGCTACCCTTTGCCAGCTATTGTGCTAAGCACTTGTATAAACATCTCATTTAATCTTTTCAACCACTGTTAGATATTATCCTCTTTGTATAAACAAGAAAGCAGATAAGACTTAATAGTCGTGAAAAGGGAAGCGAGGGAAGTGATTCCTTTTCAAGTCCCAGTTCAAAAAGTTCATGCTGCCCTGGCTGGTTGGCTCAGTGGTAGAGCGTCAGCCTGGTGTGCAGGAGTCCCAGGTTTGATTCCCGGTCAGGGCACACAGGAGAAGTGCTCATCTGCTTCTCCACTCCTCTCCCTCTCCTTCCTCTCTGTCTCTCTCTTCCCCTCCCGCAACCAAAGCTCCATTGGAGCAAAGTTGGCCCGGGCGCTGAGGATGGCTCTGTGGCCTCTGCCTCGGGTGCTAGAATGGCTCTGGTTGCAACAGAGCAACGCCCCAGATGGGCAGAGCATCGCCCCCTGGTGGGCATGCCGGGTGGATCCCGGTCTGGTGCATGTAGGAGTCTGTCTGACTGCCTCCTGGTTTCCAACTTCAGAAAAATACAAAAAAAAAAAAAAAAAAAAAAAAAAAAGTTCATGTGCCTGACCTGTGGTGGCGCAGTGGATAAAGCATCGACCGGAAATGCTGAGGTCGCCGGTTCGAAACCCTGGGCTTGCCTGGTCAAGGCACATATAGGAGTTGATGCTTCCAGCTCCTCCCCCTTTCTCTCTCTGTGTCTCTCCTCTCTCTCTCTCTCTCTCTATCTCTCTCTCTGTCTTTCCCTCTCCTCTCTAAAATGAATAAATAAAAAATTAAAAAAAAAAAAAAAGTTCATGCTTAGTCTTAAACATGATGCTATAATCATTTGCAACTAGACACTCTTGGGCCTAGAATTTACAAGGATCTTCACCCCTGTGTGGATATTTAGTTGGCAACCTGTAATAAGTGCAAAGATCAATATGGAGGCTGAAAAGAAGGATTATTGCTGTGTGGAGAACGGGGGGGGGGGTAGATAACTTCAAGGTGACTTTTACTTCAGGGCTGTTTGTAGACGAAATGTCTTAGAATAAATAGCTCAGCACTTAAATCCAGTCGCTGTGGTCTCGAATGGGTGCAAAGGGTGTCATCATGACAACTGTTCACTGTAGTTACTGAGAGATGGTAACAGAATAAGCACTTTATAGATGGTCTCTCTAATCCTTGCAACATTCCTACCAGGTGCAGACCATCCTAATCCCTGATTCAGAGGTTAAGGAATTTATCCCAAGTTCACACAGCTTTAATTGTCGAGATCCTGAATCCAGATCCGACTTCAAAGCTGATTCTCTATGACTGGCTCTAAAATGTTCCACGATGCTGGGTGAAAAAGGTAAAGGAATTAAGAAGTACAAATTGGTAATTACAAAATAGTCATGAGAACGTAAAGTACAGCATAGGGAATGTAGTCAATACATTGTAATAACTAGGTATGGTGACAGGTGGGTACTTGACAATTCAGGGGATCACTTTGTAAAGTATATGCTTGGCCAAACACTTTGCTGTGCATCTGAAATGAAAACACAGTAGTGTTGAATGTAAACTGTAACTGAAAAATAAAATGTTCCCAGATGCTGGGACAACTCTTTTTGGAGCTAGGACAGTGATGGGCAATCTTTTGAGCTTGGTGTGTCAAAATTCGCCAAAACACCGAGCATAATTCGGATGGTGTGTCACTTAGAGAAAAAAACCCATAATTTCGCAATATTTATGGTTTAAATAACAAAAATGTGTAATTGTAATATATAACTGTATTTAATAAGCCAAAAACTAATTATTTAACTTACCTGCTTAGTGACTTCTTTGTTCATCTGTCAGTCCGTTTCTTTTGTTGGTCTTGATATTATTTAACTTGTGTGGGGTGCCGTGAACTAAGATACGTGAGGGGGAGAGGGAATTCTTTAACTAACCTGCCTATTAGTGACTTTTTTGTTGCTGAATTTCATTGGCTAAATCTTCAATTGAAGGTTGGTATTTGGTACACTTCAAGCCCAAGCAAGCGCTACTAACTTCATCTGTCAATCTGTTTCTTTTGTTAGTTTTGATATTATTTAACGCTGAGAATAAGGTCTCACTAAAGTACGTAGAGGGAAAAATTGTGAATAAAGCCATTGCTATATTTTTCAGGGTGCTAAGTGTCTGGTAATCGGTTCTAGGCATTCCAAATTTCTTGTTCGTAGTGACACTCCTCTTGATTCTCCAAGTGGCACCTTTCCAGATTCTCAAGCTTTGACCTCAAGTTGACAAATCCCTGAGCCCAGATGCTGTCTTGAAATTCTGCAAGTTGCATCTTATGTAAATTAAGATGGCTGCCGCTATTTCTAATGGCGGGAAACGGCACGCATAGCACAGGCCCTCACCTCTCCCAGCCTCCCCCTCACTTATCTCAGTAATGATGGTCAATTAGAAATCCACGAAAACCCCAGAACAGTAGATTGGATGATGGTTGCTGTGGTTATGTGGTTGCTGGTAATGGTGATCACAGGGCCCCCAGAGATGCATCTGCAGCATTCCGCTGCTCCCTGCTCCTCCGGCCAGAAGTGAGTTCAATGATCCCCTAACAGCCTAACCGGAAGTCCCAGAACTAGGCGCTCCATGCTGGAGTTCTGTTGTTTTGGCCTACAGACCTCTGGCACAGCGTGTCCACACTACAGCAAATGTTTTATCCTCCGCTACTGCACCTGGCTGTGCAGGAGCCGAGGATGAAACATCCTTCTCGGCATGCAGCCCCATACTTCTCTGGTATGCAGCCGCATACGGCCGTGTGTCATCAAAAATGGCTACGTAGGCCCTGACCGGTTGGCTCAGTGGTAGAGCGTTGGCCTGGCATGCAGGAGTCCCGGGTTCGATTCCCGGCCAGGGCACACAGGAGAAGTGCCCATCTACTTCTCCACCCCTCCCCCTCTCCTTCCTCTCCGTCTCTCTCTTCCCCTCCCGCAGCCGAGGCTCCACTGAAGCAAAGTTTGCCGGGGTGCTGAGGATGGCTCTGTGGCCTCTGCCTCAGGCGCTAGAATGGCTCTGATTGCGGCAGAGCAACGCCCCCTGGTGGGCAAGCCAGGTGGATCCCAGTGGGGCACATGTGGGTGTCTGTCTGATTGCCTCCCCGCTTCCAACTTCAGAAAAAATACCAAAAAAAAAAAAAAAAAAAGGCTACGTGTTGTCAGTGCTGACACGTGTGTCATAGGTTCACCATCACAGAGCTAGAAGGTGGGACAGGTCCCAGACTACTTTGCCTTCAGATGAAACCACTGCCCTGTTTTTAGAGAGTCCAGGGAGTCAGTTTACTCTGTAGTAGGTTTGTGAGCTCTGAGGGCACTGTTGATAGTATCTAATGTTCCCAAAATGATACTGAGGTAGACAGGACACACTAAGAGGTTGTATTGTGGGCTGCCCTGTGGAACTAAGATAATACAAATTCTGTATCTGCTCTGAAAAAAAGGCTGGAGAAGGAATTTATAGCATGAAAGGAGAATTGAATCAGCTCAGGTCACTGGGAGTTTCTAGTAGCCACGTAGGTTCTTTCTGGTTGGTTCCAGGAAGGAGGGAGAGCTTTGTGAAGAAAGACCAATCACACCCCAAAGAGGATCCAGCCCGAACTTAAGCCATATCTGCTTCACCCTGTACTCACCTGGGTTGTGCTGGCTCCCTGTCTGAATTGCCCAGTAGGGCAGCTAGAAGCATTACCACCAGCTGTGTGCTTACAAAAAAAAAAAAAAAAAGAGCTTTCCTCTGTGGGTTTTCAAAGCTTTCCAAAGAATCTGGTCCGATGCTAGCAGACTTCTTGTGTATGAGTTTCAGTAATAAGATCAAAACTATCTTCTGAATAAGTAGAAAAAACTTCTAACAGGAGCAATAGAACTATCTATGAACAAATCCTACCTTGTTAGAAAATAAGGTATTTATTCTGAAATCAGCTTTCTATTCCTATTTATAGGGTCTAACAGATGGTCTTTAAAATTATTGGGTTCTCTTTTAGCTGATGTAACCACATTTCCTTGCCTGATTAAACTTTTTTATTTTTACCATCCTTAATGTTCCTTGGATCTCATCCATGGATGGCAATATTTTGACATTAGAAGTTAGTTAAGCGGCCACAGCAAAAAGTAATTTGGTCATCCTTCTGCAGATACATGGCACTGTGTGGCCTAACCCTGCTCAGTAGCACTGTGACAGGACCCACTCTCGCCTTTTCCAGAATCCTGATGAACATTCTACCTCACCAGATTTGTAATTGACTTTGGCAGGAGATCAGCAACCCCTACTGACTCTCAACTGAATTTAAATAAAAATCCCAGAGCGGACCTCTTTAAAAATGTCAGTTGTCTCTGATTTTGGCCTGGGTCAGCTCTGTAGGGTCACTTATATTTTACCTCTTGGGGGAGTAAGGAATAGCGTTCATTAGGTATTATAACTGGATGCAATATAGTCTTATTTATCCAAGCCAAATCAAGGAACCAGAGACAATGATTAGTCCTGTAAGTTTAATGTCTAATTTACCTGACATTCATGCATCGTTATGCAGTTCAACTGTGCGTGTATCTTCCTAGCTTGTTGCCAAATTGGGTAATGATACCCATCTGATGATCAAATAACTCAGTATGTACTGACTACTTAGCACATAATAGGTGTTCAATAAATGATATCTGTTAATATTTTTGTACACTTTGTAGAAATGAGCTCTGGGCAATGAGTTTTCAAAGCCTGAGTTGATAGGCACAAAGTATTTTATTACACTCACCCCATACTGAAGCAGCTATGAAGCCCTCACCTCTATTCCCATTCCTCTGACTGTGAGAATGAGGAGACAGATGGTATTTCAAAAGTTATAATTATAGCTAATTGAATTTTTTTTTATTTTTTGGTTTACCTTTTTTTTTATGTGCAGAAGTTTAAAATTCTTATGTTAATGAACCATTGAGATTTTTCTTCGACCTACAAATTAGTTTCTCATAGAGATAAAATATTCACCAGAATTTGGTCTTAGTTTCTATGGCTTAGGTTTCCCCCCCATTCTTTAAATCCATCTAGTGAGAGTTAAAAATTTGAATTGGTTTGTTTTAAACCAATAACCAGTTATCTCAGTGCTTGTTGTGAAAATGCTTCTTCTTTTTTTCTTAGTTGTGGTTCCTCCTTTATCAGATGTTATTACATTTAAATATATATAGTATTAAACTTACCAATAAAAAGACACAGAGTAGCAGAATGGATTAAAAAAGAAAATCCAACTATATGCTGCCTACAAGAAACACATCTAAGCAACAAGGATAAAAACAAATTCAAAGTGAAAGGCTGGAAAACAATACTCCAAGCAAACAACACCCAAAAAAAAGCAGGTGTAGCAATACTCATATCTGATAATGCTGACTACAAGACAGAAAAAGTACTCAAAGACAAAAATGGTCACTTCATAATGATTAAGGGGACACTGAATCAAGAAGACATAACAATCCTTAATATATATGCACCAAACCAAGGAGCACCAAAATATATAAGACAGCTACTTATTGACCTTAAAACAAAAACTAACAAAAATACAATCATACTTGGAGACCTCAATACTCCGTTGACGGCTCTAGATCGGTCATCCAAACAGAGAATCAATAAAGATATAGTGGCCTTGAACGAAATACTAGAACACCTGGATATGATAGACATCTACAGGACACTTCATCCCAAAGCGACAGAGTATACATTTTTCTCTAGTGTACATGGAACATTCTCAAGAATTGACCATATGTTGGGCCACAAAGACAATATCAGCAAATTTAGAAAAATTGAAATTGTACCAAGCATATTTTCTGATCATAAAGCCTTGAAACTAGAATTCAACTGCAAAAAAGAGGGGGAAAAACTCACAAAAATGTGGAAACTAAACAACATACTTCTAAAAAATGAATGGGTCAAAGAAGAAATAAGCGCAGAGATCAAAAGATACATACAGACAAATGAAAATGAAAATACGACATATCAGAATCTCTGGGATGCAGCAAAAGCAGTAATAAGAGGAAAGTTCATATCACTTCAGGCCTATATGAACAAACAAGAGAGAGCCGAAATAAACCACTTAACTTCACACCTTAAGGAACTAGAAAAAGAAGAACAAAGACAACCCAAAACCAGCCGAAGAAAGGAGATAATAAAAATCAGAGCAGAAATAAATGAAATAGAGAACAGAAAAACTATAGAAAAAATCAATAAAACAAGGAGCTGGTTCTTTGAAAAGATCAACAAAATTGACAAACCCTTAGCAAGACTCACCAAGGAAAAAAGGCACAGGACTCAAATAAATAAAATCCAAAATGAAAGAGGAGAGATCACCACAGACATCATAGATATACAAAGAATTATTGTAGAATACTATGAAAAATTATATGCCACCAAATACAACAATCTAGAAGAAATGGATAAATTCCTAGAACAATACAACCTTCCTAGACTGAGTCATGAAGAAGCAGAAAGCCTAAACAGACCAATCAGCAGGGAGGAAATAGAAAAAACTATTAAAAACCTCCCCAAAAATAAAAGTCCAGGCCCAGACGGTTATACTAGTGAATTCTATCAAACATTCAAAGAAGACTTGGTTCCTATTCTACTCAAAGTCTTCCAAAAAATTGAAGAAGAAGCAATACTTCCAAACACATTTTATGAGGCCAACATAACCCTCATACCAAAACCTGGCAAGGATGGCACAAAGAAAGAAAACTACAGACCAATATCTCTAATGAATACAGATGCTAAAATTCTAAACAAAATACTGGCAAACCGAATACAACAACATATTAAAAAAATAATACATCATGATCAAGTGGGATTCATCCCAGAATCTCAAGGATGGTTCAACATACGCAAAACGGTTAACGTAATACACCATATCAACAAAACAAAGAACAAAAACCACATGATCTTATCAATAGATGCAGAAAAGGCTTTTGATAAAATACAACACAATTTTATGTTTAAGACTCTCAACAAAATGGGTATAGAAGGAAAATATCTCAACATGATAAAGGCCATATATGATAAACCATCAGCCAACATCATTTTAAACGGCAAAAAACTGAGGACTTTCTACCTTAAATCAGGAACAAGACAGGGTTGTCCACTCTCTCCACTCTTATTTAACGTGGTGCTAGAAGTTCTGGCCAGAGCAATCAGACAAGACAAAGAAATAAAAGGCATCCATATTGGAAAAGAAGAAGTAAAGGTATCACTTTTTGCTGATGATATGATCCTATACATCGAAAACCCGAAGGACTCCACAAAAAGATTATTAGAAACAATAAACCAATACAGTAAGGTCACAGGATACAAAATTAACATACAGAAGTCCATAGCCTTTCTCTATGCCAACAATGAAATATTAGAAAACGAACTCAAAAAAATAATCCCCTTCACGATTGCAACAAAAAAAATAAAATACCTAGGAATAAACATAACAAAGAATGTAAAGGACCTATATAATGAAAATTACAAAGCATTGTTAAGGGAAATCGAAAAAGATACAATGAGATGGAAAAATATTCCTTGTTCTTGGATAGGAAGAATAAATATAATCAAAATGGCCATATTACCCAAAGCAATATACAAATTTAATGCAATTCCCATCAAAATCCCTATGAGATTTTTTAAAGAAATGGAACAAAAAATCATCAGATTTATATGGAACTATAAAAAACCCCGAATAGCCAAAACAATCCTAAGGAAAAAGAATGAAGCTGGGGGCATTACAATACCTGACTTTAAACTATATTATAGGGCCACAATAATCAAAACAGCATGGTATTGGCAGAAAAATAGACACTCAGACCAATGGAACAGAATAGAAAGCCCAGAAATAAAACCACATATATATGGTCAAATAATCTTTGATAAAGGGGCCAACAACACACAATGGAGAAAAGAAAGCCTCTTCAACAAATGGTGTTGGGAAAACTGGAAAGCCACATGCAAAAGAATGAAACTCGACTACAGCCTGTCCCCGTGTACTAAAATTAATTCAAAATGGATCAAAGACCTAAATATAAGACCTGAAACAATAAAGTACATAGAAGAAGACATAGGTACTAAACTCATGGACCTGGGTTTTAAAGAACATTTTATGAACTTGACTCCAATGGCAAGAGAAGTGAAGGCAAAGATAAATGAATGGGACTACATCAGAATAAAAAGTTTTTGCTCAGCAAGAGAAACTGATATAAAAATAAACAGACAGCCAACTAAATGGGAAATGATATTTTCAAACAACAGCTCAGATAAGGGCCTAATTTCCAAAATTTACAAAGAACTCATAAAACTCAACAACAAACAAACAAACAATCCAATAAAAAAATGGGAAGAAGACATGAATAGACACTTCTCCCAGGAAGAGATACAAATGGCCAACAGATATATGAAAAGATGCTCAGCTTCATTAGTTATTAGGGAAATGCAAATCAAAACTACAATGAGATACCACCTCACCCCTGTTAGATTAGCTATTATCAACAAGACGGGTAATAGCAAATGTTGGAGAGGCTGTGGAGAAAAAGGAACCCTCATTCACTGTTGGTGGGACTGTAAAGTAGTACAACCATTATGGAGGAAAGTATGGTGGTTCCTCAAAAAACTGCAAATAGAACTACCTTATGACCCAGCAATCCCTCTACTGGGTATATACCCCAAAACCTCAGAAACATTGATACGTGAAGACACATGTAGCCCCATGTTCATTGCAGCACTGTTCACAGTGGCCAAGACATGGAAACAACCAAAAAGCCCTTCAATAGAAGACTGGATAAAGAAGATGTGGCACATATACACTATGGAATACTACTCAGCCATAAGAAATGATGACATCAGATCATTTACAGCAAAATGGTGGGATCTTGATAACATTATAAGGAGTGAAATAAGTAAATCAGAAAAAAACAAGAACTACATGATTCCATACATTGGTGGAACATAAAAATGAGACTAAGAGACATGGACAAGAGTGTGGTGGTTACCAGGGGTGGGGGGAGGGAGGACAGGGGGAGAGTTAGGGGGAGGGGGAGGGGCACAGAGAACTAGATAGAGGGTGGCGAAGGACAATCTGACTTTGGGCAAGGGGTATGCAACATAATTTAATGACAAAATAACCTAGACATGTTTTCTTTGAATATATGTACCCTGATTTATTAATGTCATCCCATTACCATTAATAAAAATTTATTAAAAAAAAATAAAAAATAAAAAATAAATATATATAGTATATATATAATTATACATATATAAATATATACATATACATACATATACAGTGTGTGTGTATGTATATATATATGTGTGTATATGGTTCTACTCCTGATCTAATTATTCTGTCTGCTGATCTGTCCATTCTTCTTTTTTTTTTTTTTTTTTTTTACAGAGACAGAGAGAGGGACAGGGACAGACAGACAGGAAGGGAGAAAGATGAGAAGCATCAATTCCTTGTTGCGACACCTTAGTTGTTCATTGACTGCTTTCTCATATGTGCCTTGATAAGGGGGGAACTACAGCAGACCGAGTGACCCCTTGCTCAAGCCAGCGACCTTGGGCTCAAGCTGGTGAACCTTGCTGAAACCAGATGAGCCCATGCTCAAGCCAGCAACCTTGGGGTTTCGAACTTGGGTTCTCCGTGGCCCAGTCCGATGCTCTATCCACTGCGCCACTGCCTAGTCAGGCCTGTCCATTCTTTTATTACCTATTTATTAAACCCTTGTGCTTTATTCATTTATTTATTTTTTATTAATAGTATTTATTGGTTTAACATTGGTTCACAAAACCATACAGGCTTCAAGTGTACAACTCAATAAAACATCATCTGTATACCACATCATGTGCCCTCCGCCCAAGCAGTCTCTTTACATCCCCATTTTCACCCCTTTGCCTATCTCTGCCTAGCCCTACCCTACTTTCCCTCCAGCCATCACCACAACACTGTTGTCTGGGTCTATGTGTTATATATATATTTTGGAGAGGAGCTAATCCCTTTATCTTTTTTCATCCAGTTCCTTACCCCCTCCTCCCCTCTGACAGCTGTCCATCTCTTCCATGTGTCCAAGCCTCTGTTCTTATTTTGTTCATCATTTTATTTTGTTAATTAGATTTCACATATAAGTGAGATCATATGATATTTCTGTTTCTCTGACTGGTTTATTTCACTTAACATAATAATCTCCAGGTCCATACATGCTGCCACAAAAAACTAAGATTTCCTTCTTTTTTATGGTCATGTAGTATTATTCCATTGTGTAAATGTACCACAGTTTTTTTATCCACTCATCTACTGATGGACCCTTGAGCTGCTTGCAGATCTTGGCCATGGTAAATAACACTGCAGTGAACATAGAGATGCATGTATTCTTTTGAATCAGTGTTTTGGATTTCTTTGGTTCTATTTCCATAAGTGGGATCACTGGGTCATAAGGCAGTTCTATTTTTAATTTTTTGAGGAATCTCCATACTGTTTTCCACAGTGGCTGCACCAGTCTGCATTCCCACCAACAGTGCACTAGGCCGCCCTGGTGGGCAAACTGTGGCTCGCGAGCCACATGCGGCTCTTTGGCCCCTTGAGTGTGGCTCTTCCACAAAATACCACATGCAGGTGCTACCCCGATAAGAAATGTACCTACCTATATAGTTTAAGTTTAAAAAATTTGGCTTTCAAAAGAAATGTCAATCTTTGTACTGTTGATCTTTGGCTCTGCTGACCAATGAGTTTGCCGACCACTGCAGGGTTCCCTTGTCTCCACACTCTCGCCAACACTTGTTGTTTGTTGATTTACTGATCATAGCCATTCTGACAGCTGTGAGGTGATATCTCATCGTGGTTTTAATTTGCATCTTTCTGATGTTGAGCATTTAAAAAAATTTTATTCAGAAAATTAACTTTAATAGGGTGATATTGATCAATAAGAGCACGTAGATTTTGGGTGAACATTTCTATAGCATTTGAACTGTTGATTATGTTGTATACCCATCACTCAAAGTCAAATCATTTTCTGTCACCTTATATTTGTCCCTTTTTATACTCTTCCTCCTGCTCCCTCCCCCCTCCAAGCATCTTTTCATATATCTATTTGCCATCAATATGTCCTCTTTAGGTAAGTGTCTATTCAGGTCCTTTGCCCATTTTTAAATTGGATTGTTTGTCTTCCTGGTGTTGAGTTGTACACATTATTTATATATTTTGGAAATTAACTCCTTATCAGATGTATCATTGGCAAATATGTTCTCCCATTCAGTGGCTGTCTTTCCATTTTGTTGATGGTTCCTTTTACTGTTCAAACAACTTAAATGTAAGTCATGAAACCATAAAAATCCTCGAAGAAGAAAAAACAAAACAAAACAAAAAAAATCCTAGAAGAAAACATAGGCGATAAAATCTCTGACGTCTCTCATAGCAATATTTTTGCCATTATATTTTCTCAGGCTAAGGAAACAAAGGAAAAGAGTTTATTAGGACATGCTCTTGGGGTCCACACTTGAGGAAGAGGGGAAAGAATATCAGATTAGGGAAGAGATTAGTTTCAGAAGTTAAGGCTGTGACATAGCCTCAGTGAAGGCCTCTGCCCACCCCACAGGGAGCTCTGAGCCTGTGAGTTCTTTGTGAGCTGTCCTGAGTTAGGGTGAGGGACCATACATTTTACCCCCATATTGACCAGTCATTGGATGCTGGCTGCTGTGGGAAGAGAGTTTGACCTTGGGTGAGTCAGCTCTCTGTAGCTGAGATACTTCCGTAAGAGGGCAGATGAATGAAGGCTGCCAGCAGCAACTCTAGCAGCAGTCCTAAACGGAGGCATGGACAGTGTCCGCAGTGCATAGAAACTTCAAGTAGTCCTTACCATTTCCACATCACGTATCCATGTGTACTTAATATATGTACATATACAAGTAGAAAATTTGTGAGAGAATTCTTATTTAGTATACACAACCCAGTGTCCTTCATGTTGTATACAGATAAGAAATACAAAAGAAAGTATTCTAAGGTTCTCATTGTTCTGACTTCTCTGACTCTTGGACACAAAAAAACTAGGGTGAAAGAATTTGAACCTCATTTCCTTTGCTTTCCATTCTTTTCTTTAGTGAAGCGGTAAAATTAAAAGAAGCCAGGGGGAATAGCAAGGGACCAAACTACACTATACATTCTTGGACAGGGAATAGTTGTTTGTTAATAATAGAAACCTATCCATATAGAAAAAAGTAGCTATTTTTTTCTCACTTTATGAAGTGAGATTCTGGGATGCGGGAACAAAGCAGGCAGAGTTGGAAGGGGGTGGAGGGAGCATAGGGAGGTGTGACTGCTGAGAAAGACTGCAGGGGAGAGGGACAGAGGGAACATGACTGAACACCTACCTGTTTGTGCCTGTCTATGGGTCACATGTGTGCATGTTGCCTTGTTTTGCCTTCACAACAACCTTTGAAATAGATACTATTATCTTAAATTTTCAGAGAGAAGCTTTGATGGGCAGAAAGGAGATGTAATTTAGTAACAGCCCAGATTTCACAGGCAGTAACTAAGTTAGAATTTGAACTCCAATCTGTCTGCTCTCAATGACAGTGTTTCTATTACGTGTTGTACATATGCGGGATAGAATGGGATAATTATCCCTCCATTTTAGCATAACTCAGTTTTGTCATTCAGTGGTTTAATGAACATTTTGAGTGCTTACCAAGCACTTTACTATTTGTGGAGATTAAAAAGAGATGAATTTTAGTCATGAAGATCTACTTCCATTATTAGGGTGTTGGTTTTGTCATTTTGTTTCTATACAAGTGTCAAAGTAACTGAAATAGTTATCCAATTAATACCTTTGGTAGCTTGACCAAGTTATCTAAGTGCATGTTGAGCTGGCATTTGAAAGACATTAAAAACACAGGGAATTAAAAGCCCTGAAGTGGGCTCTTGGAACTGAAAAGAAGATAGGCTGGCAACGACTGGCCACCCATTTTTCTAATGAAGACAAATTAAAGAATGTAATGGAAGGGGAATAAAAATGTGAGGTAAGACAGGCATTCCCGAAGTGTTTGTTGACTTTAATGGAGAACCTAAAATGGTAAGTTAGATGCAATTTATTTTTTCTTTTGATGCAGGGTCCTGGTACAAAGAGCTTTGTTACTGAATATACCCAATTCTAGTTTTGTCCACATGCAGGATACGTTTGGGCAAGTGACGTAGCCTCTTTAATCTTGAGATCTTCAGTTGCAAAACAGGAATGATAGCAGCTATCTCATCGGATTGTTGTATGTGTGTACTGAATGCATACACACCCGCTAGAAACAGTCCAAGCTGATATATGCCCTTCTCTGGGGAGATAAGTGGTCTTGTAGCCTCTTGGGGGTATTTATTTTGCTTTCAGGTTATTCTGTTTATCCTTGCTCTGTCCTCCCCTACCCTTTCCCCTCCCATTCCCTCTGCCGCATGATGGACACTCGGGATATTTGGGAGAAACTTCTCATGTATTCTCTCTGTAGCTATACCATCTCCCCCACCCCCATCTGTCTTTCTCAGCACAAATATTTCTAGTCCCCTTGATCGTTCCCTATACGTGTATTTACAATATGTCCTGCACTTAGAAATTTCAAATGTGTGTAGAAATATGTTCACTTTGGTTATTCCATTGTCAGACCACACATCTCACATTTTGCTTAGAGAAAATGTGGCTCTGAACCACCAGGCTATTCCTTCAAATTCTCTAATTTTGATCACCGATATTGTTCTCTTCTCCCTTCAATCCATTATACCTTCCTAAATACTTTCTATAGGTATCCATAAAAGTTACTGATCTCTAAAGAAATCTAAATGTTATTCTGAGGTGTTGGAACATGGAATACAGGAGTGACCAGAATGTGTTTGGAGGGGGTACAAGTGACAAATCTTATGTGGTAAAGGGAGGTGCAGCGTTAGGATCTAAGGTTAATATAAAAGAGGAAAGATACACCCCAATGTATACCTGAAACCCCTTAAAACTTTGAGTCTTGTTGTTTCTTGATAAATATTTGTCTTCTATAGATCATTTTTATTTCTCTAGCTCTTTATTAATTAATATTTCAATGGTCCTCAATTAATTCTTCAATTTCTTCCTTGAGATATCTACCCAAACTTTGCTGCTCAAGGATCAGTAACATTGGCAACACATGGGAGCTTGTTAGAAATGCAGAATCTCAGGCCCTACCTCAGACTACAGAACCCGAATCTGCTTTTTAACCAAATGGGATCATTATGCACGCTGAAGTCTGAGGAGCACTGCACCACAATCTCACAGCCACCTGCAAACACACCGTGCTTATTTGTCAGTGGCTGGAAAAATCTTAAAAATAATGGTGCTTTGTTCCAAAATTCCATCAACCTGTATCAATCATTTCATTCTTGACTGAATGCACTGATTTTTTTTTAAGTGAGCATAGTTAAATTTAGGGATGTTCAAGATGTGGGTGATGTACTTCACTGAACTTCCAGGATAAGATAAAGAGTTAAATCTTTATCTTATGTTTAAAATGGTAAAGAAGAAAGGAAGGGGCATGAGCAGAATCAGAAGTAACCTCAGGATTTGAGCTGAAAAGACAGGATAGACCTGGAATGACCATATTGGTTTGCAGTAAGAATGAGTGGACAGGCACTAGCCCAATACCCATGATTGGAAAGCTGAAGGAATGTGGAGGCGGTTAACTGAGTATCTTGTGGACATCTGAGCTAAGAAATAATGTGACTAAAAAGAATGTGGCGAGATGTCCTACGCTGGTAGGGGAGCTTGTGCGCAGCTCGGCTGTCGTAAGCTGGCCCCAGGCAAGTAGAGCTGCCAGGTACTTTTGTCACGGGACGTTGAACATGGAAGAAGAGGAAGATTATATGTCTGATACCTTCATTAATGTCCAGGGAGATATCAGACCAGGATTGCCAATGCTGAGGCAAATCCGAGAAGCCCGTCGAAAAGAAGAAAAACAACAAGAAGCTAATTTGAAAAGCAGAAGAGTTTAAAAGAAGAACAAGAAAGACATGACATTGGGTTGAAGAATGCACTAGGCTGTGAAAACAAAGGGTTTGCTTTGCTCCAGAAGATGGGATATAAAAGTGGTCAGGCCCTTGGCAAGAGTGATGGTATTGTTGAACCAATTCCTCTCAATGTCAAAACAGGAAAAAGTGGCATTGGTTACGAGGCACTATTAACACGAAAAGCAGAGGAAAAATTAGAAAGCTACAGAAGAAAGATGAAAAATCAAGCTGAAGAAAAAGCTGCAGAACAGTTTCGAATGTGACTTAGGAATAAGCCAGACGAAATGAAGCTGGAAGGAGATCTCAGAAGAAGCCAGTGAGCCTGCCAGCAGTTGGATACACAGAAGAATATTCAAGTTCCCAGGGAGGCCTGGTACTGGCTGAGACTGAAGAAGAGGAAGAGGAAGAAAAAGAACAAGATAAAGACAAATATGAGAGTGAAGATTTAAGTGTAGTGGACAAATTACACATACTGACCAGTCATTTAAGAGAAGAACATCTGTATTGTATTTGGTGTGGAACCACCTATGAAGATAAAGAAGACCTGTCCTCAAATTGCCCAGGACCAACTGCTGCAGATCATGACTAAAATTATTCTCCATAAAGTAGGAACTTGGAAAAGGCTGTTGTTTTCTAGACAATTGAGCAGTTAGAATCCCCAAACTTTTTGATGCCAGTAAAGAAAGAGGGTTTTTAGTATGTTTTGCTCTTTTTGTACTTTAGAGTGTAATTGTTCACTGACTTCAATAAAATAATGGAATGCTATTTCAGAAAAATAAATAAATAAATAAATAAATAATGTGGCGAATTTTAAAGGAAGTTGTAATGGATAGACTGGAAGTTTCCCAAACCTCAGTTTTTCCATCTGTGAAATGGAGGGTAATTTCTATTGTGCAGATTGATGTAAGCAGTAAGAGTAAACCATGTAAAGAGTTTAGACCAGGTTTGACACATAGGGCGCATTCGGTTGGCACAAAGGTAGCTATAATTATTCTTGTGTGTGGGGGGGAGTGAGAGGTTGAGAGCAGAGAAAGAATCTAGGGAGCTCCTCAGTAGTGACAATAATAGAAACAGTGATCAGGTGCTTACTGTGTGCTGGGTGCTATTCTAAAAGCACCTTATAGAAAGTAACACAAGTACTCCTCCCAACAGCCTCATGAGGTCAATACTGTTATCCCTATTTGTCAGAAACTGAAGCACATGTATCAGTTACACCAGACAGGATTCAAATGCACGCATGACTTCACATCTGGCACTCTCCACCACCAGGCTATTCCACCACACGTGTCCCAGTGGAGACAGGAGGAGAGGTGTGATGGCAGAAATAGAAAATAAAAAGAAGAGCAAGAACTCATCCATGCAGTAGAGATGGCAGTGTGTGAGCAGGCAGCCCTGGATGAATATACAAAGACCAAAATGATTCAGAGCTGGGGAGCAGAGCCGGCGGAGGGCGGGTGGCACTGATGCTAGGACGGAGGCTTGTTTTGTTTTGGCTAGCACCATCCTTGAAATTTGTAAAGTTTGATCAAAATCACTTGGGTCATGTTGAGGCTATAAAAAATTATTTTTGAAAAATAGGCTTGCTTTTGCTTTTTAAACAAAGAACACTCAGAACTGGTCATTCACCTGAAGCCTGTGTGTTCAGTGATTAGTTCTGTACATAGGTGAGCATTTCACTCAAGTAGCACATATTTAAAGAGCATAAGTGGCTTTCTTTCACACCCCATTTAATTTACACTGGTTTTACCTCCCTGCACAGATGGCCTGCTTTTCCTCTTCCTGTGCTTAATTCTCACTGAAGCCAGAGACTGTTAGATGCCCTTGAGGATTCAGCAGAGTCAGGAATACAGGAAGAGGAGTCAGATGGTGCTAATACTTCAACAAACCTGCGGAGAATAGTTCCTAAAGCTATGACATTATGCATACAGCATTAAAAACATATTTTTGTAGCACATTTAATAAAATGGCAAGATGCAAGTAATGTTAACTGGGGGGAAAAAAGGAAACTAAATAATACATGCAGTGTAATTCTCAAATGGTGATATTTAAAAAGTGTATATTAATGTATATTTTATGTGTGTATATCACATATTTTTTAAAACTATGAATTTATTTAAAAATATTATTAGTGGTTATTCTGGGTGAAGGGTCTTCTTGGGTGATTTTATTTTCTGCTTTAAATTTATTTTTGTTTTTCTACACTGAGTACATAATAATTTTATAATCAGAAAAATACCATACTGTTTATTTTCTTGTTTTTTTCTTCAGAGGAGAAGGAATGTAGCATGTGGTTGAGCAATGGGTTTTTAGATCAGGCAGAGCTGGTGCCAGCTGGGCCCAGGTGCTCACAGCTGCATGACTTTGGGCGAAGGGCTT
Organism: Saccopteryx leptura; assembly: GCF_036850995.1. Lineage (NCBI taxonomy): Eukaryota > Metazoa > Chordata > Mammalia > Chiroptera > Emballonuridae > Saccopteryx > Saccopteryx leptura. The sequence goes on from NC_089504.1 coordinate 147,819,900, forward strand.
CCATCTTCTGAGCCTCAGTTTCCTCCTGTCAATTGACGGTAGTGAGCTCCATGTCAGGAAGGGAGGTTGTCAGAGCTCTTCAGGGTCACTCAGGAGGTGTTCAACACAGTAAGACTGGGCCCAGGTAGGGTACCGGGGAACAGAGCCTCACCCCTGGACTTCTGATGGCCCCCTGAAAATTACCACACTTTTTAAAAGGAAAAGTGACATTTAAAGTCTTTTGTTTGTTTTGCTTTAGGGTTTTTGTTTGTTTGTTTTTGTTTAGGCATTTAAATCTGAATTAAATCTACAATTTCTGCTTAGTTTTTGCTGGGTGGGGGCAGTATTAGTCCACAGGATTTCCGCAGCTGCCCATGTTATCGGTATGTCTGGGAGAGCCGTAAATGCAGGAAAGAAGTGAGTGCCTCATCTTTTAGCACCTGTTCATTGTTTAGCAACACTAAGTAGACTTGCTCTTCCTATTTAGTGGAAAAAGTCCGCCCAGAGGGACAGAGGAGGGGTGGTGGTGAAGGAAGAACCTTCAGAAGAGCCTTCCTCTCCAGCATTTTTCATTGATGAGTACTCCCGGGACTCAGCCAGCTGCAGCCTGCAGCTGTGTGTCCAGCTGTGCCTAGTGGGGCTGGATGTGCGAATGTCAAGGGCCCTGGTAGAAGTTTTGTGGGGCATGTAGACTAGCCAGTAAATACAGCAGAATTGTGGCTTCACTGAAATGCGAGGGGATGGGCTTTCTGGGCAATTTTCAGAGAGTTGAATTTTTACCTTTCAGGTGTCAGAAAGATCAAGTGAGCCAACGTACATAAAATTGAAATCTTCAAAGCACTATATTGTTGTGTTTGTGTGAGATTACATTTCTCTCCTTAAGCTATAAAACCTTAAAGCTTAATCACCGTTACCTTCATAAATGAAGTTGACAACCTTTTTTATTGCTTAACATATTTTAAAGTTCCTAAAATTATATTACAATGACCATAAAAAATGCTTCAGAACAAGAAAAGAATGATCCATCATTCAAGAACCCAATTATTTCCATTTTGAAGGCTTTAAAATATTCTAAAATAATTAAATTAGCCCTGGCCGGTTGGCTCAGTGGTAGAGTGGACTTCGGCCTGGTGTGCAGAAGTCCCGGGTTCGATTCCCGGCCAGGGCACACAGGAGAAGCGCCCATCTGCTTCTCCACCCCCCCCCCTTCCTCTCTGTCTCTCTCTTCCCCTCCCGCAGCATAGGCTCCATTGGAGCAAAGAGATGGCCCGGGCGCTGGGAATGGCTCCTTGGCCTCTGCCCCAGGCGCTAGAGTGGCTCTGGTTGCGACAGAGCGACACCCCAGAGGGGCAGAGCACCGCCCCCTGGTGGGCGTGCCGGGTGGATCCCGGTAGGGCACATGCGGGAGTCTTTCTTACTGCCTCCCCGTTTCCAGCTTCGGAAAAATGAAAAAAAAAAAAAATCTGTTATTTCTTTATTTTTCTGTTTAACACCATATAAAATAGAAGACCGTTTAGGGTAATTTTTTCCCCCAACCATGCTCTAGACTAGAGTCAGCTTGGAGCTTCTTTAAGTTCTCCTATTATTGGAAAAGGGAAGTCAACCTGAAGAGGGTGGGCGGTGTGAAAGAAAAACCTTCAAGAGAATGTTAAGTGGGGCAATACCTACTTCACAGAATTATTGTGAGACAGAAATAAAGTAATATTCCAACATGGTTAATATATGGCCTGGGACACAGTAAGCATAGAAGTAAATGGTAGCTCATTGCACCATATATATGTTGTTACATAGACTTTGTATAGGGTGGGGCAAAAGTAGGTTTACAATTGTGAGTACAGGAAACAGAGTTTACTGTATTCTTGTATTATCTGTTAATTATTGTATTACTTTTCATATGAACAACTATAAACCTACTTTTGCCCCCCGTACTAATTATTTTAATATTAATATAAAATGTCATCATAAAAATGAACTTTAATATCTTCATTGCTAACCATTTATTTTCTTTAAAATGTCTAGCACTATATATAAAACAGGACAAAGCTCTCACCACATTCAGATTCTCTCTTGAGACTATATGTAATGGAATAACTATGTCCATGAACATGTTATGGTTCCTATATAGCAAAAGTGTCTGTCAAAAGTGAGGGGGAAATTAAATCATTCCCAGATAAACAAAATCTGAGGGATTTTGTTACTGCTAGAACTTCCCTGCAATAAATACTAAAGTGAGACCTGCTGGTTGAAATAAAAGGACAATAGACCATAAATCGAAACCAAATGAAGAAGTAAAACAACTCCATAAAAATGAATATGTGGGCAATTATAAAATCTAGTATTAAAATAACAATGGTTTAAAATTTGACTTTTTGTTCTCTACATGATTTAAGAGACTACTACATTTTTAAAAAGCAATTATTTGTCTGAAAGCAGCTTTGGTTTGTAACTTCACATTTTGTTTTCTAGGTCATTTAAGAGATTAATGCATTTTTAAAAATTATTAACTTATGTGTTTGGACACACAGTGTGTAAAGATGTAGTTATATGTCAACAACTGAAATGTATGGGGACAGAAATGTTAAGGAACAGTTTTTGTTTCTTATTGAAGTTAAGGTTGTATAAATTCAAATTAGGGTATTATAACTTTAGATGTTAAATGTAATCCCCAGGGCAACCACAAAGAAAACAATCCAATTAAAAAATGGGCAAAAGACCTGAATAGACATTTTTCCAAAAAATATATTCAAATGGCCAGCAAGTACATGTTAAGAAAATGCTTAACATCATTCATCATTAGGGAAAGGCACAGCAAAACTGATAGCCCTAAAAGACCTGTACATCAGGTATTCAAAAGAGATACTTTTAAAACAACATTAATATTAGTATTTGAAAGTCTTCTTTCTCAATTACTTTTTATTTATGTGTTGTATGAAGCCTTTACACACGCACATTGATAAGTTTATGTTTATGTGAATGTGTGTATATTAGTTTGCTTACTTAAATTTTTTCACAAGAATAAACAGAAACATGAAATTGCAAGATAAACTTGTTGACCACACCTGTTCATTTTGTATCAGGAAAAAGGAGTTCGGGGTTCCAGGTCACCCTCCCTTTCACCTTCCTCTTACCTCCCTCACCTACTGTCATCCCCATTCAGGCTTAAAGAGAATGTGAGGATGTAATTGGTTATAAAGTATCTATCTTTAAGAAGAAAACACACAGAAGAAAAAGCATATGTCAATAAGCTATACAAATATGTATTTATTAAAACATGACTGAGATGAAAACATATGTCCAGAGACTTGTACTTGAATGTTCATAAGAGTGTTATTCATAATAGTCAAAAAGTTGACACAACCCAATGTCCATCTCCTGAGGAATAAACAAAATGTGGTGAATCCATACAATGAAATATATTTATACTTTATATAAATATATACATACTTATTTTTAATATGTTCAACTCTGTTTCATACTTAAAATCCACTGATTTGTATGCTTTATAAGGGTGAATTCTAAGGTATGTGGATTATATCTCAATAAAGCTGTTAAAAAAAGAATGGGGGAAGGGAGCATGACTAAGTTCTGGTAGAACTATTATAATTGTTTTACTACATCTATATATAATTTCACATAGCAGAATTATAGCATTTTCATAAATAGCTTGAAGTTTATGTACATAAAGTCAACTTTTCTCTGAGAACATCTTTTCTTTGGAAATCGGAGTTTTCCAGAAACAGCAGGAAATATTAATAGCAAATTTGCTTAAATCCTCTTGGAGGATTGTGGAAATGTTTGCACTCTTTACTCACATTTACCGGTTGAAGCTTCTGAGGCAATGTTTGTTTTCTGAACATTTAAAGCTTCCTGGAGAGGTGGAAGAATTCTTATTATTAAGAGTAATGCATAGGAGAAGCGCCTATTTGCTTCTCCACCCACACCCCCTCCTTTCTCTCTGTCTCTCTCTTCCCCTCCCGCAGCCAAGGCTCCATTGGAGCAAAGATGGCCCGGGCGCTGGGGATGGCTCCTTGGCCTCTGCCCCAGGCGCTAGAGTGGCTCTGGTCGTGGCAGAGCGACGCCCCGGAGGGGCAGAGCATCGCCCCCTGGTGGGCGTGCCGGGTGGATCCCGGTCGGGGGCATGCAGGAATCTCTCTGACTGTCTCTCTCCGTTTCCAGCTTCAGAAAAATACAAAAAAAAAAAAAAAAAAAAAGAGTAATGATAAAACAGCACACACATTTGACATGAAGAATTAAAGAAAATCATGAAATTCTAGCAGAGCTACTTTTAAATTCTACCACTGTTCTCTACTAGTGAATAAGTCTTGTTTTCCTATGCCCTATTTATTTATGCAATGAATTTCTTCCGGAAAAGGAGAAACCAGCAAGCCATGGTCAAGTTCAATCTAAAAACAAAGCTGAGTTTTTTATTGCTTTTCCATTTGATCTTCTTTAAGGATTAAAATGAACAATGTCATCAATATGTTGAAGTAAGGAATTAGATTGAAATAATATTACAGGCTTTATGTTATGCAATGGTTTTAATCTTTATTAGGTACAGCAACTGATATTTTGGGGCTAGGGATCATTTCTCAATAGGAAAATTCCTACACTCACACAAAAATACATTATGTAATTAGATCCAGAGCTTATTTGGATCATACATTTAATTATACTAATTGAGAAAAATAAATTCTAATCCATAAAACAGATTAGAAATGACCAAACAAATCTCCTTAGTCTGCTAACCAGTATTATTATCAGTTATTATAAAAAATTATCTATAATATTTAATGAGCTAATCCACTACTAGCTCTCCTAAGAGCATAGCTTCAAGAATAAAACAAAAATAAATTGGAGAAATAGAGACAGAGTCCGTCTTTTTTTTTTTTTTCAGAGTCCGTCTTTTGCAACTTCTTTAAAATCAAATAAATGATTCCTTCCTGGATCTATTTATTTTCAGCTGATATCAAAGAATCCATGCCCAGCAATACCAGAGCGCTTTAGTAGAAGTGAAGGGAAAGTGGAAACAGCTTAAACATTCATCAGCTGATAATAAAATGAAGTACATCCCTATGATGGAATAGTATTCAGTCATAAAAAGGAATGAAGTACAATACTATTCATGTGACAGCATGGATAGACCTTGAAAACATTGTGCTATGTGAAAGAAGCAAGTCACAAAAGACCATGTATTGTAGGATTCCATTGGTATGAAAAGTCTAGAGTGGGCGAATTCATAGAGACAGAAACTAGGTTAATGGTGGCCTAGGGCAGGACAGTGGGGGAGGAAGGAATGAGAAGTGACTGCTAGTGGACATCAGGAGTCTTTTGGGAGTGTTGAAAATATTCTAAAATTAGATAGTGGTGTTGGTTATATAATGTTATAAATATACTACAAATCACTTAATTTTATACTTCAAAAAGATGAATTTTATGGTGTCTGAATTATATCTCAGTTTTTACAAAGATACTAGACTCCTGGCAAAACGTTGTTCAGCTCTAACACCAGGCTTACTGAAAAAAATATAGGTTGTGCCTGGCCTGTGGTGGCGCAGTGGATAAAACATCAATCCGGAATGCTGACATCGCCAGTTCAAAACCCTGGGCTTGCCTGGTCAAGGCACATATGAAAGTTGATGCTTCCTACTCCTCCTCTACTTCTCTCTCTCTTTCTTTTCTCCAAAATGAATGAATAAAAAACAAATCTTTAAAGAAAGAAAATAGGCAGAAAGAAATGGGGATGGACCCCTTATCTAAAAATATCTTAGAATGAATTAAGACTGTCCACCAATGACTGGATGACCTAGAAAGAGCCAGCCCAAGCAGGGCAGAGGTTGTATCCATGTAAAAGTCAGTTATGGGCAATAGCTCCCATCTCATGTATTTTCCCAAGTCCACTTTCCCCTTTGTTTCCTCAACCCACCTATGTCCCAACCTCAACCCATTATCTGTTTTTTTCCTCCCTGTACTGTGCTTCTAAAAGTTGACCTTTACCAATGCATCTCCTGGGATCTCTTGCTTTTTGGAATCCAGCTGGATTTGGATGGTGAAAGTAAAAATATTAGGATATTTATTCTTTTGGTTTTTCTTTCCATCCACATTCTCATCCCTTACCTCCTTCTGATCCTGGCAATAGCTCCATTGCTCTACAACCACAGCTCCTGTTAGACAAGCCCCTCTTTCATATCTCCAGGGCTCAGTGGGCTCTACATTTCCCTCCTTTTCAGACCTAGTAGTGGTAATGGCTTCCTGTATTGCTTGTCCTAGATGCTTCGTCTTTCCTTGTTTTTTTCCTTAATCCTGCCCACATCTATTTCTTGTTAGGACAATGGCTGATATCCTACTCCTTTTCCTGTGTATCTCCCTGATTTCTAACGCTAAGGCTTCTTGCTGGGATTCCCAGTAACCATGTCTGAACTTCCTTCTTATTCTTTAAGGAAAACCACATTGATGGGTAGGGAGTGGAGCAAGGATTTTATATTTAAAATCCCTTCTATTTTACTTTTGAAATATTATTGAGAGATGGCAACTAGTGGGACACAGTGCAGGGCTTCCCTCTGAACAGGGTATTAGCATTTTAGAAAGACAGACACAAAGGAGCTTAGTGGGAAGCCTAGCTGTGCACCAGTGGAATTTTAAGACACTGTCTGGTACTCAAGTTGCCCTGAAGCATTTAGGACTTCAGCTATTGTTACTTCTAAACCCCATAGTATTGATGAGTGAGGGATTATGGTATGTAAGCTATCTGGCTCCATTTTTTTTCTAGAAAAGCAGTAGTCACCTGAAAGCTAGGATGGTCCAGGTTCAAGGTGGGGCTTGACTAGAACTTAAAATTATTTCATTACCTAAAATACAAATCCTCTAAGGCCAAAAGTTTATAATGAGTTGAATGCTCAGTCTTAGGCCAGTCAGCCCCAAACTACTAAAGCAAACTTTTGTTAGGCAAAATCAGACTTACTGACCCATTGCAATGGGGGAGACCACACGCTAGGGCAAGTGTGGGACATCTCACCCAACGAAGAGCAAGACAGAGTTAGGATAGATACATACACTTCTGTGAAAGAGTCAAGTTGAGGTGAAATTTAGATAAATCAGTGTTTTGATAAGCTCCAAGCAAAGCAAGGCTGGGTAAAGTGGTCAACATTTCATCCAACCTGCAAAATAGACCCAGGGTCTTGTTTCCTGAAAGGAAAGGAAGTGAAGACTGATGTGGAATGCTGTGTGCACACGCCCCTTATCTGAAGCTTTGCTCCTGGGCTGTAGATCCAGACTGCTTCTCTGCCACAGTAGCTAGACATTCCAGGCAAGGGTGAGTTGTTTCATTCTTACTGATAACATTTCAAACAGCAATTTAAACCAAATCACTTAAATTTATAATGGTCTCTGATTTTAGAGAACAGTTTCTCAGTGAGTAGGAAAGCAATAGTCACCTCAGGAAGGAGTTGTTATGACACTTTATAGCTGCAGTATGTCCTTGGGGGAAGTAATGTTTCCTGTTAACTTTGCAGCCGGCTTTATCTGTGTCTTTTATTCCAATATGATGAATGGCAAGGCAGATTTTTACAGTTCAAGCTCTTTCAACTTTCTCATTACCTTCATGAACTTCACTGGACATGTAGCATAAGCAAGAAATAAACTTCTATAAGATTGAGCAGCTGACATTTTGGGGGATTGGGTTTCTATTTGTTTTTGTTTTGTTTTTTTATCACAACATAGCATAGACTATTCTGGATATCATAGATGTTTTTGTTTTAATTAAATTTCCATAAAATGAGGCACTGGCTTAGGGGCTGGTAGCAGGTGGCAGAAAACGGTTATTACCGGAGGATGAAAGGATGCCTAGCCATATTACACAGTGGCAAAACATTTAGTAAAATTGGCATCTGAGATCATTTGGAAGGCACATCAAGTTCCTAATATTTTGTGGCCTTAGAAGAAGAGATTGGAAAACAGAACATTTCTAGCTTTTATTGGTTGCTGATGACTGTTTGGCAAGGTATTATAAAAGAATAGATGAGCTCAGAAAAAAACCCCCAAAAAGGCCAGTTTGCAAGCAGGAAAGGGAATGGATAGTGTTCACAAATTTTGGAAATTGTAGGGTTGCACAAACCATTTCTGAGCCTCAGACAGTAAAAAGGAGCACTGAGAAATGCTTTGACAATGCAGTCTAAAGCTCAGCCCTGAAGCAAGGATCAAATCAAGGCAAAGCTATTGGACATACAGTATCGTAAAAATCTCTGTATATGCTTTATCTTTTTAATTGGACAAAATAGCTCAGGGTAAATAAACTAAAGGTGTGACTTATCCCTGGCTGGTTGGCTCAGTGGTAGACCATTAGGCCTGGTGTGTGGAAGTTCTGGGTTTGATTTTCAGTCAGGGCACACAGGAGAAGCAACCATCTGCTTCTCTGCCCCTCTTCCTTCCCTTCTCTCTTTTGCCTTCCCTTCTCTCCCTCTCCCACAGTCATGGCTCAATTAGTTTGAGCAAGTTGGCCCCAGCTGCTGAGGATGGCTCCATGGCCTCGCCTTATGTACATTGCTGAGTTGCCGAGGAATGGAGCAATAGCCCCAGGTGAGCAGACTATTACTGGAGGGGGCTTGCTGGGTGGATCCCAGTCAGGGTGCATACGGGAGTCTGTCTGCCTCCCCACCTCTCACTGAATATAAATAAATAAATAAATAAATATGTGGCTTTTCCATTAAAGATAGGCCCAAAGTAATTGCAATTGAGAGTGTGCAAGAGAGAAAGAGAAGAGAGTGAGAGAGAAAGAGAGAGAGGCAATAAAGCAAAGAAATATAGAAAATTCAGGAAGTATGATTAAAGAGAAATGAAAATACATCCATTCAAAAACTTGTAAACAAATGTTTATAGCATTATTATTATTATTATTATTGAGAGGCAGGGAGGCAGGAAGGTAGAGAGAGACAAGACTCCCACATGCCAAAATGTGGCAACAATTTAATAGCCAAAATGTAGAAACAATCCAAATGTCTATCATTGGATGGATAAATAAAACACAGTATATCCATACATTAGAATGTTATTTGTCAAAAAATATAAAAAAGAAATTAAGTGAAAATACATGCTGCACCATGCATAAACCTTGAAAACATTATACTAAGTGAAAGAAACCAGTGACACAGGACCTAATATTATATGACTCAATTTATATGAAACGTGCAGAATAGGCAAACCCATATAGAGACAGAAAGCAGGTTTGTATTTGCCTATTGCTTGGAGAAGAGTGGCTGGGGACGAAGAAGATGGGAAGAAATAAGGAGGGACTGTTAATGGGTATGAAGTTTCTTTTCAGGATGATGAAAATGTGCTGTAATTAATGCTGATAGTTGTATAACTCTGTGAATGAATATACTAAAAACAGTTGAATTGTATACTTTAAATGGTATATTAGTTGTATGGTATATTAATTACATTTCAAAAAATAAACTTGGAAAGAAAAAGGAGTATATCTAGAAAAAAACCTGTATTGGTATATAAAATTCACTGGAATCAGATGAAAATATTACTTAATTTTTGGGAAAGCTAAACTGTTAAAGGGACCACTAGCTTAGAAAAAGAAAAATTGACTTATTGGGATTTAAAACAACCCTTGGCCTTAACCTTCTATGAGTAAGAAGTGGGCTAGGAAAATTTCTTAACCTCTAGGGAAGATATATTCACTAATTCCCACTTTTGATGATACTCAAGAGGATATGAAGAAAAAGAAGAATCTTACAGAGGGTTCATTCAGGCGCTATGGAGACAAGTGAATTGAGGAATTTTTCCAGGGGACAGAACTGGAGCTTAATTAAAAAATGTAACCCATCCTAGGGTAGGGAGCCCTCCTCAAGTTGACCTAGCAGGATTTTAGAATTGCTACAAACCCAGACTTCCAAATGGGAGTATTTAGTGCATTTACCCCATCCCTGATCCCCAGCGTATAGTAAGTATTTTGAGAGCTGATAACAACTTTTTAGTATATAGGACTTGGAGCAAGAAGAGTCACATCTAAACTTAATGTAGACATAATGGAGCATCATGCCCAATGAAGAGACTACCACATACCTGCCAGAAGTCTTAGACTTTAAGTTGGATATGGGATGAGACTTTTGGCTTGTCTCTCTCAGGCTCAGTACACTTTACTGTAGGTGGGAGAAAGAAACAAACAATTTGGAGACCAGAAGAGCGAACTGTGACATTACCAGTCATTTTTAATAAATACGTTTCATTCTCTCTGTTTCTAGCTACATATTCAGTGGTGGAATTCAGCCGGTTCGCACCTGTTCAGCAGGATACCTAGTTTTTTGCTGAGTTAGGCGAACCAGTTCTTAAAATGGCACTTGTAATCAGGGTTCTCTCTGAGGTGGGCACCTGGGCAGCCGCCCAATGTGAAAATCACAAATTTACATGTCTTACTCTTTTTTTTTTTGGTCTTTTTTTTTGTCTTACTCTTTTTTTTTTTAATAAATTTTTATTAATGTTAACGGGATGACATTAATAAATCAGGGTACATATATTCAAAGAAAACATGTCTAGGTTATCTTGTCATTAAATTATGTTGCATACCCCGCACCCAGAGTCAGATTGTCCTCCGTCACCCTCTATCTAGTTTTCTCTGTGCCCCTCCCCCTCCCCCTAACTCTCTCCCTCCTTCCCTCCTGCGTCCTCCCTCTCCCCACCCCTGGTAACCACCACACTTTTGTCCATGTCTCTTAGTCTCGTTTTTATGTTCCACCAATGTATGGAATCATGTAGTTCTTGTTTTTTTCTGATTTATTTATTTCACTCTGTATAATGTTATCAAGATCCCACCATTTTGCTGTAAATGATCTGATGCCATCATTTCTTATGACTGAGTAGTATTCCATAGTGTATATGTGCCACATCTTCTTTATCCAGTCTTCTATTGAAGGGCTTTTTGGTTGTTGTCTTACTCTTTTTTCATGTTCATCTGTGCAACAGTATATTCTAAATGCCCATCATAATGTTCATTCTGTCCATAGGTGAAAAAAAAATTGACGGAACTGTGCTTGAAATATTTATTTATTCATTTCATGAAACTCATTATACCTTTGATGAAATGCTACATTTTAATTCCCTCACGTTTGTTACTTCAGTAAACAAACATATAATGTAATAAGTACCAAACAACCAGGGGTGACAAGATGTCACTGGAAATATCTTAACAGTTTTATTGTTTTTTGCCAGGTATTATTTAATATTTTTTATTAATATTTTAAAACTCATAACATAATCTAGTTTTGTGTACCTCTTTTAATTGTTTTTATTTAAGTATTAAATTCATGAAATAATAAACTACCTTTTGGTGTATTGTCTTTTTATACTTAAAACGATCATCAGGGCAGAGAACCAGTTGTTAAATTATTTGAATCCCACCACTGCACATGTAGCGATTATAGTTCTCTCCCACCTCTGTAAGACCACGTGATTTACTTTGTTCAATGAGAAACAAGCACAAGAGGTGCATGAATTTCTGGACAGAAGTTTTAAGCCCCAGTACATAATTCATGTAGTTCTCTTCCTCCTGTTAAGATATCAAGCACTCGCCCTGGCCGGTTGGCTCAGTGGTGGAGCGTCAGCCTGGCGTGTGGAAGTCCCGGGTTTGATTCCCGGCCAGGGCACACAGGAGAAGCGCCCATCTGCTTCTCCACCCCTCCCTCTCTCCTTCCTCTCTGTCTCTCTCTTCCCCTCCCGCAGCTAGGGCTCCATTGGAGCAAAGATGGCCCTGGCGCTGGGGATGGCTCTGTGGCCTCTGCCTCTGGCGCTAGAGTGGCTCTGGTTGCAACATAGCCATGCCCAGGATGGGCAGAGCGTTGCCCCTGGTGGGCGTGCCAGGTGGATCCCGGTTGGGCGCATGTGGGAGTCTGTCTGACTGTCTCTCCCCATTTCCAGCTTCAGAAAAATACAAAAAAAAAAAAAAAAAAAAAAAAAAAAAAAAGATATCAAGCACTCGCTAAGATGGAGCTTCAATAAACCTGGTCCACCATACTGACACACATTGACATACAGCATAAATGAGTTAAGCCATTGAGATTTGGGATGTTTTGTTATTACACCATAACTTACTCTGTCTGAAACACATGGTAAAACGAAATGCCTGCATGCAATTTTCCTCTAGGCTGAACAAGTAAAAAGAAGGTTATTCTAATGCATAAAAGACCCTCATTAACAGTTAAATATTTGTTCATGGTTCATCCCTGTGCTATTTGTGCCTTTGGGTAATTCTCTTTTCTATTTTCTCCAATGCAACTCATTTGTACATTGTAGTTGTATGAAAGTGGAGAGAAGAAACATAGTATTAATTTAATTGTTTATCATTTAGTGGAAATGAATTCACTCCATTTAAATAAATGTGAATAGAGTGTATAATATGGGCTGCTACTGAGACGTTTGTAAATATGAATCTATGCTTATCAACCTCCTTTAAAAAAAACCTTTGATGATTTTCTAAGTACTTCAGCAAATGAGATTTATTAGTAGTACAGAATTTTGTGTTTTGGAATCCCATTATAAAAGTATTTGCAAAATTTCGTGTGTTTGAGTTGTTTTGGAAGGAGGATACACACCAGATTATCAGCTCAGACACCTTCCTGGGAAACCTCTCCAGATATAGCTGAGTTAGGTACCATTCTTCACACACCCTTGGAACACTGTGCCTCCTTCTTCTATCTACAGCGTGCTTCTATCACACTGTAATTGACGGTCTACTTATCTGTTATCCTCAGTAGAGTGAGTTTTTTAAAAAAAATTATTGATTTTAGAGTGAGAGGAAAGGACAGAGAGACAGAGAGGAAGAGAGAGACACAAGAGAGAAAGAGAGAGAGAAACATGAATCTGTTCATGTACGTGATCTGAACAGGGATTGAAGCTGCTGCAACCTTGGCCTGCTGGGACAACTCTCGTCTAACCAACTGAGCTGTCTGGCCAGGACAAGTGTGAGTTCTTTAAGGAGCCCATGTCTTTGTAGTCCCAGCTCCTGCAAACAATAAGTAATCAATAAATAAGAAAGACAATAATTATAACTTATTAAAGTCTTATCAGTGCTATGCTAAAAGCTTTAAACACAATGATATCTCATTAATCCTGATAAGTCGTGTGTAGGTCTGTTGATAACAAATTGGTTGAATGAGCCTCTCTAAGTCTTCTAGGTGTCTAGGGTCTCTCTGTCTTTCAGTATGCGAATCAAAATAGTGTGAACTCTTACCATAAATACTGTCTTCCCCAAGATTTATGCAAATTTCCCAGGGCTTTTTTGTTTGTTTTGTTTCATGGTCTCTTTTCATTTTCTGTTCCTCCCGAGTTCTTGACCTCACTTGGGGTCTTTTCTTCCTGCCCGTGTCATCCCTTAACTTTTAGCCTTTAACTTCACCACTGTATCACCAGTTAAGGCAGTTACACGTAGCAGATTTCTACCCAAGTCCTGAGGGAAGCAAAGCAGGTTGCACTGCAGCAGAGCAAGCAATATAAAATTAAACATTAAACTGAGTATCTGTGAAGGAATGAATAAGAAACCGTTAATTATAGATACCTAAGTGGAGGGGAATTTAGGGCTCAAGAGTATGAGATGGGCTTTTAATTTATACCATGGGCTTATATAATCTTTTCAAAAATACAAAATAATATCCAATTATTGCTTTTCTTTTCTTTCTTTTCTTTCTTTTGTGTGTGTGTGTGTGTGTGTGTGTGTGTGTGTGTGTGTGTTAGAGACAGAAAGACAGAGAGAGGGACAGATAGGGACAAACAGACAAAAAGGGAGAGAGATGAGAAGTATCAATTCTTTGTTGTGGTTCCTCAATTGTTCATTGCTTTCTCATATGTGCCTTGATCCAGGGGCTACAGCAGAGCGGGTGACCCCTTGCTCAAGCCAGTGACCTTAGGTTCAAGCCAGCGACCTTGGGCTTCAATCCAGCAGCCTTTAGGCTCAAGCCAGCGACCATGAGGTCATGTCCACGGTCCCACGCTCAAGCCAGAGACCCCATGCTCAAGCTGGTGAGCCCACACTCAAGCCGGCAACCTCGGGGTTTTGAACCTGGGTCCTCTGTGTCCCAGTCCAATGCTCTATTCACTGCACCACCGCCTGGTCAGGCATTACTTTGTTTTCTTAAAAGGCTCTTGTCCATTCTCATCCTTAGAACTGCCCAGAAGGAGAGCTTTATCTTTTATGCCCCCAAAAGCCATTCTTCTTATCTATGAATTATGCCATCAAGTACAGAAAGTTGCAGTTAGTTCTTTTTTAAATCACACCTACTAGAATGACTATAATAAAAAAAAAAATTAAGCCTTGGCCGGATAGCTCAGTTGGTTAAGAGTGTCTCCCTGAAGCATAGAGGTTGCTGGTTCAATCCCCTGTAAGGGCACATACAGGAACAGATTGATGTTCCTGTCTCTTCCTCTCCCTGCCTTCCTCACTAAAACCAATAAATATAAAGTTTTTTAAAATTTGAAAATAGGAAGTATTGGTGAGGATGAAGAGAAATTGGAACCCTTATACATTAGCTTATAGAGATGTTTAATGGTGCAGCTACTGTGGAAGCAATATGGCAGTTTCTCAAAAGGTTAAACACAGAATTACCATAGAACCCAGCGATTGTTCACTTGGGTTCATATACAAAAGAACTGAAAACAAGGACTCATATATTTAGATACCCATGTTCAATGCACAGTAGCCAAAGGGTGGACACAAGCAAGATGAATGGATAAATAAAATGTGATATACACCAACAATAAAATATCACTGAGCCATAAAAAGGAATAAAAATTTTATTATACGCTACAACAAAATGGACCTGGAAAACATGCTTAGTAAAATAAGCCAACCACAGAAGAATAATTGCTATAAAGTCCACTCATACGAGGTAGCTGGCATAGGCAAATTTATAGAGACAGAAAGAAGAATAGAGGGGAGAGAGATACGGAGTTATTGTTTAATAAGTTGGGGCACAAAGTCTTTGCTGTGGATATTGAAGAAGTTTTGGGTATGGAGATTGGTGATAGACAATGTACCTTTCATGTCATTGAACTGTATACTTATGAATAATTAAAATGCTAAATGTTGTTATGTATATTTTACTATAATAACCTCCTTTTACAAATGCCATGCTTTCTCTACCATCTATGTACTATTTTCTTTATTACAGAGTGCAAACTGGAGCTTTGAAAAATAACGTTCTCAAGTTTACACACCTAGGAAGTGCAGCACTGGGATTCAAATTTAGGTATGGATTCAAGCCTTTTCTTCATCCTGTGCTACACTAAATCATTATTCCCTTATTTGCTATACCACTTTAAAATAGCACTTCTGATGTTGATTGTACTTAACTGTTTGCCTGTTCCCCTGGCTTAATTGTGAATTTTTTTTTTTTTTATGGGAGACAGAGACACAGAGAGAAAAACAGAGAGAAGGACAGATAGGGACAGACAGGAAGAGAGAGTGATGAGAAGCATCAATTCTTCGTTGCGGCACCTTAGTTGTTCATTGATTGTTTTCTCCTATGTGCTCTGATCGGGGGCTCCAACAGAGCAAATGACCCCTTGCTTAAGCCAGCAACCTTTGGGCTCAAACCAGCAACCATGGGGTCATGTCTATGATCCCACGTTCAAACCAGCAACCCTGCACTCAAACTGGTGAGCCCATGCTCAAGCCAGCGACCTTGAGGTTTCAAACCTGGGTCCTCCACATCCCAGTCCAACACTCTATCCACTGCACCTGGTCAGGCAATTGTAAACTTATTAAAAGAAAAAAAACTTTCTCTGTCATTGAATGCTTGACGATTATCTCAGAGTCTGAAACATGGAGTCTTCTGAAAGCTGAAGGCATTGCTAAGGAATAGACCAAGACCCAGTTGAGGACTTGGTCTGGAATGGGGCTGCCTCAGGGTAGCACCTGTTCCAGGCACTGTTAGATGCTGGGGTTCAGGGACAAGGGCACACAGTCTCTACTCTCAGGGAACTTTAGTCTAGTGGGCCAGGTGAACAGTAAGAAAGACTCTTCAAGAACAGTCAGACATGTGTTTAGCAAGCACACAAGGTACACTGGAGGAAGTGGTGCTTGATCTGAGTCTTGATTTAAGAAAGCAAAAGAGGGCCCTGGCCGGTTGGCTCAGTGACAGAGCATCGACATAGTGTGTGGATGTCCCGCATTCGATTCCCAGGCAGGGCACACAAGAGAAGTGACCATCTGCTTCTCCATCCTCCCCCTCTCCCTTTTCTTTCTCTCTCTCTCTTCCTCTCCCACAACCATGGCTCCATTGGAGCAAAGCTGGCCCAGGCACTGAGGATGGGACCATGGCCTCACCTTCTTAGGCAATAAAATGGCTCTGATTGCAACTGAGCAATGGCCCAGATGGGTAGAGCATCACCCCCTAGTGGGCTTGCCGGTTGGATCCTGGTCGGGCACATGCGGAAATCTGTCTCTCTGCTTTCAGCTTCTCACTTAAGAAAAATACAAAATAAATAAATAAATAAATAGCCGGATCAGGCAATGGCACAGTGAATAGAGCATCAGACTGGGACGTGGGGGACCAGGTTTGAAACCCCGAGGTTGCCATGCTTGAGTGCAGGCTCACCAGTTTGAGTGCAGGTTGATGGCTTGAACGTGGGATCAAAGACATGACCCCATGGTTCCTGGCTTGAGCCCAAAGTTTGCTAGCTTGAGCAAGGGGCCACTTGCTCTGCTGGAGCCCCCACTCAAAACACATATGAGAAAGCAATCAAGGAACAACTAAGGTGCCGCCACAAAGAATTGATGCTTCTCATCTCTCCCTTCCTGTCTGTCTGTCCCTATCTGTCCCCCCTCTCTGACTCTATCTCTGTCTCTGTCAAATAAATAAATAAATAAACAAACAAATAAATAAATAAATAAGTAAAAGCAGAAGAGAAGTAAACAGTGTTCCAAGCAGGGGACAAAGCATATATGAAGGCATAGAGGTATAAGAGTATGGTAGGATCTGGGAATAGTTCTTTGTGGTTGAGATACAGAGTAAAGCTAGGGAGATGTGCTGGTGATGTGAGAAAAGTTCTGATCATGAAAGGCCACAAAAATTTGGAACTTTATACTGATAGGTACAGGAAGCCACAGTATGCTTTAAAAAGTGAACATGTAATGTAGATGCCAGAAATGGGGACTGAAAGCCAAGTCAGATAGGCTAGAGGAAGCTGCTGTCTGAGAACCACTGCAAAGGGCAAAGATGGATCCAGGAGTCAGGCTGAGTCAGAAGGCAGAAAGGAGATGCTAGCAGAGGGCATGAGTTTTAGGACTGGGATCTCAGAGAACCCTCAGAGCCTGTGACATCACAGACGAAACCTCAAAGCAGCAATGCATGTCCCCTTATTACAAGAGGCAGGACAAGAATGAGCCAACCATTTGGTCCCTGAGCTACTTTCTGATGTACTTCCCTGTGCCCAATCCCCTGTACCTATTCTGCACCCAGTGTAAGTGTTTTCTTATCCCATTGAAGTATATGGAGATTTTGAGTGATCATTAATTCAACAATTATTCATCATTCTAGAAGAACCCGTCACCTTGATAGAGCTCTTGGGATAGAGACCAATAGCTGGTATTGGGGTGGAGGCACCTATTTCCCTCATAGCCTCGGATGGGAGGAGCTGACAAGTTTAGGGTGCTGTGGGATCATGTAGGTATCTTATCGTATCAAGCAAGCTGGAAAAAGCGTAAATAGAAAAAAAATTATTGATTACGTATTAGTTTAAAACATTAAATTTCTAGTTTTGTAGGTGAAAGCTGACAGAAAATTGGTAGTTTCATGGGGTTCAGACTATGCAAGTCATTTTTTTATGGACCTCAGAAGTACGTAATGTGATTAATCAGTCACATTTACCATTGGTTCATATAGGTCATCTTCTGTCTGTTTGCTTTTCCATTTTTTCCTATGAACACCAGAGAACTAAAACATGAACAATAACTTCCATCTGCCTACATGCTGTCTGTGTCATGTCCTTTCTCCCCCTTCAAAAATCACCACTGTCTTGAATGTCATGGAAATCATTCCCTTGATAGTTTTAGAATTGTTGTATCAACTAGACAAGTACACTAGTCAAGATATTGTTTAGTTTCAGTGATTTTGAACTTTATAAATATATGGATATAATATATATATATATATGTGACATTCTGAGACTTGCTTTGTTCATTCAAGTTTTTAGTACTAAAATGAACTGTAGTTCTTTCATTTTCAGTGCTTTATAATATTCCATTGTGTGATACACACACTGAAAGGCACTTTCTGAGTCACTTTATTTAATATCCAAAACAATCTTAAAAATGGGCATTTAATATTCAGCCTTACTTTGAGAATAAATTAATTAATAGCATGAACTCAGGACTGAGGCCTGAGTCTCAACTCCACCATTTTCTAGGCAAATTATTTAACCTCTTGAGACTGAGGCTTAACCTATAAGCCTCTGTTTCTTCTTTAGTAAAATTAAAATTAAAAAAGCACCTGCCTCAGGAAACTGTGGTGATTATATTCAGTGCAGGACCTGGCATGTGGTAAGCACTAAATGATGTGAGTTATGTTAAATTTTATTACAAAATGAGCTAAGTGAGGCATGGGCAGGTTAAGAAATTGCTGTAGACCACACAGCTAGTATAGCTTTGTGCCAGATAATGACATTTTGGTTAATGATGGACCATGTGTACCATGGTGGTCCCATAAGATTATAATGAAGCTGAAAAATTCCTATCACTGAATAATGTTATAGTTGTCCTAGCTTCATTAGCACTACAAAGTATGCAAATACCATTGTGTAACTGTCACCGGTTGTGCCACCATGTCATTAGTTAATCTTTAAACTTCTTCTGACCTTCTTATGTGGTCTCTAACATATACCCTGACAAAAATCAGTTGAACTCGCCAATAAAAGGCAGAAATTCCAGGGCTAGTTAACACTACCAGTAGGAATCAAATAAGAAACCCAGGGACCACCACTAAGAAACTGGTTTGGGCCTGACTGGTGGTGGCACTAAAGATAGAGAGTTGACCTGGGATGCTGAGGTCCTGGTTCGAAAGCCTGAGGTTGCTGGCTTGAGTGTAGGACCAGGGACATAATCCCATGGTCACTGGCTTGAGCCCAAAGTTCATTGGCTTGAAGCCCAAGGTTGCTGGCCTGAGCTCAAGGTTGCTAGTTTGAGCAAGGGGTCATTGGCTCAGCTTGAGCTCACCCCCACAGTCAAAGCACATATGAGAAATAATCAATGAACAACTGAAGTTCTCCAACTATAAGTTGATCTTCTCCTTTCTCCCCATTCCTCTCTCTCTCTCTCTCTCTCTAAAAAAAAAAAGAGAAATAGAAAGAGAGAGAGAAAGAGAGAGAGAAAGAAAGAAAGAAAGAAAGAAAGAAAGAAAGAAAGAAAGAAAGAAAGAAAGAAAGAAAGAAAAGCTAGTTTGAGCCAGGAAAACCCAAGATGGCACCTGAAACCCCTTCCCAAGCAACCA
This sequence comes from Saccopteryx leptura, assembly GCF_036850995.1. Classification (NCBI taxonomy): domain Eukaryota; kingdom Metazoa; phylum Chordata; class Mammalia; order Chiroptera; family Emballonuridae; genus Saccopteryx; species Saccopteryx leptura. Next base: position 147,839,354 of record NC_089504.1, read on the forward strand.
TCATTAGCATACCAAAAATCACACCCAGAGTGAAAGGAGGTTCAAAATTAAAATGAGACATGGCTAAGCATGTTTCAAATATATATGTTTGGGAACTGCACATGGTCCCTTAGAAATTTGAGAACTCTCTACCCTTCCTTGGGAATCCCCACCCCTAGACTGACATACTCCCCCACTTTAGGCCCTTTAATACTTTCTTAATTCCCCAGAATGGGGGGAGAAAGGATTATTAGGCATTCAATTATCCTTCTTTATTCTAAACCAGAAATTATGCTGCCTGTCACCGCGTTGGCCAAGTAAGTAGAGACAGGCATTGAATCTCTTATGGAAGCTTTATTCAGATGCCAGTGATCTGAGAAGATGAGGTTATATTTCAAAATCATCTCAACCCCCATCCCCAGCCAATCTTTTTATAAGGGGAAGAGAAAGGTGGGTAAAAGTTTTGGGATTTCAAGGGAGAGTTAATCAGATCATAGTCAAAGTTAACTGGACTGTCCTCAGAGCATAAAATTTTCCTTGCAGTCCCCTGGGGCACAAAGGTGGATTGCTCACAGATCTCCTGTGGCACAAAAGTGTATTACTTGCAGATCTTGTTAAGTCATTCAGGCCTGGTCAGGTATCCCAGTTCCTGGAACAAAACTTTGACTTGCATTAACCATGAAGTCCGCTGACCATAACCAAAACCACCATTATTCAGGCTAAAATTTCAACTCTTAAATTTCCCCTATCAATTCCTTGGCCAAAGAATAAAGTTTCTGACTTGCTTTTCCAAATAATGTCCCATCCTATTGATATGAGCATCACCAGGCAGAATGACCATGATTTGGGGTCTCTGGACCCCAGGGTTGGTGACATAGCAATTGCCCGCAGTATGAATACAGCAACATGCTGTGCATGTTTGTGTTCTAGGAGCTGTCGGGGACCAGAATTTGTCACCCCAAAATATGCCTGTTAGGCATAATGATTATTTTAGGCTGGTTAATTTTAAGAAACAGCAGACATGGAAGAAGATCTGAAAACCAAGAAGAAATTACCTTTTGTGAAAGACATTTGCATTTGTAAGGGAAACCTCCATTTCTAAGGTGTCTCCCTAACTACAAAGGAACAGGGAGATAACTTTTTTCTCTAGAAACTCTTACCCATGCATAAGACAGCAACTTAAACCTTACCTGGACTTATTTTGTAACCTCCCCAAACTGACTACCACCCCCCCAACATTTTTGGTGGTGGTGGGGGGGGGGCTTTAATGAAGATGGTATTTATAGTGATGTGGCTTCAGCCACTTTGGTCAATTACTCAGTTTTCCTGGATTGCTCCCATGTATATAGGATATAGACACATGCTATTAAACTTTTGTCCATCTTTTTCCTGTTAATCTGTCTTTTATTATAGGGATGTGTTAGGCAAGAATCCAGAAAGGTAGAGGGAAAATTATTTTTCCTCCCCTGCAGAGCAATAAGCTATGCCATATAGCTTGGTAGTGTAGTAGGCTATATCATCTAGATTTGTATATGATGTTCACACAATGATGAAAACTGCATAACAATGCATTTTTCAGAATGTATCCTGTTGTTAAGTGGCACATGACTGTAATGGCAAACCAGAACTTGATCCTATCTCTGCACAACTACAAGGTCATACTTTTTTCCCTCAGACCAGGAGAGCTTTCCACAAACAGTGTGTCATAAAAACAGCCACTGAAAAACATTTGCTGGTACTGTTGATGGTTAATCCTCCTCAGTAAATACTGTAGTAAACTCTGTGATAGTCTTTTAAGTGTATTATTGTTCACTTACATGCATGTATGTGTGTGTTTTAAGAAGAAAGGGTGCTTCTTTAAAATGCAATTCACCAATCTCTTCCCCACAAGCAGGAAGGAATGTTCTCTTGCTTGCTTAATTGCCTCCAATACAGGTGGTAAATATTATACATTTCTTTTTGGAGCAATTCATGAGAGAAAAATGTTTCCAAATTTATGAGGCTCTCATACATTTTGAGAAGAGATTTTTATACTCCACAAATTTCCTTCTTTGGATCTTTCTATTTAAGGATTGGTTTAAAAAACACAGTCTCTCTAACTGGAGCAGAAGGGTTGTGAACCATGAGTTCCACATTTCTTAAGACTTTCAGTCCCTTTCAAGAGGAAATACAAAGAAAACAAAAGGAAATAAAAAAGAAATATAACTTATTTTTGGCTTGGAACACAACACGATTCTATGATAGGCTACAGTAGATTGGATATACTGGAAAAATATTTATCATTTACCAAAACTTAAGGGGTGCATTTGCCTTTGAGAAAAATAAACACTTGGTTGCTGGAATTGCATCTTAATCTTATTTGTTTACTTTTGTTGCCTGTTGGCCAGATACCTCACTTTTAAATATTATACTGATGTGTGATTTTGCCAAACTTTCTGTGAAAACGTATATAACTTTAGAAGTTGGTTTTTTTTTAATTGATTCTAGAGAGGAAGGGAGAGAAAGAGAAACATTGATTTGTTGTTCTACTTATTTATGCATTCATTGGTTGCTTCCTTTTTTTTTTATTTTTAGTCTCTTTCAAGTGAGAGAAGGGGAGATAGAGAGACAGATATGTGCCCTGACAAGATCCACCTGGCAACACCCATTTTGGGCTGATGTTCTGCCCACCTGGGGCCTAAGCTTGCAATGGAGCTCTTTTTAGTGCCTGAGGCAGAGGCTCCATGGAGCCATCCTCAATGCCTGGGACCAATGCACTTGAACAAATTGAGCCCTGGTTGTGGGAATAGAAGAGAGAAAGTGAGAGAGAGAAAGTAGAGAGAGGAGGGGGTGTGTGGAAAAGCAGATGGTCGCTTCTCCTGTGTGCCCTGACGGGGAATTGAACCTGGGACTTCCACAGGCTGGGCCGACACTCTACTACTGAGCCAACTGGCCAGGGCCCATTGGATGATTCTTGTATGTGCCCTGACCAGAGGTCAAACTCATAACCTTTGTGTATTGGGATGCAGCTTTAACTAACTGAGCTAACTGGCCAAGGCTAACTTTGGAAGTTTAAAGTTATATATTTAGGACCTAGGAATAATTCCTCAATTTCCTGAGAAACAGATAATTCGAGGATTGATTTATGGTCATTTGTTCTTTTAAAATTAAAGACCTCCAGAACTAAATCTAACTAAAAGTCGATATATAATTTCTTTATTTATTTGTTTATTATTTTTTAAATAAGAGGAGGAGAGATAGTGAGGAAAACTACCACATGGGCCCTGACTGGGATCCACCTAGCAACCCCATCTGGGACCAGTGCTTGATACTAAGCTATTTTTAGCATCTGAGGCTGATGTGCTGGGACCAACTGAGCTATCTTTGGTGCCTGGGCCACGCTCAAAGCTGTTGAGCTGACTGCAGGAGAGGAAGAATGAGAGAAGGAGAGGGAGGAGGGGAGAGGCAGATGGTCTCTTCTCTTGTGTGCCCTGACTGGGAATTGAACCTGGGACGTCCATATGCCAGGCCAACACTCTATCCACTGATCATTCAGCCAGGGCCAATATATATTTTTCAAGATTTTATTTATTGATTTTAGAGAGAGGAGAGAGAGAGAGAAGAGTGGGGGGAGGAGCAGGAAGCATCTACTCATAATAGTTGCTTCTCATATGTACTTTAATGTGGCAAACCCAGGATTTTGAACTGGCAACCTCAGCATTCCAGGTTGAGGCATTATCTACTGTACCATCACAGGTCAGGCAAAGGTCAATATTTTAAAAAAAGTTTTATTCCCCTACCTATTTATAAAGACTATAGTTTCTTTAGCAAACTTAAGGCAATTCTCAGCAATGGCATCATTGTTGACAAGAGGACAGGGAATGATTTTTCGACACTAGTGACTATTTTCCACTTTGATTTCTTTACTTTCTCTACCTTAGGGCTACCTGGAAGGTCTTGAGTATCTCCTCAGCAATACATTCACAATCAAGGAGACGTGACTTCTATCTCTATGAACAAGTGTCAAACTTGAGGTTATTGGGTTATACCTAAAAATGTGATTAGATGTGATTTCTATGTCTATGAACAAGTGTCAACCTTGAGGTTATTGGATTGTACCTAAAAATGTGATTAGATTGTAAACAGGAGGCTAAGGCCACCATTCTGTCAATAAGAAGAGAAAGAGCCTGGATACAGAAAATGGTGACTCAGTAGCTCAGTTTCAGGTGAGCAGGATTGTTGTTATCTTGGGGTCTTGATCCCCTGGAAGAATTTAGAGTCATGTTTTCAAACCATATTGCATAGGGCCCTAGTTCAAGGCAGCACCTCACGGGGCACTGTGGAGCGATGGAGGCAGTGGAAAAGGGCTGTGAGGATTAGCTCTTAGGCGTTGGACTTCACCTCTGTATCAACCAGCACAGCTCTGTTTTTATCTCCTTTATACATTAAAAATATCAGATATTTTTAATAGAACCGGATGAAAAAGTTAAACTGACCAGAACTCCTTTCAGGGAAAGTACTGTAAGTTAAGGTGACCCATTGTCCTCCTTTAGGGAGGACAGACCTTCTTTTGTAAGTTCCGTCCTCCTTCGAAAAGTGTCCTCCTACATGTCCTTTTTGATATTGGAAGACTAAACTGTGCATGTCCGTATTCGATCTATGCAGAGTCGATCCATTGTGTGTGATGTGACATATTTGTATCTAAATGAGTACTGTCTTCTTACAATTACTATTAACAATTAATAGGCATGTAAGCATAATTACAATATAATATATTGCAAATGCTTTTATTATGCATCTATCATATTATAGTGTATTATTGTTGCAATGAATAAAATGTTTCTTTTATTTATGATATTGTTTTCTTCAAATTTTTGTCCTTTTCATTGTAAAACAGTTGGTCACCTTATGTAAGTGGTTAGAAAGAATACCTAGATAAGCCCCTTTGGAAGGGTGGGAGTAGAAGTGAGGTCTCCAAAAGCAACAGTGAAATGAAAATAAATGGCCAGTAAACTGCTGTCTCAGGAGAGTGAGTCCCAATGACTTGAAAACAGTTTTTATCTGAGTAGGACAGGCAGATCTGAGGATAGGGAGGAACTCCTGGGGCATAGGGTGCACGTGTTGTGCGGGGGAAGGGCATACAGAGAGAATCTTAAGTTCAAACAGAGCCAGAGGGACTTGGGAGAAGAAATGCGTCAAATGGAATTTTATGACGTTCAACACAGTGGGATGTGCAACATAAAAAAAAGTCTCTTTGCTATTTAACTCTCTCATCACCGCAGACCCAAGAGTGTATTAAGTCAAACTTGCTGAATAATGCTTTGACTGCGTTAGCGCTGAATAGATTCTTCCTGGAGAATGCTATGGTTTGCAAATTGATGGTGTAAAGAAAAATGGAAACATTACATGTTTCATTTGGTGACTCACCAGAAGGATGCTCAAGACTCAATGGCACATACTAATACTTGCTGCTAAGATTTATTACAGCAAAGGATACAGAGCAAAAGAAACAGGAAAAAGATATGCAACAGTGGAGTCCAGAGAGGTCTAGCACAGACTTCTGAGAGCTTCTTTGTCTGAAAGAAGGGGCGCTCTTTTTCCAGTCGTGAAATTCAGGAACATGTGTGGAATGTCTGTCTGTCCAGGGAAGCCCAAATGAGTTTTAAGGTCCAAGGCTTTTAGTGGGGTTTGATCACGTAGACACATTCTGCTTGGCAACTACCCTTGGCAACTAAAACTGAGGACCACAACAATGAAACCAGGTACTCATCATTAATCTGGGGATGTTTGTGAAAAAGCAAGCTCAAAAGCCAGGATTGCACGGTCTGTTGCTTCAGGAGTATATAACAAAATCATCAATCACTAACATTCTGAGGGCCATGTTCCTAGGAGTTGGCCAAAGTTCACTCATGGTTCCCTTGAAGACATAAGTAGTAAGCAACCAGCCTTGCTGTGTCAGTCCCCCCCCCCCCCCCCCACACACACACACAATAATAGGTGGAGGACAACCAAATCTAGCTAGTATTTGAAAAAGGATTTCACAACTCTAAAATCACATGTGGTCGAGGTTAAAGATGGCTTCTGCCACCTGGAGGCAGATCATAGACTAGGCAAGAAAGGCTTTTTCTTGTAGGCAGTCCTCTGGTTGAAGAGAAATAAACTATATTTTTTAAGTCAGTGTTTAATTTCATGGTATTTGCTGTATTTATTTTGTAAGCATTTAGTAAATTCTTGCTTAAAAGTTTGAGCCTCATCTCAACTATGTTATAGGAAATGAAGGGCATATTTATTCATTCAACAAATTACATTGAGGATTTCTGTACTATTTGCTAGAGACTGTTATGACTGTTGGGGATAAATTAATGAAAAGACAGATGCCTGCTTTTATGAAGCTTACAACTCTGGTGAAGGAAAACAGGGGGAAATGTGACCTGGGAAAGTTATAATCTGTTGAGTTGGGGCAAAGTCATAAAAGACTGGCCCTGGTCAGTTGGCTCAATGGATAGAGCATTGCCTGGCATGCAGATGTCCTGGGTTCGATCCCCAGTCAGGGCACACATGAGAAGTAACCATCTGCTTCTCTTCCCCTCCCTCTCTCCCTACACTCTCTTGCAGCCAGTGGCTTGATTGGTTCTCCTGTTGGCCCTGGGCCCTGAGGATAGCTCAGTTGATTGAGCATCGGCTCCAGACCAGGTTGCCAGCTGGATCCCGGTTGGGGCACATGCAAGAGTCTTATCTCCCCTCCTCTCACTTAAAAATAAATTATTTATTTATTTTTTTACAGAGACAGAGAGAGAGTCAGAGTGAGGGATAGACAGGGACAGACAGACAGGATCAGAGAGATGAGAAGCATCAATCATTAGTTTTTCGTTGCGCATTGTGACATCTTAGTTGTTCATTGATTGCTTTCTCATATGTGCCTTGACCACGGGCCTTCAGCAGACCGAGTAACCCCTTGCTTGAGCCAGAGACCTTGGGTCCAAGCTGGTGAGCTTTTTGCTCAAACCAGATGAGCCCGCATTCAAGCTGGAGACCTTGGGGTCTTGAACCTGGGTCCTCAGCATTCCAGTCTGACGCTCTATCCACTGCGCCACCGCCTGGTCAGGCTTAAAAATAAATTTAAAAAAAGACTAGCATTCTACCTGGACCTCTAGAAAAAGGAAATCCAAAGAAAATGAGTTTATTGGTATCTCTAGGCTATTTTACTAGACACTTTTTTGGTGTGCCTTCCTAACTAGAGTGACCAATCACTCCAGTTTGCATGGACTGAGGAGTTGCCCAGGATGCAGACTTTCCATGCTAGAACTGTGACAGTTAGTGACTCAATTTGCAGCACTACTGGATTATGCCACCTCTGGAAACTAATCTCCCAACCTCTAGGGTGGTCCTGGCAGCCACATACATCAAGCTGTGTTAGAAGTCAGCACCCATTATTAGCAAGTGTCTAGAGAATCTGGCTGAAGAAACTGCTCAGAATCTAATTGCAGAGCTCACCTTGAGAATCTGGCTGAAGAAATTGCTCAGTCTAATTGCAGAGCTCTATGGTGATGTCTCACACACTTCTGTCGCTGAAGTCTCTAGATTAACAAACCTAGTGTTTGACTGTTTGGAAGCCCGTTAAACTTTTCTTTGAGGTACCCCAATTTCCTTCTAAGAAGTTCTCTCCCTCTGCCATCATTTTTTGCTTAAGCTAATTTAAGTGGTTTTTCTTTATCATGTTACCAGAAACTTAACTAAGCCAATTCTCCAGGTAAGACTATTTCCAAGTCACGACAAACAGCTCTGATTTTAGACATGTTCCCAGATTATTCCTCAGGTTTACTGAAAGGTTCTCTTGGGAATAGCTGGCTGCCTGGTTATAGAACTGTATTTTCATTTCCTAAGTGGATGTAACCATTGAATATATATTCCTAATTTTAGATTCATAAATTGGCTTTCTGGTTAATTTGGTACTGTTTTGGGAAAAAAAAGGTTTAATAGAAAGTATACAGATTCCGTTTATACCAAAGTCTGACACATAACCCCATCCTCTTTCCCATGGCATGTTTAGTTGCACATGGGAGGTGCACCATGAAAGCTTCTCAGATGAATAACTATTGAGCACATCCTGCTGCACTTTCTACTCACAAATCATTTTTCCCACTTGACCATGGTTCATAAGGGGTATCAGTTTCTTGCAGAACCCCCTTGCCTTTGGAATCACTTCCAAGCACACCTGCTGTTCTGCCCTAACTCCCTTTTTGTTTCAGCTTTGAATAATTCACTTTAGGAGCCCAACATTTTAAAATTTTTATTTATGGATTTGAGAGAGAGGGAGGGAGGAACACTGGTTTGTTGTTCCACTTTTTTTTTTAAGCATTCATTGGTTGATTCTTGTATGTGCCCTGACTGGAGATTGAACCCACAACCGTCATTTTGGTAATGACACTTAGCTACCTGGCCAGCCTTAATCTTTTAAGGCTATCTGTAGACCATACCTGAACTATCCTGTGTATTTTACTAATCTTTACATTGTGTCACTCAGGTATACTTACACCCCCATCAACTTGTGATTAATTCCTATTCAACCTTTCCTCTTTGCTACTTCACCAAAGTGGGACTAACCTGACTCCTTCCTGGGCCAGTTTCAGCACCCCTTAATTTTAACTGTGCATCAGATATCACCTGGGTAGCTTTCTGGGGGGAGAAAAGATCTGGGCAGCCCTTCAGACCCATGGCACTCAACTATCATAGGCACTTGCTTCAGAAGGCTGCATTTTAAAAGCTCCCCGGTTGATTCTGATGCACTACTGGCTACTTTCAGCAGGTCCAAGCCTGTGGGTCCTCAAAATGACCGTCAGTGCTTTCTCATTCCTCCTCACACTTTGTAAATTTATGATCTTTATGAACTTGAAAGCAAAATAAACATTTCCCTGTTCTTTCTCTTCCATATTTATAATCTCTAACATTAAATGGACCTAAATGCTAGGTGCTGTCCTTACAAAATACATCAGACATTGTTGATTCCATCAACCGAAAGAAAACACTGCTACTCAGGATTAAGCATGTATTTATTTTAGTTCAGTTAAAACATACATTGTTTCATTGAAACGGTGTAGCACTCTTTGCCAACAAGTCATACTAGAATTGTTGGCTTCTAACAGTATAGGGGGATTTTTACACTATATACATAAGACTAATACACCCAGGTTCTCAAAGGTCTTTCCTTACACTAATCACATTTGATTTCATTACACTAGCTCACATTTTGGTAACTACTGCATTTTGAAAATTTAGACCTTATTTAAAATTCAAATAAGAGATCTGAACTTGCACCAAGTTTTTCTGGAAAAAAATAATGTAATGGTTAACCAGTCTGTTTATTGCAAATACAATTTAAACAATATTTAAAACTTCTAGTGTTTATACAATTTGTCAATTTGTTTAAAATGAAATTTTTGTACAGGTAATTGGGGGACAATTCTAGAGATATATAATGTGAATACATCAAAATGCAGTTAAGAAACTTACAGGAATCTATATACACTTGAACCTAAGACCCAAACCTGACCTATGGAATTATATACAACCTATTTACAATACATATAGACAGACAATGTATGTACATAGATTATCATAAATATTGAAAAATAGGTTAGCTTTAATGGATTAATGTTGTTCTATAAATAACATTACAGTTATAACTGAAACATCCACGGAAGACAGTAATGCAAAATGAGGTGACTAAGACAGTGGTTTTTAATACTGAAGACTGCTTATTAATGGGAATTCACTGTTTAGGAACCTCAAGACAGACAAGATAGCTCCAAGAAAATCACGCAATGGAACTTACCCTAGGCAACTGATTTTGAACCTCAAAGCTAAAGACTGGATGAGCCTTCTCACATTTATTCACTGTGAAGGTTTTCTCCCATTCTTTTCTGGTTGACAGGGTATTTCCTCCCACATGACAGGATGTAAACTGTAAGACAGCTCTTTACTTGGTATTCCCCGACAGGCCTTAGATACACAATCAGCAATTCTTTCGGGGACTCAAGAAGCGCTAGTTCTTGGTCTGAACTAGAGGTGAGGTTCTGGATTCGAAAGGAGTGCCAAGAGCCCAATGAAATGAAAGCAGTGCTGCAGAATTCGCCTTCTCACTGCCTTTCTAGATGGTCCCCAATTACTTTATTTTCGTAGAAACAAACAAAAATGGACCATTGGTCTCACCCAATGTAGCACTACAAGACGTCTTCCAGTTCCACAAGGGTCTTTAGTACAGACAGACATATCTGGTCTATAATCTAGTCACATATAATACAAGAATGCTTAACAAAAACCATGTCTGCCACATTTCTGGCCCTTGCCTAGAACTAAAAATGTTTAGTTTAAAAACCTTAACAGCCAGATGACCAATTGATGATTCCATTATTTGCTTCCCTCAACCACTAATGGAATTATGTATATTAGATTTTAGACATTATGCCTGATGAGCAAAGTACCACATTATTTAATAATATATTCACCATACACCTTAACGTACAATAAATGTGCTCTTAAAAGCCAAGTAATTTTTTCAGTTCTAACTGGAATTTACATGGAAGGGTGAACATGCAGCTGGACCAACTACTTACACTCAGGTTGCACTGTTTTCCCTAGCTAACCATTTGTTGGATGTAAACAAATAAATCTATGTTGTACAAGAATGAGATGACATTCCAGTGCAAATAAGTTTTTTAAAAAGCTTACTGCATGAGAAACCCAGTGGCCTGTATGAAGAGAACTTATATTATACCAAATATCGGTGTGATCTGTGGATTAGACCTCTACTGTAGACAAAACACGACACAACTAAGCCACATATTATCAAGTAATTCACACTTCCAGTAGTAGATGAGCATTCTGAAAAGTTGTACTCCAGATAGAATAGTTTTGGCCGATAGCCATCAAATGCCCATTTTCCACTGCTGGAAACAATGTCAAAAAAGGGCTGGCCCAAAAAACTCAGAGCTGTCAATCCAACTCTGGAGACAGATGCAACTGAATAAACCCTGTTTTACCCAATTGCACTATTTGGTACCTCAAAATTAGGTATATTACTTCCCACAGAAATCATCTGCATTATTTCCCATTCTAATAGATTGAAGCCATAACTATTTGTCTGAATGATCTAGATTATTTGGGAACAGAAGAAAAATGATGAACAGAGTTCATCTGATTTGGTGTAGCAATAAGCAATCAATTGTCTTTGAATGGTGAAGTTTCAATGGAAAAAACTATGCTCCTACTCACGATACAATTTTTCATTACATCATTTTGTCTAAAAATCATTTTGGGTAAAAAAAGTATTTGGCTTATTATGCCTACAAAAAGGCAATCCATTTCATAATACTAATATTTGTTTTTAAACACCAATGTAAATTTTTCTTTTACGGAATTTATTGACAACTGTTTTTGGACAATGTTCAAAAAAGCAGTTTTTTTAAAAGTAAAATAGTGCTTCTAAGGTCTTTAAATATTTTTGGTACAAAAAAATAATAGTGTTTTTCTCAATGACTATTTCAATACTTTGCTGTAAATTAAGAATTGTTTCTCACATCAAATGGTTCCATTAGGCACATTCAAGTAAAACCATAAAATATCCAAGTTAAACAATGACACAGCCAAACATGTGGCTTGATAAAAGTTAAAGAGTTCGTCCATTCTCTGGAATGGAATAAAATTGTCACTTCCATTAACCCGAGACTCGTGGTTTCGTTGTTCATGTCCATTTCTATCACACAGAATAGTTTCTTAAAAAAAGAAAAAAAAAGAGTTCACTTATTCTGTACTCAGAAGAACCAGCGAGGAATCTGCACTTCAAAAGGAAGTGAAACTGAAAACATTAGGTGAAATTTCATAGTAGTTGAGAACTGTCGCCTCAACACTGGCATCAAATGGACTATTGAAGTTTTAGTGCTGCCAGTTAATGGCCACCATTCTGGGAGGCACCGTGTATCCAATCCAGAACAATCAAGGCCATGCTTCCGAACATCACCACTATGCCACTTAGCAGGAAAAGCATAGCCTGTAATAAGCACAGAGAACACAGATCAGCAAGCAACATGATGTTTATGTTCAACATTCCTCTTCCTACTTTTTTAAAAATGGGTTTGTAATTACTAAAATTATGTCAGTAAGGATACAGAGCTACAGTTTCACCTTGCTAAAGATAAGTAATCAAGGGGTCATCTATAATACAAAATACCTCTAAAATTTCACTTGTAAATTTCTTTCTTTCAAATGAAAAGGTAAATGATCTCCTTTGGTGAATAAACTACTTTTTAAGTAAAACTGGACTAGGTTTTCGCATATTCTTAAAGCAAAAACTGAAGTCACAGGATCAAACCCAAGTCATCCTAAAATGCAGCCTGAGTCAAAGCCAGAGGCTTTTCTAAGAGAAAAAAGTTTACTCCTAATCCTACTATTTCAATTACTGCCATTATACACACTGAGTAAAACAAGAAGACAGTTTTTGGCTTATAAACAATTCTAGCACTGTAGTTTTAATCAGAATAGAATAGTAGTTGAGACTAAAGACTGAAAATTAGTCTTTTTTCCTAAGTAGCCCCACCAGAATCATACCCTTTGAAAAATTCATTATCACACTTTAATGTACATAAAAGCATTTTAATATGTAATAACAGCCCTATCCCAAGCTTTGCTTTGAAGGTGGTTTGTTTTGCTCAACTAAACACAGCCCATCACTTTCTCTTTTTCAGACTCAAGGCCCAGGCACCATGTTTCCTCATGTATAAGACACACCCTTTCCTGAAAAATTTGGGGTCTAAAAACTGGGTGTGTATTATACAGTGTAGTTGTAGATTTTTTACTTACATTTCTCGCTCTTTTGCATGGATGGGGAGTTGTATAAATTTTATGATGAATAAAACTTGAGTCCAATAACTTTATGTAATGTTTCTTTTCAAATTTTGGGCCCTAAAATTAAGGTCTGTCTTATCCATGGGCGCGTCTTATCCATGGGGATATATAATAAGTGCCTGTCACATGACAGACAGCCCCAAAATACTGATTCAACAAATGTTGACAGCTGAATAAGCATCTTTACACTTTATACCCTCTCCATAGTATCTAATAACTTTCTTGTAAGTAACTTAAGCATACATTAGATGGCAAACTGTCTTTTACCTCCTCTCCTACTGTTATAGAAACATTTATTAGAAACTTAAAAGTGAAACTGCACAAATGATAGCTAAGAGACTAAAATTAAAATCAGTTGAGAGATTTCTGGTATTCTGGAATATTATCATTGTTTCTAGTCATAATCTCTTACCCCAATCTTTTGTACAGATTTCATAGATTCCTTCTTAACTAACTTGATATAGAAGGCAGATGGAAGAATAAAAATCAACATAGCAGCTGCAGATGCACCTGTAAAAGAACATTTACCATTTCTTAAGAATTCAATCATCACTTGTCATCCATTTTTTAAACCTTAAAATTCCTGGTATTTTAAATCCATTTTGATACTTTCTAAAACTTACCAATGAAACCAAAGATATCTCTGATAGTTGGGACAAAGATGACAAGCACATTGGTAAATGCCAAGATAGATACTGTAATGAGACTATGACGCCACCAACTGAAATCTTTTGTTGGACAAAACAAGTGAGTTATGGAACCTCGGATCTGCAAAAATAAATAAAGAAACAAATTAAAGTTCCAGCTTTAATTAATAAGAAACCCAAACAGAAATCTATCTACAATAAGCAGTTATTTAAATAATAAAATTATGCCTCCCTGCTGTTTTCTAAACATCTGAACACTCAGAGATCATTTAAATCTTCAATTATGGAAAATATGTACTAGGATGTTTTGAAAACTTACAAAGTATTTTTAAAAGCTCTCCCAGAACAACCATTAACTCAGTATTGCTCTAGTGGTGTTTCCCTCACATCTGAACTCATTCCCACCGAAAGAGAGCAAGTGACTACTTACTGGGAAAATAACGACCGGTACTGTCAGGGTGACAGCCACTAACACAGCCAAACGAACAATGAGAAGAAGAACATCATTTCCCAAAGCAGCAGAGTAGGTATGAAGCAATTCTGACTCAACGCGTCCTGTCAAGGAAAAAAAAAACCCACAAAACTTTAAGTGTGCTGTTTTCTCTGGAGATTAGGTAGAAAATTGAACTTGTGGCAAAATTTGCACAAAAGTTATTGGCTCCTCACAAAATGACTACAAACTAAGAGGCTAATAAGATTAATTTGGAATTAGGGTTAATGCAATTAAAGTAACATTGAAGGAAAATTTTTCTAAATGCTAAGGAGAGATTTAGCCACATGACCCCCATTAAAAACAACAGGAGCTAAATAGCTAAATCCCATGGTTTGGCTTATAGTTTGTGTGTGCTGTATAATATGAAATTCATGGGAAGAGATAAGTAGGATGAACTTAGATGTAGCATATCATATAAAAATGGCATCAAATGACTAATGGTATACTGTATTCCCCATGTATAAGATGCACTACCCCCACCCCAAAATTTGGGGTCTAAAAACTGGGTGTGTCTTATACAGTGGTTGTAGTTTTTCTACTTGCATCTCTCGCTTTTCTGTGCTTGTTTTTGAGCTCATTGTTGAAGACAGTGATTTGTCATCAGACACAGATGAGAACAAGCTAATGGATGGGAGTTTTGACAGGGACAAGTTATACGAATTTTATGATGAATAAAACTTGAGTTCAATAACTTCATGTAATACATTTTCCCCCCCAAATTTTAGGCCCTACGATTAAGGTGCATCTTATGCATGGGAGTGACTTATATACACGGGGAAATACAGTACTTGTGAACTTTGGATTCTAGAAATTACTGATTGAATATAAGCTCTAATTCAATTTCCCATCACAGATGAAATATACTAAAACAGACTCTTAAATGATAGAACTATACATATCAAAGTATCTATTTCATTTCACAGCGTAATTTTTGTTTTTGTAAAGCAGACATTATTTACCATAAAATGTTAAGTATCCGAACAGGGCAGCAAGCAGGTACATGAGAAACATAGCAAAAAATGAAATCTTGGACACGTTCATCATTCTTCTACGGCTGCGGCTATGTAAATTCAAAGAAAAATAAAAAAAAATACGGTTTAGCAGCAGTTACAGAAGTAAACAAATATTATTTTTCCAATAAATCTGTGTGAATATAGGTGAAGCACTCACTCTTTCAGTTCTTCATAAATGGGAAGAATAGCAGGATGACAGACAAATGAAAAGGTCAGAATCGGCACAGCATAGACAGTCTGCAAAAGATATAAAAATTTACTCAACAGCCTAATGCATGAAACTTGTGTTATCATAGTTTTGCAACTTAGCAACTAATCTTAGAATCAAAGCCTAAAATAGCTTTTTTCTTACATAATTAGCTTCCAAACTTCTAATTTGTCCACTATATCTGACCAGTATCCTAAACTTCTGAATGTGTCAATTATTAACATTATGATTATTTCACTTTGAATCTACTTTAAGACACAAACCAATGCTTCTTTCCAGTCCTCAATAAGAAGCTAATCATGTTTTCTAAAGAGCAGCTCTTAACCCCTCCTCCTTCTACCTTGGGAGTTATTTTAAAATTTCCAGTAGTTTCCCTCTTCCCTAAAACCTTCCTTTCAGAAAATGAAGATGCCATTTAGTTACCTGTGAGTTGAAGATAAAATAACGTGGTCTGCAAGAATCATCAGTCATGTTAGATGCCATCTCAGGTACAAAAGATGTTGGCTGTGTGATGGTGTTATTTACTATCTCACTAATTATGATTTCTGCTGGCAAAGGACAAGGAATCTCAAATTTCTTACAAATCACCTGAAAATACATTATTTTTCATTTGTTAAATAGAATAATGTGACAGTGCTTATAAAATAAATTCTAGTTCTAAAGAAGTTATACCTACCACAATCAGAAAGAACACCATACACAGCAAAGAAAGGCCGCTGGTATATCCCAAATAGCCTATAGGGGTGGGTGGATGGTGAAATAAATGTTAGTTTAATGGAACAGAGTTATGGCAAATATATCTACTAAATAACTGCATTCTGCTTGGAAGGCTTCAGTGTGGCTACAGTAGTAATTTTTTATTTTTTTATATACTAAGCTATAGAACAGTTGCTAATAACTAAAAATATTGAATATAAATACAAAGTACAACATAAAAAATAGCCTGCTCCCAAAAAGAAATAGGGGATAGTTCATTGCTTCATATTCCTTTTGAAATATCCCAATTTTTTGTAAGCAGTATATTACAAAATGTCAGCAAAATAGTTGGCACCTTGGCAGTGATCATACTAGGAATTTGAAAGACATACAGAGGTTTGCTGCACCTCTCCAAGGTAGGTATTTAGAACTTTTTAGCTCTCAATGTCTACTATGGAAAGCCAATTAGCTGGTGAGAGAGAGGATCATTTCAATTCTCTTTAGAGATGGGTTTGCTCACCTAAATTTCTCAGCAGTGACAAAGGGAGAATAAGCACCAACGACACCAGCAGAACCAAATAGTCACCGTTCAGATACCACAATCTGAATTAAAAAAAAGAAAAACAAGGTCAAAAACTGGTCACAAACATCCTCAGAATGACATATACATCTTCTCATAGGACTCACTGTATAGAAATACTATAAAAATACAAAGAAGATAGATTTGAAAGTATCACTTATTCAAAAAACCTAGAAACAGGAATAAATCTCTAACTTTGTGTGCTAGATGAATATTCATTCACCCAGGTTAGAAATGGGGTATGGAACAGTGTAACTTTTGTCCCACAGTTTGCTCTGGGAAGACTGCCAGCTGATTCATAACACAAAATACTTCTTAACCACTCGCTGCTAATATAGGGAACAAAGAGGCACTGTTAAGCCAGTAATCTTATCTTTAAGCATTTTTGAAAAATTGTATACCAACTTTGTTATAGCTTTAGCTTGCAATTTTTAATGCTGGAAACAAGAAAATTTTAAGACAAGCTTCTTTCAGAAATTTGTTAGCACATATACATACAAAATACTTCAACAAGGAAATTTTTTCATACCTAAACAAAATACATAGGTAAAAACAAAACAAAAAAAACCCAGTCCCCAAACGAGGACTTATTATTTAGGTTGTCAAGAGATTGTTTTAATACCTTGACCCACCTTAACTCCAAAAATAGTCAAAAGATCTCTTCTGAAGTTAAGAGAACTATGACCCAAGTGTCTTAAAAGTTCTAGCAATATTTTCTCTGAGGTAATCAACTATAGTCTCTCTTTTAAATCACTATTTCAAATTCTAATTGCCCTGTGAATTTTACTCCACTCGCTTCAGCAACAAAGACCCCCACAGAAATTTAGTATCTAAAGATTAGATGACTGAAATAAATTTCCAAAGCACGGAGATAACCACACCTCTTTTTTTGAGATAAAGGGCTACATTTATGTGGGGAAGTACGTTAGTTCCTGAGATGAATAACTTTGTTAGAAGGATACAGATAAGTCTATACATTTTCTGGTATTTTGAATTTTATATAAAGTTTTAAGAATTTCTAAAGCTGCAGTCATAACAGGTCAGGTACGTATTATTCAGCTCTAATCTCTTCATGAGTAAGTATGGAGAGAAAAGTTTAGAAAACCTGTTTTCACAGCAGGCTTGAAATTAGTTATCCAGAGTTATAGGACTAGCTACATCTTTGGCCTTTCATTCTCAATTCCCAGGTTCAACAATAACATTTAAAATAATTTATGATAATCATTTTGTATCCAACTTTGATAAAATGTATCTAACCACTTAGACTATTATTGTTTCTTATGAGTAACCTTACTTAGCACCTACCCAGTTGTATCTTCAATGTTCATTAATGCCTTGATCACCAAAGGTAACTCATATTTCACTATGAAGAGGTAGCTTGACATAGCTGGAGGGAAAAAAATTATACCATTACAAGCGCAAAATGTGGCACGTGACACTAGAAGTAATGTGTCACCATTCTGTGATATACAAAGCAAGTCTACCCAAATCACCTTTAAAAAACTCTTACCTCCAATATTCTGCATTGTAATAGATCCAGAGGCTGCAAGCTTTCCAACCAATCCAAATGCCTTATGTCCCAACTGTTCATATAATAAAGACCCTATAATTTGAAGAACACGGAAGCATGAAGCGAGTATTTTATACAAGGAACAAAATCATGACAGGCATAATTGTTTTAGAAATACCAAGAATGCTACCATACCTCCTTCATTGGCAGTCTTCAAAAGGAGATGAACAGAATACAGGGAAAATATTGACACAAATGTCAAGAGAATTCTGAAGAGAGAAAGAGAAGGCGCAGGGTTATAAATGAGAGCAGCTCTATTAAAAGACAGGTCTTCTGGATTGTTATTTAAACATTAACTATGGAACCTGTCCTAATATTTCTTGTGCTAGACAGAATGTCCCCAATAATGACACTCTTCTGACTAGAGTGTCAACATATTCTCTTACCTGGTCCAACCAAAAAGCTTGCATCATGTCTCAGGTGATAATAGGTTCTACAGTACTGGTAAAAGCAGTGGTTTACCCACTGAACCAAACATGCAGAAAGATACTGGAAAGTCAAATTTTAAACTGGTAGAATTATGAGACTTATTAATTTGGTTTTGGCACCATAATAATTAGCTGCATACCTGCTACCTGTCTGCACTTTGAATAGTTTGTTTTACCTATAAAATGGTAATGCCTGCCAGGAAACCCAGCCTACAAGGTACTTTTGAAATCCAATTGATATAACACAAGTCAGAGAAGTAACCAATGTGACAATATATATTGCTCATCATGGTGTGGACTACAGGCCCAGCATTGTCACAAAGTTAGACAATGCCTGTGCTAGACAGAACAAGTAGGCTTATCAGTCCAACCGTCTGGGCTATCTCCTCCCTGGAACAGGGTGGGGGTGGGCTGTTAGAACAGAAAGGGACTCAAGGTTCCCTAATGTTTTCCTTTAGGGCACAGGTTCTCTCAAATTCCAGTTTTATTTTTCTTCCCCAGGGTAAGCCAAGAAAAAGATAAATTTCTCTTTAGTAAAAGGAACAACAAATCAAAATCAGGGAAACTCACAAAAAAACTCTGGAAACAAGACATATTTTTTTGATTCTGCAAAAGCAAACTGAATATAGCACCATATAAGGTCTGGCAAAGAAACTGATGTCTGTTAGTTAAACATAGCTGGTGACATCAAACAGTTCCTCTAATGCCAGAAGTTTTATGGGGTCTAATCTGAATGACACCATAACCTCACCTCTAAACTAAATTGGTTTAATCAAAAACAATTTTCAAAGTGTGCTAACAAATTCGGTCCTTTCTTTTACACTGAAATGACAATAGGAATGAAGAGACTTCAGAGCCTTCGAGGCCTCTCAATCTCAAGATAGATTCTACTCGATAAGGTTAACTAGAGTTGTTTAACTAGAACATGGCAGCCATATGGCCTTTGGTCCATTTACCTCCATACCTTGTAAAATACTGATGGATAAAAGCCTGACGTTAGCACTCTCAATACTGTTTAACCATAATTAAACACACAGAACCTATTAAAATATAAATAACTTCCAAAGTACAAGGCTAATATACCAGAATTGTGGTTTCACTTATGAAATGGAGATGCACTAGAACTCTACTTAAAAGCTGCCTCCAGTTTTCATGCTAACAGAAAGATTTTCAAACTGTTAACCATGATTCCATTCAATTTCCCCATTAAAAACTTTAAAACTTTTAAGCTGACAGAACCCTGTCATCCACTGCTCAAACTGTGCTTAACTTCAGCACGGAATTTCACAAAGCAGAGCTTTGCAAAGGTCTGCTTTTCTTTTCATGAACAGTCTACTCTGCTGGATAAAACAACTTGAATAGAAGACACCAGTCAGCTAACAAAAAGTGTATCTGTCACAAAGGGACAAATTCATGTTATATGCATGTGTCTATTTTTTTATCTACACAGCAAAATCACCCATCTTCCACCAAAATTGGCTTAGTCAGGAGCTCAAAGGTTCTTCTACCTAACAGCTATGACATAAACACCACTAAAAATATATGCTTAATTTTATTGTATGTATTTTTGTTTTGTGCTTTTTTCCTGGAAATAAGATCTGTACTTGTCTTTATATTCTCCAAGTGTCGGTGACCTCACAATGGTTAAGAACCACTATCTTCTATAGTTCCAAAATTCTATTCCTATACAGGAGTAAATAATTCTAACTTGACAACTAAGGAAAAAAACACTTAAAGCAAGTACTTATTAAAATAATTTTTTGCTACAGCATATGGCAACCACACATATCTGGAATATTAAAAAAAAACAAAACACGCATGGATTGCTTTTTGATTCCTTTTCTTAAAACAAACAGTTTGGCAAATACCACACCTTATACATTAAAAGAAAAGATAGTTGCTTTCCTTACATACACTAGGGCCACAGATCTGTGGAGAGAATATGTCAATTTACCAAAATGATTTGGAATGACTATACTCATTAATATTTTTTGCTTCCTATTTTGTCAGAACAAAATTTTTATCTATCCTAGATTTATCAATAGTTCCTTTAAAATATCCACCCCTGTTAAAATTTTGTCCTAATTGTTCCCATTGACTTAAAAGATGTTTGACTTAATTATCAGTTTTAATTGCTGGCTTATTTTTTCCCTATCTAATTGGCTTTCTTGATTATCATGCAAGCATACCAGAATAAAAATATTTTGATTTCTCATAGTTTAAATTTTAAGCAAATGATTTTCAAATCAGTTTCTGGAGCCAAAACACGTTGTATTATCATATTAACTGCCCTGCGTGGCAGACTCACTACTTACACATACTTACATAAAAAGAGCAATTCCAGTATTAGCCATGGCAAAAGAAAGCCCAAGGATTCCACTGCCCACAATCGCATTGCTCAGATTAAATACTGACATTCCAAAGGAAGTAGTACCTGGATGCTACATAGAGGGGAAACGATAACCAAACATATAACAACAATTAAATGGAGAAAACCAGCTTTGGGCAAGTTAGATTTGAAATCTAAAAGTAAAACTATTCTTTTACTCCATAAAGCCACAGAAACGCAAATTATTATTTTTAACTTACAAAGTCTGTTTCATACTTCTTTTTCCCCAAATTCGATTCAAGTAAAAAGTTCTGGTTTTCTGGATCTACATCTGCATAATGACTGCAAAAAGAAAAAAAACCAGAGTTATCTTCAGTTGGACTGAAATATACAACGGAATGCTTTAACATAAACCGGCCCTTTAGTTATCACACACCTTTATTTAAACGCATAAGTATTAAGTAGGAGTTGACTATCATGCCAGATATGGCCACTGCAGTAAGACAACCAGATACTCTTCCAGAGATCACTCTCCATATGCTACGGTAAATTAAAGCAACTAGAACCCCCACCCGCACAGCTGTTTAAAGAAAAAAAAAAAAAGACACGTCTCCCACCTTTTCAGGGCAGCTTGCTTGGTGGGGTAGGAGTAGTTGAAGTCGCTGTTGGAACTATAACTGCTGCTGTCCTCATCCGGGGAAATATTGAATCTTCCCATTTCGGCTTTCTTCATACTGGGCAACCAGGAGGAATCAGATGCTTCGAACAACACTGGACTCCTTTTGTCCTTTGCCGGGCGAGGGCCGGCGCGTGTGCCTGCTAAAGGTAGAGGCTGCGCGTCAGGACCCGCAGAGCCCGCCCAGGTCACGTGACGCCGCCTGGCGGCGCAGCGCGGGTGATTCATCCCCCCCCCCCCCCCCCCCCCCCGCGGCCAGGCGAGTGGAAAAGTACCAGCCGAGCGCGAGGGGCGGGGGCGCGCTGAGCCGCGGAAAAGTACAGACAGCCGAGCCGCGGAGAACAAAGATGGTCCCAACGCGGTGCCGTGCCTGCCCGGGTCCTGCGCCCTTCGGACTGCGAAGCCCATAAGCGGATTTTAGTATTTCACCCTCTCTGTGATCCCAAGTCTGAGGGAGTGGTGCAGGAGCTCTGTTGCCTTACCCCCACAGCCTCTCCGGTCGCGCACAGGATAGGCACGCCGGACACTCAGCCCACCCAGGCACGGGCTAGGTGTGCATGCCGCCCAGGCGCACAGCTCCCCGTCCCTAGCGTTTGCAGCCGTGGTGTCGCGTAACTCGTCCTTTCATGCGCGGAGCCACGGATGGGGAAATGCCTCTGCGGCACTTAAGCCCACTCGAGGGGGGCGGAAAGGGCTGACAGAAGTTCTCCATCCAGAAGGGGAGAACGCCCGTTCCCAGGAGCGCCGCGGGTTTGTTTACACGCGCACGCCCGTGCCCTCGGGCACATTCGTCCACTGGCATTTGGCCGGCAAGCGCTTCGCCCCGCCTGCCCCTCCTGTGCCGGGAAAGAAAACTGATGCAATATCGATCGCCGATTGTCAAACGTCCTCGGCTCGTCTTCCCCAATCGTGGCCTCTGCTATACTAAAAGCCCGAACCCACCTCCGCGCCTTCAAATTCCAGACCCCTTGGATTTAATTTTTTTTTTCTTATTGATGCAAATCAGTCACAAGACTTGCCGCAGCGGAGACTCGGGTCGGGGTGGCTCCCCTCCCCCTAACGGGAGAATGCGGTTTCGCCCCCGGCAGGTTCGCGGCCCCCGCACCGCACACCTCCCCTGCCCGAAGGAGGGCGGAGACAACCCCCCACCCCCCCCACCCCCCGCCTCCCGTGGGCCGGGGTCTAAAGCTAACCCCGTCAACCTCAATCGCCAGTCTAGGGAGTAAACGACCCCCGCAGCCGCCTTCCCGCTGCGGCCCCTCCTGGATGCCCCTCCCCCACTCCCGCCGAGGCCTTCAGCCCGTGCAGACACCCCCCCAAGCTGTTACCTCGGTGGTCTCCGCTCCTGAATCCCGGAATGTCACAAAAACACCTTCGGTGGATTTTTCTCAAAAAATCGTAAATAAAACAAAACAAAACAAAAATTCAACAAAAGGCAGGAAAAAATTTTTAATAAAAAAAGGAAATGGCAAGTTGCCCCTCAATCGCCCGGCGTCCGCCGTCTCAAGGGAAAGACTCAAGTGTACGAGAACGCGTGGTCGGGATGCTGGCTGTAGTACAAGGTCGGGCGCTCGGATACAGCGACGTCGCGCGGCTCTCGAACAGCACCGAGACCAGCGGGTTATAGCGGCCACCCCGGACGCGTCAGTGGGCGGGGCCCGGCCTCGGGGTGCCTTCTCTTTGTGTATCAACACCACCTGGGCTCCGCCCCCAGCCCGCCGGGGCCCTCAGGACCCGCCCCTGCTCATACTCGCGCTCCTCCCCTCTTGGCGGACACAGGCTCCCCGCCCCGCCCCGCCCCGCCCCGCCCCGCCCGCTGGAATCCCCCACCCTCCCGGAATGCCAAATTTTACCCTCTCTAGTTCCCTGGTCACCCTGGGAAGATACCCACCCCCCACCCCCGCCCATGCCTCCCTGTTCATTTCAGCCAAGATTGGTGCCCAACATATGCAGTTGTCTTTAAGAAGCCTTCAGATTTTCTTCGATCCATGTTACCAGCAGTCTGTTTCCTATTCAAGGCATTTTGGGGACACAGTCCGCCCACCCAACCCTTTCCCGCGTGTTATTTTTTTTGATTTACAAGGGGGTTTTCTCAGGCAAACTTGGGCTAACGGGGCAACGTTGTCTCCATGGTCGGTTTCTGTTTTCGTTGTTTCTTCTCCATCTAGAGCTGCTTTCACTCTTAAACACTAGCCCAATTAGGTGGGTTGGCAGCTCTGTTTTGGGATATTCTTTATGAAAGAACATGGAAAACCCTACCAGGGGAAAAGCTACAACCTGAACAGCCAGACTTCTTGATAGGGGACCACGGTGGGGCCTCCGGTTGGGGGGACCTGCTCTTTTAAGGAGGTTGTAGGAGTCCTCTGTTTTTACTTCGTAGACACATTTCACTCATTCCACCACCTCCACCCTAATTTGAGAGCACTTCTCGCCCTCTGCGCCTTTCTTTCCTTCTAGTTACAAAAGCGCTGCCTCCGTTGGAATGCTGGTCCGTGAGATTCCCAAGCCTGATCCTTTCCTGTCGTGATGTGGTCTCGCTGAGCCAGGCATCTAGGGGGCCCCTTTGCTGTGAAATGCTCAGTGCCGGAAAGGCAGGATCAGTCCTTTGCTGGAAACAAAAGGCCCCTTATGAGAGATAAATGTTTGTTGGATGAATGAATAAACAAACGAGTTTGACCTACTGCTCTCCTCCTTTTGGAGACGTGGGAGAGGATTGGGCAGGGCATAGAGGAAAGCGTTGGGTGTGATCACATTTTTTGCTTTCAATGTTTTCCTGAGGAAATCTGTACAACTGTCTATTTCCGTGGCACGTGAGGCTGCAAGTGCCTTGGTCCTGCACCAGTGTTCGTGATTGACAAGGGAGGACCCCGTTTCCCCTTTACACCCCTGTTCTCCACCCCTTCTACTGTCAGACAAGTCTCAGCTAAACAATAGGCTTTCTAGCTTTAGTGCCCAACTTCCCCTCACCGTCACTCAAGCCTTCGTTATTGAACCTCAGGAAAGCCTCCCTCCTCTTTTATCCCTTCCTCCTCACCCCTCTTTTTGCAGGTACTATTTTCTAAAACCATGTGGTACAGGATATTTTTTAATTCTGTATTGTCTTGTACTCAAAATTGTTCAAGTTTGTTTCTAATTTTTTCCCCAGTTAGACTGTGAACCCCCTGAAGGCAGGTTTGGCATCGCACTTAATCGGGGCTGAAAAAACTTAACTTCCACATACATCCCTTAGTAACACCAATCAACTCTTCTTGTCAGGAAAGCGATCTTAATGGTGGGTTAGAGAGCACTTCCTGGAAGTTCCTTTTAATCACGTTTTAACTGATAAAAATCAAAA
This sequence comes from Saccopteryx leptura, assembly GCF_036850995.1. Lineage (NCBI taxonomy): Eukaryota > Metazoa > Chordata > Mammalia > Chiroptera > Emballonuridae > Saccopteryx > Saccopteryx leptura. The sequence continues at coordinate 147,864,186 of NC_089504.1, forward strand.
GGTCTAAAATAACTTTGTCATCCATGGGAGTCCCCTGCCCAGTCTGAGGTGCTAAGGAAGCCCTCAGGATTGGTGGTTATGGGTAATGGTTGACAAGTCTTACTCTCACTAGCTCTCTTGTCCTTGGGACTTTTGGTAGTTTGTATTGGAACACATAGTTAAGAGGACTTGTAAACTCAGGATGTGTGTGTGTGTGTGTGTGTGTGTGTGTGTGTGTGTTGGGGGGGGCTGTAATCTTGTTCTTACCTCTGTATGATGAAAACTTGAACAGTAAATGACAAAAACAGAGCAGAAGGCATTGAAATGTCTTTTTTTCTTTTTAATCAAGTGAGAGGCAGAGAGGCAGAGAGACAGACTTCCACATGCACCCTGCCGGGAGGGGATCCACCCATAACCCCTTCTGAGCCTGGTGCTTTGACCACCTAGGGATGCTGCTTGGCAACTGAGCTATTTTTAGCACCTGAGGCAGGCATGGAGCCATCCTCAGCCCCTGTCAACTTGCTCATTCAAGCCATGGCTGCAGGAAAGGATGAGAGAGAGAGAGAGAGAGAGAGAGAAGAGAGAGAGAGAAAGAGAGAGAGAGAGAGAAAGAGGAGAGGGGTAGAGAAGCAGATGGTCACTTCTGTGTGCCCTGCCTGGGAATCAAACCTGAGACTGCCACACTCCCAGCTGATGCTCTATTGCTGAGTCAACTGGCCACAGCAAAATGTCTTTCTCTAATACTAGTTTGATTCGTGCTTTCAAAAGTCAATCTGAGGCATATCTGCTAACTCAATGGCTTCCAATTGAAGCCTGATGTGGTTGGGTTTTTGCTGTTATGCTTTTGGCTACAATGCATGGGACATAAGGCCCTTACCCACTTTTTGACAGAATGTACCACCAAATGCTTGTTGGTCAGAAGTGTTACAATTTTGCTTTATGTCTAAGCTAATATATATTTTAGAAGAACAGCATTTTTCAAACTACAGAATGAGACCCAGTGGTAGATAGTGATGAATTCAGTGGATTACCATGAACTTTTTTTTTTTTCTTTTTCTTTACAGGGACAGAGAGAGAGATAGATAGGGACAGACAGGAACAGAGAGAGATGAGAAGCATCAATCATCAGTTTTTCGTTGTGACACCTTAGTTGTTCATTGATTGCTTTCTCATATGTGCCCTGACCGCGGGCCTTCAGCAGACCGAGTAACCCCTTGCTTGAGCCAGCGACCTTGGGTCTAAGCTGGTGAACATTTTTTTTTATTTTGCTCAAGCCAGATGAGCTCGCGCTCAAGCTGGCAACCTCGGGGTCTCGAACCTGGATCCTCAGCATCCCAGTCCAACACTCTATCCACTGCGCCACCACCTGCCTGGTCAGGCACTTTTTTATAGTTTTTAAAAAATGTTTATTTTATTGAATTTAGAGAGAGGAAGGGAGAGAGCAGGAGAGAGACAGGAACACCTGTTCCTATGTGTGCCCTGACCCTCTGGGGCACCAGCAACCTCAGCATTTCAGGACAATGCTCAATCAACCAAGCTATCCAGCCAGGTTATGAGCTTTTTTTCTTTAATGTATAGAATTTAAAATATCAATATGCCATCTATGGTAATGCTAATTCTGTAAAACTTTAATTTTATCATGAGTACAGATGTATATATTCTGAGTTATGGTATAAAAATTACTTCTTACTATGGGTTAGGATCAAAGAATTATGATAACTACTGAGAACAAACCTAAGAAAAATAATCACAAATAACAGTTGCCAACTCTAAATTTTCAGGAATGTATTGAAAAGTAGGTCGTTAGAAATTTTCCTGGGGCAGATCATTATCTTCTGTAGAATTGTTTGACTGTTACCACCTGATAAAATAGAGTGGTTTTAGCCTGATCTGTGGTGGCTCAGTGGGTAAAAGCATCGACCTGGAACATTGAGGTCACCAGTTCGAAACCCCGGGCTTGCCTGGTCAAGGCACATATGGGAGTGGATGCTGTCTGCTCCTCCCCAGCCCCTTCTCTCTGTCTGTCTGTCTGTCTCTCTCTGTCTCCTCTCTCTCTAAAAAAAAAAAAAAAAAAATAGAGTGGTTTTGTTTCCTGGGGGCTATACCAAGTCCAGTGGACCTTCCCAACTTGTTAAATAGATGGTCTTTAGGATGATTCTCAAAATTCTATTTATCCAACATCTCAATTTCCCTGAAGTGGGCTTAAATTTGCTTCTCTCTACCCCCCATTTCCACCCAGATAGTTATGTTCTCAGATTGGCTTTTACGTTTTCTTTGATCTGGTCCTCACCTATATTTTCCACCTTTATCCCTCATTATTCCTTGTGGTAGCCAGCTTCTAAGATGGCTCCTAAGGAATCCCACCTCCTGGTACCCATGCACATTTCTAATCCCCTCTTCTTGATTACAGGTTGGTCCTAGTGATGTTATTCTGTTAAGCAAAAGTGATGGCATGTGACTTCTAAGATTAGGTTACAAAAAGACTCTGGCTTCCATCTTGCTCTCTCTTGCTCTCTTCATCATTTGCATTGAGGGAAACCAGCTATCATCCTGTGAATTGTCCTATGGAGAGGGCCATGAGGCAAGGAACTGATGACTCTGGCAATAGGCAGGGAGAACCTCAGGGTTACCCACAGTTACATGAATAAGTCTAGAAATCGACCTTGCCCAATTGAACCTTGAGATGACTGCAGCCCAAGCTAAGCCCAGCCTGAGTTCCTGATCTATGGAACTAAGTAATAATAAATGTTTGTTATCTTAGGCTACCAAGTTTTGGCATAGTTTATTACTCAGCCATAGGAAACTAATACATTCCTCTTCATATACCCTATGCTTTTGCCAAAATGTATTGCTCAGTGCTTTCAGTACAAAGCATTTCCCAATCAAACTGGTCCCATTGCTTGGAGCATTCATACATTCTCTTCCCTGACATTACTATAAATCTAAACTCTGCCTTTCCTTTAAAGCTCTGCTTAAATACTACACCTTTCATTAATTTTTCTTTATTTGATGCTCCCATTAGAAACTGATCTTATTTTACTTTGAACTTGGTGCTTTATAAGTATCTTTTTGTGGCACTACTTTTTGTGTTGTCTGTTTACTAGATTTTGTGTTAGAGTCTTTTCAGAGTAAAAGACCTAGTCTCTTGTATAAAAAGAAGGTACCTTGTCAGTACCTGAATGAATTACGATAAATATGTCTTTCTTTATAGTACCTATCACCACATGAGTTATATATTTATTTGTTTTTGTTTTGTTTTGTTTTTTGTATTTTTCTGAAGTGAGAAGCAGAGAGGCAGAGAGAGAGAGACTCCGCATGCGCCGTCTGGGATCCACCTGGCATGCCCACCAAGGGGCGATCCACTGTGTGAGGTTGGTTGGCAATAGGGGAGGTCACGTGAGGAACCAGACCTGGGAACTTTGGCTGGAACTGCCCACACCCATGCGTGCCAAAAGAAACATCCCAGGAGTCCTTTGGAAAAGAGCAACTGTCTGTCAGCCAATGTCATTTCGCCAGGTCATATTAACCCGACCACCCTACAGATGCTATAAATTACCCCCATGTGGTGCCCCCCCCCTGCTACTTCTTTGGCCTCTGTCCCCTGAACCACAGAACATCATCTGGGAAGCTCTGTACTAAATAAAGCTTTGCTATTCCACACTTCGTGGCTATGCCCTTCCTTCTTCCTCGGTGGGGAAAAATACCTTACATTCTGACCATCTGGGGTGTTGCTCTGTTGCAACGGAAGCCATTCTAGTGCCCAAGGTGGAGGCCATGGAGCCATTCACAGCACCGAGGCCAACTTTGCTCCAATGGAGGCTTGGCTGTGGGAGAGGAAGAGAGAGACAGAGAGAAAGGAGAGGGGGAAGGGTGGAGAAGCAGATGGGCACTTTTCCTGTGTGTCCTGGCTGGGAATCAACTCAAACCCAGGACATCCACATGCCCAGCCGATGCTTTACCACTGAGCCAACCGGCCAAGGCTATATTTACTTGTTTATTCTTAGCCTTTCTTATTAGAATGTAGGCTCCATGAGGGCAGGATTTAATCTGTTTTGATCACTGTTACCTCCAGCACCTAAAAAAATGCCTGATAATATATTGCAGGAATAAATACTTTTGAGTTTCTCTAGGACCAGGTGAAAACACACAATCTAAAACAGTTTATAACCCTCTCACCCCCCCATTCAAAAGTAAAGCATACCTAGGAAACCTTTTGTAAGCTATTATGACTTAAAGCAAAGATTCAATTGCCATTAACTTATATGCTGGTGATGAATGTAGTTCCCAGGGAAGGGGCTTTTGGGTGCCACTCTTGCTGCTTGGGGTGTGTAATTTATCTACCAAAACTGTTCATTTAATTTTTACAATTAAAACATTGTAAAATTTACAATTTAACACCACCATTCACGAAAGAGTTCAGGGCCCGGTCTAAAAAGTCATCGTAAACTTTTCTTTTCCTCAAATATTTAGTTGATTAAAAAGTCTCAAGGGATGTGCCTTCAAATATATTCAGAATCTTGCCACTTTTCACCATCTCCACTTCTCTGGTCTAATGCAAGTGACTGTCACCTCTCTCCTGGATCAATGCAAAAAGCTACAACCTAACTTGTCTCTGGACTTCCATACATGGTGCTCACAGTCCATTCTCCACTCAACTGTCTGAGTAAATCAAATCCCTTTGTTAAAGACATAATCTCTTTGTTTTACCTCTTTGTTAAAGAGATAAACTATTTCCCTTACCTAAAGCCCTCCAGTGCCTTCTAACTGCAACCAGCCTTTGCTGGTTGTGTCCTTGCCTACCTCCTCAAACCTCATCTGCCACCACTCTTGTCCATTTCACCATAAACTAGCCACACTGATCTTCCTTCTGTTCCCCAAACACTTTCACTTATTTCCTTTACAGGGCTCTTTGTTTGCTGTTTCTTCTACCTGGAAATCTCCTTACCTGTATCTTTGCATAGATGCCTTCTCATCACTTAGGTCTCAAATGTCACCTCCTCAAAAAAAAAAAAAAAAAAATCTTCATTGACCATCTCAGCAAAAGTTGCCCCTTCCATGCATTTCCTCATTATCCTATTAAACTAAAAAAAAAATTCCCATTAATTTGGGAGGGAGGGAGGGAAGGAGAGAGGGAGAGAAAGAAAAAGAAGGAGAGAGGGAGGGGGGCATCAACTCATTGTTCCAATTAGTTGTTCTACTTAGTTGTGTACTCCTTGGCTGCTTCTTGTATGTGCCCTGACCAGGGACTGAACCTGCACCTCAGTGTGCTGGGACAATATTCTATTCACTGAGCCATCTAGCCAGAACCTTACATTTCCCCCCCACACACTGGTTGTTTGTTGCTTTATTTGTTTATTTATGTATTTATTTATTTTTTACAGGGACAGAGAGAGGAATAGATAGGGACAGACAGACAGGAATGGAGAGAGATGAGAAGCATTAATCATCAGTTTTTCATTGCGATACCTTAGTTGTCCATTGATTACTTTTTCATATGTGCCCTGACCATGAGCCTTTAGCAGACCGAGTAACCCCTTGCTCAAGCCAGCGACCTTGAGTCCAAGCTGGTGAGCTTTTTGCTCAAGCCAGATGAGCCTGCGCTCAAGCTGGTGACCTCGGGGTCTCGAACCTGGGTCTTCTGCATCCCAGTTTGACACTCTATCCACAGCGCCACCACCTGGTCAGGCCGAACCTTACATTTTTTATTACATTTTTTCATGATGTGAAAATATTTTATTATTCTTATTCTTATTTTAAGTGGTAGGAGGGAGATAATGAAACAGACTCCCACATGCACCCAACTGGGATCCATGCAGCAACCCCTGTCTGGGGCCAATGATTGAATCAATGGAGCTATTTTTAGCACCTGAGGCGGATGCACTGGGACCAACTGAGCTATCCTCAGCACCCTGGCCAATGTTAGAACCAACAAAGCCACTGGCTGCAGGAGAAGAAGAGGAGAGAAAGGGGAGAGAGAGGGAGAGAAAAGCAGATAGTCACCTGTTATGTGTGCCCTAACCAGGAATTGAACCTGGGACATCCATACATGGAGCAATGCTCTATCCACTTAGCAACAGGCCAGGGCCAGAAACATATTATTTAATCTTTATTTCTTGGCCTGTGATTTACTTCCCTTTCCTGAATCTCCCAAATCCCTTTCCAGAATGTTAACTCCTAGAGAAGTCTTTTGTTTGGCTTACCATTGAATCTTTAGTGCCTAGAACAGTGCCTGATATAGAGGAGTTAATTTAACTGAATGAGTATATTTAACTTTATCCCTCAGTGCCTAGCACTTAATACATTGAATAAACATCTGTTGCAATTGCTTAATTGTAGAAAAGGACAGGTTTTCTTAAGCCCAGTCTTCCATAAACCACAAGCATGAGAACTGATTCTAAGACTTGCTTCCTTATAGCTTATTCCCTAATTAATATGAGCTTTTGCTATGTACATAGCCTGACTTTATTATTCAGATTGTGTTATTCACAATTCAAGTATAGACACTGATATTATGGAGAAATAATGAAATTCTACCATCCCACCCTGCCCCTCTTCAAACCACACTCTTCCCTTTATTCCAACGACTTCCATATTTTCTAAGTATTAATTTCTCCAAAGTTTTTCAATAAATTTCTTTCTCTACTTTGTTTTCTTCTTATTGTATTATTCTTGGGATCATGGTTAGTAGGTACTCAAAAAAAGAAAGGTTGTATTTTGTCCTTATAAGACAGCTCCTGAGCCCAAAGCAATAGTGTTAAAACTCTGTGAGCACCCTGGCAACTTTGTCATATTTTTTCTGGTGTTGAAGGATAGTCAGTCAGGTAGCAACTGCTGTGCAACAAATTATCCTAAAACATAGTGGCTGAAACTCTTAAAAGTGAAAGATAAAAAAATTCAAGAGCAGTTCAGTTGTGTGTTTTGGTCAGCTGACAGCTATGTCTGTAATTATCCAATGGCTAACTGGGGCTGGAAGATGCTGGCCAGTTGGTGCTGGCCAGTTGGTTCTTCTTCAAGAAGCCTTCTCTACTAGACTGATTTTGTGCCTTACAACATGGCAGCTGGCTTATTTATCCTGGAGCAAGTGATCCAAGAGAGATCAACACAGAAGCTTATAAACAGCCTCAGAAGTCCCACTTATTATTTCCACCACATTCTGTTAGCCACAAAGTCAAGCCCCAATTCAATGTTGAAAGGGACTCTACAAAGACTTGAATACTAGGAGGTGAGACTCTTTGGGAGCCATCTGGAGGGCTGGTTACTATAGAGAGGCTCTCAGCAGCAAACTTTTTATTGCAAGAATCACAATATGCAATTAAAAGTGGCTTAAATAATGATACGTCCTATCTCATCTAATAAGAAGTTTACATGAAGGACAGTCCTAGGGTTAGTTCTTGGCCTTGATAGTCTTTTTTAAAATTTTTTTTATTGCCTGACCAGGCGGTGGAGCAGTGGATAGAGCATTGGACTGGGATGCGGAGGACCCAGGTTCAAGACCCTGAGGTCACCAGCTTGAGCACAGGCTCATCTGGTATGAGCAAAGCTCACCAGCTTGGACCCAAGGTCGCTGGCTCGAGCAAGGGGTCACTCAGTCTGCTGTAGCCCCACGGTCAAGGCATATATGAGAAAGCAATCAAAGAACAACTAAGGTGTCGCAACGAAAAACTAATGATTGATGTTTCTCATCTCTCTCCATTCCTGTCTGTCTGTCCCTATTTATCCCTTTCTCTGACTCTCGCTCTGTCTCTGTAAAAAAAAAAAAAAAAAAAAAAAAAAAAAAATTTATTTTTGATCATCTCTTTAAAGACTAAGAGCTCACTATCTTTTCACTCTGACACCTTTGGCATGCTGGAAATGTCTTCTCCCAGGGACACATGTTGGATGCAGTAGTTTCAGGGGTCGTATAAAGAGGACCACATCCACTGAAAAAGAAAGGAATGTCAATTCTGTAAGTTAATTTTATTACAAAAGAAAATATTTCCTGGAAATACTGTTTAGATTTCTCATACCCTATTGGCCAGAATTAGGTAACATAGTCATGCATAAAGACATTATATTGTGAAGCTAGATTTGTAAGCATCAGTGTTGTTTAAGGGCACTCTTCATTTCTCATCCAGAAAAAGAAAATTTTGGTACCCAGAGAAACTCAATCTTAAAAGAAATTTAAAAAAATATTTAGATAGTTTTACATTTTAGTATAACCATATTCAATTCTGTCGGGATTGTAGAATTTCTCAAACTGTCACTATTCTGTTTCTCTCATCTCCTTTCCAAATTAAGGGGAGAGGAATGGTTTGACTAAAGACCTTCTGTGGTATTTTCCCATTGGCCTTTTCATGTGACTCTGGAATGGTCCATATTGCTAAGTGTGAAATAAACTAATAAATGTGAACAAAACAATGTCAGAAAGATGAATTTATTGACCATGGTTCTTTCACTGGGTAGAATGGCACCTGCTAATCAGCAAGAAGTGTCTTGGAAAGGGAAATGTGAAAAGAAAATCACAGATGTAAGTTCTCACATACATGCGTACTGGTTATTAACAATATACCAAGGTTATACTAAGGATCAAGAATTAAACTAGAAAACAAGATGTGTGTATACTTAGTAAAGAAAAGATTTACATGTTTTACTCAGTAATATACTAGACTCCATTCTTTTGGAAAATTAGAATTTTCAAACTCTTACAATTTTAAAACCTTTATTTTTATGCTTTTTAATTATTAGGGATCTCCTAACTTGTCCAAAGAAATGATAAGTGACAAAATGATGTGTTCTACTGAAAATACTCTAATGTAAGGCCACAGTGGACTTACATTCCTGGCTTTCAGTTTCCTGATCTTTCTTTGCCCAGGGCTAAGATACTGAAATAGGAGTTTATTTAAACTAACACACATGCAATTCTGGTTCTTAGATGGAAAGTATTTTAATATCTGGGTTTGGTTCTGGGATCTTAACTGAGCTAAAACTCCTACTGTTTTGGTAAAAATCTTTGGCATCTTGTGTCTGCTTAAGATACGTGCATTCAGTTCCAAGTCACCTCATTTTGAGACACCTGGCACTAATACCACTTTTCAATGCCCCTCCCCATCCAGTGATGCCCACCAGAATGGACAGTCCAAAACCAACCTGTCCTCAAGCCAGTGGTTCTCAAACTTTTTGAAGTCAGGATGTATTTAAAATCCTACAAATAATTGTAGGTGCACTATATACAAATTTCTGAGAAATATGTTATAATAATTAAGTCAGATATTCAAGAAAAATAATATAAAGTCCAAGCGTGCTTTTATGGTAATTAAATGAAATAAATACAACAAAATTAAATTTATTCTGACATTAAAAAACATTTTTGTGTTGCTTTTTTTAGTTATGCTTTTTAGAATTTGTAAAAAAGAGGGGTTAAAAAATAAATAAAACAACAAACATGTTATCTTTTTATATATATAGATACATCTTAGTAAAATTTAGTAAATTGGGCAGGTCCCGGAGCAAATGTATTAAGTTTTTTCATTCTTGTGTTTATGAGAAACATGAGCCTGATGTGTCCTAGCGATTTCTGCAATGTTTGGGCATATATTTGAAAGGCAAACTGTCATTTTCTCCTCAATACATTGAAGAATTCCTCTTTTTTTTTTCCTCTTAATTGTGTTGAGGGTAGACAATCCTAATTTACATAAATAGGATGTTGAAAATTGTAGTAAAATGTTCAAAGCTTTTTTTTAGATATTGCCACATATTCTTCTTTTATAGAAATCCAAAAGGCTTCAAGAGACAATTCCTATTTAATCATTAATCCAAAACCTCCACCATACATATCATCTTAACTTTACACCAAACAAAGGATAGAAGAAACTTGCCTCCAGTCTTTCTGGGGAACATGGAGGGTAGTGTAAACAATCCAGCACCACAGCTTAACAGCCTTTTGCAACCTAATCAGGCAAATGAGGTGGGGAGTTGGGTAGACTGTCAGTTTGCAGCCAATTCCCCACACCTCTGTTCCCCGAAAATCTAAACTCCAAAAACTCTGTTGGTTTTTTGGTCCCCAACAGGCACATATTTCTCTGGAATACCATAGGGCGCACCTGGAAATCTTCTAGGGCACACCAGTGCGCCCTGGTGCACACTGAGAACCACTGTCTCAAGCTGTTAAATGTGTGTGTGTGTTTAGGAGAACTGTGTGCATAACACACCCTTTTGAGTGAAATAATGTCGTTGTATAGCCATTTGTCACTCTTAGGTGGATGAGGTCAACAAACTCCCCAAAGTTGCTGTCTCAGAAATAAATTTCATTTGTGGTTGGAAAAACTAAGTGAGAAATGTTACGGGATAGGGAATATAACATTTTTTTTGGTGGTTAAGTGGGGTAACTAAAAGACAACTGGGCTGGGCACATGCCTTGTTTGAACCACGACGCAGTGCGTTCCAGGAATGGAAGACACGACGTCTACGGGAACCGCGCTCCCCTTTGTCCGGCACTCCAGCAGGAGGTGCGGGGGTACCCGTGTCAGTCTGCTCCTGGGCAGGGGAAAGGGAGCTGAGTGGGCCGGGCGCCTCAGAGGCGATGGTGGAGGCGCCAGGACGCCGCTCCTCGCCTCTCAGGATGCCAGCCGGCTACACGCAAGGTCGGAGGCAAGGCCGCGGGGCAGCTCGGAGCTCCAGGGAGAGGCGCGAAGGAAGCAAGGGCAGCCGGCCGGAGGACGAGCGGCTCCAGCGGCGCCAGCTTCAGGCGCTGTAGAGTTAGGGGCGTGTGCAGTCTCCCCCGGGGGAGAAAGGAACCTCCGCAGCGGCTGCGCCCAGTCCGAGCCCGCCGGAAGGCGAGGGCGGGGGAAAGGGGGAGCGGGGGGGGGGGGGGGGGGGGGGGGGAGGGGCGGGGGCGGGGCGGGAGGGTGAGGAAGTGGGCAGGGCCTCCGGCGCGCAGCCTCAGTGTATCTCCGGAAATTTCCACTAAGTCGCGGAGGAGCAGCCAGCCCCTGCGCCCGCGGGGCTCACGTGACGGTGATTCACAGCGCGCCGCCCCTCGAGCCCCGGGGCGGGCAGACGAGGAGGTGAGAGAAGAGGCGTGGAGGCGGGAAAGAGGAGGGGATGATGGGAGAGGGGAAGGGAGGCAGGCGAGAAAAGCAGGAGGGAGACCGGGGGGAGCGGCAGCGCGGCCTCTTATTTGGGTCCCGCAGTACGGGAACAGAGTCCCTGCCAACATCCCTGTCCTCTAGCCTAGCTAGCTGGGAGGCTGCCAAATGTGTGCCCCACGCTCGCTCGCGACGTGGAAAACCTAGAAAGTCCTGAAATGTCAAGGCTTATCCTGGGTTCTTTGAGAAAAGCCGCCCCAGGACCTGCAGGGCCCCAGGAGTCTTCGGGAGCGCTCCACGCCACGTAGGGGTTCCCTGCGCGGAGACTGCAGTCTGGGGGACAGTCACGCCTGCTTGGCATCGGTCCGTGCTCGTGTACGTGGCTCCTGACGTGGAGAACTGCGACTGTGGAAAGCGTACACGGGAGGGAGGGACAAAGAAGGAAGAGGCCTTGGGCTGTTCCTGTGCCCGAAAGGCCCAAAGGCTGATTCAACCCCATACCCCACAAGGAAACCCTGGAGGCTTCAGTGAACTTACTTGTCGTGCAGTTGGTTCCAGAAGGTTCCCCGCGAAGACTTGGAAACCGGAATATCAGAGAGGACCTCTTCTGTGTTGAGTAGATTGTACACAAACACTCGGCCCATATCTCTCTGTTCTTGTAAATAAACATTTACGTATAACAGTAGTCCGACTGTTTAATCTCTCATGTCCTTTAGGTTCTTTTTGGTAATTGTGACTTTTTCCTTAAGTCATTCCATCAAAGTCTTGGAAGCAAATTAAAAAAATATATACAAGCAGGAATTAGAAAGTTAAGATCTTTGTTTACGAAGCACGTTGCCCAGGAGAAACAGCAGGTTGCTCTGTTCAGGTTTCCTACCAGTCTCTGCTGGGGGCCTTTTTCCTTTCATTCCCTTCTTGTGGCAAATGATGAGACTAGGGAATGCAACTATACCTCCCTGATGTCCCTTATTTTCTGCATTTTTAAAAAAAGATTGTATTTATTGATTTTATTGCGGGGTAGGGGAGGAAGAAGTATCAACTCGGTTGCTTCACTTTAGTTGTTTATATGTTGCTTTATTGTATGTATTTTGACCTGGCAAACCCCAGGTTTTGAATGAGTGACCTTAGTAGACCTCAGTAGTCCAGGTGGAGGCTCTATCCACTGCACCACTACAGGTGCAACATTGCTTTCACCTTTGACTTAACTATTTGTATTGTTTTCTTATGGGTTTCTGCAATTAGAATTAATATAGTTAGTAAGAAGAGCTAATACTGTATGCTTGTAGTGGTTGGGCCAGGCACTATTTGAAGTTGTTTACGTGAATATTCAGTGATTAGCAACTGTGTGAGGTTGAGGCTATGATAATCCTATTATCTTCTTTACCTCATTCCTTAGAGATAAGGAAATTGAAACTTGTTTAGATAACACCTAAGACCATCCAGCCTGTTAGTTGGAGGAAGTGGAATTTGAACCCAGGCTTTAGGAGGTAAATCCCAGGCTATGTCACTATGCTATAGAAATTTCCTATTAATAAGGTGACTGTAAAGCCAGTAGCCATGGCCACCATCACAGCCACCTGGCCTGTGCAGGTTCCCATTGGATTCGGACAGTCAGTAATGAAACAACGGAGCCAAGAACTGGTGGGCCATTAGCTTTAATCCTAGCTTGCACCTGGCGGGCAAGAAATACACACAGTGGGAAAATACTTCCCTTTCCATTCAGGGCTCCTGTAAAGCCAGTAGCCTCGGCCAGCATCATAGCCGCCTGGCCCATGCAGGTTCGCAATAGATTAGGACAGACAGTAATGAAACAATGGAGCCAAGAACTGGTGGGCCATTAGCTTTAATCCTAGCTTGTACCTGGCGGGCAAGTAAAAACACACACTGGGCTCCAAAACCCACTCATTCAGTGCTCACAAAGCTACTGACTTATTCGAGTTTCCTAGAATCAAAGGTTTCTAGCTCACCGGACTTACTCACCTCTGTTCCCCATCTCCTTCCTTCTCCCTGCACAAACTCTGCACAAACTGGCTTCTCCTTCAGCACCCACCATCTTGGCTGCTTCTCCCCTCCTCTACATGGCCTTTCTCTGCTCTCCTCTCTAATGCTAATCTCAGGAACTGAGAGAGCAAGCTCCTGGTCTGCCCCCATTTTATAGTGTAGAAATCAAAACCTTCAATCCAATATACAAACAAGGAAGTCTCTGATACAAAGTCACTTATCTGAGGCATAATGGGATTCCTCATGAGAGTGCACCACCCCACATCAAAAAGGGTGGGAAAGGCTTAGTCCCAAAACCAAGCCCCAGGCTACAAGGATCCTGCCTGCCCACAGCCCGCCCCAACACACATTAATATAATTGCGCCCATTCCAAGCAAGAAGGGCAACTAATATCACCTGGGCAATGGGCTTCCATGTGGGCAGCGCCATCTTTAACAAAGTGAGCATAATATATATTTTTTATCTGCCCAACAAATGTTCAGCTGTGCAACAGGGTATTATAAGTGCCCGTAGTAATGTTCATTCTATCCAGAGGTGAAAAAAATTTGATGGAACTATGCTTGTAATATTTATTCATTTCATAAAACTCATTTTACCTTTGATGAACTACTACATTTTAATTAGGCTATTAGTCTAATTGGCCAACTTCTAAAGAAATGGGATCTTACTCCTACAGTGAAAAGATGGTTAAGAATAAGTCACACAGTGGATGATGCTCAGATAAAAGCGAAGAAGCTTGCAAGTGAGGATGCCAATAAAGAAGAAATATGGAAATATCTTTACTATTTTATTGTTTTTTTCAGGTATTTAATATTTTTTCATTAATATTTAAAAAATTTCTTATAATCTAGTTTTGTATACCTCTTTTATTGTTCTTATTTAAGTATTAAATGCGTGAAATAACTAATAAACTACCTTTTGGTATATCTTTTTTTTTATACTTAAAACGGTCATGCCTGACTGGGCAGTGGCGCAGTGGATAGAGCGTCGGACTGGGATGCGGAGGACCCAGGTTCTAGACCCCGAAGTTGCCAGCTTGAGCGCGGGCTCATCTGGTTTGAGCGGCGCTCACCAGCTTGGACCCAAGGTCGCTGGCTCAATTGAGCAAGGGGCTGCTTGGTCTACTGAAGACCCACGGTCAAGGCACATAGGAGAGGGCAATCGATGAATAGCTAGGGTGTCGCAACGAAAGACTGATGGTTGATGCTTCTCATCTCTCTCCGTTCCTGTCTGTCTATCCCTCTCTCTGACTCTCTCTGTCTGTAATAAATAAATAAATAAATAAATAAATAAATACATACATACTAACAGAAGTTAAAAAAAAAAAGATTAATAAAAAACAAAAAACAAAAATGCCCCCCCCCAAAACAATTATTAGGGCAGAGAACCAGTTGTTAAATTATTTGAATCTCACCACTGATTAGAAGCCTCTTCTGTGTGCTCCTGTGGCTTCTGGAATCTACTCTTCTGGTAGGGCTTACCACACTGTATTCTCATTGCGTGTTAACCTGGCTTTACCTCCTAAGAGATTCATAAGTTTCTTGAAGGGGAGGCAGTCTGTCTTGCTCAATAGTGTGTCCCCAGAGCTCAGCACAGTTGTTTCACCTACAATAGCTTAGCAATACTATGTGTTAAAAGGATGAGTTTATTGGTCAGCCTTGTCTTGTTAGGATGTATGGAGTTGGGATTTAACAGAACCATGAGTGTAGGTGGAGCACAGAGCTCATTCCTAGCAGCTGTAGCTGATGCAATGCTGTGAGAACACTCCAGTGCCTGAAACCTTCCTGGGCATACTCAGGAGGGAGCTAGCCCACTGTGGGGAGGTAGCTCAGCACCAATCAGGCAGCTCCCTGACCTTTTCGGCCATTGGCTGTGAAGGACACGCTGTAACACCCTATAGGCTGAACCTGTGTATATAAGTTAGCTTACTTCCTGAATAAAGCGGATCTGCGTCACTGAACCTGGTCTCCGTTGTCCTCACCCCCGGCAGGCCTTGTCCACACATGAGACCACTGTACCCATCCAGAACAGATTCTCTGTGCAGTCTTGGTCATCTATGTGTCTGTCTGTCTATCTATCTATCTATCTATCTATCTATTATCTATCTATCATTTATCTATCTATCTATCTATCATCTTTACCACTAGCTAGAGGCCAGGAATATAGATATTGTTTGAGTGTGTATGTATCCCATTGCCCATTTGTTATTTTGCACATAATAATTTTTTGATGTTTATTAAATAAGAACAAAAAGAAAAAATCCTCAGAAAAATTTTGTGCTGGTTAGCTAACTTTATTTCAGCGCCTAGTTAATTGTCAGAGACTTAATAACTACAGATTTAACCCTGACCTCACAATTGGGGTCTTAAGAATGATAGAATGGCCCTGGCTGGTTGTCTCGGTGGTAGAGCATTGGCCTGATGTGTGGAAGGCCTGGGGTTCAATTCCTGGTCAGGGCACACAGGAGAAGCGCCCATCTGCTTTTCCACCCCTACCCCTCTTGCTTCTTTCTCACGCTCTCTCTCCCACTCTTCCCTTCCTGCAGCCTTGGCTCAATTGGAGTGACTTTGCCCCAGGCACTGAGGATGATTCCATGGCCTCTCCCTCAGGCACTAAGAGCTTGGTTGCTGAGCAATGGAGCAACAGCTGGAGATGAGCAGAGCATTGCCCTCTAGTGGGCTTGCCTGGTGGATCCTGGTTGGGGCGCATGCGGGAGTCTGTCTCTGCCTCCCCTCTTCTCACTGAATAAAAAATAAATAAATAAATAAAGAAAAAAAAGAATGATAAAATCATGAGATTTTTTTTTTTTTTTATTGCTAAAGGACACCTTATAACTGCTCATACAATATATAGCTACTAGGCATATGAGGCTATTTAAATTAATAAAAAATAAAATAGCCCTGGCCGGTTGGCTCAGCGGTAGAGCGTCGGCCTAGCGTGCGGAGGACCCGGGTTCGATTCCCGGCCAGGGCACATAGGAGAAGCGCCCATTTGCTTCTCCACCCCTCCGCCGCGCTTTCCTCTCTGTCTCTCTCTTCCCCTCCCGCAGCCAAGGCTCCATTGGAGCAAAGATGGCCCGGGCGCTGGGCATGGCTCTGTGGCCTCTGCCTCAGGCGCTAGAGTGGCTCTGGTCGCAATATGGCGACGCCCAGGATGGGCAGAGCATCGCCCCCTGGGGGGCAGAGCACAGCCCCTGGTGGGCGTGCCGGGTGGATCCCGGTCGGGCGCATGCGGGAGTCTGTCTGACTGTCTCGCCCTGTTTCCAGCTTCAGAAAAAATAAAAAAAATAAAAATAAAAATAAAAATAAAATAAAATAAAATAAAAATAAAGTTTCTTTTTTTTTTTTTTACAGAGGCAGAGATAGACAGGAACGGAGAGAGATGAGAAGCATCAATCATTAGTCTTTCGTTGAGTGTTGCGACTTCTTAGTTGTTCATTGATTGCCTTCCCACATGCGCCTTGACTGCGGGCCTTCAGCAGACCGAGCAATCCCTTGCTGGAGCCAGGGGCCTCGGGTCCAAGCTGGTGAGCTTTCTTTGCTCAAGCCAGATGAGCCTGCGCTCAAGCTGGCAACCTTGGGGTCTTGAACCTGGGTCCTTCTGCATCCCAATCCGACGCTCTATCCACTGCGCCACAACCTGGTCAGGCAAAAAGTGAAGTTTCTTAATAGCTTTAGTTACATTTCAAGTGCTCAAATAGCCACACGTGATTAGTAGCTACTCGTGGGCACCACTGGCATAGATATTTCCATTATTGCGGAAAGTTCTATTGTACAAAGCTGATAAGGTACAAAAATTAGTCAAGGGGGCATAGTTTTAATAACTTAAATATATCATTATTACTAAAAAATATTTCAGATTGTTTAGCAGTTATTTTACATACAAAGAACAACACATTCATATTTCATATAGGATAAAATGCTCTTCCATAAAAGTTGTGTTTAAATTAATGCACATTTAAACATGGGTCAAAAGGAGTGAGTCTTCTTTGTATTTCCTTAAAGTGAATATTCATTCCTGCCAATTGATCAGTTGTGAATTTTTTTTTCTCTTTAAAAATAAAAATACTCTAACCAACTTGAGCCACTGCACAAGTTTGACATTCATTAGATTCAGCTGTACATTTTAAGCTCGCACGATTGAGCAACTAAAATACTCGGTAATGTTGCTCAGTAAAGGACAAATGCCAGATAGTTTTGGACTGACCAAATATATATTTAATGACATCACACATGCAAGACACACAGTTCTCAGTTTACAAACACTCTCTTCAGAAGCAGCCCAAAATATAAAACATACGGGTATACCTTCTTTTTTACTCCTCCTTAGAACACCAAGGTAGACATTGTACAAACAAACTAGTAAATTAAAAAAAAAAGTAATGAGTCTTGGAATTCTTAGAGAATGTACAGCTTGAGTTGCGGAGACAATAAAGAAGCTGTGAAAAACCCTGGGGAATTAGTAGACGTTCTTTCCACAGTTACAGCAGATTTGCTTAAGTGGTAATCCCCTGACAAAAATAGTCTAGTACCTTTCCCCACCAGGCCCCGTCCCTTTTGCCAGCATCTCTTCCACTTCCCTGGTCTTTTAAAATTCTCTAGTTTCATTTGTCCTCCAGTTTCAGTTCTATCAATTCAAAGTTTTGTGGGCATGGACAAGTTTGCTAACTTCTCTCTGATCCTTAGTTTCTTTTTTCTTTTCTTTCTTTTCTTTTTTTTTTTTTTTTGTATCTTTTCAAAGTTAGAAGTGAGGAGGCAGTCAGACAGACTCACACATGCGCCCAACTGGGATCCACCTGACATGCTCACCAAGGGGTGATGCTCTGCCCATCTGGGGTGTTGCTCCACTGGGGCCAGAGCCATTCAAGTGCCTGAGGTGGAGGCTATGAAGCCGTCTTCAGCACCTGGGCCAACTTTGCCCCAATGGAGCCTTGACTGCAGGAGGGGAAGAGAGAGATAGAGAGGAAGGAGAGGGAGAAGGGTGGATAAGCAGATGGGCGCTTCTCCTGTGTGCCCTGACAGGGAATCAAACCTGGGACTTCCACATGCCAGGTGGACACTCTACTGCTGAGCCAATTGGCCAGGGCTCTGATACTTAGTTTCTTAAATTGTAAAATAGGAATAATACCACTCTAGTTGTCAAGAAATAAAAGAAAATTTATTTGAAACTACTTTATAGGTTAGAAATCTAATATAAAAACAAAAGATTATGATTGTGTATATTAAAAAAGTTCAAGAATTCCCCCACCCCCAAAGTTAAATGGCCACCAGTCTTGTGCATATGAGATGATGGGTATCTGGTTCATCAGAATTTTTAAGCCAGTTGATGGTTTGAAGGTTCTTGGTGAGGTGGAGGATAGATGTTATGCGAGGTGAAAGAGAGATTTAAAAAAGGAGATGGAAGGCTGTGAAAAAAATAGTTGAAAATTTGGAAGGAGGTTGAATCAATACGACCTTTTCCTTTAAGGAATGAATGTAATCGCTTGTGTTTTCTACTTCCTTCTTTTATTTCATTGATTATCTCTAAGGCTAAAGTTTCTGCTTTACATTCCAATTCATCTGACATAGGGTGTTTTTAAAAACAGCATTGCTTACTTTGATTTTCCAGTAGTCTTTTGCTGATGAAGATCCTGTGAAGGGTAAATTCGAAGTACAGTTGGCTGCCATAGCACAGGGGTGGGAAAGTGATGGTGTAGTTAGGGGAGGGGGGGCGGGGCAGCAGCAATGCCCTTAGTCCTTGGAGAAGCAGTGCCAGTTACAGACACTTGCTGACCAGCAGTAGGCAGAGACACCAGTAGGTACACCAGACCAAATCAAACCAAACCAAGCAAAAACAAACAAACAAAAATGGAGAATGTAGGGAGGAGAAAAGGGAGGAGTCAGGGGGTATAAGGGGGAGTAAGAGAGAGAGCAGGGGAGTGGAAGTGGGTAAAGAGGAAGGGAATGATTGATAAGATCATAATTCTAAGCAAAATACATGTATTAACTCATTTAAGCCTCATGACAACCCTATAAGGTAAGCCCTATTATTACTGTTATTATCTCCAATTGATAGTTGAGGCAGTTGAGGCCCAGAGATGTTGAACAAGTCCTCCTAACATCACACAGCTCCTAAATGGTAGAAGTGGGAGTTGACCTCAGTCATTCTGGCCCTGGAGTTGGTAATCTTAACCACTCACTATACTAGCAATTCTTAAACTTTCTGGTCTTAGGATCCCCCTTGCACTTTTTTTTCAGGTGGGTTATGTCTATTGATATTTATCATATTAGAAATTAAACATCTAATTCATTAAAAATGATAAACCCATAATATGCTAACATAACATTTTAAAGTGAAAATACCTATATTTCTCAAAAAAAATTAGACGAATGGCATTGTTTTACACTTTTGTAAATTTCTGCATTACACTAAAGCTCTTTGCTGTAATGAGGTTAAAGAGAGGGAGAGAAATGAGAGAGACTGAAGGTATAAATGATGGGAACTCAGGGCCTATCTCAGTGAGTGCTCCAGTGTGGCCTTAATGAGGAAGAAATGATAACTGAAGAATTGTTTCTGAATAGTATAGAGCAGCATCTGGATTTTTGTTCTTACTTTAATTCTAAATAGGTTGTCTAGATTCTACCAATCTAATTATCTACCTACCTACCCACCTAATTGTAAACATATATATTTACACACAGAAATATGTATATATATGCACATATATTTGAAGGTTGGTAAAAAAACTTTGATTCTAAATAAGATTATTGGAAGAGATTTTTGAGATTATCTGACTAAACTTACTTTATATAGGGAAGTAGCTGAGGCTGGGCAGGAAAATGACTTATTGCTGGTTAGTGGCAAGACTGCTGGTAGAAACCAGGTCTCCTGTCTTCTCATTCCTCTTCAGAGTGTCATGTCACAAGAATTAATAAATCTAATTATTCAGCATTAGGTAAATTTATTTCCACCAGAAAATTTATGCATTGATAGCCATATAATCTGTGGTAAATACACATGCTTCATCAATGCCATTGTGAAAAATTGCCCTTCTCCTCACAAAATTGCTTCTTTCAAAATATCTTGGTTACTTTGATATTTTGTTAGGACTTGTTACAACTTCTTGCTTGCTGCCTTTTGTTTCACAAGTATTGCTGAAGAGAATATGGGATTAATATTGGAAAGAGGATAAGAATATGAGAACCAGCAGTTCTGAGACATCTGAGAACACTGATTGGCCAGTCCCTGTTATCTGCAGGATCTGCTTTTCCTAAGGATGAGCATATTTTGGTCCACAGGTTTCCAAGACAAGCACATTCCTGCCAACATGATCCTTGGACAAGCTGTTCTGGAATTTGAAATGCTACTGAAAAGGGGTTAAGTCCAGGACAGACACACTCATTTCAGTGGGGGGAGAGCCATAGTTGGCTATGTTAGCACCTCATTATACAACAGTTCCAGGATAAAGTGATTCCAGATGTGCTCTCAGCAAGTACCTAGTACTTAAGTGTTTAACCCATTAGACTAAAATCCACTTTCTGAATTTTGGAGAAGGCAGAAGTTAGCTGGTAACTAACTAGTCATTCCTACTTACTTTAAAAAGTTCATTCTAACTGGGCTATAATTTGCTTCATGCTAGATGATTAAAGCCATATGAAATATATATATTTACACATACATATATCGTTGACAATGATCAGACATTCATTTTTGGGTACTGGTTCAATAATAATTCCTTTTACTTGGAAGTTTCATTTAGAAAAGTTGAGAGAACATATATCTCAGAAGTATTCTAGTTTCCTTTTTCTGGTCAGTGGCTTAATATGTCCTTAATCAAGTTGCTTGTGATTCTGAAAAGTAAATGTCCTGAGGAAGTCCTGGTTAAAGACCTCCTCACTCTCTACACACTTTAAAAAATCCTATTTGAAAATTTTTACTTCATAAGCTTTATAACCTGAATTTACAAAGAAGAGTTGAAGAGAAAAGGTGCTGAATGCTTTCCCTGATAAGTCAGATCATTATTAAGAGTATGGGATTCGCATCACTTGGCCCTGTAAGGTAGGGAGCTGAGGTAAGCATTTAATTTTGCTTTAAAATATTTCAAATTTTGTCTAAAGAAATTACGTTTTCTGTTAAATACGAAGGAAAACTTCTTAGCTGGTCTTTGTTTACTTTAGTTGAGAACATTGCATCCTAATACGCTCCTCTAATATGATATTAAAACATATTTTAAAAAATTTAGGTATTATGTCTGGCCTCAAGGACCACAACATTTATTTGCCAAAGACTTGCACTTAGGGCAGTGATTTTCAACTGGTGTGCCACAAGAATTTTTAAAACATGCAATAACTATTTGGTCAAGGGGCACTGACCTCTTTTCTTGTAGACTGTCAAAAAATGACAATAGCCAACACAACACTAGCTGTCTGGTGTGAGTGAATGAAAAGTATACTTTTTTGGGGGGCGGTTGGCAAAAACTAATCTTTTTTTGGTGTGGTGTAAAACTTTAGTAATAGGCTTATGTGTGCTGTGAGCTAGAAAAGGTTGAGAATCGCGGAATAGGGTATTACTCACTGAGCGGGAATATGAGAAAACACTCTTCAGAGGTATCTGTTTTGTTGCAACTAGCATGACAACTAAAGCAAGGCAGTCCAGATATGAGCATGGATTCCAGATCTAGATTGTCTTTTTTTATTCCTAGTTCTGCTTTTTACTAGCTGTGTGCTTCAATTTTTACAAATGTGAAGGGTGAATAATGACTAGTGAGGATTTAATGAATCTGTACTTGCAAAGAAAGCACTTAGAGCCATGACTAGCACATATTAAGCACTAGGCCAGTGTTAGCTTAAACAAAAAACCCTCAGAATTTGTCTTTGACATGTCAAGTGGCAGCTTAAGAAACATATCACTAGTTGAAATTAAAAGAGAAATGATCCTTAGGATTAACCCTCTCTTATGAAACACCTTTTAGGTGCTTACATCCAACTGGGGCTAAAGTTGGAGGATAAAAAGGTGAAGAAAGTATAAATAACAGAATGTGAATGCCATTGCTTAAAGCCTGAGCCTGGGACCTTGCTAGATAGTGATTTGTTTATTTTATTTCCAACTGAAGACAAAGAGTTTGGTGTTACCCATCCGCCAGAGATGGACTATGTATGGCCTATGTGTAGGTTGTCAAGCATTGTAGATTAATAATGTGAAGGGCTTACTTTAGAGGGAATAAAAAAGTTGTGGTGTTCCCTAAGTTGTATAGGGAGTCAGAACTTAGCCAGGTGGGGCCCACTGGTCTGTAAGACAATTAGTTAGCATTGAGCCCTTCAGACTCATTGGACCTTTTGCTTGGGGAGGGCTCTTCTTCCTGGCTGAGGGTCACATCCCAGAGTGCAAGCTTAACAAATAAAGTACAGACTTCATTTCAGCCCCCAAGCATGATTTGGTGTACTGTGCAGACTGCACATGGAATGTGGTAGCCCTGAAGACAGGCTTTTGAATATTACTTCTCTGGCTTTAGCTCAGGAGATATGTTGTTTATTCTGTTCAGTCTTGGTCCATTTAAATAGTTGGAATTGAGGAAGATATGGTTCAGTGGTTTTTGTCATTGAATCCAATAGGCAATTGCTAATTACTAAGAAATTAACCTATAAGCATCTGGCTGATAGTCCAAGACTGTTTTCTATCAGAGGTTTTATTAAGGCACTCAATTTAGGGTTCAGGTCTTGGTGACTCTTAAATGAGTTTAAAAACGAGAAGAAAGATACTAGAATATTATACCCTGTTAGCCATAAATTATATCTGCAATGCCATTAGTCCTTTTTTTCTACACACAACTTATGACTTCAGATGATTTATTTTATTTCCAAAGGTATGCAAGCTGTAACTGAAAGACTGAGTACTCTGAAAAGGCCCTGGCTAAAAAACTGTCAGTCTATTGACACACGCTCATGTCAGGAGTGGCCTCACAAGATTTGTGGGGTTTGGCCTCTCTTGTTTTTCATTCAGTATTCTTTTTCAGTATTATCCACAGTTAAATTCCTTTTTGGATGTGCAATAGATTATAATCACATTAAAATTTGGACTTCGACCAAACATAGCAGAAAGACTCAATTCTTTGACATTACCTCCCCAGATTCTTCTATTCAAGTTAGAGGTCTTGAACTTTCAAAGATGTAGATCTTGTATAGCTCTACTATCTCCCACAAAGAAAGTGCTACCTGTAAATAGAAACTTAAAGTTTTATTGTTTCAAATCTATTTCCTCTCCTCAGGGAAACTTGAAATAACATCTATTGTTCTATTCTTATCCCTTTGCATTTGGAAACCTTTCATTTTCATTGCTATCTCCAGCCTGAGTCTTCATTCTGAAATGAGTAGGAACTTGGCTTTTTGGCTCACTCCTCTCAGTCATGGTATAACAGTTCTAGAAAGAGGTTTTTTTTTTATTTGTTTTGTTTAGTTTTTTTTACAGAGACAGAGAGAGAGTCAGAGAGAGGAATAGATAGAGACAGACAGACAGGAACGGAGAGAGATGAAAAGCATCAATCCTTAATTTTTTGTTGTGACACCTTAGTTGTTCATTGATTGCTTTCTCATATGTGCCTTGACTGCGGGCCTTCAGCAGACCGAGTGACCCCTTGCTCAAGCCAGTGACCTTGGGTCCAAGCTGGTGAGCTTTGCTCAAACCAGATGAGCCCGCGCTCAAGCTGGTGACCTCGGGGTCTCAAACTTGGGTCCTTGGCATCCCAGTCCAACGCTCTATCCACTGCGCCACCGCGAGGTCAGGCTAGAAAGAGTTGTTTTGATGATCAAACTTCTATCTAATAATAAGTAATGTGTACTCAACACATTACAGTTTCTAAAGTACGTACTTTTCAAATGCCTTATCACATTTAATCAACCTGAGCTTTTGAGATAGCTGTTAGAATTTTTTTCATTTTTATAAACTTGAAAGCTGAAACTCTGAGATCCACATGCTATGCTATCCAAAGCACGTAGGAAGAGAACCAGGCTTTTCACCTTTAATTGATAAAAAAAGAGAATTTTATCTCCATATTTTCCATGGGATTAACTAGTACTACAATTTACATGTTTTGCTTGCTTAATTATGCATAGCATAGCTCATGTGGTGGGAAATATCTATATTGGTTGCTAGCCTGTGCATTTGTCTCAACAGGCTTAGATAATCTTTTGCAATGATTTAAAATTCCTAGGGTTTTTAACTCAGGCTAGACAAAATAAGGCTTGGGCAAAATAAATAAGTCTTGGACAAAAAAATTTTAGTAGTTAGCATACCTGCAGCTTTTCAAAGTAATCAGAGAACCTTGCATTTTTTGTTTTGTTTTGCTTTATTGTGAGCCCCAGATAATTTGAAATTAACACTTTTTCTAACTTTTTTTCAGTCTGTTGACACCCAAATTAATTTTGAGCTACTTTGAAGAGTGTACAGTGCCTAGTGTATAAGAGACATTTAATACATTTCAAAGAAGTGATTGAATTATTCATCATATGGACAAATGGAAATTTATAAGTAAGTATCCCTAAATGCAAGTAATCACATTATGTTTATTTTTGAACTAGAAGATTTTGACATAATCTGAAGTGATACAGAAAAAGGAGCAAGAACTGTGGAATCTGAAAAGTTCTGGGTTTGAATCTTCACCCTAGTGCTCAATGCTTACTTAGGTAATAATTTCTCTGATTTGCAGTCTCCTTACCTGAGAATTTGGGATATATTACCTACCCTGCAACAATACTGCAAGGATCATCTGAAATAATGTATGCAAAGTATACGGCAATCTGCTTGATGCATAAAATGTACCCAAAGTTCATGCCTGGAATTTTAAGAAAACAGAATGGCTAGCTATTGTGGCTCTAAATTATTATAAATTAAAAATACAGCCCTGGCTGGTTGGCTCAGCGGTAGAGCGTCAGCCTGGCGTGTGGGGGACCCGGGTTCGATTCCCGGCCAGGGCACATAGGAGAAGCGCCCATTTGCTTCTCCACCCCCCCCTCCTTCCTCTCTGTCTCTCTCTTCCCCTCCCGCAGCCAAGGCTCCATTGGAGCAAAGATGGCCCAGGCGCTGGGGAAGGCTCCTTGGCCTCTGCCCCAGGCGCTAGAGTGGCTCTGGTCATGGCAGAGCAACGCCCCGGAGGGGCAGAGCATCACCCCCTGGTGGGCAGAGTGTCGCCCCTGGTGGGCAGAGCGTTGCCCCTGGTGGGCGTGCCGGGTGGATCCCGGTCAGGCGCATGCGGGAGTCTGTCTGACTGTCTCTCCCCGTTTCTAGCTTCAGAAAAATACAAAAAAAAAACAAAAAAAAAACACAACAAAAAAACCCCCATATATTTGAGTGCCCGCTATGTACTTAACAGGTGAGAAGAATATGAAGATACATATAACATTATCCCAGCTTTGTGTGACTCCTACATTTGATATTGGGGCAGTGACCAGCCTGAAGTATCTGAATATGGGCAAAGACTAAGTCCTATCCTAGGAGGGCAACTGATCTTGAGTACTCTCAGGGGCAAGCAGCTTGGAGGTGCTAGAGGAGCAGTGTAGATGAGGTGGGACATTTTTCAGTCTCATCTTGCACACTGGCCAGTGAACCAATGGTAGGGCTTCCTTCTGTGTCTTCAGGAACTACAAAAGCTGCTATAGGTATTGTCATTGACCAGAAAGGGCAATAATTATTACCCACTGATTGTTGATGGTAGGATTCTCAAAGCAGAGTGAGATGGCCAAGTTTGTTACTGAGGAAAGACACAGTCTGTCAATATTCATAGTCAACTAAATTCATATAACAGTTATTTTTTGTATAATTTGGCAATACGGTATTTAAAAATTTTTATATATAATTTAGCAGTGAAGCTCACGATGATCAGATTATAAATGATCTGATTAACCTTTGTGTGTGAACATCAGCTGCATAATCTGTAGCATAAAATACTCATGATGACAATGACAGTTCAACAAACTATTCTAAATTTTGGATAAAAGGGCCAAAAATAGATAATTTTTGAAAAACTTTATTAAGTCTCAAAACTTACTATGAAGCTTTAGTAATCAAAGCAGACTAGTAATGGCAAAGGCTTAGATATATATGCTGATGGGACAGAATGGAAAGTTTAAAAACAGATCTATACATATATGAAAACTTGATAATTCAGTAATAGAGTCTGGTACAATAGTAAAAAAAAGCAAAATTAGATCTCTAAATCACAAGATACATGAAAATCCATTATAGATAAATGACCTAAAGGTGAAGAGCACAGTTTTTAAATATCTAAAACAAAATATTTTATGACCTTGGGATAGGTAGAGATTTCTTAAACAATGTATAGCCTCCCCCAAAACAAAACCCATAACAAAACCATGGATAAACTTGACTATGTTAAAATTTGAAACTTTTGTAATTAAAAGATATTTAAACAAGTGAAAGACAAATGAGCAAGTAAGAAAGATTTAAATATAAAAAATTCATGTGCAGAGTATATAAAGAATCCTTATAAATCAATAAGAAAAAGATAACTGTAAAGCCAGTAGCCATGGCTACCATCACAGCCGCCTGGCCCATGCAAGTTCCTATTTGATTCGGACAGACGGTAATGAAACAACGGAGCCAAGAACTGGTGGGCCATTACCTTTTATCCTAGCTTGCACCTGGCGGGCAAGAAATACACACAGTAGGAAAACACTTCCCTTTCCATTCAGGGCTCTCAAAGCCACTGACTTATTCAAGTTTCCTAGAATCAAAGGTTTCTAACCTCACCAGCCTTATTCACCTCTGTTCCCCATCTCCTTCTTTCTGCACAAACTGGCTTCTCCTTCAGCACTCCGTCATCTTGGCTGCTTCTCCTCTCCTCCATGTGGCCTTTCTCTGCTCTCTCCTCTAATGCTAATCTTAGAAACCGAGAGAGCAAGCTCCCAGTCTGCCCCATTTTATAGTGTAGAAATCAAAACCTTTAATCCGATATACAAACAAGAAAGTCTCTGATACAAAGTCACTTAGGGTGGGAAAGGCTTAGTCTTAAAACTAAGCCTTAGGGTATAACAACCCTGCCTGCTTACAGCCTGTCCCCCACACCCAATGCAAACTATAAGCGAACAGACCTATATATCATATTTACAACCTTATTTGACTAACAATAACCCAGTAGAAAAATGGGTAAAAGGTATGAATAGGGAGTGCACAGAAAAGAGAACTCAAATGGTCAATATTCATGAGAACTTAGTTATCAGGGCAATGTAAAATTAAAACCATCAGAAGATACCATTTATATCCACCAGAGAGCAAGTGTTGGTGAGGATGTAGAACAAAGAAATCTTCTGCATTATTCATAGGAGAATTTCACTGGTACTGCCACTTTGGAAAACAACTTGACAAAATCTAGTACAGTTGAAGAGGATTCTACCATACTACCTGCACCTCCACTGCTGTGTTTAATCCCCAGAGAAAATCTCAGTGCCTGCCATAGTCCTAGTGCAAAGTAGGAGCTCAGTAAATAGATTTTCAAAGAAGGAAGAGAGGGAGGAGGGAAGGAAGGAAGAAAGAAAGAAGGAAGGAAGGAAGAAAACTTTATCACTGGCTTTTGGCTTTGTTCTGGGTGTTATGGGACCACTTCTTTCTTTCTATGGTGGTCCCAAGTCATCCTAAAATCTGTCAATTCTATTATAACTTTGGGGATCTCAGAGATTAGTTTCTATATCTGAGAGATTCTTTACCATGAATGGAAGTAATGATTTTCATTGACTGATGCATTGAATACATTCTGTAAATGTATTTCTTTACTTAACCCACACTGATATAAATACTAAGGTCTATTTGCATATGCAAAATGAGCCTATCTAATGTGTGAAATGAGATGCAATACATTATGGTAGCATAAAATATTAGTTATTACTGGATCTTTACAATTCTATTGGCAAAGACACATGAGATCTGATGCCTTGAAAAGATAAAATGTCTTTTCAGGCATATAAATACTAAAAAAAATATTCCACTGGTTTATGAAGAAATGGGTGTTCTTTTAGTAAATATTCATATGCACCAAGCCAATCCTTTTATAACTATATTCCTAAGATCATAGAAAACATGGCAGTTCCTCTGATAGCTGGAAGAATGTGTGGTTACTCTGGCAACAGCATCGTAGTTCCTGCTTCCAAGTACCACCTGGTGATTTCAAGTGTAACAGCTGTACAGCATCTACATTTCCATTGAGGAAATAAAGTG
This sequence comes from Saccopteryx leptura, assembly GCF_036850995.1. Classification (NCBI taxonomy): domain Eukaryota; kingdom Metazoa; phylum Chordata; class Mammalia; order Chiroptera; family Emballonuridae; genus Saccopteryx; species Saccopteryx leptura. The sequence continues at coordinate 147,892,430 of NC_089504.1, forward strand.
CATTCATGCATCACCTCATGGAGTATTTAAGAAGAAACGAGCTTGCAAATTTGATGAGGAGGGAAAGAAATAGCAATACATGCTAGCCGAGCCAGTTGAAGTTTTAAAGCCCTAACTGCAATCTAAGAAGGATGCCTGAAGCAGCCAAGACACTTCGTTAGGGCAATCAAATCTCAAGACAGATTTTTCATCAGAACTCTAACATTCATATAGGTTCAGTAACCCAAGAACATTTTCTTATCTTTTACTAAACATGTGTACTTTTAAGTGGAGTTGGCACTTCCCATACTGTCAGGCATGTAAACAAAATGGTTGTGTACCCATCTCCGGGAGAGGTAGAGGAATATGAAAAAAACAAAACCCAAAACCCATGTCCTCAGTTTCATGCTTGTTTCTTCTCAGTGTTTTAAATTTTACCCAAAGTATTAGAAACTTCCATAGATCTAGTCATTTTTAAAAAGCCAAATCCTATGGTAATTTCCAACAGGATGAGTTTTGTGGGAACTTCTGAATTAGGCCGCTGAGTGCTAGAGGGAAAGAAAGGCATAGCAGGCAGCAGGGCACAGTGGCCTGGCCTCTCAGAAAAACGGACTGTGAACAAAGAGTTTAGGATATAGATTTAATTTTTTTTCTTTCCCTTTTCCCCTGATTATTATGATTCTACACATATGTTATGGAGAATACAGAAACAGAAAAATGTATTGTATATAGAAGAAAAAAATCACTGAAGATCTGAACATTGTTAATATATTGAAAAGTTTCTTTTTCTCTTGTTGAGGCATTCTTCAGCTTTGTGTTGCATTTTATTTTTATTTAAAAGATTAAAAAGTTTCTTTGTGCTGCATTTTAGAAGAGCTGCTCAAATGAGTCACCCACATTACAGTTGAGTGTTTGCGGTGTTGATGGGATCGTTATGGCTTCAAAGGCTTTAATTCTGACATGGCATTTTGAGCTTGCTTGAGTTTTTTTCTTATTCCAGTGGCTTCACACTCTTCTCCTTTTATCTTAGTCTATTTATGCTTGCATTTCTTTCCTCTTATTTCATGGAGATCATGTCTTCATACATCTCTGTTTAGGATACCAAACAGAACATCAAAACTTTCTTTGGTACTGTAGAATCTTTCCAAAGGCATCACGCTGCTTTTGTCTGCCTCCCCCTGGGACAGGGAGCTATCTTTCTAGCCCAATATAAGTAGGGGGTACAGAGGGTCCCTAGCACTGTTCACTTGAATTCTGACAACTTACCCTCTCTGAACTAAAATAAACACTGAAAGCTCATTCTGTGAACAGCCTCTGTCCAGTTTTCAGGATTTAGGATTCCTTCACTCAGTCATTCCATAAATACCCAAATCCTTTCTATGTGCTGACAATGTTGTAAGGCTGGGGATAGGGCAGTGAACAAAACAAGCTTATAGAAATAAGTCTGTAATTGTACAATGTAGATTATAATATTAAGCCTCTGGTAAGGGAGATAGGAGGTTAGGGAGGCAGTTACTTTACTTCAGATGCCCAGGGGAAGACCTGCAGACTGTACAGTAATATTTGAGTTGAACCGAGGGAATGAGTTCTCTGGTTCTGGAAGAACATTCCCTTAAGAGGAATCAAAGAGGCTTTCTAGGTCATTCTAAGGCTTCTGCTTTCATGCAGAGTGGGATGGATTGCCATTCTAGGGTTCTGAGCAGAATGAAGTCTCAGAAGTCAAGTGAATCCAATGTTTTAAGAAAGAGGGAGTGATCAAGTGCTGCTGATAGGGTGAGTGAGAGGATGGTGGAGAATGGACTGTGGGGTGTAGCAACATAGAGGTCATTGGTGACTTTGACAGGAACTATTTCAGTGAAGTCATGAGGTTGAGAGCTGTGTGGAATGGATTCCAGAAGGGTGGGCGGAGCTGGCCAGGAGGCAGACTATAGGCTACTCTTTGGAGGAGTTTTAATCTTAAAAGGAAGAGAAATGGGGTAATAGCTGAAAAAGGATGTGGGACCAAGAAAGTGAAAATCTCTGTAAAGGAAGAAATTGGTATGGCACACTTGTTTGCTGGGAATGATCCCATAGGGAGTAACAGCTTCATGGTGCAAGAACGAGCAGACAGTTGCTGGAGCAATATCTCAGAGTAGGTGAGAGGGCCCGAGAGCCAGGGCACAGTGGCAGGAGTAGGAATGTTCAGTCATGGCTACAGGAGGGAGCTACGGGGGTGGGAGCGCAGAACGCAACTCAGTGTGACTCAGCCAGACTCTCAACGGCAGTAGTATGTTTGACAAATAAGGTGCCACCTGCCATTCTATGTAGCTTATGCACCAGTGCACTTCATAAAAGCCCCCACCCCGGCACAGCCTCTCCCCACATAGGCACATACATACAGGTGCTGTTCTCAGGCCTGTTTGTGTCCTCCCCACTTGGTATTGGTAAAGCAAATACTACATTTATGTCCATTTTTCAGTTTAAAAGAACTTGGGGTTAGACTAGTTTAACCACTAACATAAAGTCAGACACTGATAGATTATAGAGCAGGAAATTGAACTAAGACATTTTCACTGTTTCTGGGTTCTTCCACACTGCTATCAGGTTGGACCCAAGAAACAGGAAAGGGATGTTTTACTTTGCAAGACTTGGAGATATGATGTCTTTCTCCTGCTTTTGTCCAGGTAGGAGGCCACCACAGGGACGATTGTGTGAATGCACAAGCTGCTCAGGCACACGGGAGTCTTCACCAGGTGCAGGAGTGTCAGGTGCACGTAGCTATAGAGCTCAGCGTTACCTTCCCTGAGCAGGGCTCACAGCACCTAGCAGCTTGCTCCTTTTGGCCAGCCTTCGTGGGACTGCTCCTGACCTGCACTGTCCTGCCTGCTCATCTCCCAGTCATGACCACTTTTTGGTTAACACTTCATTTTTCTCTTTTGCTCTTTAGATCTTGGGAGAAGCAGGGTTTTGTGCTGATTTAATTGCCCCTGACCAGAAAATAGTATAATTTTGAACTTGGAAGAAACCATTCCAGGACCCCTGGATTAATCCTCTCCTTTATACACCCCATTTTCTTCACCTGCTAAAACTTTTTACCTTTAGTATGGAAACACACACCCACATACACACACACTCACGTTTACATGCATGCACATGTGTGCTTTGTTTCTTTTTGGAAGAAGCTCTAAGAAAAAAGATGTGAAAGTTTAGCCTGAAAACTCTGCTATTCCATTGCAATCATTAGATGTGGCCACTGGACGTAGGACTTGAACATGTCTCTGGCAATTACCCTATTTATGATGCATTTTCATCAAAATCTGTTACTTTGGATTAAGTGAGCTGTACATTCCAAGTGGCAGGTGTTCCCTATTACAACACATACATAATGTGTCTTCAGTCTCCACAAACTATTGTGTCATGTCATGGCTGATCAGTGCAAACTCCTAATACTAATGAGGCGTTACTGAAAAAGTTGAGAGATTAATGAATGAAAAGGGTGCTATAAGTATGAAAATAGGGCACATGTAAGCAAGGAGTATATTTAGACAATAAACATGCCTTAAAATTAAAGTTTAGGTTAAAAGGTATTTAGAGAAAAACAATAAAGTTTTCATACATACATATGTGTGTGTGTATATATATACTGCTCACAAAAATTAGGGGATATTTCAAAGTGAATATGAAGCAATAAAATATCCCCTAATTTTTGTGAGCAGTATATTTTTAGAGCAATGTTCCCTATGGCTCAGAAGCCTACCCACTAGAAAACATCTTTGAATGAAAGAAAAATGTTTCATTCTATCTTCTCACAGAAAGTCTTATAGGGGTTCTCACTTTGGTTTGCTGTCCTTTGCAAAATCTTGCCTTAAAGGACCCCTTTCTTCCTTTGTGGAAAAGCTCAGACATGGGTATGAGCAGGATCAGTCATTTTGAAGAGAATAAGATGACAGCTTTAGTAACATTTCCATATATGTTGATCATGTGGGGGTGGAGATGGAGGATTAGGCAAAAACTAGAGTTAGTCATATGAATTATGTACTTGTTTGGACACTGGGCCACTCCTGCCCCAGTCGGTGCCAGTAAATCCTGCAGACAGCTTCAACACCACCACTCTGTTTCTATCCCACTCGTATAAAATTCCATGCCAAGGTACAAGCCACAATCCTCCCTTTCTTGGTTTTTCATGCAAAAACTATTTTAGAATAAATTTAAATGTCAAACCTTCAAGAACTTTGAACAGAAGAGACTTCAGTTCACTCAGTTTACAACATGTCTAAAAAAATTTTGGATGAAAGCACTAAAATTTTAAAGGTCTATATTTTTCACTGAATTTAAATTCTAGAGAGAGACAAAATTGCTATGTTGCAGGAATAGGATAAAGGAAGAAACTCTGAGAAAAGTGTAGATATTAACAGCCACACTTTCATGCTGAGGTAGAGACCCAGAGGCCCCGTCTGTGAATAACATTGCAATGGCTGTTTTATGCAATATGTCAATAAATACAGTCTCCACACCATTTAAAATATTCAACATTGGCCTAAACAGACATAGACATAAAATGCCAGTCCAAGCATACATATATGAATATACACATAGAATACATTGCAGAAAGAACTTGATGCTTTTTCTCCCCAAATATTTTATGCACACATTTTAGTAAATGCACATTCTCTGTTCATAGTCTGAGTAATAGAAAACACATTTTTAGAGTCAGTCCTAGACAGCAGGAAATACTTCCTGCAGGAGTTCTAGGAGGTGTAATCTTCATTTAATAGGTGCTTGTTGGTAAGAGGAGGCAGGAAGTTATATGACACGTCTCTAGCTTCAAAGAGCCTAAATTGTGGTAGAGATCTGTAGGGAGTCCGGTCATCAGGCAATTTAAGAGAACTTTTATATAGTTATATGAGAAAGGTATAAAACCATAAAAAGGAAAGTGAGGGTCAGAGCTTTTATTTCAAAATTAGGAACTAAAAAGGAATTTCCAGGCAATCTGGAAAAGGCTTAAGGTAGAAACAATTGAACCAATCACAGCACTAGGCATTATTGAATCTAGGGCTGGAGTCTGAGTCCATGGGGTTTATAGTTTAAATCTAACATAGTGACATGGTTAATGTGTTATAACTATTTATTTACATTCCTGTCACCTCTACTAGAACACAAGGTCCTTGGATTACAACACAGTTCTGTTCCTATGACAGTGCCATAACCTGAATTTTGGTGTATGTTGAAACACGCCCTAGCCTAAGTCACTTACCTATCCTAACACAGTTATAAAATCATAATCTAGAACATAAAACACAACTAAGCCACAGAAAAGGGAAAAGAACATAAATATACTGTGCTGTATACTGTACTGTATTAACAGGAAAAATGACAAAAAATGAGTGTAATAAAAAATCCCTTACCTTTATTCCTGTGGTTGGCTTGCACACTGGAAAGGGCATTGCAAGGTGGAAGAGAGTGAGCTATTGGGAGGAGGAAGCTGGAGAGGCAGGAGAACCTGCAGAAGGTGCTGGAGATACTGGGTCAGGTGGATCAGGATTGCCTAAGGAACACGCAGGAGATACTGGAGATGACTCTACTCATACTACAGGTGTTTTATTTTGAGAAGCAGCTGATGTAGAAGGTACAGGATCTGTTGCAGGCCTCTCTACCTTCTTAAAGGATTATTCTGGGCTAATCTGGAAGGTTGATGACTTCTTCTCTTCAAAGATCTGCCTATAGCATTGCAAGGCATCCACAACAGCTCTGTAGACCTTACTGAACCTGTCATTGCTGGGGGTCCTCAGCCTGAAATTTTGCCAACCCATCCTCTACCAGAGAAAAACCTTCTGCTAGACACCTGGTAGTAAATCTCTTGGGTTCTGGGGTTTCTATCTCTTCCTCTTCAATCAGCTGCTTCTCCAGCTGAATGAGGTCCTCAGCAGACAGCTCCTCTCCATAGCTCTGTGCCAGTAGATCAGTGACATCCATTGTGATGGCTTTCCTCTTCTTCAAACCACTACCATCTGAAGACTCTGACTTTTGTTTAGGAGCCATGATAAGGGCCAAAAAATCACCAAACAAAGCAACACAAGTGGAACACTTGCACATTTTTTTTTTTTTTTACAGGGACAGAGAGAGAGTCAGAGAGAGGGACAGACAGGGGCAGACAGACAGAAACGGAGAGAGATGAGAGGCATCAATCATCAGTTTTTTGTTGCGACACCTTAGTTGTTCGTTGATTGCTTTCTCATATGTGCCTTGACTGCGGGCCTTCAGCAGACTGAGTAACCCCTTGCTCGAGCCAGCGACCTTGGGTCCAAGCTGGTGAACTTTTTGCTCAAGCCAGATGAGCCCATGCTCAAGCTGGCGACCTTGGGGTCTCGAACCTGGGTCTTCTGCATCCCAGTTCGACGCTCTATCCACTGTGCCACCGCCTGGCCAGGCACACTTGCACTTTTTTTTTTTAATTTTTAAATCACTTTTTATTTATTTATTTATTTATTTATTTATTTATTTATTATTATTTTTTTTGCATTTTTCCGATTCTGGAAACAGGGAGGCAGTCAGACAGACTCCTGCATGCGCCTGACTGGGATCCACCCGGCATGCCCACCAGGGGCGATGCTCTGCCCATCTGGGGCATCACTCTGTTGCATCCAGAGCAATTCTAGCACCTGAGCCAGAGGCCATGGAGCCTTTCTCAGTGCCCGGGCCAACTTTGCTCCAATGGAGCCTTGACTGCGGGGGGGGGGGGGGGGAAGAGAGAGACAGAGAGGAAGAAGAGGGGGAGGGGTGGATAAGCAGATGGGCGCTTCTCCTATGTGCCCTGGCCAGGAATCGAACCCAGGACTCCTGCATGCCAGGCCAACGCTCTATCACTGAGCCAACCGGCCAGGGCCACACTTGCACTTTTAACAGTCCAAAAATGGTGTAGGTAAGCATACTGGGGGACGCCAATTTCCTCACTCATATGCTGGGTTACTGTGTAATCTTCTGCCACACGCAAACTGGTTCACCCATGTAGTTTGTAAATACGACGGTAATGGTATAAGGTGAAACACTCACGTCTCAATTTTTTAAAGTTTTTATGGTAATGAGAGTCGTAAACTCGAAACATCATATGTTGAGACTGTCTTAACCCGAGAACCCCTGTATAAGCATTTCTAGGACAAGATTGCATATGTTTTCTCTTTTATTCAAACCCCTCTGTGTTTAGTGTTGCATTATTGTACAGGACACACTAAAAACGCTGATTGCCTCTTTCTCAGTTTTAGTGTTAGGTTAATACAGCATCTTCCATATGTCAGTCGTCTGAGTAACTTCCTCACAATTTTTGCCATAGCTATTTCCCACCAGTATTAGTGTTTACTGCAAGATAATGATTTTTGTTAATAGATGGAGAACTAAATAATACCACGTTTCAGAGTGAGCATGTTATTTTTATTCCCTTTTCTTTCAGTCTTGCTTACTCCAAGGAGAGAGTTCCAGTTACTTCTGTATCTTTAATAACTCTCTGACATTTGGAAATCTTCCTTTGGAACTAATATAGAGGCTTCTGTAGGCAGCTGTATCTGCCTAGAAGTGAATAATAATGCTTTGTTTTTCTTTTATTGTGTTTAGTTTTATGGAAAGTGATACTAAATATTTATTTATGGAAGTGACAAAAATGTTCTTTTAACATATGCTTAAGTTAAAAACAAAGAGTTGATTTAGAGGAAAGTAGTACATCAGTTATCTATTGTTATATAACTACCTTAAAACATAGTGGCTTAAAAAACAATGACTTATTAGGATTCTGTGGGTGGGCTGGGCTCAGGTGGGCAATTCTTCTTCTCCATGTGATGTCTTCTGGGGATATTTCTGTGGCTTGAGCACTGGTGGGAGCTAGAAGGTACAAGGTGGCTTTATTCATATGTCTGGCAGCCCAGTTGGAGTGGTCAGAATGGTTGCAGCTGGCTGGGCCTCTCTCTCCATTTGGTGTCTCATCATTCAGCTGGACCTTTTTACATTATGGGTGGATCCCAAGAGAGTGAAAATGAGAGCTACAAAGTCTCTAAAGGCCTAGAGCTGGAAGTCACAGAGTATCATTCCTGGAATATTTTGTTGGTCAAAACAAGTGACAGGACAATTCTAGATCCATGGGAAGGAGAAATAGATTTCACATCTCTTGGGGAGGTTAGTAGCACATGTGATCAGAGGTGGGAGGAATCTGGCAATAATTTGGAAATAAATGGTAAGTAAGTAAGTAGGGCAAGTTGTAACAGGCAAAAAATGTGAGGTTATTACTCAAATGACTGATATGTAGAAAGTGCAATATTCATCTAATATCTAAATATTACACTATACAGTCAGTCAGGTCACTGACATTTTTTAGCCCCTTTACATACTAAGCACAGTACTATGCAAAAATGGATTAAAGGGAAAAGATACAACATGATACAATCTTGTCCTAACACTGCTTCTTCAGATTTCCAAATGTGAGTGAGACAGGTGTGTAAATAAATAATTATAAAAAAGTGATGCATATCACAATAAAAGATTTAAAGTATAAAGTACTGACATTTTATGTAGTTTGAGAGAATGTAATTTTCTTGGGCCCATGACTTTTATTCAATTCTTAAGAAAGCATGAGACCCTGGAATGACCTAAAAATCACTAGATGAATTAACAGACTCAGTGGTGTTATCCAGGGATCACAGCTGCTAACTCTAATGGTGAGACTTCCTAGAGGTGGTAGCACATATAGATGGGAAAGAGGTATAATCAAGGAGAAAGAAATGGCTTGAGTTGGAAGCCAATTAGATGGGGAAGAGGGTGAGATGGGTGGAGGAGAAGGATGAGGAAAATGGTGAAAGAGGATAGGAATGTGGGGAGTTGGAGAGAGGAGAAGGCAGGGAAGTTAGTTTCAGAATGACTAAATTTTCTAGCTGGGGAGAATGGTAGATAGTGGAAAATATAGGAGGAAGAGTGGGTTTTCTGGAAGTGTCTTTCCAGAATTCAGTTATTTTCTAAATTGTAATTGTGGTGCCCATGTAATAAACCAGTAATAAACTATTGGAAATGCAGATCTAGAACTTACTGCCTTGTGCCAAGCACCTTTATAGGAATTGGGTAAAAAGCAGAAACTATTCCAAGGGAGGTGATGCCCATGTTCCCAGGGAGCTTACATTCTAGTGGGCCTGGGTCAGGGGGGAGATGGGGAGAAAGGCAGTTAGATTCATACAGTTTTTACCTAATATTAAATGCCAAGAATAAAGTAAATCTTATTAATAGGATAGAGAGGGTTGGACCAACTTCACGGTAGTAACGTAATTGGAGGCAGCCTTTTGAAATATAACTCCAAGTTAGGAGGAAGGACTACCCTCTTTTAGCTTAATAAGGTACTAAAATTTTACTAACAGGAGATTAAGCTTTACAACAGAAGGTGTTCTCACTCAGAGTCAGATCATTGTGAGGGATTCTTCCCTGACCATCTTCCCCTATCCTTGACATCTGAACCTTTCCTATTTGGTGGTTAGGACACCAGAGGAGTGAAAACTTCAGGGAGAGAGGAACTGTGAGAGCAGCAGAGAGAATGTATAAAAGAGTGGCAAGGGAGAGTCACTCACTGACCACTGACACAGTGTCCCTATGGAGCACTCAGAGTTAAGGGATTGTGACTCACTCCCACAGTTAGAGCCTAGGAATTAGTTAACTAGTCTAGGGATGCCACTCACAATTTCTCACCACACTGTGAAAGTTGTACAGGAAGGGTTACATCACTATATGAGATGGATTACATCACTGCGTGAGATGGATTACGTCATTGTATGAGATAGATTACATCACTTGGACTTGAGTAAAGAACTGATTGTACAGTCTTCTGGGTTTTGGTGTGTCGATTTGAGGAAGTGGTAGGACATGATCCTCCTCACCATCCACAGGCACTTGTCTGACCAGTTCAGTGGGATGATGGATTGAGAACAGACCTGCCTTTGAGTCAAGCTACCACCAGGAAGACTTTGTCTTCTGAGCATTTCATCTACCCCATAGAAAGGATATATTTAATTTTTAAGACAATTGTATATTGTAATATTGTCCTGATTTTTCAGTTACTCATATCTGAATCCATCTCCCCACTCCCTTGAGAAATGTGTGAGAAATGTGCTGTGCACAATGTAAAGTAAATCAGTCTATGGCAATACATCTACTTGGACTCAGGCCAGGATGTCTCTCCAGATTTAAGGTGAACAAGGATAAATTAGTTTATAACATATTGAAATTATAGGATCCCATAATATGAAAACTCCAGTGATCAGAACATATCATTAGTTTAAAGCTTATGAAGATTTAAAATGTTGGATGGGCAGAAAAGAATTTAAATGATTGAATCTCATTATTTGTTTAACCTTAGGTAAAATGCCATTTCAAAACCACAACCTTTTAGTGTTATTAGACACTGTGGGCAGAAATTGGGAGCAATATGCCAGTCTACTTGACATAGATCTAGACCTCATTCTGAGAGATTTTGGGTTTGAAAAGTATTTTAGACAATTATCTTTCTGCTATTTGCTATTGTCACCTTGATTTAATCCACAAACTATATTATTCAAAATATAAAAATTTATCAGGGAAGAATGAGTTCATCAAACACAGGCACTATGTAGGACTCTAAAATCCTAAGACATACACATCATAGAGAAGTTGAAGAAAATTTGAGCTTAGTATCATGGAGCTGATGTCTTCCTTTATCCTGTTGTTTGTGACCTTGACTATTTTAGGCATGATGTAAACCTATGGAATCAAATCACTGGCATGTTTATTACTCTCCAGTCACATCTGGTAGTTATTAATACTACAGAGGTGGCAAGGACACTTTCAGCATACGGTGCCTCCTGTCAAGAGGAAATGGAAACTTTCCAGTAAGGTCCCTGGAACACTGGCAGCAAGCTTTGTTCTAAGTCTGTCTCATGGCACAGACCCCTCATGTGGGGATCTGAACTATTCACCTAAACTTAATGTACAGGAGTGAAAGATAACAGTGCTGGTATCTCTCATGTTGGTGGCAGAGAATACTACCCTTACTGCTACTGCTACTACCAGAAATGATCATGCAAACCATAGCAGTTACCCGGTACTGACATGTTCTCAGGGCCATTCTAAGCACTTTCTCTGCATTAACCAATTTAATCCTCACAACAATAGCTACCATTATTACCTCCTCTTACAGATGAGGCAGCTGAGGCGTGGAGACATCATCACACATCTGTGAAGTGGAGGAGCTTGGATAGGGGTTGGTGTTAAGGGGTGAATTAGACTGATAGTAAAAGTGAAGAAGAGCTCTTGGGTTCCGACATAGCTTGCGGCGACATGGCTAAACGCACCAAGAAGGTCAGAATCGTCGGTAAACACGGCACCTGTTATGGCGCCTCCCTCAGGAAGATGGTGAAGAAGATTGAAATCAGCCAGCACGCCAAGTACACTTGCTCCTTCTGCGGCAAAACCAAGATGAAGAGGCGGGCTGTGGGGATCTGGCACTATGGATCCTGCATGAAAACAGTCGCTGGTGGTGCCTGGACCTACAACACCACCTCTGCAGTCACAGTCAAGTCTGCCATCAGAAGACTGAAGGAATTGAAAGACCAGGAGGAAGGAGCTCTACCTTTGGAAACACTGCTAGCCTAAAATAAAATAAATGGGTTAATTTATGTAAAAAAATAAAAAAAATAAAAGTGAAGAAGATAAGATTTCTCTCTAAGGTGAAAAAAGCCATTTGGGAGAAAGCTGCTTCCTTTTTGAAGCCACTACTGACCCTGAGGAGAGGGAGCCATGCCAACCTCCCCACCCCAGCCCTGTGCAGCTGCCCGGGTTCTGCCCCAGCACCTGCAAAGGGGACCAGAAGAGGCTCGTGGGGCCACTGTCGAGACTCTTCTCTTCGATGCCATGCATCCCAGTATCTATAAGGTTTGAGCAGGAAGGGTGGCTGGGGATACGCTGAACTTCCCATTTACAGATTGGGCCCTGAAGCACCACACAGACTTACTGCTGGGTCACAGGGACACCTTTTCTTTGGTCCTAGGAAAGCAGACTTTTTTTTGGGTGGGGACGAGTTGGGAGGTGGAGCAGTTAACTGAGCAGGAATCCAGAGCTCAATTTATTAGTTTCTTTCTTTACCGCCTGTCCCTGACAGACAGGAATGACAAGAATAAAAGTTAGAGTAAAAGGGAGGAAGGAGATCCTACCAGATTTTATGGAGAAACATCTGAACAGGAAGGAGACTTTCAGGCGGGCTTATTTATAGCTCTGTGGGATATATGGATTTGTGTTTATGGGTAGGAGCATTCAGGAACTGTGAAGTTTAAATTCCTTTAATGTTCTTAGTAGGTGCCCAGGAGGGATTCATTATTTTGGTTTTCATATATATAGATGCTATTAGGAAAAGTCAGAAAATTCAGAAAATCTCATTTCCTCACAGAAATTCCTGCTGGCCCCTCTTCCTGAATGCTTCTCGCTTGGGTATTCTTTGGCACTCAAAGTTTTGGACATGGGATCATCACCATTATCTCAACCTTTTAGTGCAGGGGTCGGGAACCTATGGCTCAGGAGCCAGATGTGGCTCTTTTGATGGCTGCATCTGGCTCGCAGACAAATCTTTAATAAAAAAATAATAATAACGTTAAAAGTATAAAACATTCTCATGTATTACAATCCATTCATTTCCTACCGCTCATGTTCATGGTTGCGGGTGGCTAGAGCCAATCACAGCTGTCCTCTGGGACAAGACCAAATTTTTATTGGATAATGCCTAATGTACATGGGTCGTTGAATAGCTCTCACAGAATTACATTTTAAAATATGTGGCGTTCATGGCTCTCTCAGCCAAAATGGTTCCTGACCCCTGCTTTATTTTTTTTTAATTAATTAATTTTTTTTAATAAGATGGTATCTAAGTATTTTATCTTTATTCATTTTTAGAAAGGAGAGAGAGAGAGAGAGCTAGAGAGAGAGAGACAGAAACAGAGAGAGAGAAGGGGGGAGGAGCTGGAAGCATCAACTCCCATATGTGCCTTGACCAGGCAAGCCCAGGGTTTCGAACCGGCAACCTCAGCATTTCCAGGTCGACGCTTTATCCACTGCGCCACCACAGGTCAGGCCTGACCTCTGCTTTAGTGTGACTGGGTCTCCACACAGGCCCGTGGGAGAGAAGCACCTTCCACTGCTGCCTGTGTTATCCTGGCCCTCTTGTTGTGCCCACAGAATCATTCCCCTTTCCACCTCCTAACTATGCTTCTGGGTACTCTATGGTAAGGGGGACTTTTTTCTCTTGAAAGGCACTATTATAGTGGAGAACTGTCCTGTCACTCTTTATCACTTTTAACAACTATAAAATCTCTTACACGATGTCTAGAGCTTCATAAACATATGTTGTGGCACTATTTTATCAGCCCTATAACAGTCAAGGTCACAGACAATGTGCCAGAGGAAGGAAGACAGTGAACATATTATAAATAGATGTGTAGCTTGAAAATGACCCTTTTTGGTGTGGGAGGACACTAATTGGCAATGGGAAGTCTCCAGGTATATGCCAAATGCTTGCTATGCTTAATCTAACGGGTGTCTTAGCATGTCAGAGGTTTAAACATTTATCATCGTTATTTCATGACACTGAAAAATGAATTAAAAGATAAAACTAGAGCAAAAGTGCAGTTGGGATAGTGAAAAGTTAGCATATGATACATAATTTTAATTTAGGAAATCTTAAGTGACACACGTAAGAACACTATACCTTACACTTTGTCATTCTGAACTTTTCATAGCATTGGGGACCATTTAGGCATTAAGTTGAAATACTAGTGCTGAATCCCATTTCCTTGCCTCTTGCTCTTTCATTCATTCTCAACAGGTATATTTTAACAATGAAATATCTAACAGGTATTTTGGTTTGTTACTTGGTTATCAAAAATGTCCCCAAGTCATTGGTTTAGACCTGCCAGTGTATGGGCTGGTGATTCGTGCTTAATAGACTTTTGAACTTCCAGCATCCAGGGAGAGAGAAAAGCACCAAAAAAATATCACCATCAACAGAGACAACACCAAAAATAATAACAATATCATTAATGGGTGTCCATACACATTAATACGAACGCTTTGAATACCCTCTTTAGGCAGGTATTAGAAGGGATCAAGAATTCAGGCAGTGAAGTTAGACTTTAGGTGATTTAATTAACTCCTCTCAGATTGCAACTTCTTTATCTGTAAAAGAGGAAGTATTATTATTACTTATAATAATTATTATTATTAATACCACCTTAACATTTTCCCCTGACAATTAAATGAATAATGCATGTAAGGCACTTAGAAGAGTGCCTATTTTTTAATTTAAAATATTTATTTTTAATTAATTAATTACTTGATTTTTTTGAATTTCTTTTTTTATTTTTAAAGACTTTATTTATTTTAGAAAGAAGAGAGAGAGAGAGTGAGAGAGAGAGAGAGAGACAGAGAGAGACAGAGAGAGAAGGGGGAGGAAGAAGAAGCATCAACTCCCATATGTGCCTTGACCAGGCAAGCCCAGGGTTTCAAACTAGCGACCTCAGCATTCCAGGTCAACGCTTTATCCACTGCGCCACCACAGGTCAGGCTATTTTTAATTTATTGTATTGACCTGGTTTCAAGTGTCCCACTCAATATAATACCCTCTACACACCACATTGTGCCCCCCACACCCCATGCAAAGTCTCTTTCCACCCCATTCTACCCCATTTGTCCCCTCCCCCTACCTTCACTCCCCTTTCCCTCTGGGAATTGCTACCCTGTTGTCTCTATCTGTGTGTTATGAATATATAATTTGTCTGATCTCTTCATCTTTAATCCCATCCCCTCTTCCACTCTCTCTCTGACAGCTGTCCCTCTGTTCCCTGTGACCCTACCTCTGTTTTTATTTTGTTCCTCAGTTTATTGTGTTCCTTAGATTCCACATATAAGTGAGATTATATGGCATTTGTCTTTCCCTGCCTGGTTTATGTCACTTAGCATAATAATCTCCAGGTCCACCCATGTCATTGCAAAAGGTAAGATTTTCTTCTTTTTTATGACCACATAGTATTCCATTGTGCATATGTCCTACAGCTTTTTTATCCACTTGTCCACTGATGGACGCTTGGACTGTTTCTAGATCTTGACTATTGTAAACAATGCTGCAGTGAACATGGTGGTGCATATCTTCTTTTGAATTACTGTTTTGGGATTCTTGTTATTATCATTATCCCCATTTTTCAGATGAAGAAGTGTAGGCTCAGAGATTCAAAAAGCTGGGAAATGGAAGGCAGGACTCAAACAAAGAGGCATCTGACTCCCACCCCCATGCTGGTCATCAGCAGCCCACCTTTAT
Source organism: Saccopteryx leptura (assembly GCF_036850995.1). Lineage (NCBI taxonomy): Eukaryota > Metazoa > Chordata > Mammalia > Chiroptera > Emballonuridae > Saccopteryx > Saccopteryx leptura. Next base: position 147,907,743 of record NC_089504.1, read on the forward strand.
GCTGCATTAGGGAATGCTGCTTTGTGGGAAAGGAGGGTTTGGGAAAGAGGCTCAGCCTTTGGCCAGGAATCTAACTCTAACTTTGGAAGTGACAGGGACATAGGAGAAAGCAGTTATTAATAGTTGGGGACTCAGATGCTGCCTCTAATTTGACACGCTTGTCCATGCTGCATTCTGCCTTCTTCCAATGGAGTAGTCCTTTTCATTGTCATGATTGCCCATCTCCAGAAAAATGTTTAATTAGGTTATTCAACCAGGTCCACTGTCTCTGAACATACTGTATTCCCCACATAACTAGAAGGAGGGAATAGGGATAACCTACCAGTCAGACCTTCCATCTACCCCACCCTGTTATGTTATGTAGACCTGGATGCTTGGCTTGTCTGCACAGCCTGAGTCAGTCTGCATAGTTTCATTTGTAGCATCTTGCAGGAAAAGCAAAATAAGGGCTATTCTTGAATGAGTCACAATATGTGGAAACACAAAAGGTATAAACAGTTACTCTGGTCTTCTATCAATTCAGTTCCTTTTCTGCTAAAGAGTAGAATTTGTACTGGACAACTCCCTACCTCTTGCAAAAATTTGAGAGGAGAGATGCTGTTTGAGATTGGAGATTTCTTTGTGTGACATCTGATAAACCTTGATTTTGCACTCTTGTCTTTTTAAGTGTTTTTAGAAAAAACATTTCTGAAGTCTAATATGATAAGGATTGGTGAAATCAGCCTTCACTGGCATGTAGTCACTTTTCCCTCTGGGTTTCCATCTTGGGGAATCTTTCTTGTATTAGATTTAGTTGTTGGCATGTTCACTGCCCTCTGTTGGAGCATAGTCCTCTTGCAGGCAAGGACAAGGCTTCCTTTTCTTTGCTTGTGCCACACCTGGTACAGAACACTGCTCAGCAAGCATCAGCACAGGTAGAGCTAGTGAATCACTGTGTACTAATTTGGGTGGGACCTTCTTGCTAGCCACTGACTTGACAAATGAGTGAAAAGGTGAAGGGAGCTCATAGATAGGAGTCAGAAATAATTTTAGTGAGTTGGGTGCCTTTGGAAGTCACTAATTGACACCAGCATAGGCTGAGAAGAAAAGGGAGAGAGAAGAAAGATGCAGAAGAAGTGACCTGAAGATAAAAAAGAGGCCAGGATAGGGAACCTATTTAACATCACCAGTTATTTCCCCCAGTTCCCATTCTCTGTCTTAGAGACATTGTGCTCTACCATTATCCCAACTACAAACATCTTTCCTTATTTTTCTTTAAAGCTTAATTAAGATAATGGATTTCATTGGGTTCTCAAATTAGAATGAGGTGGGGGCTGAAACTATTTAGACAGTGAAAAGTATGTCACAACTTTTTTTTTTTTCATTGAGCCAGGTCAAACGTTCTGTCATTAGCAGGTGAGTGGAGATGGTACATCTGAATATCTGAAATCCCAGGCTCAGGACAACTGATAGTGATGACTGGGAGAGGAAGTGCAGGAGGGAGGGTCAACTGTGTAATTAGGGATAATTGTGCAACAGGTCACACATTGGTGTGGGGGAATTAAACATATGTAGTTCAGAGTGAGGCTAGGGTAGACCTACTGCACAGGTAAACATAAGTCTCACAGTGATTTCAGCAGTCAGGCTCTTGTCTGTGCATTGCTTTGAAAGAAATGGCTTTCCAGTTTCTGTTTACATAAACCCTTTTTCCTTCTTTAATTCTCCTTTGATGTCTTCCTGGACTAATAGAAAGAAAGGAGGCAAATAAGATGTAAGGGAATATTTGGCTATAAAAATAATAAGCTATTTCCTAAAGGTAGGCACCATAGTGAGAACCTGAAGTACTTTCAAGAATGAAAAATACTAGAATACATTCATGATACTTTTAGTATACTTTTCTATAAAGTTAAGGTAGTTTTTAACCAATCATCATGACAGGTTGTATTGGGCCTTCTAAACCCTATATTAACAAAATAACATTTCAAAGGGTTCTGCAGAATTTGTGTGGACTGGTTAAGGACCATGTTTTTCTAGTGATTCCTCCAGAAAAGGAGGCACAGGAGAGAAGGAAACATAATGGGCAGTGAGTAAAAGGAAATGTTTTTAAAGAAGTGAGACACTGATTGCAATGGATAGATTTGATTTCTGTTGTAAAGGAGAACACAGGAGCTTCTTACTCCCAAGGATGGATGCAGTTCAGCTGGCTTATTTTGCATACACATGGTGATAGTCAGTTTGAGTCCACTGCCAGCATTTCAGTGTTGACTCCATTCCTGGACCGTGGGGATGGTGAGCAATGCAGATTCCCCTCCTGTTCCCAGTGTGTTCCATCTGTGACACTTTCTGTCATTTAGTTTCCAACCTGAAATAGTTTTATTTACTCTAAAGTAAAATGGTGCTGTGTTGCCAGTGACAGGCTCTGTGCTCCATCATCACAAAAAATGCTGTCAGCATAGCATTATAGAATAAAATGCTAACAGGTGGAAGTCAGATAAAGCAAGCCAGCAGCATGCACAGATGGCAGTGTGCAACCTTAACTTTATTCTACTTCAGGCATACTTTGTATATCCGCACTCTTACTATGTGGCACAAAGCTACAATATGTTAGGCTCTTTTGGCCCATCCTTGTGGGAGAGGCAATGTTAGAATTTCATTTTAGTGTTTTGGTTTCAGCATTTTTTTTCACCCTCCCAAAAAATCTACTACCCATTTAGCTAATGAGTAATACAATAGGTATTAAAGCTTAGTGAATTGGTCCAAATGCTCAATTCAATTTATGTTTATTGACTCTTCTTATAGTGTTACTATACTGGGGCTATAAAGGTGATAAAAGCATAGTTCCTGACCTCCCCAAGCTTATAAGTTAGCCAAGAGAGACAAAGATAGCATGAGCTCAGGTTGAGATACTTTCTATGCTTCATAATATTTTTAGAAGAAACAAATCAAGTACTACATTTCTTGAACAGTACTAACAATCCATTTTGGCAAGAAATATGGAGATGAAAAGTCAAATGGTTCAGTAGGAGGATGGGGGAAATTTGATGAGGGTACTGTGTTAGAATTATAGGAAAGTGATGGGAATTTTTTCCATTCAATTTTTTTATGTCGCAAAATTCCAGACTTATGGAAATGTTAGAAAAATAGCACAATAAATAGCTATACCCTATACATGGATTGTCAATAGTTAACATTTTGTCACATTCATTTGTACTTATGGCAGACCTCATGATATTTTTCCCCTTGGTTGTTTAATAGGCATGATCACACCCTTAAAAGGAATAATATAATTCCATAATATTCTCTAATACTGAATTCATATTCTAATTTTTCTAATGGTATATCTTTTATAATTTTTTTCCTCCCCAATTCATGATTCTCTTTTTATTTATTGATTTTTAGAGAGAGAGGAGAGAGAGGAGAGAAAGAGAATTAGATGGGGAAGAGTGGGAAGCATCAACTGATAGTTGCTTCTCATATGTGCTTTGACCAGGCAAGCCTGGGGTTTTGAACTGGTGACCTCAGCATTCCAGGTTGATGCTGTATCCTCTGTGCCACCATAGGTCAGGCCCCCAATTCATTCTTTTTTTTATTCAGTGAGAGGGCGGGAGGCAGAGACAGACTCCAGCATGCACCCCGACCAGGATCCACCCATCAAGCCCACTAGGGAGCAGTGCTCTGTCCATCTGGGACATTGCTCCATAGCTCAGCAACCGAACTCTTCTTAGTGCCTGAGGCAGAGGCCATGGAGCCATCCTCAGTGCCCGCAACCAACTTGCTGGAACCGCTCGAGCCATGGCTGCAGGAGGGGAAGAGAGAGAGAGAGATAAGCTAGAGGGGTGGAGAAGCAGATGATTGCTTCTCTTGAGTGCCCTGAGCAGAAATCGAATTTGGGACATCCACAAGCCAGGCTGATACTCTACCAACTGGCCAGGGCCCCAAATCATGATTTGATCAATGTTTACACATTTCATTGAGTTGCTTCTCTTAGTCTCTTTAGATTCATATTTTTGTTTTACTTTGCTTCATGATACTGAATCTTTGAAGAGTTTAGGCTGATTATATTGACAAATATATTGAATTTTTCTGATAATATTTTCATGAATAGATTTAGGTTAAACATTTTTGGGAAAATCCAGCAGATAGATGTTGTTATAGTATAACAGCTTTAAAGCTATGCTTCATGGACTTCACAGGGTTATGTGTATATAATCTTTCTGTGTTCTACTGGGGAGTGGGTTTTAGTTTTTATTAAATTTTCAAAGATTCAGTGAGCCTCCAAAAGTTAAGAAGTGGGGTGGAAGAGTTAGTCCTTATCAGCAAGAGGTTAACAGATTTAAATCTACATTTAAATCTTAGAGCTTCTTAATCCATTAGTTGTGTGCAATTTAAAACATAGTCTTTTTCTTGTAGGTTTTTAAAAAGTAATACTATACATGGTAGAACATTGAAATTATACGAAAATATTACAGAGCTAAGTGTGCTTCTGACTAGAATTCTCCAGGTAGCTCCCTGTCCTTGGCAAGAGTAATCTGCATTGTTAGTTTCTTGAGTATAGTAGTCCCCCTCTTAGCCACAGTTTTACTTTCTGCAGTTGCAGTTACCCATGGTCAATTATGGTCCGAAAATATTAAGTAGAAAATTCCAGAAGTAATTCATAAATTTTAAATCGCATGCTGTTCTGAGTAGCATGATGAAATCTCTTGCGTCCCATTCTGTCCCAGATGTGAATCACTCTTTTTCCAGCATATCCATCCTGTGTACGCCACCCTTCTGTTAGTCACTTGGTGGCTGTCTGGGTTATCAGGTCAACTGTCTAGGTATCTTGGTGTTGTGTTCATGTAACTTTTATTTTACCTAATAATGGCCCCCAAGCACAAGAGTAACAATGTTGGCAATTTGGATATGCCAAAGATGATACGTAAACTTTGTCATATGTATATGAAAAACATGGTATATATAGGGTTTAGTATTGTCTGTGGTTTCAGGCATCCACTGGGGGTCTTGGAACATATGCCCCTAGAATAAAGAGGGACAACTATATTCCTCTCGGTAGTGTATGTACATGTAAGTATATATGTGGATAAGTGTACCTTTATTTAATTATTTTGCACAAATGGGAGAATTTTACAGAAGAGGTATGCTATAATGGCAAAACAAAAATATTAAGAAAGCAAAACAAAGAAACTAAAACAAGAGAGAATCAGTGTTGGTAACCTCACATTCAAATCTACTCAACCAGTGCAGTGCATTGAGCAGGAGATGGACACACCAGCTTCTATTTCTTCAGCTGAACTCAATCTCAGTGTGTGCATGGCTCTGAGCTGGGGGGGGGGGGAGGGTAGTTTTTTATTTGACTGTTGTAAGAACACTTAACATGAGATCTACCCTCTTAGAATTTATTGTTTTGAAATTTATTTATTGAATTTGCCAATAGGAGTGGAGAGAAAGAGAGAGAGAGGAACATCAATTTGTTCTTGAATGTGCCCCAACCGGGGATCAAACTGGCAACCTCTGCGCTTTTGAATGACGCCCTACCCAACTGAGCTATCCAGCCAGGGCTCCCCTCTTAGAATTTGAAGTGCATAGTACAACACTGTGAACTATAGGTCCAGTGTTGGCACAGCAGATCTCTAGAACTTGGTCATCTGACATTACTGAAACTTCATACCTGCTCATTAGCAACTCCTCTTTCTCCCTCTTTCCTGCCCTGGTAACAACCATTCTATTCGTTGCTTCTATGAATTTGACTATTTTAGAAACCTCCTACAGGTGTAATTGTGCAGTGTTTGTACCTCTGTGACCAGCTTGTTTCACTTAATATACTGCCCTCAAGGTCCCTACATGTTGTCTCTCTTTGCAGAATTTCCTTCTCTTTTACTGAAGAAGAGAGGCTAGCTTTTAAAGACTGTATGTATTACACATTGCTCCTAAATGGAAGCCAGCTCCATCTGATGAGCAATTGAATAACTAGAAAGGCCTTCCAATGCCAAAAGCAATGCCAGCTCTGTGCAACATCTACTGAGAAAGGATGTGTGGGCCTCCAAACTGGCATCGCTCTCAGAGATCTCCAAGGGCATTTGATCTGTGTGCAATTCTGGCCTTAAATGCTGACTTGAACCCCATAAGGTGGGCTCCACTGCTCCTTGTTCAGCTGTGTGCTTTTTAAAAAGTTAACAGGATCTCTTGATTGTTCCATGTTAGCTCATAGAGAACTACTTTATTCTTTTAAATAGCTGCATAATATTCCATTACATAAATGTACAAGCCTGTTCTCTATCAATGAATATTTAGATTGCTTTTAGACTTTTTTACTATTATAATGCTGCAAGGAATGATCTGTCTTTTTGTAATAATACATTTTGAGGATTTTGTATGACCAAGTGACCATAGGAGAACTTTTGCTATATTTATTTGAAAATATGGGCTTTGTTTTGTTTTCTTGTTACTTTTTTAAATGTTTATTTTTTAATGATATAATTTACATTGAGCATTTCGGAAACTACAATTACAATGATTTCAAAGTGCAATACCTGGGTTCAACAAATATCCTCTATAATTAATTACCTTCAATTGATATTTAGAAATGTATGTAGAGTGATGTCACGGAAATGGCGCCGTGAGCAGCGTGTCCCACAGATCTCCCCAAAATCTCAACAAATATATCAACTAGAAACAGAAAAATTTATCCTCGGAGCATTCCGGAGTTCCACACAAACTGAAAGCGAAAGGACTGTTATCACTTGAATCTGAGAGACGAGGGTGTGGAGGAAACTAACTACCGCAGGGACGTTCATTCAAGCTGCGGAGGAAGTGCGCCTGTGTGCTATCAACAAACCACCCTCAGATGCCAATAAGAAAGAGGAAATAAAATATTATGGATACAAAAGATAGAGAGGTAACACAAATAGATGTGGAAAAATCTATGGAGAAAAGATTTAACATATTGGAAGCCTTGGAGCTAAATGACAGAGAATTTAAAATAGAAATCTTAAAAATACTCAGAGATATACAAGAAAACACAGAAAGGCAATTTAGGGAGATCAGAAAACAACTCAATGAACACAAAGAATATATTACCAAGGAAATTGAAACTATAAAAACAAATCAAACAGAAATGAAAAACTCAATTCACGAGCTGAAAAACGAGGTAACAAGCTTAGCTAACAGAACAGCCCAAATAGAAGATAGGATTAGTGAAATAGAAGACAAGCAACTTGAGGCACAACAGAGAGAAGAAGAAAGAGACTCAAAAATAATAAAAAACAAGAAAACCCTACAGGAATTGTCTGACTCCATCAGAAAGAATAACATAAGAATAATAGGTATATCAGAGAGAGAAGAGAAAGAAAATGGAATGGAGAATATACTCAAACAAATAATAGACGAGAACTTCCCAAGCCTGTGGAAAGAACTAAAGCCTCAAATTCAAGAAGCAAACAGAACACCGAGTTTTCTTAACCCCAACAAACCCACTCCAAGGCACATCACAATGAAGATGACACAAACCAATGACAAAGAAAAAATTCTCAAGGCAGCCAGGGAAAAGAAGAGTACAACATATAAAGGAAGGCCTATTAGGTTATCATCAGATTTCTCAGCAGAAACTCTATAAGCTAGAAGAGAGTGGACCCCAATATTTAAAGCCCTGAAAGAGAGGAACTTTCAGCCAAGAATACTATACCCATCAAAGCTATCCTTCAAGTACGAAGGAGATATAAAAACATTCACAAATACAGAAAAGATGAGAGAATTTATCAGCAGAAAGCCCCCACTCCAGGAAATACTAAAGGGGGTTTTCCAACCAGATTCAAAGAACAAAAGAAAACAAAACCACAAGTAACAGCTCCACCAAGAACACAATAAAACCAAACTTAAACTGTGACAACAAAAGAAAAAAAAGGGGGGAGAGGATGGAGATTAACAGTAGCAAAGGACGATGAAGTGCAGAAATACTCATAAGATAGGGTACTACAATGAATATGGTAGGTACCCTTTTCATTACTTAATGGTAACCACCCTTGAAAAACCACCACAAAAACACTTGACTTAAAAAAGGTAGCAACAGAGGAAAGAAGAATGGAATACAAACAAACAAAAACAAATGATAGAAAAACAAAAGAGAAGACTCAAACAAGATACAAAACTAACAGAAAGCAATTTATAAAATGGCAATAGGGAACCCACAAGTGTCAATAATTACACTAAATGTAAATGGATTAAACTTACCAATAAAAAGACACAGAGTAGGAGAATGGATTAAAAAAGAAAATCCAACTATATGCTGCCTACAAGAAACACATCTAAGCAACAAGGATAAAAACAAATTCAAAGTGAAAGGCTGGAAAACAATACTCCAAGCAAACAACACCCAAAAAAAAGCAGGTGTAGCAATACTCATATTTAATAATGCTGACTACAAGACAGAAAAAGTACTCAGAGACAAAAATGGTCATTTCATAATGATTAAGGGGAAGTTGAATCAAGAAGACATAACAATCCTTAATATATATGCACCAAACCAAGGAGCACCAAAATATATAAGACAGCTACTTATTGACCTTAAAACAAAAACTAACAAAAATACAATCATACTTGGAGACCTCAATACACCGCTGACGGCTCTAGATCGGTCATCCAAACAGAGAATCAATAAAGATATAGTGGCCTTAAACGAAATACTAGAACACCTGGATATGATAGACATCTATAGGACACTTCATCCCAAAGCGACAGAGTATACATTTTTCTCTAGTGTACATGGAACATTCTCAAGAATTGACCATATGTTGGGCCACAAAGACAATATCAGCAAATTTAGAAAAATTGAAATTGTACCAAGCATATTCTCTGATCATAAAGCCTTGAAACTAGAATTCAACTGCAAAAAAGAGGGGGAAAAACCCACAAAAATGTGGAAACTAAACAACATACTTCTAAAAAATGAATGGGTCAAAGAAGAAATAAGCACAGAGATCAAAAGATATATACAGACAAATGAAAATGAAAATAAAACATATCAGAATCTCTGGGATGCAGCAAAAGCAGTAATAAGAGGAAAGTTCATATCACTTCAGGCCTATATGAACAAACAAGAGAGAGCCGAAGTAAACCACTTAACTTCACACCTTAAGGAACTAGAAAAAGAAGAACAAAGACAACCCAAAACCAGCCGAAGAAAGGAGATAATAAAAATCAGAGCAGAAATAAATGAAATAGAGAACAGAAAAACTATAGAAAAAATCAATAAAACAAGGAGCTGGTTCTTTGAAAAGATCAACAAAATTGACAAACCCTTGGCAAGACTCACCAAGGAAAAAAGGCACAGGACTCAAATAAATAAAATCCAAAATGAAAGAGGAGAGATCACCACAGACATCATAGATATACAAAGAATTATTGTAGAATACTATGAAAAACTATATGCCACCAAATACAACAATCTAGAAGAAATGGATAAATTCCTAGAACAATACAACCTTCCTAGACTGAGTCATGAAGAAGCAGAAAGCCTAAACAGACCAATCAGCAGGGAGGAAATAGAAAAAACTATTAAAAACCTCCCCAAAATAAAAGTCCAGGCCCAGATGGTTATACTAATGAATTCTATCAAACATTCAAAGAAAACTTGGTTCCTATTCTACACAAAGTCTTCCAAAAAATTGAAGAAGAAGCAATACTTCCAAACACATTTTATGAGGCCAACATAACCCTCATACCAAAACCTGGCAAGGATGGCACAAAGAAAGAAAACTACAGACCAATATCTCTAATGAATACAGATGCTAAAATACTAAGCAAAACACTGGCAAACCGAATACAACAACATATTAAAAAAATAATACATCATGATCAAGTGGGATTCATCCCAGAATCTCAAGGATGGTTCAACATACGTAAAACGGTTAACGTAATACACCATATCAACAAAACAAAGAACAAGAACCACATGATCTTATCAATAGATGCAGAAAAGGCTTTTGATAAAATACAACACAATTTTATGTTTAAGACTCTCAACAAAATGGGTATAGAAGGAAAATATCTCAACATGATAAAGGCCATATATGATAAACCATCAGCCAACATCATATTAAATGACATAAAACTGAGGACTTTCCACCTTAAATCAGGAACAAGACAGGGTTGTCCACTCTCTCCACTCTTATTTAATGTGGTTCTAGAAGTTCTGGCCAGAGCAATCAGACAAGACAAAGAAATAAAAGGCATCCATATCAGAAAAGAAGAAGTAAAGGTATCACTTTTTGCTGATGATATGATCCTATACATCGAAAACCCGAAGGACTCCACAAAAAGATTATTAGAAACAATAAACCAATACAGTAAGGTCGCAGGGTACAAAATTAACATACAAAAGTCCATAGCCTTTCTATATGCCAACAATGAAATATTAGAAAACAAACTAAAAAAAATAATCCCTTTCACGATTGCAACAACAACAAAAAAATACCTAGGAATAAACATAACAAAGAATGTAAAGGACCTATATAACGCAAACTACAAGGCATTATTAAGAGAAATAGAAAAAGACACAATGAGATGGAAAAATATTCCTTGTTCTTGGATAGGAAGAATAAATATAATTAAAATGGCCATATTACCCAAAGCAATATATAAATTTAATGCAATTCCCACAAAATTCCTATGACATTTTTTAAAGAAATGGAACAAAAAATCATCAGATTTATATGGAACTATAAAAAACCCCGAATAGCCAAAGCAATCCTAAGGAAAAAGAATGAAGCTGGGGGCATTACAATACCTGACTTTAAACTATATTATAGAGCCACGATAATCAAAACAGCATGGTATTGGCAGAAAAATAGACACTCAGACCAATGGAACAGAATAGAAAGCCCAGAAATAAAACCACATATATATGGTCAAATAATCTTTGACAAAGGGGCCAACAACACACAATGGAGAAAAGAAAGCCTCTTCAACAAATGGTGTTGGGAAAACTGGAAAGCCACATACAAAAGAATGAAACTCGACTACAGCCTGACCCCGTGTACTAAAATTAATTCAAAATGGATCAAAGACCTAAATATAAGACCTGAAACAATAAAGTACATAGAAGAAGACATAGGTACTAAACTCATGGACCTGGGTTTTAAAGAACATTTTATGAACTTGACTCCAATGGCAAGAGAAGTGAAGGCAAAGATAAATGAATGGGACTACATCAGACTAAGAAGTTTTTGCTCAGCAAGAGAAACTGATATCAAAATAAACAGACAGCCAACTAAATGGGAAATGATATTTTCAAACAACAGCTCAGATAAGGGCCTAATATCCAAAATTTACAAAGAACTCATAAAACTCAACAACAAACAAACAATCCAATAAAAAAATGGGAAGAGGACATGAACAGACACTTCTCCCAGGAAGAAATACAAATGGCCAACAGATATATGAAAAGATGCTCAGCTTCATTAGTTATTAGAGAAATGCAAATCAAAACTACAATGAGATACCACCTCACCCCTGTTAGATTAGCTATTATCAACAAGACGGGTAATAGCAAATGTTGGAGAGGCTGCGGAGAAAAGGGAACTCTCATCCACTGTTGGTGGGACTGTAAAGTAGTACAACCATTATGGAGGAAAGTATGGTGGTTCCTCAAAAAACTGAAAATAGAACTACCTTATGACCCAGCAATCCCTCTACTGGGTATATACCCCAAACCTCAGAAACATTGATACGTAAAGACACATGTAGCCCCTTGTTCATTGCAGCACTGTTCACAGTGGCCAAGACATGGAAACAACCAAAAAGCCCTTCAATAGAAGACTGGATAAAGAAGATGTGGCACATATACACTATGGAATACTACTCAGCCATAAGAAATGATGACATCAGATCATTTACAGCAAAATGGTGGAATCTTGATAACATTATACGGAGTGAAATAAGTAAATCAGAAAAAAACAAGAACTACATGATTCCATACATTGGTGGAACATAAAAACGAGACTAAGAGACATGACAAGAGTGTGGTGGTTACCAGGGGTGGGGGGAGGGAGGACATAGGAGGGAGGGAGGGAGAGAGTTAGGGGGAGGGGGAGGGGCACAGAGAACTAGATAGAGGGTGACGGAGGACAATCTGACTATGGGCGAGGGGTATGCAACATAATTTAATGACAAGATAAGCTAGACATGTTTTCTTTGAATATATGTACCCTGATTTATTAATGTCATCCCATTAACATTAATAAAAATTTATTAAAAAAAAAAAAAGAAATGTATGTAGACACTAAGTCAGCTAACAAAATAAATAAAATAACTATATATGCTGCAAATCTCAAGGGTTAACATATATATATTAAAATATTTTATTTTTTAATTTTTAAGTGAATTATACATGCATATGATATAAAATTTAGAAATAAGACAGAAAGCTTCTAATTCTATTGTACAAAACAAAACAAACCAATATAACCAGTTTCTTCTGAGATATGCCATTCAGACATAAGCAATTATAGATTTACATTTCCTCCCTCCTTTTTGTCCTTCCTTCTCTTCTTCCAGTTTTTTTTTTTGTTTTGTTTTTTTTTTTTGAGAGAGAAGAAGGAAGAGAGGGAGAGAGACATCAACTTATTGCTCCACTTAGTTGTGCACTGCTTGCTTCTCATACCTGCCTTGACTGGGGATCAAGTCACCAACCCCAGGTTCAAGCCAGTGACCTCAGGATCAAGCCGGTGACCCTGAACTCCAGTTGTGACCTCAGTGTTCCGGGTCAATGCTCTATCCACTGTGCCACCACTGATCAGGCTCTCCCTCCAGTGTTAATAATTGGTATGATTATTCCTTCATTCGTTGTTTTTTTCTGGCACTTGTTGCTTATTTAGTTTCATACAGGAACTTTAAAATCAAATTGTCTAGTTTGAAAAAAATTCTACTAATAACTTTGGTAGTAGGGTGTCCAATATTTATAAATTAACTTTGAAAGAATTGACATCTTAAGATGCTGAGTCTTTTTTTTAAGTTTTATTTTCCAAATGCAGTTTACATTCAATATTATATTATACTATATTGCCTGACCAGGCAGTGGCGCAGTGGATGGAGTGTTGGACTGGGATGTGGAGGACCCAGGTTCGAGACCCCGAGGTTGCCAGCTTGAGCACGGGCTCATCTGGGTTGAGCAAAATAAACTCACCAGCTCAGAACTAAGGTCGCTGAGCAAGGGGTCACTCGGTCTGCTGGGGCCCACGGTCAAGGCACATATGAGAAAGCAATCAATGAACGACTAAGGTGTCACAACGAGAAACTGATGATTGATGCTTCTCATCTCTCTCCGTTCCTGTCTGTCTGTTCCTATCCCTCTCTCTCTCTCTCTCTCTCTCTCTCTCTGTCCCTGTAAAAAAAAATAATAAAAAATATTATACTATATTAGCTTTAGGTGTACAACATAGTAGTTAGACAGTCATATACTTTACAAAGTGTTCCGCCTGATATTTCCAGTACCCACCCAGCACCATCCATATTATTGACTATATTCCCTATGCTGTGCTTTTACATCTTGGTGACTTTTGTGACTGCAAATTTGTATTTCTTAAGTCCCTTTGCCTTTTGAACCCAGCTCCCTTACCCCTTCCACTCTGGCAACCATTATTCTGTTCTCTGTATTTATGAGTCTGCTTCTATTTTGTTTGTTTATTTTGTTCTTTAGATTCTACATATAAGTGAAATTGTATGGTATTTGTATTTCTCTGTCTGACTTATTTCACACAGCATAATACCTTCTAGGTCCATTCATGTTGTCACAAATGGTAAGATTTCGTTCTTTTTTTTTTTTATAACTGAGTAATATTCCATTGTATATATATACCACAACTTTTTAATCCACCTGTCAATTGATGAGCACTTGGGCTATTTCCATGTCTTGGCTATTGTAAATAAAGCTGCAATGATCATAGGGGTGCATATATTCTTTCAAATTAGTGTTTTGAATTTCTTTGAATATATATCTTAAAGTGGAAGTGCTGAGTCATAAGGCAGATCCATTTTTAGATTTTTGAGGAAACTCCATACTATTTTCCATAGTGGCTACACCAATCTGCATTCCTACCAACAATGCCTCAAGGTTCCTATTTCTTTACATCCTTGTCAGCACTTATTGTTTGTTGATTATTGATGATAGGATTCTGACAGGTGTGAGGTGTTAACTTGTTGTAATTTTAATTTGCATATCTCTGATGATTAGTGATGTTGAGCTGAATCTTTTAAACCAAAAACATGACACGCTTTTCCATTTCTCCAGTTTTAAAAAATAACTTTTAATTTATCTTGAGAAATTTTTGTTTTTGTGTATGTGTGTGTTTGGTAGAATACTTCCTTCTATTATATCTTCTGATGTTGTTTGTGTATATGAAGACTACTGATTTTTCTATATTATGTTTATTTTTTTTATCATATTGGGTACTTTCATGTTTGTAATAATTTTTCAGCTGTTTCTCTTGAGTTCTTCAGCTAAGCAATCATTTTATCCGCATGTACCCCAGACTATTAAATTATAGTGATGTTAAGTTGTATGGCTAGGTTAACATATTTATGTGCACATTTTAAACAAAGCCTCTCTGGCTAGCTGTTTAACTGAAAGCTAAACATGAACACAAGTTGTTAAATATGTATACAAACAAAGCACCCAAACCTATAGTCACCTCAAAAACAAAACAACAAACCAACAAAAAGTGTTCCCATATGCAATTGCTTGTGAATCAGACTTAGCTCAATTTAGTGAAAACAAAACGAGAATGAAAAATTTGGATCCTGAGGTTGTTATATCACTATCAGAAATAATCTTCAACATCAAATTTTTTTTGTTCCTTGTAGTTCACCATTTTCATTTATTAATCTTATTATAATAAATACATGTAACAAATTTGAGGGGATAAAATATTCTAATAAAATATTGCTTTTATTGTCTATTTTTATGTTATGTATCCACCTAGGATTCTATTTGAAACTGAGTTTAGATAACAAGAAAAATTGAAAACTCTGGATTTACTGCTCTTGCCTCTCACTTTCCTGGCACAGAACTTGTCATTGTACACCCAGTGTCAGCAGGTCAGTGGCCAATAGTCCCTGTCTTTGTGCTAGAAATATCTGCAGAAAAGGAATCTTTAGAGTCCTATAAGTGAAATTATTAACAATACTAATTGTTTAATTATCTGCAACGCATGGATTGTTAAGATAACGCTGGGTGGGAGCCTGAACTTCAAGGCATATCTGTCATCATAATATAAAGGAAATGATTCATTGACACTCAACCCTACAGACCTTGCCTGGGAAACACAACTCCATATTGCATAATCAAGCATTTGAAAACAAAATGTCTGAAAAACAGTTTAGAAAGCGATTCCCACCACTTTCTCTTATTAGTTTAACTATTTGTTTGTGTTAATAGTAGTAACCGCCAATGTGTGGTATGTAGCAGTTTAAGTATATTTGTGGTAACCTTGTGAGGCGTTGTCACTCATTTTACCAGTGAGGAAAGTGGGCATCCAGAGATTCAGGGACTTGCCCAAGATTGCGTAGGCAGAAAGTGGTTGTTGGGCAGATAAAATATATTACGCTCACTTTGTTAAAGATGGCGCTACCCATGTGGAAGCCCATCACCCAGGTGATGGTATTGGTTGCCCTTCTTGCTTGGGATGGGCATGATTATATTAATGTGTGTTGGGGGCGGGCTGTGAGCAAGCAGGATCCTTGTAGCCTGGGGCTTGGTTTTGGGACTAAGCCTTTCCCACCCTTTTTGATGTGGAGTGGTGCACTCTCATGAGGAATCCCATTATGCCTCAGATAAGTGACTTTGTATCAAAAATTTCCTTGTTTGTATATTGAATTAAAGGTTTTGGTTTCTACACTATAAAGTGGGGCAGACCAGGAGCTTGCTCTCTCTCGGTTCCTGAGATTAGCATTAGAGGAGAGAGCAGAGAAAGGCCACGTGGAGGAGGCCAGGAGAAGCAGCCACGATGGCGGAGTGCTGAAGGAGAATCCAGTATGTGCAGAGTTTGTGCAGAGAGAAGGAGATGGGGAGCAGAGGTGAATAAGGCTAGTGAGCTAGAAACCTTTGATTCTATAAAACTTGAATAAGTCAGTAGCTTTGTGAGCACTGAATGAGTGGGTTTTGGAGCCCAGTGTGTGTTTTTACTTGCCTGCCGGGTGCAAGCTAGGATTAAAGCTAATGACCCACTAGTTCTTGGCTCCATTGTTTCATTATTGTCTGTCTGAATCCAATGCGAACCTGCATGGGCCAGGCGGCTGTGATGGTGGCCATGGCTACTGGCCATACAGTGGTAGAGCCAGGAATGATTAAATCTCAGTCTGCCTAGGAAGTGGGCGATTATGAATTATGTAACTTCATCTTTTAGAAACTCAGTTTGCTGATCTGTAGAATGAGCATAATAGTTATTTTGCAGTATTGTCATAAAAATGAAATGAGGTATTATCAGTAAAACATCTAGGTCAGTATTTAACATATGCATGCAGTTTAATACATATTTGCTTTATTTATTTTTTTAGCTATTTATTCTTAGTTTATAGTTCTATACTTATGTCCTTAATCAGTACTTTAAAATTTCTACTTTAGGATAAAGCATCAACCTGGAATGCTGAGGTCACCAGGTCGAAACCCTGGGCTTGCCTGGTCAAGGAACATACGGGAAGCAACTACTATGATTTGATGCTTCCTGCTTCTCCCTTCTCTTTCTCTTTCTCTCCCTTCTATCTAAAAAAATCAATCAATAAATAAAAAATAATAAAATTTTCACTTTAAATTTTCTTATATACAATAATAGTAAGTTAGAGTATTACTATATTGAACCCTCAATATAATACTCTTCCTGTGACTAACTTATACCAAATTTCTTTGGTATTTTGTTACTAACCTCTTCCCCCACTTCCGGCATAGGGCCAAGAGTATTTTGAGGGAAATAAGATGAACCTAGAATTTATTGAATCATACCATTAAATAGTCGAAGTGAAGTTATAATACATTTGTGGAGTGACATAGCTAAAGGGTCAGTAAGCAACGAGTGTAAGCAAAATCATAAAAACCCATTTATCTGCCAACACATTTATGTAAGAGATTACACTACTAGTCAGGAATTTCCTGCCGTATGTCATTTTTTTTCTCTATGGAACTTTTCAATAGCTTGTAATGGGCTGTTGTGCTTCCTCTTCAGGCTTGGCTGTTATCAGTTCCACTCAGATATTCCTTCCTATTCAGCTTGGAGTGTTTTCTGACACTTATGAATGAGTGCATCTATTTTTTAACAATTACTGTGTTGATTTATATCCTAGGAGACTCATCATTTCTGCTTCCCACACACAGGATTGCTGTAAAGATTTACTCTTTTCAAACATACATTAATTATTTGAACCTCCAGAAAAAGAGGGCCATAAAATCAAAAGCCACATGTGAATTTTATAAGAAATAATTTTCTACTACAGTAATATGCAAAGGGAACAATTGAGGAAAGTTTCTAGGTAGGTAAGGAAACACATTTCAGTGTTTTTAATTACATAAATAAAGACAAATAAAAGAGCACTGTGGACATAATATTTTATGTGTAGTAGAAAACCTGAGTTTGAGTTTGAGCTCTGTAACCTACTGTGTGACCATGGGCAAGAAGGTTGGGGCTGCCTAGTCTCATTTTCTTCAGCTGTAAAAATGCCACCATATCATTGCTCTTTATCTCTTTATCAGTACCAATGTAACTCCCTAGAAATCCTAGTTTGCAAATGTGGCATAAAATTTTACTCATGCAACCTTATTTTAATCTGGTTGAATATACAAGTTAAATATTTAGAACTTTCAGTGTTTGTACAAGTATTTGGTAAAAAGAAAATAATAAGGCTCTGGCCAGTTGGCTCAGTGGTAGAGCATTGGCCCAGCGTGTAGAAGTCCTAGGTTCAATTCCTGGCCAGGGCACACAAGAGAAGCACCCATCTGCTTCTCCACCCTTCCCCCTCTCCTTCATTCTCTCTTCCCCTCCCACAGCCAAGGCTTCACTGGAGCAAAGTTGGCCTGGGAGATGAGGATGGCTCCATGACCTCCACCTCAGGCACGAGAGTGGCACTGGTTGCAGTGGAGCAACAGCCCAGAGGGACCAAGCATCCCCCCTGGTGGATCCCGGTCGGGCGCATGCGGGAGTCTGTCTGTCTGCCTACGCCCCCAGCTTCTCACTTTAAAAAAATACAAAAGAAAAAAAAGAGAGAAAAAAAGAAAGAAAATAATATAGCTCTGTCCAGAGAGCTTGGTTGGTTAAAGCGTCATCCAGATACACAGAGGTTTCCAGTTTGGTCCCCGGTCAGCTCACATACAGAATCAGGTCTATGTTTCTGTTTTATTTTCTTTCCTTCCCTTCTTCTCTCTAAAATCAGTAAGTAAAGTTTAAAGAAAAGAGAATAATATAAAAGAAATATGTTGATTTAATGGATTTTAACTTTCAATAGAATAACACGATTTTATGTTTTATTTTTAAAAATTAGATTTAGCAATAACTGATTCAATGAATTACTTAGCCTCATAAACATAAATCAACTTCAATCTTCTTTTTATTTTATAAATTTTACATCAATAATCTGTAAACAAGGAGAAAAAATTAATGTTTTCTCAAAGTGACTTTTGCACATAGCTGATGTCAAGTTGTGTCATATCATATATTTTAATTAACTTAAATTAAAATTTCTGGTATGTTACACAGGCCTAAAGATTTAAAAAGTTTTTTAATGACTTCTCCTTGATTATAAGAATGAAATTAATTTCAAGGAATTCGCAGAGTCTATTGGAAAATTTCACTGTGATACTGGATTTTTAAAAAAAGTAAACTAGAGATGTATACCTTCAGAAAGGAGATGGGAAATGATCACCATCTGCAGTGGGACATTTGCAGATTGTGTGGTGAAAATAGAAAATCAATTGCCATACTTTCAGAAACAATAAGAGAGCTTAGTAAGAAGATGGGTTAAAAGTAAGTACACCAAAGCCCTATAGCTTTCTTATGTATGAAAAAATAAAAACCCCACAAAATGACTAGGAACAATCATAATACAAAGTACATAGGGCCTTTATGAAGAAAATCATTCAACTATACTGAGGGACATAAAAGAAGACTTAAAAAAGTAGAAAAATAAGTAGTTCTTACTTGGAAGTATTCAATGCTATATAAAGTTGTTAGTTCTTCCTCAAATAATCTCTTTATTCAGCAGTAGCCCTATTAAAATTTTATTGTTTTTTTTGAATTGGTCAAATTAAGTCTATATATTCATAGAAAGATGGTTCTGTCAAAAGAACTGTTGAAAAGAACTGCTGAAATGTTGAAAAAAGGTAGTGGCTATCCGTAGGATGATTTTCCCCTGCCAGGTAATCATTCATTCAAATATTTTTTAGGATCTATTTTGTGGTTGGCAGTATTCTAGTCACCGAAGATACAAAAGTGAGCAAAATAGGTCAAAATCTCTGTTCTCTTGGGACCTAGTTTAGAGATACAGACAATATGCAAATAAAATATGTAAGATGCCAGATGGTGACATGTATTAAGGAGAAGAATAAAGAAGGAACTAGACAGTGGTGGGTGCAAGGCAAGGGTGAGGGTAGACAGAAATTGCAGATGTAAATAGGGTGCTCAGGAAAGATGTCACAGAGCAGGTAGTATTTGAGTAAAGAGCTGAAGGAGATGAGTCATGAGGCTATCTGGGATATTAAAAGCTACTGAAATTAAAACAGTGTGGTTGTAGCTGCAAAAAGCCACAGAAAAATTGAACAAAATATTGAGTTCTCAGATTGGCCCAAATATATATGAAGATTTAGCATGTGATAAAATGGCTCAAAATTTATAAATGGTCCTGAAATAACTTACTAGCCATTTAGGGGAAAAAAAGTTGGGGTTCTACCTTATATAGAGAACAATTTCAAATGGATAAAAGACTTTAATGTTAGAAAACACATTAAACTTCTAGATGAATATTTAAGTAAATATTTTTGCACTCATACTCTTTGACTAGAGCAGGGCTTTTAAAGCATGACACAAATGAATCAGTCCACAAATTTGACATAAACGAATTTATGTGGCAAAAACTAACAAAAAATAAATAAAAATTTCCTCCCACAAAAGTTAATATTTTGGGGGGAAAACAACACATATTACAGAACACTATATTTCTTTATTCTCATTTTTACCCTTTCTGAAGTTAGTGCATTAATTTAATGTGGTAACATCTCTCTTTTGCTTGTAAGAACAGTTAAATTGATAGCACATATTCTAATAAACTGCCTATTAGATACCAGAAGTAAAATCATATGAAGAGTTTCAGGAAGCAAAAAAAATTGTTTTACATACTCCAATAGCAAAAATAAAAAGAATAAAAATACAGTTCACAAAGAGAGAAATACAAATAGCCAACAAAAGTGAAAAGATGTTTAACTTCTTGAGTAATCAAAGAAAGGTAATAACACTGAGATGCAATTTTTTACTTATTGTGTTGATAAGGTTGAGGATGACTAATTATAAGAAACAGAGCGAGGTGGGGGATAGGGCATTCTATTTTATTACTAATGAGAGTATTAATTTATAGTCTTTCATAAATACTGAACATGTTCATGCCTTTTAAAATTTTTCAGATTTTTTTCCAGATATAATTGAACTAGGGATTAAAGATTATGCATTAGAATGCTTATCTCAGCATTGTTGCAATAGTAAAAAACTGGAAATGATCTTTTAAATTTTTTTCAATTACAGTTTATATTCAGTATTATTTTGTATTAGTTATAGCATAGTGGTTAGACAACAGTATACCTTATACAGTGATTCCCCCAATATTACCAGTACCCACTTGACACCATACATAATTACAATATTATTGACTGTTTTGTGACTATCAATTTGTACTTTTAATCCCTTCACCTTTTCCACCCAGTCCCCTAAATGCTCCCTTTCTGGCAACTATCAGTCTGTGGAAATGATCTTGATGCTCATTAATAGGGGAATGTTTAAAAAAACTACAGTAATACAGCATATAGATACTTATGCAATTATTACTTATATATACAGAAAGATGTCTGCAATAAATAATTAAAAACAGTGATTTTGAAAGACAGTGTGACACTTCTTAAAAGCCAAATGTAGTCTTACCATATGATCAAACAGATATACTTCTAGGTATTTACCCAAAGGAGCTGAAAACTTATGTCCACACAAACACCTGCACCATAATATTTATAGCAGCTTTATTAATAGTTGCCCCAAACTGGATGTAACCAATCTCTTGGTAGGTGAATTGATAAGTAAAAGTGGTATATCCAGACAATGGAATATTATTCAGCAATAAAAAGAAATGAGTTATTGCATTAGGAAAAGACAGAAAAGACATGGAAGAACCTTAAATGCATATTGCTAAGTTAGAGCTAGTCTGAAATGTTACATGCTGTATGATTCCAACTACACGACATTCGAGAAAAAGCAAAACCATGGAGATAATAATTTCAGTGGTTGTTAGGGGTTGGGGGAAGGGAGGGTGAAGCATAAGGAACTTTTAGGACAGTGAGACTGTTCTCTATAGCACTTAAATGGTGGGCAAATGACATTATGCATTTGGTAAAACCCACAGAAGAGTGAATCTTAACTTGAACTTTAGTTAATAATAATATATTATACTGGTTCATCAGTTGTAACAAATGTACTACACCAGTGCAAGATCTTAACTATAGGGGAAATGAGTAGGAGGGGAAGAATTAGTGTATATGAATTCTTTATATTTTCTGTTCAGTATTTCTACAAACCTAAAACTGCTCTAGGGAATGAAGTTTATTAGTCAAAAAAGACAGACTACAAAAAACATGTATATGTGATTATTTGTGTGTGTGTGTGTGTGTGTGTGTGTGCATGAGTGTGTGTGTCTAAGGGAATGTATAAAAATAAATCCAGAAGAATTATATCAAAACATTAATAGTGGAATCTTCCAATGGGACTGTTCCCACTGTGACTTATTTTGCTTTTTAATTGGTGCCTTTCTGTACTATCTATTTTGCCGTTGTTTCTATAATTAGAAATAAAAAGTATTTTTGTTACAAAAAATAAAAGACAACAGCAACAAAAAGAGAAAACCAACAAGAATGTAATAAAAATAAAGTAAGATAAAAATATTAATAATCCTACCATTTAGAGATAATAACTACATATTAATGTTTTAGTGTACATTCTTTCAGGGTAGTTATAATAAAATATATAATGTGAAATGTATATTTATACATGCACCCATATACACATATTGTGTGTAACTATTTTATTTTGTCTATTTTATTATTTTGAGAGAGGCAGGGAGAGAAAGAGACAGGAACATTGAGCTGCTCCTGTATGTGTCCTGGGGAATTGAACTGGCAACCTCATGCTCCCAATGAAGTTCCAACCAATTGAGCTACCAGGGCTTAATTTTTATTGATTTTTAGAAAGACAGAGAGAGGAAGGGAGAGAGAGAGGAAGGGGAAGTGTTGTTCCACTCAGTCATGCATTTTTTGATTGCTACCCATGTGTACCATGACTGGGGATTGAACCTGCAACCTTGTTGTTTTGGGATGATGCTCTTAACTAACTGAGCTAACTGGCCAGATCATTACATGCAACTTTATAACATAGTTATATTGTAAATATAATTTTCTTCCCTTTGTATTAAGCTTACTTTACTACTTTTAACATTTACCATGTTGTTAAAATCCTTTGAAAGCATAATTTAAAAATACGTGTATGTAAATAAATCCTACTTCCTTCATCAAGTTGTCTGGGAATTTTTGTCCTCCTTCGATTCCTGCAATACTCTGGACATATTTGAATGTTAAAGTACATAACAAAGAGTCATATTATTCTGTATCACAAGCTCAAAATTTAATTCATTGTTGTAAAACTAAAATTTTACTGCTGTTCTGAATTATATGATTACCATGAAACAGTACCACAAATAGGATCTGGGACATAGCTGACAAATCATAGATTAAATAGATAGATGATAGATGATAGATAGATGATAGATGGGTAGATGGATAGATAGATGATAGATGATAGATAGATAGATAGATAGATAGATAGATAGATAGATAGATAATAGAAGACAGATAATAAAGAACAAGCAGAGCGAATGTTTTGGACACCTTTGAGAATCCAATATGAAGTCACTGTCAGCCATGACAGTTATGTTAAGTGCTATGTCAAGACTGAGGTAATGGAGTATAACAGAAATGTCCTTAGGAAGGGCCCAGAAGCCCAAAAATTACAGGTCTGACAACTTGGATAAGGACTCCAGCTGGACACTGATATAAGCGTGAGCTATAAGAACTGAGAACTCTGACCACCCAGCACTGGAGTTTGGCTGTACCACAGATCACACTCAGAGACCTGAAGGACTTCCACTTTTCCGGGCACCTGTTGCCACTGCAGCAGCCTGTCTTGAGACCAACGCCTACCTCTTCTCCTGCGGATACTGTCAGTGACTGGGACTTCACTGCAGACTCCTCCTCTGCTCGCATCTATAGTGTGTAACTCTAGATGTGTAGCTCCCCCTCCCTGTGTGTAACCTGAGTGTAACTCTACTGGCTTACTTAATGCCTAATAAACCTGGCATTGTGAAAAGAAAAAAACAACGTGTATGGTATTTCCTTCTAGGATATACTATCACTGAATAGTTAGGATTTTTTTTTGTTGTTGTTAAATAGCTTAAGTTATAAGCAACATTGTGGTGAATATCATAACTAAAAGTTTGTATTATATCCTTATTATTTCAGGATCAAGGATATTTCTAAGGTGATTCACAAGGAACACTTCCAACCATGACAAGCAAGGTAACTAAGTCCTTAAGAGGAAGGAATTTTAAGGAACCACTTAATCTCATTTTTGTTTGCATAGAAGCATTGCAACCAACCAATTTAGTTAGAGTCAAGTATTCCTTCTAACCTTAATATTTTCCGAATGTTCACAGTGCCTTTATGAAAAAAGTCCCAAAATGGAAATCTGAACTTACAAGCATTTTCATTAGAAGTGGCTATTCAATTTATGAATCAAGATATCAAATTTTCTTTAGAATGACTGCACTCAACTCTTTTGGTAGAAATGAAGAGGAAGAGAGGAACCAAAGATCTTTTGAGGAATCTTATTTAAACTGTGGCTCCTCCACTCAGAAAAATGTCCACGTGCAGTTACACTACTATCTTTGCATACCATGTTGGACATGACAATAGTCCATCAAGGAATCTTAGGTTAAGGCCCCTGCTGTAGCACTTGAACATGACTCAGGACCTTGCTTCACCCAGGCACTTCAAACAAAATCACTTCGTACTTAAATAAGATTTTACAAATCTTTTCCTATACAAGGTTTCTTTCAGGCACCTCAATCTACAGAAATAAATTAGGGATGCAATGTTGTCAGTAGCTGAGAAAATTAAGAGCTGAGATAGAGGTTAAATGATTTGTACAAGGCCTCTCTGTCAGAAAGTTTGGCTCTTTTCTTGACTTTAAATCTGATTCTCTTTCTCCTTCATTGTGAAGGACCACTGTACTCTGTAGTCTTTGGACTTTCTAGAGTTTAGTAAGATAGTATTTAGCTGGGTCTTTGTGGTCTCAATTTGGTATCACTAACTATATGTTAGTCTATACACAGTAGGTACTCAATTGATGTTGGTTGATAATATGTAAACTTTATGCAGTAGCAAATTCTACTGTTGTTGAATACTATCATTACTTTACTTACCTATGTAACTCTATGCAAAATCAAGATCTTAGTAATTACCTGGTTATTGTAATTAAGGAAGGTGTCTGGTCATTGATGTTTGAAGGCATCCATTTTCCACCCTGAGTTGGCAGATAGTGAAATCATGGAAAATTAAACAGCAGCTAACATAAAATGTGCCTATTTGAAGATAGTAATATATTTTTATGCCTTTCTGATTAAGTTTTGCTTTCTTGTCAAATATTATTTATGAAGAATGTTGAGGGCAACTGGAGAGAAAAAAAAGTCACAGAATAGTTCCTTTGGGTTGAGTCTAGGAGGCTCATAATATAAAAAAAAGATGCCGTTTATCAGAAAATTTGTTTTTCAGTGAAATAGTTTTTACTGAATTGACATAATCCCCCCCTCCCCAGTAAAACAAAGCAAGGATTCTTTTAATACATTTGACCTTACTGTTATCAGAGAGGGTATCCCTGATGTACATTTATTCATATCTTTTCAAAGTACATAAAATTCTCTGTTCCTGAAGGAATTGTTCCACAGAAATCCAAGGAATTAGAGTATTTCTTTTTAATAATATTTTATTGACTATTGTGGATAGAGGATTAACCCAATCTATACCTAAAGATTAATTTGGGGGAGAGGACTAGGGGAATAGAGTATGAATGGGTGCAGAAGAGGAAGTGTTGGGCTGTTTGGGAATTAGGGCATTAGAGCTGCTGGAAAGCTCCAGGGGCTTCCCGGCCTTTCCATGCTCTGTGCGAAGTGCTCTCTATTTATTCTCTTATTATTCTTCTGAACAAGCTTACGAGATGGCAGATATTATTATCCATACTTAAAAAACAAGGAACCAGGCAGAGAGGTTTAAGCAAATGACACACATTCTCACAGTTATTTAATGGCAGAGTAGAGATTTGAACTCAGGGATGTTTGGACCCCAGGTGTGTGTGCTCTAATCATGATGCATGTGCATATCTAAGCAATGCTTATGTTCGGTAATTATTCCCAATTTGTTTTTTGGTTAACTGCCCAGAATTTTTTTTTATACTCAAGTAGAACATGCTCCAGTTTATTTTTATTTAAAGATAAGAGCATATAGTACAACGTAGGTCCTTTTATAGTTTGCTGTTTATCTGTATTTAGTCCTTGTTGTGCATCAGAATGACCTTTTTGGTTGAAAATAGCTCCTTAATTCATGTATACAGGACCATAAATATGTGTTCAATAAATTTCTAATTTTTTCGCCTGACCTGTGGTGGCGCAGTGGGATAAAGCGTCAACCTGGAACACTGAGGTTGCCTGTTCGAAACCTTGGGCTTGCCTGGTCAAGGCACATGTGGGAATTGATGCTTCCTGCTCCTCCCCCTTCTCTCTCTCTCTCTCCCCTCTCTCTAAAAAAAAAATCAATATATAAAATATTTTTAAAAAAAAGAAAAAAAATTTCTAATTTTTTCTTTTCCTGGAATATGGTAATTTGCATTTGTTTTATTTCTGTACTTTTGGCAGTAGCCAGGGACTACAGATATTGGACTTCAGTGAACTACTGCATATGATTTTCTATATTGTATGGGAGGAAAAAAGTGAATCTGGGCAGCAGAGCCTGATGATGTGAGGTTTCAGCTGGGGTCTCATGAGCCTCTGGGCGAAGTCACAGGGCCTTCATGAGAGCACCTAGGGGAGGTCCCGGCTTTACTGAAGTGGTCGGAGACATTGTTCAGGAGAGGAGACATCTTTTCTGAGTGGGATTGGCTACATAACTTGTGGAGTCCAGTGCAGAACAAAAATGTGGGTCATTTATTCAAAACTAGTAAGAATTTCAACATGGTGACAACAGAGCATTAAATCTAGCATAGGCACTTCCAATTGAATTTCCTTCCACTTGAAGTTTAACACCCATAATGGGAAAATTCCAAACCAGTATTTAATAGAATGAACCCCATCTGGGCACTTATGTAATTTGTTTCTCTTGAAATATTATTATTATACAACTAACACCTGTGGCCCTAAGAGAATATATTTAAATCAATTTGCTGTGGCTATAACAATTTTTGGAAGAACCATAGGATATTAGGCTAGGTCATGAATGTTGATTATTTATATTTTATTTTTATATCTAAATATAGTTTATTATACATATATTACATGTATTATATATTTATACACATATTACATATATCCTTATTAGTATACATTAATTATAAATATATTACAGGGTGTCCTTGGGTTACGATAAAATTCGGTTCCTACGACAGTGATGTAGCCTGAATTTTGGTTTAAGTCGAAACACACCCTAGCTAAGTCACTTACCTCTCCTAACACAGTTGTAAAATCATAATCTAGAACATAAAAACACAACTAAGCCACAGAAAAAGGAAAAGGACATATATATATACTGTAATGTACAATGTACTGCATATTCTTCTGTTGTGCACAACCAAACTAGTTTGCCCATGTAGTCCATAAGTACAATACAATGCTAACTGCATAAGCTGAAACACTCATGTCTCAATTTTTTAAAGTTTTTATGGGAGTGAGTGTCATAAACTTGAAATGTTGTATGTTAGACTATCGTAACCCAAGGACCCCCTGTATGTATGTATGTATGTATGTATGTATGTATGTGTATATAATTATTATTATATATATTATTATAATGTATAACTTAGTCTATACTTATTATACACATATTATAACTATATCAGTATGCATTATATATTGGCTATATATACATAAATTAAAATATACGTATAACCATATTCTTACATAAGGCCAATTTAAGATAAAAGTATTAGGAAAAGATTGCCTTTTCTTAAAAAAAATAATGATGAGGAAAGCAGTTTCTTCCTATGAAGTTTTTATTTCTTTCATATCATTTGCCATTTTCTAATTATCCCTATGAATTAGGCCCTGTACTAGGAACTGGAGACAAACAGGAGAATAGGATGGGAATAGACTTGTCCTCTTTGAGTTTATTTCTTGGAGGGAGAAGGCAAAAATAGAACATTAAGCAAATACATAAGCATAGTAACAGGCCAACAAAAACAATGAATGTTTAAGAACGATGGTTAACTTATAGCTGAAAGGAAGTAACATTTAATGAGAACCTAAATTTCAGCTAGTTTATCTGTCATTTCATTTAAATCTTAGAGTAATCTTGTGAGTAGGTTCATTGTGTAGAAGAAAAAAAATCCACAGACATCAACTAACTTTTCTAAGATTGTCCAGCTGATAAATTGAAGAGTAGACTTTTAATTCTTACCTCCTACTTCTTCTTCATGCCTAGTGATTTTTTTAAAGCAGGAAAATAACTTATCTTTCTGTCTGCAGAGAGAAAGTAGAACTGCAGTTCTGGTATTTGATAGCTGTGTGATTTCTGGCAAGTCACTTAAACTCTTTAAGCCCCTGTTTCCTCATCTGTAAAAGGAAAGAGTGCCAGCTTTTGGTTTGACAATCTCATATTTAGTATCAGTGGGGTCTAAGTCAATTTCACCAGACTTTGGGCACTGATATTACGCACTAGTACGGAGCACTGGTGATGCACACAGGATCCATATAGCGAAGGTTACTTCCTGGTGGGAGGGCTCAGAGGCCTTCTGAACTAAAGACCTGAAGTACTGAGTCTGTAGAAGGATCTCGCTTTCCTGTGCATCTTACCCTAACATTTTTACAGGTTGAGAAAAACATTTGCCTGTGCTACGCTTTGCCCTTGACACTTAAAAGTCAGCAAAGGCAGAAGCACAAGGGAGTTGTCATTTTCTTGTTCTTTGGCTGTCTGAATCTGTGTAGCTGTAATGGAGTACAGTTCAGGAGGGCAAATCCACTTTGGAAGAAGCCCTAAGAGTGATTCAGTTTCAAGTCACAAGATCAATTATGCAAGGTTCTAAGACTACTGATACTGAGTATTACAGCAGATCTGTGGCACAGGTTCAGGAGGTGATTCAGGATGTTTCCTTCCTTGGACATTAAAGCTCATTACCTGAGAATTACTCAGCTTTGGCCCTTAGGGAGATCTTAAGTGCCCAGCCCAAATGGCATAATCCTATTTGAAATACCAAGATCTCATGATAATGAACAATGTAGAAAGAGAAAGGGCACTTGTCAGGGTTAGACCTCATCAATTTGATAATTTCCAACCGAGAGGACACGTATCTAGATAACTGTATATCTGTCATATCAGAAATCCGTGGACATTTAGCTGTGTGCTTAGAATAAAATATGTAGGCAGCTGGTAGACAAAGGGGAATAAATTCTCACTTTTTAATGTTCCTGCCTATAAACAGTCTCTGACAGAATGAACTTCATTTGATGATAGTTTCTATTCTTGCCTGCAAATTGGGAATATTAAATTCTACCTCACAGGGGTGTGATGTGGGTAGCATAAGATACTGTGACTAAAGGCTTCACATGGTGTTTGGTACATACAAAGCAGGTGTGGGAGAGCAGAATGGTGCAGGGGCTGCCCCAGAGCCTGGGCCAGGGGCTCCGAGAGGGGGCATGTTCCTGCCATGAAGCCTTCTCCACATGGAAGCATGAGAGAGGGAAAAAGTATAAAAAAATTCTAATAAAATTTGTTTTAAAATTGAACAACTCAGAACTACTGACATTAATCCTAATACCTCATTACTGGTTGATTTATTTGGTTCCCAAATCCTGGCTCTGAGTCAGAATCACCTGTGGAGATGAAAAAAAGTTAGCAATACTTAGCTCTACCTGTGGGGATTCTAAACTGGAGGATTTGGGATGGGATCCAGACATTTCCATTTTAAAAACCTACAGGTCATTCTGAAGACATCCAGGGTTTGACCCACACTGTTGAGTAATGGTTTGGGCTTGGTTAATCTTTTTTAAAAATGCTTTCAGAAGAGGACCAATGATAATTGCATTACATTTCTGTGAGAATAACTCCTTCAGATATATTTGTTTGTTTGCCAAAAAAAGGTGAGAAACTCAAGGGAGTGGACAGATAAACAGGTAAGTCCTTCCGTATAGTTTTTATTTTTTTTGTAGAAATGACTTCACAGATTTATTTTTGCTTATTTTTGTTCTATATTTGGTATGAGCAAAGCCAACATTGCAAAAGGTAGTCTCCCTAGAAACATAAATAGATTTAGTTGCAGATTTACCTAATTTTTAGAGAGTGCATATTATGTGCTAGTAACTGTGCTAAGTCATTGCATGTATGTTTTCTCAGGTAAGAGAGTCAGGCTATCTATAAATGTAACAGGATTAATGAAGACATTGTGAACTGGTGTAAATATTTAGAGACCATGACTTACTAAAGGTCTATCTGTACGTAACAGTCAGTGCTGATGAAGACATGGTGATGAAGCTGTGACATATCTGCATTGCTGGAGACACTGGAAATTAGTGCAACAGTTAAAAAATTACATTTATTAGGGTAGCATTGGATAATAACAAATAACATTATATAACTTTGAGGTGTACAACTTTACAATACAACGTCTGTATACTCCATTGTGTGCTCACTGCCCAAAGTCTACTTTCCCTCCATCATCGTATATTTGACCCTTCACCCTGTTTATTCTCCCCCAGCCTCCTTCTTTACTAACCATTATTGTCTGGTACAATTTTTTGAATACACATTTGCTAATGTATCTTAAGAACTATATGTATGTAAATGTTATCATTTCACTCATTAACCCAATTTCTAGGAATTATCTTAAGGAAATCTTAAAAAATGTTTTCCCCATTGATTTGAGAGGGGGTCGGGGGATGAGGGAGAGAGAGAGAGGGAGGGAGAAAGAGGGAGAGAGAAAGGAGAGTGAGAGAGGAGAAAAAGCATCAACTCGTTCCACTTAGCTCAATTTAGTTTGTTTTCATTGGTTGCTTCTTGTTTGTGCCCTGACTGGAATTCAAACCCACGACCTTGGTGCACCAGGATGATGCACCATCCACTGAACCACCTGACCAGGGCCAAGGAAATCCTTTTTTTAAAGTGCCATGCTGTAGGTAAAAAGAGAATAATTACTATATTTTTAAATTGTAGCAACATCTGGAAATTTCATAAATATTACTCATTAGAGAAATGATAAGTAAATTATTGCATAATGACTAATGACTGAATTAAATGTTATACAGTCCCTTAAACTGATCATTATAAAATCTATATAGCAACAGGTAAAATGACAATACTTATGACAAAGTGTTAGATGAAAAATTATGTGCCAGAACACAATAGAAAAGTTATTTACTAGCAATGGAAGGGGATGTGAAGATGGAAAGTGGTTTATGTGTTGTAGTAGTAGAATTTGGAATGTTTTTTTCCTTTTTGGAAGTTCACTGGAACATTTTGTACTTGTGTGTAAATCCTGTATTTGTGAATCATTTCTCATTAAATTACCCATAGATTTTTGGTCCCTATTGAACTTTAATTTCCTTCCATGTCTCTTTCTCAGCTTTTCCTGCAACATCAGCTAACTTAACTATTTTCCCACATCCTGCTTTTGACAATAGCTACCCTGAGAATACTTTCAAAAGGCTTGTCTGACCACAACGTGAATTCAAGTCTGTACAAGGCAGGACGACATGAACTATTTTAAAATAAATCAACAAATATTGAGCTCTGACTGTATGCCAGGCACTGGGGCTATAACAATGAAAATGGAAGTAGACAGTGTGTAGATGGTGTTATATTGAGTTGTACACTTGAAACCTGTGTAAGTTTAGCAAACCATGTCAACCCAATAAATTAAATAAAAAGAAAAGTAGACAGAGCCCCTGCCCTACGCGCTTCTATCTGTGAATGCTTCTATCTGTGTATTCACTGGAGTTACGGGGTGGGGGTCTAGTCTGGGAGCTGTTTAGCACTTATTGCTGATGTGCTTAATATCTCTGTACAGGGTGAAAGGATAATAACCAACATTTATTGATCTTTTACTCTGTGCCACACCTATATGCATCAATTATTACTTCCTCCATTTACCGGATGAGGAAACAGATGCAATGAGGATCTTTGTGTCCAAGTGGCAGAGATGAACTTAACTTGAGGCAGTCTGGCTCCTTACCTCCAGACAACGCTGCTTACACAATATGGTAAGAAAAATCTGCTCAGAAATGTTGAATCTGGTACTTAAATCAATTTTTAATTTGTTTTTTGAGAGAGAGAGAGAGAGAGAGAGAGAGAAGGAGAAGGGGGGCGGGGACAGGCAGAAAAGGAGAGAAATGAAAAGCACCAACCCATAGTTGTGGCACTTTCATTGTTCCTTGATTGCCTTTCATACGTGCCTTTACCGGGGAACTCCAGCTGAGTCAGTGGCCCCTTGCTTAAGTCAGCAAACTTTGGGCTCAAGCCAGCAACTGTGGGGTCATGTCTATGATCCTATGCTCAAGCCGGCGAGCCCGCACTCTTCTAGCTGGGAAGCCTGTGCTCAAGCCAGATGAGCCCTCACTCAAGCCAGCGACCTTGGGGTTTTGAATCTGGGTCCTCAGCATCCCAGGTTGACATTCTGTCCACTGCACCACCACCTGGTCAGGCAATTTTTAAATTTTTTGAAAAAAATTTATTAAATTAAATCTTGGGTGGTATGGTATACAGATATCTGGCCAGGCTGAGATGAAGGAAGATTCCCTTTTTAAATTATACTTTCAGACATAGAGAAAAATGGTCTGAAAAAATAAATTCATTCATACATTTATCTATTTATTCAACAGATGTTTACTGACTATTTGCTACTGAGTAGATTTTGCAGAAAGCCCTCAGTTTGGTAAAAGTAGACAAAAACAAACAAATCCTTAAAATATACCACAGTGTGGTAAATCCTATAATAAAGGGATTAAAAAGGTACTCTGAGTGCATTGAGGGGAGAGAGTGGGAAGGAGAGGGGAAAAGGTCATGAAATGGTTGACAAGTAAGCTGAGAATTGTAATATGAGTAGGGATTCTTCAGTGGATACTTTGGTGGCAGGGTAGGGGTATGGAAGGGTAAGGGGGGTGCTGGAAGAAAGGTCTTCTGGGGAGGATCTGCTTCTAAGTGCTCTCAAGAGTGTTTTGAGAATTGCAAGTGGCTCTAAGAGCAAGACTAGAAAGAAATGTGAAAACTGGGCGAACTAAGGAAGAGCACGTGGATGTATCTTTGATGCCAGGGCTGTGTCAACTTTTCTAGTGGCATATACCTAACAGCAAAAGTGGCTTGGGCATAGACTCATCCAATATGGAGTTATTTAATAATTTATACAAATATTTACTTCTGTACATAGAATACTTATTATATCTTTTACAAAATACACAGAGATAATATAGACAATATTTAAAGACTTTCTATATAACAGACAGCCCCACAATATTATTATTAAATATTAGAATGAGCAATGTGTTTGAAAATGTTACATAATTTTGAAAACTTTGGTTTAATACTTTGTGATAGGGTAAGTTAAAGGGTTGGTTCAAAAGTCAATTTATTTTGATTTCTAGTTTTAATGAAAAGGAGATCTTCACAAAGAGATAGAGTTCCAATTGAAGAGTGTTTGTTGGCAGGATTAATCAAATCATAATGGTGTTTATTTTTAAAGATTTTATTGATTGATTTAACAAAGAGAGAGAGGAGAGAGAGGTGGCAGGGAGTAAGAAGTATCAACTCAAAGTTGTTTCACTTTAGTTGTTCACTGATTGCTTGTCATATGTGCCTCAGCTGGGCAAGCCCACTGTTTCAAACCAGCGACCTCAGCATTCCAGGTTGATGCTGTATCCACTACACCACTACAGGTCAAGCCATAATGGTATTTCTTTTTTCTTTTTTTTTTAAATATCAAGCACTAGTCTTAGATTTATCTTGAAATTTAATAAAAAACTTTAAAACTTTTTTTTTTTTGTGACAGAGACAGAGAGAGACAGAAAGAGGGACAGATAAGGACAAACAGGAAGAGAGAGATGAGAAGCATCAATTCTTCATTGGGGCACCTTATTGTTCATTGATTGCTTTCTCACATGTGCCTTGACTGAAGAGCTATAGCAGAGCAGAGTGACCCCTTGCTCAAGCCAGTGACCTTTAGGCTTAAGCCAGTGACCATGGGGTCATGTCTATGATCCCTTGCTCAAGCCAGCAACTTTGGGTTTTGAACCTGGGTCCTCTGCATCTCAGTCCAACACTTTATCCACTGTGCCACTGCCTGGTCAGGCTAGACTAGACCAAGGATTTTTAACTCAGGGTTTATTATTTATTGGAGATTCACTTTCAAGGACTGGAAAAAAGTGACCAGAGATCTAATCAGTTGTCCAGAAACCGTTAAGAACCCCTGCTCTAGGTAATGGGTAGCCACTGAAAAATTTTAAGGAGAATGTGAAGAGATTTAAAATTTAGAGTGCTATGTGGGTAACAGAGTGGAGGGTGGCTTGGAGAGGGTGAGCCTGGCGGCAGGGAGAGCAGCAGTTGCCAGCTCCTTCAGACAAGCAAAAGGAATGAGGGATTCAACCAAAGCCATGCCTGCACTGCGGAGAGTGAGACCTGCTGGTCGCGAATATCAGCACATTCCACAACCAAACAAACCATCATAAAGGCATTCCTGCACACGTGTTCATGAAGGCTATTTAGAAAGAAATGTACTCAGAAGGGATCTCTGACATCAGAATTCAGAGATAAAGACATTTTAGGTCCTCTACCTTTTTATTTAAAAATTGTCCTCTTATTATTAATATATATATATATATATATATATATATATATATATATATATATATATTTTTTTTTTTTTTTTTGCTGGAGATTGAAGCTGGAGAGAGGGACAGATTCAGAAAGATGAGTTATTAGTATTTAAAAACAATTTAGCAAACCAATAACAGAAGAAGGAAGAAGGGTATGTAGAGAGAGGGGCTGTAGAATGATAATGGAGCCCCAAAGAAATCTGCAGTCTGATAAACATTTTCTGGATTGGAAAACATCACTGATTTGAATTTCATAGCTATGCCTTAAGAAGGTGAGGTGTTTCATTTTCTCCTTGCGTCTAGATTTCTAATGTCTTTCTCTCTGTTGTGACGAAGACCACCATGGCTTGTCTCAGTTGGACCACCTCTCCCGGCCAGTCACGTACCTCTCTCAAATGATAAAGTCACACCTCTGTAGTGCTTCGTGCACATCTCCCTCCACTGCTCACCTACACTTTCGTGTTTAACTAGTTCCTTGGAATGTTTAACTGAGCAGAAAGTGTTATCTCCAGGGTGTTGTTGTCACAGTGGATTCTCCAGGTGTTTTTCTGGGGTTCAGATAAGACAATGAGGGGGTGCAGAAGCCCTGGGCATCATGCTCAAAGTCGTGCAGGATGGAAGAGAGGCAGCTCTGTTTCAACAAGGGCCTCTTTCAGTCCTTGCATGGCCTCATGCTTCCCGAGCCCCAGCTTGCTAACTGATCCAGAAATAACAATTTGAACACCCTGGCCTTTCCCCCACTGCCTCTGTAGAGGCTGTTATTCCTGCAGCCCGGCCAGGGCAGCCTCCCCAGGAACGTGGAGCCAGTGTGCTGCAGGAGTCCAGGCTGGTGTTGAAGTTGGCGGAGCCTCTCCACCCACAGGCACTTCCCATTGCAAGTGAGCCTGGGCCCGAGCGTGAGCAGGGCGGTGGCTGTGCAAGAGCCATCTTTCTGAGTGGCAAGCGTCTACAGGACATGGTAGATTGTTTCCTAGGAGATTATCTTCCTAGGAAAATTTATTTTGCCTGTCAGTGGCAACAAAATGAGACCTCAGTCTGCAATTATTTTCAGCCTGGCTGGTGTTAGACCTCAACAGCTGAGCTCCTGGCACGTGGACAGAGGTGTTTGGGGAGCCTGGAGAAATCTGACCTTTCCATCGCTGCTTCTTGGGAAAAGAGCTCTTGGTTAGCTTAAGCTAACCAATTTTGTGTGGTGACTGTTGGGGTTTATTTACTGGGTATTTAATTTAATTTTTTATATGAAAAACTATTTAAAAGTCTACAAAGATAGTGTTTTTTAAAGTTAAGTTATAGATTTGAGAAAGTCTTTGTGTAATCTGTCAGATTCTTGGGTAAGACCCCCCACAACCACGGTGTGGAGTTAGAGCTGGACTATAGTCTCCTTTTAGTGACTTATTAATTAATTAACTTGAGAATATTGCTTTTTTTCTCTAAGCCCCTGTTTTCTCAACTGTAATGCCATTGGCTTTATCATGGGGTGAATTCCTTATTCATCAAGGGTTGGAAACGATGAGTAAAGCACTAGAATAGTGCCTGTCCCATCAAATGTGCTCATTAAGGGGGAATTATTATTTTACTATATGAACTGTCACCCACGTGGCCTTTGTGGAGGATCGAATCAGGGTTTCGAAAGGATATGCGTGTACATCTTATGACCTGAGTATGGAGCATGACCGGCTTAGTCAGCAAGTATTTATAAAACGTAGCCACTGATGACACAGGGCTGCTGTATGTATGAGACACCGTTGTCCCAAAAGCAAAAATATAAATTTTCTAATCATGGCAAACTTGCAGTCATATGTGGGATGACATATTAACAAAAAGAATTTATAAAAATTTAATTCTCGTTCCTCTTATACTTTTTTAAGGGTAAGAAAACGTTCTGCAATTACTCCTAGATGTCACTACTTCTCAAGGATCTATGTGAGACTGATCATTCACTTCTGGGGTTGTGAAGTTATGCTTGGCTTCAGGTTTGGGACATTCACACCCCTGCATGTGATAAATGTAAGTTTATTAGAAAGTTGATTCCTGACCTGATTAATACAAACAAACATGAGAGGGAGGAGTGTGCAACATCATTTAATTCTTCTGCCTTCTCATCAGACTTATTCAGCTCTTTAGTTCTCTCTGACCGTGTGGGTTCCAAAGTGTTCTGGAGAAGTTTGCAGATTCCCTCACACTTGTGCTTGTCACTCCTCTTGTTCTCTCCTGCAGTCTCTGCTTTGCTCTGTCTCTTCTCTCTAAAGCCTGCCCATCACCCCTCTGCCCTTCAGAGCTCTTTTCCTTGAAACCTTTCCAAACAGGTGCTATCTTGCTTCACTTCTGACCATCATCCTGCTAAGCCCTATCACAGGGATGTTCTCCCTCCCGAGCGCTGACGTGCCTGCCTTTATATAGACCCACTGCCTTTGTGTTTCCATGTCTGCCACTTGGAGTTTACCAGTGTTTGTGCTGTCTCCTCCAGGAGAGCTCGTGAGGATAGAGATCCCATATTGCTTTTCATGTAATGCTCCATATTGTTATGGATGAAATGAATTATAGAGACAAAGAAAGAGTAAAGGGTGCGCTGGGGAAAGCTCTGGATACACTTTTTGTGTTTTAGTTTAGCAATTCTCATATTAGTCTGATATCTTATTAATAAATATTTATGAGGCTGCCTGACCTGTGGTGGCACAGTGGATAAAGTGTGACCTAGAACGCTGAGGTCACCAGTTCAAAGCCCTGGGCTTGCCTGGTTAAGGCACATATGGGAGTTGATGCTTTCTGCTCCTCCCCTCTTTTCTCTCTCTCTCTCTAAAAAACGAATAAATGAAATCTTTAAAATAAATAAATAAATACATTCATAAATAAATAAATGCTTATGAGGCCAAGTTTCTGAATTTTTTCTCACAGGAATGTGCACAAGTTTGGACTGGTAGGTGACTCATAAACTATAAGGAATTTAAAAGTCATGGTTTACTGAGAAAGTCAGCCTAAACAAAAGGGAAAAAGAGAGGGTTAGAAAGTCCTGGAGATGGATTCTACTCAGTGAGACCTTGCAAGGCCCCTTGTAACTTACCAATAATTGTCCCCATTGATGTGGGGCAGAGGGTGCAAGGTGAGCGCTGAGGCTATCTGAGGGAGAATGAGGAACAAGGAACTACGAGTGCTCCTCCCACTCCCAGCCCGATTCAGTCAGTAGTAGTGCTAATTGCTACCATTTATTGAGCTCCTTACATATGTCCGAACACTATGTTATTTTTAAAAAAATAAACACAATCTCACTTAATCCTCATAAAAAAACTCTGAGGAATTTTCACATTTTTACACAGAGGACACAGAAGCCCAAGGTCACACAGTTAAAAAAGGGTCGAGTCTCTAATCTTAAAGCCTGTGCTAAGTCTTTTCTCACCTCTGTGCCTGTTCATTTTTGTTTGCTCTCCCTCCCCCCCCATTGGGAGGGAAGCAGGAACCTAACATTCTTTTTTTTAGAAGATGAGAATTTGCCTTATACCTGGGGGTTAGCTTAGCTATGTGGCCTTGGGCAAGTTGCTTAAAGTCTATGGACTTCATTCAGAGTGTTACCTGTAAAGTATAAGGGGCCTAAGGGACAAACAATGTGAATTCTCCAGTGCCGATTCTTGTAAGGCATGGGGAAGGCTGCTTGGTCCCCCTGTGGGCATGTGTGTCACAGTAACAGAGAGGAGATGGAGTCTTTAATCCATTCCTGGGACTCAGGAATTCTGCTCTCTCTTTTTATCTCAGAAACCTATATATGTGATTTATAGTAAACTTATCTGTTTTTCTGAGCCATTTTTTCTACTTGACGAGGAGATACAGCACGACATACATCCTTCCTTGCTTAATATATTTGTTATGATCCTCTAAAGTTTTATACAGGGGTCCCCAAACTATGGCCCGCAGGCCGCATGCAGCCCCCTGAGGCCATTTATCCGTCCCCCCCTTCCGGAAGGGGCACCTCTTTCATTGGTGGTCAGTGAGAGGAGCATAGTTTCTATTGAAATACTGGTCAGTTTGTTGATTTAAATTTACTTGTTCTTTATTTTAAATATTGTATTTGTTCCCATTTTGTTTTTTTACTTTAAAATAAGATATGTGCAGTGTGCATAGGGATTTGTTCATAGTTTTTTTTATAGTCTGGCCCTCCAATGGTCTGAGGGACAGTGAACTGGCCCCCTGTGTAAAAAGTTTGGGGACCCCTGGTTTTATAGATGAAAATTTAGTAATAATAAGATGAGTCTTAATGACTATAAGACGTTCACAAATATCAACTAATAAAAACCCAGCTCTAACTTTTTCCTTAGCCAGGGAAATGCTGAATTGGTATGGCATTTAAAGTTCTAGTTTAACTACCAATGTTATAGCATCATGAAAATATTTTTGCTTGTAGCAGTTGAAGAAAAGCATCAAGAAAATACATATTATTCAGACATGATACACAATCACACCAAGTTTACATTATAAAACTCATGGACTATTTCTAAATTGAAATAATCTTTAATTATAAAATGATTCTTGTTCTATAAATTCACTTAGTGAGAGACTAGATTTCAGAGAGAGCTGGATATTATTAACATTATATAAATACTTGTAAAAGACCACCTTTGAATTTGATGGTCATGCTTGTCCTATGGTCTTTGGGGTTTGGATGGTCAGAATACCCACACATTCTAGAAACAAAAAATAGTTAGGGAATGGCATGAAACCTTTAATGTGAATAACCAGGTGCAGGAGAAGAAAGACTGTATGTTGAGTGTTGGGTCCCTTGTCATTTAGTACGCACCAAGGGGAAGACACTGCAGATCTTATGAGGAAGAGAGCTGATGGAGAGCAGTTGAGTTACTAACACAGGACCACACAGATAGCAAGTGGCAAAAGCAAAATAAAGCCCCAGATCTTTTTAGCATCTCTTTAAGTACTTGTTTACTCTACCACACCCTGACATTGTTCCCTGTTTCTATGAAAGCTGACAACCCGTTTCTTGTATTTGTAAGATGAAAATAGAAGAGAATGAATAGGACTCTCTAAGTTGCTTAGTTATTAGTCACTTCATCCACTCATGAGAGATGGTTGGAAAGGGGTACTGCTTTTGAGAAGTAGAGTATGGTAAAAAGCTGTGCTGGGAGAAATCTATTCCTGGCATTATATTTAGGAATATAGCAATTAACTTACTGACGAGGTGATGGTGGAGTTTGCATGGAGAGCAAGGATGAAGGGACTTAAGGGAAGGGTATTTCAAGATGGCAAAGGAGGATTTTGTTTCTCTTCTCTCAAAGGTACTTCATTTGGCAGATGCTTGTTTCCTTCTAGAGAATTCCTGTACCCCTTAAAACGTGAGAGTTAGAAGTGCTGACCCACCCAGTTAAAAATCACATATAACTTTTAATTCCCCAAAACTTAACTACCAATAACCTATTGTTGACTGAAAACTTTACTGATGAACTCATATTTTGTATGTTATATGTATAATATACTGCATTCTTACAATGAAGAAAGCTAAAGAAAAGAAAATGTTACTGAGAAAAACATGAGGAATATAAAATACATTTATAGTACTGTATGAATTTATTGAAAAAATTTGCGTATAATGAACCAACGAATAACCCCTGCTATTCAAGAGTCAACTGTATTACAAAGCCTTGTGACGGATCTTGCTTCTAGGTATCTATATACTTTAGAGACCTTTCTTCTCCCTTGTTAGCTCTAAGGTGTTCACAAGGTCTTTAATATCTACACACATTCTGTTGTAATTTAAGCTATTTAAACTGATCCCTCACTCAACACTGGTTAACACCAAGTACATTCTCTTTTGACCTAGTTGTATTCATTTTCCCTTTTGTAGGGGACAGGTTATCTTGGTCTCTCCAACAATTGGTTTGGAAACCTGCTCAGCTGCCTCTGTCACTCAGTTCTCAAGGGTCACTTTTGTCATCAACCAAATATTGAAACAGGTGGAACCTGCCATGTGTAATGTGACCCATCGTGGAAAGAAAGTGACTCAGTCCTGGCAGCTCAAGTCAGGTTGCAAGAGGTAACTATAGGAATCGAAATACCTCCTTTTGGCTTTTGCAGCAAAGCGCCTTTGAATGGCTTCATTCCTGAAGACTGTGACATTCCAATGTCATAAATGTGACTGATTCAGTACAACTGGACATACTGCTTTTCAGTCTCTGTGCACAAAGCCACCTGCCCCAAGCTGGCTCAGATTGGGGGTTGGCATGAAGGTGCAGACACAAAACTCAGAGCTAGAGTAGTGCGAGTTTCAAGTGAAACCAATGAAGAAAGAAGTTTGTTATAAAGCACTTCTGTTTATTACCTTTTCTTACACAACTTCACTTTGCTTATCTGTTAACAGTCATTTGCACATTACTCACTGCATGTCATCAAATACATGCACAGTTCTCTCAGCCTTGCTTTTTTTTTCTTCCCGGTCTCAGAGCCACTGCTGGGTCAGGTTAATCTAACTTCTAAAACTCTTGGAATTTGCCCAGGTAGATAGTTTATCCTGCTCAGCTATCCATTGTGACTGCTTAAATTTGTGCAAAGAAGAATAACCTACTAGGAAGACACCCTACTGTATTAAAAGAAGACATGAGTTCTAAGCCAAGTTTCATAAGTTAATAGTTATGAGACTGTCTCATTTGGGCAAGTCATTTCATCTCCTAGTACCTCCAGTTTTAATTTTGTATGATAAAGATAAAATGTTAAGCACATGCTTATGTACGGGGATACTATGAAAATGAATACACCGATGCATGACAGCCCAAGAACTCCTTTGAAGTAAATCCTCTGTAAAGTCAGTAAATTGAGGTTATTGTTACAATGATGTCAGTGGATGTAAATGCTAGGCAAGTCTGGACTGCATAAACACAGGGAAGTGGAAGAGATGGGTTTTTGTGTTAGCAACATTCCTTCCCCCTCTTTCTTCTTATTTTCAGGGTGTGTGTGCATTGCCATTTTTTAAATTGCCCAATTCCTTTTTGTGAAGCTTTTGCTAAAAATGTTAAGTTTAGACAGCTGAAAAACCATATCCTCTTGTTTGATGTTTTAAAACATTTAAGTATTTTAACCTAAATGCTAAAGAACAAAGTCAATTGTTTAACTAAAAATGCAGAATGTAAATATTTAGCTTAGGTATTTGGAGTATCTTTTTTCACAATCACAGTACTTCCTTGCAAATATTTAAGAAATAGTTATAATATGGCTCTTTGAAAAGCGTGGGAAATTAGGATGAAATAAAAACCTGACCATAGATTTCCTTCCTTACTCTTGAGTGAGATCTCAGTAAGTTTCTCTTATAATTGGATATGGATTTTATTACCTTTCATGTGACTTCATACTACTTATTTTTGGAAAATATTTAATTTAATTTTAATAGAGACATGGCTTACTGTGTATTAAGAGAAATGCAATTCTTAGAAAATAAAAAAAAATGTGTTTTCCTTTTTATTCTTCTTGGATTCAATTATTACCAGATTGTAAAGATCAATTTAAACATCATAATTCTGTTTATTAGTCATTTAGTTTCCTATTTGAGCTTTTGATCATGTATCAAAAACCCATTCATTTATTGTCAAACATTCAATGACCTAATAATATGTGCAAATTACCATTTTAAGTGCGTTTAGATTTTATAAAACTATAGATTTTCATTTAGGCATATTTCTTTTATATTTGACAATACAATTTGTTTTAATGCACATCCTGGTCACCAGAGAGACAGAGGAATGTGCGTTAGCATGATAGTAAATGAATGTATGTAACTCAGGTTCTTGATCCTGTTGGCAAGGCAGTTTCCATGAATAAAGTAGCTTAATTCTCACAATAACCACTTATGTTCCCATTTTACAGAGTCGGAAACTGAGGCAGGGTGCCTCAGCATAAGTACTATTCTAAAAAATTACCAAGATTATTAAAGGCTGGATCCTGAAGAACATTATTACAAATCTCAAAGTGCTTTTGTGAAAATTAAAGTAGAAAAGTCCTGGTTTTATCCCAATAACCATTAAAGAAAATGACTACAAAATAATTGTTTTTAACTGCATCAAACAACTATTTTAAAATGTTCTGTGGATGAATTCAAATCAGCCACCTACTAGATGTGTGACTTTAGGCAAGTTGTTTCACTTCTCTGTGCCTCAACTTTTTCATTTGTAAATTTAGGAGAATAATTACAGAGATTAAATAGTGAATGTAAATAATTTAGTATATGTCTGCTTAATAAATGTTGGCTATTATTTTTGTAATTATTTTACTATCACTATATTTCTGTACTTCCCCATGAGAGAGGGGAAGCTGGTAAAAGAGCAAATTAAATTAAGATAAAATAATTAAATAAATTTTTTATTTATTGATTTTTTTAGAGAGAGAGAGAGAGAGAAAGAGAGAAACATTGATTTATTGTTCCACTTATTTATGCGTTCATTGGTTGATACCTGTATGTGCCCTGAATGGGGATTGAACCCAGAACCTTGGTGTATTGGGAAGCTCGATAGGACAACTTTCAGTTGCAGAGAAATGAGAAGTGCATCAGAGGAAGTGAAGAAAGCTACAGTAACTAAGAGTTGAGGCAATTTAGGAGACAGGTTTGATGGAGCTAGTCAAGGAAGTTGAAATCATTTTAATTCTTCAACATCTTTGAGCTCAGATTATTTTTTGAGGCACATATGGCCTAGAAACAAAAACATGAGCTTTGGATTTAGATTGAGTTCATATCTCAGTCTTGCATGTATTAGCTGTGTAAATATAACAACATATTTAACCTTCGTGAGCCTCAGTTTCTTGTCTATAACAGGAGCATAATTCTTACTCTGTCTAAGTAGCTAAATGTGAGTTTCTAGGGAGATAAGGAATTTATTTTCTTTTCTTTTATTTTAGAAAGAGAAAGGCAGAGAGAAGGGGGGTGTAGTGGGAAGTATCTACTCATACTATAATAGTTGCTTCTCGTATATGCCTTGGGGTTTTGAACCCGCAGCCTTAGCATTCCAAGTCGATGCCTCATCCATTGTGCATTTTGACAGTGTCTCAAGATTCTAAAGCATTCTGTGAATGCAGCAGTGTCTGGTTTTCTTTTTCCAAACTTTTATTTATTTGACTAATTTTAGAGGGAGAGAGAGAAACATGGATTTGTTGTTCTACTTATTCATGCATTCATTGGTTGATTTCTTGTATGTGCCCTGACCAGGGATCGAATCCAGAACCGTGGTTTATTGGGATGGCTCTAACCAACTGAACTACCCAGTTAGTAGTGTCTGTTGTTAAAGGTCTTACCCTTTGCTAGTGAGCCCTCCCACCCTGCCCACATACATGCTCTTGAAAAACACTCATAGCCTAAGTGATATACAGAGCAAGCTTTTTCTTATGTAGTAATTTTCTCTCCAATAAACACTTCTGGGTTC
Source organism: Saccopteryx leptura (assembly GCF_036850995.1). Lineage (NCBI taxonomy): Eukaryota > Metazoa > Chordata > Mammalia > Chiroptera > Emballonuridae > Saccopteryx > Saccopteryx leptura. The sequence goes on from NC_089504.1 coordinate 147,951,518, forward strand.
TTGGTATTTCTTTTGTAAACCACTTCCTTTTGTTGAAATCTTGAACTAGTCTTGATGTAGAAACTGACTGTTGGGGCAATAGTGAATGAACCAGTTTATTAATCATCAACTGATCTTTGGAGAATGATGGTCTCTACTGATTCTTTGTCATAGATTGCAACTCCCAATTGTAGAAACTCATCCTTAAATACTTTGAATTGACCACATCTTGCTATTCTGTAATTCTAGCTTGCAAAATAAGCTCTCCTAAATATATCTTTGGATGACTACTCCAGCTTGCTATGCTTTCAATTTCTCACATCTTGGGTTATTTGAAGACGTTTATATTTACCTAATCCCCCAACTAGCCTCAAGGGAGAGCAGCCTGCCACTGGTCTCCATGCATGCTGTGTGCACTCACTGGCCAGCAGGGGCAAGATTCACTTCCCTTTGTTTACACAGAAGTCACAATATTTTTGACTCAGCCCTTTCTTAGTTATACTCTTAATTGAATCCTTGCTACTGTTGATAGCCAAATCCTGGGTTAGTTTTACTTGCCTCTTTTTTTCCTATCCATTGGAAAGTCTAATACCCTGTCCCTTTCTGTCCTCGCAAAGAGTACAACCTATTACAACTGATGTTGAGGTTCTATGATGGTAGGTTTTATTAGTACAATTGGTATTGTTTCATATGGTTGGGAGATTGGAGGAGGGAAGAAAAGTGTTAGTATAAAATTGCAGTATATGTTAAAAACCAAAGTTATACCTTTTATCTTTTGCCTCTTTTCCCAAGCAATGTACCTTGTATTTCAGTGCTGGAATGCACGCTTCTCTCCTGGAACCTTGCACACAAACCCATGCTCCACACTTCTCTTTCCCAAGATGTTTTGCAACTAATGCAGAGTTTGGGCTGGTTAGTGTACGTTAGGGACACTTTGCTGTTGAAGGAGGATCTTGAAGGAAGGATTCAAGCTTGATTGTGCAGTTATATCTGATTCATCCCCTCCTTTTTTCCCTCTTTTCCCCTCTTCCTATTTTCAATGCTCTTCAAACACCTTCTCCCCTGACTGAGTGGCTTTAGAACTCTGACATGGTGCCCTTTTACCTCCCAGTGCCTCCCCAGGGCTCCTGTCAGCCTCAGGTGAGACCATCTGGAGTAGGGTCTCTGTCTCCGCAGGCAAGCCTCCGTAAGCTCCGTGCTTTGGTATGTTTGCAGCAGCTGCCTGTTGAAGAGTTGGGGAAGGGAATCTGGTAACTGCCTGAACTGAAACACGTCCTCTTACTTTACTTCAAAGAAAAGTTACCTGAAATAGATGCCAATGTTTAGGAGTAAGGACAGAACACTGTGGACAAAACTCTAAGGAGGCCACGCAAATATGGAAAGGACTTCTGCTTCACCAGCTGCACCTGGTTACACAACTTAGCCTCAGTTTCCTCTTTATAAGATAAGACAATGTTGTCTCCCTTGTATAATTGTTATGAGAAGGCAATGAGATAATTGAAATGAAGTGCCAGATACTTGAGTAGCACTCTCTAAGTGGTAGCCATTTTTCGTATGCAGAATATATTGTTTTGTGTACATGTTGTAGACCAGGGGTAGTCAACCTTTTTATACCTACCGCCCACTTTTGTATCTCTGTTAGTAGTAAAAATTTTTAACCACCCACTGGTTCCACAGTAATGGTGATTTATAAAGTAGGGAAGTAACTTTACTTTATAAAATTTATAAAGCAGAGTTACAGCAAGTTAAAGCATATAATAATAATTACTTACCAAGTACTTTATGTCAGATTTTCGCTATGTTTGGCAGAATAAATCTTTATAAAATAACTTACTATAGTTAAATCTATCTTTTTATTTATACTTTGGTTGCTCTGCTACCGCCCACCATGAAAGCTGGAACACCCACTAGTAGACAGTAGGGACCAGGTTGACTACCACTGTTGTAGACTATGCCTCCTGAAGGTTTTTAAGTTGAAGTCATGTGACTCATATTTGTGGCATAACCTCCATACTCTGTTAGGTGTTTATCTTCACCATGCCCAGTAGAGTAGAAGCTCCTGGACTGAGGAGAGGTGTGGAGTGCTCACCATTGTACTGGAGCAGAGAGGTTTAGAGAGCAGGGCCCAAGAGCTCAGGCTGGAGCTGGGCTGTCGGAGTTCGAATGCTGCTCAGAATGATTACTAACCATGTGACCATGCCTCAGACAGTTACTCAGCCTCTCTGTGCTTCAGTTTCCTCATTGATAGCATCATTGGGATCAGAGTGTATGCTGCCTCATAGAAATGTTGTAAGAATTAAAAAGAAAAATATTGACAAATATATGTAAACGACTTAGGACAGAACCTGGCTCAGGGTTTGATTTTACTATTTACAATGCACATCAGACTGCCTGCTACATAGTGATTGTTCCCCAAATGTGAGTTTGCATATGAGCAGGCTGTGGAGATACCCCTTCTTCTATAGGAACTTCAAATAAAAGTGTGAACTACAATGCTAATAAGAGATAAAGAAGATGAAGCAGAGTTTAAGTTTCTGTTTATGGGGCAGCACTCTTGGAGATGAAACAGCATGTAGAGTCTATGAGCACAGTGTGCCTCTGAACATTCACTGCAGAAGTAATTAATATTTTAGCAAAGACTGTCACTGGCAAATGGGAATTCGGGTCATGCTAAAAGCTCAACTAGGCCACACAGTCTCTTCTGCCAGAAAAGTTGTTTCTCCCGTGCTTTTCTTTCAGTTGGTGATTTCTTACTTGCCCTTCTAGTCTCAGCGTAGATGGAACTTCTTCTAGTAAAACTTCACTGAGCCCTCTACTACCCTCCCCGTCTGTACCCCAGGGTTCCTGCCACTGGATTGTGTCCAGTGGGTTTAATGCTATATCTGTAACTCCTGGCCTCTGGCATAGCAGATTCTAAAAATACATTTCACAGATGATACATGGAACACTAGAAAGTGCTATGGGACATAAGCAGTTTCCAAGAGTTGTTACCCTGGCACTCACAGAAGTCACGGTGCTGGTGGGGAAGAGGGAATACATGAGAACACAGCTTTAACGGGAACATACGCATACATTTACAAGTACGCTCATAGGCAAGCTCATAATGCCTGATTTAGAAAATAGTCCAATTATAGGAGTGTTAACTGCAAACATCAGCGTTCAGTTAGGGTAGAATTTGGGGATAAAAATTGTATGGGAGATTCAGTACAGAAAAATCATACAATAAAGACTGATTAAATACATTACTTTTTTTTTTTTTCTCTTAAAGCTATCTTATAATAGCTGTTTCTCACCTATTAATTGATGGTCTAGTGTCCAAAGGAAACAAGCACAGGAATGCTATCTTGTCATATTTTTAGAAATGCTTAAGTGAACTCCAACAACTCCTTGAAAAATATGGCCACATCCAGGATGTTTCATATCTTCCCAGGCTCATGATATATTACTGCCTGCCGGGCCCAGTGTCTTTTAAGGAATTCTGCAGATCAAGTTCCAGGCCACGACAGGAGACTTGTTCTAAAATAATCATCCGCTAGGTTGAAACAACATTAAAAATATTTCTAAATTTGCGAAGAGCATTGTTCACAGATCTTCACCCCAGAGTTCTTCTCCTTTGCATCCTGGAGTTGTTTTCGAAGGGGCCACCCTCGTAGTGTATCTGACCCCTGACAGGGACGCCACATCAGGTTGAGTAGTCTACCTGGAAGCCGTTCTACTCTAAGAACATTTTAAAAAAACAAAAAACCCTTCTTTATCTTTGACTCTGGGTTCATAACATTTTTTACACTTGAAAGAGTTTATATTTTGCAGATTAAAATATGAGCTTTAGTATAAAAAAGCCATGTATATAAAGCATTAAAACATACTGTGACTTTGGAGCCATTGTGAGACCTTAGCAATTGCACATTGTTTTGTCATTTTAACAAATGACATGAAATTTTATCCTTACTAATGAAAACCAAGTCTTGTGTCTATTTTGCAACTAAAGGAAACTAGAAAAAGAAAGATTATTTTTACTTTTGGATGAGATTTATTTTTGTATTATTTGTTGACTTTGGGGCATGTTACAAGCTCCTGCAGGGAGAAGGAAGTCCTGGAGTCTGCAGGCCAGGCTTCCCATCCTGCACCTGCGCCAACCAGACACCCAGAGACACACACACTGGCTGAGTCACTTCAGCTTTTGCTCGGCAGTTTTCTCACCTGAAAAGCAGGGAGAACATAGCTGTCTCACATGGTTGATGTTAGTGTCCAGCACATGCTAGGCAACAAGAATTTTAAAATCCGACCTTGGTATCCTTTTTCTACGTACATATCTATAGAACAAATAATGGGCTTGAGTCATAAAACCAGACTTGGTCCTGCCACTTCTTTGTTTTGAACAAGCTAATTCAGAAACTAAACCTTAGAGCCCCCTAAGGATATGGGAAGAGGGTCCAGTTTAAGTTTAGTTCCTTGACTTACAAATGACAAATCTGAGGTCCAGAAGAATGAAGGGCTTTCCTTAAGGCCATGCAACAAGCTAATGACTGGACATTGGCCATAAACCAGGAATCTGGGGTGCCTGATGCCAGACATTTACAGCCATACTGTCCTGCCTTTGGTAAAGAGCCACATAGATATGTTAATGATATAATCATCATTTTTCAGTGTCAACCTAATTTGACATTCTGAGTGTGAGAAAAGCTGCCTTAGGTCAAAAGAGGAAAAGGCCAACCATGACTATATGACCAAGAGAGAGTTGCAGAGCTGAGAACCTTAGAGTTTAGATATAGCCCAGAAAATTGATGCTCAGAGAGGTGGCCATGAGCCTGGACTCACATGTGAACACACAGGGCCAAAGCTCCTGATTCCCCTTCTTTCCCCCACATCACAGCACCACGTATTATGTGTTGTTAGAAACCTTCACATTGGCTGGTGCTGCTTTGTGCTCCATAAGGCTCTCTAGATACCTTATAAATTATATGAGTGATGAAAGACTGCTACCTGGATTTTGGGTATAGAGTGCTGAGTGGGGTTTCCAAACTGAACACATTCCTGTAATCAGCATCCTGATCCAGACACAGAACATTATCTTCATTCCAGAGCATCCTGCATGCCTCCCACCCCCACAAGGGTTACCTGTTACCTCTATCCTCACTTCTAATAGCATAGGTTAGCTTTCTTCTGTTTTTTTTTTTTTTTGTACTTTAGGTATAAACAGAATAAAACTGTACATCCTCATTTGTGTCTCACTTATTTTGGGGAATATTTTGATGTTGGCTTAGATCCACAAGAAGAAGGATTCCAAATTGGGGGGCTGTAAGTGGAGAGGAAAATATTCTTTTGTATACTGCAGTTTCATTTTCATGATGGAAAGCTGGTATCAATATACAGTTGATTAGTAAGAGTGTGTAGGTGTAAATGAGTTGAAACATGTCTTTTATTGCCAAGATTTTTGTACCTTAAGTGACTCATTTTACATGAAATTAAAAATTTTACTTAGGCCAATTGATGTAAACAATACAAAATTGAGGAACTGTGAAAAATAAAATTTTTTTCTCTTATGTGTTTAGCTTAAATTTACTTCTTTAAACAAGTTTTTGGTTTTATAGTATGTTGAGAAGAGAAGGTGAATTTTCTAAGTAACTAATCCAAATAAATAGAAAACCTTGAATAAAGATTCCAGATGAATCTTAGTTATCTTTGTGTTCCTACTGTCTAACTAAACATCTGGCGTGTTGTAGGTATTCAGTAAGTGATGGCTGCTAGCATAAAAAAAAAATAAATGAATGATACAGTAAGTTAAAACAGGAAGAGAAAGCACCACGACCTTCTTATTCTAGAGAATCTATACCATCAGAGTAAAGAGCAACAGTAAGAGCCTTATCTTTACATGTATTGGAAGACAGTGTTGGGAGTTGGCCTTTGGGGTCTGGAGTCAGGCGTTGTGATCCTCTAGTGCTCAATGTGGCAGACACCCCTAGGGTCCCTTTTCCTCTCCTTCTTCTAGGAATGGAATTCCTGACTAATAGGTAGTCACACAGCTAGTTAGCTAGAGAGTATTTCACAGCATCCTTTGTAGCTACAAAACTAAGTTCTTGCCAATGGGAAGTCATCAGAAGTGATGTGGCACTTTTAAAAAATAATTTCTGCTGGCTGGGAAAGGATAGCACTAGAACTGCTAAGGGGAGCCCAGGGAGGAAGTCATATTGGTAGCAGAGCTCTCCCTGCTTGGACTCCGTGCTGTTAGGGAAAAGAGAAACAAACTCCTATGTTAAGAAGACAGTATATTTGGGGAGATTTTTTTTAAAAGAAAGACCTGAGTATATATCCTAATTAATGTAGGAATTAGAACCAAAAGTGGAATATTACTGCAACAAAAATCTAAATTTTGTTGGCATTAGATAGTAACAGGCAGAGGGCATCATGAGCACAATATTCTAGCTAGAAATATTGGTAACACTTGTTATTCTGTGACATATCCTTTGCAAAAATAGTCGTCTACCATAAGTTGAACAACAGACCATGTGGCTACTAACCTTTAGCTCAAGAAGGGCAACTCAGAATATAGGTGTGTGTTGGTTAGTCCTCACTACTGTTAATACTGTATTGTAAGAGGAAAGGGAAGTCACGTGATTATTAGCAGTAAGTAGAGACAGAAAAAAATATAGCTCTGATTAGAGAGGTTTCCTCATTTACGGTTTGCAATCCAATGTTACTCAGAGCTTAAATGTTTAGGCCATGGAAAATTGGAAAATGTTTTTATCCCCAAATAGCAGTAGGTAAATGTGATACTAGAGTTCTCTCTGATGAGACTTCTATTAAGTGTTCTCCTTGGCAGACAATGGAAGTCAGCTCAGAGCAAAGATTGGATTAAAGACATAACCTTCCCAACTGTTTCAAATTGCTGCTACTGAAGGTAGCTGATATTAAATTGAAGGAGAAAGGGAAAGGATAGTAAATAAAAGAGGAGACTTGACTCAAGAGCTGTGACCAGAGACATCCTTGGCTATTGTTACTTTAGCATGGAAGCCTATAGATCAGAATCTTACTTAAGGATGGGGATGAATGTGGTCTGTTTGTGGAAGGAAGAGTTTGCATGGATATTGGGCAGAGGAATAGACAGGACAGAGACTGATATACTAAACTGAGAAGCTATCCTAATAATTTTTCTTTATTTTTCACACAAAACATTCAGATTCCCCTTCAATAGTCCCCACCACAACCTGAATGACTATGTTCCCTCAGACTTCTTTGTGACTATATGTTGCTATGTCACTCTTTTCTAGCCAATGATATGTGGAAGGGAGTATTGTATGTGTTTGAAAATCACTAAGAATTTCTCCCCTGACCTTCCCCACTGGCTGAAAAATAGCCAAAAACTGGAGCTTCTTTGGGCCAAAAAGAAAAGCTGCATATTGATGACCATAGATGCACTCCTCCTATGTGCTATCACCCACTTCTGGATTGTTACATGGAAGAAAAATAAAGTTTGATGTTATTTAAGCCAATGTTTTTCAAATGCTGGTTCGCAGATTGGTCCACCTGAAATTTTGTGCTGGTCAGCAAAAGAGTTAACCACCTGATGTTATATGAAGATTATAGATGCAGTGATCTTAGTCAAATTTGCTTATGCTCAGGGTGATTTCTGCCCTAGCAGTCCCTGAAATAATTGTTCTATTTACACTACTCCCCAAGTGTAAAAAAGTTAAAAACCACTGATTTAAACCACTCTATTTGTGTGTGTGTGTCAGTGGCTTAACCTGTAGTCTAATGAGCACCTATACTCTTACACACTGTCAGTTTTAATACAGTAAAGAGAAGCCACTTTATTTTAAACAGGAAAGGATATAATACAGAGGATTAAGCACTTACAAAAGCATTAGAAGGCTTGAAGAAGCAGGTTTTAGGTGGTTCCAAAGTCATCCAGGAATGACCACAAAACTTTGCAAAACTGACTCACCAGGGCATTACAACTACTGAGGCCAGTGAGGGGACTCTTCCAGGATCAAGAACTTGTTGCTACTACTATTGCTGCCACAGCCTCTGGACACCAAGTCATCTATAGAATGTACCCTGGAACATGGTGCCAAGGAGCCTTAACTTACTTATCAGCCGAAACAGTTAAGAAGGGATAAGAAGGTCTTTTTGCCTCACTTCTGCTTTCTATAACTCTATGTCTCACTGTGTGTATCCATTTTTTAAGAACCCAGTTTGCTTCCAGGACCCTAGCCGCAAGGGAATCTGGGAGATGTAGCTTTTGTCTCTGGAGCCTCTCCAATGAGGATGAATGGACAGTGAGCAAATGCAGTCCCAGTACTCAGGTATCTCATTTCTAGAACCCTCAAAGAGCTATTGGGAGAATTAGATGAGATTTAATGCATGTGAAGCACATACATATGTTTGGCAATACTAAAAATTAAAAAAAAATTGTAGCTGTTATAAAATCATTTAGTTACTTAAAAATTTCATGTCTGTTTGCCACATTTACGTACCTATCTCCAAAATGATTGGTTAGGGATTAATAAGCTTGATTAAGGTAGCTTTTTCTGTATAATAATATGAAAGTATTCATCTCTCTAATATTAAAAAAGCTAGCTGCTACCAGAACACAAATTTTCTTTAGTGAATGCTTCAGAAAGTGAGAACACTTCATGGTTTGACAACAGGGCAAGGCATTGGCTGGAGAAGGCAGTAGGAATTCAATCATTTTTAGACCATCTTCAAGAGTCAGCATTCTATGTTACGGCAATGGGAATCTATTGAAGGATTTTATCTTGAGCTGCATTATCAAACCTGCATTTCAGGACGCTCTCTCTAGCAGAATGGAGAATGTGTTAGAGGAGGGTGAGATGAGCAGTTATTGGGCAGTTACAGTAATTTAGTGAGCAATGATAGCAGGTTAGACATTAGTAGTGGCACTGGGAAGGGAGAGGAGCAGTTTGGGAGGTGTCCTCAGCAGGACTTGGTGATTGCTACCCTGGAATCCTTTCAGGGGAACTTTACGATAATAAAATGAGTTTATGTATTGTATTGTGGTTAAGATATGCAAAATGTCTGTAGGTGCATTTGGATGCTTATTACCTGGCATGAATTAAAAGCCTGATTCTGATTCATATAATTAAATAAGAGGAAAGGAAGGTGATGTCATCTTCTGTTGGTTGACAATTACAAAAGAAGCAGGTATTATATAAAATTTTCTATGAACTGGGTCCAAAATTATCCAACAGTTACTTAATGACTGTGTGTAAAAGATTTTTAAAGTATAATTATGGGGCACTGTTACCTAACAGTGACCAAAATGTTGGTTGTTTTCTGTTACATGACCAGACATTTGAATGATTTAGGCATTTTCCTCAGGTTATCCTAATAAGACACCTTGCACAGGGAGGCCACATATCGATGCACGAGAATGGTCTAGCTGGCATATGCGAAGGACAGTTCTGCTAGACTGTGATTTCACTTATCTCTTTGGATCTTTAGTAAAGGATAACAAAACAATGATAATATCTTTACTATTTCTTTAAAAAAGGAGTAGGTGATAAATATAAAGTGTAGTATACCCTGTTTTAAAATCAATGGTGTCTGAAGTAATTATAGGAAGTTGCAAAACTGCTTGGATAAATATCAGGTCAAATAAAAAGAAGCCAGTCAGTTATCTAGCATCAAGTTCCTGTTAGCTCTGTTCCCACGTCACTGGTGGCAAATGTCAGCATTACTGGTATCATTACAGGTAAAAGGTCAGTCACATTCCTACTTCCTTAGTCTTGAGTGTTTCCTGTGAAGTCTAAAAATACACTGGGAGAAAGTAGGCTGAGTTCACCAGGGTAGGAGCAATCTATTTGTTTTTCCTAAGGACAGGCTGGAGTTTGTTAATTCAATATCTAACTGTGGAATATTAAAAAGTATTAAGTCATTTGAACTACTCTCAGACTGTTTACTTCAATGAAAATAGCAATTATTGGATTTGATGGTTATTTATATGTTCCTGGTTCCTTTTCTTCTATTCTGATAGCCTAAGAGCTAGTTTTCATCCTCCTAATCCTTCTTGAATTTGGTGAAAAAAGTACAATTTAGAATAAGTATGGCTTTCTGAATTACTATCATTAAACTGTTACAGTTTTCTGGATGTTTAATTCCTAAAGATGTCATATGTCTGTGAGTTTGGTCAGTAATTTTACCAATTTGATTTATTTACTGAATACCTACTATGTGTGGGGTTCTCGTAAGCAAATTTTTCAAGTACATATTCTAGTGAGGACAAATTTTCCTCTATCCTCACAGTTGCCATATTATAGATATGCAAAGTGACTCCTGCCCTGACAAAAGAAATGAGTTACCCCAGCGAAGGCCATTTGCCTGCAGTTCCATGGATGAGCCAGATGAAATATTAATTAACCTCCTACTTCTTCATTAGTCATTTTCATGTCATGCTCACATGATTTGGAATAACATAAACTAGCTATAAGACCAAAATATTATTTTAAATAACTGTTCTTTAAAAACATGGCAATACTCATATTTTATAGAGCCTCTAAAACGATACAAGTTTGATAAGAGTTTTTTTAAAAAAATATACAAAGAGACAGGAGATACAATAAGAAAAAGGCAAGCTTATTTCTAAAAATTTTAAATGTTTTATTTATGAAAAAATAGTAGTTTATTCAAACTCTAAGGCATCTATTTCCAAGAAGGTAAAAGGAAAAATCATACAAGAAGGTAAGATGACAGGGGTGGGAAGAATTTAGAAGTAAGAGTTGCTTAGAAAATATGTTGAGAAGCAGGCAACTTTTTTTCCCTTTTAGCCTTAGCATTTATAATAAATATTCTTAAATTTCAACATTCTAGTTCAATTTATTTTTTTCAGATTTATACTTTTTTTTTCAATTGCAAAGGAATACATGTTTTTTTTTGTTCTCATAAAAAAATCACCCTCACAAAGTATATAGAATAAGAAACATCAGATTATGCCCCTTCTCCCCTTATACATTTTCTTCTACCAGTTCTACTTGGAAAGTAATCACTGTTAATAGTTTAGTGGATCTCTCTCTGAATTTGGAAGTCATTCTATTTCTAAAATGCTACTGATTTTTGAGAAGAGAATCCTACATACTCTCAGTCTCATTTAAGTAAGAGAGTCCCTGCAGATATTGGAAAGAATGGAAAGTACAAGTAAATTTATATTGGAATAAATAAATTTCTGAGATTAGCTTTACAGTTTTCTCATTGTCTAATATGGACTGAATTGTGCCTCCTATTCATATGCTGAAGCCCTTATTCCCAATGTGACTGTATTTGGAGATAAGGAGGTAATTAAGATAAAAAAGAGATCATATGGGTAGGGCCCTCATATGATAGGTTAGAGTCCTTTTAAGAAGAGACAGCAGAGCATACATTCTCTCTTCTTTCTCTCCCTCTCTCTCTCTCTCTCTCTCACCCTTCTCTGCATAAGCAAAAAGAGTAGATCATGTGAGCACACAGGCACACAGTGACATGGCCACTGCCAGTAAGCCAGGAAGAAACCTCTCACCAGTAACTGACAATGCTGTTACTCTGTCTGCTCTTGGACTTTCAGCTTCCAGAACTGTAAGAGAATACACTGCTCACAAAAATTAGGGGATATTTCAAAATGAATATGAAGTGATAAAAAAAGAAGCATTTGATTTTTTTTTTATTAAACAAGAATGTCAGAAAAGCAAATGACAAGTCAAAGAAAGTTGATTATGCAAAACTAACTTTTATTTCATTGGTGAAAATGCACAGAAGGCTGAAAGGAGTGGAGTATCTGCACGTTCCTGATCCCCTAATTCTTGTGAGCAGTGTAAATGTCTGTTGTTTAAATCACTCTGTCTATGGTATTTTATGATAGCCTGTGCTGACTAATACATAGTTCAATATCATTTCTCCCCCATGGCAGTACATTAGGACAGAGGCTCCATGAGCTGTGACTTTTCCTCCTTGAACAGGTAGGGTAAGAAAGTGATACTTGACACAGTTGCTGAGTGCAGTTCTGAGAGAAGTAGACTAGACAGTGTATGAAAGGAGGAAGGAGAAGACTAGTCCTAGAGGGATACACCAAGATTGAGAGGCAAGTTCTGGAGAAACAGACACTGTTAGGAAAGAGGTATTGAAGATTTCCCTCAAAGAAACCTTTCACTTTCTGAAAGACTATTGATGGAGGCCAGAATCCTCTTTCTTTCTGACTTGTCATGGCAAAGATAGTGAATTATTCTAGAATGAAACTGTAATAAATCTTAATATGTTAAGAACAAAACAATATCTGTACCCAAGTCTTCTGCTTGCTCAATCCTTAAGATACTATTCTCTGCTAGAAAAGAGCCTGGACATCCCTCAGGCTTACCAGTGTAAGAGTTTCTGTAGAGGCCCTGCTCCAGCAAGGATGCAGTGGGTGGAGCAAAATGAGGTGCATCGAGCTAGAAAATGGATCTGCTTTGTATTTTAGATTATTCTGTAGAGATTTTCCCATTTAAAAATATTTAAAAAAGATATTTTTATAAACAATTCAAATTCCATAGCCCCTACTTTAAACAGTAGTGGTATGGAATAAAAATGCAGTACATGATGATGTCTTATTTAGGTATGCAGGAGTTCCATTTAATTTCCAGGATTAACACGTTAATTTCTATGTTCCTTTTAAGAAGAAAAATTATAATTTTAATGGTTATAAGTATATCAACATATTTATTTATTTATTTATTTTTTAAGTGAGAGGAAGGGAGATAGATAGTGAGACAGGCTCCTGCATGCACCCCATATAGAATCCACTTGGCAACACCATCAAGGAAAGATGCTCAACTACTGAGCTATTTTTTAGTGCCTGAGGCTGATATGCTGCAACGGAACTATCCTCAGTGCCCAGGTAACAATTGAACCAATAGAGCCACTGGCAGTGAAAGTGGAAAAGGAAGGGGAGAGGAATGGGGGAAGAAGCAGATGGTCATTTCTCCTGTGTGCCCTGATTGGGAATCGAACCCAGGACAGCCATATGCCGGGCCAATGCTCTATCTACTGAGCCACCAGCCTGGGCCCATACCTATTACTATTTTTTAAAATTTATTTTTAGATTTTACTTGTTTATTTTTAGAGAGAGGAGAGAGAGAAAGAGGGGGGAGGGAGAAGCAGGAAGCATTGAGTCATAGTAGTTGCTTCCTGTATGTGCCTTGACTGGGCAAGCCCAGGGTTTTGAACCAGCGACCTCATCATTCCAGGTTGATGCTTTATCCACTGTGCCACCAAAGGTCAGGCAACACACTTATTTTTTATATTCACTTTTATTCAAAAATATTTTATATTTTATTCAATTGTTATTTTACATATAAGCTCACTTTTTGTTTTTCATTAATTTGCTAGTGTTTTTATATATTTTTAGTTATTAAAAAACTGCATTTTATCTGCTCTAGAGTTTTAATGTTTTTTAATGTGTTTATTTTCAATTTTGTTAATGTTATTTCATTTACTTTTATTTTCCTTTGGATGATTCTTTTGTAATTTTCCTTATATAAAATTCAATGGATGATTAATTTAATTTTTTTCCTCATTTTCATTCCTAATAACAATGAAACTATATTTCTTAAATAAAGCTAATAGAAAGAAATGTCTCATTAAGGCAACCTTTTAACTCTTCTAAATGCCTTTCTATTTTCTCATTTGATTCTTAGATTAACCCCTGAAGTTGGAGTTTATAATTAGTATTTATCTCCACATGTCAGCAGAGCAACCCAGAGCTCATTAACTAATTAAATCATTTGCTTAAGGTAGACTTGCTTAATAGCTAATTAGTGACAAAGTAAATCTCACAACAAATTTCTAAGTTAAAATACTGTACTGTAATAATAATGTGAATGCCTATTTTGGGAAGGCCTGCCATAATTAAAGTGGATGTACTTTTTTTTGTGACAGACAGCGAGACAGAGAGGACAGATAAGGACAGACAGGAAGAGAGAGAGATAAAAAGCATCAATTCTTTGTGTGGCCCCTTAGTTGTTCATTGACTGCTTTCTCAAATGTGCCTTGATGGGGGGAAGGCTATAGCAGAGTGAGTGACCCCTTGCTCAAGCCAGCAACCTTGGGCTTCATGCCAGCGACTTTGGGCTTCAAGCCAGCAACCTTTGGGCTCAAGCCAGCAACCATGGGGTCATGTTTATGATCCCATGCTTAAGCCAGTGACCTGTGCTCAAGCTAGTGACCTTGGGGTTTTGAACCTGGGGGTTTTGAATCCTCCGTGTCCCAGTCCTATCCTCTATCCACTGTGCCCCTGCCTGATCAGGCTGGATGTACTTCTTGATCTAAACGTGTTCCCATCTAGTTGCAAGCCTTCACCGTTCACATGCTAACAACTCCCACATTTCTCTTTGTGCTCTGACCTCTTCCCTGAGCTTCAGGCTCATATATCCAAGTGTATACTCAAAGCTCTTCCTGGGTAGCTTATAGGAACCATAATTGGAACAGAAGCAAACTGTAAGTCCCATCCCACCCTAACATGTTCTTCCTGCAGAGTTACCCATGACAGTAAATGGCAACTTGGTTCTTTTAGCTGTCTAAGATAAAAGTCTTGGTGTTATTACTACCTTCCCTCTTTTCTCATATACCCTGCATCATATTCATCAGCAAATCCTGTTGGTTGTACCTTAAGACATATCTAGACCAATTCTGTTCATAGGAAGCCAATGCAGAAAACTCTTAATGGGAAGGAATTTATTCGGGAGTGCTCTCTGGATCATCCATCCATGGATGGGGAGAGACAGAAGTAGGACAGGGCAGAGAGGGAAGTTGGGCTGCAGTATGGTCTCAGAGAAGGTCTCAGCTGAATACAGAGGAGATATGAGACTGGAATGACTTTCAGAAATGCCCTCATGGTGGAGAATGGTCTCTCCTTTATACTGTTGCATGGACCAAACAGCGGATATCAACTTACTCCAGGAAAGAAGTGTAGCCTTAGTTAGGCAGCTCTCGCCAGCCAAGCACAGTCAAAGGGATGATTACTCCTATAAAGGAAACAATCAGGGTAATGTATGTAAAAAAGAGTTCTAGAAATGTAAGAAAGAGGGATCAAGAAATGCTACCTTAAAATGAATGATCAAGAAATGGTGCTGACATTGACTGAGACTTGGAGAAAATGAATGATGGGCAGGATCAAGCCTCTGCAAGAGCTGATGGAAGAGAGTAGGGTGGAACCCTGGCCAGTTGGCTCAGTGGTAGAGTGTCGGCCTGGCATGCAGGAGTCCCGGGTTTGATTCCCGGCCAGGGCACACAGGAGAAGCGCCCATCTGCTTCTCCACCCCTCCCCCTCTCCTTCCTCTCTGTCTCTCTCTTCCCTCTCCTGCAGCCAAGGCTCTATTGGAGCAAAGTTGGCCCAGGCACCAAGGATGGCTCTATGGCCTCTGCCTCAGGCGCTAGAATGGCTCTGGTTGCAACAGAGCTATACCCCAGATGGGCAGAGCTTCGCCCCCTGGTAGGCATGCTGGGTGGATCACGGTTGGGCACATGCAGGAGTCTGTCTGACTGCCTCCCCATTTCCAACTTCAGAAAAATACAAAAAAAAAAAAAAAAAAAAAAAAAAAAAAGAGAGAGAGAGAGAGAGAGAGTAGGGTGGGAATGAGCTTGGTGGCTGAAAGGGTTGGAATGAAAGCCAAGGTGGCTGAAGAGTACTGAAGAAGAGGGAGGGCGATCAGAAACAAAGTTGGAGATATAGAAATGGGCTTGATTGTGAAAGGCCAGGCTAAGGAGTCTGGATTTACCCTGCGTGCAAAAGAAAGCCATGGAAAGTTTGACTTAGGTAACGATTGCTCTCACTGCTCTTGGAGAGTGGCTTTGAGTAGGACAAGAAGGGAAACAGAAACCCTTTGGTAGTTATTGCAGTGGTCCATGAGGGAAATGATTTGGGCTCAGACTAGAGTGCTGGCCAAAGAACTGGGAAAGGTGGGAAAATATAGAATGTAATTTGTGTTAGAGCTAATGGTGGGTTGGATATGGGATTGAAGGAAAGCAAGGAACCAAGGATGCTATTAAGTTTTGTGTTTGAACAACAGAACAAAGGCTAATTTGGTGGAAGGATTAGGGAATATGCATGTAAGTGTATGTTAATAGAGTATATTATGGCTAATAATTATTTTAATAAAATGATAATTAGTATATATATTATATATATATTATAATTTCAGATATTGATATCTTTTATAGAACTTTAAAAAATTGGTGGCATTAGTTTACATTAGATTTATTTCTCCAGATCTGGAGGCAGTGAGAATAGAATCTAGCTGTTGATCTTTAGATCTCACATGTAGTAACTCATGGCTTCCTTGCTTTGTTTCAAATCGAGTTCACACTTCTACATTAACTGAAAATCTCTATGGAAAACTTGCCTAAACAATATGGATTATCCATATTCAACATTTCAGACAAATTTACATTCCAAGATTTGCACTTCTCACTAATTTCTGCCCTTTGAAGGGAGTAGGGAGTGAATACACACCCAATTATATTAGGTTCTGAGAGTAATGTGGTTCAATATGGAAAAAGAGGTAATTCTGTTCACTATTTTATATGAAGAATCTTAAGAGCAGGAGCAGAATTGACACAAGCCACCAAACAACAAGAACAACAATAACAAAACAAAACAAAGAAAGGGCTCTAGAAGAGTCCCCTTTCTGTGGCACTTCCACTGACTTTTCTCACCTCAGTGCTGGATGTGATCACTACTGCTCATAGATATGGGAAGGACGAAGTATCAAATATGGTTCTGAGGGATTCTGGATTATGTCCCAGGCTTGTTCAAAGACTTCATGGTGCCAAGATGATTAATGTTTATTGCAATGTTTGTGTAAGGAGGTTTGCATGACAGTTCTGAAGATCAAAGTCTTCTGTAGAGAGCTACATATCTAGCATGCACGACAGCATCGGAGGTGTCCTCAAGAACAGGTCGATGTTGAGTGGTGTGTATCAATTTTTTAAGGATTTGAGGGCATGTCAACAGTTATGTTTGTTTGATCTTTGGCTCTTTTGCTGAATTCTCAATTAAATTTGTATTGTACATTAACAGCAATGGACGGGTGACCTGACCAGGAGGGCTGTTATACACGGGTTCATGTTGCCAAGGTAGGCAGCACAATCCATTTTCCTGATGGTTTTGGCACAATCTACTTTCCTGATGGTTTTGGCACAATCCTTTCTGTCATCTAAGAGATGGGAAATGCAGTTACTTCTACCTTTATGCCTGGTTATAAATCAGGGCGACTTGGGTGGACACAAAGTAGGACATTGAGAGGGACCACTGTGGGGGAGCTGCGTTGTGGGAAGATGGGTGGCATATCATGTATCAACTACCCATCCATAGAGATTCACTGAAGGAAAAGTTTTGGTTTTGCAAGGAAACTAATCAAATTTCAGTCTCATGAAGGTTTCCACTCAGCAGTAAAATATTTATTAATTTATTGCCAAATATAAAAATTTAACAAAATATAATCAAATGAAACTGAGTGTAAAAAGCTTTTTATAAGATTTCACATAATTTTTATTTAGACTTGGGAGTGAACTCTTTTGTAGGACTCTATTTACCTATTTTGAAGGGAGCCATTAGTTCTCTTTTATATTTTTATACACAAAAGCATCTAGTTTCAGAGTTCTTTTGCCTGTGAATTGAAATCATGGCTTTCTGGATCCTTTGCAGCTTTCATTCACCTCTGACATTCTTACTCCCACTTGTTCAGTAAAGGCAATGATTCACTAAGAGTCACAAAACAATCAGAGGCAAAAAACTGAAATTCTTCCTTTTCAAAGCTAGTTAGTCATTCAACAAACAATACCTAGTGCCTGCTAAGCACTGAGCAAAAACCTGGGGACACAGAGGCAAACCCAGTTGTGATTATGCAGGAGCAATTGCTGTTTCCATGAGGTTATTTGGATGGTAGTAATGGAGACAGAATGAGAGGAGACAGAGAATTTAAACATAACTGTTATTTTCAGGTAGATTTTTAAAAATAGTAAATGTATTCATTTATAGATTTATGACTTTTGAATTAGTTCAAAAATGAAAACTATATAAAAATCAAAATGATATAAAAATTTTCTGCCTCCATTCTTGTCAGAATCTATCCTGAGTTTTGAGATTCAGCATCCCAAATCTAGAATAAGGGACCAGGCAGTCCTCTGCTTGCTTTATTAATATCACTGATAGAGTAGTCACATGGGGTCCTCTGGGACGAGGTGCAACTGTTGTGGGTAGAAAAGAATGAACAGCATAAGGAAAAGCCACACACAGAAAAGAAAGGAGAGAAAAAGTCCCCAAAGCATGTACGTGACTACAGTTTTGCATTCTTATGAAATTGTCCATTTATGCAGAGTAGGCATATTTTTAAAAAGATTAATGATTGTTAGAGCCGGAAATGACTAGAGATAGTGGATTTAGAGATTCTCTAACTGATCTGCACCAAAATCTCTTGGGTAGTTTGTTAAAAATAAATACAGATGTATAGACCCTACTCCATTGGCTTACACACCTGCTCCCCAGGTGATTCCAAAATACACTGCAGTTTGAGAAGCACTTATTTGTCCAGTTTTCTTATTTTATGGAGGAGGAAACTGGCATCCTGAGGGGTTAATGTGTTTGCCCAACGTCATATCAATCCCCTCCTTAGTTTAATCTTTACTGGCTGTATGCCCAGGCAAGGAAAAAAAATACATCCACTTCGGGGCATATCTAGAGATAGTTTTTTTCTGTTTTCTGTTAGAAAAGAATGGAAACATGCAAGCAAATCAGAAAAAAATTACTGCATATGTATCACTGAATCTTTTATTACTGTACAAGTTTGTGATAGGTGAAACTATGCACTCTCTATTTTTTCATTTTTGCCTATAATTTTGAAAAAATATTTAACTTATGAGCTACCCCCATCAGAGCTTATTTGGTGTTAGGCACAGTCAGCCGAATTTCATCACAATCCTAATTGAGTAGGCCAGGCTTACTGTTTTAGATAAGGAACAGAGAAAAGAGGTGTCTGGTCTAGCACAGCCGCATACATGGTTAGAATTGTAATGGAAATAGAAAGTTCCTGACACTCACGTGTGTGCTGAGTGCTGGGTCCATAACCTCATTGTTCACACAAGACCTAGAGTCCAAGGTACCATATTTTATCAAAGTAAGTTTGGATTTAAGTTCATCAATCGACCTGTATTCTACTTGTGCCTTTCTAGAAATGATTAACATGTGTCGAATGCATGGTCTAAGTATGTTCTTTAAACTTTCTTACCAAACAGAAGGTTTTTAGTTCTTGTCGTTATTGTTGCTGTTTTGTAATCAGCTAGCTCTCCAGGTGACTGTAGCACCGGGAATTGCTTCCCCAGTGGTAGATGTACGGAGCTCAGCTGCCTGGGAAAACAGCCACTTCCTAGTGTAATTGCCTAGAGATGCCGGAGAAAAATGTAAGAGAAGAAATTCCTTCCCTGTCTTATAAACAGTTAACTGTGTTTTACAACAGTGGAACAGGCTCCAAATCATTCATCAACTTGAGTAACTGTGGTTGAATTTCACTGTTAGGTGTACTTGGAAATGATATTAATCCTTCTCTTCTGCACCAAGTGCCAGATTTCTTTGGTGACAAGTAACCCACCCCAGGGCTTAAGTATAGTCTTGGGAGCAAGGTTGTAATTAGGCTCAACTATAACTCAGAGGCCATTTTGGCTTCTCTTTGAATGGGTCAGATGAAATGTTCCTCAAGGATTGATTCAGGACAACTTAGAAATCCCCTCTCCCCAACTGTTTTATTATTATATCAATACAAGTTATTAAAAAATTAACTTGCCACTACGATTGGAGCTAAGCCAGAGTCCCATAATGGTGTCTGGCCAGAAAGCTTCCCTGACCCAGACATAGGTTACTTGAATCGTGCTATTCTGCTTCTCAGGAGCAGTGGGCTATTGGCCGCTGCCTGTGTGTTTTCTGTGCCCACAGAATATTAAGCTGTAATGTTCAGCCAGAATTTATATTTAGAGAACTTTAGGGTTTCATATTTTGGGCTCTAATCCAGTGATTTTCAACTGGTGAGCTGCATGCATTTTTAAAATATGCAATACTTGACTATTTAGTCAGGGGCACTGACCTCTTTTTCTTTAGATTGTCAAATAAAAAAAAATGACAACAACCAATACAACAATAGCCATTGGGTGTGAATGACTCAAAATTATACCAATTTTTTGGGGGGTCAAATTGACAAGAACTGTATTTTGTGTGTGTGTGCTGCAGAATGTTAGTAATTAGTTTATGTGTTCTATGAGATGAAAAAGATTGAAAATACTGCTCTAATCTCTCTGAGGTGATTCCAACTGATCCCTGACTAGATTTCCTATAGTTTTATATATTGTATAAGTATACAAATGAGCTTTTTCACTTATATGAGTTGATGGCATCCTTGTATAATTTGCTGGACTTTGATATTTTTAGCTGATTAGTGTCTGTTAAAATATTCACATAGAGTATGTTGGATAGGAAATCTTCTTTCTCCTCTTATCTTTTAGCCATCTAATTCCTCTCCCAATCATTGTTACTGGTTTTCTGTATAAGTTTTTTTAGGGTTATATTACATATTTAGAAATATATATATGTATATATATGTGTGTATATATATGCATATATATATTTGTTTCCATATAGATATTAGGTGTATATATATACATATATATATATTTTTTGTACAGATGGTAACATACTCTCTATACTGTTCTGAATGATACTATTTTCTCCTTAACTGTATACTGGAGATCTACCCATCTCAATATGTAATACTATTATCTCAGTCTTCCATGGAAGGGCATTTAGGTTGTTTCCAATCTTTTTGCTATTACAAATATGCATTTTCACCTGTGGAAATATGTATGGGATAAATATCCACAAATCAATTGCTGGTTGGAACAACTTGTGTACTTTCAGTTTTAGTGATTATTGCCAAATCGCCTTGCAAGAGGTTATGCTAAATTATATTCCGACCTGCAATACAGAAATATACCTATTTCTATATACTTGCCAGCCCAGTATTTTCAAACATTTTGATCTGTTCCAATCTGATTGTTGAAAGATGATTTCTCGCCTGACCTGTGGTGGCGCAGTGGATAAAGCATCAACCTGGAATGCTGAGGTTGCTGGTTCAAAACCCTGGGCTTACCTGGTCAAGGCACATATGGGAGTTGAAGCTTCCTGCTCCTCCCCCTCCCCTCTCTCTCTCTCTCCCCCCTCTAAAAAAAAAAGAATAAATAAAAATAATTTAAAAAAGAAAGATGATCTCTCATTGTATCTTAAATTTACAGCTCTTTTATTATGAATGGTATAGGACATATTTTCATACATCTAAATCATTTGTTTTCCTCGGGTCATATATTCCTATACTTTGCCCTTTAAGTTTTTTCTTTTAATTGATTTGTAAGAGCTCTTTATTCATGGAAGAAATTAGTTCTTAGTCTGTGATAGAGAATAAAATTCCTTCTGATCTTGCCCATGGTATTTTTAGATATACAAAAATTTTAAAATTTATGTAGTTGAATTTGCCAATCATTACTTTTATGGCTTCTGGGTTTTATGAGAAAATTTAGGAATGCCTTCTCTACTTTTGAGGTTATTAAAATATTCTTCCATTTCCTCTCTCTTATTCTTTTATGGTTTTATTTTACTCATTTAAATCTTGATCTATCTAGACTATTTTGTGGGTGTGTGGTGTGAGGTAGGGATCCAACTTTCCCCCTGGATAGTTATGAGGGCCTTTTGCATACTTATTGAGCTGTACATTTTGGGAAGCACTGGGCTAGGCAGGGTGTGGCTGCAGCATGGAGCCTTTGGCTCTGGAGAATGCAAGGTAGTGTGCCATTCCATTGCCATGTGTCTGCAATAAAGGCACAGTAAGGCTCTGCAGAGAATGTTAAGAGTCTTATGGGAAGAGGAGAATATTGACTCACTGGAAGAGAGTGAGCTCGGATGAGAAGCTATGAAGGTGGTGGTATAAGTGGAACAGAAAAACATTTTAGATAAAGAATAAGAGCAAGCATTGTTTTTTACCATTAGGAATGGAATTTATTTTCATTTCTTGTATTCCTATTACATCATCACACAATGATGGAGGAGATTTTTAAAATTTGACTTAGGACAACTCTGAACAGGTTTTTGAGGGTGCAAGATAATAGAAAAAGTATATATTGGTTTCTGCCACCAGTTCCTGGCACCAAATTTCTAAAACCCTTGTAATTTCTAAGTCATAAGAGCACTAGAAGCATCTCTTGTTTTAATGAGGTGACTCTGGGTGGGATGTGGACTTGTCACCAGAAATACCAAACTATGATTAGAAGCTTAGAATTTTCAGACTGAAGTCCTACCCTCCAGAGAGGGAAAAGTGGCTGGAAATAGAGTGAACAATTGATCATGCCTATGTGGGGAAGCCTCCATAAAATTCTAACATAGTGGGTTCAGAGAGCTTCCAGGTTGAACAGGTGTAGGTGCAGAGAGAATGGTGTGCCCATGAGGGCAGGGAGGCTCTTGCCTCTCCCCACATACTATGCTTTATGTATCTCTTCCATCCTGGAGGTTCACCTACATCCTTTAGCATATCCTTTCATAATAAACAGGTCGACATTAATAAACTGTTTTCCTGAGTTCTGTGAGCTGATCTAGCAACTTCATTGAACCCAAGGTGGGGGTTGTGGAAACCTTTGACTTATAGCAGTTAGTCAGAAGCACAGGTGACAACCTTGACTTGGAATTGGGATCTAAAGTGGGGGACAGTCTGATGTCTGTCTGTAAGACTAAGCCCTTAACCTGTAATATCTGATGCTATCTCCGGGTAGATAGTGTCAGGATTGAGTTAAATTGGAGGACACATAGCTAATGTCATGGAGAACTGCTTGGTAAAATCCTCCACACATTTGGTGACCAGAAGTGAAGTGTGTTGTGTACTCACATGTATATACTACACGTAAGAAAGGAGAAAGAAGGAAAGAAACACATATTAGAGAAGAACTAGGTTTTCTCAGCTCAGGAGGTAGACTGAACTGAGTTTTTATAGTACAGAGGTTTTGTTTATCTAACTTTAAATAAATCTTATAATACTAACATCATCTTATGCACCTATGAGTGCAAGATCACCATTTTTCAATGAATTGCATAAGGCACAAGGGAGGGTGGAGAAAGGGCACAACTTTTTTTTCTTTTTCTTTTTGTAAATATTTCTCTGAAGCTGGAAACGGGGAGAGACAGACAGACTCCCGCATGCGCCCTACCGTGGTCCACCCGGCACACCCACCAGGGGTGACGCTCTGCCCACCAGGGGGCGATGCTCTGCCCCTCCGGGGCATCGCTCTGCCACGACTAGAGCCACTCTAGCGCCTGGGGCAGAGGCCAAGGAGCCATCCCCAGCGCCCGGGCCATCTTTGCTCCAATGGAGCGGGAGGGGCAGAGAGAGACAGAGAGGAAGGAAAGGGAGAGGGGTGGAGAAGCAGATGGGCGCTTCTCCTGTGTGCCCTGGCCGGGAATCGAACCCGGGACTTCCGTATGCCAGGCCGACGCTCTAACACTGAGCCAACCAGCCAGGGCCAGGACACAACTTTAGTTTAGATATTTATGTACTTGAGGGACTGACAAGTCCCACAAAATGGCTACATTTATTATATTTTTCTTCTACTCTTGGCTGGATGTTTGTTTCTTTCAGTTTTTAGTGTTCACAAGAGGGATGAGGTCAGGTTCTTATTGCTAAAGGTCTGGTGCGTTAAACAGCTCAACTAGAGTAAGATTATCCAGGCATTTTCAGGAAGTTTATTGACTGATGTCACTGAAAAGTTCACCAGCTCTAGCTTCCACTGGGTCTCTTCATGCTGCCCCCAGTCCTGCTTTCTGGGCAGCTCTGTCTTTCCTTTTTACCTGATTAGAGTACACTTCTATCAACATTTGCATGTCTGCTCCTTCAGTGTACGGTGACGGAGGGAAGCAATGGCTTTCTGATTTAAGAGAACTATGAAAGGTTTTTGAGAGCTTATGCACACTTTAATGTCTATAAAGCTTTGTGTATTATTTTTTTAAATTACCCTTTCCCACTCCATTTTGCTCTCCATTCAATAGCACATAGTCTCTCATGCTTCCGAGATTGAAAAGAGACCATGGGAGAGGAGCTTCCGCAAATTCCTGCTTCTAATTTACCTCTGTCTGCATTTCTCTGAACTCACTTTCCTCCCTGTAAAAGAAGAGGTGATATTCCTCCTTTTATTAAGGCCGATCTCTTTGCCTCTTACTTAGATTTTATCACCGCCCATCTGCTCAGGATCTCTGTTGTGTTAATCATCCTCTCTCTTTATGTCAACCTCTTCCTCCACACCAGTGAATAACCATGCTCAGTATGTCCTGTTTTGAAAATAAATAAATAAACAAACAAATAAGCAGAAATGTTTTAATTCCACCTCATTGCCTCCCATTCACAGCCAGACTTTTTGCGGATTGTCTGCTTCGTCTCCCATTTCCCCTTCAGCCTTCATGGTAGATTCTGAATGGATCACTTCATTGCAACTACCCTTGCTAAAGATTATAACAACTTCCTCAATGCTAAATTCACTGACATTTCCAGTGTTTATTTTTTTGAAAGCTTGCATCTGCTTGTAGTGTCGACCACTCCCTCCTTCCTGACATGTTACCTTTCCATCTTGAGGTTCCTCTATGGCTGCTCCTCTCCGTTTCTGAGACTTTTTCTCTTTACCCATCTCCCAAAGCTAGATTTCTTCCCAGTTCTTTGAAGGTCTGTATCTCTTCTCACAATCCTTGAATCAATGACTTTCAGCATTTTCAGAACAACCCATTCATGATTAAGGTCATAGTAGTTTGAATCAGTTAAACCCCAATTTGACTCTTGGTTCCAAACCTTTTAAGTTTAGTCATCTGGACAAGTCGCTTAGCTCTCATAATCTTAATTTTCTCATCTTTAAAATTAGATCAGATAAACTCTACAAAATATTTCATTTATTTATTAATTCAAAAAAATGTTTTGAGCACATACTATATTAAAGGTACTGTGTACATTTTTTTTTACTATGACATACAAGAAGTACAATTTATAATGCCACCTAGAACATACATACATTTAAATACATTCTCTTAAAAAATTCTTACTCTCTCTAGGTTTAATGGGATATGCTTTGTTATTTTCTCTTCTATTTAACTAAGCTTATATTCATCAGAATTTACTGAATTTTCCAATCTACAAATGAAACATGGCCTATGGTTTGGAAAACATTCCTCTAGGCTCTGGGGCTACAGAAGTTTCTGCTGCATGGAACTTTCTTTTTCAAACTGAGCTGTCCTTTAAAATTTTATACAATGGTGGAAGTGCTCTATATTTGTGCTGCCCAATAGGGTAGCCACATGTGATTCTTAAGTTCTTGAGATGTGGCTATTGCAACCGAAGAACTGAATTTTAAAATCTTATTCAATTTTAATTCATTTAAATTTACAAAGCAACATGTGGCTAATAGGTATTGGAAAACACAGCTCTAGAACATGGGTGACAAACAAGAAAAGAGTAAATGAATAAAAGTAAAAGATAATTTCTTATAGTGATAAGGGCAATGAAGATGCTATATAGGGTGACTGAGAGTGACTATGGGAAGCGTTTAGGTGGCATGGTTAGAGAAGAACCTCTCCGTGGAGGTAATGTCTGCTTTGACATGGAGCCAGGCATTTGGCTGTCTGAGGGAAGAGGATCCTCAGCAGAGAGAAGAGTAGGTGCAAAGGCCTACAGGTAGAAATGAACTTGGTGAAGCTGAGGAAGAGAAGTCATGTGTGATGGATCATAGTGGCAGTTAGTAAGTACTGGAGGAAGGTGGCTATGACAGTGATGACTCAGACCTGATTAATCAACTTATTGTTAATATTTCCACCCACAGGTATTTCAAACTCAGCTTATCATATACTGAATGTTTATATTATATACTGAACATTTATTGTTTATATTTTCACCCACAGGCATTTCAAACTCAGCTTATCATATACTGAACATTTAATATTGTTTCTTCTCTGTGCTTCCTATCTCAGGAAAAGGCACCTCCATTCATTCTAGCATTCATCTTACTCCCCCTCTTCTCCCTCACTCTACATTTCTATCAATTGCCAAGTCCTGTCATTGTCTCATCCAAATAGTTTTAGAATATATCTACCTCTCCACATTCTTGTGGGATTTTTAAAAATAATTTTTTATTTTTCAATTATATTTGATGTACAATATTATATTCATTTCAGGTATACAACCTAGTCATTAGATATTTATATAACTTGCAAAATGATTATCCTGATAAATCTAGTATCCACATGACACCATACATAGTTATTACAATATTTTTGACTATATGCCCTATGCTGTACTTTACATTCCTCGTTATTCCCCCATAACTACCAATCTGTACCTCTTAATTCTTTCACCTTTTTCACCCATCACCCTACCCTGCTCCCATCTGGCAACTCAAAATGTACTCTGTGTCTATGAGTCTGTTTCTGGTCTACTTGTTTACTTTATTGTTTAGATTTGACATATAAGTGAAATAATATAGCATTTGTCTTTCTCTGTCTGATTTATTTCACTCAGTATAATACCCTTTAGGTCTATTCTTGTTGCAGGCAGCAAGGTTTTATGTGTACTACTTCTTCTTTATGCACTCATCTATTGATGGACACTTAGGTTGCTTCTCTATCTTAGCTATGGTAAATAATGCTGCAAAAAATGTACATATATATATCTTTTGGATTTAGTGTTCTGGATTTCTTTGGATATATACCCAGAAGTGGAATTGATGTGTCTTTTGTTGTCTCTTATTACAGCCATTGTTTTATTTTTAATCTTTATTTTATTTATTTATAAATTACATACACTATAATTCTGTATTAGATATTGTAAAACCTCCAAAGAAGCTTTTAAACTTTTATTATTAATTTTAGTGGTATTAATTTTTTGTGTGTGACAGAGACAGAGAGAGACAGAGAGAGGGACAGACAGACCAGAAGGGAGAGAGATGAGAAGCATCAATTCTTTGTTGCAGCACCTTATTTTCTCATTGATTGCTTTCTCATATGTGCCTTGTCTGGGTGGCTACAGCAGACTGAGTGACCCCTTGAACAAGCCAGTGACCTTGGGCTCAAGATGATGAGCTTTGCTCAAACCAGATGAGCCCACGCTCAAGCTGGCAACCTCGGTGTTTTGAACCTGGGTCCTCCGCGTCCCAGTCTGACACTCTATCCACTGCACCACCACCTACCTGGTCAGGCAATGGTATTAATTTCTATATCACTGAAAATAGCACAGACTTTCTTTATGTTCTTATTGAAAACATGTATTGCCTAATTGTAATGGGTTTATACTATGAGTCATCCCCCCCTTATTTTATTTATTTTATTTATTGGGATGACATTGATCAATAAAATTATATAAGCTTCAGGCCTACAATTCTATAATACATCATCTGTATATATTGTATTGGGGTCATGAACAACTCATTATTTTAAAGTCTATTTTGTCTGGTGTAAGTATTACTATCCCAACATTTTTTTTCTTTATTCTTTTTTTTTTTTTGTGAAATATCTTTTTCCATCCCTTTACTTGCAGTTTGTGTATATCTTTCCATCTGAGATGAGTCTTTTGTAGACAGCATATGTATGGGTCCTGTTTTTTTTGTTGTTTTTTTTTAGGGTTGTTTTTTTTTTAATTTTTTTTTTTAATAATTTTATTTTTTTAATGGGGTGACATCAATAAATCAGGATACATATATTCAAAGATAACAAGTCCAAGTTATCTTGTCGTTCAATTATGTTGCATATCCACCACCCAAAGTCAGATTGTCCTCTGTCACCTTCTATCTTGTTTTCTTTGTGCCCCTCCCCACCCCCTTTCCCTCTCCCATTCCCCCCTCCCCCCCGTAACCACCACACTCTTATCAATGTCTCTTAGTTTCACTATTATGTCCCACCTACGTATGGAATAATACAGTTCCTGGTTTTTTCTGATTTACTTATTTCGCTTCGTATCATGTTATCAAGATCCCACCATTTTGCTGTAAATGTTCCGATGTCATCATTTCTTATGGCTGAGTAGTATTCCATAGTGTATATGTGCCACATCTTCTTTATCCAGTCATCTATTGAGGGGCTTTTTCGTTGTTTCCATGTCCTGGCCACTGTGAACAATGCTGCAATAAACATGGGGCTGCATGTGTCTTTACGTATCTATGTTTCTGAGTTTTTGGGATATATACCCAGTAGAGGGATTGCTGGGTCATAAGGTAGTTCTATTTTCAGTTTTTTGAGGAACCACCATACTTTCTTCCATAATGGTTGTACTACTTTACATTTCCACCAACAGTGTATGAGGGTTCCTTTTTCTCCACAGCCTCTCCAACATTTGCTATTACCTGTCTTGCTAATAACAGCTAATCGAACAGGTGTGAGGTGGTATCTCATTGCCGTTTTGATTTGCATTTCTCTAATAGCTAAAGAAGATGAGCATCTTTTCATATATCTGTTGGCCATTTGTATTTCTTCCTGGGAGAAGTGTCTATTCATATCCTCTTCCCATTTTTTTATTGGATTGTTTGTTTGTTTGTTGTTGAGTTTTATGAGTTCTTTGTATATTTTGGATATTAGGCCCTTATCTGAGCTGTTGTTTGAAAATATCATTTCCCATTTAGTTGGCTTTCTGTTTATTTTGTTATCAGTTTCTCTTGCTGAGCAAAAACTTTTTAGTCTGATGTAGTCCCATTCATTAATTTTTGCCTTCACTTCTCTTGCCATTGGAGTCAAATTCATAAAATGCTCTTTAAAACCCAGGTCCATGAGTTGAGTACCTATGTCTTCTTCTATGTACTTTATTGTTTCAGGTCTTATGTTTAGATCTTTGATCCATTTTGAGTTAATTTTTGTACAGGGGGAGAGACTGTAGTCCAGTTTCATTCTTTTGCATGTGGCTTTCCAGTTTTCCCAGCACCATTTATTGAAGAGGCTTTCTTTTCTCCATTGTGTGTTGTTGGCCCCCTTATCAAAAATTATTTGACTATATATATGTGGTTTTATTTCTGGACTTTCTATTCTGTTCCATTGGTCTGATTGTCTATTTTTCTGCCAATACCATGCTGTTTTGATTGTCGTGGCCCTATAATATAGTTTGAAGTCAGGTATTGTAATGCCCCCAGCTTCATTCTTTTTCTTTAGGATTGCTTTGGCTATTCGGGGTTTTTTACAGTTCCATATAAATCTGATGATTTTTTGCTCTATTTCTTTAAAAAACGTCATTGGAAGTTTGATGGGAATTGCATTAAATTTGTATATTGCTTTGGGTAATATAGCCATCTTGATTATATTTATTCTTCCTAGCCAAGAACAAGGTATATTCTTCCATCTCATTATATCTTTTTCGATTTCCCTTAACAATGGTTTATAGTTTTCATTATATAAGTCCTTTACATTCTTTGTTATGTTTATTCCTAAGTATTTTATTTTTTTTGTTGCAATCATGAAGGGGATTATTCTTTTGAGTTCCTTCTCAGTTGTTTCATTGTTGGCATATAGAAAGGCTATTGACTTCTGTATGTTAATTTTGTATCCTGCGACCTTACTGTATTGGCTTATTGTTTCTAGTAGTATTTTTGTGGATTCTTTGGGGTTTTCAATGTATAGGATCATATCATCTGCAAAAAGTGATACCTTTACTTCTTCTTTTCCGATATGGATGCCTTTTATTTCTTTGTCTTGTCTGATTGCTCTGGCTAGAACCTCTAGTACCACATTAAATAAGAGTGGAGAGAGTGGACAACCCTGTCTTGTTCCTGATTTAAGGGGGAAAGCCTTCAGTTTAGTGCCATTTAATATGATGTTAGCTGATGGTTTATCATATATGGCCTTTATCATGTTGAGATATTTTCCTTCTATACCCATTTTGTTGAGAGTCTTAAACATAAAATTGTGTTGTATTTTATCGAAAGCCTTTTCTGTGTCTATTGATAAGATCATGTGGTTTTTGTTCTTTGTTTTGTTGATATGGTGTATTACGTTAACCGTTTTACGTATGTTGAACCATCCTTGAGATTCTGGGATGAATCCCACTTGATCATGATGTATTATTTTTTTAATATGTTGTTGTTGTATTCGATTTGCTAGTATTTTGTTTAGTATTTTAGCATCTGTATTCATTAGAGATATTGGTCTGTAGTTTTCTTTTTTTGTGCCATCCTTGCCTGGTTTTGGTATGAGGGTTATGTTGGCCTCATAAAATGTGTTTGGAAGTATTGCTTCTTCTTCAATTTTTTGGAATACTTTGAGTAGAATAGGAACCAAGTCTTCTTTGAATGTTTGATAAAATTCGCTTGTATAGCCGTCAGGGCCTGGACTTTTATTTTTGGGGAGGTTTTTAATGGTTTTTTCTATTTCTTCTTTACTGATAGGTCTGTTTAGGCTTTCTGCTTCTTCTTGACTCAGTCTAGGAAGGTTGTATTGTTCTAGGAATTTATCCATTTCTTCTAGGTTGTTGGATTTAGTGGCATAAAGTTTTTCATAGTATTCTACAATAATTCTTTGTATATCTACGGTGTCCGTGGTGATTTCTCCTCTTTCACTTTGGATTTTGTTTATATGAGTTCTTTCTCTTTTTTCCTTGGTAAGTCTTGCCAAGGGTTTGTCAATTTTGTTGATCTTTTCAAAGAACCAGCTCCTTGTTCTATTAATTTTTTCTATAGTTTTTCTGTTCTCTAATTCATTTATTTCTGCTCTGATTTTTATTATCTCCTTTCTTCGGCTGGTTTTGGGTTGTCTTTGTTCTTCTTTTTCTAGTTCCTTAAGGTGGGAAGTTAAGTGGTTCACTTGGGCTCTCTCTTGTTTGTTCATATATGCCTGAAGTGATATGAACTTCCCTCTTATTACTGCTTTTGCTGCATCCCATAGATTCTGATATGTCGTATTTTCATTTTCATTAGTCTGTATATATCTTTTGATCTCTGCACTTATTTCTTCTTTGACCCATTCATTTTTTAAAAGTATGTTGTTTAGTTTCCACATTTTTGTGAAATTTTTTTCCTCTTTTTTGCAGTTGAATTCTAGTTTCAAGGCTTTATGATCAGAAAATATGCTTGGTACAACTTCAATTTTTCTGAATTTGCTGATGTTGTTTTTGTGGCCCAACATATGGTCAATTCTTGAGAATGATCCATGTACACTGGAGAAAAATGTATACTCAGTCACTTTGGGATGAAATGTCCTGTAGATGTCTATCATATCCAGGCGCTCTAGTGTTTTGTTTAAGGCCACTATATCTTTGTTGATTCTCTGTTTGGATGACCGATCTAGAGCCGTCATCGGTGTATTGAGGTCTCCAAGTATGATTGTGTTTTTGTCAGTTTTTGTTTTAAGATCAATAAGTAGCTGTCTTATATATTTTGGTGCTCCTTGGTTTGGTGCATATATATTAAGAATTGTTATGTCTTCTTGATTCAGTGTCCCCTTAGCCATTATGAAATGGCCATTTTTGTCTCTGAGTACTTTTCCTGTCTTGTAGTCAGCATTATCCGATATGAGTATTGCTACACCTGCTTTTTTTTGGGTGTTATTTGCTTGGAGTATTGTTTTCCAGCCTTTCACTTTGAATTTGTTTTTATCCTTGTTACTTAGATGAGTTTCCTGTAGGCAGCATACAGTTGGATTTTCTTTTTTAATCCATTCTGCTACTCTGTGCCTTTTTATTGGTGAGTTTAATCCGTTTACATTTAGTGTAATTATTGATACTTGTGAGTTCCCTATTGCCATTTTATATCTTGCTTTCTGTTAGTTTTGTGTCTTGTTTGATCCTTCTCTTTCGTTTTTCTATCTTTTGTTTTTATTTGGTTGTATTCCATACATCTTTCCTCTGTTGCTATCTTTTTTATCTCATGTGCTTCTGTGGTGGTTTTTTCAATGGTGGTTACCTTTGAGTAATGAAAAGGGTCCCTACCCTGTTCATTGTAGCAAACTATTTTGTGAGTACTTTTGCACTCCATCGTCCTTTGCTACTGTTAATCTCCATCTTCTCCCCCTCTTTCTTTTTGTTGTTGTCACAGTTTAAATTTGGTTTTATAGTGTTCTTCTTGGAGCTTTTACTTGTGGCTCTGTTTTTTTTTTGTTCTTTGTATCTGATTGGAGAACCCCCTTTAGTAATTCCTGGAGTGGGGGTTTTCTGATGATAAATTCCCTCATCTTTTCTGTATCTGTGAATGTTTTTATTTCTCCTTCATATTTGAAGGATAGCTTTGATGGGTATAGTATTCATGGCTGAAAGTTCCTCTCTTTCAGGACTTTAAATATTGGGGTCCACTCTCTTCTAGCTTGTAGAGTTTCTGCTGAGAAATCTGATGATAATCTAATGGGCCTTCCTTTATATGTTGTATTCTTCTTTTCCCTGGCTGCCTTGAGAATTTTTTCTTTGCTGTTGGTTTGTGTCAATTTCATTATGATATGCCTTGGAGTAGGTTTGTTGGGGTTAAGAAAACTCGGAGTTCTGTTTGCTTCTTGAACTTGAGGCTTTAGTTCTTTCCACAGGCTTGGGAAGTTCTCATCTATTATTTGTTTGAGTATGTTCTCCATTCCATTTTCTCTCTCTTCTCCCTCTGATATACCTATTATTCTTATGTTATTCTTTTTAATGGAGTCAGATAATTCTTGTAGGGCTATCTCATTTTTTTTTAATTTTTGAGTCTCTTTCTTCTTCTCTCTGTTGTGTCTCAAGTTGCTTGTCTTCTATTTCACTAATCCTCTCTTCTATCTGACCTGTTCTATTAGCTAAGCTTGTTACTTCATTTTTCAGCTCGTGAATTGAGTTTTTCATCTCTGTTTGATTTGTTTTTATAGTTTCAATTTCCTTGGACATATATTCTTTGTGTTCATTGAGTTGTTTTCTGAGCTCCCTAAATTGCCTTTCTGTGTTTTCTTGTATATCTCGGAGGATTTTTAGGATTTCTATCTTGAATTCTCTGTCATTTAGCTCCAAGGTTTCCAATATATTAAATTTTTTCTCCATAGATTTTTCCTCATCTAGCTGTGTTACCTCTCTTTCTTTTGTATCCATGATATTCGATTTTCTCTTCCTTAATGGCATCTGAGGGTGGTTTTGTTGATAGTATTAATGAGATTTAATAAAGAATAAAAAGTTAAAAAAATAATAAAAAAATCAAAAATCAAAAAGAGTTGTTTTTTTTAAAAAAAAATTAATAATGAAATAAAGAAAAATAAAATAAAATAAAAATTTTTAAAAAAGGAAATTATTCCCCCCCTCCTTTTTTCCTCTCCTCTCCTCTCCCCTCTTTCTTGAGAAAATCTTGTGGTGAACTGTGAATTATAATAAACAATGCCTGTGATGG
Source organism: Saccopteryx leptura (assembly GCF_036850995.1). Classification (NCBI taxonomy): domain Eukaryota; kingdom Metazoa; phylum Chordata; class Mammalia; order Chiroptera; family Emballonuridae; genus Saccopteryx; species Saccopteryx leptura. The sequence continues at coordinate 147,984,869 of NC_089504.1, forward strand.
AGGGCCTGAATTGGGGAAAAGTAATAAAGGGGCAAAAAAAAAAAAAAAAAAAAAGGAAAAAAAAAAAAAAAAGAAAAGAAAGAAAAAAAAGAGCATATGGACCCACAAAAAGCAAATAAGGAAAAACGTTGGGTCAAGAATAAAATGATTTGCTTTTAGGTGTTGGTTGTCTAAGAGTTATGATGAGAGGAATAAGAGGAAAACGGAAAAATGGGGGGACAAGTTAAAAAATTACTATTGTATTTAGTGGAACAAGAACTAGATAAAATGGAGAGCCAGGGATGGGAGCACTGCTAGTGAGTTAAAAAGGTGAAGTAAAAACCCCCCAAAATGCCACAAACATAAGTTTGAGTCCCAGATAAGATAATTTTTTGTTATTGAGGTTTGAATGAGAGGAGATGTAAAGGAGAAAGGAAGAAACTAATATAGAGGGAGAAAAGAAAGAGAGAGAGAGAAAAAAGAGGGAACCACTAAAAGAAGAAAAAAGAAAGGAGAGAGAGAGAGAGAGAGAGTTAAGGGTTTTGGAGTGCAACCCTCATAGAGAGAAAGGAAGAGAAGAGAAAAGATAATGGGAGATGTAACACTTATGGGTAGTGTAGTTCAAGGAGAGGAGAGAGTAAGACCGGCAGAGAGTTAATCGGCCAAATTGGAGGGGGAAAAAAAGTATTAAGAATGAAGATAAGAGAAACAAACGAACAAATATAATAAAATGGGATAGGTTATAAAGTCTGCAGATTATTCTTGATTTTGAGAGGTTATCTTCTTGCTTTTTCTTTTCTCTCCCTCTTCCTGGTCGGTGACTCTGTACCCCGGGTTCTGCCCCTTTGGCATGCTCAGGTAGAGGTTTGCAGTTGATAAATCTCTATGGCAATGTCATGTATTTTGCTTTAGTCTCGTTGGCAGTCGAGGCTCATTAGCATTTATAGGCTCCGACAGTGAGAGAGTCCGTGTTCCTGGAGCCTTTCTCCTAGTCTTTCCTTCCTCAATTAGTAGCCTGATAATCCAGCTATGGGGTTGCTGCTGCCTCTGCCTGGATAGTAAGAGGCTCAAAGAGCTGGCAACTCCCCACTCTATTTCCACTCAGCACAGGGCTCTGGGTAAGGCTCAGTCAGTCAGAGCTGCTAGCATAATCAGGCGGGCTTTCCGCCCACTCATAGACCTCTGGCTCTGTCTGCCACTCTGTCCAGTAACACAGGCGGGCACCCACTTCCGGGGCGCTTGGAGGAAACTCTCACTCACTGGCTGTGCACACAGACCAGGATATCCGGCCAGCAGTCTCACGCTCTGAGTGAAACCCCCAACCGCAGGGAAAAGTTGCAGTGTTGGAATTGAGTCTCGCTCCGTCCCCGTGCACGGCTTTTGCAAGGCGCTGGGGTGGCCCGAGATTCTGCTTTGGCCCACACAAAGGCCCCTGACTCTGCCCCTCTGTGCGATAACAGGGGCGCGCACTGCCGAGGCACTCGGAGGAATCTCTCATTCACTATCTGCGCGCGCAAACCAGGATATGAGGCCGGCCGCGTTTCCCTCTGAGTGAAAGCTTCTCCAGCACGGAAAATCTCCACCGTTGGAATTAGTTCTCACTCCCTCCCGTGCGTGGCTTTCCCAGGGTGCTGGGGCTGCCCAGAGACTCTGCCCTCGGCCCACAGAAAGGCCTCTGAACCTGCCTCTCCGTGGGGTAACACGGGCACCCACTCTCGGGGCCTAGGAAGAAATCTCTCGCCCACTAACAGCGCACCGACCAGGGTAAAGTGGCTGCCCCGCTTGTCTTTGTTTGGGTTTGGCGCGAGTGTTAGCTTGTATTGCCCAGGTTGCCACAGGATCAGTTTTTCCTTGGCTTGGATCTCCGTGCCACAGCCTGGTTCGGCCGTTTGTGCCGCGGCCTGGATCTATTCACCCCCTTTGCCCGCCTCAGTTTCTATATTCACAGTTACCAGAGAAAGCCGCCCTGTTTAGGTTAGTGAGGAAGGCGGAGCATTTCTTACTCCCTATTTCCTTCGGGGTTTGGTTATATATTTAGCCAATTTTTCACTCGACCATACCTTTGGGTGTATTGCGAAGCATCTGGAGGCTCCAAGTATAGGTTTTTCTGTTTCTGGTTGAAGATCTTGTTGAGTTTTGGGGGAGATTTATCAGTATCGCTTCCTACCCCGCCATTACTCTGACGTCATCTAGGGTCCTGTTTTTTAAATCCATTCAGCCATCATATGTCTTGCTTGGAGCATTTAGTTCATTTGCATTTAAAGTAATTGTTGATAGATATGTTTTTCTTGCCATTTTATTAATATTTTTGATGTTTTTCTTCTTAAAAAACATCCTTTAACATTTCTTGTAGTACTGTTTTGGTAGTGATGAACTTCTGTAGCTTTTTCTTGTCTGGGAAGTTCTTTACCTGTCTTTCAATTATAAATCATAGTTTTGCTGGGTATAGTAATCTTGATTGTAGGTCTTGCTTTTCATCACTTTGAATATTTTGTGCCAATCCTTTCTGTCCTGCAAAGTTTCGGTTGAGAAATCAGTTGACAGTCTTATGGGAAGTCCCTTGTCGATAACTAACTGCTTTTCTCTTGCTGCTTTTGAGTCTCCCTTAATCATGTCAAAACAATAAATTTTTAAAAATTCAACTAGAAAAAAAAAGCACAAACTGGTAGTTACAAAATAGTCATGGGGATGGAAAGTACAGCACAGAGAATATAGTCAATAATATTGTAAAAAGTAAAGAGTCCCTTTTGCCTTTAACCTTTGTCATTTTAACTATGGTAGATCTTGGTGTGAGCCTCTTTGTGTTCATCTTGTTTGGGACTCTGTGCTTCCTGGGCTTGTATGTATGCTTCCTTTACCAGGTAAGGGAAGTTTTCCATCATTATATTTTCAAATGAGTTTTCAATTTTTTTCTCTTTCTCTTCTCCTTCTGGAACCCCCATGATGTAAATGTTAGTATGTTTGATATTGTACCAGAGGCTCCTTAAACTATCCTCACTTTTTGGATTCTTTTTTCTTCTTGCTTCTCTGATTAGATGTTTTCTGCTTTCTTATCTTCCAGATTGCTAATCTGATCTTCTACTTCCTCTACTCCACTGTTGATTCCTTATTATGTATTCTTCATTTCAGTTATTGTATTCTTCATTTCTATTCCATTCTTCATTATGGTTTCTATGTCCATTTATATGTTTCCTATTTCTTCATTGAGGTTCTCAATATGTTAATCTCTACTCTTCCCCTTTGGGCATCCTTATAACCAGTGTTTTGAACTCTGCATCTGGCAGGTTGTTTCCATTTTATTAATTCTTTTTCTGGGTTTTTATTCTGTTTTTTTCTTTTGGAATGTGTTTCTTTGTCTCCTCATTTTGGCTGCCTCCCTGTGTTTGTTTTTATGTTTTAGGTAGAGTTACTATGTCTCCAAGTCTTGCTAGAGTGGCCCTATGTTGTGGGGGTCCTTTAGGGCTCAGTGATGCAGCCTCTCTGGTCATCTGAGTTGGTGCTCCAGGTGTACCCCTTGTGGGGGCTGTGTGTATCCTTGTGTATCCTTCTTTTGTAATTGAGCCTTGATTGCTGTTGACATGTCAGTGGGAGGAATTGAGCCCTAGGCTAATTGCTTGTGAAGACTCTCTGCTACTACAGTGCAGGAACTGCTGTGCAGGAGCCAACCCCACAAAGCAGAACTTGCTTCTGCAGGGCCCTAGTGCATGCTGAGTCTGCCCCTTGAGTGTGTTGCTCAAGGAAGAGGTTAGATGGTGCTCTGGCATGGTCTGAAGCTATCTACCATGTGTGCTGGCTCTGGGGCTCCCTATAAATGAAGGCCAAAATCAGCTGCTGCCTGTGCCTTGCCTGGAGCCACCCAGAATGCATGATAGAGTGATCTGAAGATGGCTTCTACTTGTGCTAAATTTAGAAGTGCCTGGAAGAGGCCAAACTACAAACCAAAGCTGGCTATTTCTAGTACTAGGCCTGGATCCATTTAGCAAGAGGTATGGGCATGCTAAGGCTAGATGCTGCTTGTCTGGGGTTTGTGAATCTTAGAGAGATTTTAGGAAAGTTTTCAATATGAGTCAAGACAGGCTATTTGTATGGAAAAGCCACAAAGAACAGCTTGTGTGGGTTCACAAGTTGGGGGGGTAAGGTCTTGGAATCACCAGTGTTAGCTAGGTTGATGCAGACTCAGACATGGCACCCATCTGCAGGCTCTATGTGGGGAGGTTCAGCAAAGGAACAATAACTTCTGCCGGCACTTCTGTTTGGGAGAAAGCCGCCCTCAAATCATTGTCTCAGAGCCAGGTAATTCAGTTCCTCGCCATATGTCCCTGGTGCCTTTTGAGCTGCTGCTGCAGTGCTTTAGTCAGAGTGACTCCAAGTAAGTCCATGTGCAGACCATTTAAGAGGAATGCCTGAGACTCCAGAAGTCCTTGTTTCACTCAATCATAATTTCTACGGGTTTTCACAGCCAGAAGTTAGGGGGACTTCTCTTCCCAGCATTGGAACCCTGGGCTGGGGTGGCCTGGTGTGGGGCTGGGACCCTGTCCCAATAAAGCCCGAGCTCTATGTTGATCAGGCGTCCCTGATTCAACTTCTCCGTGCAGTGGGACACTCCTGCTTATCAGTAGGGCTGGCAGCCTCTGAGACTACTCTTGAGGTGGCTATGAGGATTCTACTTATCAGTGCCGACACTAACTGCCACCGGAGGAAAAACACAAGACCAACACACAAGTTAGTTACAAGAATCACACAGGCAATTTATTACTCACAAATCCTTTTGGTGTGCCTGGGTACAGCTTAAGGGGGCCCTGCTGGTGTGCTCCTCTCGGCTATCTTTGGTCAGATCTCAGAGCGGTGTGGAGACAGTCCACCGCTCATGTTGGAGTCTGGGCAACTACCGCATCAGGGGGGTCCCTCAGCTTTAGTACCTTTTTTGGCCTACGCCTTCTAATAGGTGTCAATCTACAAGATTATTATCTCAACCCACCTTCTAACAGGTGTCAATTTACAGGATTATCACTTCAAACCACCTTTTTGGGAGTTCCTTTTAGAAAGCCCTTTTTATGTTAATCTACTGAAATGTTACATCAAGCCACATTTAAGATGTTCCTAAGGAAGCTTCTTGTTTGTGTTAACTTACAGAGCTATGACATCAAGCCACTTCTTATCTATGTATAACTTCACACACACACTAACTGGCCCTGCTCGAAAGTCAAAAACTGTTTATCATATTTGTACACACTATATTAATTCCTATCCAGACAGCATAACTTTATTTAATTTCCTTAATTTATTTTAATATTATATCTTAATTACTTTTACATATCTTCCATATTTTTCTATATTTCTATATATTTAATTACTATAACCTTATATTACTGCACCAGATCCCTTGTCCTTAGAGGGTGCCTCTGCAGCTGAGATATCCCTGCTGGTTTTTAATCACCACATGTGGATGTGGGACCAGCCTTTTCTGTGTCTCTGTCTCTGTTATCAGTCTTAATGTGGCTTCTACCTATCCTTAGTTATAGGACTTCTGTTCTGCTAGATTTCAGGTGGTTGTGAATGATGTTTGTTCTGTAGGTTAGTTATAATTTTGATGCGATTGTGGAAGGATGGGAGTACTACATTTAGCTATTCCACTGTCTTGACTGGAAACCATGGAATGTTTTCTTAATTCATAGAGTCATAATGGTTTCTTTGCCAAATCTATTCTTCACATGGCAGCCAGAGTGGTCATTCTAAAACTCAAATACAACCAAGCTACTCTGGCTTTAAATCTTACTGTGTTCCTGATAACTCTCGGATTAAAGCACAAAATCTTTAACAGAGATTTAAAAAGACCTTTCTACCAGCCTAATGTGCCTGGCTCAAACCTGTTTTCAGCAACTTGAAAATGGTCTGCTCTCTGTTCTTTGAGCATCTGTGTATAGTGTTTCTTCTGCATAAAATTTTCTTTGTTCAATCTTCCCCAACCTTTGGATGGTATCCTTGGGATACACATAGCTTAAGCATCACTTTCTCCAAGAAGCCTCCTATGACTCTCTGGCCCATGTTTGATGTTCCTTCCAGGTATTCTCAGTGCATTCTGAACTTGCCCCGCTGTAGCACTTATTATGCCACACTGCAATTTTCTATTTACAAATCTGTTGACTGCATGAAGGCAGCGATTAGTCTACATTTTCACTGTTGCTGCCCCAGCACCTAGCGCAATGCTGAACATCAAATAGATGCTCAATAAGTATTTGCTGGATGACTAAAATAAAGTAACTTGGACTCAGGTATTATTATTAACAATCATTTACGATCTATTGATTTAGTTAACATCTAACATTTGTTAAGCATGCATAACGTTTTGCTCTGTTTCCTTCACCACAGTCCACTATGGTAGACATCAGTATCATCACTTTACAAATTAAAAACTGAAGCCCCTGAGAGTTTAGAATAACTTGTCCAAAGTTACACAACTGGAAACTGACAATGTCAGTAAACAACCTGGGGCCACCCAAGTAAAAATCAATTTAATTCCTACACTAGATATGCTGACCTTTCTGAATTTCTGTGTTCTAACAGAGGCTTCACAGAAGGCAATGGGTATCTAACTGCAGAGGGATTCTGCAAGTCAGAGTTAGCCTGAACTGAGTCATTATCCTACATGTACAAAGCCAGCTTCCATTTGCTGGACCTGAAATGAAGCTTTTAACAAAGTTATTTTCTTTAGTTTGGTTAATATAGATCTCAAAAAGGTTTTCTGAGAGTAAGCCATTTTGGGAGTTGCTGACCGAATGCTCCAGCAGTGGGCTCCTGTGTACAGAAGGGACATTGATTGGTGGTATCAGGGGAGAGTTAGAAGCCAGGAGCCTGGGAACTGAGTTGTTGACCATGCTCTGGCAAAGTCATTTGCATTTTCTTTGTGATCACTAATCCGTTTAGGGAGTGGCCCTGTTTTTCCATCATATTTCAGGAACTACCACACTGAATTCTGATCCTCCGGTTTATGTTATCGCTGCAGTGTGGTGGGAATTATGATAGACTATTGTTTCAGGGCCATTTGGGGACTTGTAGTCTAGTGACTTAATGTGACTTTGGGGAATTTGATTATGCTATTTTGACCTGTGCCTGTCATCTTTATGGTGGGTTGAACAGTTAAGTAGTGTCTTCCTCTTGTAAAATTCCAGGCACTTGCCAGATTTCATCTTTCTTACTCTTTGCTATATCCAGCTTTGGCAGGAGAGAGGTAATTGTTGGCTCTTTTTCAATGAGAAGGACAATGAAGGCCAGAGAGGTTAATTGGCATACCTTAGTGAGACATCCAGGTTAGAGTAATTCAACATCATAGGATTATGTTTCTGAGTTAGAAGATTGCATCTTACTGGGGAAGAAGTGCATGCTTTACATTTAAGGATCTATATACTTCCATGTTTATGCATTCATTCTGCAATTACTTACGGTGACCATACTATGTGCCAGGCACTGGGGATATAGTGGGGAGCAAGATAGATAAGCTGTCAAGAAATTGATGTTTTAATTTGTTGGGCAGATAAAATGTATTATGCTCACTTTGTTAAAGATAACATGAGGAGGCCGTCGCCCAGGTGATATTAATGTGTGTTGGGGTGGGCTAAAGGCAGGCAGAATCCTTGTAGCCTGGGGCTTGGTTTTGAGATTAAGCCTTTCCTACCCTTTTTGGTGTAAGGTGGTACAATCCTATCATGCCTCAGAGAAGTGACTTTGTATTAGAGACTTCCCTATTATGTATATTGGATTAAGGGTTTGGATTTCTACACTATAAAATGGGGACGGAACGAGAGTTTGGGCTCTTGGTTCCTGAGGTTAGCATGAGAGAGCGGAGAGAGTAGAGCCAGCAGCTAAAGGAGGCCACGTGGAGGAGGTCAGGAGAAGCAGCCAAGATGGCGGAGTGCTGAGTGAGATGCCAGTTTGTGCAGAGTTTGTATTTGGGATAAGGAGATGGGGAACTGAGGACAAGAAGGCTGGTGAGCTAGAAACCTTTGATTCTAGGAAACTCGGATAAGTCAGTGGCTTTGTGAGCACTGAATGTGACTGGGTTTTGGAGCCCAGTGTGTGTTTTTACTTGCCCGCTGGGTGCAAGGTAGGATTAAAGGCTATGGCCCATCAGTTTTTGGCTCCGCTGTTTCTTTGCCGACTGTCCGAATCCAATGCGAACCTGCATGGGCCGGGCTGCTGTGATAGTGGCCCTGGCCCTGATTACTGGCTTTACATAATTAAAGAGAGAGAACAGACCAAAAATGTAAACATATACTTAACTTTTTTGTTTCAAATGCTATTTTTTATGGGCAAAATAAAAACAGAGTAAGAATATATGGGGAGTGCTGGGGGTGGACGAAGAAAGAATCATCACAAGCCTTCTCAGAAATGTTTGTAGATAAAAGCAGAGGGATGAAAGAGAGCCCACGCTGAGAAATCTGTGGAAGAGCATCCAGGCAGAGCGGACAGTAGGTGGAAAGGCCCTGAGGCTAGAACAAGATAGGTATATTCAACTACTAGAATGCTGAGTCCTTAAGGTTTGTAAGCAGCGGAGTAATGAGAATCTCATTTTTGTTAAAGCAAGATCTCTCTGATTACTGTGCAGAGGTGAACTGCGGGAAGCAAAGGATGAGACAGAAGGAACATCTCAGTGGTCTAAGGACAGATGATTATTTTCGAGTTATTACTATGCTTAAGATTCTTTGAGTGCTTTCCATACTCAACTTGTATTTAATATTCACAAAAATCCTATAATGTAATGACTGTCTTCCTCTTTCAAATAAAGAAACTAGAAGCTCAGAAGTTTGAATATCTTATTGTAGGCTACTCAACCAAAGTGGTAGAAGCAGGGTTTAATGTCAAAGTCTGTACTTTTTTCTAGCACTGACATATCTTAATAGCCTGCTGAGAAGTTCCCTGTGGAAGTCCCCCAGGCACTTTGCACTGTTATACCTAAAAATAAACTCACTGTCTCCTCTCCCAAACCTTTCCTCTTGGTTCCTCAGTTATGTTAATGACATTACCACCAACTCAGTAAACTAGGCTAGAAACTTTCCTGTATTCTTTTTCTTTCATTTTTTAAAAATTAAATTTATTGGGTTGACATTGGTTTGCAAAACCATGAAGATTTCAAGTGTGCAACTCAACAAAACATTATCTGAACAATACATCGTGCCCCCATTGCCCGAAGCAAAGTCCCTTTACATCCCCATTTCTCCCACTTTGCCCAGCTCCACCTGACCCCACCCCCCTTTTCCTCTGGTTATTACCACACTGTTGTCTGTGTTTCTGTGTGAGGTATGTATGTTCTTTGGCTATTCCCTTCACTTTCTTTCATTCAGTTCCCATCATGTGTTCTTAACTCTCTCTTTACATTGTGCTTTTGTTCATTAATCTGCCTCAAATTTGTTGCACAGCCTGACCAGGCGGTGGCACAGTGGATAGAGCATTGGACTGGGACCTGGAGAACCCAGGTTCAAGACCCCGAAGTCGTCAGCTTGAGCGCGGGCTCATCTGGTTTGAGCAAAGCCCACCAGCTTGGACCCAAGGTCGCTGGCTTGAGTAAGGGGTTACTCGGTCTGCTGAAGGCTCACGGTCAAGGCACATGTGAGAAAGCAATCAATGAACAACTAAGGTGTCACTACGGCAATGAAAAACTGATGATTGATGCTTCTCATCTCTCTCTGTTCCTGTCTGTCTGTCCCTATTTATCCCTCTCTCTGACTCTCTCTGTCCCTGTAAAAACAAAAAAAACAAAACAAAAAAACAAACAAAAAAACCCCCCAAAAATTTGTTGCACATTGTATCCATTTTAACTCTGTTATCTATGCAATTTCCATGCCTATCATCATTGTCTTGGGCCAACTCAAATATTCCAAAAGCTTCCTATCAGTTCCCCTATTCCAGCCAATCTCTACCCTCTCCAGTTTATTTTCATCCAGCCACCAGGTTAAGTTCTCACCTTAAACCTAGGTTACATTATCCCTGCTCTTGAAAATCATTCTATAGTCCCCCTTGCCCCCAGAATCAAGTTTATTACATTTAGTATGCCAGTCAATTTACCAGTGTTGAGTAGGTCCTTTGTTGCTCAGCTGATTGCTTGTTATTGTTGTCTTGGATTTATTTATTTGTGTGCTTTTTTTTTTTTTTTTTTTGCAGTTGATAACTCTTACTATATGCAACCAGTCATATGAGGAAGAAGGTTAGAAACACACAGTGTGGCAGATAGCTGATTGAGTTATTTAAAAGTCCAGCATGAACTATGCTAACTACCCAATGGGTGAGACAGCATTCGAAGGCCAATAAGGTGTTTCCATAGTCTCCTGGTAGAGCTTGTTGACCCATCAGCTCTGGGAAGTCACTCAGCTGGATACATTTCTGTTGGATTGAATTTCCTGGATGGGACACAAGGAAAGGCCTGAGCTAAGGCAGATAACGTCCCAATTAGCCACAAACTCTCTTAACCTCTTAATGCGGCTCCTGATGGAAAAGCCAGCCAATTATTATGGATGGGAATCATTTAATTAAAAGTAAATGGAAATTTCTGAACAGAAGGTAATGCCTGTTCAGTATAAGATTTTTCCTAACCCTGTATTGTGCTGTTCACAGGCTACAAACATATACCTGTGGGTGAAGCATTGAATAAACAGAAGGCTAAGAAACGGGAACTGTGTGGTTATTTTCTGAGTTGAATTTGCAGAAATGTAATTCAGTGATTCAAATCTGGCTGGATGCACCCAGCCAGCATTCTGTCTTTAAGCATTTCTATTTAGGAGGCAAATATATGATGAAGCATTTCATATCTGGGCCCACTAAGGATTCCTTAAATGTATGGTAGTTTTTCCAGAAAGATTTTCTGGTTTTCTAGATAATAATAAAAAATTAATAAAATATCTTTTTATCATTTTTCATTGAAGAAAATAAAAATTTTGAGGCTGATGTTAGTGTCTCAGTAGAGCCCAAGCTCTACATCGATCAGGCGTCCCTGATTCGACTTCCCCGTGCAGTGGGACACTCCTGCTTATCAGCAGAGCTGGCAGCCTCTTCCAGACTACTCTTGAGGCGGCTATGAGGGTGCTACTGTTAAATGCCACCAGAGGAAAGACACGACTGACACACAATTTAGTTGCAATAATCACACAGGCAATTTATTACAAATCCTTTTGGCGTGCCTGGGTACAGCTTAAGGGGGCCCCCCGTCGGCGTGCTCCTCTCGGCTGGCTTTGGTCAGAGCTCAGAGCCGAGTGGAGACAGTCCACATCAATGTTGGAGTCTGGGCGATTACTGCAGCACGGGGCCCCTCAGCTTTAGTACCCGTTCTGGCCAACACCTTCTAACAGGTGTCAATCTACAGGATTATCACCTCAAACCACCTTTTTGGGAGTTCCTCACAGGGAACCCCCTTTATATCAATCTACTGAAACGTTTACATTAAACCACTTTTTAAGATGTTCTTATTTTCATTAATTTACGAAGTTAATGTAAGTAACACCAAGCCACTTCTTATCTATGTATAACTTCACACACATACTAACTGGGCTCTGCTTGAAAGTCAGAGTCTGTTTATCATATTACAGAGTTATGGCACTAAGCCACTATATTAATTCCTATCCAAATGGCATAAAGTTACTTAATTTTAATAATTATTTTTAATGTCCTTTTAATTACTTTTATATATCTTCCATATTTTTATATTTCTATATATTTAATTACTATAACCTTATATTACTACAACATTTAGTGATGCCAAGGGAGAGAAATTAAATTCATTTCGGTCAATTAAAAAAAACTATGCTAGCTGTTTCCTGTTTTATTTTATAGAATAAATAATAGTTTTAAAAGATAAGGTAGAATAACTCTATTTTTTCCATATTCAATTTTAAGGTGGAGTATAATTTTTAATGTTTGTACTACAAGTGAATTATGATCTTCCACTATATATATATATATATATATATATATATATATATATTTTTTTTTTTTTTTATATATATTTTTCTGAAGTTGGAAACGGGGAGGCAGTCAGACAGACTCCCGCATACGCCCGACTGGGATCCACCTGGCATGCCCACCAGGGGGCAACGCTCTGCCCATCTGGGGTGTTGCTCTGCTGCAACCAGAGCCATTCTAGTGCCTGAGGCAGAGGCCATAGAGCCATCCTCAGTGCCCAGGCCAACTTTGCTCCAATGGAGCCCTGGCTGTGGGAGGGGAAGAGAGAGACAGAGAGGAAGGAGAGGGAGAGGGGTGGAGAAGCAGATGGGCGCTTCTCCTGTGTGCCTTGGCCAGGAATTGAACCCGGGACTCCTGCACGCCAGGCTGATGCTCTACCACTGAGCCAACTGGCCAGGGCTACAATATTTTAAGCATAACATATATGTTTTGCTGATAAACGTCTGTTGTACAAATAATACCATAAGAACAATAATATAAATCAAGCAAGAAAGAAAGAATACATATCTCTAAACTTGCCATTCTAAAACCCAGCTGTTTTAATGTATCCTTTCAGTTATTGTCAATATGTTATATAATTTTCATGTAGTTATCTTAGCATAGTCATAACTTTTCAATCAGTTTTTCCTTCTGATGTTACATAGCCTTTTCCTCAGCCACTTTGCATTTTGAAATCCTAATGTGCTTTTATAATAGAATTGCCAGACAATAATATATTTCTTCCAAAAGGTTCACTAAGTTCTGGAAGCAAAAGGATTTCATTGCTCTTATCAACATTATCATATTGTGGTTAATCATACCTGTACTGTTTCAACTAAGAGAACAGTCTGTAAGAGGCCAAAGCTTCTAAAATAAATAGTCATAGGGGGTCAAGGGACATATAATCTGTGAGTGCTAAGATGACTTCAATTCTCTTTTCTTGCTCTATAAAGAGTACAAAGCTCTGGCCCTGGCCAGGTGATTCAGTGGATAGAGCATAGTCCCAGTGCTTTGAGGTCTCGGGTTCGATCCCTGGTCAAGACACATGCTAGAAGAATCCAGTTTGTGCACAACTAAATGGAACAATTAAGTGGAACAACAAGTTGATGCTTCTTTCTCTCTTTCTCTTCTTTCCCCCTTACCCTTGTCTTTTACTTCCTCTCTCTATTCAATCAATGAAAAAAAAATACAAGGCTTTTAGATTTTACCCTCAAGGAATTAAAACTACTGCTCAATTTAATAACCATCAAAGGGAAGGCATCTAGGGCCTTGTGGCTTGCTACCTCTACTAGGTACTCAATAAAAGAGAGGACATTGATAACACTGGGGAACAAAATTTTTGTTACATCCACAAAAACACTTGTTCTTACCTAATTCTAGTGTGCTGATCTGACATTAGTTTTTCTCTGTAAGCTGCAGTTTTTTTTGCAATTCAAGATTTTAGGTTTTCATCTTATTGATGAAATTTTCAACATTTAGTTTAACATAATGAAGTAGCATGTCTTCTTGGGCATCATCTTTGTGAAAATATAATAATTTATATAATGCAGTAAATACGCTAATATACTAAAAGATATGATTGCATCAGAATTTGTCTACAATTTTGAAATAGAACATATTAAAACACTTATTTTAATCATAAAATTTGCTCAAAACTTATTGAAATTCTATTCAGGTAAAAATTTGCATTTGTAGCTCTTGCGTTTGTGTAACTTGTTGAGGATAATCTCATTTGATGCTCCAGCAGTAGTCTGCTCATCACTAACAGCTCCAAGATTTTGGGGAAACTTATCAAGGTGACTGTTCAGGAAGTTAATCTTAATGTTCATGTTGCATCCAATGTCACAGAAAGCCAACAGCATCCTTTGAACCAGAAGTTCATAGTTTTCTGCTTTTTTGTTGCCAAAGAAGTTCTTTGTAATTGCCACAAAAGACTGCCATGCTGCTTTCTCCTCTTTATTCATTTTCCTGGCAAATTCTTTGTCACGTATGAGGGTTCAAATTTGAAGTCCATCGAATACACCTGCTTTTATCTTCTTGAAAGACAAGGCAGGAAAAGCAGAAAGAATGTGTTGAAAGCATTCACTTTCTCTATTCAAAGCCTGAACAAACTGCTTCATTAAGCCAAGTTTGATGTGAAGTGGAGGAAAAATGATCCTGTTTTGATTAACTACAGGTTCATTCACAATATTTTGCATCCCTAATTCCAGAGCTTCAAGTTTCAGCCATTCCTTCTGTGTCCAGTGTTTCTCCAGAGCTTGGCTGTCTCATAAACACAGAAAGCAAGGGTACTTCGTGAAACCTCTCTGTTGTCCTAGCAGGAAATTTACCATTTTAAGATCCACACAAATGATCCAGTTATGCTCCTCATACTTCAGAAAGTCGAGGACAATTTTTATGTCATTCTTACTAAGTCATTCAATTTGGATTGGCTAAACTGCTGAGGGGTTAATCACTGCTTGGCATCAGAAGAAGACCCTTCAGATTCTACAACCATTTCCTCATGCATCTTATCAAAATACACTTGATTACCATGTTCACTTTCTTCATCATTAGAAGAAATAAAACCATTGAAAACTGGAACTGGGAGTGTCTCAGAGTGTGGGATAGGTCGTATTGTTGAAGGAATATTAGGATATGCGATCATATGCCATTTTTTCTTGCCAATGCCCTTTGTATGGATCAGACAGAAATAACAGTCACTGCTGTGGTGCTTAGGTTCACACAAAACCATGGGAATACCAAAAGGCATTCCTTTGCGTTTTCCTTTAGTCCAGTCACGAAGCATTTCCTCACAATTATGACACACAATATGAGGAGCCCAATTCTTGTCTTGATTGCCAAGGGGAACTTGAAAATAAGCAATATATGCACGTGTCACAAATGATGAAATATTGCGCCTATGATCTTGAACTAACAGCCACATATATAACAGAAGGTGTCAGGACTATTCTTACATTTAAGCCTACTCGAAGAAGCCATGATTCAATCTTAAAACAAAATAAAAGAGTGTTTTTATCAGATAATAATTTTTTACATTTAAAACAACTACAATTATGTAAAAGTGATGTTTGTAAAACATTAATTGCCTTGTGGTTATGTTCAATCCAAGAGTCATTGCCCTTTAACTCCAATTTAAAAACCAATGCATGCCATTAACTGTAACAAAAAGAAATTAAAAGTTCATAAAAACTAGAGCATGCACCAAAAAATGGATTTCAAATTTGAAATCAGCAATGCAGAAATATATAGAAACAGTTCTAAAATCTCATGCAACAGAAAATGAAAAAAAATTGTTACCCAGTGAATTAGTATAAATTCTAGTGACCATACAGAACCTATTGTTCACTCAGTCATTCCAAAGCTACCACGCCAATCCACAAAGGGAGAGAACATTTTGTTATTAGAAGCAAAGTGAGGCATTATTGAAAGGATTTACATGTAATGTCAAACTTCAGGAAGTTATAGGAATATTTCTTTTGCTTTTCCTCATATTGGTTCAGTATTATATAGGATTTCCCATGACTTAGTATTTTCCCATTAGGAGACACCAAGAGAATTATTCAGAAAACAAACATTCCTTAGAATAAAATGTGAGCTGACTCAGTGGTCCTCCTTGGATGAGAACTGGGAGTGTGTGTGTGGGGAGAATGACATGATAGGAAGGGAGGATGTAGAACCTATGTGGTCTGCCCCATAAGCTTATATATCATAGTTCATGGTCAGAAGACTATGGAAGGTCACATCTCATTGAGGGGCTCAGTTAGACATTTGTTTGTATATTTATAACATAGAAGATTAAGATGGCTCTCTTTCAATGTTTTTCAATTGAAACATGAAGTTCCTTCAAGAGATTCTGTTCTGTATTTTCCATTTACTAGTCTAATGTGTTCTGGGACTTAGTGTACTAATATTCATAAGTCTTGTTAATTATAAGATTACTATCATTGCTGTCATTATCTTCATCAGCCTCAACTATGGATTACCAAATGTCCTTGGTCAATGAGGCCTCCATGGACATGAATTTTACCCCAGACTCATCTAGTTTCTAAAAAATAAATATTGCTAATGACAATTTACTGGTTTCATAAGTGAGATGACACATGTTAATCTGGTTCCTACTAAAGCAAATATAAAATGGCTAAAAGACAAATCACTGGGTTGTTGTGTAGAAGACAAGCTGCATATGCTAACCCTTACATACTCTAACCACAGCTGGGCTGCCCTGCTTCCCTGTTCATTCATTCATTCATTGAATAGATACTGGTTGAGTGTCTACTCTGTGCCAGACATTATGCTAGGGCTTGAGCTATATGCATAAGCAAGGCAAGCAAAGTCCTTTCCCCAACGAAACTTTAACCTAGTGAAGAAAGCAGATGTACTCTAAAAATATAGTTATGAATGCAAAATTAAATCTGTGTTAGGTGCAAGGAAGAAGAGTGCAAGGGAGCTGAGAGTAGATGGAGAGGCAGTGGCCTGTGAGGAAAGGCTTAGCTTCTCCAGGAGGTGATGACTGATCCAAGGTTGGAAAGAAGAAGAATAAAAAAATCACTGATATTTATCAAGAGATTATTTGTGCCAGGCCTAGATTTTAGTGCTTTATATCAATTATCTGTCAGGTATGGACTCATGTTAACATACAGGTGTAAAAACTTAAGCTTGGAGATATAAGTCACTTGTTCAGCATCATCCAGCTGGTGAGTCAAGGAGTCGGGATTGGAACTCAGTTTGATTTCAAAGCCTGGAGTCCTAACCACTTAGCTATGCTATCTCCCATCTTGCCTGAAATAAAAGTTAACCATGTGAAGAGAATGGAGGGAAAAGGTACTGGGCAGGTGGAACAGCATGTGCAGAGCACAGAGGTGGAAGAGAGTTGGAAGTGTGTGAGGAAGTGAAGCGAGGACTGGTTGTCTAGGGTGGTGGGGATGGGGAGGCTGGAGACTGTGAGGGGAAGCTGCAGTGGCACAGGGCCAGGCCACTGAGGGCCTGGACAGTCACGTCAGACTCCAGCCCTGCCCGAAAGGAAGCCACTGGAGGGCTCTAAGCAGGGGTGAAACAATCAGACTTGAGTTTTGAAATGATCACTCTAGCTATATAGCACAGAACTTAGAAGGGGGCAAAGGCAGTTTTCAGGAGTAAATGAAAACCTTTTGGTGGTGGTGGGTTTTAGAGTAACAGAGGTACTGAACTAAGTTCTAACTTTCTGACTTCAGCAATTAGGTGGATAATGACACCATTTCTTGAGAAGGGAACATAAGAGATGACATTGTTTGAAGGAAAATGTACTGAACTTGATTTGGGCAGGTTGAGTTTGAGGTGCCTTTCTGACAGCCATGGACTTGATAAGCAGATAGTTTTATATGTAGATGAGCAGCTCAGGAAGAGGTTAGGGTAGGAGAGAGACATATGTGAGTGATCCAAAGGAAAAATGGTAATTGTGCCTAGCCCAACAATGGGGGAGAGGGCCTTTGTATTTCTACTACTCCCACACTTTCTTCTTTTGAACTTGTCTTTGAGGAGTATGTGCCCTTCTCCTTGCCAAGTTACCCCTTCTATCTGCAAACCTGATTCCCTCCTTCCCTTCCCAGTCAATCCTTCCCTCGTCATTTGCATCTTCATTCTACATGCCTCCATCAATCTCTCTAAAGCCTATTCCTTGCTGTGTTCTCACTCACCCTTTACTTTCTTAAGTGCTGACTTTTCTGTTCTCGACCTCACTGAAGTTTCCTTTTCATCCTACACTGCCGGTTTCAATTGAGTCCCTCTTCATTCTCCCTAATCCTCTGTGGTGCTACCATAGTTAGAGCCCTGCCAACTCTTGCCTATTGACTTTCACATTGGACTCTTCGCCAGTTTTTCTTCTCATTTCTTCTTGCACTGAATGAATCCTAATCATTTGCTCTAAATGAATCATGTATTCAACTCAGATCATATATCCTTATCCCCAAATGGTTAATAATACTGTTGCCAATGAGTTAACTACTGCACATTAGCCTAGTTTTAAAGACACTCTTAATATGGTCCTGATATAGCCTCCCATCTTTATCTTCTACTTTCCCCTGACAGCACTTTTGAGCCAACTTTGTCTGCATCTCCTCCAGGCTGCATGGCACTTTAAGACAGATCTATGCTCCCAGAAGCTTTGTATCACCTATAATTCAAATCTGGATCACAAGAGCTGCTCACTTAAGTTTTGTTGTGCTCATAAAAAAGTATTTGGTAGTTCCTACCAATGTCTGGTGCTTCCCAGTCCTTGCCTTTGCTCATGGTGCACTTCCTACCTGGAGGGAACTCCTCTTTTTGTTTCTAGAAGATGATATATGTAATAGTGTCATTTAAAATTGTGCATGATATATATATTTGATATTATTTTACCTGTTTGTTAAAAATCTACTCAACCCTTTGGACTCATTCCCAATGCCAATTCCTTCATGGAACCATTTCTTATCCCCTTGACTTAAGAACCATCTCTTTTTTCAACCCTCAAAATACCTCTCTTTCCTTCCATTTAAAAAATTATTTTAAATACCATATTGTGATACAGGGAGATTTCAAGGGAGTTATGGTCCCTAGTGTTCTATCTATGTTATGGTTAATCACCAGGTGTACTTTTGTTATAAACCCTTTGATTTTAAACTATGATTTGAAGCCCTGTTATCTTTCCCTGTCTCCAGTCCCCCAAAACCCTTCCCAGCACCCATTCACTTGATATAACTTTTTGAGCAATGGGGCTCTACCTTGCCCAGATTTAGGTTCCCCGAAGCACCTAACACAATGCCTTGCCCCAGTAGGCTCCCATTGCTTGTGGACCTGAATTGGATGAAATGATGCAGATAGCTGCCGTATCTCCTACCATCAGTGAAAAAGGAGTCAAAGATTTGGAGCTGTGTTTATTTCGCTACCATAGCCAGAAGGAGAGCAACAGTGCTCCTCTCATAGAACCAGCAAAAGGAGCAATGTGGCCATATGTCTCACAATGAGGAGCTGTCTCTGCCACTCAGTTTGGGGACTAAACAAAATTAAGCCATTATGAAGGTGGAAACATGAATATTATGCAAACCTAAGCATGTTTCCTCTGGAGCTAATCTCTGTGTGATCTTTCATTTCTAACCCGCTGCTCTGCTGGATTCCAGTTGCCCACCAAGCCCAGGGCAGGCACTTCAAACATATCACAGCCTTGTTTCTACCACAAGGCTGGAAAGTGCATTGCATAAAATGAAACTTTGTGTTCAGAATCCTGTCTTTGTGATTTGAAGTTGGTCCACTCAGTCAGTCAACGGAGAGGGGTATAATTCTCAGGTCCTAATTATCCCCATGGATATAAAATGTTTAGGACCTTGGAGGAGATTTCTCTCTAGGACATGATCCACCCTATCCCCCTTTTAAAAATAAACAGAGAGTTGGCCAAAATCTTAGGATGAGAAAATAACCCTGATGAAAGAGTTCTGGACAGCTCTCCCAAAGCAGCCACTGAATTACGGGAAAAACATTTATGGGGAGAAACCACAAGGAATGGGAAGCAGGGTCTAATTCGGTCATCAATAAATCCATTCTTTGTAGCTGGAGATTTTATTTCTCCATGAAAGTCCTTTCAAAGGGCCAAGGCATTCTGAGCACAACTTCAGCGCTGTGCTGGGTCCCAGACAGCGACTTGGGCAGTGGGTGAGAGGAGAGGTTTTGTCCTTGACGGGAGCTGCGCCAGTCATTGCGCGAGGGGCTGATCTGCAGGCAGGTGGACTGCCGGCCACTCCTGGACTAAGTCAGGTTTCATTGAGATTCAGGAGATCCCAGACCGAGGACCACCAATTCTCAGTGGGAAGCATGTTATGTTATTTCTTTGTGCCCAAGATCAAATCAGAAATTAGAAGGAAAAAAAAAGTGAAGGTAAAACTGTTATCAAAGCATTTTGAGCTATTGAAAATGTTATAGGAATAAAATGGGCTCTTAAGGCTTCCATGTCATTTTGAAAGAGGCAACACCATTTTCTGTTTACTAAGCACCACCTCCTGCACCCCATATTAATGAAGACTCTGAGTCCTTAGGGCAGAGTGAGTGTGAACACGTGAGCTGACAGCCTGGACAGCCTGTCTTCTGTGAACTGCGAGTGGTGGTGAAAAGAAGCCCAGTTTCAAGATGTTCTGCTTGAGTTTGAAGTCTTTGCCTAAACATGATTATGCAATGTTTTGAGAGTCAGTTCCAAGATCTCTTGAGTTGCTTATGATGATATTTTCTTTATTAAACAGTTTTCTGAAATACACCAGGTTTTAGTGACTCAGAGGTTCATGCAAACATAGGTACAACATTTAGAATGATAGAATTAAAGGGGTAGAGATCATCTAATGCAGTGGTCCTCAACCTTTTTTGGACCACGGACTGGTTTAATGTCAGAAAATATTTTCACGGACTGGCCTTTAGGGTGGAATGGATAAATGTATCATGTGACTGAGACAAGTGTCAAGAGTGAGTCTTAGCCCTGGCCGGTTGGCTCAGTGGTAGAGCGTTGTCCTGGCGTGCAGGAGTCCCGGGTTTGATTCCCGGCCAGGGCACACAAAAGAAGTGCCCATCTGCTTCTCCATCCCTCCCCCTCTCCTTCCTCTCTCTCTTTTCCTCCTGCAGCCAAGGCTCCATTGGAGCAAAGTTGGCCCGGGTGCTGAGGATGGCTCTGTGGCCTCTGTCTCAGGCGCTAGAATGCCTCTGGTTGCAACAGAGTGACGCCCCAGATGGGCAGAGCATCGCCCCCTAGTGGGCATGCCGGCTGGATCCCGGTCGGGCACATGCGGGAGTCTGTCTGACTGCCTCCCCGTTTCCAACTTCAGAAAAATATATTAAAAAAAAAAAGAAAAAAAAAAAGAGTGAGTCTTAGACAGATGTAACAGAGGGAATCTGGTCATTTCTAAAAAAATAAAACATCATTCAGACTTAAATATAAATAAAATGGAAATAATGTAAGTTATTTATTCTTTCTCTGTGGACCGGTATCAAATGGCCCACGGATCAGTACCGGTCCGCGGCCTGGGGGTTGGGGACCACTGCTCTAATGCATCCTGTGTTTTACAGGAAAATAAACTGGGTGGCAGGAAGTCTAAATGATTCCCCTGGAGCCTCATGATATGTCCATGGGAAAGTTGGGGCTAAGACCCAACCCCCCAAGCTTTCCAGCTCAGAGTTTTTTCTTTTGAACACATTTTTTTTTCCACAACTATTCTGACCACATATTCTGTTTTCATGGTCAATGTTAAGTCTTTGACAAGAATCAGGAATGATTTTTTTTTCCTGTGATTTCAAAATAAGAGAACCATTTTATAATTGTAATGCATTGTGCTTTTAAGAATGTACAGTCCTTTGTGAAATTTATAGGCCATAAAGTGCTTTCAAATACATTTAATCTTTACAACAATTCAGTTATTGCTGTTGTTAACACCAGATATGGAAACCACCAAGTGAGAGGAAGTGGCTTGGTCAAGGTTTCTAAAAAACCAAACCAGCACTCAAGAAAGGTTGGGTGTTCAATTCTATTCCTGAATTTTTTATGCTACATGAATGTTGTTACCTAAGTGTTTTTAAATATAAGTGACTATTTGTCATGGAGATGAGACCACCCCCCTACCCCATACCTTTGTTTGGCTCTAAACTGGAGCTAGGCTGAGCCTCAGTGTGTCCTTAAATGTTGACATCATGCCACTGTGACATGCTGATCTATAGTTGTAACGCAGAGGTCCAGACCCAGAAAATGGATCTGGTGTTGTTGCAGGATCCCAAAGAAGCCACAAGGAGGACCAGATGGAGTGGACACAGCCTTTATTACTCACATATAGGGGCAGCACCAACAGTGGCAGGTCAGTGAAAAGCTCTGCTCCCTGCTGAGGGGGGCCATGGTTTTTATAGCTAAGCCCTGGGCAATTGCTTAGGTGGAACTTTCTGTCTATGGACAAACAAGCAGGCAATCAGGCAAGCCGGGATAGAGGGGAAGCGTCTGCACCATTCTCTGCTATTTCTCCATGATAATATCTGGTGACTCAGTTCCTTTGTCCTTAGTAAAACCTCAGCTGCAGTTTCATTACCCTTTCTTCATAGCTCACAGCCAGGACCTGTGAGCACAGTGCCAGGCAATGGGGAGAGGGAAGGCCATGTCCAGCATCCACCGTGCAATCGGTTTTCCAGTTGTTCATCAACAAAACCTCACCTACTTGAGAAAGGCCTGACTAATTATCAGTAGTAGTGATGATAATAATAATACTGATAAGTTGATGTTTTGTCAGTAGTTATTGTTTCTAGGTGCTTTATAAACATTAAGTGATTTGATTTTCCTAGCAAGGCTATGAAGTAGGCACTATTATTATCTGAATTCTGTAGATGAGGAAACTGAGGCACGAGGAGGTTAAGTTACTTGCTCCAGGCAACACAGCTAGCAAAAGGCCATATTTGAAATTTGCATTTTTGTTTTTCTTATTAAAAATGTTTACAGTGATTATTTTCACATAATAATCCTAACTGTTCAAATCTTTTTGGGCAAAAATCCTCCCCTATTTGAAGGTCAGATTGAACCAGTTATCTTGAGAGTTTGCTCTAGTTGTACATGTCTAACGGCCTGTCATGCCCTCTGACACCCTCCTTTACGCTCTTTGGACGCATGCTATCCTATCAAATCCCATTCTACTCTTCCCTGCTCCATCTTACTCTGTTTCCAGGGTTCAACAGAAGTCATATAACATTATCATTTTTATTTATATCTAAGTGTCAGGTGTGCTAACCTTTTAAAGTATTTTAACTTGGGAAATGCAAAAAAAAAAAAAAAGAAATACCACTCCATCTTTTCCTCCTTTCCCTTTATTTCTTAAACTATTCATTTTAGCAAAACCTTTCCTCAAAGGTAACAAAAAAATCCTCCACTAACAAATGTAAAGTCCAAAATCCCACAGTTCTTTTCTTTGCCCAAACATGTTTATAGAGACAAAACAGGTAAAAATGAACACAAAGGCAACTGAAATGGGGAAATAGGAAGATGACATCACCACATAAACATCAAGGATTGTGTACAAGCCTCTGCAGGAGAGATAAGCCTCACTACTTGCGTGGCGCTGTGGGAGTGTGTTCTGGGTGTACTGTGTTATTTGAATTTAAGGTCTTTTTCAACATCAGCTACTGCAGGGCCACCCTCCTTGTCACCCCTGAAATCCAGCATTCCAGAAATCGTCTCATCTGTCATTTGAGATGCTTAGGCTCTGAGTTCAACGGAACTCTTTAGTGCAGCTCATAACTGAGTTAATACAAATGATAACTTCCTTGATTTAGAATGAATGAGTTAAAAAAAAACAGTTAAAGGCATTGAAATTTACCTCATTTTACATGTGAAAGAGTTTTATGAAGTGCCTTTAAGATGCTTTGAAATTAACCCAAGTATTAGGGCAAAAGAAAAGTTCAAACTTTTTCTAGAATGGATTGATACTGAAAGGAATAGAAATAATTGTTTACATGGATATTTGACATTCCTCAAAGAAGGGGTTAATTTCCTGCTAGAGCGGGTGCGTTTTCTTCCTCATTAATTAAGCGCTAAAGTATGTTCACTGCATTATTTTCCTCACACGCCTAGCTTTTCCTTTATTATATGCCTTTGTCTCCACTTGCTTGCTGACAGATCTGTCTGTATTTTGCTTCTCACTCTAAATAACCATGATCACTCATGATGAGAGAGCACTGGTTAATGAGATGGCTGTGAGATGTTGAGAAAGTTCTCTTTTGCTTATAAAGCCATGACTGTTTCTTTTATAATGTAACTTTTATCTTCTGACAGAGAGCTTGAATCTCACACCTCTTTTTTGCTCTGTGTTTTCATTAATGGTTGATGGTTACTATTTAACGATTTATTCTTCATTCATGGAGAGCTGGGTTAAATGCACAAGATGCCCATGCACCCCAGTACCGATGCTAACATCATTTTCTTCCTCCTTTTCATAGGAGATTTTTGTGATTCAGAAGTAGCTTTTGTCACAACAAAAGATGTGTGCATGAGTTTGGCACAGATCATTTCCTGTAGCAGCAGAAGGGCCTGCTAAGTGAGGCCATGGTGACCTTAACCTGGATTTCTAGTTCAATCAATAACCCAGAGGCAAAGGTAATTAGTTGATGTCTAATCACCACTTGAATTTTTTGCTTCACTGTATTTACAGTTAGAGGAAAACAAATTCTGCAATGCAGACATGCTTTCTATCAAGGATGTAGCACAGATGTAAACAAAGTGTCCTTTCAACTCAATATTTGCCAGGAAAAGCATGGGCTGTTCTTGGTATTATTATGGTACACAAGGCTTCACAAACAAGTAAAACACTGATTTTGCTACATATTTATACACAAATACTATGAAGCATACCAGGAAAAAAGCAGACCTGTATTTTATTAAAGTCAAATTTATACATGCTCTGAGAGGTAAGAAGTTTTATACTTTAATAGCTCATGGGTGGAGTTTTGGCTCAGTTTCTCATAAGGAAAAAGCAGCTTAAAATATTTCATTGGAAAGTAAAATTGTTTCTGTATTGGATTTCCTTCAGATAAAACTGAATAGATGAATAATGTATATGTCTTATGTCAATAAAAAAAAGTCCTATGATTTGTACAGCTGTGACTTAAAAAGCCAATTGACACTAGAAGGCAAAGAAGATGGAAAATTCCACAACTCTAAATCCCAAGGCTCTCTCAAGGACAAGATTGTTACTTGAGAAGGCTCTGTGGAATTTTTGGCATTCTTGCATTATCTCACATTGAAGATGGAATGGAAACCGTGGTTTTTAAGCCAACATCCTTGTTCTTGGAAGGAGACTCACTTTGCTGCAACTCTCAGTGGCCTCATCTTTGGGAAGTCTACAGCAGATCGCTTTCTATGGGACTCTTAACGTTAACCCAGAAAGAGACCCACTCCTATCTGCAAAGCCTTTGATGAGAACGTTGGATACTTGTATATTTTACTGCTAATTCTGTGGAATTTTGTTCGAAGTTTGTTTGCTATAAAAGCTATAAGGACGGCCAAATGGTGGGCTTGATGGAGGCTGGACAGGTGCTGGGTGCTGGTGCTAAAGATACTCTCTTCTGTCCCTCACTGTGTGCTGAACAGCTTCATGGATAAACTGGGCACCACAATAACATGCCGAGCCTGCTGGTTATTTTTGTTATCTTCTGCTGCGCAGTAGAACTTGATAATTTTCTAACTATCTGAAGCATATTAGAACCAAAACTTAAATTATCAAAGAAAACATCTAATAAAACTTAACCTCATCTTATTTGCATATATATAAAATAAAAGAACAGAAACAGAGGGAAGATTTTTTAGGTTTTTTTCTTTAATTTTTTGGACTAAAAACCAGGATTTTTATTTTTATATTATTATTTTTTAATTCTATTTTTAATTTATTGTGTTGACATGGTTTCAAGTGTCCCCAATCAATATGGTACCCTCACCCCCCAGGATCGTGCCCTCCGGGCCTCATGCAAAGTCTCTTTCCCTTCCCATCCCACTCCCTTTGCCCCTCTCCCCTTTCCCTCTGGGACTTTGTTTTTAAAATAGAATATTCACTCAAACATCTGGAATATCAATTCTCTTGTTTAAATAATTTGAGATTTTGTGTATGATGCAAAAAGGTTCGTTTAAGGACACTGAAAAGATCCTTTAGCATAAATAGCCTAACTATCAATATATAAATAGTAGCATTTATAGTTGAATTATGAAATAATAGAGATTTATTACTCCTTTAGCATTTAGGAATATTTCTTATTGGCTTATTACTGTGATTTTCGATGCCTACATTAAGTTATAAGACTGAGTCACTTTAATGTTTTCCAATATAGAAAAGATTCAAAATACACGTGGTTCTTGTTTAAAGAAAGTGATGAACTGCACCACAGTGTCTTCACTTAGGACTGGACTATATGTTAGGGATGCTACATTAAGGATTACTGTACTGGCACGAGAAGTCCTATGGCCCTTTCAGGCCAGGCTCTTTCAGGGTTGCATTCCATCTCACAGCACGGGCCTTGAGGAGAGCATGAAAGTGAAGCTTTAAAAATGGTTGAGACAAATTTTTCTCATAAAGTTGTTTCTTCTTGAAATTTAGACTTCTAACAAGATGCCATCTAATTATTTCCCTTTGATCTAATGAGGCATTCTATAACTCATAAAATGAAATAACAGCGAATGTAGACATTGATAAATTTGCACCAAGAAGGAAAACATAGTATTGATACTTTTTTAGTAATACTTCTGCTGCATTGGTTAAGAAGTTTCTTTTGATGAGAAGTCATAGGATGTGACTTAAAAATAAAGAAAATGTTAAAATGATCTTGAAGACTCTTACAGGATCTAAGGAAGAGTTGAATAGGTAGGCTTTAGAAAGGTGAGGCACCATGGAAATTTGGAGATCATATCACATTAATCAGTTCTGAGGATACTAGATTGGCACCAAATTTACAATTCTTGAGAGAAAGAGTCTTATTGGTCTACTGTGGGTCAGTGTCCACTTTGGATCAAAGAGTGAAAGGGGTATGAGAGGCAGGATCACACAGTGCAGACTTGGCTTCTAGGGTGCAGGGCCCCGAGAAGGGGAGCACATGTGTGACCTACTGTAGCTAGGCATCCAATACCAGGGGAGGTGTTGAATTTAGAAATCACAGCTTCCAAGTTCTGTGTGAAATGCTTTGAACACACACACACACACACACACACACACACACACACACACACACACACGTACAGATAATCAAAAATCAAGTGGTTTCTTATACACACTTTGTAATGTTAGCAGAGTTGTAAGGAGAATTATTGCAATACCAGGTAATTAGTTTCAAGAAATATCATCTTCAATAGCATAACTCAACCCTCATGTCAGACATTTACCACAAGGTCATTGGAATAAAAATGTCATGAATGGGAAATAGCACATAACACATATTTAGCGAGTAAACATACAAGCTAAAACACCTCATGCCATCAAAATCCCAATTTGCATTTGTCCTTTACCTGTCGGGACTTAAGAGTCCTTGTCAACTCATTCACTGATTTGATTCATCTTTCTTGATGTTCTGTGCTGACCTGTGTATTAATCATCATGAACTCAATAATAAACTTGTCACAGTTCTGGCTCCCAAAAACTTTACAATCTAGAAGGTAATTCAGTTCAGTGGTTTGAGTTACAGTGTAGGATAAGTCTACCATCCTATGGAGTACATTTCAGTACAGATGTAGGATATCAGGGAAGACTTCCTGGAAGAGTAAACAAGGAAAAATCAGGAAACTGAAGAAGCATGGAGTTGGGAAAGAAGATATACAGAAAGCAAAAGAAGAACATTTCAGCCAGAATGTGCAAAATCTCAGAGGCAATACTGGGCATTTTTTCACATGAAAAACTGTAATTAGAACAGTATGAATGATGGAGACTGAGGTGGGGAGTTGTCATTATGTGAAACTGGAAGGTAGTAAGCAGAGGTCAGCTAACAAAAGGTGTGGTGAGTAACGTTAAGGACTTTATTTTGAGGCTAGTGAGGTCTTATTAAAGTGTTTTAAATGGGGGGTACATGATCATATTTTGAATTATAAAAATTACTGTAGAGACTGGACTAGAGCAGGTAAGATTGGAGGTGGGGACACTGGTTAGGAGAATAATAGGAATCCAAGAGAGTGAGAGCAGTGGACTGAACCAAAGTGGTGATGGAGAGTGAATGGAGATAAGAGAGCCATTGGATGCTTTGTTTGGTGGGGTACATGAGGCAGTGAATAAAGAGTAAAGGTGAGGACAAAACAATGCTTGGGCAACCCAGTAGACAACAGGGCCAGTCACTGCTATGGGTAAGAGCAGAGTGAGGTAGAAATAGTGAGTTCTGTTTAAGGTGTAGTGTTCTTTAAACCCTCATATTACAGATAAAGAGAGGTGTCCAGTAGTTGTTACAGGTCTGGTGATCAGGAAAAGGATCTGGGATGGAGCTATACATTTGGGAATCAATGAGAGTAGACAGAAGTGTGCAGAGAAAAGTATTAAAGAAAGTTGCTAATTCTTAGTCTTTTTTTTTTTGAGGTAAAATTAACACATAAAACTGCTGAGTTTCAGGTGTGCAACACTATAATTTGTTATCTGTATACACTATAAAGGAATCACCACCACAATCTCTTTGTCTTGGTAGGACCTCTCAGTGAAGACACCACAAAGATACAAGGTCTTCATCGTCTCTTTAAGGGAAGGGTATTAGAAGCTTCTGATTTTGGCACCTATGAGGGCAATCACTGATGAGACTGAAGCAAACCTAAACCATGTCCTCCCTTTTGCAAGGTGATCAAAGGCAAAGACGAGATGTCTCTTACCTTACACAGGACTGAGTGGCTTGAATGAGGTGAAAGTAAAAAACAAACAAACAAAGAACAAAACTCCCGTGCACGCTTTTCTTCCCTGCACGGGGCCTTGACTGATTGTCTGAACACACAGCTCCTGCTCCTGCTGGCTGAGCAGGCATAACCTGAGTGCTGAGCAGGCTGGTCCAGGCTAGCATCCTATGCGACCTGACGGGCTCCTGATGTCATAGGTTATTATCGTCATCTCTGTAGACTTAGCTCCCTGACCAGAGCTGAGCAAGTGGCAGGTGTTCAGTCAGTATTCCTTGATTCTGTCAAAGTCCTTTAACAGAAGACCAACCTTATATTCTCAGATTCCTTCTTGTGCTGTCCAGTCACTTCTTACTTCTCAGAATGGAGTAAGAACGTCCAGTAGGGTGAACTGGAGGCAAGGTCAAGATGTGAACTGAAGTTTACATCTATCTTGTATGGACTTCTTAGAAGTTCTTTGGCATGTGGAACCCCAGAACTATAAAAAAAGTACCCCTAAAATTCTATCTATAAATCTTCACCCTCAAATTTTGTTTGATGTCTTCCTTAGGGTAAACTGATTTAAAAACTTATTAAAGGTTACAGCCAGAGGAGGAAATAGCATTAATGGCTATCTCAGGTAGGAGTCTTCTGGTTGCTAGTCATAGAATATCTTACCTAAACTAGCTTAAGAAAAGCAAAACTATAGCTTCAGGCCTGGCTTTGAACTGGGCTCAATGATGTGATCATGGAGAGTTCCTTTGTCAGTTTTGGTTCTGTTTCCTCTAGGTTGATTATTTTATCAGCCAGTGAGTTTTGGTTCCACTTTTTCTAAGTGAATTCCATTTTTCTTTTATGATTTCAAGATAGTTACTAGGAATTGTCAATTCCTTCCAAACTGAAATCCTGAAGAAGAAAAATCATGGTCGTTGTTGTGACATCCCCTGCTAAAATCTCATTGGCCCTGATTGGGCCATTTGACTCTTTGTAAACCTATCATTACAATCCAGAGAATGAGAAATACTGATTAGTTTAGACCTGGTCTTATTCCCTATTCTAAGCCCAAGGTACTTGGGCTAGCTTGGAAGGTGGGATTAGAAATCTGGGTTCAGTTTCCAGGAGAAGTGTTCATGAATGCCCAGTGGCAAAAAGAATTGCTGGCAGGTGATCCGCCATTTGCTCCCTCTGCCCCATGGCAGACATTGATAATGATCACAGTGCTTTTTCTCATGTGGCTTTGGCAACCTTGCCAATGAAGTGCTGTAGTCAGTCCCGAGCAGTCTGTCCATCAGAGTTGGCAAGCGAGATGAATGTTAGCCTTGAGGTAGAAAGTACCTGGAAATTCTTAGAGAAAGCCATGCTTTTCCTAATCAGCAAATCAAGGCAGGAACAGAATGAAAGAGCTCTAGAATGAGATGAAAATTGAACATGGATGAGCCTTTCTGGTTGCCCCCCTTTTTTTTGTTTCTCTATGTTAGTTAATAGATAAGAAACATTTTTAATAGGTTTTGAGAAACTCTCTGGGGTTGTGGAATAGTAAGAAATTGTTTCTTTTCAGGGTGGACATTAAAAGCATTAGAAAACATTCTGTGATTTCAATGCGCACAATGTGGCCAAAATAACTATGTATTTTCCTACAAGAAAAATGCAAAACATAAGCAAGTGAAATCAGATTTAAACAGATGGGCTTACTTCTGGGGACCAGTGGTCAGGACTTCAAGAATTCTGAGTCTGGACCCTGATTATACCATTGCCACCCAGAACTAGCACAAAAGAGACCACCGTCCAACCACAGACGTCCCAGGGGCCCCCTGCCTTCCTGGGCCATCATTTAAAATGCTTCTAACACAGGCTCACTTAGACCAGAAATTTCAGAATTACACATTCATTTTGTGATTTTAAAGCTTTTCTTCCTTTGTATCCTCTTAAAATGCCCTTAGAAGGGCCCTGTGCAGAACAGACCGTTAAGTTCTACTGGTCCTTTACAACTCTCTAGCAGGAATGCTGGATTGTCCTTTGAAAACAGGTTTTATTGTATGGGAAGTGGGACGAGCACTGGGTGGCAAGGCAGGTGCCAAAAAAGACTAGAAATGCTCATAAAAGAGGATGCTGAGAAAATCACAGACAATTGTTACTTCTCACTTTATTGTAGGGTCTTAGCTGTAGCCTTGAGATGCAATTTGGGACCCTCCAAATTTCATTGTGTTTATTAGGTCCATAAATCTCATATGAATTTAACAGATATTTATTGAGTATCGACTATATCCGAGGCACTGAAGGGAACAAAATGATGTAATTTCTGACTAAGGAATCCTAATTACCTAGTTATATAAGGTGGAGAAATAATAATAATAATAGTGCCCTGTTCTGCATAGTGTTTCAAAAGTTTTCAAGATCATTATTTTATGCTTACTTGTACCCTCTAGTCTAGAAAAGTATACTATATTCTCAATCACAAAATGTAGTATTTTTTCAAAAAGTTTTGGGGGTTTAGCAAGTAAGCCAACACGATAATGCTGAAACATTTCATTTTGTCCATGGTATATTTATATAGGTGTTCTTAGTAATCTCTACTTCTTTTTCTCCTCTCTTTTCTCTTACTCTTTCAGACACACTCACCTTTTTTCTCCCTCCTCTCCTTTCTATTACCCCCTTTTTCTTCTCTCTACACTTCCCTCTGTCTCTATTTATATAACCTTTTCTCTTCCCTCCTCATTCTCTTCTTCTGTAATCCTACTTTCTTATCTTCCTCCTCTCCCACTTCCCCCTCCCCGTCTCCTCTCCTTTTTCTTCCCTCTTCCTCTCCCCACCCTAACATGTCTTTCTACTCCCCTCTCCTTATCAGTCTTTCCCTCTCTTCTCTATTCTCCTTTCCTCCGCTCTGCTTCTTTTGTATTTTGATCTCCTTTCTCCCACTACCCACAGACTTCCAGTGGTGAGGAAAGGAGGAGTGTACCTTTAGGCAGCTCTTAGTTTATAACCCAGGGCCCACAGAGGGAGAAGAGAACTCTGCTCTCCCAACATCCATCTATAAATTACTTCAGGTAACCCAGCTAGGGTTGTGTCTATAATCCTGGGTCAGTGACGCAGGCTGGGGGAAGGAGCACTGTGATGTAGCCCATTTGAGCAGTGGTCTCACTTTGAGGCCAGGGCCATGGTTACTGTGACTGGCAGTTCTACCACGCTAAGTGGAGGCAGGGAAAGTGGTGCCCTTATGAAGTGGCAGTGAACCGCTTTATTATCAGAAGAAATTGGAGAACAGGAAGAAGCAAAACAAAACAAAATAAAAGGTAATATTTATTTCCTCCCTCATGTCCAGAAGACAATTATTTTTATGATTATACATCATAAATAAATACTTTTACTGCCTTTAGTGACTTTTTCAGAGTGGAATTCACTAAAGATAAGCTAAAGTTCATAAATATTTATTTTCATGCAGCTCTGATATATTGACATTGAACTTAAGTCCTTATCTCCTGGTGAAGGAAGAAGTTAACAATTAGTGGCTAAATCATTCACCCTGACATAAAAAACAGGATGTTACGGTATCACAAAAAATCAATTTGGGAAAGCTTTCGTAAAACATCTAGAGACCAACAGAATAAACAATTAAAGGATCAACTCAGTTCAATTCAACCATATTTACTGAGTGTATATTTTGTGCCACTAGATAAATAACGAATATACCAGGAAGAAAATAATAAAATGACTGATTGGCATCTATTTGAAAAGGTGCATGTTTGCTTTCAGCATAAGCACTGAGACTTGGAGCGGTGATGCGGGGGCGGGGGCGGGGGCGGGGGAAGAGCTGCCCTCACCAGGCGGATGAGCTCTGCAGCCCTCCAGTGACGGGAGGAGGTGGTGATGATGTCTCATGGTCAGTGCCTGCTTCCTCCTATCCTTTCCGATGCGGCCTGGTCATAATGCCTCAGGGTTCCTTAGGGCCGTTCAGCCAATACAATGTTTTCACGTGCTCTGTCTCACTTGATTCTATGGAACTGCCCTGTGAAGTAGGCTGGGAACACCAGCATCATGCTCAGTAAATGACAGAGGTACAGGGAAGTGAAGCGACATCACACAGGTTTTCAAAGAGAGCTAGGACTCAAGTTGAGCTTTTCTGAGTGCGAAATAGGCAGTCTCGTTCATTGCATCATTGCAGTGTCCTCCTCAGCAGAGGACTGTGGTGGGCCAACACTCTTGGTCCTCTGGACCCACTCCCTGGGCCACACTGGATGTGGTCTGCCCAGGTCTCCACTTCATTGGTTCCTGATTTTCTCTGCTTTCCAAGTGCAAGTAAGGCAGTTAGTTGAATCTAAAGTTTATTAATCATCACAATGTCCTTGGGGAACTTTAAAACCCCTTCTAACACTCCATCATTCTCCTTAATACACACACACACACACACACACACACACACACACACACACACACACACCACAGTCCTAGTCCCAATCCCTTGATTTCTGTTAATTTTTTGACATTGTTGCAGGTTAGGTTATGTCGCTGAGACACAGTTAGGATTGCAGATGGTTATTGAGGAGTGAGCACTGGGAAAGGGGAAGAAAGGGAGTGGAATTGGGCATGAGAGCAGCAGACTGCTGGTAGACCTAACAGTGTCCGCCAGTCCAGTGGAGAGTCTGGAGCGAAGACGGCCTGTTAGAGGGATGCTCACTGGGCGGAAACGTCCAGGCCTTGTACTACTGCCCCGCTCAGTTCTGGTCCGGGAGCCTCATGAGAGGAGCATGACCTTTGCTTGAAAACTAAAGGCACTAATGGCAGGAGGCGGGTGGCTCACCACAGTCCTTACAGCTGGGTGGTGTTTCCTTTCTTGAAGCGGGGAGACTGAGCTGCACATGTCTATCTGTGTCAACACATCATTTAGGCTGCTGATTTGTGTTGGTCACTTAATTGTTTTATATCTTTGAGTCCTCACTAACTGCAGTATAACCTCTTAAGAGTCAGGGCCGTAGGACACCAACAGACACCCTAAAGTAATATACGATTAAAAGCAGAAAAAAAAAGTCAAGGCCCTTTTATGGATTTTTCTAAGACCCCCTTCTGCAGAGCAGCACATTAGGTTTCCTGTAGATCATTGATTGGATTGCAGAACAAAGTAACGGGTGCCTCTGGAGTAAAAAGATGAGAGGTCTCCAATGAAATATCCAGTGGAGAGAGCACATGTTACCTCTCCCGGAGAAACTTGACAGGCTGGACCTGGACTTAAAGTTGATAAACATGGGCTTTATTTAAAATTTAATGAAATTTCAAACTTTCTGGTGGGTTAGATTGCAAATATTTACTGTGCCTGTGGAAACAAGTTCTCGAAGATTATACTTTGGAAGAGGACTCTGTGTGGCACCGGTCACAACTCCTGGGTTGAGATTTGATTCACTAAGAGGCACAGCTTCACAAAAGAAGACAACTTTCTGTGCTCAGGTGATTGGCCGGTGGTGAGAGGTAGGCAGCCCTCAAGAACTGTTTCTCAGTACTTCTGCAGTGCTCGCTAGTTCAGAGAATGAGTCCAGGGACTAATCAGGGCCATCAGGGAGGCCTCTTGCAGAAGGAGACAGAAATAGGGATGTTTGTGCACCCAGGTACTCCACATCGCGCTTGCAGGCTTTCCCGCGTGTTAAAGCTTCCTTATCTGGGAGAAACAGTTAATGCAATCATTCCCACTCACTTCAGGTTGGCATTGCAAAGGCTTTAAAATATGTTTCCCCGGTGGCAAAATATACTTGATAAACACAGAGAACTCTCCTTTTTAGAGCACAAACAGCTGTCTTCCGTTTTGGGCATAGGAAGGCAACAACTAAAATGACTAATCTTAGTAAGTATTACAATAAAAGTGCTGACGAAACCTTAACTGCATACTTCACATGTTTGGTAGTCCTGCAATTACAGTTCTAGTTCAAAAAAAAAAACACAACTTCTAGGGCACATTTAATTATTATATGCTTTTATCATTGCCTTCCTTCTTATAGGAGTGTTCTTTTTTTTAATAATTTAATTTTTTTAATGGGGCGACATCAATAAATCAGGATACATAAATTCAAAGATAACATATCCAGGTTATCTTGTCGTTCAATTATGTTGCATGCTCATCACCCAAAGTCAGATTGTCCTCTGTCACCTATTATCTAGTTTTCTTTGTGCCCCTCCCCCTCCCCCTTTCCTCTCCCTCTCCCCCCTCCCCCCATAACCACCACACTCTTATCAATGTCTCTTAGTCTCACTTTTATGTCCCACCTATGTATGGAATAATGCATTTCCTGTTTTTTTCTGATTTATTTATTTCACTTCATATAATGTTATCAAGATCCCATCATTTTGCTGTAAATGATTCGATGTCATCATTTCTTATGGCTGAGTAGTATTCCATAGTGTATATGTGCCACATCTTCTTTATCCAGTCATCTATTGAGGGGCTTTTTCGTTGTTTCCATGTCCTGGCCACTGTGAACAATGCTGCAATAAATATGGGGCTTCATGTGTCTTTACGTATCAATGTTTCTGAGTTTTTGGGGTATATACCCAGTAGAGGGATTGCTGGGTCATAAGGTAGTTCTATTTGCAGTTTTTTGAGGAACCACCATACTTTCTCCCATAATGGTTGTACTACTTGACATTCCCACCAATAGTGTATGAGGGTTCCTTTTTCTCCACAGCCTCTCCAACATTTGCTATTACCTGTCTTGTTAATAATAGCTAATCTAACAGGTGTGAGGTGGTACCTCATTGCAGTTTTGATTTGCATTTCTCTAATAATTAAAGAAGATGAGCATCTTTTCATATATCTGTTGGCCATTTGTATTTCTTCCTGGGAGAAGTGTCTGTTCATGTCCTCTTCCCATTTTTTTATTGGATTGTTTGTTGTTGAGTTTTATGAGTTCTTTGTATATTTTGGCTATTAGGCTCTTATCTGAGCTGTAGTTTGAAAATATCATTTCCCATTTAGTTGGCTGTCTGTTTATTTTATCAGTTTCTCTTGCAGAGCAAAAACTTCTTAGTCTGATGTAGTCCCATTCATTAATTTTTGCCTTCACTTCTCTTGCCTTTGGAGTCAAATTCATAAAATGCTCTTTAAAACCCAGGTCCATGAGTTTAGTACCTATGTCTTCTTCTATGTACTTTATTGTTTCAGGTCTTATGTTTAGATCTTTGATCCATTTTGAGTTAATTTTAGTACAGGGGGACAAACTGTAGTCCAGTTTCATTCTTTTGCATGTGGCTTTCCAGTTTTCCCAGCACCATTTATTGAAGAGGCTTTCTTTTCTCCAATGTGTGTTGTTGGCCCCTTTATTAAAAATTATTTGACTATATATATGTGGTTTTATTTTTGGGCTTTCTATTCTGTTCCATTGGTCTGAGTGTCTATTTTTCTGCCAATACCATGCTGTTTTGATTGTCGTGGCCCTATAATGTAGTTTGAAGTCAGGTATTGTAATGCCCCCAGCTTCATTCTTTTTCTTTAGGATTGCTTTGGCTATTCGGGGATTTTTATAGTTCCATATAAATCTGATGATTTTTTGCTCCATTTCTTTAAAAAATGTCATTGGAATTTTGATGGGAATTGCATTAAATTTGTATATTGCTTTGGGTAGTATGGCCATCTTGATTATATTTATTCTTCCTAACCAAGAACAAGGAATATTCTTCCATCTAATTATATCTTTTTCGATTTCCCTTAACAATGGTTTATAGTTTTCATTATATAAGTCCTTTACAGTCTTTGTTATGTTTATTCCTAAGTATTTTATTTTTTTGTTGCAATAGTGAAGGGGATTATTCTTTTGAGTTTGTTCTCAAATGTTTCATTGTTGGCATATAGAAAGGCTATTGACTTCTGTATGTTAATTTTGTATCCTGCAACCTTACTGTATTGGCTTATTGTTTCTAGTAGTCTTTTTGTGGATTCTTTGGGGTTTTCGATGTATAGGATCATATCATCTGCAAACAGTGATACCTTTACTTCTTCTTTTCCGATATGGATGCCTTTTATTTCTTTGTCTTGTCTGATTGCTCTGGCTAGAACCTCTAGTACCACATTAAATAAGAGTGGAGAGAGTGGACAACCCTGTCTTATTATCCTTCCTGATTTAAGGGGGAAAGCCTTCAGTTTAGTGCCATTTAATATGATGTTAGCTGATGGTTTATCATATATGGCCTTTATCATGTTGAGATATTTTCCTTCTATACCCATTTTGTTGAGAGTCTTAAACATAAAATTGTGTTGTATTTTATCGAAAGCCTTTTCTGCGTCTATTGATAAGATCATGTGGTTTTTGTTCT
The DNA here is from genome assembly GCF_036850995.1 of Saccopteryx leptura. NCBI lineage: Eukaryota > Metazoa > Chordata > Mammalia > Chiroptera > Emballonuridae > Saccopteryx > Saccopteryx leptura. The sequence continues at coordinate 148,021,398 of NC_089504.1, forward strand.
TTGTTTTGTTGATATGGTGTATTACGTTAACCGTTTTATGTATGTTGAACCATCCTTGAGATTCTGGGATGAATCCCACTTGATCATGATGTATTATTTTTTTAATATGTTGTTGTATTCGATTTGCTACTATTTTGTTTAGTATTTTAGCATCTGTATTCATTAGAGATATTGGTCTGTAGTTTTCTTTTCTTGTGCCATCCTTGCCTGGTTTTGGTATGAGGGTTATGTTGGCCCCATAAAATGTGTTTGGAAGTATTGCTTCTTCTTCAATTTTTTTGAAGACTTTGAGTAGAATAGGAACCAAGTCTTCTTTGAATGTTTGATAAAATTCGCTGGTATAGGCGTCTGGGCCTGGACTTTTATTTTTGGGAAGGTTTTTAATGGTTTTCTCTATTTCTTCTGTACTAATAGGTCTTTTTAGGCTTTCTACTTCTTCTTGACTCAGTCTAGGAAGGTTGTATTGTCCTAGGAATTTATCCATTTCTTCTAGGTTGTTGAATTTAGTGGCATAAAGTTTTTCATAGTATTCTACAATAATTCTTTGTATATCTATGGTGCCCGTGGTGATTTCTCCTCTTTCATTTTGGATTTTGTTTATATGAGTTCTTTCTCTTTTTTCCTTGGTAAGTCTTGCCAAGGGTTTGTCAATTTTGTTGATCTTTTCAAAGAACCAGCTCCTTGTTCTATTAATTTTTTCTATAGTTTTCCTGTTTTCTATTTCATTTATTTCTGCTCTGATTTTTATTATCTCCTTCGGCTGGTTTTGGGTTGTCTTTGTTCTTCTTTTTCTAGTTCCTTAAGGTGTGAAGTTAAGTGGTTCACTTGGGCTCTCTCTTATTTGTTCATATATGCCTGAAGTGATATGAACTTCCCTCTTACCACTGCTTTTGCTGCATCCCATAGATTCTGATATGTCATATTGTCATTTTCATTTGTCTGTATATATCTTTTGATCTCTGCACTTATTTCTTCTTTGACCCATTCATTTTTTAAAAGTATGTTGTTTAGTTTCCACATTTTTGTGGGATTTTTTTCCTCTTTTTTGCAGTTGAATTCTAGTTTCAAGGCTTTATGATCAGAAAATATGCTTGGTACAACTTTGATTTTTCTGAATTTGCTGATGTTGTTTTTGTGGCCCAACATAAGGTCAATTCTTGAGAATGATCCATGTACACTGGAGAAAAATGTATACTCAGTCACTTTGGGATGAAATGTCCTGTAGATGTCTATCATATCCAGGTGCTCTAGTGTTTTGTTTAAGGCCACTATATCTTTGTTGATTCTCTGTTTGGATGATCGATCTAGAGCCGTCAGCGGTGTATTGAGGTCTCCAAGTATGATTGTATTTTTGTCAGTTTTTGTTTTAAGATCAATAAGTAGCTGTCTTACATATTTTGGTGCTCCTTGGTTTGGTGCATATATATTAAGAATTGTTATGTCTTCTTGATTCAGTGTCCCCTTAGCCATTATGAAATGGCCATTTTTGTCTCTGAGTACTTTTCCTGTCTTGTAGTCAGCATTATCAGATCTGAGTATTGCTACACCTGCTTTTTTTTGGATGTTATTTGCTTGGAGTATTGTTTTCCAGCCTTTCACTTTGAATTTGTTTTTATCCTTGTTACTTAGATGAGTTTCTTGTAGGCAGCATACAGTTGAATTTTTCTTTTTAATCCATTCTGCTACTCTGTGCCTTTTTATTGGTGAGTTTAATCCGTTTACATTTAGTGTAATTATTGACACTTGTGAGTTCCCTATTGCCATTTTATATATTGCTTTCTGTTAGTTTTGTGTCTTGTTTGATCCTTCTCTTTCATTTTTATTTGGTTGTATTCCATACATCTTTCCTCTGTTGCTATCTTTTTTAAATCATGTGCTTCTGTGGTGTTTTTTCAATGGTGGTTACCTTTAAGTAATGAAAAGGGTTCCTACCCTGTTCATTGTAGTGCACTATTTTGTGAGTACTTTTGCACTCCATCGTCCTTTGCTACTGTTAATCTCCATCCTCTCCCCCCCTTTCTTTTTATTGTTGTCACAGTTTAAATTTGGTTTTATTGTGTTCTTCTTGGAGCTTTTACTTATGGCTTTGTTTTTTTTTTGTTCTTTGTATCTAATTGGAGAACCCCCTTTAGTAATTCCTGGAGTGGGGGTTTTCTGATGATAAATTCCCTCATCTTTTCTGTATCTGTGAATGTTTTTATTTCTCCTTCATATTTGAAGGATAGCTTTGATGGGTATAGTATTCGTGACTGAAAGTTCCTCTCTTTCAGGACTTTAAATATTGGGGTCCACTCTCTTCTAGCTTGTAGAGTTTCTGTTGAGAAATCAGATGATAATCTAATGGGCCTTCCTTTATATGTTGTATTCTTCTTTTCCCTGGCTGCCTTGAGAATTTTTTCTTTGCCGTTGGTTTGTGCCAATTTCATTATGATATGCCTTGGAGTAGGTTTGTGGAGTTAAGAAAACTCAGAGTTCTGTTTGCTTCTTGAATTTGAGGCTTTAGTTCTTTCCACAGGCTTGGGAAGTTCTCATCTATTATTTGTTTATGTTCTCCATTCCATTTTCTCTCTCTTCTCCCTCTGATATACCTATTATTCTTATGTTATTCTTTTTAATGGAGTCAGATAATTCCCGTCGGCCTATCTCATTTTTTTTTTTAATTTTTGAGTCTCTTTCTTCTTCTCTCTGTTGTGCCTCAAGTTGCTTGTCTTCTATTTCACTAATCCTACCTTCTATTTGGCCTGTTCTATTAGCTAAGCTTGTTACCTCGTTTATCAGCTCGTGAATTGAGTTTTTCTTCTCTGTTTGATTTGTTTTTATAGTTTCAATTTCCTTGGACATATATTCTTTGTGTTCATTGAGTTGTTTTCTGAGCTCCCTAAATTGCCTTTCTGTGTTTTCTTGTATATCTCTGAGTATTTTTAGGATTTCTATTTTAAATTCTCTGTCATTTAACTCCAAGGTTTTCAATATATTAAATTTTTCCTCATCTATCTGTGTTACCTCTCTTTCTTTTGTATCCATGATATTTGATTTCCTCTTCCTTAATGGCATCTGAGGGTGGTTTTGTTGATAGTTAATGAGATTTAATAAAGAATAAAAAGTTAAAAAAATAAAAAATCAAAAAGAATTGTTTTTTTAAAAAATTAATAATTAAATAAAGAAAAATAAAATGAAATTAAAATTAAAAAAAGGAAATTATTCCCCCCCTCCTTTTTTCCTCTCCTCTCCTCTCTTTCTTGAGAAAATTTTGTGGTGAACTGTGAATTATATTGTACTAAATAGAGCAAACAATGCCTGTAATGGAGGTCCTGAATTGGGGAGAAGTAATAAAGGGGCAAAAAGAAAAAAAAAGGGGGGTATGGATCCACAAAACGCAAATAAGGAAAAAATTTGGGTCAAGAATAAGATGATTTTCTTTTAGGTGTTGGTTGACTAAGAGTTATGATGAGAGGAATAAGAGGGAAACAGGAAAATGAGGGGACAAAGTTAAAAATTACTATTGTATTTAGTGGAACAAGAACTAGATAAAATGGAGAGCCAGGGATGGGAGCACTGCTAATGAGTTAAAAGGTGAAGTAAAAACCCCCCAAAATGCCACAAACGTAAGTTTGAGTCCCAGATAAGATAATTTGTTTGTTACTGAGGTTTGAATGAGAGGAGACATAAAGGAGAAAGGGAGAAACTAATATAGAGGGAGAAAAGAAAGAAAGAGAGAGAAAAAAAGAAGGAACCACTAAAAGAAGAAAAAATAAAAAAGAAGAGAGAGAGAGAGAGTTAAGGGTTTTGGAGTGCAACCCTCATAGAGAGAAAGGAAGAGGAAAGAAAAGATAATGGGAGATGTAACACTTATGGGTAGTGTAGTTCAAGTAGAGGAGAGAATAAGACCGGCAGAGAGTTAAACGACCAAATTGGAGGAGGGGGAAAAAAAATCAAGAATGAAAATAAGAGAAGCAAATGAACAAATTTATATATTTTTATTATTAAATTGGGATAGGTTATAAAGTCTGCGGATTATTTTTGATTTTGTGAGGTTATCTTCTTGCTTTTTCTTTTCTCTCCCTCTTCCTGGTCGGTAACTCTGTACCCCAGGTTCTGCCCCTTTGGCATACTCAGGTAGAGGTTTGCAGTTGATAAGTCTCTATGGCGATGTCATGTATTGTGCTTCAGTCTCGTTGGCAGTCAAGGCTCATTAGCATTTATAGGCTCCAACAGTGAGAGAGTCCGTGTTCCTGGAGCCTCTCTTCTAGTCTTTCCTTCCTCAATTAGTAGCCTGATATTCCAGCTATGGGGTTGCTGCTGCCTCTGCCTAGATAGTAAGAGGCTCAAAGAGCTGGCAACTCCCCACTTTATTCCTACTCAGCACAGAGTTCTGGATAAGGCTCAGTCAGTCAGAGCTGCCAGCATAATAAGGCGGGGCTTCCGCCCACTCAAAGACCTCTGGCTCTGCCACTCTGTCTGGTAACACGGGCAGGCGCCCACTCCCGGGGCGCTTGGAGGAAACTCTCACTCACTATCTGTGTGCAAACCAGGATATCAGGCTGGCAGTCTCACACTCTGAGTGAAACCCCCGCCCACACGGAAAAGTTCCAGCATTGGAATTGGCTCTGGCTCCCTCCTCGTGCGTGGCTTTTTCAGGGCGCTGGGGCGGCCTGGAGATTCTGCTTTTGGCCCACACAAAGGCCCCTGACTATGTCCCTCTGTGGGATAAATTGGGCACCCACTGCCGAGGCACTCGGAGGAATCTCTTGCTCACTATCTGCGCGCGCCGACCAGGAGATCAGGGAAAATGGCTGCCCCACTTGTCTTTCTTTGTCTGGGTTTGGCGTGAATGTTAGCTTGTATTGCCTGGGTTGCCACAGGCACAGTTTTTCCTTGGCTTGGATCTCCGTGCCACAGCGTGGTTCGGCCGTTTGTGCAGCGACCTGGATCTATTCACCCCCTTTGCCCACCTTAGTTTCTATACTCTCAGTTCCCAGTGAAAGCAGCCCTATTTAGGTTAGTGAGGAAGGTGGAGCATTTCTTACTCCCTATTTCCTTCAGGGTTTGATTATATATTTAGTCAATTTTTCACTCGACCATACCTCGACGGGTGTATTGTGAAACATCTGGAGGCTCCAAGGATAGGTTTTTCTGTTTCTGGTTGAAGATCTTGTTGAGTTTTGGGGGAGATTTATCAGTATCGCTTCCTACTGCGCCATTACTCTGATGTCATCTCCAGGAATGTTCTTATGCACCGACCCCCAATATCAGCCATTTATCAGCCCTGAAAAGGTAAATGTGCTTTTGAATAAAACATCCTTATTTAATGCCATTTCTACTATCCTAGAAGATACTCTGGAGGAACAATCAATAGTGACTGATCAGAATTAGAGCTTGAACATCTTAGTAAATATTATGGTGCCATCTATACTTATTAAAGCATCAAACTGCATTTATGTATCTATTCCTACACAAATGAACAAGTTCATGGGTTGTATATCAATGAAACAGGAGCCTAAACATGGAAATCTAAATCAGGAAATTATTTTAGAAAATGTTAATTTAAAACAATGCTTAGGATTAACAAGGGTAAATTGGGGAAGATATTTAAAAAAAATTGATTTTTTTATTACTCAATATATTTGAATATTGTTCCTCAGAAGATCATCAGTGCTGTAGGTAATTTTGCAGGCATGGCTGCCTTTTTTAACATGCTTTTAATTCTTCATTTCCTTTCAAAAGCCTGCTGTGAGCCAGAGGTGGAACTGGTACATGGTTGGTGTCCTTTGGGACCCACCCATGGGACACTGGGAAGTTGTGAGCAGTCTGTGGTTGTTTTTGTAATTATCAGACTCACCTTGAACATCCCTGTTGGCATGTAGCACTTGGATGCTGGCCGTTCCCAGAAGAGCCTCTGAAGGTAGCAGTGACATGGCTTCATCCTGCTTTGTCAAATGACCTGTGGTGGCGCAATGGATCAAGCATCCTGCTTTGTCAGATTATGTACGAGACCACATCCTGAGGATGGATAAGAGTACATCCTGGGATGGATAAGGCTTGGAATCATACCAAGTAAATTTATGTGCTGGGTCTGCTACTTGGGAAGTGCATGATCTTGAGGATTTTATTTAACCTCTCTAACTCTGTTTTCTTACATGTAAAACAGAGATAATAATAGCCTATCGTAGGGCTCCTATGAGAAGAAATGAGATAATGCATGAGAAGCCCTTAGCACACTGCATGGCACAAAAGAAACTGTTCAGTTAGTGATAGCTATGCTTATTATCATAGACAAACTAACAGGAGACTCCAACCACAAAGCAGCATGTCTAGAAAATTTTTTCACATATGGCATCTGTTTGGGGGAAACACTGTTTCAGTGAATATTCTTTTAGTTGCAAAGAAACAAAACCTTGCTGGAGCTAGGTCCATTCAGAACAGGTTTGAATGAAAGTTTAGAGAAGTGTCTCACAGAATAAAGATGAAAGGTTGAGTCATGCTCAAAGGTGTTGCTGAGACCCACAACTGGGGTTACTCTCTGTCCCCCAGTCTCCACATGGCCTTCCTGTCTGCACTTCTGTCCATATTTCTGCTCCCTTCTCCTCTGTCTTGGTTGGATTCTCCTACTTATTTACCTTGCATATGGCTCCAGTGGCCGACCAGCCACCCCTCCCTGATAGCAACAAGCTTCCGTGTCTCTTGACAAACAATTGGTGAAATAATTATGATTGGCCAAATTTATTTGAGCTGGACCATGTGAGTTACAGGCCATTGCTCAGCCAATGCAGTGGCTTGGTTTTGATCAATTGTTCACCCGTGACCCAATTGGAAGTGGCTCATGCTGTTAGGGTCACATAGGGGATTTGAACTGCCTCTTTTAGGCCAGTAAGCAGAGCAAGTTTTCTAGAAAGAGAGTAGGAGTGTCTGGTAAGGTCTGCCTGAGAGCTGAGTGTGGTACTGCTAGCAGCTTTGCTGATGACCAAGGCCCCGTCATAGAGAGGCTGGGAAGGCCTGAAGACCGGGCTCCCTCCTCCACTCTTCCCAGATGCAGCTGGTGTCCAGGCAATTGCTGAGTGAAGATGTATCCCTCCATCTGTGTCTTTCAGGGCAGTAGGGCAAAATGGGAAGGACTGTGCTAGATTTTCCCACAGAGTGAAGAGCAAGTGAAAGCCTGGGTGGGCATGGGAGGGGCTTGGTGTGAGCAAGGGGCTGAGTCAGTATGGGCCAGCTTGTTGGGGAGCCGGGACTCCTCAGGGACAGCAGAGGAAAGCCAGCAGAGGAGGGCCTCGGGACTCAGGGAAATGGATGACCCAGTGGGAAAAAGCCTTTCTAAATCCCTCTGGTCAGAGCCCCAGGGGCCTGGTTTTCCTCTCTGTCCTGGCAAGGGAGGTGGCTTTTTGTGAAGAGGCGCTCAGTGTAGCTGCAGCTCTGCTGGGTCCTCCCCTGGGGCTGAGTTAGAGAATTGACCAGGGCAGCATGTAGTGAGGACAAGTTGCCTCAGTGGGGCCTAGCCCTTGAAAAACTGATAGGCACCTGAAGTCCTTCCTCACTCCAAGTACTGGCTTTTGAAAGTCTCTGTATTTTCTCTCTGGTCAGGGCAGGCGTTAACTTGATTATGTGAACATCTCTCCATCTCATTTAGTTGTAATTGCATTTCAGTAAATAATAGGACTCATGGGTCAAGTGGATGGAATGAAGAGAAGTTCTCTTTAGCGCCAAGTAACCTTGGCCAAAACAAACAGTGATTGGGGTTATGGATCCGTGCCCCGATGCCCCTGACCGAGGAGGGAGACTGTGATGATCAGGAACACAGCGAGGGGGAGGTCCAGGGAAAGGGATCAACAGGAGATTGAAATGATAAGAATGAAAATAACAACAATGTAATAATAGGTTTCATTTATATAGCACAACTTAAGTATCAGACACTTTGCATACATTTATTTCTCCCCAAGCTCTGAAAGGTAGCTATTGACCTATCTATTGTACAGATGAGGAAACCAAAGCTCAGAGAGATTCAGTGATTTTACCAAGTCCATACAGAGGCTGATTTGAAGTGTGATGCCAAGGCCTCTGAAAAGTCTATTACTATTTGCTGCATCTCCATGTTGAGTCAGGTGGTGGTGGTGGTTGGGGTGTGGCAGAGGTCTAGTGGAAATTTCACCCTAAAAATAATACAGAGAATGGAAACAATAAGAAAGGAAAGGGGTTTCACTTTGAGATCTAAATGGATAGAAAGAAGGAAGACAGGAACCAAGTCAGCTAGAAGAAGAAGAAAACGAAGGGTGGGTGGCCATGGTCAAGGATGAACATACTAGTTTCACAAAATGAATAGTTCAGGTAATCTAGTTTGGCTGGAGAGAGGGGATCAAAGATAGAGGGTGTTTAGAACTCCTCTGCTGGGGAAAAGGCATGGTTGTTATCCCAAATTACAACATATTTTTTAAGAAATCAGAGATTTTTAATCTGTTTTTGCCTCTCTTTTCACTGCTTAACTCCTTATCCTAGAGCAGTTTCTGAAAAATGGTAAATTTTCTATACATTTTCAATTGGATTTATTGGGGTATGGTTTCAGGTGTGCAACTCAATAAGACATCTGCATACTGCATCATGCACTCATCAGTTCTATATATTTATGATGAATGAATAGATAAACATAAATTTATCAGTCTTCCACATATGTGTCCATCTGTTCTAAGTGTTTATTCTGCACAAAGATGACACTGTCTAGATTACTGTACCTTTGATATAAAAAGTCTTCATGTCTGGTTGGGACAATTCCTGCTCCTTTTGCCCCAACACTATATCTTGACTTTCTTCACAACTGTTTGTCTATTATTGGCTTTTTGCTGGTTCATATACATTTTAGAGTCAGTTTGTTAAGACTGTATTGGGATTTTGATCTGGAATTTATGGATTAATTTTGGAAGAGTTCACATCCTCACAATATTGGGTCTTCTCGTTTCTGACTATGTAACAAGTAGTTCAGTAAGTGAAAGAGCCAAGATGAGAATGCAGGTGTGTCAGCCTTCCCCACCAGCTCGGTTTGCTTCTGCTGAACTTTGTGGACTTGAATATATAAGTGGCAGGACTCTGGAATCTACTCTGCTTAGTGTCATAATCAGATCCTAAAATGCTGGCTGACTGCTCTCGTTCACTTGTAATGTGCTCTGCATCTGACTCAGTGGGTTGCTGTCATCTATAGTCAAGTGCAGTCCGTCCCGTGTCTTCTCTGAATGTGGCAATGACCTTCATTTGTGGAGAACTCTTTTCAGTTGTTCTGGGAGAAGAGTTTTTGATTCACTTTTAAATTAATTACCTTGGGGATAAAAGTGAAAGTTTAAAAAAAAGTTGGTGTAACTCCCAAGGTCCTTTTATTTCATTCTGCTAACATCTTCCTTATTAAGCATGAGAGTTCGTGAGGCAATAACTAGAGTGCTTGAGCTAGTTGAGGGTCACAGCTCCTCAACAAGCTGAGTGCTGTATGCTGCTTCTCTCCTGTCCTAAGTCAGTGACAGACTCTGCTAGCTAAACATCACCTTCTTTTCCAGTGAGCCTAGAGATCTCAGAATCCTTTCAACATGGTGCTCCAAGAATATCTATTAATTGCTCGACTTTGGTAAAGAGAGGAAACCTATTTGTCATCCTTTATCTATTTTGATCTCATACTTTTAGAAGCATTTAAAACTGGGATGAGGCCAAAATCAGAGTCCCGTTGTGGCTTAGAACACTGGGGGAGGCCCTGGCCAGTTGGCTCAGTGCTAGAGCGTCAGCGCAGCATGTGAAAGTCTCGGGTTTGATTTCCGGCCAGCGCACATGGGAAAAGCACCCATCTGCTTCTCCATCCTTCCCCCTCTCTTTTCTCTCTATCTCTCTCTTCCCCTCTTGCAGTCAAGGCTCCATTGGAGCAAACCTGGCCCGGGTGCTGAGGATGGCTCCATGGCCTCCGCCTCAGGCCCTAGAATGGCTCCAGTTGCAATGGAGTAACACCGCAGATGGGAAAAACATCGCCCCCTAGTGGTCTTGCCAGATGGATCCCAGTTGGGTGCATGTGGGAGTCTGTCTCTTTGCCTCCCTGTTTCTCACTTCAGAAAAATACACACACACACACAAAAACACTGGGGAACTTTGCAAAACAGTGTCAGCCCTTCTGTGTAAACCCTTGAGTAGAGGAGCCATCTAAATTTGTAATAGCAGAGGTTTGGTTTTGATGATGGGCTAGGTACAAAGTACTTGTGGGTACCCCGAGGGTGTAGAAAGACCTGGGCTTCCTAGCAAAAGGAGTTGACCAGGAAACAGGTAGATGACCTAGCTTAGGTACAGAATGAAATATATGAGTAGAGCTTTTCTCCACAAATGGTAATGGACACTGCAGCCCTTTGGGGTTGAGATGTGTGATAATTGTCATATTCATTTCAGATAATATATCTGCATGTCAGTAAAGTCATATTTAACACCAAAATACAGGAGTTACTTTGCTATTGTTGATCCAGGCTGCCTATTCTGCATTTCTGTGTATCCAGAATTGCTGCTGAGTAAGGCAGTGGTTAAACACAGCTGAGCTCTGCTGGAATCAGACATAGGTTCAAATCTTTGCTCTGCCACTTTCAAAGCATGTGGCCTGGGACAATATAACCTCTCTGAAACTCAGTTTCCTTCTCTGTAAACTACGGATAATCACTACGGTTATCTAAAAGGGTTGCTTGAGGATTGAGTATTTAGAGTGCTTAGCTTGACATAGTAACTATTCAACCCTATACTAGTATTAAAACCTTCTGCCTCTGTTTTTCTGACTTTATAAATAGTCAGTGAGCTTGTTGCAAGAGAGTTTGTAGCTGAACAGGGGAATGATTGTTTTCTGTGTCTGGGGCTTGAGTCAACATAAGTGTAATCTGATCTTTGGTGCTAGAGGCCATATTTGACCTACAAATCACATCTATACATTTTGAAGAATAAAATTTGAACTCTAAGTTATAATTTACCATTGGGTCTATACAAAAATCTTTTTGGTTTTCAAAGTTACCATTTTAGAATCATGAATTTTGAAATCATTTCAGAAATCAAGTATATATAGGTGTAGAAAGCCCTCTTGCCTGAAATATTAAAATTAAATCTTGCTGAAGACATAGATGTCTGTATTTGAATTTTGGAATTTGGGATGTTCAAAAAATAAGCAGTTGATATCTGATAGTGTTTAGAAAAACTTTAAGAAAAATGCAGTGGTTAAGGATTTCTAAAAGTTCTGTGTGATTAAAGAAATATAAAAAATGTGAATATTTAACACATATTTTTCATAGAAACCATTTCTAGATGCTCTAGTAAGGGTATAGAAAATATACACTTTGACTTAGCTCTCTGGAAAAGTGTTTTGAAGGATTGCTGGATAGAGCTGGTCTGTGTATACATTGCGCTAATAGCAACTTAGGACATTATTCTTATCATATTTTCATAGAAACCTTTGTATCCATTCAAATGAGTAATTAGAGTTATGGATGCAGATGTTCATCTCAGCATTATTTATGATAATAAAAAAACTGGAAGCAACTCAAACATTCAAATTAATATTTATTTAAATCATGGTATATTTATTTATAAAATGTGATTTTTTTAAATAACCTTTTGTTTTTTATGAAATTAATACACAGATATGATTTTTAAAAAGTCACAGTGCTTGAGGCTTATTGCTAGAAGAGCAGCGCCATGACTCAACCCTATTAATTCCAAGTTTAGCTTCTCAGAAGCAAAAATTTTCACCTCTTATATATTTATTTTGTTATTTATCTTTCCCCCACTCCCAAATTGTATATAATCCATAATGCCACTTCTTAATTTATTTACTTTATGTATTACCTGTTCTTTTTCAAACTGAGAAGACTTCAGAGTAAAAAAAGTTTTCAGGGACAAAGAATGGTATTACATGAAGATGAAGGGATCAATTCTTAAGAAGACAAAACAATTTTTAATGTATATGTGCCTAACAACAGTGTGTCCAAATATGTTGGCCAAAACTGAGAATTTCTAGAGAAAAAAATGAATGTACTATCATAGTTATAGATTTTAACACCCCTCCATCAAGAATGAACAGATCCAGCAGGCAGAAAATCAGTAAGTACATGGTGAAACTTAATAACACCATTAATCAACTGATTATAATTGACATTTATAGACTACTTCATCCAACAACAGCAAAATATACATTTTTCTCAAGCTCACATGGAACATTCACCAAGATAGATGACATTCTAGGCCATAGTACATACCTTACCAAATTTAAAAGAATAGAAGTCATACAGTGCCTGCTCTCAGAGCACATAGAATTAGACTATAAACTAAGAGGAAGGTATCTGGAAAATCCCCAAATACTTGGAGATGAAATAGCACACTTTTAAATTGCATGTGAATCAAAGGAGAAATTTTAAGAGAAATGAAAAATATTTTGAACTAAATGAAAATGAAATACAAATTATTAAAATTTTTATAATACAGTAAAAGCAGTGCATAGAGGGAAATTTATAGTATTGAATACATATATTAGGAGATAAGAAAGTTCTATAACCAATAATCTAAGTTTCTACCACAGAAAACTAGCAAAAGAAGAGCAAATTAAATCCAAAGTAGTAGAAGGAAAAAAAGGACACATAATTAAAAGCAGAAATCAATGAAATTGAAAGAAAATAAAAAAAAATTCAATGAAATGAAAAGCTGATTCTTTAAAAAGATTAATAAAATTTATAAGGCTCTAGAAGGTTAGCTAAAAAAGAAGACACACATTACTAATATCAGAAATGAAAGAAAGAACACCACTATAGATCCAATTGACATTTAAAAAAGAAATGTTCTGTACAACTGTGTGCCCAATGGACCATTCCTTGAAAAACTCCATCTACCAAAACTCATACAAGAAGAAACATCATTTGAATAAGTCCATATCTACTAAAGATATTTAACCAATAATAGTTTTCCAAAACAGAAAGCAATAGACCCAGATGGGTTCACTGGTGAATTCTACAAAACATTTAAGGAAGAAATTATACTAATTCTCCATAACCTCTTCTAGAAAATAGAAGCAGAGAAATTACTTCCTAACTTATCCCATGAGGCCAGCATTACCCTAATAACAAAACCAGACAAAAACATAACAAGAAAACAGACCAATATCACTCATGAACATAAATGCAAAAATTTTCAATAAAATATTAGCAAATCGAATAACAGTGTATAAAAGAAATTAAACATAAGACCAAGTGGAATTTATTCTAAGTATTCAAGGCTGGTTCAACATTTGAAAACCAATTAAAATATCCATCACATTAACAAGCTAAAGAATAGAAATCACATGACCATATTAATAGATCTGATGAAATCCAACACACATTCATGATAAAACTCTCAGAAAACTTTGAAGGGGAAATTCCCCAACTTGATGAAGAATGTCTACAAAAACCTATAATTAACATCATACTTAGTGGTAAGCCACCAAAAGCTATCTCATTAAATTTAGAAACAAGGCAAGATGTCCCTATTCACCAAAGCTTTTCAATATCATACTGGAATTTCTACCTAATACAACAAGACAAAAAAAAAATAGTAATAAAAGGTATACAGATTGAGAGTAAAGAAATAAAACAGTCTTTGTTTGCAGATGGCATAGCTGTTTTTGCAGAAAATCTGAAAAAATCAACAACAACACAACAAAATTGCTGGAACTAATAAGTGGCTATAGCAAGTTACAAGGATACAGCTATTCAAAACTCAATCTGTTTTCTATAATAGCAATGTATAAATGGAACTTGAAATTAAAAACACAATACCATTTACATTAGCACCTGAAAGAATGAAATACTTAGATATAAATCTAACAAAAATATGTAGAAGATCTATGAGGAAAATTACAAAACCCTGTTGAAAGAACTAAAGAAATGACAAGATACTTCATGTTCATGTACAGGAAGACTCAATATTGTAAAGATGTCAGTTCTCTTCCACATAATCTACAGTTTCAACAAATTCTTGGTGAAACTTTAGACAAGCTATTTCATCGATATTGACAAACTGATTTCAAAATTTATAATGAAAGGCAAAAGACCCAGGAAAGCCAAAACAATATTGAAAGAAAAACATAAAGCTGAGGACTTACACTTTTGACTTCAGGATTACTATAAAACTATAGTAATCAAGACAGTGTGGTATTGACAAAAGTATAGACAAATAAGTAAATGGAACAAGAGAGAGCCCAGAAATATAAACTTGTATCTTCCTGGTAAGAAGTGGTGAGCTTTCCCTTCATTGCCAATGTAAATACTATTCCTATAAATGATTAACTATATATTTTAAAAGATTATATACCGTATTTCCCCATGTATAAGATACATCTTTTTTCAAAAAATTTGGGCTCTAAAAACTGGGTGCGTCTTATACAGTGGTTGTGTCATTTCAAATGCCATAGATGGAACTGAGGATGAGGCAATATATGAAGACAGCGATTCGTCGTCAGACACAGATGAGGACAAGCTAATGGATGGGAATTTTCACAGTGATGAGGAGTTATACGAATTTTATGACAAATAAAACTTGAGTTCAATAACTTTATGTAATACATTTTTTTTTTCAAATTTCAGGCCCCAAAATTAAGGTATGCCTTATACATGGGAGCATCTTATACATGGGGAAATATGGTAACTGATAGGGATTAAAAATTTAATATAAAAATATAGTGCATAAAATATGGTTACTCTAATATTAGAAAGTACTTTTAAATACCTGAATATAATCTAAATCTGACTCTTCCAAAATGGGTTCTGTGAAATATTAGCTCTAACTACATTCTCTGCAAAGAAATAAACTTGCAAATTGCTACACACTATTTTGCTTTCTAGGAGAAAGCAAATTCACATTAATTCACATCAGGGAACTGAAGCCTTTGAGGACACTTCAGTAAAGAATTGTGGTTAACTTTATTGATTTAACTTTGTTTGAGTAGTGTTTAAAATTTTTTAAAATTATAATTTACATTCAATATTATCCTGTATTAATTTCAGATGTATAGCATAGTGGTTCAACAATCATATACTTTATAGCATGGTTCCCCTAATGTTTCAGGTACCCACTGGCCCCATATATAGTCATTACAATATTATGACTGTATCCCCTATGCTGTAATTTACAACCCTGTGACTATTCTGGGACTATCAATTTGTACTTGTTAATCCCTTCACTTTTTTCACTCAGTCCCCTAAATCCCCTCCCCACTGGCAACTGTCAGTCTGTTCTCTGTATCTATGAGTTTGTTTCTATTTTGTTTTCTTGTTTATTTTGTTCTTTAGATTCCACATATAAGTGGGATCATATGGTATTTGTCTTTTTCTTTCTGATTTACTTCACTTAGCATAAAACCCTCTAGGTCCTTCCATGCTGTCATTTAATTCCTTTTATGGCTGGGTAGTATTCCATTAAGTAAATGTACTACAACTTTTTTATCCACTTGTTTGTTGATAGGCATTTGGGTTGCTTCCATATCTTGGCTATTGTAAATAATGCTATAATGAACTTACTTTAACCATGAAACTTTTTTTCTTTTAATATACAAAATCTCTTTTTAAAAAAATTTTATTTAGGCAATTAATTTTACCAGGGTGACATTGGTAAACCAGAGTATATAGATTTAGAGAAAACATCTCCAGATCATTTTGACATTTGATTATGTCGTATACCCATCACCCAAAGTCAAATTGTCCTCCATTACCTTTTATTTGGTTTTCTTTATGCCCTTCCCCCACAGTCCTCTTTCTCCTCCCTTCCTCTCCTCCTGGTAACCACTGCACTCTTATCCATGTCCATGAGTCTCAATTTTCTGTCTCACCTATGTATGGAATCATACAGTTCTTAGTTTTTTCTGATTTACTTATTGCACTCAGTATAATGTTATCAAGGTTCATCCATGTTGTCGTAAATGATCCTATGTCACTATTTCTTATGGCTGAGTAGTATTCCATAGTGTATATGTACCACATCTTCTTTATCCGATCACCTATTGAAGGGCTTTTTGGTTGTTTCCATGTCTTGGCCACTGTGAACAATGTTGCAATGAACATGGGGCTGAATGTGTCTTTATATACCAGTGTTTTTTAGTTTTGGGTGTATATACCCAGTAGAGGGATTGCTGGGTCATATGGTAGTTCTATTCTTAATTTTTTGAGGAACCACCATACTTTCTTTCATAAATGGTTGTACAACTTTATATTCCCACCAACAGTGAATGAGGGTTCCTTTTTCTCCACAGCCTCTCTAACACTTGTTATTACCTGTCTTGTTGATAGAAGGTAATCTAACAGGTGTGAGGTGATATCTCATTATAGTTTTGATTTGCATTTCTCTAATAGTTAGTGAAGATGAGCATCTTTTCACATATCTATTGGCCATTTGTATTTCTTCTTAGGAGAAGTGCCTGTTCATGTCCTCTTCCCATTTTTTATTGGATTGTTTGCTTGTTTGTTGTTGAGTTTTATGAGTTCTTTGTATATTTTGGATATTAGGCCCTCATCTGAGCTGTTGTTTGAAAATATCATCTCCCATTTAGTGGCTGTCTATTTATTTTGTTGTCAGTTTCTTTTGCTGTGCAGAAGCTTCTTAGTTTGATGTAGTCCCATTCATTTATCTTTGCTTTTACTTCCCTTGCCTTTGGAGTCAAAATCTCTGTGTAATCCTGACCATCATCATTGTTATTATTATTACTTAAATAAAATATCCAGTGTTTGATTTCTTTTTTTGTGTGTGTGTGACAGAGACAGAGAGGCAGAGAGAGGGACAGGTAGGGATAGACAGACAGGAAGGGAAAGAGATGAGAAGCATCAATTCTTCATTGAGGCACCTTAGTTGTTCATTGATTGCTCTCTCATAAGTGCCTTGACTGGGGGGCTACAGCAGACCGAGTGACCCCTTGCTCGACCCAGTGACCTTGGGCTCTAGCTGGTGATCCTTACTCAAACCAGATGACCTCGGGGTCTTGAACCTGGGTCCTCTGCATCCCAGTCTAGTGCTCTATCCACTATGCCACTGCCTGGTCAGGCCAGTGTTTGATTTCTTTCAAGTCATAATCATGTTCTTTAGGCAGAGAAACTAGGGAACCATAATTACTTTTGTAGTATGGTAGAGTCAAAACATTCAATTTATTTGATCACAGAATATAATAGAATTAACTATGCTGGATATGTCCTGCATTGCTTTAGAAGAGAAATATTTTACTGTTTTGTTGGGGTGGGGTGATAGAATAATTTTCTTGTTTTGTTAGTTTTGTTTTTGAAGAAGGCTCAGGAGGTCATGGTTCCCAGCTGTTTTTCAGCAGCCATGACATTTTGTAAAGCCTGAAGCATTTTGTGAGAGTATCTTTGTTAAAATATATCTGTAGGTGCTGGCTATAGTCAAATCTACAGCTGGAGCCCTGAGATATGAAAGTTTATTGTCTAATTTTCAAGTAAATGCAATTTTAATGAAATAATCATTCAGGGATTTTCTTTATCACATTTGCCTTTTGTGTCTGGATTTCTTTTATAAAAGGAAATGGGAAAAATAATTTGGGAATCTAAAATAAATCAAACCTTATCTGTCAAATTCTTTAATTGCACTATCTGAGCATATAAATGGTGGCATCTACAATAAAATAAATTGCTTGGAAATAGTTGGCTCTTTTAAAACAATTTTTCAAAGCCTTCCACTCTAGATAGTTTTTACACAATGGGAAGATTCTATTCTTATTGGAAAGATGGAGAGTAAAGTGCAGATTCTAGGTCCAGCCCTGTTACTGAACAGCTCCGCGGTACTACTATTAGTACTATTAAAGCAGCTTTTATTGAGGGCTTAGTATATGCCAGTTATTATATTACTGGCTCTACATGCATGAGTTCTTTTCATCTTTGCTACATTCCATCAGAGGGTTGGACTGAATAACTCCTCATCCTTTTTCCAGGCTTAAATGATCCCAGGAGATATGTCCCCGCTGCCATACCTTTGTTATTCTCTGGGGGCAAAGGGATCAGGAAGCAGAGGAATCTCATCTTCACTAAAAGCAGTGGGTAGACAAGCTTTTGGGAGCCTGAGATGGAACTCAGAACCATTTTCTATTTTAAACTAATATATATTCTAGTATAACATATATTATAATCAGATGTTTTTTCTGGTTGCTCAAGCATCTAAAAACCAAATATAACATTGGTTTCTTAGCTCACAGCCTGTTTAAGTTGGGCAAGGGAGAGGTGGTCTATATTGACTCACCCATCATTGTGGGGTTCTGTGTTTGACAATTTAGCCATCAACTGTCCCAGTTAGGTGGCATTATGTATCTCCATCAGAGTAACTCTACCACCGGATATTTATCAAGTGTCTTGGGTTTTGTTCTCTACATCCAGGATCTTATTTAATTTCTAATCTTTCATATTGTATCATATTGTATATGTCTGAAGGACAAGAACCTCTAGAACATTACTTTTATTTCTTTTACTGTCTTATTCTTAGTTTCAACTCAAAGACTGAAAATCTTCATTGCCCAATGGCCAGATAATTTTTAATTGGCTTTTGTGCTTTGGTAGTGTGGCCTTGGTCTGAGGGGCCGTCCTGACAATTTGGCAGGCAAAATCCTATTTATCTATTTTTAACACAAATACCTCAGAATACAGAAATTGGAGAGTGTGCATCCCTTCCACATAGATTATGCTGCTTTGACATAAAGGCTTTGTAGAACTTACCATCCATCCTTTATCTTCCTAAAATGATCTCTCACAAAACAGTCAGAGGGAGCTTTCAGAACTCCTAGGAGACCGAGCTGGGTGTTTATTGAACTCTTACTCTTCTGTGCTCATCTTCCTTACTGTTTACATTTTAACTTGTTATTTGCTGAGAGACCACTGGGAAAAAATTTCTCTCTGTTAAGGTCTTATTAGGATTTTAAAGGTTCTTTTCCCTATTAAGAAATAACTGCATGTTAAATAGTTTACCAAATATGATAGGCAAAATTAATTAGTATTGAAACCAGACTACTGGGTTTAATTTTTTTTTTTATTTTAATTTTTTAATTTACTCATTTTTAGAGAGGAGAGAGAAAGAAGGTGGGGGGGGGAACAGGAAGCATCAACTTCCATATGTGCCTTGATCAGGCAAGCCCAAGGCTTTGAACCGGCGATCTCAGCATTCTAGGTTGATGCTTTATCCACTGCACCACCGCAGGTCAGGTCAGACTGCTGAGTTTAAATCATTTAATAGGTGAACCTTCCTTATTTTTTAAATGTGGAATGTTATTAAAAACAACTGAAATATTTATTTTCTCAAGCAGCCTCAATAATTTGGAAGTTCTAAAAGAATGGCTGGACCATTCAGTTTGAGGCAGACTGATTTCCTAGGGTTCCAGTTTACATAGCCAAGAGTTTACAGAGATTTTAGTGCCAATAACAATTATGAAAAGGGAACGCCTATCAAAATGCCACAGTGTGGGCACAGGAAATGTGAGAGAGCCTTTGACAATTTTAAAATTTCATAGTTAGAGATTTATTTCTTTGGCTCAAGACTTTGTCACCTGGAAAATTATAAAAACCCCATATGAGGGTTGACATGGTCAGCCTTGTGAATTTATCAAAATCTTTAATGAGAGCAGGTTTTGATATTGGTGGTTGAGACATAATGAATAGCTAAGGTTGAAGAAAAGGTTTAAGTGGCAGAGAATTAGGCACAGGGGGAAAGGAAGGCTGAGTAAAGGAAACTGGTGATAGGAAAGGATGAAAGAAGGTAAAAGATAAATTTCACCTATTTTGTAATTTATTTAGACAACTATTTACTGAGAATCTCCTTTGTTGATTGAGAAATTGTTGTGTTAAAGGCTGGGGAAGAAATAATCATGCCCTCTGGGAGTTCTGGTGTAGGGTAAGAGGCAGCCATATCAATAGGCAGTGACAGCACAGTATACAAAGTGTTATTAGATAATTCAGGCAGAGAGTATGGTGCAATTGTAGAGGAAGGATTTGGGGGAGGAATGACAGAGAACCATTTCAAAGAGACTGATACTTGAATTTGGTTGTAGGAGACAAATAGAGGGTATCCAAGATGGCAGCGGAGAAGGTGGAAGTCACAATCACCTCTTTCCAAGACCAAACTGGAATTACAATTAATATACAGAACAATCAACCTGAATAACCAAGTGAAGACTAATGAAAGAAGTCATATAACCAAAGGTCAATTCAACAAGAGAGTATAACCCTGATAAACATTTATGCACCCAACATAGGAGCACCTAAATATATAAAGCAAATCTTGATAGACATAAAAGGAGAGATAGACAGTAACACAATCATAATAATGAATTATAACATCATATTGACATCAATAGATAGATCTTCCAGACAGAACATACCTCAATTTAATAAAGGTCATATATGACAAACCCATAGCCAACTTCTTACTCAACAGGTAAAAACTACAAGCATTTTCCTTAAGATAGGGAACAAGACTTGATGTTCCCTTCTACCACTCTTATTCAACATAGTACTCAATGTCTTAGCCACAGCAATCAAACAATAAGAAGAAACAAAATGCATCCAAATTGGAAAGGAAGAAGTAAAACTGTTATTATTTGTAGATGACATGCTATGTATACAGAGAACCCTAAATATTCCTCCAAAACTACTAGAACTGACAAATTCAGTAAAGTAGCAGAATACAAAATTAATATTCGGAAATCAGTTGTATTTTTATGCACAATGATGAACTGTAGAAAGGGTGATTAGGAGAACAATCCCATTTACAATTGCATAAAAAAATATCTAGGGAACTAGCATCTGGAAAAACCAACTTTGGACTAAACTAAGAGGACTCTTCAACCAAGGAACACTGAAGAAGCCACACCAAGACTGGTAAGAAAAGCAGAAATGCAGAGAGAGCTGCTCAGCTCCCCGGAGCGAACGGCAGCAGGGAGAGACTCACGTGATGGGAAGTGAGTTTAGCAGAAGGGGAAGGGTCCTGAGCCCCAGGAACAAAGCCCCAGCCTGCAGCCCCAGAGCCCAGAAGAGGTGTAAGGACAGTATTTAGCTGGAAACAAGTCAGGATACTGTTTGTGAGAAAGAGTCTGATTTCTCAGACCCAGGATCCTTCTTAAAGGGACCGCACAGAACTCTCTCACAACCACTCACCCGGGGCTCCTGGGGATGGGGAGAGGAGAGGACCAGAGTAACAGGAAGAGAGTGTAATCTAGGAGGCACAGGGAGAAACATTTTGGGAGATAGTCACCCTAATCCCTGGGACGAGTCACTCCCCAAAGCTGAAGTGAATATTTCCCCCGGAAACAGCAATACCAGCAAAGGGAAGCAGGAGAGCAGCCAAACAAGTTCCCCTGAGGCACTCAGAGCAGAGTCACATAGAAGGAGGGAGCTTTTGGGTCTACAGTAGTGAGTCTTAGGGTCCGAGCTGCAACGTCCCCACCCACTCGGCTGAGGGCTCGCCGGAGGGCAGACGGCAGTGGGAGACAAAAGTGCGGTTCTGCTGGCAGGGGTGGAGGCCAGCTGGCCACCACTGGGCTCAGGTGTGAGCTCAGTCTTGCCCAGCTGGGGAGAGGGGGGCGTGCAAAGGCGATCAAGCTCAGCTGCCGGCAGCCTGTAATCCAGCCTGCGGGAGAAGGGTGGGAACCCTGGAAAGGGTGGAGATCAGCCCCTGAGCAAGGGCGCAGGAGCACAGCCTTGCCTCACCCATGCAACCCAGGCTTGCGGTCTGACTTGGTAGCTGGCTCCTCCCGTGGGGGTGGAGCCAAAAGCCCAGAAGAGGTGGAGTTCCACTACTGAGCTGAGCTTGGGCATGCAGTCCTGCCTGGGGGTAGAGCCAAGGCTAGCAGCCCTCCCTCAAACAGGCTCCTCCTGCAAGGGCAGGGCGAAAGCCCGGAAACAGACGGAGACCCGCAGCTGAGCAAAGGTGCTTGCCAGTGCCCTCAGGACCAAGCATAACGTCACACACGGGGGCAGGGCAAAGGCCAAGGCCACCAACGCTGGTACACCCGAGCGCATGATCACAGCCACTCTCACGAAGAGAAAATGCGGAGGCAGAGAAATACAACACAAATAAACCAAGAGAAATCCCCAGAAAAGGACCTAAGTGAATCAGATATAACCAAATTACCAGATGCAGAGTTTAAAATAATGATTGTTAGGATGCTCAAAGATATTAGAACAACCATAGATGGCCATTACGAAAACCTAAATAAAGAGATAACAAATATAAAAAAGGACATTGAAATAATAAAAAAGAATCAGTCAGAAATGACAAATACAATATCTGAAATAAAGAATACAATGGAAGGAATTAAAAGCAGGATGGATGAAGCAGAGAATCGAATCAGCGAGTTAGAGGACACGATAAATAAAGGCACAGACGCAGAGCAGAAAAAAGAAAAGAGACTCAAAAAGTCTGAGAAAACTCTAAGAGAGCACTGTGACAACATGAAGAGAAATAACATCTGCATCATAGGGGTTCCTGAAGAAGGAAGAGAAAGAACTAGGGATAGAGACTTTGTTCAAACATATCATAGTGGATAACTTCCCCCAATTAAGGCAGGAAAACATTTCACATGTTCAGGAAGCATAGAGAACTCCATTAAGGAGAAACCCAAAGAAACCAACACCAAGACACATTATAATTAAAATACCAAAGCTAAATGATAAAGAGAAGATATTAAAAGCTGCTAGAGAAAAAAAGACTATCACCTACAAAGGAGCCCCCATAAGGATGACTTCTGACTTCTCAACAGCAACACTTGAGGCCAGAAGGGAATGGCAAGAAATATTCAAAGTAATGCAGAACAAGAACCTACAACTAAGACTACTTTATCCAGCAAGGCTATCACTTAAAATTGAAGGAGAAATAAAAAGCTTTACAGACAAAAAAAAACAACTCAAGGAATTCACTGCAACCAAACCAAGGTTGCAAGAAATGCTAAGGGACCTGTTGTAAACAGATCAAAGGAAAAAAAGAATATAGCAAAAGAGGAAAACAGTTTTAAAGAAAAAAATCACAATAAACAATTACATATCAGTAATAACCTTAAATGTTAATGGATTAAATGATCCGATCAAGAGACATAGGGTAGCTGCGTGAATAAGAAAACAGGACCCATACATATGCTGTCTACAGGAGACACACCTTAAATCAAAAGATGCACACAGACTGAAGATAAAAGGATGGAAAAAAATATTTCACGCAAATGGAAATGAAAAAAAAGCTGGGGTAGCAATACTTATAGTAGACAAAATGGACTTTAAAACCAAGACCATAGTTAGAGATAAAAAAGGTCACTACATAATGATAAAGGGAGCAATCCAACAGGAAGATATTACCATTATAAATATCTACGCACCTAATATAGGAGCATCTACATATATAAAGCAGACTTTGACGGACTTAAAGGGTGAGATCAACAGCAATACTATAATAGTAGGGGATTTCAATACCCCACTAGCATCATTAGATAGATCCTCAAGAAAAAAAAAATTAACAAAGAAACGGCAGACTTAAAGGACATATTAGATCAACTCGATTTAATAGATATCTTCAGAACCTTTCACCCTAAAACAGCAGAATATACATTCTTTTCAAGCGCTCATGGTACATTCTCTAGAATAGACCACATGTTAGGGCACAAAAGCAGTCTCAACAAATTTAAGAAGATTGAAATCATATCGAGCACTTTCTCTGATCACAATGGCATTAAACTAGAAATCGACCACAATAGAAAAATTGAAAAACATTCAAACACTTGGAAACTAAATAGCATGTTATTAAATAACAAATGAGTTAACATTGAGATCAAAGAAGAAATTAAAAATTCCTAGAAACAAATGATAATGAGCATACATCAACTCAAAATTTACGGGACACAGCAAAAGCAGTCCTGAGAAGGAAGTTTATAGCATTACAGGCATACCTCAAGAAGCTAGAAAAAGCTCAAATAAACAACTTAACCCTGCATCTAAAAGAACTAGAAAAAGAACAGCAAGTAAATCCCAGAGCTAGTAGAAGGAAGGAAATAATAAAGATCAGAGCAGAAATAAATGACATAGAGGCTAAAGAAACAATACAGAGGATCAATGAAACCAGGAGCTAGTTTTTGAAAAGGTAAACAAGATCGATGAACCTTTAACGAGACTCACCAAGAAAAAAAGAGAGAGGACTCAAATAAATAAAATTAGAAATGAGAGTGGAGAAATAACAACTGACACAACAGAAATACAAAATATTGTAAGAAAATACTATGAAGAACTGTATGCCAAAAAACTAGACAACCTAGATGAAATGGACAAATTCCTTGAATCATATAATCTTCCAAAAATCAATCTGGAAGGATCAGAAAACCTAAACAGACCAATTACAACAAATGAGATTGAAACAGCTATCAAAAAACTCCCAAAAAAGAAAAGTCCTGGGCCTGATGGCTTCACAAGTGAATTCTACCAAATACTCAAAGAAGAACTAATTCCTATCCTTCTCAAGCTATTTCAAAAAATTCAAGAGGAAGGAAGACTTCCAAACTCCTTTTATGAGGTGAGTATAATTCTGATTCCAAAACCAGGCAAAGACAACACAAAAAAAGAAAATTATAGGCCAATATCCCTGATGAACTTAGATGCAAAAATCTTCAACAAAATAATTAGCAAACTGGATCCAGCAATATATGAAAAAAATCATACATCATGATCAAGTGGGATTTATTCTTGGGAGGCAAGGCTGGTACAATATTCACAAATCAATCAATGTGATTCATCACATAAACAAAGGAAAGGAGAAAAACCACATGATAATTTCAATAGATGCAGAAAAAGCATTTGATAAAATCCAGCACCCATTCATGATCAAAACCCTCAGCAAAGTGGGGATAGAGGGAACATACCTCAACATGATAAAGGCCATCTATGACAAACCCACAGCCAACATGATACTCAATGGGCAAAAATTAAAAGCAATACCCTTAAGATCAGGAACAAGGCAGGGGTGCCCCCTTTCACCACTCTTATTCAACATTGTTCTGGAAGTCCTAGCCACAGCAATCAGACAAGAAAAAGAAATAAAAAGCATCCAAATTGGAAAAGAAGAAGTAAAACTATCATTATTTGCAGATGACATGATATTGTATATAGAAAACCCTAAAATCTCAGAATCTCAGTAAAAAAACTACTAGACCTGATAAATGAATTCGGCAAGGTGGCAGGATATAAAATCAATAGTCAGAAATCAGAGGCATTTTTATACACTAATAATGAACTGTCAGAAAGAGAAATCAAGGAATCAATCCCCTTTACCATTGGAACCAAAAAAATAAAGTATCTAGGAATAAATCTAACCAAGGAGATTAAAGACTTGTACTCGGAAAGTTATAAAACATTGATAAAAGAAATCAGGGAAGATACGAATAAGTGGAGGCATATACCGTGCTCATGGTTAGGAAGAATAAACATCATTAAAATGTCTATATTACCCAAAGCAATTTATAAATTCAATGCAATACCGATTAAAATACCAATGACTTACTTCAAAGATATAGAACACATATTCCAAAAATTTATATGGAACCAAAAGAGTACACGAATAGCCTCAGCAATCTTGAAAAGGAAGAATAAAGTGGGAGGTATCACACTTCTGGATATCAAGTTATATTATAAGGCCATTGTACTCAAAACAGCATGGTACTGGCATAAGAACAGGCACATAGATCAATGGAACAGAACAGAGAACCCAGAAATAAACCCACAGCTCTATGGACAATTGATATTTGACAAAAAAGGTAAGGAAATAAAATGGAGTAAAGACAGCCTCTTCAACAAATGGTGTTAGGAAAATTGGACAGCTACCTGCAAAAAATGAAACTAGACCACCAACTTACACCACTCACAAAAATAAACTCAAAATGGATAAAAGACTTAAATGTAAGCCGTGAAACCATAAGCATCTTAGAAGAAAACATAGGCAGTAAGCTCTTTGACATCTCTCGCAGCAATATATTTGCTGATTTGTCTCCACAGGCAAGTGAAATAAAAAACAGGATAAACAAATGGGACTTGATCAAACTAAAAAGATTTTGCACAGCTAAAGACAATAAGAACAGAATAAAAAGACAAACTACACAATGGGAGAATATATTTGACAGAAATGATATTTTCAAACAACAGCTCAGATAAGGGCCTAATATCCAAAATTTACAAAAAACTCATAAAACTCAACAACAAACAAACAAACAATCCAATAAAAAAATGGGAAGAGGACATGAATAGACACTTCTCCAAGGAAGAGATACAAATGGCCAACAGATATATGAAAAGATGCTCAGCTTCATTAGTTATTAGGGAAATGCAAATCAAAACTACAATGAGATACCACCTCACCCCTGTTAGATTAGCTATTATCAACAAGACGGGTAATAGCAAATGTTGGAGAGGCTGTGGAGAAAAAGGAACCCTCATTCACTATTGGTGGGACTGTAAAGTAGTACAACCATTATGGAGGAAAGTATGGTGGTTCCTCAAAAAACTGCAAATAGAACTACCTTATGACCCAGCAATCCCTCTACTGGGTATATACCCCAAAACCTCAGAAACATTGATACGTGAAGACACATGTAGCCCCATGTTCATTGCAGCACTGTTCACAGTGGCCAAGACATGGAAACAACCAAAAAGCCCTTCAATAGAAGACTGGATAAAGAAGATGTGGCACATATACACTATGGAATACTACTCAGCCATAAGAAATGATGACATCAGATCATTTACAGCAAAATGGTGGGATCTTGATAACATTATAAGGAGTGAAATAAGTAAATCAGAAAAAAACAAGAACTACATGATTCCATACATTGGTGGAAAATAAAAATGAGACTAAGAGACATGGACAAGAGTGTGGTGGTTACCAGGGGTGGGGGAGGGAGGACAGGGGGAGAGTTAGGTGGAGGGGGAGGGGCACAGAGAACTAGATAGAGGGTGGCGAAGGACAATCTGACTTTGGGCGAGGGGTATGCAACATAATTTAATGACAAAATAACCTAGACATGTTTTCTTTGAATATATGTACCCTGATTTATTAATGTCATCCCATTACCATTAATAAAAATTTATTTAAAAAAAAAAAAAAAGAACTTGTAAAACTTAATACCAGGAAGACAAACAATCCAATCCAAAAATGGGCAAAAGAAATGAATAGACACTTCTCCAAAGAGGACACACAGATGGCCAATAGGCATATGAAAAAATGTTCAACTTCACTAATGATTAGAGAAATGTAAATTAAAACCACAATGAGATATCACCTCACATCAGTCAGAATGGCGCTCATCAATAAAACAACACAGAATAAGTGCTGGCGAGGATGTGGAGAAAAGGGAACCCTCCTGCACTGCTGGTGGGAATGCAGACTGTGCAGCCACTGTGGAAAACGGTATGGAGATTCCTCAAGAAAATAAAAATCAAACTGCCTTTTGACCCAGCTATACCACTGTTAGGAATATACCCAAAGAACACCATAGCACTGTTTGAAAAGAAGAAATGCACCCCCATGTTTATGGCAGCATTGTTCACAATAGCAAAGATCTAGAAACAGCCCAAGTGTCTATCAGAGGATGAGTAGATTAAAAAGCTTTGTTATATATATACTATGGAATACTACTCATCCATAAGAAATGATGACATAGGATCTTTTACAACAACATGGATGGGCCTTGATAACATTATACTGAGCGAAAGAAGTAAATCAGAAAAAACTAAGAACTATAGGATTCCATACATAGGTGGGACATAAAGATGAGACTCAGAGACATGGACAACAGTGTTGGGGTTACAGAGTGGGGGGAGGAGATGGAGGGGGTTGGGGGAGGAGAGGGACACAAAGATCATGGCTTTTCAGCATTTGCCATATTCCCCCTTTAATGTATAGACAGACAGCAAATATTTACTTATGGTGTTTCCAGTATAAAGACTGCTGTCTTAGGGACAAATGCTGATGAACTATTTCAGCAGTTCCTCCTTCTTCAAAGACTTATATGTCAACATAGAGCTCCATGTTTCAAAGGACATACTCAAGCTCACTCCATGCTCCCTGGAGCTTTAGCACAAGGGAATGCCTCTTTTTTTTTTCTTTTCTTTTCTTTTCTTTTCTTTTTTTTATTGTTGTATTTTTTTCTTTTATTTATTTATTTTTTGTATTTTTCTGAAGATGGAAATGGGGAGGCAGTCAGACAGACTCCCGCATGCGCCTGACCGAGATCCACCTGGCATGCCTACCAGGGGGGAATGCTCTGCCCATCTGGGGTGTTGCTCTGTTGCAACCAGAGCCATTCTAGTGACTGAGGCAGAGGCCATGGGGCCATCCTTAGTGCCCGGGGTGGCTTTGTTCCGGTGGTGCCTTGGCTGCGGGAGGGGAAGAGAGAGACAGAGAGGAAGGAGAGGGGGAGGGGTGGAGAAATAGATGGGCGCTTCTTCTGTGTGCTTGGACTGGGAATCGAACCCGGAAATCCTTCACACCAGGCCAAGGCTCTACCACTGAGCCAACCGGCCAGGGCCTAGGAATGCCCTTTTTGATCAAGCTACCCAAAAGAAAATTATATAGAGCAACCATGACAGACTGAGCAAATCAGTCTCATACTATTCATCACCAGAACGCTGCAGCCCGGTGTAAACAGTTTCAACTTTCTCGGAAAGTAGCACGGCAGATTGGGAAATCCTGTCTGTGCTATACTGCCCCTTCATTTAGAGTTAACCCTCAAGGACCCCTACCAGGACAACTTTGGCAGATGGATGTTACTCATATACCTTCATTTGGCAAACAGTCATATGTCCACACTACAGTGGATACATATTCCGGATCTATAGTAACCTCTTGTCAGAATAAGAGAGGCTGTTAAGCATGTTATAGCTCATTGTCTGTAATGCATTGTGCTATTATTGGATTTCCTAAACTGGCTAAACTGAAAATGCTCCTGCATATGGAGCAAAAGCATTCACTGTATTTTGTCATGCTTACAATCTTTAAAGTTAAGGTATTATTAAAGTGTACTCAGCAAACATTTTAAGGTCAATTAAAAAGAATTTTTTTTTAAAGGGGGTAGTCATATCCTGGAACTCCTACGGGTCTACCATATCATACTTTTTACTTAAAAAAAATTTACATTTCTTTTGAATGCTGATGAACAGGAGACACCAAATCTTTTTTGCTTGCAAACTACTACCTTCTTTATTAGATCCAGCTAATAACACTGTTTGGTCTTTTTCCAAATAGCTCCAGATATATGGAAAAGATTTATATAGGCAGATGGGGATCCTCAAACCCCTCAGCAAGATCTTCTGAGCATGGCTTTTAAGATACCTAGAGGCAGAAAAAGCCCAATAGAGATCAGGGGAACTACCAGCTTTTAGGATACACCCTTAAATGCTCCAACGCCCCAAAGGGGTCTCGTGGGATGCCATCTGGATCCTGCTTCAATAGTGGAAAGGAAGGTCATTGAGCTAAAGCCTGCCAGGCTTACATGCCTCTGCTGTGAGGAAACAGGGACACTGGAAGGTAGGCTTCCCCCTCGCTCCTCTAAGGGAGCCCTGCTCCAGCCACCTATGACCTAACCTTGCCCAGAAAGCTGGGGTTTGCCACTGAAGGCTGAAGGTGCCCAGGGTCGTCGGCCCCATCTACAACACTATGGATGAGCCTAGGGTATTTCTTTCAAGAAGCAGGTAAACTGATCTCATTTGCACAAGGGCCACTTAACTATGTTTTGCCTGAATAGTCAGGTTTTTTATTCTTCCCTCAAAGATCTCTGTGTTGATAGTCCTATTTTCTGCTGCTTTGCTTAATATATAGTGTTTCCTACCTCAATGCCCCACTCATATTTAAGGCTGGGACCTACTCCTAATTTAGAGCTCTTTCCCCCTTTTGCCAACTTCTATTATGAATCTACCTTTGCCACCCAGCTTAGTGTATCCCAAGGTTCTCTTTACCATGCCACAGTCGCAGAGCTCCAGGGAAAAGCAACCTGGTCTCATCTCTCCAGGCAGAGGAGAACAGAAGCTCCATATCCACGCATGCTGCAAATGGCTTTTCCAGTCTACCTGAATCATTACCAGCTAGAAGCAGCGGTCATTGGGACTTGGATATGAGCTGCAAAGTCTAGAATGGTGACAACTCCAGTGCCATGCGGACTTTTCCTGGATGTGGACTTTTCCTGTACTCCTGCTCCCTGTGACAGCTCCTAACAGACTGAACTGTGGTTGGGTTGCATTTTTCAGGGATTTGGCATGGTGATGGGGCCAACTTGGACTTGGTGAACATGTTAAGGACACTACTCTTTTATGGATTCTTGCTGTATTGGCCAAGAGTTTGCTTAAAGGCTTTTAATCACTGTAAAAAAATAGAAGACTGGATAAAGAAGATGGGGCACATATACACCATGGTATACTATTCAGCTAGAAGAAATGATGACATCGGATCACTTTCAGCAGAATGGTGGAATCTTGATAACATTATGCGGAGTGAAATAAGTGAATCAGAAAAAAACAAGAACTGCAGGATTCCATACATTGGTGGGACATAAAAACGAGACTAAGAGACATAGACAGGAGTGTGGTGGTTATGGGGGGTGGGGGGAGGGAAGGAGGGAGAGGGGGAGGGGGAGGGGTACAAAGAAAACTGGATAGAGGGTGACGGAGGACGATCTCTCTTTGGGTGATGGGTATGCAACAGAACTAAATGACAAGATAACCTGGAAATGTTTTCTTTGAATATATGTACCTTGATTTATTGATGTCACCCCATTAAAATAAAAATATATTTATAAAAAAAATCTAGGAATAAATTTAACCAAGGTTATAAAAGACCTGTCCTAGGAAAATTATAAGACACTGAAGAAAGAAATTGAAGAAGATACAAATAAATGGAAGCATATTTCACGAGACAGAAAGAATTAACATTGTTAAAATGTTCATTTTACCCAAAGCAACCTATAGATTCAATGCAATTCCTATCAAAATACCAATGGCATATTTCACAGAACTAGAACAAATAATCCAAAAATTATATGGAACCACAAAATGCCCCAAATAGCCACAGAAATCTTGAGAAGGACAAATTTGGAGGTGTCACACTATTTGATAACAAACTGTAGTAAAGGCTGCAATAATCAAAACAGCATGATATAGACATAAAAGCAGACACATAGATCAATGGAACAGAATAAAGAACCCAGAAATAAACCCATGCCTATATGATCAATTAATATTTGACAAAAGAGGCAAGAACATATGATGGGGTAAAGACAGTATTTAATAAATGGTGTTGGGAAAATTGGACAGACACAAGCAAAAAAATGAAACTAGACCACCTTCTTATTCCATATACAAGAATAAACTTAAAGTGAATTAAAGACTTAAATGTAAGACTCAAAACTATAAAACTCTTAGAAGAAAGCAGAGGCAGTAAAATCTTGAACATTTCTTGTAGCAATATTTTTTCCTGATATATATCCTCAGGCAAGGAAAACAAAAAATAAACAAATAGGATTAAATCAAACTAAAAGTTTTTGCATAACAAAGGAAGCCATTAACAAAATGAGAAGACAACCCACTGAATCATAAAACATATTTGCCAATGATACATCTGATAAGGGGTTAATATTCAAAATTTATAAAGAATTCATCAACTGAATATCAAAAAAAAGAAGCCGAATAATGGGCAAAGGACCTGAATAGACACTTCTCTAAAGAGGCACACAGATGACCATTAGACATATGAAAAGATGCTCAATGTCACTAATCATCAGAGTAATGCTGATTAAAACCACAATGAAATATCACCTTACTCCTGTCAGAATGGTTATTTTCAATAAATCAACAAACAACAAGTGTTGGTGAGGATGTGGAAAAAAGGAACTTTCGTGCGCTGTTGGAGGGAATGCAGATTAGTGAAGCCTCTATGGATAACAGTATGGAGTTTCCTCTAAAATCTTAAAATGGAGCTAGCTGCCTTATGACCCAGTGATTCCACTTTCAAAGAAACCCAAAACACCAATTCCAAAGAACATATCCACTCCATGTTCATTGAAACATTAGTTACAGTAGCCAAGCTATGGATGCAACTCAAGTGACCATCAATAGACAAGTGAATAAAAAAGCTGTGGTTCATATATACAATGGAATATTACTTGACCATTAAGAAGAATGAAATCTTACCATTTGCGATAACATAGATGAACCTAGAGAGTATTTATGCTAAGTGAAATAAAGCAGTAAGAAAAAAACAAATGCCATATGATTTCACTTGTACGTGGAATCTAAAGAACAATATAAACAAACAATCAAAAACAAACAAACATGGATACAGAAAACAGACTGATGGTTTTCAGCAAAGTCGGGAGTTGGCTGACTGGCTGAAAAGGAGAAGTGATCAAAAAGTACAGATTGGTAGTTATAAACTAGTCATGGGAATGTAAAGCACAGCATAGGGGATTTAGGCTATAATATTGTGATAATTTCTTTTTTTAATTAATTTATTTTTTTACAGGGACAGAGAGAGAGTCAGAGAGAGGGATAGACAGGGACAGACAGACAGAAATGGAGAGAGATGACAAGCATCAATCATCAGTTTTTCATTGCGACACCTTAGTTGTTCATTGATTGCTTTCTCATATGTGCCTTGACTGCGGGCCTTCAGCAGACTGAGTAACCCGGTGTTTCCCAACGTGGAGCCCATGCCCCACAGGGGGGCAATTCGATAGTTAAGGGGGGCAATTTGAAAATGGACTTGACACGACTTTAACTCTTTCGCCCCGGGCCATTTAAATGCAATGCTAGATATCGGTGCCAAATTTAACAAAAAATGCAATTCTTAAATAATTGCGGTAAATAATTATTAAGTATAATTTCGTTTGACGAGACCAAAATATCAACTGGGGGGTGATTGGCGTCGTCAAGTAAACTTCATCCTGGGTTCACCGCGGAGCGTGCTGTCTGCCGCGGGGAACCCCGGACATTTTAAAAACTCACTAAACAACGCAGTTATTCTCACCTAATTGGCCCATCGCAACTTCTGTAGTGTTTCACATCATTCAGTTGGTGTTAATTTGAAATAAGTGTCAGTCAAAACTGTTGTAAAAGCTCGTTGATTTAATAAATATACATATATATATTGTATAAATATAATTGGTAAGTATTTGATTTTATTTTTATCAATATTAAACTCTTTATTAAGTACTTCTTGCATTGGGGCTAGAAAGCACTAATATTTTATAAATATTATTGGGGCTATAATAGTGCATGCACGACAATTTTAATTTTAGAAGCATAACTTTCCAGAAAATTTTGTCAAGTGGAAAAAATATAGATACCTTTTGATTTGTGGTGGTAGTGTAGTAAATGTGTTATATACATTTAAATAAATATGAATTTTTAGTATACGTTTACTCTATGTCACATTGAATACATTTTAACACATATTTTAATATTAGTTTTTAATTGATCTTATTTTTATTTCTTATAGCCCATAGTAAAATGAGTGGTGCAAGCAAGAAAAAAACTTGTCAATATTCGGAGGAATATTTAAAATTTGGATTCATACCCACTGTTCATGATGAGCGGATTCCTTTTTGTCTTTTATGCCAGCAATGCTTGACCAACAAATCAATGAAACGAGGTCGTCTTGAGGCGCATTTGAAGGTGAAACATAGTGCTCATATTAATTCAGATTTGAGTTACTTTAAAACTTTAAAGAAAAATTTTGAAAAAAGAACATTAAAGTCTCTATTTACTGCTCATACTTCAACTAATAATCGTGTTCTTGAGGCTAGTTATCAAATTTCTTTATTCATCACTAAAACTGGAGAAAATCACACTATAGGAGAGAATTTAATAAAACTGTCAATATCAGCATTTCTTAAAACAGTTCTTGAAAAAGATGACAAAGATGTAAAAGCTATGCCACTCAGTGACAATACTGTTAGCAGAAGAATAGACAAAATGAGTGAGGATATTGAAAAACAACTTATTGAAAAGCTTAAAACAAGAAAATTCTCCTTGCAAATGGATGAATCAACTTTGAGAGACAGTGAGGCAGTATTGACAACTCACGTAAGATATATTGATAAAGGACATTTTGCTGAAGAAATGTTGTTCTGTAAAAGATTAGAAAGCACCACTACCTCCAAAGATATATATAATAAGCTAAAAAATACTTAGATGTCAATGATATACCAATGAAAAATATAACATCTTGTGCTGCAGATGGTGCTCCCAATATGATGGGCAAGAAAAATGGCTGCTTAAAATTGATGAAAGATGCGAATCCAGAAATGATTCTTGTGCATTGTGTTATTCATAGGGAAAACTTGGTAGCTAAAAACATCTCACCTGTTCTGAATGAAGTATTACATACAGTAATAAAGTGTGTTAATGCTATTAAAGCTAGTGCCAAATGTGAGCGTCATTTCAAGCTATTTTGTGAAGAACAAAATGAAGACCATGTGAGACTTTTACTTCATACTGACGTAAGATGGCTATCTAAAGGAAACGGTTTGAAAAGATTTATGGAACTGTTTGATACTCTTAGTGATTTTTTAAGCGACAAACCTGAAATGAAGTATCTGTTAACAATAGATGGTAAAGCATTTGTGAGTTATTTAGCCGATATCTTTGAAAAACTAAATATATGAAATAAGCAACTTCAAGGAACAAATAAAACTCTTGTCGATGCAAAAGCAAAGATATTTGGTTTCATTACCAATATTGAGTTATGTCAGAAACATATTAACAACAAAAACTTTAAACAGTTTCATTGGCTCCAAAAATGTGAAGTAACTGATACCGCTTTACTTGTTATTGTCAATCATTTGAATATTCTATCGGCTGATTTAAAAGAAGATTTTCTGATTTAAAACAAATTGATTTCCCAACATGGATGATGCAGCCAATGTTAGTGGATTTGTCTGATATATCAAATATGCAGTATCAAGAAGAACTTGCAGAATTGCAAAATGATGAGTCAGTTAAAGCTTTATTTAATATCAAAGGAGCGATGGCATGGCTTTGTGAGGAAACAGAAATCAAATACCCAAATTCAACCAAATGTGCAAGAAAACTATTGCTACCGTTTCCATCTTCATTTTTAGCTGAATATGGATTTAGTGCTGTAAATGATTTACTGGTAAAAAAAAAAGAAATCGGCTAGATATAACACAACGTGGAGACTTGAGACTAAAGCTAACCAAATTGGAACCTAATATAAAATCTCTGTGCAGCAAGCATCAAGCACAAAGATCACACTAAATTAAAATAATAAATTAATATAGAAAAATCTGTATTAAAATTATTTGGAATTTAAATTTCTGTTTTTCATTATATGTTTTGAAATTTTACTTACTGTGTTTTGTTAACAATTTCATAGTGATTTCTTCCTAGAACCTATCATTTATGTTTATTAAGTGAACAAATCAATTTTTTAATGTTAAAAATTATGTATGTTACATGGGGAACATAAAAATTTTAGAAAGGTTAAGGTGGGGCATGGCACAAAAAAGGTTGGGAAACACTAACCCCTTGCTCAAGCCAGCGACCTTGGGTCCAAGCTGGTGAGGTTTTGCTCAAACCAGATGAGCCCACGCTCAAGCTGGCAACCTCGGGGTCTCGAACCTGGGTCCTTTGCATCCCAGTCCGCTGCTCTATCCACCGCGCCACCACCTGGTCAGGCTATTGTGATAATTTCATATAATGCCAGGGGAGAACTGGAAATATCAGGGGGAACATTTTGTTAATTAAATGACTGCCTAACCACTATGCTGTACAATGAAACTAATACAAAGTAATATTGAGTGTAAAATATAATTGGAAACAAATTTTAATAAAAAACAAAAGAATTAAAACTCATCCCCTATATCTTAGAAAAAGAGGCAAATAGAAATGTTTGCCTGTACAACTAAAGTAATACCCTTTCTCCGTGGTTTCTCCCTCTCAGTTTCAGATACCCTCAGTTAACTGAGGTCTGAAAATATTTAATGGAAAATTCCAGAAATAAACAATTCATAAGTTTTAAATTGTGTGCCATTCTGAACAGCATGATGACATCTCACGATGTTCCTCTTGGGGGATGTGAATCATCCCTCTGTGCAGCGTCTCCATGCTGTAGTTGCTCCCCGCCCATTAGTCACAGCAGCCATCGTGGTTATCAGTTTGACTGCCAAGGTATTTCGGTGCACTTTATTTTCAAGTAACCCTTATTTTACTCAGTGGTCCCAAAGTACAAGAATAGTGATGCTGGAAATACTAAGATGCTGAAGAGAAGTTGCAAAATCCTTTCTTTAAATGAAAAGGTGGAAAATTTTAACTTATACAAAAAGAAAAAAAAATTATATGCTGAGGTTGCTGAGATCTACAGTAAGAACAGATGTTCTATTTGTAAAATTGCCTTATTTATTTATTTATTTATTTATTTATTTTCCAATTTTCCCAGCACTATTTATTGAAGAGGATTTCTTTTCTCCATTGTGTGTTTTCGGCTTCTTTGTTGAAGATGATTTGTATATATATGTGTGTGTGGTTTTATTTCTGGGCCCTGGATTCGGTTCCATTGGTCTGTATGTCTTTTTCTGCCAATACTATGCTGTTTTGATTATTATGGCTCTATAGTATAATTTTAAGTCAAGTAATGTGATACCTCTGGATTCATTCTTTTTCTTCAGGATTGCTTTGGCTATTTGGTATTTTTTATGGTTCCATATAAACCTGGTAATTTTTTGTTCTATTTCTTTAAAAAATAAGATTTTGATAGGGATTGCATTAAATTTACATATAGTTTTGGGCAGGGCGGATTAAGGTCAGTAGAGGCCCCAGGCATGGAAGAAAATATTTGGCTCCTTAATAAAAAAAAGAGAGACAGGGAAAATAAAAATACATATTAACCATATTTTTAAATAAATAAAAATATGATGTACTATTAATGTTAAAATTACACATATGAAACCAAACTTGGTGTTATTAAAAGAAAAGTGTAAAGTTGGAGTTTTATGGGGCCCTTCAGAAGTCAGGGCCCAGGGCATGTGGCCAGAGTGCCCACCATTAAATCCACCTCTGGCTTTGGGTAATTAGACCATTTTAACTATGTTGATTTTTCCAATTCATGAACATGGAATATTTTTCTATTTTACTGTATCATTTTCAATTTCTTTCAATAGTGATTTGTAATTTTCAGTATATAGGTCCTGCATATTCTTTGTTAAGTTTATTCCTAGGTACTTGGGTTTTTGTTCCTGTTGCTGCAATTGTAAAAATAATTGTTTATTTGAGTTCATTTTCCAAAGTTTCATTGTTGACTTTTGTATATTGATTTTGTGTCCTTTGATTTTACTGTATTGGTTTTCTGTTTCTAGTATTTTTTCAGTGGAGTCTTTGGAGTTTTCTATATATAGGATTATGTCATTTGTACAAAGTGATATCTTTATTTCTTCTTTCCCAATATGGATGCCTTTTATTGCCTCTCTTCTCTGATCCTTCTGGCTAAGACTTCAAGAACTTTGTTGAATAAAAGTGGGAGAATGGGCAGACTTGTCTTGTTCCTGATTTTAGAGAAAAAGCTTACATTTTTGCACCATTTATTATGATATTAACTGATGGGTTGTCTTATATGGCCTTTATTATGTTGAGCTACTTTCCTTCTATTCAGATTTTATTGAGTGTTTTAAACATAAAAGGATGTTGCATCTTTTTTTTTATTGGAAGGATCCTTACGTTTATTTATTTTATTTAATTAATTGTGTTTACATAGATTCTAGGGTCACCCCGAATGTATTCCCTCTCCCCCATATTCCCCTCAACATCTCCCTGGCCTCCCTCCCTACAGTGCCTCTGCCCCTTCCCTTCAGGTTTATCCCATCCTATCATCCCCTTTCCCTCTGTCCTCTTTTCCTCTGGTCCCTTTGATCCCTCCTCTGTCTCAATTCCATTCCTCAGTTCTCATTATTCCTTGGATTCCTCAAATGAGTGAGGTCATATGATATTTTTCTTTCTCTGCCTTGCTTATTTCACTCAACATAATAGTTTCCAGGTCCCTTCATATTGTTGCAAAAGGTAATATTTCCTTCTTTTTGATAGCCCCATAGTGTTCCATTGTATATATGTACCACAGCTTTTTAATCCACTCGTCCACTGACAGACACTTGGGCTGTTTCCAGATCTTCACTATTGTGAACAATGCTGCCATAAACATGGAGGTGCATTTCTTTTTTTCAGTCGGTGATATGGTGTTCTTAGGATATATTCCTATAAGTGAGATGGCTGAGTCAAAGGGCAGTTCCATTTCTAATTTTTTGAGGAATCTCCATACTGTTTTCCACAGTGGCTGCACCAGTCTGCATTCCCACCAGCAGTGCAGGAAGGTTCCCCTTTCTCCACATCCTGGCCAGTACCTATTGTGTGTTGTTTTGTTAATGAGCGCCATTCTGACTGGTGTGAGGTGGTATCTCATTATGGTTTTAATTGGCATTTCTCTAATGATTAGTGATGTTGAACATTTTTTCAACTCTCTATTGGCCATCTGTATGTCCTCTTTGGAGAAGTGTCTATTCATTTCGTTTGCCATTTTTTGATTGGATTGTTTGTCTTTCTGGTATTGAGCTTTACAAGTTCCTTATAAATTTTGGTTATTAACCCCTTATCAGATGTATTGTCAAATATAATCTCCCATTGTGTGGTTTCCTTTTTATTCTGTTCATATTGTCTTTAGCTGTGCAAAAGCTTTTTAGTTTGATAAAGTCCCATTTGTTTTTTTCATTTGCCTTTTATTTCATTTGCCTGTGGAGGTAAATCAGCAGATATATTGCTGCGATAGATGTTGGTGAGCTTACTTCCTGTTTTCTTCTAGGATGCTTATGGTTTCACGATTTACATTTAAGTCCTTTATCCATTTTGAGTTTATTTTTGTGCATGGTGTAAGTTGGTGGTCTAGTTTCATTTTTTTGCAGGTAGCTGTCCAGTTTTCCCAACACCATTTGTTAAAGAGATTGTCTTTACTCCACTGTATGCTCTTACCTCCTTTGTCAAATATCAACTGTCCATAAAGATGTGGGTTTATTTCTGGGTTCTCTGTTCTGTTCCATTGATCTATATGCCTATTCTTATGCCAGTACCAAGCTGTTTTGAGTACAATGGCCTTGTATTATAACTTGATATCAGGAAGTGTGATACCTCCCACTTTATTCTTCTTTTTCAAGATTGCTGAGGCTATTTGTGTTCTTTTTTGGTTCCATATAAATTTTTGGAATATGTGTTCTATATCTTTGAAGTATGTCATTGGTATTTTAATTGGTATTGTATTGAATTTATATATTGCTTTGGGTAATATAGACATTTTAATGATGTTTATTCTGCCTAACCATGAGCACAGTATATGCTTCCACTTGTTTGTGTCTTTCTTGATTTCTTTTATCAATGTTTTGTAATTTTCTGAGTACAAGTCTTTAACCTCCTTGGTTAAATTTACTCCTAGGTACTTTATTTTTTTTGTTGCAATAGTGAAGGAGATTGTTTTCTTAATTTCTCTTTCTGACAGTTCATTGTTCATGTATAAAAATGCCTCTGATTTCTATGTAGTAATTTTATATCCTGCCACCTGCTGAATTTGTTTACTAGGTCCAGTAATATTTTGACTGAGACTTTAGGGTTTTCTATATACAGTATCATATCATCTGCAAATGATTATAGTTTTACTTCTTTTCCAATTTGGGTGCCTTTTATTTTTTCTTCTTGTCTGATTGCTGTAGCTAGGACTTCCAGGACTATGTTGAATAAGAGTGGTGAAAGGGGGCACCCCTGCCTTGTTCCTGATTTTAGGGAAATTGCTTTTAATTTTTGTCCTTTAATTACGATGTTGGCTGTGGGTTTGTCATAGATGGCCTTTATCATGTTGACGTACGTTCCCTGTATTCCCACTTTGCTAAGAGTTTTGA
The DNA here is from genome assembly GCF_036850995.1 of Saccopteryx leptura. NCBI lineage: Eukaryota > Metazoa > Chordata > Mammalia > Chiroptera > Emballonuridae > Saccopteryx > Saccopteryx leptura. The sequence continues at coordinate 148,061,350 of NC_089504.1, forward strand.
TCATAAATGGGTGCTGGATTTTATCAAATGCTTTTTCTGCATCTATTGAAATTATCATCTAGTTTTTCTCCTTCCTTTTGTTTATGTGGTGAATCACATTAATTGATTTACGAATATTGTACCAGCCTTGCCTCCCCAGAATAAATCCCACTTGATCATGATGTATGATTTTTTTTCATGTATTGCTGGATCTGGTTTCCTAATATTTTGTTAAGGATTTTAGCATCTAAATTCATCAGGGATATTGGCCTATCATTTTTTTCTTAGCATTGTCTTTGCCTGGCTTTGGAATCAGAATTATGCTCACCTCATAAAAGGAACTTGGAAGTGTTCCTTCCTCTTGAATTCTTTGAAATAGCTTGAGAAGGATAGGAGTTAGTTCTTTGAATATTTGGTAGAATTCACTAGTGAAGCCATAGGGTCCAGGACTTTTCTTTGTTGGGAGCTTTTTGATAACTGTTTCGATCTCTTTTGTTGTAATTGGTCTGTTTAGGTTTCCTGATTCTTCCAGATTGATTTTTGGAAGATTGTATGTTTCAAGGAATTTGTCCATTTCACCTAGGTTGTTTATTTTTTTGGCATACAGTTCTTCAAAGTATTTTCTTACAATATTTTGTATTTCTGTTGTGTCATTTGTTATTTCTCCACTCTCATTTCTAATTTTATTTATTTGAGTCCTCTCTCTTCTTTTCTTGGTGAGTCTCGTTAAAGGTTCATCGAGCTTGTTTACCTTTTCAAAGAACCAGCTCCTGGTTTCATTGATCCTCTGTATTGTTTCTTTAGCCTCTATGTCATTTATTTCTGCTCTAATCTTTATTATTTCCTTCCTTCTACTACTTCTGGGCCTTATTTGCTGTTCTTTTCTAGTTCTTTTAGATGAAGGGTTAGGTTGTTTATTTGAGCTTTTTCAAGCTTCTTAAGGAACGCCTGTAGTACTATGAACTTCCCTCTCAGGACTGCTTTTGCTGTGTCCCATAAATTTTGAGTTGTTGTATGTTCATTATCATTCATTTCTAGAAATTTTTTAATTTCTTCTTTGATTTCATTGTTAACTCATTTTTATTTAATAACATGCTATTTAGTTTCCATGTGTTTGAGTATTTTTCAGTTTTTCTGTTGTGGTTGATTTCTAGTTTCATGCCATTGTGATCAGAGAAATGCTTGATATTATTTCAATCTTCTTAAATTTGTTGAGACTGCTTTTGTGTCCTAACATGTGGTCTATCCTAGAGAATGTAACATGAGCACTTGATAAGAATGTATATTCTGTTGTCTTAGGGTGAAAGGTTCTAAAGATATCTATTAAATCGAGTTGATCCAGTGTGTCCTTTAAGTCTGCTCTTTCTTTGTTAATTTTCTTTCTTGAGGATCTATCTAGTGATGTTAGTGGGGTATTAAAATCTCCTACTATTATAGTATTGCTGTTGATCTCGCCCTTTATATCCATCAAAGTCTGCTTTATATATTTAGGTGCTCCTATTTTAGGTGCGTAGATTTTATGATGGTTATATCTTCCTGTTGGATTGCTCCCTTTATCATTATGTAGTGACCTTCTTTATCTCTTACTGTAGGCTTGATTTTTTTGGTTTTTTTTTTTTGTATTTTTCTGAAGTTGGAAACAGGGAGGCAGTCAGACAGACTCCCGCATGTGCCCGACTGGGATCCACCCAGCACGCCCACCAGGGGGCAATGCTCTACCCATCTGGGGCATCACTCTGTTGCAACCAGAGCCATTCTAGCACCTGAGGCAGAGGCCACAGAGCCATCCTCAGTGCCCGGGCCAACTTTGCTTCAGTGGAGCCTTGGCTGTAGGAGGGGAAGAGAGAGACAGAGAGGAAGGAGAGGGGGAAGAGTGGAGAAGCAGATGGGCGCTTCTCCTGTGTGCCCTGGCCGGGAATTGAACCTAGGACTCCTGCATGCTAGGCCGATGCTCTACCACTGAGCCAACCGGCCAGGGCCTACAGCCTTGGTTTTAAAGTCCATTTTGTCTGATATAAGTATTGCTATCCCAGCTTTTTTTTTCATTTCCATTTGCATGAAATATTTTTTTTAACCCTTTTACCTTCAGTCTATGTGCATCTTTTGTTTTGAGGTGTGTCTCTTGTAGACAGCATATGTACAGATCCTGTTTTCTTATCCAAGCAACTACCCTATTTCTTTTATTGGATCATTTAATCCATTTACATTTAAGGTTATTATTGATATGTAATTGTTTATTGCCATTTTATTCTTTAAAGCTGTATTTCTCTTTTGCTATATTCTTTTCCCACTTTGATCTGTTGACAACAGGCCCCTTAACATTTCCTGCAGCATTGGTTTGGTTGTAATGAATTCCTTGAAGTTTTTTTTTTTTGTCTGGGAAGCTTTTTATTTCTCCTTCAATTTCAAATAATAGCCTTGCTGGATAAAATAGTCTTGATTGTAGGCTCTTGTTCTGCATTATTTTGAATATGCGGCCATTCCCTTCTGGCCTCAAGTGTTGCTGTTGAGAAGTCGAATGTCATCCTTATGGGAGCTCCTTTGTAGGTGATAGCCTTTTTTTTTCTAGCAGCTTTTAATATTTTCCCTTTATCTCTTAGCTTTGGTATTTTAATTATGACACGTCTTGGTGTAGATTTTTTTGGGTTTCTCTTTAATGGAATTTTCTATGCTTCTTGAACTTGTGTGACTTTTTCCTACATTAATTTAGGGAAGTTTTCAGCTATGATTATATTGAAAAAGGTCTCTAACCCTTGTTCTTTCTCTTCTTCATCAGGAACCCCTATGATATGGATGTTATTTCTCTTCATGTTGTCACAGAACTCTCTTAGAGTTTCCTCAGACTTTTTGAGTCTTTTTTCTTTTTTTCTTCTCTGCTTCCATGCCTTCATTCATCTTGTTCTTCAACTCACTGATTCGATCCTCAGCTTCATCCATCCTGCTTTTAATTCCTTCCATTGTGGTCTTCATTTCTGATATTGTATTTGTCACCTCTGATTGATTCTTTTTTAATATTTCAATGTCCTTTTTTATACTTGCTATCTCTTTATATAGGTGTTCATAATGACCATCCATTGTTGTTCTAAGATCCCTAAGCATCCTAACAATAATTATTTTAAACTCTGCATTCAGTAGTTTGGTTATTTCCATATCACTCAGTTCCTTTTCTGGAGGTTTCTCTTGTGGTTTAATTTGGATTGCATTTCTCTGTCTTCTCATTATGTTGTGTGTTTGGCTGTATTGTTTGTAGGGCTGGTTAAATCTAGGCTTGGAGTTTCAATTTTCAGTTGTGTTATTTCTTGAATTTTCAGTTGTGTTATTTTCAGTTGTGTTATTTCTAGGTCTTCTTTGGTTGGCATTAGCTGTTGTTTGTAATCAAATTGCCTAATTTATATATTAAACTTTATCATAGGTATGTTTGTATAGGAAAAACATTGTCTGTATAGGGTTCAGTACTCTCCATGGTTTCAGGCATCCACTAGGGCTTTTGGAGGGAGATGAGATGACTTGTGTAGAGAAGAGCAGCTATTCTCACAAGAGGTGGAGGTGGAGCCTTGAGCATAGAGCACAGAGCCAAGGAAGAGCTTGTGTAGGGAGTTGAGATGGGATATTCTGTGAGGCTGGAAATTATGAGGTGCATAGGAGTGGCTGGGATGCTAGTGAAACTGAGGCTGAAATATTGTGGCAGACGTTCATCCTCTTTAAGGAGCTTTAATTTTATTCTGTTTATGATTAGGGAGGTTCTGACTGTATAAGGGGCCTGAACAGGTTTGCATTATTGAGAAAAGGGTCTGGCAACCTTGAAGTGGATGGATTGCTGGCAGGCGATGTGTAGAGACAGAAGACAGAGAGCAGTGCACAGTTTTGACCATAGCAAGTGCTTTTGGCATGTTCTATAGCTCAAGGGTACCCTAAAAAGGGAACTAGGACTTCAGAAAAGCTGTATCCCTGTAGCCTGAAAATATATGTAAACCTGAAGCAGGTGTATGCTTGTGTCTGAATTTGGGCTTTGTTTTTTAAGCTATGTAACACAAAGCTTCACAGAACTAGCAAGACCTATTAGCACAAGAAAATGTGATTCATTTGTTTATTTAAATATTTTAAAATTTATTTTTCAATTGCAGTTGACATACAATATTCTACTAGTTTCAGGTGTACAACGTAGCGATGAGACATTCATATACCTTACAAAATTATTCCCCCAGTATGTCTAGTACCCATCTGTGGGAAATGTAATGATTTAAATCTGGGACAAGTTATATAGGTTTATGCATGTGTTATTATTTGTATATTCATACCAAACTTTTTCATGTTGTCATTAACCCATTTGAATAGTCTATCAACACAGGAACTAACAATGAGGTGAAATGTTGTTAAATGCAACTCAAAAGTAAATGTAAACATAAGACTAAGTAAGACTTAATGTTGGTGTTTTTAAGAGACACTTTCAAATGTGCCAAATGAAAGTTAAAAGGCTTTAATTTTTAGTAAAAACTTGGTTTAGATATAAAATGTGCTTTGTAGATGCAGTTTCATGAAACGATATGATGTCCCAATGAGAAAGACATGCTCTGATTTGAGGTTTCCCTCTCCTCGCTAGTAAAACAACTCCTGTGGAAGCCAGGGGTTCTTTCCATTATTTCGCACCATGATAGGAATATTTCTGTGGCTCAGCCACAGTGCTCCGGCAGTCACACTATGTTAAGGGTTAGAGGCAGACCATGGGAAAATAAATGTTTAAAGAGAACAGCCTTGCAAAAATGAAGAGAGGAAGGCAAGCCAGATCCTTTGACTGACTTTGATTGCAAGATTAAGTGACAACAGGTGCTGGGACTTAGGTCAAAATTATAAATAGAATGCAAATTCTAATGAGAGTAGCAGAGTGATTCTGGAGCTGAAAACTAAGTCAAGGTTATGGAGGCATATGGGATCTCAGGTGGCATCTTTTCTCGTGGCCTTTCTTGAGTCCTCAGTTCCACTTTCCTCTCCTACTTTATACTGCATTTCAGGAGATAATTACTCTCCTTGGCACCATAGTTTTGTATTATGCTTAGCCTGGCTAGTCCATTGAATCTACCCATATATTTATTTATCCATTCTCTTGTCCGAGATTGAACTTAAATTGCAGCAACCTGATAAGCTCCTTGAGGACAGGACAGGTGTGTTACTCATACTGGCTTCCTGATAGTCTAAGTTTTATATGCAGTAGATGTTCTGTACAGAATGGCTGAGAGAACTTGGCTTCGATATGTTCGATTTCCTGCTCTGCTGCTCATAGCATATGACCCACATTAAAGAGTTTAACCCCACGAAATCTCAGCTTTCTTACTCAGTTCCTTTATTAAATGAAACAATGTATTTTTAAAAACCCCTGTACCTAGAACATAGTATGAGCTTAATAATGCCTATTATTATTAAATTGCCCAAACCTTCAAGATTACAATAAACAGTAAAAACAATTTTATTTCATTATACCATACAGATAAGTGGAGTATCTTATTTTTACCAAATGGAACTAAATACTCTGACAGAATTAACAACGCATTAGTTTTAGTAAATGGTCAAGAAAATGCAAAGTCATGGCTATATCACCCAAAAAGTGATGAAAGAGGAAATGATTTGTAGATATCTTAACAAGTTCAATGGCATCATAGTGTCCCAACTTAACTTTTAGTTTTTAAAACAATACCATCTATACACATTTATCAAAGGACTTCCACATTTTACAAAGTCTCAACACTTGCTGGATGACAAAATCTGAATACTAGGGATGTCAATAATGTAATTGGCACACTGGCAATTTTCATGGTGTACTTGATTGCCAGAAACAAGAACATTTGGTTTGGGCCTCAGTTTCCCTGTGCAACTTCAGATAGAATCTACCTTTTTCTTATCAGTTCCAACTCTTCCTCAGAAAGCAAGGACCACAGAGTGATTAAAAATGTGGCCTCTGGGATGATTTTGGGTCCCTGGGATCCTACCAGGCTCTGGAACTGAACGCTTACATTCATTTTTAAAATTTGGATTTCTCACAACTTTGTGAGGTAGCTAGATAAGTATTATTTTTCCCTCTAGAAACTGAGGCTCAAAGAGGTGAAGTTATTTTTGTAAGACCACACAGCTCATATATGGAAAGACTGGGATTTGAACCCAGGTTGGTCTCACTCCAGAAGCTAGCTTATAATCACTATCTAACACTTCCTCTTGTATTACCTGGATGTGCCAATCACCGGCTTGTTGACATTGGACAAGCTATATTAAATCTCCCACAGCTTTGGGTTTCTTATTTGTGAAACTGCGATGATATCTGAGAGGTTTTTTTGTGAAAATAAGTTTATATGACATTTGTACATGAGTGTTTGTATTTACCCATGGGCAGCTATTGAGGTTTAAGAGGAAATTTTGAAAAGGGAGATCTTAGATAGTCAAATCCTGCTTATACTTTCCTATGGACCAAGCATCACAGAACCAGTGATAAAAAACAAACATGTGTCTAGGTCCCAGCCTAGCCCAATGCTCTGCACAGATTGAGTCCTCTGTAAATGTTTGCTGACTACATTAATTCAATTCTAAACAGGAGATGAACAAGTTCAGGAATATCTTGGAGATATTGTAGGTTTGATTCCAGACTGACACAGTAAAGCAAATACTTGCAAAAATGCAAGTCACACAACCTTTTTGACTTCCCAGTGCATATAAAAGTTATGTTCACTGTATACTGTAGTCTATTGTGTGCAATACCATTATGTCTAAAAAAGTGTACATATCTTAATTTAAAAATACTTATTGCTAAAAATTGCTAACCATCATCTGAGCCTGTTGGCAAAAGGCACTGATAGACTTATGCTATGCAGGGCAGGGTTGAGGCAAACCTTCAGTTTATAAAAAATGCAATATCCCTGGAATGCAATAAAGTGAAGCTCGATAAACTGAGGTATGCCCGTAAACAGAAAGTAAAATAGTATAATATATGAATGAGGAGTTGGGAAGACTTCTTGGTAAGGAACTTTGGACATTGAGTCTTGCAGGACACATGGGAACCCATCATGTAAAGAAAGGAACATGAAACATGCTGGGAAGAGTATGCTCAAGGCACTTAGACCCGAGAGCTGTTGTAAGATATAAAATTGTTCTGGGAGAAAGGAGTGTATAACGAGTGGTGAGAGAGTGGAGAGATATAGTCCTAGGTCTTGAATGTTGTGCTAAGGAATTAGGACTGCACCCTGAAGGTAATGCGTACAGTCCCTGAAAAACCTCATGAGCACATTTCTATCTCAGAATATACATGCCCTGGCTGGTGGCTCTGTGGATAGAGTGTTGGCTCAGTGTATAGATGTCCCGGGTTCAATTCCCGGTCAGTGCACACAGGAGAAGTGACCATCTGCTTCTCCACCCCTCCTCTTTCTCTTTCTTTTTCTGTCTCTCTCTTCCCCTCCCACAGCCATGCTAGATTGGTTTGAGTGCACTGGCCCCCAGTGCTGAGGATAGCTCCATGGAGCCTCCACTTCAGGAGCTAAATATAGCTCAATTGAGAACATGGCCCCAGATGGCCACAGCATCGGCCCAGATAGGGTCACTGGGTGGATCCCTGTTGAAATGCATGTGGGAATCTATCTCTCTATCTCCCCTCCTCTCAGTTGGAAAAAAATAAAAAAATAAAGAGGGTCGATATACAAATAGAGTTAAAAAAAAATTACAATGGTAGAAAAGATGTTTAGCTATTATACAAAGATGCAGAGGAAGAAATAAATTTCAACTGTATTTCGGTGGTAGAATTAATTGTCCATAAGGTCAGGTTGGCTACCGAGAAAAAAGGGGAGGAATGCTATCTGGGCTACCTGCTATCTAAGGTACTCATTTGAGTAATTAGATATATGATAATTCCATTAATAATACTAGCTACTATTTATTGAGTGCTTATTATGTACCTGGCATACTGTTTTGCATACATTATTCCATTTCATCCTCATGTTGATCTGCAACGTAGTTATTATCTTTATTTTATGTAGAAAGAAAGTGAAGCTCAGAGCAATTAGGAAGATTGCCCAGTATCTCATATGGAGTAACTGGTGGAGTTCAGATTTCAACCCCCGTATCTGTCTTCCAAGCCCATGCCATCAGTTACTGTGGCATGCACTGACCCTTGCTGTGCTGAGGGACCAGGAAAAGAAGGTTTGGAAAGGGAAAGTAGGAGACAATGATGATCTGGTGTGTGTTCCCACATAAATCCAACCTGTCAAGTTCTATGCTGAGTTTTTCTTGCATAGAAGCAGCATTGCTCTCATCTGGGGGTGTTGGTGAGTAAAGTATGGAAAAAGGAGCCAAAAAGGGGTGCTCTACAAGCCTCCTGCTAGCATCATAGTGCTCTCCTGCCTCCTCCAAGATAACAGTTGATCAAGGAAAGATTAAGGAGCAGGAGTGTTCAGGCCAGTGTTTCCAGCTTTAGTGGGAGTGCCGGCAGAAAGGCGGACCAGGCTCCGAAGCTACAGGCAAGGAAGTTCAGTGTCCCAGGGATACATATACAGCCCCATCTCATGGTTAAGGACAACACCCCCACAGACTCCTTTAAATACTGAACTCACAGCAAGTAAATATGCTCCTACAGTGAGCATACAATAATGTATCAGTGGAACTAATGCAAATGAACTACATATGAGGAGCTGCTAGTTAGTTCTCCTGTCAACTGGCATTTGAGCCAATTCAAGAATGTGTGTGAATCCTTGAGTAAGGCAGGCATGATTTCAGAGGCTCCAAACGACCCCTTCCTCTGTCCCTGCCTTTTCAATATGCAGCTCTTTATTCTAAAGAAGGGCCCACGTAAAGCCTCTTTAATCATTACTTCCAGAAGAAGAATCAGTCTCTCCAGTCCTGTCTTGTGAACACATTTTGAGGGAAGGGCAGGAGGGAACTTAGTGTATGTCAGCAGGGAGAGGAAGGAAGCCTGACTTGGAAATGCAGAAAAATACAAACTATCTAATCAGGGCTAACCATAGACTAATTTTTTAGTGAGGTAACATATAAGTATCAGCTGTGCAACAGAATTATATACACTATCCTGTGCTCACTACCAGTTTAGTTTCTATCCGTCACCATACATTTGACCCCCTTTACTCATTTCATATCTTCACCCCTCTTATTCTCTGGTAAATAACAATATGCGGTCTGTATCTATGAGTTCTGTTTTGTTTATTTTTCTATATTCCATATATGAGTAAAATCATACTTTTTGCCTTTTTCTGTCTAATTTCTTTCTTTTTAAAAATTTTTTTGTCCCTGGCCCATTGGCTCAGCAGTAGAACGTTGGCCCAACCAACGTGTCGAAGTCCTGGGTTCAATTCCTGGCCAGGGCACACAGATGAAGCGCTCATCTGCTTCTCCATCCTTCCCTCTCTCCTTCTTCTCTGTCTCTCTGTTCCCCTCCCACAGCCAAGGCTCCATTGGAGAAAAGTTGGCCCGGGTGCTGAGGATGGTTCCATGGCCTCTGCCTCAGGCACTAGAATGGCTCTAGTCGCATTGGAGCAATGACCCAGATGGGCAGGACATCGCCCCCTGTGGGCATGCCGGGTGGATCCTGGTCAGGCACATGCTGGAGTTTGTCTGTCTGCCTCCCTGCTTCTCACTTCAGAAAAATACAAAAAAAAATTATTTAAGTGAGAGAAGGGGGAGACTCTTGCATGCACCCTGACCAGGATCCACCTGGCAACCCCGTTTGGGGCCAATGCTCTGCCCATCTGGGGCCATGCTTGCAACTGAGATATTTTTAATACCTGAGGTGGAGGTTTCATGGAGTCATCCTCAGTGCCTGGGGCCAATGTGTTCAAATCAATTGAGCCATGGCTGTGGGAGGAGAAGAGAGAGAGAGAGAGAGAGAAAGAGAAGAGGGAGAAGAGGGAGGGGTCCCCTGACCAGGAATCAAACCAGGGACTTCCACATGCCATGTTGATGCTCTACCACTGAGGCAACCAGCCAGGGCTGATTTATTTCACTTAGCATACTACCCTCAAAGTTCATTCATGTAGGTGCAAATGGCAGTATTTTATCTTTTTATGGCTTAGTAGTATTCTATTCTGTAAATATGTACCATATCTTTTTTAGTCATTCATCAGTTGATGTAAAAATGGCTATTATCAAAAAGACAAGAAGTAACAAGTGTTGGTAAGGATGTTCAGAAAAGCGAACCCTCATGCACTGTCAGTGGGATTGTAAATTGGTGCAGCCACTATGAAACACAGTATGAAGTTTCTTAAAAAGATAGAACTACTATATAATACAGCTATTTCACTTCTTACAAAGGAAATGAAAACACTAATTTGAAAATATTTAAGCACTCTTATGTTCATTGCAGCATTATTTAAAATAGTCAAGATGCAGAAACAACCATGGTGCCATTTTTTATGCAATTTAGAACAGGTTGCTCAGTAAATTATGGGATCATAGAAATTTATTTGATGAATTTATCATTCTTTTCAATAACTAGGCCAAGCAGAGAAAGAAAGAAAAAACAATATCTTGAGTCGTGACTTCTCAGTGTCTTTCTGTGCTTGGCATTTAGCACAGTTACTCCTTAGGGAGGGTAATTTATAAATATACTACTGAGACTCCAACATCTTTGAAAATAATACTGTGGTTAAATAGACATATTAGTACTTTGCTCTCTCATCAATTGTCATGTGTTTATGTGTGTGTGGAGGGGTATTGGACAAGATGGGGAATAGGGAGTGTCAAAAAGTAATAGGCATTGCTCAAAAAAAATGAATCAATTGAGTCTTTAATAACCATGATATACTTGGAGGTAAAAATAACTGTGGAACAGACAAATCTTATTATTATGAATAGTGTAAATATTGTTTGGGTTATGAAATGACAAGAATGTGTGCTATGTCCATTTAGTTATTGATTTGCTTATTCCTTGCCCGCGGGCACCCCAGGAGAACTTCCCTTACAAAAGTGACAGAATTTCTGCTTCAAGAAGGATTGAGGGGTACTGCTGCCTTGTTGCTTTACTGACCGCCTTCTCTCATCCACACAACCACAGCAAGTACCCCCTCCTCCTTCCAATCCAAGGAGACAGGCAAAGAGTCTGAATCTTTTGTTGATATTTCCAGGGGCTGAAACACAGGAAATGAACCAATTATATTATCAACATGAGGCCAAATTTGTCCCTCTCTGCCAATCCTTTGTAATTGGGGAAATTTTTTTATTTTACAATCTAGCAAATACGATACAAATTAGAGATACAACCATATCTATCAAAAGAATCATCAAAAATCAGTACTTTTGCTCAATGTTTACAGAGAATCAGCGTAGCTCCTTTTCTCAAGAGCTATTTTTGGAGTGACGCCACGGAAATGGCGCCATGAGCAGCGCGTCCGACAGATGTCCCCAAAATCTCAACAAATTTATCAACTAGAAACAGAAAAATTTATCCTCAGAGCATTCCGGAGTTCCACACAAACTGAAAGCAAAAGGACTGTTATTACTTGAATCGGAGAGACACAGAGCTGAGGGTGTGGAGGAAGCTAACTACCGCACGGATGTTCATTCAAGCCGAGGAGGGAGTGCGCCTGTGTGCTATCAACAAGACCACCCTCAGATACCAATAAGAAAGAGGAAATCGAATATTATGGATACAAAAGATAGAGAGGTAACACAAATAGATGTGGAAAAATCTATGGAGAAAAGATTTAACATATTGGAAGCCTTGGAGCTAAATGACAGAGAATTTAAAATAGAAATCTTAAAAATACTCAGAGATATACAAGAAAACGCAGAAAGGCAATTTAGGGAGATCAGAAAACAACTCAATGAACACAAAGAATATATTACCAAGGAAATTGAAACTATAAAAACAAATCAAACAGAAATGAAAAACTCAATTCATGAGCTGAAAAACGAGGTAACAAGCTTAGTTAACAGAACAGCCCAGATAGAAGATAGGATTAGTGAAATAGAAGACAAGCAACTTGAGGCACAACAGAGAGAAGAAGAAAGAGGCTCAAAAATAATAAAAAACGAGAAAGCCCTGCAGGAATTGTCTGACTCCATCAGAAAGAATAACATAAGAATAATAGGTATATCAGAGGGAGAAGAGAAAGAAAATGGAATGGAGAATATACTCAAACAAATAATAGACGAGAACTTCCCAAGCCTGTGGAAAGAACTAAAGCCTCAAATTCAAGAAACAAACAGAACACCGAGTTTTCTTAACCCCAACAAACCCACTCCAAGGCACATCATAATAAAGATGACACAAACCAACAGCAAAGAAAAAATTCTCAAGGCAGCCAGGGAAAAGAAGAGTACAACATATAAAGGAAGGCCTATTAGGTTATCATCAGATTTCTCAGCAGAAACTCTACAAGCTAGAAGAGAGTGGACCCCAATATTTAAAGCCCTGAAAGAGAGGAACTTTCAGCCAAGAATACTATACCCATCAAAGCTATCCTTCAAGTACGAAGGAGATATAAAAACATTCACAAATACAGAAAAGATGAGAGAATTTATCAGCAGAAAGCCCCCACTCCAGGAAATACTAAAGGGGGTTTTCCAACCAGATTCAAAGAACAAAAGAAAACAAAACCACAAGTAACAGCTCCACCAAGAACACAATAAAACCAAACTTAAACTGTGACAACAAAAGAAAAAAAAGGGGGGAGAGGATGGAGATTAACAGTAGCAAAGGACGATGAAGTGCAGAAATACTCATAAGATAGGGTACTACAATGAATATGGTAGGTACCCTTTTCATTACTTAATGGTAACCATCCTTGAAAAAACCACCACAAAAACACTTGACTTAAAAAAGGTAGCAACAGAGGAAAGAAGTATGGAACACAAACAAACAAAAACAAATGATAGAAAAACAAAAGAGAAGAATCAAACAAGATACAAAACTAACAGAAAGCAATTTATAAAATGGCAGTAGAGAACCCACAAGTGTCAATAATTACACTAAATGTAAATGGATTAAACTTACCAATAAAAAGACACAGAGTAGCAGAATGGATTAAAAAAGAAAATCCAACTATATGCTGCCTACAAGAAACACATCTAAGCAACAAGGATAAAAACAAATTCAAAGTGAAAGGCTAGAAAACAATACTCCAAGCAAACAACACCCCAAAAAAAGCAGGTGTAGCAATACTCATATCTAATAATGCTGACTACAAGACAGAAAAAGTACTCAGAGACAAAAATGGTCATTTCATAATGATTAAAGGGGAAGTTGAATCAAGAAGACATAACAATCCTTAATATATATGCACCAAACCAAGGAGCACCAAAATATATAAGACAGCTACTTATTGACCTTAAAACAAAAACTAACAAAAATACAATCATACTTGGAGACCTCAATACACCGCTGACGGCTCTAGATCGGTCATCCAAACAGAGAATCAATAAAGATATAATGGTCTTAAACGAAATACTAGAACACCTGGATTGATAGACATCTACAGGACACTTTATCCCAAAGCGACAGAATATACATTTTTCTCTAGTGTACATGGAACATTCTCAAGAATTGACCATATGTTGGGCCACAAAGACAATATCAGCAAATTTAGAAAAATTGAAATTGTACCAAGCATATTCTCTGATCATAAAGCCTTGAAACTAGAATTCAACTGCAAAAAAAGAGGGGGAAAAACCCACAAAAATGTGGAAACTAAACAACATACTTCTAAAAAATGAATGGGTCAAAGAAGAAATAAGCGCAGAGATCAAAAGATATATACAGACAAATGAAAATGAAAATATGACATATCAGAATCTCTGAGATGCAGCAAAAGCAGTAATAAGAGGAAAGTTCATATCACTTCAGGCATATATGAACAAACAAGAGAGAACCCAAGTAAACCACTTAACTTCACACCTTAAGGAACTAGAAAAAGAAGAACAAAGACAACCCAAAACCAGCCAAAGAAAGGAGATAATAAAAATCAGAGCAGAAATAAATGAAATAGAGAACAGAAAAACTATAGAAAAAATCAATAAAACAAGGAGCTGGTTCTTTGAAAAGATCAACAAAATTGACAAACCCTTGGCAAGACTCACCAAGGAAAAAAGGCACAGGACTCAAATAAATAAAATCCAAAATGAAAGAGGAGAGATCACCACAGACATCATAGATATACAAAGAATTATTGTAGAATACTATGAAAAATTATATGCCACCAAATACAACAATCTAGAAGAAATGGATAAATTCCTAGAACAATACAACCTTCCTAGACTGAGTCAAGAAGAAGCAGAAAGCCTAAACAGACCAATCAGCAGGGAGGAAATAGAAAAAACTATTAAAAACCTCCCCAAAAATAAAAGTACAGGCCCAGACGGTTATACTAGTGAATTCTATCAAACATTCAAAGAAGACTTGGTTCCTATTCTACTCAAAGTCTTCCAAAAATTTGAAGAAGAAGCAATACTTCCAAACACATTTTATGAGGCCAACATAACCCTCATACCAAAACCTGGCAAGGATGGCACAAAGAAAGAAAACTACAGACCAATATCTCTAATGAATACAGATGCTAAAATACTAAACAAAATACTGGCAAACCGAATACAACAACATATTAAAAAAATAATACATCATGATCAAGTGGGATTCATCCCAGAATCTCAAGGATGGTTCAACATACGTAAAACGGTTAACGTAATACACCATATCAACAAAACAAAGAACAAAAACCACATGATGTTATCAATAGACGCAGAAAAGGCTTTTGATAAAATACAACACCATTTTATGTTTAAGACTCTCAACAAAATGGGTCTAGAAGGAAAATATCTCAACATGATAAAGGCCATATATGATAAACCATCAGCCAACATCATATTAAATGACATAAAACTGAGGACTTTCCACCTTAAATCAGGAACAAGACAGGGTTGTCCACTCTCTCCACTCTTATTTAACGTGGTGCTAGAAGTTCTGGCCAGAGCAATCAGACAAGACAAAGAAATAAAAGGCATCCATATCGGAAAAGAAGAAGTAAAGGTATCACTTTTTGCTGATGATATGATCCTATACATCGAAAACCCGAAGGACTCCACAAAAAGATTATTAGAAACAATAAACCAATACAGTAAGGTCGCAGGATACAAAATTAACATACAAAAGTCCATAGCCTTTCTATATGCCAACAATGAAATATTAGAAAACAAACTCAAAAAAATAATCCCCTTCACGATTGCAACAAAAAAAATAAAATACCTAGGAATAAACATAACAAAGAATGTAAAGGACCTATATAATGAAAACTACAAGGCATTATTAAGAGAAATAGAAAAAGACACAATGAGATGGAAAAATATTCCTTGTTCTTGGATAGGAAGAATAAATATAATTAAAATGGCCATATTATCCAAAGCAATATATAAATTTAATGCAATTCCCATCAAAATTCCTATGAGATTTTTTAAAGAAATGGAACAAAAAAATCATCAGATTTATATGGAACTATAAAAATCCCCGAATAGCCAAAGCAATCCTAAGGAAAAAGAATGAAGCTGGGGGCATTACAATACCTGACTTTAAACTATATTATAGGGCCACGATAATCAAAACAGCATGGTATTGGCAGAAAAATAGACACTCAGACCAATGGAACAGAATAGAAAGCCCAGAAATAAAACCACATATATATAGTCAAATAATCTTTGATAAAGGGGCCAACAACACACAATGGAGAAAAGAAAGCCTCTTCAACAAATGGTGTTGGGAAAACTGGAAAGCCACATGCAAAAGAATGAAACTCAACTACAGCCTGTCCCCGTGTACTAAAATTAATTCAAAATGGATCAAAGACCTAAATATAAGACCTGAAACAATAAAGTACATAGAAGAAGACATAGGTACTAAACTCATGGACCTGGGTTTTAAAGAACATTTTATGAACTTGACTCCAATGGCAAGAGAAATGAAGGCAAACATAAATGAATGGGACTACATCAGAATAAAAAGTTTTTGCTCAGCAAGAGAAACTGATATCAAAATAAACAGACAGCCAACTAAATGGGAAATGATATTTTCAAACAACAGCTCAGATAAGGGCCTAACATCCAAAATTTACAAAGAACTCATAAAACTCAACAACAAACAAACAATCCAATAAAAAAATGGGAAGAGGACATGAACAGACACTTCTCCCAGGAAGAAATACAAATGGCCAACAGTTATATGAAAAGATGCTCAGCTTCATTAGTTATTAGAGAAATGCAAATCAAAACTACAATGAGATACCACCTCACCCCTGTTAGATTAGCTATTATCAACAAGACGGGTAATAGCAAATGTTGGAGAGGCTGCGGAGAAAAGGGAACTCTCATCCACTGTTGGTGGGACTGTAAAGTAGTACAACCATTATGGAGGAAAGTATGGTAGTTCCTCAAAAAACTGCAAATAGAACTACCTTATGACCCAGCAATCCCTCTACTGGGTATATACCCCCAAACCTCAGAAACATTGATACGTAAAGACACATGTAGTCCCATGTTTATTGCAGCACTGTCCACAGTGGCCAAGACATGGAAAGAACCAAAAAGCCCTTCAATAGAAGACTGGATAAAGAAGATGTGGCACATATACACTATGGAATACTACTCAGCCATAAGAAATGATGACATCAGATCATTTTCAGCAAAATGGTGGGATCTTGATAACATTATAAGGAGTGAAATAAGTAAATCAGAAAAAAACAAGAACTACATGATTCCATACATTGGTGGAACATAAAAACGAGACTAAGAGACATGGACAAGAGTGTGGTGGTTACCAGGGGTGGGGGGAGGGAGGACATAGGAGGGAAGAAGGGAGAGAGAGAGGGGGAGGGGGAGGGGCACAGAGAACTAGATAGAGGGTGACGGAGGACAATCTGACTATGGGCGAGGGGTATGCAACATAATTTAATGACAAGATAACCTGGACATGTTTTCTTTGAATATATGTACCCTGATTTATTAATGTCATCTCATTAACATTAATAAAAATTTATTAAAAAATAAATAAATAAATATAGAGAAGAAACCATAAAAAAAAAAAGAGCTGAGAGATGACGTCAGAGTAATGGCGGGGTAGGAAGCGATACCGATAAATCTCCCCCAAAACTCAACAAGATCTTCAACCAGAAACAGAAAAACCTGTACTTGGAGCTTCCAGATGCTTCGCAATACACCCAAAGGTATGATTGAGTGAAAAATTGGCTAAATATATAACCAAACCCCGAAGGAAATAGGGAGTAAGAAATGCTCCGCCTTCCTCACTAACCTAAACAGGGCGGCTTTATCTGGTAACTGTGAATATAGAAACTGAGGCAGGCAAAGGGGGTGAATACATCCAGGCCGCGACACAAACGGCCGAACCAGGCTGTGGCACGGAGATCCAAGCCGAGGAAAATCTGATCCTGTGGCAACCCGGGCAATACAAGCTAACACTCGCGCCAAACCCAAACAAAGAAAGACAAGTGGCGCGGCCATTTTACCCGATCTCCTGGTTGGTGCGCAGTTAGTGGGCGAGAATTTCTTCCTAGGCCCCGAGAGTGGGTGCCTGTGTTGCCCCACGGAGAGGCAGGGTCAGAGGCCTTTCTGTGGGCCGAGGGCAGAGTCTCTGGGCAGCCCCAGCGCCCTGGGAAAGCCACGCACGGCAGGGAGTGAGAACTAATTCCAACGGTGGAGATTTTCCGTGCTGCTGGGGGTTTCACTCAGAGGGAAACGCGGCCGGCCTCATATCCTGGTTTGCGCGCGCAGATAAGGAGTGAGCGATTCCTCCTAGTGCGTCGGCAGTGTGTGCCCGTGTTATCGCACAGAGGGGCAGAGTCAGGGGCCTTTGTGTGGGCCAAAGCGGAATCTCGGGCCGCCCCAGCGCCTTGCAAAAGCCGCGCACGGGGACGGAGCGAGACTCAATTCCAACGCTGCAACTTTTCCCTGCGGTTGGGGGTTTCACTCAGATGGGCCAAAGCGGAATCTCGGGCCGCCCCAGCGCCTTGCAAAAGCCGCGCACGGGGACGGAGCGAGACTCAATTCCAATGTTGCAACTTTTCCCTGCGGTTGGGGGTTTCACTCAGAGCGTGAGACTGCTGACCGTATATCCTGGTCGCAGACAGTGAGTGAGAGTTTCCTCCAAGCGCCCCGGAAGTGGGCGCCCGCCTGTGTTACTGGACAGAGTGGCAGACAGAACCAGAGGTCTTTGAGTGGGCGGAAAGCCCGCCTGATTATGCTAGCAGCTCTGACTGACTGAGCCTTACCCAGAGCCCTGTGCTGAGTGGAAATAGAGTGGGGAGTTGCCAGCTCTTTGAGCCTCTTACTATCCAGGCAGAGGCAGCAGCAACCCCATAGCTGGATTATCAGGCTACTAATTGAGGAAGGAAAGACTAGGAGAAAGGCTCCAGGAACACGGACTCTCTCACTGTCGGAGCCTATAAATGCTAATAGCCTCGACTGCCAACGAGACTAAAGCACAATACATGACATTGCCATAGAGATTTATCAACTGCAAACCTCTACCTGAGCGTGCCAAAGGGGCAGAACCCGGGGTACAGAGTCACCGACCAGGAAGAGGGAGAGAAAAGAAAAAGCAAGAAGATAACCTCTCAAAATCAAGAATAATCTGCAGACTTTATAACCTATCCCATTTTCTTATATTTGTTCATTTGTTTCTCTTATCTTCATTCTTGATACTTTTTTTCCTCCTCCAATTTGGCCGATTAACTCTCTGCCGGTCTTACTCTCTCCTCTCCTTGAACTACACTACCCATAAGTGTTACATCTCCCATTATCTTTTCTCTCCTCTTCCTTTCTCTCTATGAGGGTTGCACTCCAAAACCCTTAACTCTCTCTCTCTCTCTCTCCTTTCTTTTTTCTTCTTTTAGTGGTTCCCTCTTTTTCTCTCTCTCTCTCTTTCTTTTCTCCCTCTATATTAGTTTCTTCCTTTCTCCTTTACATCTCCTCTCATTCAAACCTCAATAACAAACAAATTATCTTATCTGGGACTCAAACTTATGTTTGTGGCATTTTGGGGGGTTTTTACTTCACCTTTTTAACTCACTAGCAGTGCTCCCATCCCTGGCTCTCCATATTATCTAGTTCTTGTTCCACTAAATACAATAGTAATTTTTTAATTTGTCCCCCCATTTTTCCGTTTTCCTCTTAATCCTCTCATCATAACTCTTAGACAACCAACACCTAAAAGAAAATCATTTTATTCTTGACCCAAATTTTTTCCTTATTTGCTTTTTGTGGGTCCATACGCTCTTTTTTTTTCTTTTTTTTCTTTTTTTTTTTTTTTTTGCCCCTTTATTACTTTTCCCCAATTCAGGCCCTCCATCACAGGCATTGTTTGTTATAATTCACAGTCCACCACAAGATTTTCTCAAGAAAGAGGGGAGAGGAGAGGAGAGGAAAAATGGAGGGGGGGAATAATTTCCTTTTTTTTTAAAATTTTTATTTTATTTTATTTTTCTTTATTTCATTATTAATTTTTTTTAAAAAAAACAACTCTTTTCGATTTTTTATTTTTTTTATTATTTTTTTAAACTTTTTATTCTTTATTAAATCTCATTAATACTATCAACAAAACCACCCTCAGATGCCATTAAGGAAGAGAAAATCGAATATCATGGATACAAAAGAAAGAGAGGTAACACAGCTAGATGAGGAAAAATCTATGGAGAAAAAATTTAATATATTGGAAACCTTGGAGCTAAATGACAGAGAATTCAAGATAGAAATCCTAAAAATCCTCCGAGATATACAAGAAAACACAGAAAGGCAATTTAGGGAGCTCAGAAAACAACTCAATGAACACAAAGAATATATGTCCAAGGAAATTGAAACTATAAAAACAAATCAAACAGAGATGAAAAACTCAATTCACGAGCTGAAAAACGAAGTAACAAGCTTAGCTAATAGAACAGGTCAGATAGAAGAGAGAATTAGTGAAATAGAAGACAAGCAACTTGAGGCACAACAGAGAGAAGAAGAAAGAGACTCAAAAATTAAAAAAAATGAGATAGCCCTACAAGAATTATCTGACTCCATCAAAAAGAATAACATAAGAATAATAGGTATATCAGAGGGAGAAGAGAGAGAAAATGGAATGGAGAACATACTCAAACAAATAATAGATGAGAACTTCCCAAGCCTGTGGAAAGAACTAAAGCCTCAAGTTCAAGAAGCAAACAGAACTCCAAGTTTTCTTAACCCCAACAAACCTACTCCAAGGCATATCATAATGAAATTGACACAATACTCCAAGCAAATAACATCCAAAAAAAAGCAGGTGTAGCAATACTCATATCGGATAATGCTGAATACAAGACAGGAAAAGTACTCAGAGACAAAAATGGCCATTTCATAATGGCTAAAGGGACACTGAATCAAGAAGACATAACAATTCTTAATATATATGCACCAAACCAAGGAGCACCAAAATATATAAGACAGCTACTTATTGATCTTAAAACAAAAACTGACAAAAATACAATCATACTTGGAGACCTCAATACACCGCTGACGGCTAGATCGGTCATCCAAACAGAGAATCAACAAAGACATAGTAGCCTTAAACAAAACACTAGAGCACCTGGATATGATAGACATCTACAGGACATTTCATCCCAAAGTGACTGAGTATACATTTTTCTCCAGTGTACATGGATCATTCTCAAGAATTGACCATATGTTGGGCCACAAAAACAACATCAGCAAATTCAGAAAAATTGAAGTTGTACCAAGCATATTTTCTGATCATAAAGCTTTGAAACTAGAATTCAACTGCAAAAAAGAGAAAAAAAATCCCACAAAAATGTGGAAACTAAACAACATACTTTTAAAAAATGAATGGGTCAAAGAAGAAATAAGTGCAGAGATCAAAAGATATATAGAGACTAATGAAAATGACAATACAACATATCAGAATCTATGGGATGCAGCAAAAGCAGTGATAAGAGGGATGTTCATATCACTTCAGGCATATATGAACAAACAAGAGAGAGCCCAAGTGAACCACTTAACTTCCCACCTTAAGGAACTAGAAAAAGAAGAACAAAGACAACCCAAAACCAGCCGAAGAAAGGAGATAATAAAAATCAGAGCAGAAATAAATGAATTAGAGAACAGAAAAACTATAGAAAAAATTAATAGAACAAGGAGCTGGTTCTTTGAAAAGATCAACAAAATTGACAAACCCTTGGCAAAACTTACCAAGGAAAAAGAAAGAACTCATATAAACAAAATCCAAAATGAAAGAGGAGAAATCACCACGGACACCGTAGATATACAAAGAATTATTGTAGAATACTATGAAAAACTTTATGCCACTAAATTCAACAACCTAGAAGAAATGGATAAATTCCTAGAAAAATACAACCTTCCTAGACTGAGTCAAGAAGAAGCAGAAAGCCTAAACAGACCTATCAGTAAAGAAGAAATAGAAAAAACCATTAAAAACCTCCCCAAAAATAAAAGTCCAGGCCCTGACGGCTATACCAGCGAATTTTATCAAACATTCAAAGAAGACTTGGTTCCTATTCTACTCAAAGTCTTCCAAAAAATTGAAGAAGAAGCAATACTTCCAAACACATTTTATGAGGCCAACATAACCCTCATACCAAAACCAGGCAAGGATGGCACAAAAAAAGAAAACTACAGACCAATATCTCTAATGAATACAGATGCTAAAATACTAAACAAAATACTAGCAAATCGAATACAACAACATATTAAAAAAAAATACATCATGATCAAGTGGGATTCATCCCAGAATCTCAAGGATGGTTCAACATACGTAAAACGGTTAATGTAATACACCATATCAACAAAACAAAGAACAAAAACCACATGATCTTATCAATAGACGCAGAAAAGGCTTTTGATAAAATACAACACAATTTTATGTTTAAGACTCTCAACAAAATGGGTATAGAAGGAAAATATCTCAACATGATAAAGGCCATATATGATAAACCATCAGCTAACATCATATAAAATGGCACTAAACTGAAAGCTTTCCCCCTTAAATCAGGAACAAGACAGGGTTGTCCACTCTCTCCACTCTTATTTAATGTGGTACTAGAGGTTCTAGCCAGAGCAATCAGACAAGACAAAGAAATAAAAGGCATCCATATCAGAAAAGAAGAAGTAAAGGTATCACTTTTTGCAGATGATATGATACTATACATCGAAAAACCCAAAGAATCCACAAAAAGACTACTAGAAACAATAAGCCAATACAGTAAGGTCGCAGGATACAAAATTAACATACAGAAGTCAATAGCCTTTCTATATGCCAACAATGAAACAACTGAGAACGAACTCAAAAGAATAATCCCCTTCACGATTGCAACAAAAAAAAATAAAATACTTAGGAATAAACATAACAAAGAATGTAAAGGACTTATATAATGAAAACTATAAACCATTGTTAAGGGAAATCGAAAAAGATATAATGAGATGGAAGAATATACCTTGTTCTTGGCTAGGAAGAATAAATATAATCAAGATGGCTATATTACCCAAAGCAATATACAAATTTAATGCAATTCCCATCAAACTTCCAATGACATTTTTTAAAGAAATAGAGCAAAAAATCATCAGATTTATATGGAACTATAAAAAACCCCGAATAGCCAAAGCAATCCTAAAGAAAAAGAATGAAGCTGGGGGCATTTCAATACCTGACTTCAAACTATATTATAGGGCCACGACAATCAAAACAGCATGGTATTGGCAGAAAAATAGACACTCAGACCAATGGAACAGAATAGAAAGTCCAGAAATAAAACCACATATATATAGTCAAATAATTTTTGATAAAGGGGCCAACAACACACAATGGAGAAAAGAAAGCCTCTTCAATAAATGGTGCTGGGAAAACTGGAAAGCCACATGCAAAAGAATGAAACTGGACTACAGTCTCTCCCCCTGTACAAAAATTAACTCAAAATGGATCAAAGATCTAAACATAAGACCTGAAACAATTAAGTACATAGAAGAAGACATAGGTACTCAATTCAGGGACCTGGGTTTTAAAGAGGATTTTATGAATTTGACTCCAATGGCAAGAGAAGTGAAGGCAAAAATTAATGAATGGGACTACATCAGACTAAGAAGTTTTTGCTCAGCAAGAGAAACTGATAACAAAATAAACAGAAAGCCAACTAAATGGGAAATGATTTTTTCAAACAACAGCTCAGATAAGGGCCTAATATCCAAAATATACAAAGAACTCATAAAACTCAACAACAAACAAACAAACAATCCAATAAAAAAATGGGAAGAGGATATGAATAGACACTTCTCCCAGGAAGAAATACAAATGGCCAACAGATATATGAAAAGATGCTCATCTTCTTTAGCTATTAGAGAAATGCAAATCAAAACGGCAATGAGATACCACCTCACACCTGTTCGATTAGCTGTTATTAGCAAGTCAGGTAATAGCAAATGTTGGAGAGGCTGTGGAGAAAAAGGAACCCTCATACACTGTTGGTGGGAATGTAAAGTAGTACAACCATTATGGAAGAAAGTATGGTGGTTCCTCAAAAAACTGAAAATAGAACTACCTTATGACCCAGCAATCCCTCTACTGGGTATATATCCCAAAAACTCAGAAACATTGATACGTAAAGACACATGCAGCCCCATGTTTATTGCAGCATTGTTCACAGTGGCCAGGACATGGAAACAACGAAAAAGCCCCTCAATAGATGACTGGATAAAGAAGATGTGGCACATATACACTATGGAATACTACTCAGCCATAAGAAATGATGACATCGGAACATTTACAGCAAAATGGTGGGATCTTGATAACATGATACGAAGCGAAATAAGTAAATCAGAAAAAACCAGGAACTGTATTATTCCATACGTAGGTGGGACATAATAGTGAAACTAAGAGACATTGATAAGAATGTGGTGGTTACGGGGGGGGGGGGAGGGGGGAATGGGAGAGGGATAGGGGGTGGGGAGGGGCACAAAGAAAACAAGATAGAAGGTGACATAGGACAATCTGACTTTGGGTGGTGGGTATGCAACATAATTGAATGACAAGATAACCTGGACTTGTTATCTTTGAATATATGTATCCTGATTTATTGATGTCACCCCATTAAAAAAATAAAATTATTAAAAAAAAAAAAAAAAAAGAAAATCATGGGCCCTGGCCGGTTGGCTCAGCGGTAGAGCGTCGGCCTAGCGTGCAGAGGACCCGGGTTCGATTCCCGGCCAGGGCACACAGGAGAAAAAAAAAAAAAAAAGAGCTATTTTTCTTTAGTATAATTTAAAGAAATTAGTAATTAAGAATAAAACAACCATGACCACAACATTGGTACTACAGGTTAAGTAAGCAACCTTCCACTACCCTTGTTTATTGTCTTTATCATCAGTTCAGCTTTCCATTTCTGCTAAGGCCTGTAGGAATGGCTGGCCATCTTCAGTCATCAAATCAAAGCCCTTTGTTGGAATTGTTTCTTTGGTGTAATGAAAGTTATGCTGTAAGTAATGTGATCAGTTCAGTCATTTCCATAATTAGAACAA
This sequence comes from Saccopteryx leptura, assembly GCF_036850995.1. Taxonomy (NCBI): domain Eukaryota; kingdom Metazoa; phylum Chordata; class Mammalia; order Chiroptera; family Emballonuridae; genus Saccopteryx; species Saccopteryx leptura. The sequence continues at coordinate 148,085,869 of NC_089504.1, forward strand.
GAGCACATCTTCCTGAAGTATGTGCTCATACCATGGTCTGAAGTCACACAAAAGCAAATGCACAAAGCCTTATGTTGTGTGATCCTAAAATAGAAGCTATTTTAAAAAGTAAATGAATAAATTTACTTACTTACATCTAGCAGTTTGCCAATCATCCCAGTTAGACATAGAGATCTACTATACATTGGCTTTATCTGTTAATGACTAATGAAAAGCAAGTCATATAGCATTTCACTTGAACTGCATTACTTCTCTGTTTAATGGGTGTGTTCAGAGACCAATTCCCATGAGACTTACTCAAAACTTCCCTGGATTTCTCCAGGGCAGGGGAAAAGCGACATTTAAATACATGGAGTATTCCCTATTCGTGTTGTGTATATACTTGCAGAGCTTTATGTACAATCACCTTGGTGTAATGTGACAAAAGCCTCATGGGATCACTGAAATTGTAGGTTCCTAAACCTCATTTTATTTATTTATTTATTTTTTATTCAGTGAGGGGAGGGGAGGCAGAGACAGATTCTGTATGCACTCTGAGTGGGATCCACCCCGCAGGCCCACTAGGGTGCTATCCTCTGCCCATCTGAGAGGTTGCTCAGTTGCTCAGCAACCGAGCACTTCTTAGTGACTGAGGCAGAAGCCATGGAGCCATCCTCAGCACCCAGGGCCAACTTGCTCCAATTGAGCCATGTCTTTAGGAGGGGAAGGGAAAGAGACAGAGAACTGAGAGGGGGAGGAGTGAAGAAGCAGATGGGCACTTCTCCTGTGTGCCCTGACTGAGAATTGAACCTGGGACATCCACATGCTGGGCCAATGCTGTACCACTGAGCCAATTGGACAGGGTTCCTAAACCTCATTTTAAAGAAAGGGAAACATGTTTAGTGATATATTTAGCTGTGGCTCTTTGGTGGGGTAGTTTAGATGCTATACTCCAAGGCTCAGGGAAGGCAGGGAGCTCATACCACTTCAAATGTCTTTCTCTGTGATCTCAAACGTGCTTCTCGTAATCGCCCTGCCCTCTTTCCTCTCAACTGATACAGAATAGAAAGAGTTCATCTACCTGGTGCTAGCAGAGCCAAACACTAGACACCCAGAAGTGCAGTGGAGAAATATTGGTTATTTTATTATGAATGGCACCACTTAGGAGAATGGGAAGTTAATGCTCAAAAGTCCAAACTCCTCAGTGGCATGTGGGGTACAGATTATACCTGGCAAAATCACAAAACACTGTGGATAAGGGGTTCAGGATTATGTTTGCAGCTGATTTGCTGGAGGTAAGGTAAGGGTAATGAATCATTTCTTCAGGTCTTGAGGACACCTCTGAGGTGTTTTCTGGCTCCCTCTGTCTGGTCTCATGGGAGAGTAGCCAGTGGGTTGGTCTACCTTAGGGATCAGATATTGAAACCATTGTGGAAGAAAGTATGGTGGTCCCTCAAAAAACTGAAAATAGAACTACCTTATGACCCAGCAATCCCTCTACTGGATATATACCCCCAAAACTCAGAAACATTGATATGTAAAGACACATGTAGCCCCATGTTCATTGCAGCATTGTTCACAGTGGCCAAGACATGGAAACAACCAAAAAGCCCTTCAATAGAAGACTGGATAAAGAAGATGTGGCACATATACACTATGGAATACTACTCAGCCATAAGAAATGATGACATCGGATCATTTACAACAAAATGGTGGGATCTTGACAACATTATATGGAGTGAAATTAGTAAATCAGAAAAAAACAAGAACTACATGATTCCATACATTGGTGGGACATAAAAACGAGACTAAGAGACATGGACAAGAGTGTGGTGGTTACCAGGGGTGGGGGGAGGGAGGACATGGGAGGGAAGGAGGGAGAGGGGAAGGGGGAGGGGGAGGGGCACAAAGAAAACTAGATAGAGGGTGACGGAGGACAATCTGACTCTGGGCGATGGGTATGCAACATAATTGAATGACAAGATAACCTGGACATGTTTTCTTTGAATATATGTACCCTGATTTATTAATGTCATCTCATTAACATTAATAAAAATTTATTTTAAAAAAAAAGAAATGTAATTTAAGTCAAAATGTTGTCTTTAGCCTGCCAGAGGTCCAGACCCTGTGACTAGTCAGGTCTGGGCTCAGGGGTTGCCAATTATAGTGGGGAGGGAGGAAAGCTAGGTCTCTGTGGGATATATATATATATATGAAAGAAAGAGAGAGAGATGATTTCTAGAGTAGGATTAAAATTAAATTTAATCAAAGTCATTAAGTACTCTTGGTTTCATAACTGTCTTCCACACAGAGGATAAAGTTTCTCATGTCATTATGTCACTCTTTGTTATCTAGTTTATAAAATTTAGACATCTCAGCTTACCTTTTCTGAAACTGTCTCTATGCCATAGCAGCCTTGTTTTACTGGTGAATACCTTTGAATTTGCTGAATTCATAGTCTTGTCACTGCTTCGGCAATGTCTTTATCCTCTTGGATAACATGAAACCCTCTTGTCTTCCGAAAGAGTAATGAAAACTTCCTGTATCCAGGCAATCTTCCCTGGGGATTTTATCTGGTTCTAAACACCCTTCTCGGAGCATAATCATTTAGATATTTGAGAAGTATTTATCTAATTTTTACCTAATTTTTCAACAATGTAAAGAGAGAAATTTAAAGAACACTTTCTCCATAATCATACCACCTTAACATAACTTTTCAAACTTCATGTTTCCTTCTAATTCTTTCTTACCTGAGTATAAACTTTTATATGGTTGCTATATATACAACTTGAATTATTTTTTTATTTCACATCATTTTGTAACTATTTTTCCATGTCACTGTACCACCTCTGATTATAATAATATAGTATAGTACTTTATCTATGAACAGTGAGTGATGGTAGAGAGAGTAGGATATGTAATCAACCTAAGGGTAACCTTGGCATATAAACTCTTTTGAGCTGAATTTGTTCATCTGTGAAATGGGGATAAATGCATGTAAAACACATTGTACAGCTCCTGACATTTGACAAACACTGGCTCTGATTCATTACCTAGTTGAGCCACAAGAGCTTGCTTGGTTTGTTGCTTCGAAAATTTTTGTAGCTGTTTCATGAGCAGTTCCCAGACAATTGTTAAGCTCCTCTAGAGTAAAGATGGAACTTTTATTTATTTTGTACCATTTTCTAGTCTTATGTTAAAAGACATATGCAGTGGCTGACTGCATTTCATTCTAAATAATTTTGCTCTTCAAATTACCTAGTCAGTAGGTTTTGATGTTCTAAGACCCCCAAGCTTAGTTATAAGTTGAAAAAGAAGCTTTGGTTAGATCCCTTTATTTCCTACGTCATTTCTATCCCCCTCTAGCTGAGAAAGCTTGAGTTCAACAAGTTCTTCATGTCCCACAGCAGTACCTTAACTCTAAATTCTAGGCCATCTCCAGCTAGTAGCTTGGCCTTCCTCTGACAGTGGTGTGTCCGCTGCTGGGTGCATCTTGCTCAGAACATTCTAATTTATTTAGGGACTAAAGAGAAGAATGAACACAATGAAAGGTGGTCTGCAGCTCTGACCTGTGTGAAGGTACTTATTTTTAATGTCATAATAGGGTGGAGAAGCAGAGAGCTGGCCCCTCCTTTTTATTCTCCTCATTTACATATGCCTTCCTGATCACTAATCACCCATTTTTAGTTTGACCCCTCCCTTTCCTGAGAAAGACACATCTGCTTAAAGCTAACATTTTCATGACCAGTATAGGAGATTCAAGTTGGAGTTTTACATTAAGAAATGATTGAGTACCCATGTATTCTGGTATATTCTTTTCTTTGAATTATTATCTTATTTTAGAGCTAAAATCTTTCCTTCTCATTTACAAAATGAGGAATAATCACTGCACATCAAGTATTTCATGGACCCAGCAGATACCTGCTAAAAAAAATAATAATTCTAGTATTATTTTTGTATCAGCTGTTTACATATTTTAACAACTGTCTGTAACTTTTTTATGTCTCACCTTTCTGTCTAGTAGTAAAACTCTTGTTCTCTATTAAATCTTGATGACAGTTGCCCCAAAGATTCCTGTTTTGTTAGTCATGTTCATATTCCTTTATTTCAGCATGAGCTTGATACTTTAAGTGCAGAATGTAGTCTCAAGTCAAATGAGGAAGCTCATTTCTGATGATTTCTTAATCTTCATTTTCAAAAGAATCCTTCCACTTAAAGTCAAAGGCGCTCTTCACACCGACGTGCCTGAACACGCCTCCTTTGCTTTGTTTCTTTTTCCCTCTGCTGTTGAAATCTGGCATGACTGAAGCCTGAGAAGCAGCATAATTTGAGATGAACAGGTTATAGTTATCTCAGAACTACACCTTCTGTAGATGCATTTCTAGCCTCAAAATTATGTGGAGATAGAGTGTGGTCCATTCAGATCTGGATTTTTCACCTTACTTAAGAGTCTGAAGTTTAGACTAATGGCACCATTTCACATTGTATTGTATGCAGCTTACTTTGTAATAATAACAGGAGAAGACAGTTTGCTAATACATGAGGAACTGAGCTGCTTGTTTTTTAGAAGTAATTAGGAAATCGCCTCTTTTTCTTTGATTCCAGTAGATCGAATTTCTCATGGAAAAGAATTGAGTTTTGTTTTGCTTTGTTTTAAATGTGACTCCCACAAGTAGTTACCAAGTGGAATTTATTCTTTGGATAAGGGAAGGAGATCATTACTAGAAGAACAGGCAAGGAGGCAGAGATAGGTTTTGAATATTCTGTATAAATTATTGAACAAAAAACTCTCACAGTTTTCAACATGCTTCAACAGATCTACTGTATGAACAAGAGGCAGCACACCAAGGTGAGTAAGAGCACAGACTGGGTTTGAATTTTGGCTCTACTTACTGGCTGTGTGACAGCAGGTGACTTATTTAATCCCTATGTGCTTCAGTTTTCTCATACGTAGAATGGGGATAATACCACTACCCCCACAAATACCTACCTCAGAAGGTTATTGCAATGATTAAATCAGTTAATATCTATGAAGTATTATACTTAAAATAGTACCTTGGCACATAGTATATGTGATGTATTAGCTGTTATTATTATTATCAGAAATGTAACATCTTTATATTATAAATAGAAAAAGATGCTTTTCTATAACCATACCCCAATGTCTTTCCAAGGTAGTTCCCCTAGGTCTTGATTTCCTGTTATGGTTTTAATTTATACCACCATTGCTTCTGTTTCACTAAATGAAGACCCAGTTCCATCTGAAAGCCTCAATTCTAAGCATTAGCTAAAAGCCTTAACTGACAGATAACATGCTATGTTCAGAAAGTACTTTTAAATATTGATTATTAAAGTTAATTGATAAACAAATTAGAGAACAAACAGGAATATTCAATAGTTAAAATACAGTATTTTCTTGGTAATGGTAAGGTGACCAATCATCCTCTTTTAGGGAGGACAGTCCTTCTTTTTAAAGTTCTGTCCTCCCTCGAAGTGTCTCCCTACATGTCCTCCTTTTTGATATTGGAAGACTAGTCTGTAAATGTCCATATTCAGTCAATACAGAGTAGATCCATTGCGTGTGATGTGACGTATTTGTATCTAAATGAGTACTTTTTTCTTGCAATTATTATTAAAAACGAATAGGCATGTAAGCATAAATACAATATAAAATATTACAAATGTTTTTATTATGCATTTATCATATTATAGTGTTATTGTTGCAATGAATAAAATGTTTCTTTTATTTATGATATTGTTTTCTTCCATTTATTTTGTCCTCTTTTCATTGTAAAAAAGTTGATCACCTTACTGATGGTAAGTATGTGTTGTAATTCAATATATACCAGTTTGCTATTCTCTATGTATGTGCTTATTTGATCAGTTCTTATCTTCCTAATTAGACTTTAAACTCCATGAGGATAGGGACTATGTTTTGCTTCAGACCTCAGTGTCTGATATATAGTAGACATTCAAAAGTAGTAGTTCAATAAATAATGATGATGATGATAATAATAAATGCATGGCTTAGTAGTAAAAATAAATGGTATCTTGAAAATCACTATGTTTATATAATAGCCTTTTAAGCAGTTTATATGTAGAGAATAGGATCATTCATACTCTTACTATTCCTATTGAAAAATAGAAGGCTGATGGAGAAACTGAAGTACAGAGAGATTCACTGGCTTAGCTTAAAGATGAACCTTTGAACTTCTGAGTTCCAGGTGGGGTCTGTTTCCAGAGAATTGGAAAGAAGAATCAAGAAATTCCACCTTCCTTCCATCTTTAATATTTTCCTTTTTCTATCCTGAAACCGTTTCGTGCTTACATTCTTTTAATGCAGAAGGGAGAAAGGAGAGAATGTCCAGACATTTGGTTAGTACTCCCCTTCTAGAAAGAAAATGGACATCAAAACAGAGAATTGTTACATACCCATGGCTCAAAGCCCTATCTCCCAGATGCCAGGTCTTAGTGACAGTTCCTGACATGCTGATAAAATTAGAGTATACTGCTGGCCCCCAAACAGGTGTCTTGAACATCAAAAGTTTAATATCAGCAATGAAATTTTAAAATGAATGTGGCATGTTGCTGAAAAATGATCATGCAGGCAAAATGGATGACTTTTTATTTAGCTCCTGAAAATACCTTACAAAAAGACATTCTAAACCACCTGGAAACTATTTTTAGGAAATTAAAGTTTTAGAGTTCAACTCTATCAGTGATTTCTCTTGCCATTATTATTATTAATATTGTTATTACTATTAATATGTCCCTATTGCCTGGCCTTCAAATCAGATCCTATAGCTTGGTTCCTATAAAACAGCTCTCAACAAATTTGTAAGTCAGAATCTTTGCCCTCAGTCCTCTTTGACTTTCAGACATTCCTCTGCTTTTGCTTCTAGGTTATATGTATGAATCACAGACATAAATGTTCTTGGGTTTATTTTTTTTCAACTCAGCACATGTGGAGATGATTTTTGTTTCTGAAAGAGGATTCTTTGGATAGTCTACTTTTTTACAAAATCCAGATCTTATGGTCTCCTACAGTGTAAACCAGAAGCATAATCAAACCAAATTAAAAACAATCAAATCAAACCATTAGAATAATATTCTGTATCACTGACATGAGAATTAAATGCTAGATGATGTATAGTCCTTACTAATATGCCATGCACAACTATACTGGCATGTCAGATGGACATGTAATTATCTGTTGGATTTACTGGCTTTCTTGTTCCATTTTAGCCTCCATGCTAGATTAAAGTTTCATAAAAAAATGATTAACTAAAATGCTTGAGGAATAAAGACTTGTGATTCATTTAATTTTTTGGTTAACAGAAGTTTAACCAGAAAACTCTTGGCTTTAATCATTGTCAAAATATCTCTAAATCATTTCATTTTCTTGCATAGCACAGTGGAAGAGTCTGTGATTGGTAGTGAAGAATATTATAAGTCTCTTGGGATTGTTTTATGACTATTTTAAAATGTTACAGATGGAGGGAGGGGGAGAGGTTGAAATGAATATGGAAACTAGTTAAAAACTAGATCCCAGGGTCAAACAGCCAGTTACCCCTATCTTTGAAAAGTGGACCATAAATTAGTATTCTGTTGAGCACCTATTACTTGCTTACTCTCCCCAGTGCTGCTGAAGGAGAGAAGGGTGTGTTTACTTACAGTGACTGTACAATGTAGTAAGTGGTTAAGAAGGTATGCAGTAATTATTAATGCAGCTCAGAACAGGAAACTACCAATGGGCCTGAGGAAGTCAAAGACCTTACCCGGGGCAACCTTGTAGTATGTGTCTTGACACATGCATAAGGGTTAAGTGGAGAAGAGGTGGTCAGATATTCTCAGCTAAGAGAGCAGATTGTGGGATACAAGAGATGTAAATAAGGGCTACATGCTTAGGGACCCGGTGTGTTTGTCTGTGTCAGGACAGAGACGGTAGGCAGATGAGTCTGGACAGCCAGTCTGGGCAGACTGCAAAGGGCCATTTATACAGAGTTCAAGCGCTATTTTGTAAGTAACATTTAACAATGGAGTTAAACAATCTGATCTGTGTTTGCGAAGATTACTCTGGCTCTGATGAGGATGAAACACTGGCAGAGGAAGAACTATTCTGATCAACTTGTTAAATTAAAAAAAAATTTTTTTTTACTGTTTTATTGTCCTGCATTATAGTTTATACTATTATTTTACTTTAAAATGGAAAAACATTTCTGTTTTCTTTTCTCATTTAGGTGCTATATTATTACTATTTTCATTTTGAATATTGAGACTGAGGCACAATAGGCACGTGACTTCCCCAAAGTTCTGAATGGAATCCATTGAAAACTTGACTGAAAGCCAGGTCTCAAAGTTTCTTCCAGCAATTGCGAGACCACACTCCCCACTATTACAGCATATTTATGATATAATTAACTTTCAGAAAGCCATATGGCTTTTGTTATAAAGACTAAAGGAATGTGCTTTTCATAACGAATAGCATATGGCCTCCAATAGCTCTTTGCTTACATGTTTTAACAAAATGAACTTGAACATAAATTAGATGCCTCAGGTCATTTAGCAAACCGAAGTTGATTTTCTTCTGCTCTCCCTAATTACAACTACATTTCTGACAAATATCAAGAAGCTTTTTTCTGGCAACCTGAAGCTGTAAACATTCACAGTGTGGCTCAGAGGATCCTTTTCTTCTATGGCGTTTTCTCTTTAAAGAGTCAGCATTTGTGACTTATTCACAGGGGAGTGTGTGGCTCACGGAAACGAGTATTTCTGAGAAAGCTGCCTGCTTTGGGGATGGTGGGAAAATTAGCTGACTTAAATGATATACTAGGCAAAATGAACAAGTGAATTAGAAGCACTGAACTGAAAGATGACATTTATCTTTGGTCACTTAAATATGATGCAAAGCTGACGGATACAGGATAGATGCTCACATGCTGAACTAATTTAATAGCAGTTAAGCACGAGGGTTCACACTTAATCTCCTAGAGTTATTTAGAAGCCTTCCTATTTTAGGTAACATGCCTTAAAGTTCTGCTCCCTTAGTTCACACTGTGTCTAATGCTCTTGTTGATTTAGCTGGGTTTCTGATAGAGTCCAATAATGAGCTCCTTACAACTTCACATGATCATATTACAATATTTACTACTGATTATTTGTATTCAAGGTCAATGATATTATCTCATTGAAATTCCCTGAACCCCGAATTTGTAAGATAGTCCAAAATGCTTTAGTTTGTAATGGAAAAATACAGCACAATTACTGTAAATCAGTTGGTTCATGAAGGAACTGAGTTTCCAATTTTGCTCGTCATCATGACAGATTGCTTGCTTTTTTAAATGCTTCTGTTTATATTACACTAATAAAAAAAATTTAAATTAAGTGTAAGTATATCAACTGCAAAAGAAAATTTAAAATACATGTTTCTTAAGAAACTAAAGTAAAAAATTAAAAATACATCGTAATTAATATTAAAACATTTAAAGACTTCTATTTAAAAGCTTAATTTCCTAAGAACAAATTTAGGATCATTTATTCATACACAATAAACCAAATGTTTTAAATAATAAATTAAAATTTTAGTTCTCTGTCTTTTTCCTGGCTAAAATGACTCATTCCAATCCAAGCAAGTATTTGTTAACTTGTATTTTAATTCATCCTATATTTACCATCACCTATATTCTTTTTTTGGACAAGTCATAGCTTCTCCTTTCATACAATATCTTCCATTATATTATAATTACAAACTGTAGACTCATAGGATGATGACTCATAGGGCTGGTGAAATAAGGCCTCAGCAATCATCTGTGCCCCCAGGGCATTTCTAAACCATGAACTGGAAAACAGGTAAGAGACAGGTTTTGCCAGAAATACAGTTTTGGCTAGATAAAGAAAAAGGTAAACCTGGGAACTCTCTTCCTCTTTAGCAAAAATACTTCATCTATTTTTTTTTCTTTTTTCCCCCAAAATGAAACTCACCCCAAACTGATGTGATTAGAATAATATCCCCACCAGAAAACCTGTTGTGTGTGAAAATGGAAAAACATTTAAGCTCGCTTTGCATTTGAAAATTGAATACAAGGATCTGAAAGCCTCCAGATAAGCAGTGTTTGAGAATGAAAGATTCTGCCCTCGTGTATTTAAGCATCATTTATTACATGACTACAAAATATAAAGAGAGTATGTAAGCACAAGATTTATAAACAGAGTAATGCTACATAAGCTAGAGAAAGCCAGAAAACAATTTGGAGAAAAAAAGTAATTAGAATAACATTTATATATTATACTAATAAAGGTCGGATGGAAGTTGGAATAAAATGTTATTTTCTTAACTGTCACAATTCACTCATGTTAAGACCACTCTCATCTTGCTTAGAGGCTCCTTATTACGTGGAGAGAGTTGTATTAGAGGATATGCTTCAAGACACTGAGCCAGTATGGCTAACAGTATGGAGAAGTCAGGTCAAAATTTCAAGCAAATTTAATCCCCTGTTTATAAAATGCTCCTCTCTGGACTGAACAAACTAGTACAAAAAGAGAGATGTGGCTCACTAAAATTACTTTAACTATGAATTTTAATTTAAATTTTATTTTCTGAGCCCGGCCAGGCGGTGGCGCAGTGGATGGAGTGTCGGATTGGGATGCAGAGGACCTGGGTTCAGGACCCCGAGGTCGCCAGCTTGAGTGCGGGCTCATCTGGTTTGAGGAAAAGCCCACCAGCTTGAACCCAACGTTGCTGGCTCCAGCAAGGGGTTGCTCGGTCTGCTGAAGGCCTGCAGTCAAGGCACATATGAGAAAGCAATCAATGAACAACTAAGGTGTTGCAACGCGCAATGAAAAACTAATGATTGATGCTTCTCATCTCTCTCCGTTCCTGTCTGTCTGTCCCTGTCTATCCCTCCTTCTGACTCACTCTCTGTCTCTATAAAAAAAAAAATTATTTTCTGAAAAAAAGTTGTGATCTGCAAAGACATATACAACTTGCTTCTCCAGATTTTCAAATCCTGAACCAAATTATTTTAACAAACAAATATTGTTATAATGTAATTAGGAGAAATGGCCAAGACCAAATGCAACTGGCTTCAAGGGAAGGTAGGTCCTGTTACCCCAAGGTATGTTTTGCTCAGCTGAGCCCCATATTGAGTCTGAATATTATAAGGTGGTCTTAGCACTAATTTTGGAGGTTGGACATGCAGAGAGCTGAACTGGAGTTGGACAGATATAGGAGAGGAAGGGAAGAAGAGAGTAGCCAGGGAGAGAGGTGATACGGGGAGACCACAGAGAGTAGAGGCAGTGAGTAAATATCCTAGGTGCTCGCTGACTAAAGGATTCCTTAGAGCAAGGATGCTAAATGTTTCATGAAATGTTCCTGTTTTTGCTATTGTAAATTATTTCAGCTCCTCAACCTTTAGTAAAGTCTGTCATAAACATTTATGCTTTAAGGGCTTTCTTTTTTGTTTTCGATTGGAAATTATGAAAAAACAACAACAACCCTTATTCCATATAGGGCGAAACAGGGTTAGTAAGAACAGGAAGAAACACGGGATGAACTAATGAGGCAGAAGCGGAGCCAAGGCAGCCCTGCAAACACACCTGCTCCCCTTTCTTCACCCCTCCAAACCTCTAGGACTTCTGGAGTAGACTTTATTCTTCTGTAGCCTATGGAATGGATATTTGAATCAAGGAAAATGTAGATTCCAGCTTGATATCTGGCCTACATCGATATAGTTTGAGAATATTATAATTTATTAAGGGTGGAAAAATGTGATCTCCAGGGCTCCAATTTCTGTCATACTGTTGATTATCTGCAGCACATGATGCTGCTGGCATTTTCTTCTGCAAACATACCAGGCATTTAGCATTTATTTTGATTTTTAAGTCAAGTCCAAGCTAGTCAATTACGTGCCTGGTAAACCGAAAGATATTACTGAAATTCATGGCAATGGTTTTGAAACTATTTTGTGCATCTGCATTTATTGAAAGTGTAATTATAGGCTGTCTTTCTCTGTAGCATTCCCCATGGCATGAAGGGGAATTTGTTTGTATGTGGAAATCTTTATAGGAAGCAGTGTTGTTGTGTGAGACTTGCAGACTGGTACCGACATGTTGAAGATGCCCATGCCCACATTTTTTGGCGTATCATCACTTATGAATAATGACCATGAACTAAAGTGAAAAAAATATCAATGATCCATTTTTTGAACTTCTCTTTTAAAGGGCCAGATTCCACATGTATGTCTAAAATAAAAATGAATTTGAGTTTTTATGTGTTTATGTTAAGTTTGAGTTTTTATCTACATACCTCCATTGTATTTTGCTGCATTATTACTGGCAAAAATGCACATTTATAAATGAATGAGAGAGAGAGAGAGAGAGAGAGAGAAACAGAGATGTAGTATATAGGCAGCATACTTAATTCCTTTACATAAGAAATCTCTTATATTCTTTTTTCTTTTATTTTCTTTTTTTTTTAAACAGGTATGCCTTGTATTGCCACATTTGATGTTCGGGTAGGGTTTTCTGAGAAAATTTGTTTGATGAAGAAATTTCTATACAGTGTATCTTGACATTTGAGAACCTTCCAGAACACACTGAAGTATACAAAGAAAACAAATGCCTTGACTACTTATCTACATTTAGCCACAACTATGTTACTCTCATAGTTATGGGGAAGGCCAAGGGCCAAGTTCTTGTCTGGTTTGAATCTGAAGCTTCAGGGCAAAGTGTAATTTTCCCAAGCCTTGTAGAGTCTACTGTTTAGTGACAAATATTACATTTCTTTTGGAAAAAAAATGACACAGTCAAACTGATTTCATGGAAATCTAAAGTGGAAGTCAAAAGTTAGGTGATCTTGATCCAAACAAAATATAACCCATAAAAACCTGAAGATTGTTATTAGATCTGAAAGCACTGTATCTTCTGTTGCTTTGTAAACTGAGTCTAGAACTATATAGACCACACAAAATCAACTTTTCCTCAGAGTTTGGAGACTCCCTCAACTCCCAAGTGTGTTCTCAAAAATCTGTTCTTGTCTTGTGGTCTCCAGCGTTTATTGTGCTATTATAAAATATAAAGATACCCATTCTGAACTTCTTCTTATATTGGGTCTATTTTCCAGCCTATCAGGATTTGGGAACATTCTGATTTCTGTCAGCTTATTATTTATTCCTCCTCCCAGACACTTGCCATTAAAAAAATAGCAAGTGTACCATGTGAAAATTTAATCATTGATGGGAATGGTGATGAGGGGAGGGCAAAGAGAAGTTTTTAGCATGGCACGGGTGCCCGCCCTGTCAAGTGATCCACATCTGTTAATCATCAGTCTGTGGGTGCGGTTGTTGAACCAGTTTAAAAATCATTTGTATTCTTATCTAAAACCATGACATATCTCTCATTTAATTCCCACATATTTTAAAAAGATGATTTTTAGATACTGTGTTTTGTTGTTGTTGCTCTTGAGATGAAGGATTTTTTCAGAACTTATAAATGTTTTCTGTGCATTTCCAAGAAAGCTATGACTCAACTCATTGTTTCTGATAGTTTTTCAGGTGACTGGATTGAGTTTGTAAACTAAAAATCATTATGTGTGGGTAATGATAACTTAATTCCTTTTAAAACTTCCTATTTGGTTGTGTATTTCATCATAGTTTCGATCTTTACGAATACTGTAATGTAAATGACGACCTCAGTCACATCGCCTTGCATTCTGAACTGTAGTCCAGCTCCCAGGACACCAGCAGACTTAAATTTTAGCAGGAAAGTAGATACAAGAAGCATCACCTACTCACATCACATGGAAATGCAACTTTCTTTCTTTCTTTTTTTTTTTTTTTTTTACAGAAACAGAAGAGAGAGAGAGGGATAGACAGGGACAGACAGGTACGGAGAGAGATGAGAAGCATTAATCATCAGTTTTTCGTTGCGACACTTTAGTTGTTCATTGATTGCTTTCTCATATGTGCCTTGACCGTGGGCCTTCAGCAGACTGAGTAACCCCTTGCTCGAGCCAGTGACCTTGGGTCCAAGCTGGTGAGCTTTTGCTCAACCAGATGAGCCCGCACTCAAGCTGGCAACCTCAGGGTCTTGAACCTGGGTCTTCCTCATCCCAACCCGACGCTCTAACCACTGTGCCACCTCCTGGTCAGGCAGCAACTCTTTCTTTTTCTTTCTTTCTTTCTTTCTTTCTTTCTTTCTTTCTTTCTTTCTTTCTTTCTTTCTTTCTTTCTTTCTTTCTTTGTCTTCCTTCCTTTTTCTTTCTTTCTCTCTCTTTCTTTCTCTCTTCCTCTTTTCTTCTTTCTTTCTTTTCTTTTTTTATTTTAGTGAGAGGAAGAGAGGCAGAAATAGACTCCCACTGGGATCCACCAAGCAAGCCCACTAGGGCGCGATGCTCTGCCCATCTGAGGCCCTTGCTGTTGCAACTGGAGCCATTTTTTATCTCCTGAGGCGGAGGCCATGGGGCCATCCTCAGCATCTTAGGCCAACTCACTCCAGCCAATGGAACCATGGCCGTGGGAAGGGAAGAAGGAGAGAGAGAAAGAGAGAGAGAATGAGCCGAGGGGTGGAAAAGCAGATGATTGCTTCTCTTGTGTGCCTTGACCAGGAATCGAATCCAGGACATCCACACACCTGGCTGATGCTCTACCACTGAGCCAACTGACCAGGGCCCTCTCTTTTTTCAAGATGTACTCATTGCTTAGTGAGGTCATGGCTGTTGTTGCCATTTTATTTTTTATAATAGGTAAGAAACAAAATTGAAAAAAAAATATTGAAATTAAGATTAGAATTAAGAGTGAGAGACAATGGAGTGTAATAACATGGAAGGACTCGTCCATGAGACCTGTTTATGACAGGTGATTCAAGTTATGAATGCTTTATCAGGGATAATACATAGAAATGTTAGCAGAGTTATATAATCTTGATAAACAGGTATTGCATGTAGTTTAGTTCCTCTGGTAATTTTTTTTCTATCTATGCTCCTATTTTCTGAAATAAAAATTACTGTAATGGCACCAGCAGTCATACTTATTTTACTTTAGTTTTTACAACATGGAAGGCATGTGTGAATATTAGCACTTCAGAAAAATCACTCTGATGACATGGTAAAGGATGGAGAGAGAAAGACAAAGCTGACAATAGACTACTACTTGGGAACTAGAGTAATACTGGGAAATAGGAAGAAGCAGGGAAGATTGTGAGGTGTGAGTAGGCAGAATCAGTTTTTCATGATGTATGAGATGCAGGATGATTATAGGAGTAAAGGAGAAATCAAAGTCAGATTCCAGGTTTTCTGACTGAGTGACTGAGAGAGGACTGTGATGCTAATATTGGAAATGGAAGAGAAGACAATGAGTTCAACTGCATACTTTGCTTTTGAGGTGCCTATGTGATATCAAGCAGAGATGACAGCTATTGCATGACTTTGCCATGCAGGAAAGACAGCAGACCCACCAGGCTTTCGATCCAGTATCTCTTTGGCTGGGGCACAAGGAAACAATAGAATGACAGATGTAAACACATTGGATTACAGCAGTGATTTTCAACCTTTTTCATCTCAAAGCACACATAAACTACTAAAATTCTGCAGCATACCAAAAATATATTTTTGCCACTCTGACAAAATATAGGTATAATTTTGATTCAGTCACACCAGAGGGCTATTGTTGTGTTGGCTGTTGTCATTTTTTAATTTGACAATCTAAGGGAAAAGAGGTCAGTGCCCCTGACTAAATTCTTGAGTCACACTGATTGAAAATTACTGGATTATCACAAGACCTTAACTCAGGGGTCCACAAACTTTTTACACAGGGGCCAGTTCACTGTCCCTCAGACCTTTGGAGGGCTAGACTATAAAAAAACTATAAACAAATCCCTATGCACACTGCACATATCTTATTTTAAAGTAAAAAAACAAAACGGGAACAAATACAATATTTAAAATAAAGAACAAGTAAATTTAAATCAACAAACTGACCAGTATTTCAATGGGAACTATGGGCCTGCTTTTGGCTAATGAGATGGTCAATGTGCTCCTCTCACTGACCACCAATGAAAGAGGTGCCCCTTCCGGAAGTGCAGCGGGGGGGGGGGCGGATAAATGCCCTCAGGGGGCCGCATGCGGCCCGCAGGCCGTAGTTTGGGGACCCCTGCCTTAAATAGAACTTAAATAGAATGCACTACATAGAATGACTGTATGTGCTCATGTGAAACTCTTCTAAAAATATTTTTTTCTTTTTCATTGTGGTAAGATAAGATAACATAAATTTGACCATTTAAATCATTTTAGTGTACAGTTCAGTGACATTAAGTACATTCACATTGTTGTATAACTATGACTACCATCTATCTCCAGAACTTTTTTTTTATCTTTCCAAACTGAAGTTCAGTACCCATTAAACAATAATTCCCCATTTTCCCCCCCAAGCTTCTAGTAACCACCATTTAACTCTCTGTCTCTATAAATCTGACTCCTCTAGGTCCCTCATGTAAGTGGAATCATAGAGTATTTGACATTTGTGTCTGGCTTACTTTACCAGGCATTATGTTCTCAAGGTTCATCCATGTTGTAGCATTAGCAGAATTTTCTTCTTTTTTAAGGCTGAATAATATTCCATTGTATATATATACCACCTTTTGCTTACCCTTCATCTGTTGATGGGCACTTGGATTGCTTACACCTTTTGGCAATTGTGGATAATGCTACTATAAATATGGGTGTACAGATACCTGTTTTGCAACTGATTTAAATTCTTTTGGGTATATACCCAGAAATAGAATTATTGGATCATATGGCACTCTATGTGTAATTTCTTGAGAAACCACTAAATGTTTTCCACAGCAACCGTATCATTCTACATTCCTATCAGCAATGCATAAGGGTTCCAATTCTTCACATTCTTACCAATACTTATTTTCCATTTCAAAACTTTTTTGGTAATTACTATCCTAAGGAGTGTGAATTGGTATCTCATCATGATTTGGGTTTGCATCTCCCTAAAGATTGGTGATATTGAACATCTTTTATGTCACGTCAGCATCTTTTACTGGCTATTTGTGTATCTTCTTTGTAGAAATGCCTATTCCAGTCCTTTGCCCATATATATATTTTAATTGTGTTTTTTTTTTTTATTGTTGAATTGCAAACTAGAGATTTAAACCCTAAAGAAAAGGGTCAAATTCTGACCATTTATAGCATTCTGGTTTCCATTATTTGCAACTGATAACTTTATTCCTTTAGAAAACAGCATATAAAGCATTAATTTAGAAATGTGATTGAGTGGAATTCATTTCAGGTACATTTGGCACAGATCGGACATTTCTAGCTATCTTTGCCTAGCCAGATGCTTGAGATAATTTTTCCACATAACGAATCAATGTGTATTTCTGTTTTGTGCACATTCACAACTATTTCTGAACTCAGTCATAAGTTCTTAGAATTGCTGTCAGACTCCTGTCTTGCCTACAAAAATACCAGATAAATATATACAAATGACAGTGTTTTTCCATTTTCGGGATATACTTGGCATTAAACTTAGGACAAAAGAGGACATAAACTTAAGTCTGTGGTTTGGTTCCCCCAACTCTCATGAAGGTGTTTGCTTCTACCCACCACCGCACAAAGGTGACATTGCTCTTGTACATCTGAATCTGGTTAGAATTTGAGAATAGAGGTGAGAAGGAATGTTGGTTTTCTATTTTGTAACATTTTTGTGGCAACACAGATATTTTTATGAAATCCAGCCATGAAATTTCCCTTTTCTGAAAAGATAGCACACAAGGAATTATTTTAAAAGAGTAAACTATTTAACTAACTACCCTTATGTGCTCCAAATAAACCTGCATTCAATTGTTTATAATTGATTTAGCTGGCTGATTTGGGGGCAGTAAATTTTAATAGATTTCTGTGATATTCAGCTATTTCTACATCAACAAAGAGGACTATATTATTTTTAAATGCCCCAGAGTATAAAGTAGTTTATAAGAGGCACTCAGTGAAATGTTGCTTTGTAAATGTCCTAAAATTGTTTTCATATGTTATCATTTATTTATTCCCAAACAGATTGTAAGCAACTCAAAAGAGCTGTTTTTAATCCCCTTTTATTGCATAATATAATGGTCTTTGTACACTGTTAGCTAAATAAATGTGGCTGACTGATTGATCTGGCACTCACTGGAACTTTTTTATTGTTTATTCAAGAGTTATTTCAAATTTTGAGTAGAAGAAAAAGAAGGTTTAAAATTATAGCATTTCTGGTATTTAACCAGTTTTAGTATATCTTGAGGATTTCAAATGTAATGGGCAAGTATACCCATGTGTTCTATGTTGTAAGCATTCAATTGCTCTCCGGCCATGTCCTGTTCAATTTCATTTACCATGCCATTAATGAAATCAATGTTCATCAGCTCATGGCAGACAACTCTATTTTAAAAATCCATTTGCTCTTCACATGCAATACTTTGAGTTTTTCCTAGGAGCCTCCTCAGTTTTGTCCCTGCCATGGTGCTTGTTTAGCACGAGAAAAATCTTTAATATAAAGTTGAGAGATCATTTTTCTCATAGTTTGTTAATCTGAGAAAACCAGCTTTTTCTATACTAACAAAGTGAAGCATATATTTATATGTGTGCATGTTATATATGTGTTTCCTCTAGCAACTACATTTTCCAATAGGGTAGGCACTACCCACATATGACTGCTTAGTACTTGAAATGTGGCTTATCTGGACTGAACGTGCTATAAGTATAAAATACACAATGAGTGTCAAAGACACAGTACAGAATTAAAAAAGAAAAATATCTCAATTTTTAAAATATTGAGTCTGGGTTTAAATTAGTTTATTTTTAGATAGATGTGATTAAATAAAATATATTAGTAAATTAATTTCCCATTTTTTTCCCTTTGTTAGAATGTGGCTGTTAGAAAAATTTAAATTACATATATGTCTCACATCAAATTTCTATTGGACAATATTGTTCTAAGACATGGTTTCTGAGCTCCGGTAGTATTGACATTTTGGGTCTGGTTATTTTTTTTCATTGGAAGGGTTGTCCTGTACATTGTAAGATATTTAACAGCATCTCTGGCCTGTACTCACTAGATGACAGTATACTGCTCTCTCCTCAACTATTACAACCAAAACTGTTTCTAGACATTACCAAATAATTCCTGAGGGGCAAAATCGACCTTGGTTGAGAACTGTCACTGAGGGTATAAAATAGTGTTTGTAGAGGCATCTGCTAGGATGTTACCTTATACATGTTCTAAGGTCTTTTTCATAGGTTTAAAGATTATTTAACCAAATAGATCACACACAGTTTATGAGACTATTTTTAATCTTACTTTGGTGCATAATGTATAGTATTCTGTGCACGGATGGAGGGCAGTAATGTTTTCAGTCCCAATTTTCAGCACGTCAAAGTTTTCTAGGCAGATAATTCACAAAGTAAAAGGAGTTGTTGGTCATCCATTACTCTTTTCAAATCTTGGCATTTAGTGATCACTGCCAACAGTGTTATTTTTATATACTTGAGCCATGTTATGAGTCAATTAATCAGACCAGACTTGCAGCAGGGACAAAGTCTGCATATCCATCATTATTCTAACTGTCTGGAGAAGTGTTGAAGAACAGCTGGAACGCCTGCAAGAGTCCAAAAATACTATAATGGAAGTTCACCAATTTTAGAAGAAATGATTTTTATTTTGGTAACAGCTGTCAGCATTCCAAAGGACTCTCACTCTGTCTATTGAAATGAGGAGGTTCTGTTAGAGATTTGGTTCCATCTGAGGATTTGGTGACATTATTTAGAGAATTAAAAGGCTGCCAGTGAATGTTTTATATACAGTGGATTATTATTTAAAACTAGTTTATAAGGACAGGTATGGAATTCTAAAAGCTGACCAGGAGTTAGGTTTTAGAGAAAAATGCCTCATTTATGAGAGCATTTTCCTAAACTGAAGTGGGGAGATTGCTTTTCAGAACAACATCTAATGTCACTGGCCACTCAGATATAGGAATCTGCTGAGGGCCATAGCAAGATTTGCTGTCCCCTAGCTATAATTCCAACCCTTCCCTTTCTTCTATAAATTTCAGGCATTTGAATAACTTGCTAACAATTTATATAGTTATGGTGGTAGCATTGTCTTTTGAATACCATGGCTGTGATTTAGTTTACCTTTAGTTTAACTTAAAAAAGCCCTTCTATTCACTGCCACAAAATTTGTAGATCTCATGTGGCTTTTTGCAAGGCTCTAAAAGTCCTGTCTCATGTTGGAAAGTGGGTCAGTTTCTAGCTTGCATTCTGGCTTACCTCTGGATACATTCAGAAGCCACTCTGAATGCCAGCTGTGATCATTGTCTATTTGTTTAACATCATCAAGAGTATGGGGAAATCTGGTTGAATTTAGTTAAATTTAGCCCATATATATTTTTAAAAAGAGAAATTTTCTTTCAAAAAAGTTTTAATTGAATTTATTGGGGTGTATTTATTTTATACAGGTATCACGTGTACAACTCAATAAAATATCATCTGCAAACTGTCATCATGTGTCCATCACCCCAAGCATAGTCTCCCCCACTTTGCCCACCTCTTCCCACCCTCACTCTGCTTTCCCTCTGACTTTCTCCACACTCTTGTCTATGTCTCTGTTAGTATATAGGTGTTTGGGCTAATCCCTTCACCTCTTTTCATCCAGTTTCTAAACCTCCCTCCCCTCTGACAGCTGTCAGTCTGTTCCATGTTCACAATCTTTTGTTTCTATTTTGTTTGTCAGTTTATTTTGTTTGTTAGATTCCACATGTGAGATCAAACGATGTTTGTCTTTCTCTGACTGACTAATTTCACTTTGCATAATAATCGCAGTTTCTATTCCCAGAAAGCCTACAATCATTGGTTTACTAGCCTTTTATTCTAAAATGTGTGCTCATCTCCTTTCTGTTAATTTGCAAGATGGATCTCTTAGGCCGATATTCATTATCAGTTAAAAGTATGGTTATTTTACTATTGACCCCTGATGTACACTTTGTTACCGTGTAGAGAAAAGTGTTTAGGAAAAACTCTACCCACAGTACAATTATTTTGACTTAGAACTTAGAGGCTAGAGAGTTTCAAATCAAATTACCTAGCAGTTGTTCTTTTAATTAGGATCTTAAATTATTAGTGTTCCTGTTTCTGCCAATAGGCCAGAGTGCAGTAAGTGAAGGAACCATATCTTCAGAGAATAGAACATGCTTAGCCATGTTTTAACATATCAGGAGGCAATCTGCTTTTCAGGGTATTGGAAAAGGAAGGAAACCAGAGACATTATGGATTTAAAATATATTTCATTCTTATGCTTGTTTATAACAAACCATATGCCATCACTCAGACCTGGCTTTTCACAAATATAGAAAGCAAAATAGCAAACCCTGTTCACTTGCCTCAGTCATTAGAGGAAATTGAATTTACCTCCTGACTTTGTATGTCTTTTTAAAAATAAATCTTGGAAATGATTTAATTTTTAACTAACTCCCCCCAAAAAAAGAATCCAGCAACCCACTCATACCCTGTCCTTTCCCCCAGACATACTGCCACCTTTGCTTTTTGAGCTATATGAATAAAGCAGTTTAGAAACGATCACCAGAAAACACTGAGACTGGAAAATTTAATCAAATAAGTTTAGCGTCAGGAATTCTACAAATTGGCTATGGTCTAAACTTGGACATAAATCCAACACATTTGGGAGTCACTTATGCTTGGCTACCTGAAATACAATTTTGTGTAATTTGAATGCTTTGGCTAATATTAATCTGTAACTGCCAATGTGAGTTTAAATAACAGGGTTACAACAAAGTTTCAGGAGCCACAAAGTACTATTTTACTCTAAATTTTAATAAATTATAGAGTATCCTTCTTTGAGCAAGCAAATAAGATAAGCAATAATAAAAATAACCCGTCCTAATTGACCACTCTATTTTGATTCTACCATTTATTTGGTCCTTTTTAAGTTTCAAAAAAAATCATTTCTACAAATTAAAACCTTTACTTGCTCTAAGAGAGATTGATTTATCAAATGTGCCTACTAAGGACAAAATAACATCAGGGTTTTTGAACTCTGATTGCCTGAGCCACTTGTTTGACTTTAAACTCTGTTTTGTATTGCTTTGCTTTACATTGAGGTGAGTGCCTTCTAGTGTAAGTTTTATTTTCACTTCACCTTTATGGCTAACCAAGACGATAAAACAGCAGTAGTCAATACTCAATAGTTTTTATAAAGTTTGTATTCCCAGTGGCACCAAAAAGATTATTCAAAGCACAGAGCAGACCCAATGATATTGAATTGCCTGTAGTAATTTCATAAAGGCAGGGATTTTTGTTGATTTTGTTCCCTGTTACATCTTTGATGCCTGTAAGTACCTGGCATATTGTAAGTGCTCAGTAGATATTGTTCAAATAAATAAATGAATTTACCCACAGTGATAATCAATGCTAGTTATGTGTTTCTTAAAAAATGTAGAGAATAGTTCATTCTAGTATTATTGGAAAGTATTTCTAGACTTTTGAGGCTTATTCACCTCTTTTTACCACACTGATTTGGTGAGCTTTTTAGGTCAATACCCTGTAAATTACCTGAGAGACCCACCACAATTATTTTTACATTGGTGTGGGCCTGGCTTTAGCATCCTCACTCCAAAGAGCCTTGCCAAAGAAAGAACATGGCAACATCTCACCGCCGGAGGCCGTCATACACCAGCAGCACTATTCCAGTCAGCGAGGCGAGAAGAGGACAGGCACAAGCTCTAAGTAAAAGGAATCCCATTTCCTTGAGGTGAGAATGAGAGAGAATTCTGTCCTTGAGCACTATTAGGTGAAAGAAAACTGGTTTAGATATTTTCTTTCTTACCTATTCTGTCTGTCTGTCTATCTAACTAACATTCATCTATCAGAGATTGAACTGGTTCTTCGATTGCAGGGTTACCCTTTGAGCCATCTGATATGTACAGTAACTTTGTCCATGCCACTCATGATATAATGATAGCTACTTTTATTGAATTCTTACTTTGAACTAGCCATTTTGACTTACATAAAAAACATTTCATTTAACCCTTAACAACATTTCATTTACATATAAAACATTTCATAAAACCCTTCATGAAGCTGGTACTTTTTTTTTTTTACTATCTCTATCTCACAGTTGAGGAAACTGAGGCTCAGGGCAGTGTATTTGCCCACATGACCAAAGTGAGGTTTCAAACCTGGAGGTCTGACTCCATCATGTGAACTTTTAATGCAAGGATAAACTATCTTAATGGCACTTATATTGTTATTTAGGTTCTTTTTTCTTCTCTCTCTCTCTCTCTCTCTCTCTCTCTCTCTTTCTTGATTGTGGTATTGTTGAGGGCACAAACTGAGTCTTGTGCATCTTTATATTCCTCATGATCTTTCATAGATCAGTACCTTGTAACGTGGTGGGTGCATAGGAAACATATCAGGTAGAAGGGAATGCTTCTAGTTGAAACTTGGAGACCTACCTGCCAGAACAATTAACAAATGGTCTTAATATCACTGAATTTCACTGGCTTAGATGCATTTATACATATATTTTTATTTTTGAGAAATTAAAGAAAAAAAACGTAAGGAGAAGAAAACAACTAGCATGCTCAAAAATTCTATGGTTTGGTTTTAAGCTGTCATCTTAACCAACCTTCTACTTGCTTTTCATTTTCTTTTCTTCATAGCATGGACCATGAAACCAGTTTGGGGGTAACGGTTTTCCAGGAATATTTAATAAGGACTGTGGGATTTATTTGCTTTTGACTTGGAGAATAGAATCTGCTACAAGTGATTAACTTGAGTGTCCTCTTGAAAGATGAGCTTTGATTTGGGGGTACTCAAAAGGATAGGATATTGTGGTTGTTGTTCCAGAAGTGATGATATATCTTCCTAAAACTTTGGGTGAGCTGGACTTAGGAAGATTTTCTCCTCCTCATCAGAGTCGGGCATGCAGAAACCGACTAAGAAAGTTTGTGCTCAGTGGTCTTCTACAATCTGAGCCTCTGCCAGTGAGGTCCTGATGATTGGTTATAGTCCAAGACATTGACTAAGCCATGTTCATTGGTAGGGTTGCTGCATTAAATTCAAAGGCAATGCATAGTGATGCATACACTCTTCTATTGTGCCTCTGTTCTTATATCTCTGGGTCAGTGAGGTAAGCCAAGGTCTTTTGTAAAGATTCAACCTCTTTCTCCAAAGGCACAAGGGAATATGCTGGTTCTCTGATTTTTATTAATAACGGGAAGTACGATACCCTATTCTGGTCTGCCAATGTAGCTCCCCTAAATGTAAAACTGAGAGCTGTTTCTTCACATATAAGGCTCTTCAACTGTTAATAGCATGGAGTTCATTGCTTCCTCAGGAGCGGGCAAGGAAGAAGATTTGGGCACTTTTGGATTCCTGGTTAATGCTATCTAAACTGCATCAATCTTGTCTTAACCTCTACCAACACTGTAAAGTTTATAACATTCCGGATACTTCATGGCTAGTAAAAATCTAGTTAAGTTTCTATCTTAACACACATTGATAAACAATGGTGAGTGAGAGTTATAGAATTACATGATGGTAGTTTGGCAAGTACCAGCTATAAATAAATAGGTTTGTGGTGGATAGGTTTACATCAACAGAATTCATTTGCTTTACAGACAAAGGTATTTCTCCTTCATTCCTGAAGTTCTGATTAATGGAAAAAGATAGAAAGTTTCGCAGTATAAGATGCATTTGGGCATCAGAATTCTGCATTGATTATGGAAAAGAACAGGTCTGAGAGCTGAGACACCCAGGTTTATCATCAGCTTGTTCTGAAAACTGGAATAAACACCATTTTGAATTCCAGTGTCTCTATCTGCTAAGAGGAGTAATTGGCTACGGTTTCCATATTGCTTTCCCTCCCAGTGCTCCATTCTTGATGTGTCTCTATTTGAAGTGGAGCCCATCTTAGGCTCCCTGGAGACAGGTTTAGATTTCAGAGATGAAAAATTTTTAATGGCGCCTAACATTCCTTGTCTCTTCTTCTTTCTCTATCTTAGTGAAATGTGGATGACATAATAAGGAAACTGTGATTCAAGAGGGTAATGTTCTTACCTTTATAGAAATTATTTCTCTCTCTCTCTCTATTTTTTTTTTTACCCCTGGTCAGCTAAAGGTTCCTGCCATTAGCTTGTTTATCACACTGCCCTCAGTGCACGTGGCTGGCTTTAACTAGGTGCGTGCTTCTGGGGTTTGTGGGAACACCTAGGTGGAAGTGCTGGACACTTAAGGTGCCTGAGCTCAGACAGCCGGACTCTTTCCTCTCTCATTCTGTGAGCAAAAATAGCCCTGAGACCTGGCAGTGATCTCGGCCAGTCCTCGTGTATCCTTTCTTTCCTTCTATGAGCTATTGTTTATTCTCTAGAGTTTTTAAAAAAGTCCCTTGTAAACAGGGACCTAATGAAGTTTTACTTTACAAAACTACCAGGCTGACAACCGTTACAGGAATTTGTGCCCATACTTAAATTGGGCCCAGCATATCCCCCTCTCTCCTAGCTCAGCAAAGACCCTCCACCTTGCGCTGTGTCACAAAAGAGAGGAAACCTCCGCGGTGTTCTCTGGCAGCGCAGCCTGCGGAGCAGTTATCATCTCCAATTTTGGCAAATTTGGAACTTCTGATTTACTTTTCAATTAGAAACAAGCTAACAGGTCAAAACACACAGCTTGTTTTTATTTTTTTTTCTGTTTGTTTGTTTTTCGCAAGGAGAGGGTGTTGAAATGAGAGGTTTTTTCACTCATATCTCTACAAAATAGAATGTTCCATAGTCATTAGATTTTAAATTCTGCAGAGGAAGTAATCATGTTCTCCTGTTTGTTGAGTAGGGAGGTCCACAGTCACACGATGACTTTGGTGCAAGGATGGTGTTCCGCGTGCTGACATGACTTCAGTCAACAGCCACAAGCCCTCCTGGCTCCAGCCTAAGGCTCACAAGCCTTCGGGAGGTTTGGGGGTAACAGCAAGAGCCCGGGTGACATCACATAAAAGTGAGAACGGTTTTGAGATTCACTAGACAACCAAATATTTACCATGGGTCTTTCTGAATTTGGTGTTGGACTTGCTGCAAAATAAACACTTCAGGGAAAGTTTGCACTAACCTGAGAGAATGGAACATTTCCCTGGTGATTCAATTCAGGTCAACAAAGATTTATTGAGCTATCTGATACAATCTGCGATGGAAAATGCAATGAAGTCCAGCAACTGAGAGCATGATCACAACCTTTGAGCAAATTTTGATCTGCTTGGGAAATCAAAGCTTGACAATGAAAAGTACAAAGAGTATTTAATTAGTTTTGAAGGGAAGATAACTTCCAACTTCTTTTTTATTTCTTTTTCTTTTTTTTTTTAATTTTATTTTTTTAATGGGGCGACATCAATAAATCAGGATACATATATTCAAAGATAACAAGTCCAGGTTATCTTGTCTTTCAATTATGTTGCATACCCATCACCCAAAGTCAGATTGTCCTCTGTCACCTTCTATCTAGTTTTCTTTGTGCCCTTCCCCCTCCCCCTTTCCCTCTCCCTTTCCCCCCTCCCCCCATAACCACCACACTCTTATCAATGTCTCTTAGTTTCACTATTATGTCCCACCTACATATGGAATAATGCAGTTCCTGTTTTTTTCTGATTTACTTATTTCACTTCGTATAATGTTATCAAGATCCCACCATTTTGCTGTAAATGATCCGATGTCATCATTTCTTATGGCTGAGTAGTATTCCATAGTGTATATGTGCCACATCTTCTTTATCCAGTCATCTATTGACGGGCTTTTTGGTTCTTTCCATGTCCTGGCCACTGTGAACAATGCTGCAATGAACATGGGGCTGCATGTGTCTTTACGTATCAATGTTTCTGAGTTTTGGGGGTATATACCCAGTAGAGGGATTGCTAGGTCATAAGGTAGTTCTATTTTCAGTTTTTTGAGGAACCACCATACTTTCTTCCATAATGGTTGTACTACTTTACATTCCCACCAACAGTGTATGAGGGTTCCTTTTTCTCCACAGCCTCTCCAACATTTGCTATTACCTGTCTTGTTAATAATAGCTAATATAACAGGTGTGAGGTGGTATCTCATTGCCGTTTTGATTTGCATTTCTCTAATAACTAAAGAAGATGAGCATCTTTTCATATATCTGTTGGCCATTTGTACTTCCTCCTGGGAGAAGTGTCTGTTCATGTCCTCTTCCCATTTTTTTATTGGATTGTTTGGTTGTTGTTGAGTTTTATGAGTTCTTTGTATATTTTGGATATTAGGCCCTTATCTGAGCTGTAGTTTGAAAATATCATTTCCCATTTAGTTGGCTGTCTGTTTATTTTGTTGTCAGTTTCTCTTGCTGAGCAAAAACTTCTTAGTCTGATGTAGTCCCATTCATTAATTTTTGCCTTCACTTCTCTTGCCATTGGAGTCAAATTCATAAAATCCTCTTTAAAACCCAGGTCCCTGAATTGAGTACCTATGTCTTCTTCTATGTACTTAATTGTTTCAGGTCTTATGTTTAGATCTTTGATCCATTTTGAGTTAATTTTTGTACAGGGGGAGAGACTGTAGTCCAGTTTCATTCTTTTGCATGTGGCTTTCCAGTTTTCCCAGCACCATTTATTGAAGAGGCTTTCTTTTCTCCATTGTGTGTTGTTGGCCCCTTTATCAAAAATTATTTGACTATATATATGTGGTTTTATTTCTGGACTTTCTATTCTGTTCCATTGGTCTGAGTGTCTACTTTTCAGCCAATACCATGCTGTTTTGATTGTTGTGGCCCTATAATATAGTTTGAATTCAGGTATTGTAATGCCCCCAGCTTCATTCTTTTTCCTTAGGATTGCTTTGGCTATTCGGGGTTTTTTATAGTTCATATAAATCTGATGATTTTTTGCTCTATTTCTTTAAAAAATGTCATTGAAATTTTGATAGGAATTGCATTAAATTTGTATATTGCTTTGGGTAATATGGCCATCTTGATTATATTTATTCTTCCTAACCAAGAACAAGAAATATTCTTCCATCTCATTATATCTTTCTCGATTTCTCTTAACAATGGTTTATAGTTTTCATTATGTAAGTCCTTTACATTCTTTGTTATGTTTATTCCTAAGTATTTTATTTTTTTTGTTGCAATTGTGAAGGGGATTATTCTTCTGAGTTCCTTCTCAGTTGTTTCATTGTTGGCATATAGAAAGGCTATTGACTTCTGTATGTTAATTTTGTATCCTGCGACCTTACCGTATTGGTTTATTGTTTCTAGTAGTCTTTTTGTGGATTCTTTGGGGTTTTCGATGGATAGGATCATATCATCTTCAAAAAGTGATACCTTTACTTCTTCTTTTTCCAATATGGATGCCTTTTATTTCTTTGTCTTGTCTGATTGCTGTGGCTAGAACCTGTAGTACCACATTAAATAAGAGTGGAGAGAGTGGACAACCCTGTTTTGTTCCTGATTTAAGGGAAAAAGCCTTCAGTTTTGTTCCATTTAATATGATGTTAGCTAATGGTTTATCATATATGGCCTTTATCATGTTGAGATATTTTCCTTCTATACCCATTTTGTTGAGAGTCTTAAACATAAAATTGTGTTGTATTTTATCAAAAGCCTTTTCTGCATCTATTGATAAGATCATGTGGTTTTTGTTCTTTGTTTTGTTGATATGGTGTATTACGTTAACCGTTTACGTATGTTGAACCATCCTTGAGATTCTGGGATGAATCCCACTGGATCATGATGTATTATTTTTTTAATATGTTGTTGTATTCGATTTGCTAGTATTTTGTTTAGTATTTTAGCATCTGTATTCATTAGAGATATTGGTCTGTAGTTTTCTTTTTTTGTGCTATCCTTGCCTGGTTTTGGTATGAGGGTTATGTTGGCCTCATAAAATGTGTTTGGAAGTATTGCTTCTTCTTCAGTTTTTTTTGAAGACTTTGAGGAGAATAGGAACCAAGTCTTCTTTGAATGTTTGATAAAATTCGCTAGTATAGCCATCAGGGCCTGGACTTTTATTTTTGGGGAGGTTTTTAATGGTTTTTTCTATTTCTTCTCTACTAATAGGTCTGCTTAGGCTTTCTGCTTCTTCTTAACTCAGTCTAGGAAGGTTGTATTGTTCTAGGAATTTATCCATTTCTTCTAGATTGTTGAATTTAGTAGCATAAAGTTTTTCATAGTATTCTACAATAATTCTTTGTATATCTACGGTGTCCGTGGTGATTTCTCCTCTTTCGTTTTGGATTTTGTTTATATGAGTCCTTTCTCTTTTTTCCTTGGTAAGTCTTGCCAAGGGTTTGTCAATTTTGTTGATCTTTTCAAAGAACCAGCTCTTTGTTCTGTTAATTTTTTCTATAGTTTTACTGTTCTCTATTTCATTTATTTCTGCTCTGATTTTTATTATCTCCTTTCTTCGGCTGGTTTTGGGTTGTCTTTGTTCTTCTTTATCTAGTTCCTTAAGGTGTGAAGTTAAGTGGTTCACTTGGGCTCTCTCTTGTTTGTTCATATATGCCTGAAGTGATATGAACTTCCCTCTTATCACTGCTTTTGCTGCATCCCATAGATTCTGCTATGTCGTATTGTCATTTTCATTAGTCTGTATATATCTTTTGATCTCTGCACTTATTTCTTCTTTGACCCATTCATTTTTTAAAAGTATGTTGTTTAGTTTCCACATTTTTGTGGAATTTTTTTTCTCTTTTTTGCAGTTGAATTCTAGTTTCAAGGCTTTATGGTCAGAAAATATGCTTGGTACAACTTCAATTTTTCTGAATTTGCTGATGTTGTTTTTGTGACCCAACATATGGTCAATTCTTGAGAATGATCCATGTACACTGGAGAAAAATGTATACTCAGTCACTTTAGGATGAAATGTCCTGTAGATGTCTATCATATCCAGGTGCTCTAGTGCTTTGTTTAAGGCCAATATATCCTTGTTGATTCTCTGTTTGGATGAGCGATCTAGAGCCGTCAGCGGTGTATTGAGGTCTCCAAGTATGATTGTATTTTTGTCAGTTTTTGTTTTAAGGTCAATAAGTAGCTGTCTTATATATTTTGGTGCTCCTTGGTTTGGTGCATATATATTAAGAATTGTTATGTCTTCTTGATTCAGTGTCCCCTTAGCCATTATGACATGGCCATTTTTGTCTCTGAGTACTTTTTCTGTCTTGTAGTCAGCATTATCAGATATGAGTATTGCTACACCTGCTTTTTTTTTTGGATGTTATTTGCTTGGAGTATTGTTTTCCAGCCTTTCACTTTGAATTTATTTTTATCCTTGTTACTTAGATGAGTTTCCTGTAGGCAGCATACAGTTGGATTTTCTTTTTTAATCCATTTTGCTACTCTGTGTATTTTTATTGGTGAGTTTAATCCATTTACATTTAGTGTAATTATTGACACTTGTGAGTTCCCTATTGCCATTTTATAGATTGCTTTCTGTTAATTTTGTGTCTTGTTTGATCCTTCTCTTTCGTTTTGCTATTTTTGTTTTTATTTGGTTGTATTCCATACATCTTTCCTCTGTAGCTATCTTTTTTATCTCATGTGCTTCTGTGATGGTTTTTTCAATGGTGGTAACCTTTAAGTAATGAAAAGGGTTTCTACCCTGTTCATTGTAGTGCACTATTTTGTGAATACTTTTGCACTCCATCGTCCTTTGCTACTGTTAATCTCCATCTTCTCCCCCCTTTCTTTTTGTTGTTGTCACAGTTTAAATTTGGTTTTATTGTGTTCTTCTTGGAGCTTTTACTTGTGGCTTTATTTTTTTTTTTTTTTTTGTTCTTTGTATCTGATTGGAGAACCCCCTTTAGTAATTCCTGGAGTGGGGGTTTTCTGATGATAAATTCCCTTATCTTTTCTGTATCTGTGAATGTTTTTATTTCTCCTTCATATTTGAAGGATAGCTTTGATGGGTATAGTATTCGTGGCTGAAAGTTCCTCTCTTTGAGGACTTTAAATATTGGGGTCCACTCTCTTCTAGCTTGTAGAGTTTCTGCTGAGAAATCTGATGATAATCTAATGGGCCTTCCTTTATATGTTGTATTCTTCTTTTCCCTGTCTGCCTTGAGAATTTTTTCTTTGCCATTGGTTTGTGCCAATTTCATTATGATATGCCTTGGAGTAGGTTTGTTGTGGTTAAGAAAACTCGGAGTTCAGTTTGCTTCATGAATTTGAGGCTTTAGTTCTTTCCACAGGTTTGGGAAGTTCTCATCTATTATTTGTTTGAGTATATTCTCCATTCCATTTTCTCTCTCTTCTCCCTCTGATATACCTATTATTCTTATGTTATTCTTTCTGATGGAGTCAGATAATTCTTGTAGGGCTATCTCATTTTTTTTAATTTTTGAGTCTCTTTCTTCTTCTCTCTGTTGTGCCTCAAGTTGCTTGTCTTCTATTTCACTAATCCTCTCTTCTATCTGGCCTGTTCTATTAGCTAAGCTTGTTACCTCGTTTTTCAGCTTGTGAATTGAGTTTTTCATCTCTGTTTGATTTGTTTTTATAGTTTCAATTTCCTTGGACATATATTCTTTGTGTTCATTGAGTTGTTTTCTGAGCTCCCTAAATTGCCTTTCTGTGTTTTCTTGTATATCTCTGAGTATTTTTAGGATTTCTATCTTGAATTCTCTGTCATTTAGCTCCAAGGTTTCCAATATATTATATTTTGTCTCCATAGATTTTTCCTCATCTAGCTGTGTTACCTCTCTTTCTTTTGTATCCATGATATTCGATTTTCTCTTCCTTAATGTCATCTGAGGGTGGTTTTGTTGATAGTATTAATGAGATTTAATAAATAAAAAGTTAAAAAAAATAAAAAATGGAAAAAAGTTGTTTTTTTAAAATTAATAATGAAATAAAGAAAAATAAAATAATATAAAAATTTAAAAAAAAAATTTAAAAAAAAAAGGAAATTATTCCCCCCCTCCTTTTTTCCTCTCCTCTCCTCTCCCCTCTTTCTTGAGAAAATCTTGTGGTGAACTGTGAATTATATTGTATTTCATAAAACAAACAATTCCTGTAATGGAGGGCCTGAATTGGGGAAAAGTAATAAAGGGGCAAAAAAAATAAAATAAATTAAAATAATAAAAAAATAAATTACGTCGGCCTAGCGTGCGGAGGACCCGGGTTCGATTCCCGGCCAGGGCACACAGGAGAAGCGCCCATTTGCTTCTCCACCCCTCCGCCGCGCTTTCCTCTCTGTCTCTCTCTTCCCCTCCCGCAGCCGAGGCTCCATTGGAGCAAAGATGGCCCGGGCGCTGGGGATGGCTCTGTGGCCTCTGCCCCAGGCGCTAGAGTGGCTCTGGTCGCAATATGGTGACGCCCAGGATGGGCAGAGCATCGCCCCCTGGTGGGCAGAGCGTCGCCCCCTGGTGGGCGTGCCGGGTGGATCCCGGTCAGGCGCATGCGGGAGTCTGTCTGACTGTCTCTCCCTGTTTCCAGCTTCAGAAAAATGAAAAAAAAAAAAAAAAAAAAAATTAAAAAAAGGGGGGGTATGGACCCACAAAAAGCAAATAATGAAAAAATTTGGATCAAGAATAAAATGATTTGCATTTAGGTGTTGGTTGACTAAGAGTTATGATGAGAGGAATAGGATGGAAACAGGAAAATGGGGGGACAAATTAAAAAATTACTACTGTATTTAGTGGAACAAGAGCTTGATAAAATGGAGAGCCAGGGATGGGAGCACTGCTAGTGAGTTAAAAAGGTGAAGTAAAAAACCCCCCAAATGCCGCAAACATAAGTTTGAGTCCCAGATAAGATAATTTGTTCGTTATTGAGGTTTGAATGAGAGGAGACGTAAAGGAGAAAGGAAGAAACTAATATAGAGGGAGAAAAGAAAGAGAGAGAGAGAGAAAAAAAGAGGGAACCACTAAAAGAAGAAAAAAGAAAAAAGAGGAGAGAGAGAGAGAGAGAGTTAAGGGTTTTGGAGTGCAACCCTCATAGAGAGAAAGGAAGAGGAAAGAAAAGATAATGGGAGATGTAACACTTTTAGGTAGTGTAGTTTAAGGAGAGGGGAGAGTAAGACCAGTAGAGAGTTAAACGGCCAAATTGGAGGAGGAAAAAAAAATCAAGGATGAAGATAAGAGAAACAAACGAACAAATATAATAAAATGGGATAGGTTATAAAGTCTGCAGATTATTCTTGATTTTGAGAGGTTATCTTCTTGCTTTTTCTTTTCTCTCCCTCTTCCTGGTCGGTGACTCTGTACCCCGGGTTCTGCCCCTTTGGCACGCTCAGATAGAGCTTTGCAGTTGATAAGTCTCTATGGTGATGTCATGTATTGTGCTTTAATCACGTTGGCAGTTGAGGCTCATTAGCATTTATAGGCTCCGACAGTGAGAGAGTCCGTGTTCCTGGAGCCTCTCTCCTAGTCTTTCCTTCCTCAATTAGTAGCCTGAGAATCCACCTATGGGGTTGCTGCTGCCTCTGCCTGGATAGTAAGAGGTTCAAAGAGCTGGCCACTCCCCACTCTATTCCCACTCAGCACAGGGCTCTGGGTAAGGCTCAGTCAATCAGAGCTGCTAGCATAATCCGTCAGGGCTTCTGCCCACTCAAAGACCTCTGGCTCTGCCACTTTGTCCGGTAACACGGGCGGGCACCCACTCCCGGGGCACTTGGAGGAAACTCTCGTTCACTATCTGCGCGCGCAGACCAGGACCTCTGAGTGAAACCCCCCCCCCCCAGCACGGAAAAGTTCCACCGTTGGAATTAGTTCTCGCTCCCTCCCATGCGCGGCTTTCCCAGGTCGCTGCAGCTGCCCAGAGATTCCGCTTTCGGCCGACACAAAGGCCTCTGACTCTGCCTCTCTGTGGTACAACACGGGCGCACACTCCCGGGGCTTTGGAAGGAATCTCTCGCCCACTATCTGCACGTGCCGACCAGGAGATCGGGTAAAATGGCTGCCCCGCTTGTCTTTCTTTGTCTGGGTTTGGCGCGAGTGTTAGCTGTATTGTCACAGGAACAGTTTTTCTTCGGTTTGGATCTCCGTGCCACAGCCTGGTTCGGCCGTTTGTGCCATGGCCTGGATCTATTCACCCCCTTTGCCCGCCTTAGTTTCTATATTCTCAGTTTCCAGTGAAAGCCGCCCTGTTTAGGTTAGTGAGGAAGGCGGAGCATTTCTTACTCCCTATTTCCTTCGGGGTTTGGTTATATATTTAGCCAATTTTTTGCTCGATCATACCTTTGGGTGTATTGCGAAACATCTGGAGGCTCCAAGGATAGGTTTTTCTGTTTCTGGTTGAAGATCTTGTTGAGTTTTGGGGGAGATTTATCGGTATCGCTTCCTACCCCACCATTACTCTGACGTCATCTCCTCAACTTCCAACTTCTTAACATTTTTCACATCATGGTATACATAGAAAAAAAATTTAATTAGTAAATTTGGAGCTAATTGAGTTCCTTATGTGGGATTTGGTTTAAATAAAAAAAAATTATTTTGTGTAATTATGATAAAAATGTAATGCAAAGATATATTAAATATTGACTTTGTAAAAAACCTCCCAAATATCTTTTCAAATTGAAATTATTTTTTTATGAACATAATGTTTTCTTGCACTTATATTTGAAATGGGTACATGTGATTCCTGATCAGGACATTCTGGTATGAGCACTTCAACCTGAGAAATGCCATTAATGATAAAACTTGTTCAAATATAGATGTGATATGAACATATATGTGAAACAAATTTTAACATGATTGAAAAGTAGTTGAAATTACATTTAAAGACTATAACAGCCCTTTTTTTCATCCTATACTGACAAATGAAATGTAATTTTTCAAGTTTCTCAAATCAAAGTGAAGCTCTAATTTGTAGAATCCACATGAAGTTTTTTCTTACGGAGGAGAACTGCCTATAACACACAATAGATTTAAAGTGTGTAATTCGTATATTCACAATGTTGTGCAACAACCACCTTTCTCTAGGTTCGAAACTTTTTGTCATCCAAGAAACATGCTTCATAGCATGAAGTAAGCCCTCTCCATTCCCCTCTGCCTCCACTTCCTGGTAACCACTAAAGTCTACCGATTTTCCTATTCTGAATAGTTTATACAGAAGAACCACACAATATGTGATCTTTGTGTCTTTTTTTTCACTTAACATAATGTTTTTGAGGTTCATCCAAGTTGTAGCAAGTGTCAATACTTTAAGAGAGGAATTTCGGGGTCAAATGGTAATTAATTCTACAGTTAACATTTTTTGGGAACTGCCAAACTGTTTTCCACAGAAGTTGCCCATTTTACATTCCCACCAACAATTTATAAGTGTTTTTAATCCATATCCTCAACAACTTTATTTTCTGTTTTTGTTTTTTTTTAATTATAGCCATTCTAATGAGTATGAAGTAGTCTCACACTTGTTTTTTACATTTTATTTATTTATTTATTTTATTGTAAGAATAGATAACATGAGATCTACCCTCTTAAACTTTTAAGTGTAAAATATTGTTAAGGTATAAGCATAATTTTGTATAGCAGGTCTCTAGAGCTTACTTGTCTCACACACTGAAACTTTTTACCTGTGGAACAGCTCTCCAGTTTCTATTCCTCCTTCTACTTTCTACCCCAATAAATCTGACACTTTTAGATACCTCAGGGAAGTGGAATGCACAGCATTTGTTTTTCTGTGACTGGCTTATGGTACTTAGCATAATGTCTTCAAGGTTCATCATGTTGTCACATATGGTAGGAATTCCTTCTTATGGCTGAATAATTGTCTATTGTATATATCTATCACATTTTCTTCATGTATTTATCTATTGATGGACATTTAGGTTATTTCCACATCCTGGCTATTGCGAATAATGCTGTAATACACATGGGAGTGCATATATCACATTAAAATCTTTATTTAAATTCTTTGGATAGATACTTAAAGTGGGATTGCTAAGTCATATGGAAGTTCTGTTTTTAACTTTTTGAGAAACTTCTATACTGTTTTCCATGGTGCCACATCATTTTGCATTCCCACTAACAATGTACAAGAGTTCTAATTTTTTCACATCCTTGCCAACACTTTTATCTTTAGTTTTTCTAATATTGGCCAACCTAAAAGGTGTGCATTGATAACTTATGTGAATTGATTTGCATTTTATTTGCATAATTAGTGATTTTAAGCATTTTACCACACTTGTTGATCATTTGCATGTCTTCTTTGAAGAGTATTCAAGTCTTTTGCCCATTTTCAAACCAGGTTATTTGCTTTGTTTGTTTGTTATTGGGTGGTATGGGTTCTTTTTCTATTTTGGGTATTAACCCTTTATCATATATATGGCTTGCAATTATTTCTCCTGTTCCACAGGTTACCTTTCATACTGTTAATTGTTTCCTTTGACATAAAAGTTTTTTGTTTGTTTAATGTAATCCTACTTGTCTGTTTATGCATTTATTAGGTGTACTTTTGGTGTCATAGTAAAAAAAAAGAAATCATTGTTAGGACCAATGTCCTGAAGGTTTGTCTCTCTGTTTTTTTCTAGGAGGTGTACAGTTTCTGGTCTTACATTTAAGTCCTTTATGAGTTGATTTTTGTGTGTGATAGAAGATAAGGGTCCCATTTAATTCTTTTTTATGTGTATATTGGTTTCCCAGCATTATTTGTTGAAAAGACTACTCTTTCCTGATTGAGTATTTTGGGCACCCTTATTGAAGATCAGTTGACCATATATGCATGGATTTATTTCTGTGCTCTTTATTCTGTTCCATTGGTCCTTATGTTGGCCTTTATGCCAGTGCCATACTGATTTTTCTTTTAGTTTTTTTAAATTACAGTTTATTTTCAATATTATTATTAGTTTTAGATTTATAGTATAGTAGTTAGACAATCATATATTTTAGAAAGTGTTACCCCCTAATATTTTCACTACCCAACTGGCACCATGCATAGTTACAACAGTATTATTGACTATATTTTCTATGCTGTACTTTACATCCCTGTGACTATTTTGTAACTACCAATTTGTACTTATTAATCCCTTCACCTTTTTTACTGAGTCTTCTAAATTCCTTCCACTCTGACAATCATCAGACTGTTCCTATATCTGTGTCTCTTTCTGTTTTGTTTGTTTATTTATATTGTTCATTAGAGTTCACATATAAGTGAAATCATATGGTATATGTCTTTCTCTGTTTGACTTATTTCACTTAGTATAATTCCTTCTAGGTCCATTCATGCTGTCACAAATAGTAAGACTTCATTCTTTTTAATGGTTGAGTGATATTTCATTGTATATATGTACCATAGCTTTTTCATCCAATTGTCTTATTGTTGGGTATGTGGGTTTTTCCCATAGCCTGGCTATTATAAATAATTCTTCAATGAACATAGTGGTGCATATATTCTTTTGAGTTAGTATTTTGGGTTCTTTCAGATATATTCTGAGAAGTGGAATTGCTGGGTCATAAGGCAGTTCAATTTTTAATTTTTTGAGAAACCTCCATACTGTTTTCCATAGTGGCTGCCCAACCTGCATTTTATCAACAGTGCACTAGGGTTTTCTCTTCTCCACATCCTCACCAACACTGTTTTAATTTCTGTGGCTTTATAATATATTTTGTTGAGAAGTCAAATGTCATCCTTATGGAGGTTCCTTTGTAGGTGGTTGACTGTTTTTCTCTTACAGCTTTTAATATTCTTTCTTTATCTCTTAACTTTAGTATTTTGATTATGATATGTCTTGGTGTGGGTCTCTTTGGGTTCTTTTTTAGTGAGGTTCTCTCTGCTTCTTGAACTTGTGTGACTCTTTCCTGCATCAATTTAGGGAAATTTTCATCTATAATTTCTTCAAAGAGTTTCTCTAGTTTTTGTTCTTTCTCTTCTCCTTCAGAAACCCCTATTATGCAGATATTGTTTCTCTTCACGTTGTCACAGAGCTCTCTTAGTGTTTCCTCAGACTTTTTGATCCTCTTTTCTTTTTGCTTTTCTTCTTCCATGTTTTCACTTATCTTGTCCTCTAAGTCGCTGGTTTGATCCTCTGCTTCATCCAGCCTGCTTTTAATTCCTTCTAGTGTAGTCTTCATTTCTGATATTGTGTTTGTCATTTCTGTCTGGTTCTTCTTTATGATTTCCGTGTCCTTTTTGATGCTTACAATTTCTTTATTGAGATGTTCATTAAGTCCATCCATTGTAGCTTTGAGATCCTTAAGCATCCTAACAATCATTATTTTATACTCTGCATCTGGTAATTTGATTACTTCCAATTCATCCAGGACTTTTTCTGAGGACTTATCTTGTTGAAACATATGACTTATGCTTCTCTGCCTACCCATTATTCTCTGTATGACTTATAGGCTTCTTCTGGTTGTGATCTCCTTACCTACTAGAGCGGCTTTGAAGCTTGATTTTTTTTGTTTTCTTCTCAGTTTTCTTAACTCGGTGGTAATCTTGTTTACTGATCTCAGCAGGGGGCTTATTTGAAACTGTATCCAGGAATGTGGTAGGTGTAACCTGAGACTCTGAAGGCTTGATCTGCCAGCTTTTCTCTTTATAATATATTTTGAAGTAAAAGTTTAAATCTCTAGCTCTTCTTTTTGTTTCCTCCATGATTTAACACTAAATGAATTAGGGGGTCAAAGATTGCGACAGAGTAGGTGGACGTTCCAACTGCCACCTCCCAGGACCACATTGGATTACAACTTAATTTAAGAAAAATCATCTTGAAAAACCAACTTTGGACTAAACAAAGAGGACTCTATAACCAAGGATCACAGAAGAAGCCACAATGAGACTGGTAGGAAGGGCAGAAATGCTGAAAGGGCTGCACTGCTTCCAGGAGCGAGTGGTGGCTGAAGGTTGCTCTGAGAGGTGTGGGTGCTCAGCCCCAGGCCCGGAGCCCCAGCCTAGAGCCCCAGAGCCTAGAAGAGGTGCCCAGACAGCATTTGGTGGTATAAAGAGCAGAATTTCTGTCTGTGAGAAAGAGATGGAACTCTCAGAGACACAGGCTTTGTCTTAAAGGGTCCGCACAGAAAATCTTATTCATAGCCTCTCACCCGGGGCTCTGGTAGAGGGAGAGCTGAGAGGACTGAAGTTGCATGAGGAGAGTGTGAAATTGGAGGCCCAGGAAGAGACGCTGTGGGGAATGGCCACCAGAACCCCTGTGCTGAGTCATTCTCCAGTACTGCAGTTGCCAACTTTCTTGGGTGGAGCATCCCTTTTGTGCAGCATCAGCCTGGGGGAAAGCAACTGCTTCGTCCTCAGGAGTCTCTCCTACTCCAGTCATGGTGATGGGTCATTCTGAGAGGCCAGGAAACAGGGGGTGTGTCAGTGGCTCAGTTTTCTGGTGTTGATACCAGAGCATTTCCCCACACTCCTGATTCTAGGACTGGTGCTTACAGCTCACAGGAGACTCAGTAGAAACTGGACTCTTGTGGCCACACCCTGCTGAGGTCTGTGAAAAAAGTCTGGACAGACTGACACCTAGAGCCGAGGGGCAGAGGCATACCCACCACCCTTCCTAATTTCAGAATTTCTGTAGGCGCTAGACTCTAGCAGAGGTTTTTTTCAGTGGCTGAACCCAACAAGCAGCCAGCAGACAGAGGCTGCAGGAGGCAGGACTCAGGGAAACTTGGCCTTTTAAGTGGTGCTTTCCCCAGGCCCAGTGTGGGTAAAAGCCAACCCAAGAGTGCAGCTTGGTATTTCCATGTACACCTGGACCCAGCAGAGGCAGCCACAAACCCTGAATTGCTTGTAGCTCCAAGAAGGTTGCTAAGAGCTAGTCATGGGCAATGTTTCCCCCTGGTCTGCACCAGATTCCTGCCAGGAAGGCCGAGGGCTGGCATATCCAGGAGCCAGCTGCAGAAAGCATCAGTTCAGGATCTAACAACCCTTGCTAGAGTGGTATCCTAAGGAAAGGGTCCTCGCACCTGACCCAGCTGAGGTGAGTTCTGCTCTCTGTGATCTTCACTGGCACAGTGGCTCATATGCATTAGATAGTGTGGCACTTCAGAGTCAGCTGGCCTGGGTGCTGGATATCCTGCCCTGCTGGGCTAGATTCCACAGGGGGAAAGGAGAGAGGCTTGGAGCATGGACATTTAATGTGTAGGTTCCCATGAGTCTATTGTTGGATCTGGTCAAGGGGCTTAGCCACCTTTAGGAGGGGCACAGTCAGCCCCAGGAGAGAACTCCCTCAGTCTTCCTTCCTGAGACTAGGGTTTCACCATCTGAAAGAACTTCTGCAGAGGGGACTGTCAGCCACACTCAGTCTGAACCTGCTGCTCACCTTGTTGAAGAGAAATACAATTTGAGTATCCAGCAGTATCCGAAGGGTTAAGCTCTGGAGTAGGGGCCACATTCCCCATACTGAGCTCCTGACCAAGAGACCCCTGACATAGGGGGTCCCACTATGTTGTATATACAACCTCAACTGCTCTAACCCATTAAGTATGCAACCTGTAGAGGGGTTGGTTGAGTAAGGCTACTCTGAGCCCCATACTACAGTTTTACTATGGCAGACTTTGTGGGAAGATCAGGCAGCTGCAAGAGGAGGAGGAGCAGTTGAAAAGTGTGGACAAATTTATGGAGCTGAGGGCTTTTACGGAGCTGCTGTCATCTGTAAGCAGGAGGAAGCTAATCCTTATACAAAGGTTGGCCTCTCCCACACTACCTAGGCACAGAAAATGCTGACACAAATAGCAAAAAGTGCAGCAGCTGCAGACAGATGGCCCACAGTGGGTTACAAACAACAGCCAATGGCAATCCAAGATCTAAAGCCAACACAAATGGTAGAGGGTGGCAGACAGCACCAACTCTAGACTCAGCTGCCTACACAAGCAGCATGCCCAAAAATGAAATCTAGCAGGCACCAGACACTGTGGAGAATAAATATGCCCAAAAGGACAGACATTGAACAGCATGTAATACTGTTCAATGTAATAATCAAGGTTGAAACTTAGAGCCAGCCAGCCTCAAGGGATAACAGTAACCACAAAAGAACCAACTGCATCTAATGCTCACATACAATAAGAGGGAAAATAGTACCCTCAAGAAGCACTTATAGAACAAGAAAAACAGGTGGCCTGGAGGTCAGTACCACTGAGCCTATCTTCTTCATAAAGACACTACAAAAATTTCAAAGTCAGAAGTGCTACCTAATACACAGACAATACGATGCAAATGAATCAACAAGAGAAATCCTTGAAAAAGAACTGAATGAGATGTAAGTAACCAAACTACCAGATACAGAGTTTAAAATAATGATTTTTAGGATGCTCAAGGATCTTAGAGCAACAATGGATGGACATAATGAACACCTAAATAAAGAGATAGCAAGCATCAAAAAGGACATTGAAATAATAAAAAAAAGTCAGAAATGACAAATACAATATCAGAAATGAAGACTGCACTAGAAGGAATCAACAGCAAGCTACATGAAGCAGAGTATCGAATCAGTGTTTTAGAGGACAAGATAAATGAAAACACAAAAGCAGAGCAACAAAAAGAAAAAAGGCTCAAAAAGACTGAGGAAACTTTAAGAAAGGTCTGTGACAACTTGAAGAGAAACAACATCTGCATAAAGGGATTCCTGAAGGAGAAGAGAACAAACAAGGGATAGAGAACCTGTTTGAAGAAATCATAGCTGAAAACTTCCCTAAATTGATGAAGGAAAAAGTCACACAAGTTCAAGAAGCACAGAAAGTCCCATTAAAGTGGAACCCAAGGAGGCCTACACCAAGATGCTTTATAATTAAAGTGCCAAAGTTAAGAGACAAAGAAAGAATACTAAAAGCTGCAAGAAAAAAGCAGTTAATTACCTATAAAGGAGCCCCCATAAGGGTGACATCCAACTTCTCAACAGAAACACTATAGACCAGAAGGGATTGGCATGAAATATTCAAAGTGATGCAAAAGAACCTACAACCAAGGCTTCTTTATCCAGCAAGGCTATTGCTTAAAATTGAAGGAGAAATAAAAAGCTTCCAGACCAAAAACACAAAAAAACTCAAGGAATTCATTACAACCAAACCAGTACTGCAAGAAATGTTAAGGGGCCTGCTGCAAATAGAGCAAAGGGAAAAAAAATCTAGAAAAAAAGGATTGTAGATTTAAAGAAGAAAATGAAAATAAATCAGTAAATATCAACAATAACCTTAAATGTAAATGTATTAAATGCTTCAATCAAAAGATAGGGTAGCTGCATGGATAAGAAAACAAGACCCGTACTTATGATGTCTATGAGACCCACCTCAGAACAAAAGATACACACAGACTGAAAGTAAAGGGATGGAAAAAAGTATTTCATACAAATGAAAATGAAAAAAAAGCTAGGGTATCAATACTTATATCTGACAAAATATCCTTTAAAACAGGGGTTGGGAACCTTTTTGGCTGAGAGAGCCATGAACACCACATATTTTAAAATATAATTCCATGAGAGCCTTATCCAATAAAAATTTGGTGTTGTCCCAGAGGATAGCTGTGATTGGCTCCAGCCACCCACAACCATGAACATGAGCGGTAGGAAATGAATGTAATACATGAGAATGTTTTATATTTTTGTTATTATTTTTTTATTTAAGATTTGTCTGCAAGTCAGATGCAGCCATCAAAAGAGCCACATCTGGCTTACGAGCCATAGGTTCCTGACCCCTGCTTTAAAACAAAGGCTATAGTAAGGAATAAAGAAGGTCAATACATAATAATAAAGGGAGCAATCCAACAGGAGGATATAACCATTGTAAATATTTATGTGCCTAATATAGGAGCACCTAAATATATAAAGCAGATTTTGATAGACATAAAGGGCGAGATCAACAGCAATACTATAATAGTAGGGGATTTTAATACCCCATTAACATCAATGGATAGATCCTCCAGACAGAAAATTAACAAAGAAACAGTGGCCTTAAATGACACACTAGATCAACTGGATTTAATAGATGTCTTCAGAACCTTTTATCCCAAAAGCAGCAGAATATACATTCTTTTCAAGTGCTCATGGTACATTCTCTAGGATAGACAACGTTAGGACACAAAACGAGTCTCAATAAATTTAAGAAGATTGAAATCATATCAAGCATCTTCTCAAATCACAATGGCATGAAACTAGGAATCAACTACGATAAAAAAGCTGAAAATCATTCAAACACTTGGAGGCTAAATAGCATGTTATTAAATAATAAGATCAAGGAAGAAATTAAAAATTTCCTTGAAACAAATGAAAATGAATACACAACAACTCAAAAGTTATGAGACACAGCAGAAGCAGTCCTGAGAGAGAAGTTCATAGCATTACAGGCATACCTTAAGAAGCAAGAAAAAACTCAGAAAACAACTTAACCCTGCATCTAAAAGAACTAGAAAAAGAACAACAAATAAATCCCAGAGGAAGTAGAAGGAAGGAAATAATAAAGATCAGAGTGGCAATAACTGACATAGAGGCTAAAAAAACAATACAAAATATCAATGAAACCAACAGCTGGTTCTTCGCAAAGGTAAACAAGATTGACAAGCCTTTAACTAGACTCATCAAGAAAAAAAGAGAGAGGACTCAAATAAAATTAGAAATAAAAAAGGAGAAGTAATAGCTGACATTGCAGAAATACAAAAGATTGTAAAAAAAATACTATAAAATCAATATGCCAAAACATTGGACAACCTAGATGAAATGGATAAATTCTTAGAAATATAATCTTCCAGGACTCAATCTAGAAGAATCAGAAAACTTAAACAGACCAATTACAACCAATGAAATTGAAACAGTCATCAAAAATTCCCGACAAACAAAAATCCTGGACCAAATGGCTTCACAGGTAAATTTTACCAAACATTCAAAGAAGAAATAACACCTGTCTTTCCCAAGCTATTTCAAAAAATTCAAGAGGAGGGAAGACTTCCAAGCTCCTTTTATGAGGCAAGCATTATTCTCATTCCAAAACCAGGTAAAGACACTACAAAGAAAGAAAACTATAGACCAATATTCCTGATGAACATAGATGCTAAAATTTTTTTTTTTTTACTTTTTTTTTTTTTTCTGAAGCTGGAAACGGGGAGAGACAGTCAGACAGACTCCCGCATGCGCCCAACCGGGATCCACCCGGCACGCCCACCAGGGGCGACACTGCCCACCAGGGTGCGATGCTCTGCCCCTCCGGGGCGTCACTCTGCCGCGACCAGAGCCACTCTAGCGCCTGGGGCAGAGGCCAAGGAGCCATACCCAGCGCCCGGGCCATCTCTGCTCCAATGGAGCCTTGGCTGCGGGAGGGGAAGAGAGAGACAGAGAGGAAGGAGGGGGTGGGGGTGGAGAAGCAAATGGGCGCTTCTCCTATGTGCCCTGGCCGGGGATCGAACCTGGGTCCCCCGCACGCCAGGCCGACGCTCTACCGCTGAGCCAACCGGCCAGGGCCTAGATGCTAAAATTTTCAAGAAAATATTAGCAAACTGGATCTAGCAATACATTAAAAGAGCATACATCATGATCAAGGGGGATTTATTTTGGGGAGGCAAGGCTGGTACAATATTCACAAATCAATCAGTGTGATTCATCACATAAACAAAAGGAAGGGGAAAAATCACATGAGTATATCAATAGATGCAGAAAAAACATTTGATAAAGTCCAGCACTCTTTTATGATCAAAACTCTCAGCAAACTGGGAATACAGGGAACATACCTCATCATGATAAAGGCCATCTATGATAAACCAACAACCAACATCATACTCAATGGACAAAAATGAAAAGCAATCCCCTTGAGATCAGAAACAAAGCAGGGTACCCCCTTTTACCACTCTTATTCAACATGGTTCTGGAAGTCCTAGCC
This sequence comes from Saccopteryx leptura, assembly GCF_036850995.1. Classification (NCBI taxonomy): domain Eukaryota; kingdom Metazoa; phylum Chordata; class Mammalia; order Chiroptera; family Emballonuridae; genus Saccopteryx; species Saccopteryx leptura. The sequence goes on from NC_089504.1 coordinate 148,130,638, forward strand.
ACAACAATCAGACAAGAAGAAGAAATAAAAGACATTCAAATTGGAAAAGAAGTAAAATTATCATTATTTGCTGATGACATGATACTGTACATAGAAAACCCTAAAGTCTCAGTAAAAAAACTACTAGACCTGATAAATGAATTTGGCAAGGTGGCAGGATATAAAATTAATATTTAGAAATTAGAGGCATTTTTATACATAAGCAATGAACTGCCTGAAAAAGAAATTAAGGAAAGAATCCCCTTCACTATTGCAACAACAACAACAAAAATAAAGTATTGAGGAGTAAGTTTAACCAAGGAGGTTAAAGACTTATACTCAGAAAATTATAAGACATTGAAAAAAGAAATCAAGGAAGATACTAACAAGTGGAAGCATATACCGTGTACGTGGATAGGAAGAATAAACATCATTAAAATGTCTATATTACCCAAAGCAATCTATAGATTCAATGCAATTCCTATTAAAATATCAATGGTATACTTCAAAGATATAGAACAAATGCTCCAAAATTTTATATGGAACCAAAAAAGAACACGAATAGCCTCAGCAATCTTGAAAATGAAGAATAAAGTGGGAGGTATCACACTTCCTGATATCAAGTTATTCTACAAGACCATAGTAATCAAAACAGCTTAGTACTGGCATAAGAACAGGACAGATCAGTGGAACAGAAATGAGAACCCAGAAATAAACCCCCACCTTTATGGTCAATTGATATTTGACAAAGGAGGTAAGAGCATACAGTGGAGTAAAGACAGTTTCTTTAATAAATGATGTTGGGAAAATTGGACAAGTACCTGCAAAAAAAAAGAAACTGTACCACCAACTTACACCATTCACAAAAATAAACTCAAAATGGATAAAAGACTTAATGGAAGTCGTGAAATATAAACATCTCAGAAGAAAACATAGGCAGTAAACTCTCTGATATCTCTTGTAGCAATATTTTTGCTGATATTTCTACATGGGCAAGTGAAATAAAGGACAAAATGAACAAATGGGACTATATCAAACTAAAAAGCTTTTGCACAGCAAAAGGCACCATGAACAAAATTAAATGGTAACTCACACAATGGGAGAACATATTCGCCAATATGTCTGATAAGGCTTTAATAACCAAAATTTATAGAGAACTGCTAAAACTCAACACCAGGAAGGTAAATAATCCAATTAAATAATGGGCAAAAGAACTGAATAGACACTTCTCCAAAGAAGACATACAGATGGCCAATAGGCATATGAAAACATGTTCAACATCATTAATCATCAGAGAAATGCAAATTAAAACCACAATGAGATACCACCTTACACCTGTCAGAATGGCACTCATTAACAAATCAACACACATTAAGTGCTGACAAGGGTGTGGAGAAAAGGGAACCCTCCTGCACTGCTGGTGGGAATGCAGACTGCTGCAGCCACTATGGAGAACTGTATGGGGTTTCCTCAATAAATGAAAAATGGAACTGCTTTTTGACCAAGCTATCCCACTTTTAGGAATATATCCTAAGAATACCAAATCACTGATTCAAAAGAAGATATACACCCCCATGTTTATTGCAGCATTGTTTACAATAGCCAAGATCTGGAAACAGCCCAAGTGTCTGTCAGTGGATGAGTGATTAAAAAGACATGGTATATATACACAATGGCTGTGAAAAAGAAGGAAATCTTATCTTTTGTGATGACATGGATGGACTTAGAGATTATTATGCTAAGTGAAATAAACCAGGCAGAGAAAGACAAATATCATATGATCTCATTTATATGTGGAATCTAATGATCAAAAGTGAACTGAGAAACAGAATAGAGGCAGAGGCAGGGTCACAGGGAGCAGAGGGACAGCTGTCAGAGGAAAGGGGGATGAAGGGATGGGATCAGAGAAGGTGAAGGGATTAGTAAAAATATATATACATAACACAGAGATACAGATAACAGGACAGCAAATCCCAAAAGGAAGGGGGGAGGGGCGGCAATAGGGGACAAGAGGGTGGGGGTGAGGAAATTATATTGAGTGGGACACTTGAATTCATGTTAACACAATAAATTAAAATTAATAAAAAAAATTTTAAAAAACTAAATGAATTAAAAGTAACTATAAATCTGTGTCAGTCAGTACACAATATATAAAATAAATAAAAACTACTATGTTTTGTAGTTTTTCAGTGTACAAGTCTTTCACCTTCTAGATTAAATTTTTTAAGTAGTTTATTCTATTGGATTCTATTACAAATTGTTGATTTCTTTTTAGATTATTCATTGCTGGTGTATAGAAACAAAATATTTTTATGCATTGATCTTATAACTTGAAATTTTGTTGAACTTGTTTGGTAGCTCTAGTAGTTCATTTTTTACCATTTAGTACAGTGATTCTCAAAGGGTGCACCCTAAAAGATTTCCAGGTGTGCCCTATGGTATTCCAGAGAAATACATGCCTGTTAGGGACCAAAAAACCAGCAGGGTTTTTGAAGTTTAGATTTTTGGGGGACAGAAGTGTGGGGAATTGGCTGTAAACTGACAATCTGCCCAATCCCCCACCTCACTTGCCTGATTAGGTTGCAAAAGGCTGTTACGCTGTGGTGCTGGATTGTTTACACCACCCCCCATGTTCCCCAGAAAGACTGGAGGCAAGTTTCTTCTATCCTTTGTTTGTTATAAAGTTAAGATGATACGTATGGTGGGGTTTTCTGCACTCAACATAATTAAGAGTAAAAAGAGAGGAATTCTTCAATGTATTGATGAGGAAATGAAAGTTTGCCTTTCAAATATATGCCCCAAATATTGAAGAAATCTCTAGGACACATCAGGCTCACGTTTCTCATAAACACAAGAATGAAAAAACTTAACACATTTGTGCCGAGACCTGCCAAATTTACTAAATCTTACTAACAATGTATCTATATATATAAAAAGATAACGTTTTTGTCTTTTTTTATTTCTTAACCCCTCTTTTTTATGAATTCTAAAAAGCATAACAAAAAATGTAACAGAAATGTTTTTTAATGTCAGAATAAATTTAATTTTGTTATATTTATTTTGTTTAATTACCATAAAAACATGTTTGGACTTTATATTTTTTCTTTAATATTTGACTTAATTATTATAACATGTTTCTCAGAAATTTGTATATAAGGTGCCTACAATTATTTGTAGGATTGTAAATGCGCCTCGACTTCAAAGAGTTTGAGAACCACTGATTTAGTATGATACAGTTGTTAATTTAAATAAATATTGAAGTTTTCATTATGTTGAGTAACTTCCCTTCTATTCCCAGTTTTGCTGAGTATATTTTATTATGAGATGATAATTGAATTTTGTCAAATTCTTTTTCTACACCTATTGAAATGATCATGTGTTTTTTACCTTTACTCTATTAACGTATATTATGTTGATTCTTTTTTCCTTATGTTAAAATTTTGTTTGCATTTTTTGGATTAAATCTCACTTGATGATGGTATAAAATTACTTTAATGTGCTGTTGAATTTAGTTTGCTAGTACTTTGTTGAGGGTTTTTATATCTACAGTCATAAAGATATTGGTCTGCAGTGTTGTTTTGTTTTTTTTCTATTTGCCTGGTGTGAGGGTAATACTGGCCTCAGACTGTGTTAAGAAGTATTCCCTTCTTTTCTATTTTTGTGGAAGAGTTAAGCAGAATTTGTATCAATTCTTCTTTAAATGTTTGTTAGACTTTATTGGTGATGCTATTTGGTCCTAGAATGTACTTTGTTAGGAGGTTTTTCATTGCTGATTCAATGTCTTTACTTGTTATAGATTTGTTAAGAATTATTTTTACTACTTCTTGAGTTAGCTTTGGCAATATTTTTGTTTCTAAGAATTTGTCCATTTTATTCAATTATTTAATTTATTGGTGTACAATTGTTTATGATGTTCTCTTGTAATCTTTTCCATTTCTGTAAGGTTGAGAGTAATGTCCTCACTTTCATTTCTGCTTTTAGTTATTTGCATCTTTTTCTGTTTGTTTGTTTTTAAAATTTTTTATTTATTGATGTTTTAGTTAAAGAGGAAGGGAGGGAGGGAGGGAGAGATACAGGAACACTGATCTGTTCTTGTACGTGCCCTGACCAGGGATCAAACTGGCAACCTCTGCACTTTGGGATGATGCACCAATCAACTGATCCATCTGGTCAGGACCCCTTTTTTCTTAATGTAGTTAAAAGTTTATTTATTTGTTGTGCTTATCATAAAGTCAACAGTTTGTGTTTTTTAAAAAAATCTCTATTGTTTTTTAATTCTCTATTTTGTTTATCTTTGCTCTAACCTTTATTATTTACTTTCCTCTGTTAGCTTTGGATTAACTTTGTTCTTTTTCTAGTTCCTTAAAATACAGGTTGTTGAATTGTGATAATTTTTTCTTTTATAATAAGAACAGCTATACATTTTTTGAATCACTGCTTTAGTTACATTGATAAGTTTTAGTATACTTTTAAAAAACTATCTCAAAGTATTTTATAATCTCTCTAGCACTTTATTCTTTAATCTATATTTGTGAATTTTCCAGTTCCCTTTAATTGTTGGCCTCTAGCTTCATTTTGTGTGGTCAAAGAACATACTTTGTATGATTTCAGTATTTTCAAAGTTGTTAAGAATCGTTTTACAGCCTGACATGTGATTTATACTAGAGAATGTTTTAGGTACATAAGAAGATTGTGCTGTAGATGGAGGGCTCTCTATATGTCTGTTAAGTTTAATTGGTTTTTAGTGTTGCTCAAGTCCTTTATTTTCTTATTTATCTTTTGCCAGAGTGTTCTATTTATAATTGAAAGTGGCATATTGAAGTCTCCGACTACTATTATAGAACTCATAGATGTTGTGGCTCTTCTGTTTGGTGCATACAGGCTGGGGCAAAGTAGGTTTACAGTTGTAAGTACATGAAATATAGAGTTTATCCTTGTATTATTATTTATTAATTATTAAATTATTTTTCATACAAACAACTGTAAATATTTATATATTTATAATTGTTATATCTTCATAGTAAGTTGATGCTTTTGTCAATATATAATGTCCTCTTTGTCTCTTGTAGCAATTTTGACTTAGTATCTATTTTATTTGGCATTAGTATGGCCATCCAAGATCTCTATTAGTTATTGTTTGCATGGAGTATCTCTTTTTCATCTTTCACTTTCAATCTATATTTGTATCTCTGGGTTTAAACTGATAACAATATAGTTTGAAATGGTACCAAAGTAGTTTTAATAGCATACACTAACTCTTGTCTGGTTCTGTTTTCTCCATCTTGTGTTGTTAATGTCATAAATGGCATCCTTACACATGGAGTACCAAGTGACATAAATTTATAGTTATTTTTAATACATTTAGTTTTAAATCATATAGAAAATAAAAAAGGAAGTATAAGAAAAAGTGTAAAATATAGCTTTTATATTTACCTATGTTGTTATATTTACCAATGATATTAATTTATTTGTATAGTTTCAAGTTCTATCTAGTGTCCTTCTGTTTTAGCCTGAATAATTCCTTTTAACATTTCTTTAGGGCAGTTCTGTAAGGTAATGAAAAATTTCTTTAGCTTTGATTTATCTGGAAATGTCTTTTATTTTATTTTTATTTGTTGATTTTAACAAGAGAGGAAAGGAGAGAAAGAGAGACAGGAGCATTAATCTGCTTCTGCATGTGCCCTGACTAGGGGTCAAACGGGAAACCTCTGAGCTTTGGGACAATGCTCTAACCCAGTGGTCTCCAATCCCCGGGCTGCAGACTGGTACCAGTCCGTGGGCCATTTGGTACCAGTCTGCAGAGAAAGAATAAATAACTTACATTATTTCTGTTTTATTTATATTTAAGTCTGAATGATGTTTTATTTTTTAAAAATGACCAGATTCCCTCTGTTACATCTGTCTAAGACTCACTCTTGACGCTTGTCTCGGTCACATGATACATTTATCCGTCCCACCCTAAAGGTCGGTCCATGAAAATATTTTCTGACATTAAACAGGTCCGTGGCCCAAAAAAGGTTGGGGACCACTGCTCTAACCAACCAAGCTATCCAGCCAGATCATAGAAATGCCTTAATTTTGCCTTTATTTTGAAAAATAGGTTTTGCCAGATACAGAATTCTTGGTTGGCAGGGTTTTCCCCCCAGCATTTTAAGTGAATATATTATCTAACTGCCTTCTGTTCTCTATTATTTCTGATGAGAAATAGTGTTAATTGTATTGAGGATTCCTTATACATGATGAGGAACTTTTCTCTTGCTGCCTTCAAGATTCTCTTTTTGTCTTTGTTGTTTTACAGTTTGATTATAATATGTCTCAGTGTGGGTCTCTTTGAGGTCAACTTGTTTGGAGTTTGTTGAGCTTGGAAATGTAAGTTTATGTTTTCCATCAAATTTGGGAAGTTTTTAGCCTGTATATCTTTGAATAATCTATTTTCTCCTTTCTTTCTTTCTCTGCCCCCACTTTGAGATTCTCATAAAGTGCATATTACTCTGCTTTATAGTGTCCCACAAGTTCCTTATGCTGTGTTCATTTTATTCTATTTTTTCCCCCTCAAACTGGTAATTTCAATTGCCCTATCTTTAGGTTCTCTCATTCTTCTGCCCTCTGAAGCCTGTTGTTGAATCCTTCTAGTGAATTTTTCATTTCAGCTATTGTAGTCATTTATATTTGATTACTTTTTATAATGTTGATCTCTTTTATTGATAGTGAATCCTTGACATATGATAGTTCATATATCATTGTCCTGATTTCCTGTAGGTCTTTATCCCTGGTTCAGTTCAGCTCTTTGATCATATTTAATGCATATAAAATCGTTTAATAAATTCAATGTCTTGGTTTTCTCAGGGATTTTTAAAATTATTTTTTCCTGTAAATATGACATACTTTTCTATTTTTTGTATGCTTTGTAATTTTTTTTTACTGAGAACTCAACATTTTGAATATTATTTTGATAATTATGTTCCCCACACACACAGAGATTACGTTATTGCTTATTGATACAATATTTCTTGTCATGTGTAGTCATTAAAGTCTTTGTTTCATTATCTCTACAACCTTTTGATGACCTGACAGAGATTTACTTTAATGCCTGGATCTAGTAAGAAAAGGGGAAAATAGCTTCTGTCTGTTTAAATTCTTTTCACAAATTTCATCATGAAAGCTGACTTCAGCCCAAGAGAATTGAAACAATGGCCACCCTCTGTTCTAGTCCCTCAGGTAAATCAAAATACACAACCGACTGATAATTAGAGGAAAAATTTTATATCCCACTCTATCAAGCAAGCCACACCTGGAATGTAGGCCGTTGTCCTCATGAATGGTTGCTGCAGGGACGTTGTAGTTGCTAGGCAAAATGCCAAAATGCACTAAAATTTACTGGCTTCTTTCTTAATCAATCTTGGGCAATATAAGTGTTTTACTAGACTCCAGAAGTAAAAAATAGTTGATTTTGACAGTTCTTGCCAGCTTAATAGTTCCTTTGGGGAGGTACTGATTCCTGGATCTTCCTACTCTGACATATTTTTGTGGTGTTACTATTCACTTGATGTTTTTAAAATCAATCCTCTGCAGCTGGGTTGGATACTATTAAAAATGTAAGATTAGTCTTAAATGGACAAAGTATCCAAAAAAGGTGAAGATAGAAATTTGGGTCTGCTGCTTAGAGCTGAGTCTTCCAAGAGCCTCTGACTTGACTGTCTCATTTTTCATTTGCATCCTCAATACTAGCCCAGCCTTGGACTACCCAGTAGAACTTTGGATCTCTAATCTATGATAGTTGGTGGCTAGTCCATAGCTGGCTGCTGACACAGATGACCTGGCAGTAGAGGACCCTCTTCACTATGCTCAGCATATTGAGTAGAGCAGCAAGTATTAGAATCAACTCATTTTGTTGTCTCTTATGGGAACCAAGGAGCCTGAGTACAGCTACTTGTGGCCAGAGGCGGTGAGCCTGACAGACTGGCCATCCCAGTCACCTCAAGCTCTCTCTGGCTGTCCCAAATACTGATGACATTGATTTTGACCAATGTAATCCATTCTTAGGTCAGAAGTGTGCTTGGCCTATTGTTTAGGAAGCTCTAGGTTAGACAATAAGTGCTAAAAAGATTTTGTTTTTGTTTTTAAACTAAACATGATATAAGGAAAACATATGATCTTCCTTTATGGATAAATAACACACACAAACATGTATACCTGGCAAAGAGGAGCTTTTGCACCCAGACTTAGATTTGTCTAATTAGAACCTTCGTTTGTCACTTCTTTGCTGCCACCTCTGGGCACCAGGGTGATCAAAAAGAGCTTCTGGGAGAAGTATTGCAGAGCTCACATTGAGCTTTTGGAGAAGCAGAGAGCAGGGGAGAGTGTATTTCATGTAAAGAGAACTGCAGGAATTTCCAAAGGTACTAGAATGGCATTTAAAAATAAATTTGGGGAAGAACAGTGTAGATGATACCTTAGTGTGTGTATTCAGTCTCAGTTTGAGTGGTTGTTTTCAGCTGATAATGATATCCTATAATATTTTGTTCCTCACCAAGTTGATGTGTCTGTTCTTTAAAGAAGAAAGTCTAAATATTGTTGGAAGGGAAAATGCACTGTGCAGAGTCAGAGGACCACATTTGTGACTTGGTTGTCTGATCTTGGGGAATTCATACTTTTCTCTTGCAACGTCCTTTGACATACTCAAATTTGGTTCATCTGCTTTTAAGAGTGATGGACCTAAAGCAAGCCTCAAAATTCTTTCGATTTACTTCTGGAATTATTCATCAAATCAATCACAGTACTTCAACCCTTGGATGTTTAAAATAAACTAAGCCTATCAAAGCTTCAAAGGAGGGCAATAGATCTGTTTGAAATTTATTCCATTCTTTCAAAATTTCTACAAATAATCTTTCTCTTTTAAATAACCTGTTGATTATTAAAATTATGTTGGTGTCATTGGCAATTAAAGTGTTTACAAGTTATTGCTTGTTTTAAAAGACTCTTATTCTTAATCATTCAGGATATGAAATAGTCTCTCTAAATTCTCTTGGCATCTGATCTTTAAGGAGCTCTCCAATGGCTCCTTATGAAGAGTAGAGTTTTCGCTATGGCACAGTTTGAAAAGTGACAGCTCTGAGAGCCAATCCTTTTTGCCGTTTTTGCTCTCTGTCTCCAAAAACTCCAGCTCCAAAGAACCAAGAGGCTTTATTAGCAATAGTCAAAGCACTGGAGTGAAAGGCATGTAACTGCTGGCAGGCCTAAGCTTTGTGAAAGTTCCTGGCCACAGGAGCAAGCTCCATTCTTTTTATTGCTTGTTTTAGGCGAATTATTATGATAAGTGCAACAAATAGTTATGGTTGGACTAGGAAGCTGGGAAGAGTATGTTTAAATTAGAATCAGATGACTAAGGGCAAGTGAGTACATGTATTTCCTACAGTGAAATAGAACTGATTATACATGAGTTTAGGGAAATAAAAGTGATGTCTAGAAATTGATCAAAGCTCGATATTTGAATAGAATCACATGAAGGGTGCTGCTTAGGGGACAAGAATGTTGCTGAGTCTTGGTTCCTTCATAAGTGAGTAGCTGCTCTTTCGTTTTCTGTAGATTGCCACTGCCAATGGATTCTCCCTGCCAGCCCCCTTATACTGGCTTTTGGGCCCTTTACCTGCTTATTATCAACTTGACAGAAAGAGGACTGGCAGTCAGGGCTGGGAGGAAGGGCAGGGAGAGAAACCCCCAATTAGAAATTTTGTTTCTTGTTTTCAGTTCTGGCAGAAGGTTCAGGGTAAAGGAGGTTGGTACTTGTAACCATAAAGTGTGGTTTGGAGCAACCATAGATTTAATTTATTCATGCTGTGCTGCTTCGTGTTCCCCCTTATTGCATACAACCAGGAATCGACTGCATAGTGACTCTCTGATGCTCTGGGAAGATGCTCTTCCACAGGGTGTGGGAGGGAGGAGAGGACTGCTTTCTTCGGGCTGCCTTGATATGAGCCGAGCTCTTCAAGTGTGCAGTGTTCCCTGACTGGACTGAGCTATTATCAGAAGACTAGAAGCTTTCCTCTTTCATAACTCGATAGAAACAGCTTCAGGGAGAGCAGGTTGCAATTTGTAGAGTTGTTGTTACTAAGTTTAGTTACAAATGGTAGCTGTTTTAAGGTGATGGAAACACTGTTTCTAATGTAGGCCTGGTGCTAAACTTTGGCTCCAGAGTTATGTGTTTTAACCTTGCCCCTGACCAGAGTTGTTTATCTGTTCTGATTCTGTCTATGGGAACTACTTTTAAAAGTAGTTTCATTGAGATACATTTTCCTGTCTATTGGTATCAACAGGTATAACCCCAGTGACTTGAAGGTTTGTGGGTAGATGGGTCATTGAGTCACAACTTTGTAAATTGTCTTTAAATATTATGATAATGTGAATGACAATGATAAAGGTGATAAAGATGATGAAATCTACAGCCTAAGCCTAACCTGTCCTTAAGGTCTCACATCCAATGGAAGCTGTTGAGCCTGAAGGAAACAGAGTTTTATTGTTCTTAGACAAACTGACTTGGCCACTTGCCATGTCTCTGACCTTGGGCAAGTTATTTAACATTGCTAAGCCTCAGGTTCCTGATCTGAAAAATAAGAATCTTAATAGTGGAGACACTTAGTGTAGACATCTGTCATGCTTTTTGATTGTGCAGCATGTGGGCTCTACTTCCTCGGTTTATTTTTCCAAGTGAGAGAAGGGGAAATAGAAAGACTCCTGCATGCACCCTGAACAGGATCCACCCAGAAACCCCCATCTTGGGCTGATGCTTTGCCCATCTGGGGCCATGCTCACAATGGAGCTATTTTTAGTGCCTGAGGCAGAGCCATCCTCAGAGTCAATATACTTGAACCAATTGAGCCATGGCTGCCAGAGGGGAAGAGAGAAAGCACGGGAAAGGGCAGGGGGAGGGGTGGGGAAGCAGATGGTCACTTCTCCTGTGTGCGCAGACCAGGAATCGAACCCTGGACTTCCACATGCCGGCTGACCCTCTATCACTGAGCCAACTGCCCAGGGCCTCTACTTCCTAGGTTTAAGCAGTACATTCACAGTGTATAATGCCAGCTACTTGCTCTTCCAGCCTTCCTTTCAACTAAGATGCATATTACTTGTCCCAGAGTTGCAGGTCAGAAGGGATTTCTCACAAGGGATGGTGCCAGAAGAACCAAGTTCCCAAAGAACAGTGGTGGCAAGGATGGCAGTGCCTGTGGTGGCATTTGGTGTCCACGATGAAGAGTGTCAGCCGTACAGGCTGTGCTAGCCAGTTCCCAGAACAGCACTACAAGTCCTGATTGGATTAACACTTCAGAGAGGTTAATATTAAATGAAATAATACAAGGAAGGTGCTTGGCATAGAGAATGACAAAAATAGCAGGGGCTGAATGAATACTATGTTAGTACTAGAAGTAGTAATAGAAAGAGAACCAGATATTAAACTCTGAAAATGCACCTTAGGTGTTGTGCACTTTTAGGGAGCTATTTTGAAGGTAACTGCAGGAAGAAATCCATAAATGCAATCTTGATTCTCATAGGCTTAACTTTAGGGATTGAACTTAGTCCAGCTTTCTCATTTACAGATAAGGAAGGCCCAGGGATATTAAGTGAGTTACCCAGTGCCACCAGCTAGGGAGTGGCAGAGCTGAGCTAGATAGAGCTCCAGTTTTCTAACTTCTGAGCCTTTTATTCCTTACCCCACATACTGCTGCATGCTATTTCAATGGAAGAAGTTAAGAAACATACGTGTCTGGTGTGGGGTAGGTTCAATGAGGAACTGTAAAAGGACTATGGATGGTACTTTGGAATTTTTCCGTGCTATTTCTCATTATCATAGTTGAGCCTGATGAGGCATAAAACCAGAACTAATAAAGACAGGAGTAAAAGAGCACAGCACATGCTGGTCCCTGTGGCTGTGGAACCACAGACAAGGCAGTCACAATGGGCTACAGTCAGAGAAGGTCTCACGGAGAAAGTGAGAATTGAAGTGGGTGGCAGGGTGACTTTTCCATCTGGATAAGGTGGGGTTATTTTTTAAAAGTGTTAAGGTAAAGCCAAAGCAAGACATTTATTTGTGGGTTCATTTGTTTGTTTTTGAGAGAGCATCAGGGTAGAACTTTTAAAAATACCATGGAAATTATAGGATCTGAATTATGATGCCTAAATAAAACAAAGTTTTAAAATCTCTACTGTAAGCACTTTAGAGGGCTGTTCTGTTGATTGTCTTTGGAAATTTAAGTCATATTCATAATAAGTTGAAAACATTAATGAAAATATCTTTATGGCATTTTATCATTTCGTGGTTATTAAAGAACATTTATGTGCATGACAGTAATCACTGTGACAATAATGATGCGCAAGGCCCTGGCCAGTTGGCTCAGCGGTAGAGCGTCGGCCTGGCATGCAGGGGACCCGGGTTCGATTCCCGGCCAGGACACATAGGAGAAGCACCCATTTGCTTCTCCACCACCCCCCCTCCTTCCTCTCTGTCTCTCTCTTCCCCTCCCGCAGCCAAGGCTCCATTGGAGCAAAGATGGGCGCTGGGGATGGCTCCTTGGCCTCTGCCCCAGGCGCTAGAGTGGCTCTGGTCGCGGCAGAGCGACCCAGAGCGACCCCCAGAGGGGCAGAGCGTCGCCCCCTGGTGGGCAGAGCGTCGCCCCTGGTGGGCGTGCCGGGTGGATCCCGGTCGGGCGCATGCGGGAGTCTGTCTGACTGTCTCTCCCCGTTTCCAGCTTCAGAAAAATACAAAAAAATAAATAAATAAAATAATGATGCACAAGAAAGGCAGACATTTTTTTAAGAGTAAAGACAAGGAAACTGAATCTCAGGATAGTTAAATGGCTTACCCAATCTTAAGGAAAGTTTGCTTACTTAACAAAACTAAGTCCAAGTGTCTGGGCTTCTAGTCTAAAATTTTATCTGCTAAGAAAATCCAAGCAAAATTTACATGTCATAAAACAACTTTGGAAAAATGTGTATATTGTGTAATAGCCTCTATTTTTGTTTGGTTGGCTATGTTCCAATTCCTATCTCAAAGCTGATTTACCTCTGAGCATAAAGGAATTTCTATGCACATCACTAGTGCTGGGTTGTCTAAAAGGATGATTATGAAATAAATCCAATGGGTCCCTGAGTGCTAACTGATGTGGTAGCTCCAGGCTGTGGAGATGCTGTGGACTCAGTCTCCTGGGGACTCAGGAGGCTCTCTGAGCCTGACCCCTCTTGGAGCATGTCGATGTAGGTGGTGAAAGGCATGGTTTTTTGTTTTGTTTTGTTTTTTAAGCCAGAAAAATTCCCCATCTTCTCAAGGGATAACACTGACTATTCTAATCCATCAAGAGATGAAGAAAGTTATTTTCTGCTTTCTAGCCAGAGCAGATAATTTGAAGAGGAATCTGAAAGTTGGAATCTCCAATCCACAAATACAGAGAGCCAAGAATTGTGCCTTTAGTTTTTTTGTTTTGTCTTAAAAAATTATCTCCCTTTCTTCATCCCTTCTTCTCTCCCTCCTGGTTTCCCTCCTTCCTTCATTCCTTCTTCCCTCTCTTTCTCTTTCAGTAATACGATTCTCCTTAGCTAGAAATGATATCCAGTTATAAATAGTTTGCCAATCCCGGTCTCACATTGCCCACCTTCAGCAGCATTTAAAACGGCAGATCACCCTCCACCCCAGCCTACTTGAAACACTCTTTTCATCTGGCTTCCACTCTGCTGGTTTTCCAATCAATTTTCTCTCTGTTCTTTCTTAATTCCCTATTAGGTTCGTAGTCCTCTACGTGACCATTAAATGTGAGAATTCCTAAAGGCTCAGCCTTGGGGCTGTTTGTACTCTTCTTGCCCTTTAGTTTTTCTCAGTCAGGCTCCACAGCTAAGCTTGAATTCCCCTCAACGTAGCTGGGACTTGAAAATTTATCTCTCTAGCCCAGGTCTTTCCTTTGAATGCCAGGGCTGGTAACGTCCTTATATATCTCCCTTGGTGGTCTCAAAAACACCTTAAATTCAACGTGAATATGACAAATTAAGACCAATTACCGTATTTCCCCATGTATAAAACACACCTTAATTTTGGGGCCCAAATTTGAAAAAAAAAATGTATTACATAAATTTATTAAACTCAGGTTTTATTCATCATAAAATTCATACAATTTCTCACCACTGTCAAAGCTCCCATCCATTAGCTTGTCCTCATCAGTGTCTTCAACAATGAGCACAAAAACAAGCGTGTGAAAGTGGGAATTGCAAGTAAAAACACCTACAACCACTGTATAAAATACACCCAGTTTTTAGACCCCAAATTTTTTGAAAATAGTGTGTCTTATACATGGGAAAATGCAGTAATCATGTTTCCCAATGAATCCTGACTGTCGCGTGCTGTTCCCAAATCTCCGTGAATATGGTAACAACTGCAGTTGCAGTGACCTGGGCATCATTCTCTTTCTCTCAACCCCAATATCCAATCTGTCAGTAACTGCAATATTCCCCACATCCAGTAACATCTCTTCATTTTGACTGCCACTATTGGTCCTGTCTTAAGTTGCCTTTTCCTGGATGAAAGTGGAAGCCTCCCACCAGCTCTGCCTGCATCCTTTCAGCTTTCTTAAATCAGTAAAGGTAAACAGTAAAATTCAAGTTGTGATGATACTGACATAAAGAGCCTCCAATATGTTCATGTCTAGACACCTAAAAGGCACGCACACTGCTCACAAAAATTAGGGGATATTTTATAGCTTCATATTCATTCTGAAATATCCCCTAATTTTTGTGAGCAGTGTAGTAAAACTTGTTGGCTGTTGTATTTCCCTCAAAATACAGGGTGCCAGCAACCGCAGCCCTGTAAGACAGTGGTCCCCAACCTCCATGGACCGGTACCGGTCCGTGGGCCATTTGGTACCGGTCCAGAGAGAAAGAATAAATAACTTACATTATTTCCGTTTTATTTATATTTAAGTCTGAACAATGTTTTATTTTTTAAAAATGACCAGATTCCCTCTGTTACATTCATCTAAGACTCACTCTTGATGCTTGTCTCAGTCACGTGATACATTTACCCATCCCACCCTAAAGGCCGGTCCGTGAAAATATTTTCTGACATTAAACTAGTCCGTGGCCCAAAAAAGGTTGGGGACCACTGGTGTAAGAGAACAAGACTAGCATACTATCTCTGTCTCTAACCTCAGTCTCCATCGTCTCCTTCTCCAAACTTCAAAACAGAGAAATTATGTTGTTGCAACAATATCAGAAACAAAATAAGCTGAGAACAGGGTGAAATAATTAGTGATACATAGGTTTCAATCTTAGATCAAAAGATAGAGGGAGAAGAAATGCAATAATAGTGCTTTTTATCTAAACTACAATACAAATACAGATAAACACATATACAATTGTAGGTATACTTATGCACACCGAGAATGCACATACACACGCACACATCCTTTTCCAAGTGCCTAATTCAGGCCTGGTATGTAAAAAGTATTTCTCAAATGAATGAATGAAAGAAAGCCATAGTCTTATCACGTCTGGATAAAATATTAGCTGCTTGTGTAACTCATTTTAGGTCACCAGAAAATGACATCAAAACAAAACAAAAAACAAACAAACAAACAAAAATTAACTAGTTAAGATGCATTCTTTTGTTTTTTAAGTGAGAGGAGGGGAGATAAAGAGACAGACTCCTGCATGAGCCTCAGCCAGGATCCACCCAACAACCCCCATCTGGGGCTGATGCTCCATCAACTGAGCTGTATCCTGGGGCCGCTGCTCAAACCAATCTAGTGACTGGCTGAGAGAGGGGAAGAGAGAAAGAAGGGGAAGAGGGAGGAGAAGAGAAGCAGATGTTGCTTCTCATGTACCCTGATTGGGATTGAACTCAGGACGTCCATACACCAGGCCAACACTCTATCCACTGAGCCAAACTGCCAGGGCCTATGATACATTTAAAAAAAATTACTTTTCAAAATTATTCTAGGAAAACATTTATCACCCTCAAATTCTTAGAGTCGAATAGGACTATATTTCTTTAATTCTATTCCCTCATTCAGTTTCTATCAAGCTCCAGCTGCAACCCTCAGAGATAAGTATTCTGCTTTACGGATAGGACAATGACACACATCCAAGTTATAGAGTTTAGACTTGGATCTTTGTGAAAATAAATTTATAAGAAAGCAACACAACAGGAAATTTCCATTAAGTCTGATGGTCCATACTAGTAATATCTTTCTAACTCAATGATATAGTAAAAAATATACAGCTAAGACTCAATATTTTAAAGAATTCAGTTCTCCCTAAATTAATCTATAGAGTCAATGCATTTCTCATAAAAATCTCAGCAGCCTATTTTGTTAGAAATTGAGAATCTGATTTAAAAATGTATATGAAAGTTTAAATGACCTAGAATGATCAGAGCAATTTTTAAAAAGAACAAAGGTGGAGGTCTTATGCTACTTAATTTCAAGAATTAATGTAAAGCTATGGTCATCAAAACAGTGTTGTGTTGGTGAAAAGGTAGACATATAGATCAAGTAACAAGAAAGTTCAGCAATAGAGCCATATTTTATGATCAGTTGATTTTTAGTGAAGATAGAATTCTAATTGAAAAAAATTTTTTTCAACAAACAGTGGTGGAGAAATGCTATATTTGTAAGGAAATAAATGAACCTTGATTCTTATCTCACACCATATATGAAATGAACCATAAACCCAAATTTAGGAAGAAAAACAATAAAAATTTTAGAAAAAAAAATAGGAAAAAAATTTGTATCCTTGAGGTAGGCAAAAGAGTTGTTAGATAGATATAAAAATCATAATTACTTAAAGAAAAAACAATAAATTGACCTATCAAAATTAAAAGCTTTTGCTCTTCAAATGACACCTTTAGAAAAATGAAAGGCAAACCATAGGATGGGAGCCAATTTTTGCAATGCCTGTAGGTTAGTTATGTATTGTTGCATAACAAATTACCCCAAAAGTTAGCAACTTAGAACAATCAATATTTACTGTCTCCCATTCTCCTGGGACCGACAATCTGGGAGGTTGCACTTAAACTGTTGGCTGGGGTTGCAGTCACCTTGAGATTTAAGTGGAGGAAGATAAACTTCCAAGCCCACTTATGTGGCTGTTGGCAGAAGATCCACCAGCAACATCTTAGTTTCTAGCCACATGAAACTCCCCAGGCTGCCTGTCTATCCTCATGACATAGCAGCTGGTTTTCCCTAGAGTGAGTATCTCAAGAAAGAGAGCTATTGAAAAAAAACAGCTGCAGTCTTTTTATAATCAACTTTTCAAAGTGATATACCATAACTGGCACATTCTAGTCCCTAGACACAAGTTTCTAAGTGCAGCCCACACTCAATGGGAATTGAATCTAAGCTCCACCTCTTCAGGAGAGGAATACCCAAGAACATAGCTGGACAGAGCTGTGGAACCACCACAGCATATATCTTACAAAGAATTTGAATACAGAATATACTGAGAACAATTTAACTCTATAATAAGCAAACAACTCGATAAAAAAAGATTATAAAAATTGAACAGACACTTTATAAAAGAAGATACTATGTTTAATGAGCACACAAAATGATGTTGAATATCATTGTTTATTAGGGGAATGTAAATGAAAGTTATATATACCTACCAGAATGGCTAAAATGAAAAAGACTGAACATTTTGATTAAATGTTGGCAAGAATGTGGAGCAACTAGAACACAAAACTGTTGGTGGGAATGTGAAATTGAATAACTACTTTGGAAGACTGTGAGCTTCTTAAAAAGTTTAATCAACACTTAATATACAAGGTGGGACAAAATTAGGTTTACAGTTGTGAGTATGTGAAACACAGAGTTTATCTTTGTATTATTATTTATTAATTACTGTATTATTTTCCATACGAACAACTGTAAACCTACTTTTGTCCCACCTGTACTGTTTAACTATGCCACTGTGAGGTATTTACCCAACAAAAATAAAAACAGATAATAGCATAAAGGTTAGTACACATATGTTCACAGCAACTTTATTTACAATAGATAAAAGAACAGGAAATAATCCAAATGTCCATCAACAGGTGGTGGAGAAACAGAAATGGTGCATTTATATAATGGAGTAATACTCAGCAGTATAAAGGAATAAATTACCACTACACAAAACAGCGTGGATGGATCTCAAAATCATTATGCTAAGGGAAAGAATTCCAACACAAAAAACTCTATACTGTGTGAATACAGTTATACAAAATTCCAGAAAATGGAAATAGTGACCAATAATAACCAATAGTGAACAAAGCAGAGTTTTTGCCTTGGGCTATGGGTACAGGGACAAATAGAGCAAAAGGAACATGAGGAAACTTTGGGGACAGGTAGAAATGTTCTGTATTTTGATTTTGGGGTGATTTCAAGAGTGTATACATCTGTCAACACTCAGTGACTGTGTATCTTAAATGCATGAAGTTTTCTGAATATTAAGTATATGTTATTAAAGTTGACTTTAAAACATTGGGTGGGGAGAAGGTAAAAATCAATAATTTTGCATCTTTAGAACTGTTAAATGTCACATTGTATGAGTACATTCACCATTTGCATGATTTGTGGCTTGACAAAGCATTTAAATGATCTGATTTCCAGTGTTCTTGTCTGAAATGTGTGGATCTGGCAGAGTTGTAAGCAAATGGAAGGAGGGAGGGTTTGCCGTGTTGGATTAGGCAATCTCTGCGGCACCTCTTGTTCTTGCATAATCCTGCCTCTTGTCCCTCTGTGGAAAGTGCCCAGGCCTTGGAATTCAACAGACCTGGATTCGGTTCTGGCTCTGCTATTTCTAGCGGTGTGACCATGGGCCAGTTACTAAGTTCCAGTTTCCTCAGAGGTAAAATAAGGATAGTATACCTACACTGAAATGAGTTGACATATAAAACACACAAAGAAGATATCCAACATATGAAGAAGGCATAGAGAAGCTGTTCAATTAATACTCATTTTCTTTCTTCCCTTTCCAGAAAAGTCTTAACACTCTCAAGTTTGAAATTATGTGTCCTAAGAAAATGAGGGCAATTTTCAAGAGCATTAAACTGTCAGCAAAATCTGTATCATTTGACTGTGGAGACAAAGTATAAATGGCAAACTGATTACTAAAAATATACAGCTAAAGAAGGAAAGTTAAATAAGAGTTAACTCTTTCCTTTATTTGTTTTAAATTAGTGCTTCAAATTCCAAAGAGACACAGTCACCTCTTCAAAACAGGAAAATACACTCTAAATTATTATATATTATATACACACATATAGATAGATAGATATAAAATATATTATCATGTTATTAACAATCCTAATTTGAAGGGAGCTGTGGGCTAGTTTATAATTAGTGCCCTCACCCATTAATTACACAAGGAAAGCTAAATCATATGCTCATTGCTAGGCTCAAAATGAAACAGAAGCTGAACAGCAGTATTATATTGTCTATTTTATCTCCATTGATGTTTTCAGGTTGTTGGTTGTTTGTTTGTTTTTTGTCAAATTGGTGAATATGTGTACTGTTTGTATTGTAAAAGCAATTATTGGATATAGAGTGAAAAATAATTTTAAAAATAGAAAGTTATTATCTTTCTGCCTGATTTAAAAGAGGGGTTAAAAACAGGTAATTTGCTTGTAGGTATTTTCATTCTTTTAATTGTTTTTATTGTCATTTGTTGACTATTTCACTCAAGAATTTCTAATGTTAATTAGAAATGTTGTTTTCTTTTTTCATCTCAATCAATCAGCGCACACAGACAGAAGTTTGTTTTTGCTAGCTAGTGCAATAGCTTATTGTCAGTTATATTAAGATTCATTTAAACCAACTAAATGGGAGTAAATGTTTCTTAAAAACAAATTAAGTTTTCAACAAATAATTCAATTCAGCAAGTAGATACTGAATGCCGACTTTGTGTGGTTTGTGGTTGTCTGGGTGTCTCCCTGTTTCTGCTCCATCACTTCTTTTTCATGTCATTTCCTTTTGTTTCACCTTTCTTTTTTTTGTTACATGCTCTCTGTTGGGGAGCAGGTTGGGACTTCTGTTGCCAATGGACACCTGCCCCTGTAATGCTCTATACAAAAGGGCGTTCAGTGTGGAGTAGCAGCAAACTGAAAGTCAGCTCCCTTCCATGTAGAATATTCAGTGTACACTATGTCTCATGTCTTCTATACATTTTCTTCCTACCTGCATGGGTGAGAGAAGTTGGAAATGGATGTGAGTGGAGTTTAGGACCCTGGCCAGGGCACACACAGGTGATGAATACATGTCATCCAAGGCTTCCAATGCTTAGAATTTTCTCTGCTGGGAAGCACAGCCAGAGTGGTGATGCCAATGAGGCAGAGGCCCCTTGTAAGCCCCTTTCACAGGGCTGCTTCTCTGACTTTACAACAGAAGAAATTTATTTTCACACTAAGCCACCCTCTCTTTTCCAGTTTTTCCATTAGAGTGAATGGAAACTATATCCAGGCCCAATCATCTCAAGCACTGAGAAGAAATCGGCAGCTCAGCTCTGCAAAGATAGAAATATCCCCTTCTAAGGTTAAAAATGGAGGGAGCAGGCTGTAAATCTGAGCTCTGTGATATTTGCCTCTGCCTCTACAAAATGTGCAATGAACCTTGTGTAAATAGAATGCTGATTAACTTGTTTTGCCTGGGATAACTTAATTGAGGGCTGCCTAGAAATGAGAGAAGTAGACCAGATGACCCTTCAGATTCTTCCAGGAGCCATGTATTTATGAGTCCTTGGCAGGACATTCCAGGTTCTCCCCAATTGTCTCCAAACTGTCTGCCCAAATTCATAAACCTTATTCCCTCCTGTAAAATTTCTATTTCTGTCTATTTGATATTTTAATAATAGCTTGTCCATAAATCCCTTACTCCTTCCTCCATACAACTTATTTATTCAACAAACATTCACTGAGTGCTTACTCTGTGCCAGGCCCTGTTCTTCTAGGTGCTGGCAATCCAGCAGTAATCAAAACAGACAAAATTCTCTGTTTTGTGGAGTTTACATTCTAATGGAAGAAACAAAGAGCAAGAGTGATAATTAAAATATGAAGTAAATTAGATAGTACTAAGTACTGAAGTGAAAAATCTAAAGCAGGAGAAATGTAAGGAAACTTTAGAAGGTGGCAAGAGTGAAAACTTTTAGATTAGGTAGGCAGGGAAGGCCACACCGACAAGGTGGTTTTTGAGTAAAGACCTGAAAAATGTCAGGGGTTGAGATATTGGCATATCCAAGGAACATATTCCAAGCAGAGAGAACAGCACATGCAAAGTCCCTGAGGTAGGAGCATGTAGTTTGCCTCTGTGCCTTTGCCTTCCACATATTCTTTTCCTGTCATGCCTGACTCTCTTCCAGATTATACTTCCTTCAAGACTTCTCTCTCTTTACTTCTTCCATTGAATCTTCTCCATTCAGTATTTGATCTCTTCCTACTCCAGATTCTTGAAGCAATTGTTGCTATGTACCAATTCTGTAACATGTAGGATAGGCTGCCTTCTAAATCTGTGTGCTCATATGTATGTGTATATGTATATGTATGTTTAACCAAAGTGTAAGTTCATGAAGGGCTGGGGCTATGTGTCCTGAAAAGAACTACAGAGGGAAGGAGTTCAACATATTTTTTGATACTAGGCTGCTTTCAAACTATAAGAATATGGAGTCTCACCTACATTTAGAATTATGGTTGTGCTACATTTTATTTTAAGTTTATTTTAATTTATTCATTTTAGAGAGGAGAGAGAGACAGAGAAAGGGAGGAGGAGCAGGAAGCATCAACTCCCATATGTGCCTTTACCAGACAAGTGCAGGATTTTGAACCAGTGACCTCAGCGTTCCAGGTTGACACTTTATCCACTGCGCCACCACAGGTCAGGCCGGTCAGCTACATTTTAATAGTCTCTTTTGTCCAAAGGTCCTAGATCATTTCCTCGAGAATCTTTTCTCCATTATCATCTGGAAAGCTTTAAACAATGATTGGAAGCTAAATCTACAGAATTTCATCCCAGAACCAGTATTTTGAGCTGGCTATTACTTTTCAAACAGATCTTTTCAAAGATTGTAGAAGGCCTGACCAGGAGGTGGCGCAGTGGATAGAGCATTGGACTGGGATGCAGAGGACCTAGGTTCGAGACCTCAAGGTCGCCAGATTGAGCGTGGGCTCATCTGGTTTGAGCAAAAAGCCCACCAGCTTGAACCCAAGGTCGCTGGCTCCAGCAAGGGGTTACTTGTTCTGCTGAAGGCCCGCGGTCAAGGCACATATGAGAAAGCAATCAATGAACAACTAAGGTGTTGCAACGCGCAATGAAAAACTAATGATTGATGCTTCTCATCTCTCTCCGTTTCCTGTCTGTCTGTCCCTGTCTATCCCTCTCTCTCTCTAAAAAAAAAAAAAGATTGCAGAAGTTTTGTGTTTTTTTTAAGATTTTATTTATTGATTATTTTTGAGAGGAGAAAGAGAGAGAAAAGAGGTGAAGAGGCCAGAAGCATCAACTCGTAGTTGTTATTTCTTGTACGTGCCTTGACTGAGTAAGCCTGGGCCTCGAACCAGCAATCTCAGCATTCCAAGTCAATGCTCTATCCACTCTATACTATCACAGGTCAAGCATGGAAGCTTTTCAATATGGAAGGTTTTTATTAAAGGAATATGCCATTAATGTTTGTCTTTCTAGTATACTTGCCATTTTACTTTTCCCTAATATATATAAAATGCATATACACATATGTATATATATATAGCTTTATATATGTTTTATATGTGTATATATACTATGTGTTATATCATAAATGACAAATTATTTGAAATATATAAATATTATTGATACTGGTATGTAAAAATTAGTGACAAACAGATTGAACTCAAGTAACCATCAAGTAAGCAGTTAAATGCACTGTTAAACTATGCAAACTGCTATAATAAAACTTTAGATATATTTTTGGTAGTTTATTCTTAAGAAAAGGGAAGTTTAAGTTTATAAAAAAGTCTTCTTTAGCTGTAGACACAGATTTTCAATGGTTCAAATCATAAGGTTGAGCTTTTCACACGTTCAGGCCAGTTTCAGATCTCTTTCACGCCAGCCACTGCTCTCGCTTTCTCCTCCTTTGTGAGTGGTCATCCTCAAGGCGGCTCTGCTCACTCCTGCAGCTCCAAGCTAAATCTCTAGCAGGAGCATTCCTTTCAAGAGCCATAAGGAGAGAGCCCTATTGGAACTTTCAAAAATTTGTGTCATAGTACCAAGAAATCTTCAGATCAATAAAGACATTTTTCACTAAGTGATTCCTAGAATTGGGCACCCACTTGAAGATATCTCAATGACATCATGTCAGAAAATTATGCACCTCTGGTTCAGCCCTGTGCTTAGGATTACTGCATTGTTTATACATTAGATTCCTGGAGCATTCTCTCACACCAACTATCGTGATTTCATTGTTACCTCTGTAGTTATTTTTCTTGGAGTGAAAGAGTCCCCTGTCTCTATTCACTTCATCCATTCATTTAAGCAATATTTATTTGCACTTATGATGTGCAATGGGACTGTGGCAAAGATGAAATGACACTTTCTGCTCCACAAGATAGACAACAGAAGAAACAGACAGGCAATCCCAACACACTATAATAACCACAATTATGAAGATAGGGCCAATGGAAGCAGAAAGAAAGGATGCCTTAAACTGATGTAAGAGGGACCCAAAGAAGACTTCCCTAAAGAAAGAGGTGGTAAAGCCAAAACTAAAAGTTAGTAGGAATTTTCCAAGTGAGAGGAGGGTTGGATGGTAGGGAATTCCAGTCAAGGCAGTACGGGCTGGCTTCATCAAGGAATAGGAAGCTGTTTGAGGATGGCTGGGCTCAGTGCGCTGGGGAGAGTGGTAGAAGTTGAAGCAGGTGAATAAGTGAAAACTCCTTTGTGAATGGCAAAGCATGCTTAGATTTTATCTTATAGGGAAGGAGAAATGAAAGAATTTTAAAGAGGATACTGACAAAAGAAGTATATTTGCATATAAAGAGAATTATTTTAGGATGTATTATCAGGAAAGAGTGAGATCAGAGGCCAGGAGACCAGTTAAAAGATGATTACCACTAGTAAGTGGCAGAACTAGATTCAATACAGATGACCTCCAGAGTGAGCTCTCTTAACCACTACCTGGGCTGCCTCTCTAGCAGCGTTCAGAAGCCAAGGTTCAAAGCCCTACTCTGACCCTTAGGAGTGGTGGGATTACTGGAAGATCACTGTAATGGCAGTGGCCGAGGCCAGGCAGATCCACATTAGATTTGGGCAGACAGTAGAAAAACTGCAGAGCTGGAAAGTGTTGGGCCATTTCTGTTTAATAGTGTCAGAACGGTGCATGAGCAAACAGACTGGGGAAATTACTTCTCAGGCAAACAAACAGCAAAAATGGTGGCGGACAGGTAATCTGCAATACACCATCCACAATCCACCCTGAGTGCAAGCACCCATTGCCTTCCATAGACTGTACACACGTGGTGCTGCCACGTGCTCATGCACCAATCAGACAAAGTGTCTGCAGCCGGTAAACCAGTGGGCAAGCCTAACACAGCTGTCTTCTCATCACTAATCTCTCATTGCCTTAGTTTTTGTCATTTGTAGAATAGGAGGGTATAAATATAGTAGTACCAGCCTTATGATTTGTGTATATTTGAAGATTAAGAGGATAGTTATTTGTAAAGTTCTAATACCAGCTATATAATAAGCACAATAGATGCTGGTGATGCTGGTGATGGTGATGGCTACGCTGAGGATGCAGCTGTGCTTCAGGGCAGTTCACACTGGAGGCCACTCTGCTGGAGTTGACATTTTGCATCATCAATTTCCAGTACATAATGGATTTCTGGAAATTGTTGGACTTGATCTGTTATTCTGGAAGGAAAGTAGAGTCATTTCTAAAGTTCTCCTGAGTATGATCTTGACAGTGTATTTGCAGTGAGATTTCCAGTCAACTTCCAGAAGACTAGGGACACCCTTATCCAGAAGCAAACTGAACTTTTCCAAAAGACAATAAAATGATCACCTGATTATTCTTTTGTTGTAAGGCTCTCAAATATCAGTGTGCATCAGAATCACCTGGAGGATTTGTCAAAACAGATTGCCAGATTCCCTTCCAGAGTTTGTGATTCAACAGCTCTGAGGTGGGGTCCAGGAAGTTGCTTTTCTGACAAGTTCCAGGGTGATGCTGATGCGACTGGTCTGGGGTCCACTGCCCTGTTAGGTGCTCTGCTGCCTTGCTGGAGACAGTGAGGGGGGCATGCGCTTCCTGGGGTCCCGCTGCCTCCCAGACCCTCACTGCGTCAGTGCTCTGGCTCTGCCGCTCTCAGGTGTGTGCACTGCTTGGATCTTCTCTTCATCTGCATAACCAAGAGGCGCGACCAAATCCCCAGACCTACAGAATCAGAATTCAGAATTTCTGCAGGTGTGGGCTAGGAACTTGCATTTTAACAAGTGCTCATGGAATTCTGATCCTTAGTAGAGTCTGAGAGTCACAGAACAAGATATTCCCAACACCCCTTCTGGCTCTAACACTGCAGGGTTCCAGACTCCCTTAGTGGGCAGCTCCCATGCCACCCCTGAGGCCAGGTGCTGCTTTCTTCTTCTTCTTTTTTTTTTTTTTTTTTTTTTTGGTATTTTTCCGAAGTTAGAAATGGGGAGGCAGACTCCCGCATGCGCCCAACCGGGATCCACCAGGCATGCCCACCAGGGGGCGATGGTGGGCCCATCTGGGGCTTTGCTCCCCTGCAGCCGGAGCCATTCTAGCCCGAGGCGAAGGCCACGGAGCCGCCCTCAGCACCCAGGCCAACCTTGCTCCCATGGAGCTTTGGCTGCAGGAGGGGAAGAGAGAGACAGAGAGGAAGGAGAGGGGGAGGGGTGGAGAAGCAGATGGGCGCTTCTCCTGTGTGCCCTGGCCAGGAGTCCCCCCCGGGACTTTCACACTACAGACCAATGCTCTACCACTGAGGAGCCAAGCGGCCAGGGCCCAGGTGCTGCCTTCTGATGAGGAGAGGTACAGCTGTCAGCACAGTGCCACCCTTCTGACACTGCTTATACCTGCAGCCCAGGAACCTTCCACCCAGGAAGCAAATAAACAGCTTGCTCTGCTGAAGTCTCCCTTTAGGCTTCCCTCTTAATAGCACCCTGTCTCACCCACATGCTCTGAGGACACCTCCTTCCTGCCCAGTTCTCGTATCTTTGGTCTTCACAGTATATTTGCCTGAACTGCTGCATCTGCCTCCACTTTGGGCCACGTTCTCTTCTGTAACAGGCAATACATGGCCTGACAGCCTCCGTGGCCCAGATAGGCTAGCAAACCGCCTCACCTGCTGATTTCCACTCAGCAGCAGTTTGGGGAAGGACCAGCACAGGTGACAATGGCCAAGATGCCAGCCACTTAGTAGGCACCTAATGTGCTTATACTTTGTGCCAGGTGAGTTCTCGATGCTGAAAAGACATACACCACATTCAAAAGACTTCAAGGAACTTACATTCAAGTGGGGAAGAAGTCAGAAAATAAATATGTAAACATCCAAAAAAGAAGAGGATTTCAGATGGTGCTCGCCAGGGGGTAATCCGGGAGTCCTGCTCTGCAAATGGCTTCTCACTGATGTGCTCAGAGAGACTGTGAAAGTGGCATCATTGTCCTTATTTTACAGAGAAGGATCCTAAACTGAAGCTCAGAGGTTAGATATCTTACTAAGGGAATACAGAAATACTGGTAATACACATAGTTCCCACAGACAGGGAACTCTAAAGTCAGTTGTTAGGTGAATACAGTAAGTCACCAAATAGTGTTTACAAAATGATTATATATATATTTCATATGGGTCACACACACATGAAAAAGATCATGGACATGCACCAAAAGTTCTGTTGGGACTGTCTCTGAAGGGGAGAGTGGGATTGGTGGGAATAAAGGAGAACTAACCGTTTTTTTTCTATCGTCTGTATTATTTGAGTCGCTTAAAATGAGCATGTATTCATGTATTACTTGAAAAAAAATGTAAGGAACATTTTTTTGGTCAATATCCTTATACAGTCAATGTTCTTGAGAGAGATTTGAATGTGAACCTAGCGTGCTCTTAACCACACTCACACTACATGCTGTTCCAGAGAGACGTGCAGGCAGCATCACACTCAGCCTTGCACAGAGGAAGTGTGGGTGGAAGGGTGCAGCAGGAGAGGCAAGGGCACCGGAAGCCAGTCTGCATGACTCTGCCACTCCTTTCTCTGTCGCCTTCACTGGAACCACTTGCTGCTGAAGTGCCCTATGGCTCTTTGTTTTTGAGGAAAACAGGTAACTCTTTCTGACATTTTTTGTTCCGGATCTTGATTTTCCATCCCCTAGTTCACTGAAGCATTGAAAGCCAGTTTGTCAACATCACTAGTTAATCTGGGTAATGAATGTGAAACAAGCTATTTTGGCAACTCCATTATTATGGTAACAGAGGTCATCCTGGGAGGGGGGTGTCAGTTCTGTAACTCGAATTTCCAGGATCTGGTTCCTGCCACTTGGTGAGCTTGCTGGTTGCACCTGTCTACAGTGCTGGGCTGCAGGACGAGTCCCTGGAATGAAATCCTGATAAAATGACTGGGCAATTCTTAGGATGAGATAGAAGCAGAAACTTAAGTCTCTCTCTGAGCAGCCTCTGTACCACTAAACACTTAATATTTGAGGTGGGGCCAATAGGGTTTCAAAGGCATGTTATCTGACCATCCTCCAAGGGGACAGAATGTGCATTTCAGTGGTGGGGGGAAAACCACTCTGTCCTACCATAGTTAGTTGTTATTAATAATTTAAATGTTGCCTTATCATATTACATACTTCTGCTTACATCCAGTGACCTATATAAGGAAATTCTTAAGTGCTAGATTTTTGGACTAAATAATCTTTTCTTTAATAAAACACAAAAGTTTATACAAGATACAGATGATGTATTATAGAATTGTACATTTGAATCTTTTTTAATTTTATTAACCAATGTCACCCCAGTAAATTCAATAAAATTTTTTTTTAAAAAGAAATGAAAAATAAACATAGCTCAAATTGAATTCCCACACAAATATTTTTGTTACTAGGATATATTAGAATATCTCTTTGGGAGGCTTTTGACTATTTTAGGATAATAAACATAAACATTAATCTTAGCAACACACCAGTGATTGGTGACAGACCAAGGGCATTGTCTCTGTTCAGAGTCACAAATACTTACTGACTTCCTATTAGATCAGGGCATGCCCTAGGTGCTGTGAATGTTTAAAAAAACACACAAACGTTCTTGCCTTCTCATTATTTAATAGGAAAATTGAACAATCACACATTTATAATGTAAATTGAATATTTAAAACATCACAAGCAGTACAAAATGCAATGGGGACTGAGCAGAGGGAGGTTTTCATGCTGTGGGGATTTGGAGGGATGTTAAGAGGAGGAGAAGAAGGACAGCATTTGACGTGCAGGCTGAAGGAAAGCCCGTCTGTGTTGGAGTCAGGAGAGGAGATGCGTTGACTCCATGCAGACTCATTGCAGACAGCCACAGGGAGGTAGATTGGTCTTAAAACACTTTTCATTCCCATTCAGAGCCTATCTGCTGACTCCCACACACATTCTGTCTCAGAGGAAATTGTCAGACCTTATAGCTCACCGTAAGTGAAATGATGGACAGGCTGTTACAAAGACCAAGCTTTAAGGTGGTGGCATTTCCTTCACTCTTTTGTGCCCTCCTCAAACTGTTCCAAAGTTAGAGTTTTGGGAGGAATGGACATGTCAACTGGTAGCTTATAGAAAACAGCTTTGACTCTTTCAACCCACCAGTGTTGCCCATCTGCTGGGGTTAAAATAAGCCTGGAGAAGCTGGGCTCCTGCAATCTCTTGAAGTGAGAGCCATGTGAGGTGGTGGGTGTGACTGGGAAAGTTTGTACTGAGGTCAAGAGAGGCGTTGGTCACTCAGTGTGAGGGTGTTAGTGAAGGGAGGTGGGCATCAGGGTCATCAAAGGTGAGACTGAAATGTCACTGGTTGCTCTCTAGACCTGAGCAAGCATTCATAAGTGACGAACATCTTTGCTATGCAGATTGAAATGTAGGAGAAGGCTTGCCTCCTTCGTATGTAAGTGAGAACATTACAGAAGTGATTCAGGAAATTGTTTCCCATAAAAATGAGCACCAAGATTGTTTTTGTACCAAGTAGGTGCAAGGCAATTTACATGAGAAGTGGTTCACAGGATAAGTGTTACTCCCCTACCACATGCTCTTTCCATCCATAACACCAGGAAGACGCTGAACAGGACATTTCTGCCTTTGAGTGAACTTCCAGGGTAGCTAGGAGGTTAAGAGGCACCTGACAGTTTGATATCATGTCAAGAAAGGTGGTTAGACTTTGACTCTGGGTTTGAAATGGGAACAGGAGGTAAGTATGTGTTCTATGGGAAAGAACCCAGGGATCATCTGGAAGGAGAGAAGTTATGGGTCGGGCTTTATGACCTCAGGTCATAGATGTTTCTCATATTTGTGGGATAAAATATCTATATCTATATCGGCTCCTTTGTTTTTTTAAAAAAATAAATAACAAGGATGAAAGTAAGTATTATAACTTGTCTAATCTTAGCTCTTAAAAAGCACCGTAGGTGTCCTCCTTGGAGAAGGCTGACTAAAAGACAAGGGGAGGCACCCGAGACCAGCGTCTTCCCATTAGCTCCTCCTATATTTCACCTTCAAGCTTAACCCTATTCTTTAAGCTTTTTTTTTTTTTTAACATTTTTCTGTGTAGATATCTATTGTTGGTCTTCTTTTTTTTATTATTATTATCCTTGTTGATTTAGTTTTACTAGTATTATTAGTGACTTTAGACATTATTTTGTGTCACGCTAAGATGCTGGTTTTTGAAAGTAAATTAAAATTTTTTAAATTAAAAATAAGCTTTTTATTCTCAAAAAGAGGTAATTTTATGCAAATATCCTTGATGAAAGTACCTATCTCCTTCCGATATATTTTAGTTGTTATTTTGATTTCCACTCCATAGTTCACTAAGTGAAGGGGTCACAAACCAAAGTGTGTCACCATGACTAGTTGATGTGTGTAATGGATGCAAGACTATTCTGACAATGGAGTGAGAGCTCCAGAAAGCACTTTAGTTATTGAGCAGGAGAAAGCCAATCTATACAGTTTGGTGAGGTAAAAATGTTACATTATTTTTTACCACTAAAGTTGTTCTTTCATGAACTTGCATTTGCTCTTATAACAATTCTTTCTTTATGTTCTGCAGTTTCTTCCAGGGAAATAATTTAATCTCTCTCTTTTTCTTAAGCCAAATTGGAATGCCATCGGTTATCTTTATTTACCTGAATTTAATAAACGTGTGAATTTTAACCCCACAAGCTGTTCATGCAAACTTGTGACATTTATTATTTTGCTAAAAGGTGAGCAGAGAAGCAGCTTTGCTGTTGCCCCCATGACTTTAGGGATTATCTCTGTTGGACAACTGGCTATGACCCTAATGCTTTTTTAGGTGGTTGTGTTTGTCTAGACAGTACGAGGCAGAGATAGCATCATTCCCATCGTGCCTGATTTGTCTTGGCCTCGCATGGTATCACAGACAGGATTGGAACCTTTCACAGTAGATTACATCAACTTAACCATTATTTCAAGAGTTTATCTTTTTGTTTGAATAGCTTAGGTACAGAGATAACATTTTATAGACTCCTGCTCCTAAATAAATGTTTCTGTCATTTGAACCTATTCTAATGTCTCTCCCATAGATAATGGATTTTACTGAATCATTCTTGGTCTGGTCTCTCCTGAACCTCACTGGGTTACTTGTGATAGAACTGGGGCCCCCAGTGAAATCGCTGATTTTTGGCTGCTGATTTGATCTGTGCAGAGCAAACCAGAATAGACAGGGATGAAGCTGTTTCCAGAACTTCTTCACCACCACGCCAGGGAGCACAGGCTTAGATGGCATTAGGATGGTCAATGTGCAGAGCAAGGGACTTCTGTTAGCATTTAGTTTGATCCTGACTACATGGTTAGCTTCAAAGTGATTGGAGTAGGATAAAAATCTCCAAAGCAACATTCAGGGAAGTAAATAGCTGATTAATAAAACAGTTTTGGTTGGTTCTTCCCAAGGGTACAGGCCAGGTTAGGCCATGATCCTCGGGTTCCTGGTGAAAGGGTGCCAGCTTTTCATTCTGGAGCTTGTGTCTGTTTTCCCACTTCTTCTCTAGCATCAAAGAATAACTCCCTTGGGTCAATAGAGCCAGAGCAGTTTGGAAGGTCAAAATTTAATATATTTAGCACTAGAAGAGCCAATTTAGACAATTTAAGCAAAAGATTATTATCTTTGAGTATAGACTGACTTCCAAGAGGACTCCAATTCTGTGCATGGCTCTGCTCTTTTGTTTTGGCTGGCTGACTTATAGTTCTGTCCTCCACCCTCCAAGTACAAATATTGACACACATGAATTCAATGAAATGATTAGGGGGAAAGGCTGGGTGGGATAATAGCAAGCAGACTCGGAGGTTCTATAAACAGCCTGCTGCTTTGGAAGAACCTGGGCACAATGTCTTTTGATGGGAGAGTGAGACCTCCTGGACAGCCCGTGGAGCTCTCCTCCCTGCTCTGCTCCGCCACTCTTCTCCTGTGAGTGCTGAGGGCTATGCCAGTGCCACCTCAAGACGAAGGGTCACATGTGTGCCCACATCCAGGCCAGCCGTGCATTCTGGTTTTCACGAGGACTTCTTGTGAGGACCCTTCTTCCAAAGCTAGCTGGGACTAACGTGTGTCCTCACCCCCATTCAGCACAACTCAGTTCTCAGTAAAATCCTGAGCTTAAAAGAAGGCCAGCACTCAGCGAACCAGCAGACCATACACTTGATGCAGGAAATAAGAAGCTGTGTTCTCTCTCCAAACCTGTTCTGGATTTGGGCTTTCTGCTCTCAGAGTGCTGGTTAATTATTCGTTAAATTGCATGGCTTATTATTAAGCAATCCTTTATTCTTACTTACAACCCTCCAGCCTAACTAATGCAAGAACATTGATTTACAGGAACTGAGGTTGGAGGAGGCAGTTGCACACCTTTGGCCTGGGCTTCCTATTTCCCCTTGAAAAGATTTCTGTTAGTCACTCTCCTGATGCTTTCCAGTTGATAACACTAGTGGATCAGGGGCTGATCAGGGGCAGGTCAATCAGGCCTGTCCTCCCCACCTCCCTGTGCACTCTGACCTGTTCCTCCAAGCACTACATTTCAGAGTGCAAACCTACGATTCTTCCAGCACTGGCTATGACTAGGAGGGTCAGTATGGCCAATTCTAGGGTTTGGCATGAAGAAGCCCAAGGTTCCTATTCACTGAGCTGTGTCCTCCAGCCTGGTCTTTCTCAGACATAAAGATATTTTTGCCTATATCCCCCTTATTCTTTTGCCTTATTTTTATTTAGTTTCAAGCTCAGGTGGGAAAAAGCAGAGGTATATTTTACTGGACTCCTACCCCTGTGCTTGATAGGCAAAGATGGTTAAAATACAGTCCTCCTCTCAGCAAACTCACAGAGCAGTGGGAGGAGTAGGGACAGACACAGAGGCAGAAAGTTGTGAATTAGTGGAGCGGGGCGGGGGCGGGCTGCAGCGAGACTCAGGAGCTGGAGCTCTGGGCTCAGTCAGCCTTGCCTGCATGCCCACGTGCACCACTTACTGGATGAGCGACCCTGAGGAAGTGACTTTCAAATCTCAGTTTTCTCATCTGTAATGTGGACATAATAATAACTATCTCACAGGGTTGTTGTGAAGTTTCAATGAGGAGTATATGCAAATTAATTAGCATGGTGCTGAACACACAGAAAATCTCATCCTTTTGGGCCAAACTTGTTATCAGAAGTATGATGTACTTGCTGTGGAGTCACAGCAGGGCACCTGGCTCTTCTTGTGAGGATTATTATCCACAGAGAAGGGGAAAATATGGAGTGATGATAAGCAAAACAACCCCACACTGTGCTTAATATATTTATTTGGCATATCACTCTCTCGGTTCTAATTTGCTTTCTTTCTTTTTTAGGTGAGAGATGGGGAGATAGTGAGACAGACACCTTTATATGCTCTGACTGGGATCCACCTGGCAACCCCTCTCTGGGGCTGATGCTCAAGTCAACGGAGCCACCCTCGGCACCCAGGGCCATGCTTGGACCAGCCGAGCTATCCTCAGCACCCAGGAGTGGCACGCGAACCAATTGAGCCACTGGCTGTGGGAGGGGAAGAGGGAGAGACAGGGAGGGGGAGAAGGAGAGAAGCAGATGGTCGCTTCTCCTGTGTGCCCTGATCAGGAATCAAACCCAGGACATTTATACACCAGGCCAACGCTCTATCCACTGAGTCACCATTCAGGGCCCTAATTTGCTTTCATTAGTAATAGTTAGTATTAATTGAATGGTAGTTATTGTTCAAACTGGTGTTCAGATAACAGACAGAGAGGAAGGCAATCATTTAGTATGCATGGGACTGAGTAGACAAATATTCTACTAAAGCAATTATTTCCCAAGTGCCAGAGCAGACGAGAGAAGAGGAAAAAAAGGAAAAAGTAAGATTCATTTTTCCCCCAAAATATGGCTGTGTAATATTTTATATTAATGTCATCAAAGCAGTGAAATTAATTTATGGACTCACAGTATAATAATTCTAAACTGATATAAGAAAGTCATATTTCAGATTAGGAAGGACAGAATACAGGTGGAAATGGGTATGCATAAGAGAGAAAACCCTCGTTATAAAAAAAATAGAAAGAGAACAGAGAACTTCACTACCATCCTCTTTTATCTCTCCACTTCTAAGATATACACTCTCATTATAGAATTATGAAGTTCCCAGATAAACTTTTTCATGGTCCATATCCTCTCTACGAGGGACTCAGTCTTAGGAAATTACTTTTCTCATATTCAGGTCTTGCTCTTATTTCAATGTTCTGGTACTTCCATGACTTATGGGAAGAAAGAGGCCTTGCTGTTAATCTCTTCATTAATCCCAGTCCCACTCATCCCCCTACGGCCCTACCCCGACCTCCTGCCCTGGCTGCTCCAGTCCAGCCTCCTCCTTGTCCAACCTTGACAAGCACACCTTTTCCTCCGTGGATCAGGTTCTCTCCACCCTTTGTCAGCCATTGGCTATATTATAAGCTGAGGAGAGGGCGTTGTGACTTTCTGGCTGAGACAGTGTCCCTCAGCTGAGGATGGTTCTCTTGGGAACAGGGGCGTCCTGGACCTGGGAGCCAGTACAACATAGAGCCTGGAAGAAGATGTGCTAGCAGAGGGAAGGGAATCTGAGACAAGCAGCTCAACGACATCTCGCATGCGCCCACTGAAATATAATCTCCTTAGGGCCTGGGACTTGATCTTTTTTGTTTCTTGCTGTATCTTTAGCACACAGAAGAGAACCTGGTACATAGTATGTGTTCAATATATATTGAATAAATGAATGAATGAATGAATGAATGAACTCATTGATTTTTCACTGCCCTAGGTCCAGAGATACAATAGTAAATTAGATAATTTCCTGCCCTTATGGAACTTATGGTCTAATAGGAATTCATATATAGGCAATTAAAACACAATTTGATAAGTGCTATCATAGGAAAGGCAGAGGGGACAAACAGCACACAGTAGGGACACTTAATATCCAGAGTTTTAGGAGGGGCAGATATTACAAACTCGGTGGTAGAGTCAAGAGCTGTGTTTCCCAGGGTAATTATTCACAGTCAGTGTAGTGCTCATTGAAAAAGTTGTGAAAATACTTGCAAGACTGCACCTTACTTCAAAGATTCCAGTGCAGTGGTGTTTCACCTTAATTTGTGTCTCAACTATAATGATTGAAGGGAGAACAACCTGAGCCAGGACCTCTCCCATCTGTCCCTGGGTCTGTTTTCTCAACTGCAAACTAAGAGGGTTAAATTGTGACTTTCTTTGTGAACTGACCTTCCTCAAGCCTGTGAAGGGTCATGGATCCTGGGTTCTGCCCATTCTGTGGTAGCAGCCAGGCACTGCCAGGTCCCCAACCAACAATTTCCCCTGGATGCGGGGATTCCCTTGGATATTTGGTAACTGGCATTTTTCCCTTCTAAAGGCAGGAGTGTGATATTTAGGTTTAATTCTCAGTAGTAAATTTATTTTTAAAAAAGAGAGCTCAGATACCCTGAAGAAGACTATAACAGTGATACCTTGGCCTTCGTTGGTGCTCTGTAAACCCTGATGATTGGTTTGATCTACCTGGTGGATTCTACACTAGATGAACAAAACTGCCTTTCCCAGTTTCTTCCAGTTTGGTTTTTAGTTATATTTAAGGTTCCACATATTTGGGGGAGTGATGTGTGTGTGTGTGTGTGTGTGTGTGTGTGTGTGTGTGTGTGTGTGTGTATGTCTATAAGTGTATGAGTTTTTCTTGCATTGGGGTTGAAAAAGCGGTAGAAGTTGGCTTCAGTAGTGTCTTCAGTTACAATATGACCTTCAATGTTTGAATCATGTGCCTTAAGATGCTTTCATAATTCACCTTCGAAAACAGGGAAAAAATAGGTTTTGGTGAAATATAAAAAGGCCACTGAAATGTCACAGACTAGTTTATGTTTCTGTGGATTATATAATGCTTGAAGGTAGGGGTTGAGAGGATATATTGTTCAGAAATTCTAGTAATTTGAAGACAATAACCTCAGGCATTATCATATTTGTTGCTAAGTTTTGGCAGAGCTCTTTTGAAGGTTGTTAGCCCTCCCCATGCTGGGCAGTGAACCTGGGCACAGGGTGGGGTCTCTGGCTCTGAATATCTCACCTCTGCCCCATTCTTGCTGCTTTTATACCCCTGAATGGGCATCCTGATTGGCTACTCTCTCACCCACCCCTGGAACCATAGCCTTGAGGTCAGTCAGTCATGTTTCATGGGGCGGGCCCACCCTACTAATTAATTTTTCCGGCTTTATGATTGAATTTCTTCTAGATTTAGAGCTTTGATTGAAGTGTTATATGTCAGAAAACTAGGTGGTTTCATTTACCAAAATACTAATTTTTGCAAGGTGATAGTTCCTTGAACCCTAGTTGGTTATCAGATATGTTTTACAGAATTCCATTGAATGTTAGAACATTTGTGAAAGTAAAGTGTGGACACATATTGCCATGGTTCATTAATTGAATGGCGACTTAAATTATGATGATGCGGTGTAATGAGAGGAGGCAGGAGAGATAGGGTCTTGGTACTGTTTGATTGTGACCTTTGGCAAGTTGCTTGACCTACCTCTCTTGACCTCACTTTCTTCATAGGACTAGTAAACTTTAAGGATCCTGTTAACACTGTGAAGAATAGTTCTAAGTCAGAGTAGCTGGAAAGTTAACAAAATCAGCAAGGAAGTATGTTTTCATTCAAGTGTGTTAAATTAATCTCCTAGCACTTTGGGCCAAATTTGGACTTGTGAAGAATGAAACCAAGCAGGGAAGGCTCCAACCTATCAGACACCCTAACTTAATTTTGATCAGATTTTTTGTTTAATAAAATAGATTACAACAATAATAATATGCTTGAATGAAGGGTATTGGCTCCGGATGAAGAGACTGTTCGTATAGCTCTCCGAGTTCTTGTAAGGGAAAGCTGATCCTCTCATCAGAACTGGGGTATGTTCTCCCTTTGGCAATCCAATGCGAGGAAGCCAACATATATAATATATTGCCCTGGGGTTTAAAGAGAAATTCTGCACTGGAGACGATAGTAAATGGCTACTTTTTTTTTTTTTTTTTTTTTGTATTTTCCTGAAGCTAGAAATGGGGAGAGACAGTCAGACAGACTCCCGCATGCACCCAACCGGAATCCACCCGGCACGCCCACCAGGGGGCGATGCTCTGCCCCTCCGGGGCGTCGCTCTGCCGCAACCAGAGCCACTCTAGCGCCTGGGGCCGAGGCCAAGGAGCCATCCCCAGCGCCCGGGCCATCTTTGCTCCTATGGAGCCTCGCTGCAGGAGGGGAAGAGAGAGACAGAGAGGAAGGAGAGGGGGAGGGGTGGAGAAGCAGATGGGCGCTTCTCCTGTGTGCCCTGGCCGGAATTGAACCCGGGACTTCTGCACGCCAGGCTGATGCTCTACCACTGAGCCAACCGGCCAGGGCTACTTTTTTTTTTTTTATCATAAGCAAACACAGGGCTTCACCAATAAATTTGGAAATTTGTCACATTTGAATTGTTTTCCTTCAGGAAGAGAGAGGTATGCAATACTGGATAGGGGCAGAAAGACTTTTCTAGGAAGCGTTTGTTTGGTTTTTGTTTTGTTTTGTTTTTGGCAAGGAAAAACCTACTTTTGAGGCACAATTTTTATGAAATGTCATTTATTTTATGATCCATATATAGAAATTCTGTCTGTTGCTGATAGGCAGGCCTGTTAAGTGATGGCCAGTTACACTTAATATCTTACTATAGGCAGAGACACCATTAGAGCCATTAACTGTCACACTAAGCAGAATAGAATAAACAGAAAACTGACAAATTGTCATCAGATAGGACTGTCAACTTTTGCCTTTTGGACTTCTTAAAGGAAAAGTCTTATAGAGGCTAAATGTTAAAGCAGTTGGGTTGTTTGGGTTATTGCATCAATGCTAGATCAGAATCACCTTCACACAGTCTTTGCCCTTCTAATGTGCTAGGCACTCTGGTTGGAGAGAGCGGTGCTAGGCTGATCTACAGGTAGGAAAACTACCCCCAATCAAATGGGCATTTCCATATGATGGCTTAAACTAGACATAAAGACATTATACTACAAATTCAGGGTGTTTTTTTTCCGACACAATAAACATGATGAAGAGTATTATATTACTTTTTTAAAATTTTTATGTTTTTAGTATTTTATTTTAACAATTAATTTTAATGGGGTGACATTGGTCAACTAGAGTACATAAATTTAGAGAAAACATCTCCACCTCATTTTGCCAGAGAACTACATTAACTATAAATATTGTCATTCATTTAATGGCATAAAGTGAGTCTAAGTGCAGGTTTAGCCCTTCTTTTGGACAGGGCACTGCAAGATTAATATGATAGGCTCCTAAGGAGGAAAAGACCTGGTCATGGATTTTTGTTCCCTTCCTTGACTTATTAGATATTACCAGAAATTGAATGTGGTATGTCCTTGTATCAACATGCTGAAAGAGGGTATTTCACTTTGAGGAAATCCTGTACACTAAATAAGGAATTTAACAATCAGGAGGGTAAAATTCACACCACGAGCAAAAGTTTCATCACTGCACAAAAGGCTCTTTTAGTGAGCCACCCCCAGTGCTGTAAAAAGAACACGCTAAGTGAGGGACATAAGCCTGTTTCCTGAGTAATGACTTTAGGTAAACTGACACAAAGCTGGCCAAATGTCCTTTATGCCCAGCAGGACCCAGGAGAAATTGGCTAATTTATAATTAGAATGCCCTGGCGTCACACCTTCCACAATTTTGGATGCAAAATTGTATTTTAGTGCCCTAAAAGTGTTGTGTTTTTTTTTTCTTGACCACCTCTGTGCCTCTAAACAAGAGGCTTTTATGGGTAACACCTTTTTTATTTATGAGAAAAACATGTGCAAATCTTTTTGTTGTTGTTGTTGAACTTTGTTTTCACCAGAAAATAAGGGGGAAGCATGTATGGTGTATTCACGGAGACCAAATGAACTAATAGGGTTTAACTGTGGGTTGAGTGTTCTAAGTAAGTGTTTGGGAACTGAACTTACAAACAGAAGTCCAGTGTTCAGAGTCCCTAGAGAAATAATGACAGGTCCTGCTCACTGAACATGTTGTACTTCGGATGAGCTGGATGTGGTAGAAGAAGGAAGCTCAGAGGCCAAGTATGTGCACAGGTTAGAATGGTGTTTTGACCATCCTGATTGCTAGGTTCTTGTTTTCTTTTAAACGACGATGTATACAAGTTGTTATTTGAAAAACTGATGGAATCATATAATAAATATATTTGTGAATGACTGGGGTTGGCAGTTAAAGAGGGACCCAGGGCTGTTTTTAAAAATGCTGTGCAGACCGCGGGACTCCTCTGAACGCCGTTTGCAGGCCACTCACAACCCAGCTGCCACCCAATCAAAGCTCTTTTTATCTCTGAACTAGTGACCCCAAAGGAATTTTTTTAAGTTGTTGTTGTGTTAGAACCTTCTATTTTGAACAAATGGGCAAGTGAGAACAGAAGAAGAAAGGCCTCTGGCTCACGAGAGAGAAGGCATAGCTAAGGAAACCTTAAAACAGTTTTTTTTTTTAAGTACAGGAAGCTTTTATTTTAATTTCCAACTTTTCCGTTACACATCTATATCACTTCCCATCTGTAGTGGCCAGGGAGGAGTTTAAAGAATCAAGATGATTTTTCCTAACAAATATTCTCATTTCCGCGTAGCACGTGCCCAGGAAGTATGGCCCTTGTGTTTGGTCTTCTCTGCTCCCTGTTTGCCTTATGACTTCCTTTCTACTTCCTCATTTAGTCATTAGAATGTCAATATGTAACATTCAGGTGTGCTCATCAAGTCCTGTTCTTTCAGTGCAATATTCCAGTAAATAAACTGACCATATTGTCCACAGGAAATTACCTAATTGGTGGTGAGCACTTGTGTAACTTTATATACATCTGTAACCAGGGGCATCTGTTTCTTGCCTCCTGCAGCCGGATCTACCTATTTCACAGACCATGTCTGTCTCTAGTTTTTTATTCATATTAAGCAAACAAAGGCAACATTTTCTTTTTTAGGGGACATCCATTGAATAACTGATATGTCATTTTCATTTTTACAAAAATAGCTTATGTGTTGTTTAGAATAGGAAACTATTAAAAATTTTTTTTTTTTTTTGGAAATGACTAACAGAAGAATTTTAAAGCAGTTACAGAGAGAAGATGAATAGAGTTGTGTAGAGGAGGAAGCCTTTAACTACCATAGAGATACTTCTTAAACAAAGAGCTCTCAGGACTAGTAGGTGAAGGAGAAAGTGGTGAAGGGAGGGAAAGAGAGAGAGATAGAGAGACTCCACCTATCTCAAAAGAGGCAGATGCCAACTTGTCCTGGGGACCAAGGCAGTCTTATTTATATAGAGTAAACACAAATAATTTTTAAGTAATACATTTTTTTAAGGAATTTTTTTTTCAGGTTAAATGTTTTAGTTGAATAGTTTCTAAACATAAGCACAAAGTAATCACAAACTTATCAGTTTATATTTATACTTGTGTATCATAACTTATTTTTTTAGGTGAGAGAAGGGGAGATAGTAATGCAGACTCCTGCATGAACCCTGACGAGCATCTACTAGGCAACCCTGTCTGGGGCCAATGCTCTAGTACCAAGCTATTTTTAGTGCCTGAGGCTGATGCGCTCCAATGGAGCCATCCTCAGTGCCCAGGGCCACACTCGAACCAATCAAGCCACTGGCTGCAGAAGGGGAAGAGAGAAAAATAGGGTGGGGGAGAAGCAGATGGTCACCTCTCCTGTGTGCCCTGACCAGGAACCTGGGACAACCATACACTGGGCCAATGTTCTATCCACTGAGCCACCAGCGAGGGCCATAACTGTTATTAACATCCCCTTTTGCTCTCAAAAATGTCTTAGTTTGTGTAATAAATTATATGGTCACACTAATACTAATCAGGATCAGTCTTTGGCAATGGAATTTTTATTGAATTAAGTGTTAGATCATAGAATCCCATCTTTACTGTTAAAGATTTTGTAATCCAAAATAGAAAATTCTACAAATAGGATTTAGTTGGAGAGAGAGTGACTACTTACTTCTGCCTCATGTCAAGGTCACATAAAGTGGATAACCTCAAGTTCTCATTTCTGACTTCATTTCCTGGTAACGCCTGGCCAATTACGCTAAGACATTTTATCTTCCTTTGTACATGGGTCAGGAAAGGAAAAGGGAACAAGCTTTTTATATGACGTATATGATATTTATGTACATAAATACCTTTACATGTACGAGGCAAATAAAACTGACTTATTTTCCTGCTAAACTTATACAATGGGACTGCCAGAGGTTTCTCTGTAAAAACTCAGAGATTTTTGATCATGGTGATTAAACCTAGTACCCAATATCCTTAGAAAATTCGGGAAGAGATTGTTATCACTCTGTGGCTATTACAAGGATGATGAGACACACTTGTAAGTACTGGTGCTGCCACCTAACCACAGCATTGAAACAGAATTCTTTCCTTACAGCCTAGAACTGCTTAGCAGTCCTCAGAAGACGTCTGTTCTCTCAAGGGCTCTGCCACAGAACATGATGACATTTGCAGTTCAACAACTTATCCAGCAGGGGGAAGTCACTAGCTCAAATACTGGTATTTTAGTTTCCTTCAGTCTCATTCTTTCTTAGTTTCCTGCTAGTTGAGTGTCCTCTAGTGGTATCGCTGGTAAACAAGCTGGCACAGCCCATCAGCTATGAAGATCCAGACAGATCATGGTCTTTCATTGGTGTTTAAAATAAATGCAAAATCTGAGAGCCTACAAAGTGCCAGGTCATA
This sequence comes from Saccopteryx leptura, assembly GCF_036850995.1. Lineage (NCBI taxonomy): Eukaryota > Metazoa > Chordata > Mammalia > Chiroptera > Emballonuridae > Saccopteryx > Saccopteryx leptura. Next base: position 148,172,119 of record NC_089504.1, read on the forward strand.
TGTCCTCTCAGTAACACTCTGAGTAAGAGACCAGTAACTCTGCTTCATAGATTTTGAAAACTGAGGTTCAGAGAGACTAGGTGACATGTTATAAGAGCCAGAGGTGTTGTTTGAAACTAGAATTCCTTAGCATTTGTCCTGAAGTTTTTGTTTTATGTTTTAACTGTACTCTACCTTTTCACAATTCTAAGGAGACAGACATTTTCTAGGTACAATTAAGCCCAGAGTCAGTCAGGTAAGCGGGTAAGGAGCCTTCAGAAGATGGCCGGCCTCTGCCTCACTGCTGCTGCCTCTGCTTCCTGACCATGTGTGCACTGGGAGGACTCAGGGTGGAGGAGAAAGAGCTGGCTTTGGACCCAGATACACCCTGGTTTAAATCCTAGCTCCACCACTCTCCAATCCACTAACTAAGTATTTATTTAAGTGCCTACTATGTTTAAGCCCTGGCGATACAGTTTTGTACAAGAGAGAAAATATTCTAGCTTGAGATTTTATTCTTGCTGATCCTCAGTTTTGACATCTGTAAAATGGTGGGGTGTGTACCCCTAAACATTTATAGAAGGCAAATGTTTAAAGTTATTCAACATAGTAAGTAGAGAAGGAAGGTAATATGGTAATTGAGGTCAAAATGGTGACAATGGTGACTTAATGCAAAGCAGGTTTTGCAGGCTGAGGACAATCTGATTGGCCCAGCATTTTTATAACCCACTTTTGGGCTGACTGGCTGCCCATACAAGGACATGCACCATCACATACTGCAATTAACCAAGTCCTGAAGTCTTTATGTGACATTAGAGGAAGAGTTGTCTCCTCCCATACTTTATATATACCTGTACTGAACATGGTGAAAGCTGATCCCTTGGTGTTACGGTATTAGGAGGTGGGGCCTTTAGGAGGTGAGTAGGTTCCAAAGGTGAATGAGATTAATGCACTTCTAAGCAAGGTAAGGGTTAATGGGAGATGAAGGAGAGTGCTCTTTTATATAGAATGTTCAGGGAAGGTGATGAGCAGAGTCCTGAATGAGGTGAGGGAGTAAACCACATGGGTGGATATCTGGGGAAAGAGCATTTCAGGCAGAGAGAGCAGCAAGTGTAAAGGCCCTGACCTCACACTTCAAGTCCAAAGTGGCCAGAATGCATAGATGGAGGGAAAAGTGGCAGGGAATGTGGTCCGGTAGCAGCGAGAACACCCTGCCTGGCTTCATTGCAGGCTGGCTTTTGGTCCTCGCCTTGTCACTAAGTGATCAAGTGAAAATTGCCATTAATTAGAGTGATTTAATGGAGTTAAGATATCAAGTGTGCTCTCATGTTTGGCCACCTTTTTAAGTACTTGTTTTAAAGTAAAGGAGCATCATCCCAACGTGCCAAGGTTGTAGGTTCGATCCTGATCAGGGCACATACAAGAGTCAACTAATGGGTGCATGGATGAGTGGAACAACAGGTTGATGTTTCTCTCTTTCTTTCTCTCCCTTCTCTCTCTTTCTAAAATCAATCAGTTAATAAAAAAAACTTAAAGTAAAAGAATCACAGAATTCAGGTTGGAAGTGACATTATAGGTCATTTAGTCCAAACTCCTTGTTGATTCCTGCAAAAACTTTGTCAAATGGTATTTCCACCTGGCTGTGCTATTGCTCCTCTGGTGATACAAAACTCCTAAGGCAACATTTCCATCATCAGATTACTTTAAATATTAGGAAGTTCTTCCTTACACTGAGTCAATATCAGTCTTCCTTTTAGCCTTTGAAGCATCTAGAATGGAGCCTGCCATGTATTGGAAGATAGCCATTTGGACTTCTGTATTAGGTTACTTGTTTACTTGATTTTTTTTCTCTTACAATATAATTTGAAATCAGATTTCCATTCTGCTCAATTTCTTTTACACACATTTGAGTTGGTTTCTCTCCCTTTTAAGAAGGGATATCCAAGACCAAATATAGTTTTTCCTCGGTGGGCTCAGACCATGTGTCTTCAATGAAGGGAGGGTCATATTGCTGTTGACGCACACTTGGGCGAGCACCGACTCAAGCCCTGCCGTCTTGTTAACCCACATTACTGCTAATAAAACACGTCTTTCTCCTCCTGTGCCAGAACAGATTTTAGTCCTATGTGCCCTCATTTATCTTTATTCAATTGCTTTAATTAGATCAGTTCATTGCTCAAAATTATCAGGATAGTATGAATTCTAATTTCAAGACAAACAAACCCTACTTACAATAAAATCACTTTGCTTCATAAATTTTTATTTATTTTTGCATGATGTCACTTATTTTCATTATACAAACGATGTTTGTGGCACAGATGGAAATGTGTATGTGCACGGTTTCTCAAACTGTGGGAAACGCAGCACCATCTTTGCAGTGAGTAGACTGCACACAGGGGCTGAGTACATGCCCTCTGTTTCCTGGCAGACCCGTCTGCAGCAATTTGTCACCTTGATTTCAACCTGCAGCAAATTGTTGAGTGTAGAAAAACTTGGCATCTCAAAAGAAAGATGAAATTCTGAAAAGCCTTGCCAAAGTTCCATCCCACAGTGAGTTTTTCTAATTTTTCAACTATTTGGAACAATGATAGAAATGGGCTTTGCCAATCTGCAGCACAAAATGATGAAGTTTTCTGGTAGGTGACTTGTGACTTTATAACAAGAGAGAAATCTTTAAAAGGTAGAACAAGACTAGATAACAAACATTACCTATAACTGAGGTTACAGGTTATTGACCAATGTAGCAACTACCAAGGACCCAAGGTAGGCAAATAGCAATGACCTTAGTTCTGATAGATTTTTCCGGAATGAGGAAGGACATTCATAACATATCATTTCTTATTATGAAAGGAAATCTCTCATAAAACAAATTTGGTATAGGGTGATATTTTCTTTTCTGTATTACTGATTGATTGATTAATGATTGATTGATTTTAGAAAGACAGAGAGAGGAAAGGAGAGAGAGAGAGAGAGAGAGAGAGAGAGAGAGAAGCAGTCATTTGTTGTGTTCCCTTAGTTGTGTGTTCATTGCTTGCTTCCCATTTGTGCCTTGACCAGGGATCGAACCTACAACCTTGGTGTTTCCAGATGACGCTCTGACTGAATTACTGGACAGGGCCTTCTGTATTATTTATTATTACCAGAAACATTTTACATGTACATGTCTAGAATGAAAGTGCAATAGACGTTTACTATTTTTTAATCTAGATATTGCCTCAAATATTTTCTGAAAATATGAAGTTGGACAAAGACTTGACTTGTCAGGTGAACACACAATATGGTGTTCAGAGATATGTTGTAGAATTAGGCACCTAAAACTTGTAAAGTTATGTTTATCAGTGTCACTCCATAAAACTCAATTAAAAAAGAAAAAAATACAATAAAATTGAAAATTTCTCAGGATAAAGAATTTTAAAAATTTGGTAAATGGTGGTGGTTTTTGAATTAAGCTAAAGAAAGATAAAAACTGTAGGTTGAAGGAAGTAACAACTTGCTGTCAGTAACTTATGTCTACAAAGCAAAATATTCTTGGCAAAAATCACAAAATAAAAACTCTCCTCAAGTTTATCCATTACATTTGTAATGGAGTTTCAGCATCCCCCAAATGACTCTATTAATAGCTACAAAGGAACGTATCTATCACTTTATTTCTACATCATTATCATTATTTTTATTATTATAGCTTTATAGTATATATTTCAGTGAACTAATATTATATAACAATGGTACTCCTTTTAAAAAGCCTAGTTATTCTTGGTTTTTTACTAGATGAAATTTATAATTTTATCAAATTTCTTTTAAAAATTCTTATTAGGAAATTGAATAGAATATCATTAAACATACACATTTTAATACTTTTAACCTGAAAGAATTGACATCTCTACAATATAATATCTTCTCATCAACTTATATTTTATTTATTCACAATTATTTTTAGTTTATTTTGTGTTCTTTGGTAAAAATTTAAAGTTTGCTTCAAAAAATTTTACACTTCCATTAAGCTAATTGCTAAGTAAGGTCTTACTTCTATTATAAAGATCATCTTTTTCATTACGTATTCTAAGTTTTATTGGCATATAAAAATACTATATTTCTTTAATAACTGATCACATTTGTAAATTCTGTGTAATTTTCTAGTTCATTCTCTGTTTTTCTAAAAATCTAACCTCCTAGTAATCATAATTTGGTCTCTTCTTTAATCATAGTTCACAATCTCTTATCTGAAATTCAGTTTGAAAATGGAAGTGCTTAAGTTTGGAACTAAATCTGACTTGAATGGATGTGATGCTGTTTATGTCATGTTTTCACTTTGTATTAATATTTGTACATTTTAATATAGAAATATTGATTACAGAAATCTGCTTCTGTTCTATTACTACATGATACATAGTAAAATAACTTTTCTAAAATATGAAAACTTCTAAATTCTGGAGAACATTCAACCCCAGAGTCAAAAAACTGAATGTGGACTATATTTATATCATTATGGAAAAAAGTACCTTTATTAAATTAGTTTGTTAAAAGAAGTTGGGTTATTTTCTTCAAATATATATTTTGTATTTATTGAGGTGATTATATTTTTCTCTTTTAACTTTGTGGTAATTCGCATCAATTCTTTACCCCTCACATGACTTTATAGTTCCTCCCACTAAAAGAAAAAAGTATTATTTCTTTATCCCTTGACCTTGGATTTAGTCATATGACTTGTTTTGGTTAATAGAATGAGGCAGAAATGACAGTGCTCCAGTTCTAAATGTGTGCTTTGAGAGGTGTTAAATGTTTCCATTTGCTCTCTTGTACCCTTGTCACCGTTGTGAGAAGAATATGCCTTTGTTAATCAGCCGGTCCAAAGAAGATGAGAGATATGACTATGAAGTAATAAGAGCTAATGCTAAAAACCCACCTAGGAAGATTAATCTGATAATTTAATGGTATATCATATAACCTAATCTTTTTTAAAAATCTTCTGGAAATAAAGACAGCATACTCTTGGTATCTAGTCAAAGCTGGAATATTTGTCAGTGATGTGACAGGAATTAGAAAAGGCATATTTTTGAATAGGCACCCTGCTGGGTATGCTGGTTTAAGGAGCAATATGGTGCTTAGGTCTCCGAATCTGCATGTCCTGTAGCCTTGTCCATATACCCGGACTCATCTGAAGTAAAGGAGGCTGGCTGCGTGCAGCACAGGGTTAAGAAAATGCCAGAGGTGCTATTAAAGAGTATTTGGTGATTGACTTATCAAGCTCTGAGCCAGTCCTCACCTGTATATTTAAGGGCTATTGGCTCAACTAATTTATGTGACAGTTTGGTGACACCAAAGAAAGTCTTTGTTTAAGGTTTCAAAAGACTTCTTTCCAAGGACTCTCTCTGTCAAGTCCAAAGGGAGAGGCAATTTTCATGACATCACCAAATGCATATTTTGGGATTTGTCTCTAAGTATAATCCCCAGAGGATGAATACCCACATACTATTGTGAGAAGGGGACAGAGTACAGATTGGAAGAGCTATTTCTCTAAATTCTAAGCCCTTGCCAGGTAGTTCAATTAGTTAGACCATTGTCATCATATACCAAGGTTGCGGGTTCGATCCCCAGTCAGGCTACATACAAGAATCAACCAATGAATGCATAAATAAATGGAGCAACAGATCACTCCCTCTCTCCCCCTTCCTCTCTCTCTAACAATCAAGCAATTAAAAAATTAATAAAATTGGCCCTGGCCGGTTGGCTCAGCGGTAGAGCATCGGCCTGGCGTGCAGGGGACCCAGGTTCGATTCCCGGCCAGGGCACATAGGAGAAGCGCCCATTTGCTTCTCCACCCCCGCCTCCTTCCTCTCTGTCTCTCTCTTCCCCTCCTGCAGCCAAGGCTCCATTGGAGCAAAGATGGCCCGGGCGCTGGGGATGGCTCCTTGGCCTCTGCCCCAGGCGCTCGAGTGGCTCTGGTCGCGGCAGAGCGAAGCCCCGGAGGGGCAGAGCGACGCCCCGGAGGGGCAGAGCATCACTCCCTGGTGGGCAGAGCATAGGCCCTGGTGGGCGTGCCGGGTGGATCCCGGTCGGGCGCATGCGGAGTCTGTCTGACTGTCTCTCCCCGTTTCCAGCTTCAGAAAAATACAAAAAAAAAAAAAAAAAAAAAAATTAATAAAATTAAATTCTAAGACATTACTGTGCTGGCTGTTTGGCTTGAATAGCTCTTTAACACAATATGACTGCAAAGGTGACAAATGACCTACATTCTTTACAAGTGAACACTCTGAAACATAGGTATCCCTTCTCTGAGAGGAGAGAGCAGTTCCCACTATGAAAATTCATAGACACGTCATTTAAAATGGAGTCGGGAAACTAGGAGAGAAAACTCCCATGCACAATTCACCCAGTCCATACCTTGAACTTTGTTTTCTCCATTGGACTCTTCATTTACAATAGCTCCTCCCAAGTCCATAAAGGAGTGTTGTCCTTTGTTTCTCTGGACTTGCATGTGGTTTGTTTTTAGACCCCGTGTCCTGAATTGCAATTCCTATGGGGAGAAAAGAAGGGCTGGATTCATTACTAAGTATAAGAGAGCCCCCTACTGAAGATGTTCAGAAACACTTTGTAAGACACTGGAAGTCCTATTTTAGTAGTTGAAGCAGAGTCTATAACAGGGGGCCTCAAACTTTTTACACAGGGGGCCAGTTCACTGTCCCTCAGACCATTGGAGGGCCGGACTATAAAAAAACTATGAACAAATCCCTATGCACACTGCACATATCTTATTTTAAAGTAAAAAAACAAAATGAGAACAAATACAATATTTAAAATAAAGAACAAGTAAATTTAAATCAACAAACTGACCAGTATTTCAATGGGAACTATGCTCCTCTCACCGACCACCAATGAAAGAGGTGCCCCTTCCGGAAGTGCGGTGGGGGCCGGATAAATGGCCTCAGGGGGCTGCATGTGGCCCGCGGGCCGTAGTTTGGGGACCCCTGGTCTATAAAGTATGACCTAAAACTACGTATTTCTTTATCCCAGCTATAGCAATAAACTGGGAAAACTGGTTTCAGCTAGGTATTACAGGAAATTAATTGTGATACGTAGAATCAATAAAGGTGACATACAATTAGGACCTGTTGAGGTCCCTCTTGACATCTTCTGCAAAAGCTGCCTAAATCATACTGTTTGAATTTAGAGGTTGCAATGCAGAAGTATTTTCTCAGGAGATATTTATTGACTATTATATTTTCAGCACTTGCTGGGTGCTATAGAAGATGCAAAAAGAAATATGCCTCTCCCTGTCCTTAGGGATTTATGGTGTAATAGGGGAGATAATACAAGTTCACAAAAAAACTTAAACAAAATAAAAATGGGAATTAGATATATACAAATATCTAGTTAATTCTTATAACTTGCAGTTGGTCTAAATTGGTGGACTTGAGTAAGCCATTCCCCCAGGCTAACTTAAAATGGAAACATAAAGCAGACATGTAGCTTTAATCAAGCTATCTTCTAACCTCCTTTTCTCTTTGCTCAGATTTTATGCTTAACTTAATCACCATACAAGTGAAAACTTGCTGGGCTTATACTTTCTATGGCTAACATTGACTCAACTTTACACATACTGTCCAATGCTTAGACATTTCTTTATGTTTGTACCAACTCCATAAATTCATTGCATTCAAACCCTTCTGATTGGATAAATTAAATTTATAAACAACCACTTTTATAATATATTTCATCTAATTTAAGAAACCATTGACTGCAAAATGCACTATTATTTTATGTATCACTAAGGAAAAAAACCCTGCCAATTAAATTATAACACTATGTTTTCTTATCATTTAGAATTTTAAATTGATGCATATTAAAAAAATTCTTTAAGCATTATTTATAAAGAGAATTTTATCATATATCCCTCTCGTGCTTATATAAAAAAATATATAATATATGCAAAATAAATTGCTTAAGGTATTCCTAAAACTTCACATCTTAGAGTTCAGCTTGTCTTTTTTTTAATTTTATTAAAAAAATTTTTTTTAGATGCAAGTAGGGGAGATGGTGAGGCAGACTCCCACATGTACCCTGACTGGGATCCCACTGTCAAGCCCCCTCTAGAGCCGATGCTCCAGTACTGAAGCTATTTTTAGCACCAGAGGCTAACGTTGGGACCAACCAAGCCATCCTCAGCACTTGGGGCCAATGCTCAAACCAATTGAGCCACTGGCTGTGGGAGGGGAAGAGGGAGAGAAGGAGAAAGGAAGGACAAGAGAAGCAGATGGTCACTTTGCATGTGTGCCCTGTCTGGGAATCAAGCTCAGGACATCCAAATGCCAGGCTGATGCTCTATTCACTGAGCAACTAGCCAAGGCCGAGTTCAACTCTTCTAAATCACATTTTTAAAAATTTTTAGAAAAAAATTTTTAAATGATGGGGGTTGGAATCTATTTTTATTATTATTTTTCTTGATGATCAGTTATCTGACAGCATGTAGAAATAGTGCATACTTTCCCTATGGATCTGCAATGCCAGAATGCCAGCTATGCCATATATCAGGTTTCCATAACACGAGTGGTTTGATTATGGGATCTCTATTCTTTTCCATTGGTCTATTTTTCTATCCCCATGCTTAAATATTTATTTAAGTTACAGAATGACTAAGTCTCGTTATTTGATAGAGCAGTACTTCTGCTTTGAGCCTTTCTTGGTCTCTCTTTTCTTGGCTGTTTACTCTTCCTTGTACATTTTAGAATAATCTCAAAAAGGTCCTTGAAAAATCCTGTTGAAATTTTGATTAAAATTTTATTGAATATGTAGCTCAATTATTAGATTATTGACATGTTTATAATTGTGAGTCTTTCTATTAATGCATATGTGTTGTCTCTCAATTTATTTATATCTTCTTTAAGTTCTTTCAATAAAGTTTTATACTTTTTTCTCACTCATTCCCCTCCCCCAAATCTCTCCTCTGGCAACCATAAGTTTATACTCTGTATTTGGGGGTCTGTTTCTGTTTTGTTGGTTCATTCATTTGTTTCATTTTTTTAGATTCCACAAATAAATAAAACCATATGGTATTTGTCTTTCTTTTTTACTTATTTTACTTAGCTTAAAACCCTCTAGGTTCATTCATGTTGTTACAAATGGCATGATTTCATTCTTTTTTATTGCTGAGTAATATTCCGTATTCTTCTTCCATTCATCTATCAATAGACATGTAAGTTGCTTCCATATCTTGTCTATTTTATCTTCTTAAAATATAACATATATTTTATCTTATTTAAATCACTTAGCCTCATCTCACTCTTTGAGAAATTTTCATTATTCTTTTATTCACCCAATAAATATTTATGTTGAATACCTACTGTTAAACCAAGAAGCTAGCTCAATATCTTTACCTTCTTTTAGCTTCTTTAAAATATTTTAATAAGGTAAAATACATTTTTTTTGTCTTCTTAAGTCCTACAAGTTCTCTTTGTAATCAGTGTTCAGTGACAAATGACCTTGAAATCTGGATGCTTTGAGTTGATATAATACTTGTATTCCTCTTCACTTAGCTTTATCTCTCTTCTGCATTAATTATAAAACAATAAAAACTAGATCAATAAGTATAGTCTCTAGGTAACAACAACAACAACAAAAAACACCAATCAATATAGCCTTAGGCTGAGCCATTTGTAAACCTGATTCTTTAGAACTACTGGATTTTTTTAATTGATACATGTAACCAGTTTTAAAACATTTGTTTTGTTTGATATTGTTTTGTACTAAAGATATGAGATCGTAGGCATATAAAGCACTTAATAAACAAGTTAAATCAATGTTAAACATTTATTGAAAAGAACTAAACATTTTTCCCTCCTTATTTCTTCAATAAAGGAGACTAAAATGTAAATGTCATGAGATAAAGACAGGCAAAGGATTTATTCCACTTTAAAAGAAGCCAAGGAGTTATAAAAACTAATTGGAGAGTAGATCCTGAAGTAAATCTTGGACCAAGAAAAACACTGTAAAGGATGTTATTGGGACAACTGGAAAAATTTGAATGAAGACTAAATTAAAAAATAGTATTGTATTATGTACACTTCCTGATGTTTTAAGAAAATATATTCTGAAGTGTTTAGGGGCAAAAAGAAAGAGAGATTAATAAAATAAGTAAGACAAATAGTCACACTTAAATAGGAGAATTAGATGATGGGTATCAAAAAGGTCTTTGTAATAGTTTTGTAAAATATTCTATAAATTCTAAAGTATTTCAAAGTAAAAAAGTAAAAACAAAGAAACAAAAATATAACAAGTTATAATGATGGTACCAGAGAAAAGTCGGTGAAAACCAGAATTTAACTGTTAGGTGGAATCTATATTTCATTTATCTATGTTTCTTATTGTGAATCAGTGTTTTATCCCAGACTCAAAATAGCATAGACTAATTTAGCTCTTTTATAACTAATGGTGATTGTAAATTACTGAATTTTGAATTTAATTAGGGTTACATGTAAAGGAAACTAACTCATAGTAGGCTTGCAGTAAATCCTAGTAACCTTTTCTCCTTTCCTCTCTTTCTTTTGCAATAATTCTTAACTGGATATTAATCACATAAACATGGTACTTTCAGTTGTGATGTCTGGTAAGCAATGGAGGAAAATTATGCATCAAGCTCAAATTCAATTCACAAGCATTTACATCAGTTTCTATGCTTATGAGAGTGTCTCATATGAATCTGAGTTAAGATGAGAAAAAGCTGAGACCAGCTTCTTCACAATATTGATAAGTGTTCACTCATATTCCACTTTTTGGAATCATTTCTTAGAAATTCCTCATTTTAGAGCTAGGTGTGAAGAAAATGAAATTGTTTCTGGTGATTTTAGATTTTTAAAATATCTTAAAATGATTTTCTTTATTTTATTTATATATTTTCAAGGCTTTTCTGTAATACAAGTTGAAAATGAACAAGAGCAGAATCGATGTTTCCTCTCAAGGTGGAAAATAGATCATCTGAATAAAGTGGGTGACTGTTTTTTAAACAGTGATACAACAGATAGACCTAACAACACATTGTTTAAGACACAGTGTAGGAGACATAGTTAAACTTTCAAATGTTGGGAGCATCAGGACATTCCAAAGGTACAAGGAGATAATGGGAAGAACATGTGAAATTAGGATTTGTCTAGAGAATTTGGACTCCAGTTTACTTTATTCAACAAGTATGTCCCAAACAGAATTCAATTTTCTTTCATTATTTCTCTATTCACTAAAATAGTAAAGGCAATGGTGAAACATTTACTTTTCATTTGTGAAGAAGCAATTTATGGATTTGTTTAAAAATTTGTAAGGTCTATACAAATATTTCTTTGTGTTATGATGTTATATTTTAGCCTAAAATATTGTTTCTTCAATTTGTGTTAATGACAAATTTGAATCACATCTCACAGATTTTATGCATTTAACAAGTCATTTGGTGCAAATTAAAAATAACGCCAGATCCCTTAAGGACAATGTTTAAGAGAAGGAAAATGTAGTACTTTTTTCATTAGAAATGACCACTTGCTGGATTTGTTGTTGGATTTGAGGTGAGCTCCTATTTAGCAGGTCTGCGGGAGGGTCACAGAGTAGACGCTATTAATGTTGTCTGACTATACAGTGTGTCTGTAAAGTCATGGTGCACTTTTGACTGGTCACAGGAAAGCAACAAAAGGTGATAGAAATGTGAAATCTGCACCCCACATTTAAGTAGCATACAGTTAAGCTAGAGAACTTTGTACAGTTAAAGTTGTCCAATAATAATGTAGACTCCCTTCAGAGATAAAATACCCTCCCATATTGAGGTGTTTAAGTGGAGGCTGGATGACCAGCTGTCGGAATATGGTAAGTAGAATTCAAGTCCTGGTTAATTGCCCAAAGCCTCTAAGACACCATTAGACCCGCAGTTCTGATCCTCTGACAAGCCTTAGCAATGTGCCAAAAGGTTGCTAGTTTGGTTTATAATATAAAGAAAGCTAAAAAGTATTTCTGGATTTTGGTCCTATATTTCAAAATACTTAACTGCAGAATTGAAATCATTAAAAAGAGAATGGCTATGGTCTCTACTGCTATTCTACCTACCCTCTTTTCCCCTTTTCCCCCTTTCCTCATACATTCTGTTCACAGCTACTTACATCTCCGTCCAGGTTTTATTGTTTTGTTTCCCCCTGTATGATTTGCTTGTTCTTAAAATTCTTTGCAGTAGTCTTTGCATGAGAGAAAGAGTGGTCAGGCTTTATGGATCTCTTCTAAAAGAAAGGGACCCTTACAATGTTAATTTGTTTGTTTTTTAACAGAGACAGAGAGAGAGTCAGAGAGAGAGGGATAGATAGGGACGGAGAGAGATGAGAAGCATCAATCATTAGTTTTTCATTGCAACACCTCAGTTGTTCATTGATTGCTTTCCCATATGTGCCTTGACCGCGGGCCTTCAGCAGACTGAGGAACCCCTTGCTCAAGCTAGCAACCTTGGGTCCAAGCTGGTGAGATTTTACTGAAACCAGATGAGCCCGCGCTCAAGCTGGCGACCTCGGGGTCTCGAACCTGGGTCCTTCGCATCCCAGTCCGATGCTCTATCCACTGCACCACTGCCTGGTCAGGCTACAATGTTACTTTTAAACAGTTTTTTTGTCAGACTTGAGTTTAAATCATGACTCTTCCTTTAAATAAATGGATGATCTCCTCAAGTTATTTTATTTCTCTGAGTCTTAGTGTCTTCATCTGTAAAAATATTTGACTTGCAACTTTCTTAAAAGATTAAAAAATTATTTACAGTCTTGGTACACAAGAATGGCAGCTATTATCAAGATTATTTTGATAGCATAAAGGTGAATTAATAATAATATAAGGATGGTCTCTTTTACTTTTATACAAAGTTTTTATTCAAAATGTGCCCCTAATTTTCAGTATGAAAACCAACCAAATTATTTTTCCTGGAATAGAGAAAAAGCATTTAATATAGAGAATCTCTTTTGGACATTAGGAAGAATGTTGTATCAGAATTTGTAGATTTGAGTTTATCTGTAACTCTAATGTGAGTAATCATATAATCTTAAATAAGTATTTGAACATCAATTCTCTCGTCTCCATATTGTGGGGGCTGCAGGTTAACATTTTCCAACAGGTTTTCTTGATTAAGTCAATTTGGGAAACTGAGTTGAACAAAATTAACCTTAAGAATAAAAACACTGAAATACTTCTCAGAGACTACTTATAATAATACAGTGGTACCTTGAGATATGAGCAGACAAACATATAAATTTTTTTTAAGATATGAGCTGCGACTCAGTTCGTAATTTTGTTCGAGATCCAAGCAAAATTCCAAGATATGAGCCGGAATCAACTGGTCCTGCTTCAGCACTTTTTAATGACACTTGTTTGTCACATTTCTGTAAGATTTTAAAAGGCAGGCAAAAGCAAACCTCTTTGGATAGATTTTTATTCAAAAGTCCTGCAAGTGAAAGTGCCAAAAGTGCAGCCAAAAGGCAAAACCAGGTGGTGATTAAATTGAAAAATACATAATGTTAAGCTTAGTTAAGTTTAAAGTTAAGAAAGTGCATTTTTTTACAATAAGTTTTTGTGGTTTCATTTTAAGTAAAGAAAGTGCAGTTTTAGTTTACATTTAGTGTTAAGAAAGTGCAGTTTTAGTTTACATTTAGTGTTAAGAAAATGCAGTTTTAGTTTACATTTAGTGTTAAGAAAGTGCAGTTTTAGTTTACGTGTCTACAGTGCCTGCATCCCTTCCTCCCTCCTTGCCAGTCACCTCCGTTAGCCACATTTGTTTGTCTCCAAGGTAAGAATACAGTACTAACTGACACTTTTTTCTTTTATTTCATATATTTTGTTAGGCATTGGTAAAGTATACATGTGTGAAGGCTCTGCAGCTACTGAGGGACAAAGAACACTCAAGGAGAGTGAGTTTCTCATGTCTATTCTCATAGAATAGATTCAATGCCTTTTATAGATGGGAAATAGAATGGTTATGCAAGGGTCTCTTCATGTCACATTATACTATTTTTTAAAACATGAAGGTTTGCTGAGAATATTTAAGAAAATATAAACAATGGATGTATGAATGTGTTTGTTCCAAATACAAAGCAGAAAAGTGTGCAAAGTTTCTTTCTCCTACACCCAGGAAATTCACTGCTTATTGTTTGGGCTTGAGTTTTATTAATATGATGCATTTTTTAAGTATTTGTGATTTTTCATATGCTCAAAGTGTCTACTGGTCTAATTAATTAACAAGTAATTAAACTGTGAAGGCTCTGCAGCTACTGAGGGACAGAGAACACTCAAGGAGAATGAGTTTCTCATGTCTATTCTCATAGACTAGATTCAATGCCTTTTATAGATAGGAAATAGAATGGTTATAGGAGGTTGATTGCCAAAGATAGAGCTATGTGATGAAATGGAAAGAATGTGTTTGGAGCCAGCAGAACTGAGTGTCGTTCTGATTATTCCATTCACTGACTAGGTCATTCTGGGCAAGCCGTACCCCTCTAACAATGAGATCTTTCCTCTATAAAATGTTTTTTCTTAATGAAACATTTTATAGCTATTATAAAGAAAAATTTAGAAAAGTTTTTGTAATTCTAATTCTCTATAGATATACCATTTTTATGGCTTTGATAAGCTATTTTAAGGATAGATCAGTTTTCTCCACAATGATAAATACAATGCATAAGGAAAAGCCGCTGTGTTAGAGTGGAAGCTAACATGGTCAAATGGACGTAGTTACCATGGTTTGTTAAGGTCTAGTGTGAATATTACAAGAATCAAGAATCAAAACAGGTACATAAGGCCCTAAAACACATGAGAGCCTCAATAGGAACTCTAGAATACAAATATGACTCAGATTATACATTACAATGGGCTTATTTATCTGGATCCCTGGGCAGAGTTCCTTGTGTAATTGCAGCATTACTAAAGTTATATGATCAACTAGGAGAAAATCCTAAGGATATCGATAAATTAAATGAATACACTAAAGGGCGATATATTGGAATTCTTTTTATAGTCTTAGGCTCTCAGTGTGTAGATGACACATATTCTTAGACTTGATTGAGAAAATTTGGCATGTATTTCTGAAATGAGGGTGACTGCAATGCAATGAAATTCCCCTAGTCTGTTAATGGGAGAGAGATGTTCCAAATCCCTATGGAAGATGGGTTTCTTGATGTTTGGGCCAAATTTATTTTTGTGATTTCAGGATCATGTTTGTATATGCTTTATTATTTTTGCAAACACTATATATACAGACACTATAGGAGCTCTACTTATTGTTTCTTATCCAAATGATATATTTTTGCTCACCCAGTTTTCTTCTTTAAAAGAGCTATATAATTCATTACTTTCTCTTCTATGAACTCTTCAGTTTATTTATAAATGCTTAGTAATACCTGGGCTATTTATTCACCTCTACTTTTGGGAAATAGAAGAAAAAAAGGAGAGGCCATTTATGATTGTTTTTGCCATGTTTTTAATTAAAATTCTTCTTTTTGCAATATGTGACATTATAGGCTCTCCTTTTAAGGAGTTAGTCTATATCCTCACCCCTTGAATACTGGCTAACTATGCGACTTGCTTTGGCCCATGGACTATTGGCAAATCTCGTGCAAACAGAGGCTTGAAAAGTATTGCATGTTGGGGCTTGCCTTCTTGCTGGGCTTAGAACCTTGAGACAGACCACCAGATGGACAACCAGAGCTAACCTGATAGAAGATGGAAGACAAATGGGAATTCCTAGCCAATAACCTGCCAACCATTAGATGTGAGGGGGGCGTTCATCATCATGCACTCACCATTGAATGCATCAACTTGGCACAGATGCATGACAAAGCCCAAGAAAGATTAGATGAACTTCCCCAGCCCCAAAGAACTCTCCGACTGACTCTCAGGTCATAAGCTAAATAATGAGGACTAAATAAAGTTCCCACATGGTATAGCTTTTCTATTACTGTTGAGAATTAACCATTCTCAAATTTCGCAGGTTAAAACAACAAACACCTATTCTCTCACAGTTTGCGTAGTCCAGGAGTACAGGCACTGCCTAACTGGGTGCCTCTGACTTAAAGTCTCTCAGAAGACTTTAGGTCAAGGTATCAGCTGAGACTGCAGTTATTTCAAAACTTGACTAGGGAAGGATCTGCTCACTCAAATATCTGTTGACAAACCTCAAGTCCTCACTGGTTGTTAGTTTCAGATATCAGTTTTTTATCACATGGGCCACTCATCAGACCTATTCACACCATGCAGCTTAATTCCGCCAGAGGGAGAGATCTAAGTGCAAGAAGACCCCCAAAGCAGAAGCCACAGTTTTTTCATAACCTAATATTGGAGATGATATTTCAATACTGCCACATTATATTTATTAACAGCAAGTCACTAACTCCAGTCCACATTCCTGGGAGGGAATTAAAACAAGCACATGATAGTAGGAGGCATTGCATGATAGTAGGGACCATTGCAAGTCATCTTTGAAGTTTCTTACTTCACATACTCTTAAAAAGACACAAAATTTTCTGTAGCCATGGAAATGAATAGTCATAGCAATTTTTAACCCATTTAATAGATTAACTACAACTTGCATCATTAAACATGCTTTTGTAAGCCCAAACAATCAGTATTACCTTCTCATTTCTGCAAAACAATCAATCAGGAATTAATTCATTCAAATAAGCACATCTCTGAGAATGTCAACCAATCAACAAAAGTCTCACCCAAGTAACTATGATCCATAGATAATGTCAGTTTACTTAGGACCCTGAAAATCTACGCATCTTTGAACTCCGTGAATCCTGGGGCCCTGTCTCAGATCAGCACTCTGCTCTGCTTGGAGAAAATATGCCTGAACTGCATATGCTCCCCTATCATGTCAGCAATAAATTCAGCTCTGTGTTTTGTTTGTTTGTTTGAGATCTTGAGTGATGTTTTATCACTCTGACAACCCAATAGATATCATTTCAAGCCCTCAAGTTTGGGTGGTAAGTTGTTTGGCAGCAATAACTAACCCATTCTGGCAAATAACAGATCCATCACAAGTCATTCTGTTTTTAATCCTCAAAAGAGTAAGATCCTGGCTCATTTGACATGGAGTTGGAGAGTAAATATGGTCAATTATAATGGAAAATATGGCTTGTAAAAGTGGTTAAGAGACAAAGATATTGTTGTCATAAATTCTGATTAATTTATGATTCAGTGCATTTTATTTTGTCATTCCTATTGAAGTCTAGAATTTCATATGTCTTAATGTTTCTGGAAGAGTTTTCCACTTGGCTTTTAAATGCATTCAGGGGCTTGATCTTTTCTCTGTAAATATTAAGGCTGCTGGTGTTGATCTTGTGAAGGCACATGCTCTCACACTAGTGCAGAGGGATTTATGAAGAGTTGTTATCTGAAAGATACATTTTAAAAGCTCAGATTTATTTTTATGGTAATAAAAGGGGAATATTAAGAAATTCTTGCAAGTGAGCTATGACTAGTTTTTGTTTTGTTTTCCTCCCACATAGACTGGCTTTCATGTGAGGTTCCCTTAGTGCAACATTGGTCAAAACATGCTCCACGGTGTCTTGTGTTAATTTTTCTGAAAAACAGCATGTTTTTTAAAATTCTGAGGTTTGTCACATGCTGGTCAACAACCAGATGATCAGCAAGCCCTGCAAAAGAGAAACATGGCAAGAAATAATCTGAAAAAATAAAATAGTTATTCCCACAACAGATTGTATCAATAAACATTTAATTTAATTAACATCTTGGTCTATAAAATGAACTGCGTTGAAGAGTTGGACTTGGAGAGAGAACCAAGAAGGTTGAATCTTAAATGCCATAATAAAGAACACTAAGTATATATTTGAAGAACACAGGGAGAGTTTGAAAGGTTTAAATGCAGCAATGACATGGAGCAGCGCTTGAGGTCTGTAAGTGTGGAGTGTGTGGGGGGAATAGTATTGGGGAAGATGATAGATGGAAGGGAACCAGTTAGGACACTGTCGCATCACATTCTCTCCCTCTTAACCATGGTTTCACTTTCCATGGTTTTCCAAATGTATAAAACAGAAATTCCGATCAATGAACAATTCATAAGTTTTAAATTGCTGTTCTTAGTAGCATGATAAATCTCACATGGTCTTCTCTGTCCCACCCAGACCTGAGTCATCCAGTGTATTCACGTGTGGATACTGCCTGCCCATTAGTCACTTAGTAGCCATCTTGATTATCAGATCTCCTGCCTTGATATCCCAGTGCTTGTGTTCAAGTAACTCTTATTTTATTTAATTATGGCCTCAAAGCCATTTGTATAACTTTTATTTTAGTATGTATATTATTATAATCTTTCTATTTTATTATAATTGTTGTTAACCTCTTACTGTGTCTAAGTTATGTTAAACTTTGTCATGGTTGTGTAAGTATAGGAAAACACAGTATTGATAGGGTTTGGTACTCTCCACAGTTTCAGGCATCCACTGGGGATCTTGGAATGTATCCCCCACGGAGAAGGGGAGATGAGTGTACTCCAGGTCATGGGTTCATAACCCCTGTTCTATCACTTATCAACCATGTAACCTTACATTGGCACCTCTGTCGTTCAGTAAAACTAGGTGAAGTTGATTGATATGATCCCTAAGGTCCTTAAAACCTGAAAAACCAAAGCAAACCTCTAACACTCTGGGATCTATGAAACAAAATCAAAGCAATGTCGGAGATGGGTTGCCGAAGCAAACACAGCCGTGTTGGTCAAGGCTAAGCCTCCTTTGTTTACTTCAAACACCTCCCAGAGCAGAAATCCCACCCACCCACGTAATAGTGGGCAGATGGCCCCAGTCTCTGCTTCAGTACCTTCAGGGATAGGGAGCTCCCTCTTTTGAAGATACCACTTCATCCATTGCTGGGCAGCTCTAATTGTGTTTTCATTTGCTTTTATGTTTTTTGCTCATTACTTTTAGGTCTGCTATCTGCAGTTACACTCAGTAAGTCCATTTTACTTCTGTAAGACTTAAACTTGAGTCTCATCTCTGTCAGCTACACATTCTAAAGCATTTTTCTGGTTTTTTTGGATGTGGTTTTGGACTCTTCTTCATCCAGAGCAAAAAGGGTGCAGTTACATGAATATTGAATGTTGCTGTGATGACCCCAGGCTCTCCTTCCTTAGTCTACTCTTCCACTGGAGTGAGCACCCAGCTCAGACTCTAACTCCTTGTTCCAAAGATGTAGTTCTTCAGGGGTGAGGCTTGTTGTTAAGCTCTCTGTGGATTGTTAACAACAAACTGGCTGGTCTCGAAGGTCCCACTTTCCCAGTGGGAGGGGCTGCACCTGAACCCAACTTGCCAAGGACATGGTGGCCCCTGGACTGGTGGCTTCTTTCCCACAGCAGGAGGGGTCTCTAATTCCCATAGGCCCTCTAGGTCTCCAGGTGCTGGGCAGCTAACATTTGTCTGTATTCCCCTCATCAGCAAGCACCTCAGTTCAGTTGGCTGAACACCTGCATGCAAAAGTGATTGTCTCCTCCACTAAAATGTCCACCTTCCAGCTTCTACCATAAAAAGAGCAGCGGTCTTCAAACCTCCTCACATTACTTGTTTCCCCAATAAATTTTGCACATGATGCCTATTCTGAAGTTGTAGAATTCACCTGCATCCACTTTGCCACAGAGCCACATACACACACACACACACACACACACACACACATACACGGTTCCCCTCTTAATTTCTTCTCTTTGCTGAATGATTAGGTCCAGACTTTAGCATTGGATGTAATTTCTGTTCTTTAACCACGTTGATTGAATTTTTCACTTAATGGGTTTTCAATAAGCGACAGTATTAATTCTAACCTTATGCAAGAGGTGATATGTGTTCTTAACCCAAATGACACAGTATTATCCCATAAGTAAGCCTACCAGCTGACGATAAGTCCTGGGAGGAGGCTGGGGGGCTCCCAGGGCCTCCAGAACATCACTCTTTGGGCAGATCTTCCATCCATTCAGCCCCTGAAGCGCAGCCAAGCAGGGATCTGAGGCTGGTGCTTGTCTAGGCAGATTTTAATCTGTGGACCTAAGGGCTCTGGTAGTTTCTTTGTAAAGGTGAGGCTCTTAGTGTCCGAGAACTTGAGCTATTATTACTCAGGCTGATCTCTGGCCACTTAGTTATCCTTCTATCTATCATGATACAACTGATCCTCCAATCATCAGCAAGCAAGAAGGGGTGATGTTTGCTATTGGTGGAAAGTTCCAGTTGGCAGCTGACAGTCTCCCTATTGGGGCAGAACTAGGAAACCTCATGGAGATGAGGAAGGGGCATACCGGTATCATCTAAAGCAGGGGTAGTCAACCTTTTTATACCTACCGCCCACTTTTGTATCTCTGTTAGTAAAATTTTCTAACCGCCCACCGGTTCCACAGTAATGGTGATTTATAAAGTAGGGAAGTAACTTTACAAAATTTATAAAGCAGAGTTACAGCAAGTTAAAGCATATAATAATAATTACTTACCAAGTACTTTATGTCAGATTTTCGCTAAGTTTGGCAGAATAAATCTTTATAAAACAACTTACTATAGTTAAATCTATCTTTTTATTTATACTTTGGTTGCTCTGCTACTGCCTACCATGAAAGCTAGAACACCCACTAGTGGGCGGTAGGGACCAGGTTGACTACCACTGAAAAGTATGAACATCTAAGAGAATAGTGCACACCTGTTCTTTATCATTTGCTAAGTAAACTTCATATTATCTCAGTCAGGTAATGAGTCAGAGCCCTTTCTCAGATCAGAAAGCCTCATTTACCTTAGTAACAGCAGATCAAATTTCCCCTGAAGCATAAGCATTTGAGCATGCCTTCTGTCTGTGACGCTTCATGATGAACTAGTTAGTGTTTATTGGATTTTTACTATGTGTATGCATAGTTCTAATTGCTTTATTAATTTTAGCTCTTTTAGTCCACAGAGCAGGATGACTGATGGCAAAGGCGCTAGTATTAACTCTGCTTTATAGAGGAAGGAACAGAGGAACCAAGACTTAGGGTCCTGCTTGGGGTCACACAGCAAATAGATATGGCAGAACCAGGAATGGGACCCAAATAATTTGGCTCCAAAGCCCAAGCCTAACCACTGTACCATCCTGCCTTTCCAAGTCCTGCTACCCCTTCAATGTGGCCCCAGTTTATCTTTCCAAGTCCATCTCTTTACTTTTCAGTAACAAAACAGGGGCACTCACTCTTTTCTGAACAAAACCCATTCTCTGTGTTCCTTCATGATGTTTTTCTCTGCCTGAAGTGCCTGTCTCCGTGCTCCATCTCCGCCTGTGAATCTCACACCCATTCGGGGGGCAGGGGAGTTCATCTCAAGTATACCATCAAAGCAGAAGAAATGAACAATTGCTAAGTTCCTACTATCTTTTGAATACTGTACTATGGACATTAAAATAAAATATTTTAATTATTCCTCAACTTACCCTTTGACACAGGATAGGCAAGAAATGGTTCCGTGTTTCACACTCAGCTACTAAAGGGCTGAGCTGCCCGAATGCAGCTCTGTGCCCAGCGGTGCTCGGGGCCCCAAGTGTGTCCTGGCTTTTCCTTGTTGCTCTCACATAGCACTTTGTGCATCTTGGAAACTTTACTAGACCTCCCAGAGTAGGCATTTGTGCAATGCCCCTGTAACAAGACTTTGGTTAGCAGTTGTGTCATGCTCCTTTTCTTTCCACGGGTGGCCAGCCTAGTCCGTTGTACCTGTCAGTTAATAAGTATTGATGTAACTGAATGACACTGAACTGAGGATCAGGGAGTCAGCCTTCATGGGGAGGACAGGCTCACGCTTGCCAACTCTAACACTTCTTCCAAGTTCCAGAATAATGAGCTGTCAGTTCTCTTGAGTTGCTAAACCTTTTGGGAAGGAAGAAGTGAGCTGAAACAAGCAAGTGCATGCCTCCATCCACCAGGAGAGGAAGCTCTGGCTTTCAGACATGATGCGTTCCCAAAATATGTAGCGTTACCTCCAAACATGTGAATCTAGCGCAACTTGCGACTGTACGGGCTTGTGCGAACCAGCTCGAGAACAAAGAGATATCCCAACCCATGTGCCAAAATACATTGAAACACCGCAATAGCAGCTTGACTTGAATGTTACATGGCTCCTGCAAAAGAAAGTAATTTGTTTGATAACTCTCTTTTATCATATGCCATGATTTTACTTAAATGAGTTTCATTAGCCTATGTTTGTTGTGTGCCAGCTGGGTGAGTAATTAGGGCAGGAGCCACGGAACCACGTCTGGTCCACCACTGCCAGATCCTGCTGCCAGAAAATGGAAAGAAAAAAAACCCTAAAACCCTCATAAAACAAAAAATGAAAAAATACTTTCCTCTTCAATTCCTGCTACTTTTCTTCTCACATTCTGAAGCTGAGGACCGAGAACCATAAAGATAATCTATTCATTTTTATTTTTTAATTACAGTATGCATTCAGTATTATTCTGTGTTAGTTTCAGATGTACAGCAAAGTGGTTAGAAAATCATACTTTATAGAGTGGTTCCCCTGCTGCTTCAAGTACCCACCTAGCCCCATGCATAGCTATCTTGATATTATTGACTATATTCTCTATGCTGTAATCGACTGTAATTGAAAATTAAAATTAAAACACTGTAATTGTAGATGTATGGGTTCATTTCTGGATTATTCTCACTTCTATTGCATTGATTTCTATGTCTGTATTCATGCTAGTGCTACACTGCCTTAATTGCCTTACATAGCTTTGTGATAAGTTTTAAAAATCAATAAATGTGAGTCCTCCAGCTCTTTTTGAAAAAAATAATAATAATCTAGTCTTTCAGGGGCTACAAAGGAGTTTCAAGATGCCAGCTCTCTTTATCTTGTCCTGATTCCAAATAGCTGGAAAACAGGAGTGGCTTTAAAATATATAAAACCTGATGACACAATCACCAATAAAGAACTGGAGGAAGAAAGGAAGGAGCTTAGCTTACATTTTATCCTATACATAAGAACACAGGGACATCAAAACGATGGTGGTAGAAATTAGATTTAAAATGAATCAGAAATGCTGTATTTGGAGGGAGAATAAAACCTGATACAAAGTGACCAAGAGAAAACAATTGCTGTCATTTCTAAAAGATGATAAGATAAGGACATCATAGGTCAGTGTTAGAAGGAATAATGAGACAAATCTGGGAAGTATTTGGGAGGTGAGGGGAAAGCATTGGTGGTGGAATACTGAAGAGGGATGAGGGATGATTCCCTTTTTGTAGGCTTGGGTGACTTGGGTGGATAGTGCTGTCACCACCTGAATATAGAATACAGGAGCAGCAGGAAGTGAGAGGATGATGTAGAAGTTGTAGCAGTGTAAAGCTGTTTTCTCCAATTTTCCGGGTAAAGCAGGAAGCAATGCCATCTGCTAATAATGAGAAGAGTGAGAGTTCATTAGGGCCTTGAGGGTGGTGACCGTTTACAATGGTAACAAAACGGAGAGAAGGTGCTGATCAAAGGTAACAAGAAGTGAAGTGCAGAACTGAGGACTCAGCAGAGCCTGGAGAACACAGATGGGCAGAATAGTATGACTTTCTCTAGCAGTGTCAACTCTCTGGCCATTGAGAAAGAGAGCAGAATGTGGCACCAAGAGACAGAGAAACATTCTGTTAAGGCAAGATGATTACTTGGTTTAGTATACTCTGATCACCAAAGTCATGACTGAGAGAGTCAGGTGGTATCTACTAGGCAAATACTGACCCACACTATTTATGTTTAAACTAATCACTGGCCTGACCTGTGGTGGTGCAGTGGATAAAGCGTCGACCTGGAATGCTGAGGTCGCCAGTTCAAAACCCTGGGCTTGCCTGGTCAAGGCACATATGGGAGTTGATGCTTCCTGCTCCTCCCCCTGTTCTCTCTCTATCTCTCCCTCTCTCTCTCTCTCTCTTTCTCTCTCTCTCTCCTCTCTCTCTAATAAAAATGAATAAATAAAAGCTAAAAAAAAAGATAAACTAATCACTGTTGGAAACAATACATTTAGAGTAATTGGTGTGAGAAAGATTTAAGGGAGCTAAATCTGGCAGAAGGAAGGCAATCTGTGGGGAAGAGAAGGTTCTGTCTTTAACAGGATTAGTCAAGATGTAACTCAGGACTTGATGTCAACAGTAAGGTGGAGTTTTGGAAGTTGTTGTTTTTTATTTGTTTGCCTGTCTACCTTAATGTATAATTGAATACTTAAAATGAAAAAATGCAGAACAATCATATTTAAGAGATAGTATGCTCTGGCTGGTAAAATGACAGGTGCTGGTAAATCAGCTCCCTGGGTTCAAATCCCTACTCTGCTGTTAGAGTTGTGTGATCTTTGACAAGTTACCTAATCCTTATCTGTAAAGTGGAAATAATGATTTTACTTAGTTGTACAGTTGTGATAGGAATTAAATAGGTTAATACATTTAAGGACTGGGAAAGCTGATACATTATTAAAAATTCAATAAATATTGGTATCATTCTCATACATATTTAACCCAACTGTCTTCATCTGAAAGAATCATCTTGTTCTTGAAGTTAAAATGAAAAAGACCGTAGGTCTGGTCCTGTCTCCAGTGCTCTCCCTGGTTGTGTGCGTTCCTGTGGATTACAGCAGCTCTAGCTCACTGAAGTCTTCCACCTTCTGCTCATGTCCTGTGGTTGTTCTTTTTTTACTACCTTGTTGGTCCAAATGTAGACCATGATGCCTTGTCCTAGATTTCTCCAGAGTATCTTCATCACAAGTTAAGTAAGAAGGATTTTACCCAAGGCTTAGAGGGTAACACAGCAGCTGCTATGCCCGAGCACTGCGGGCTACTGTGGAATACCGTGCAATGCCTGCGTTTTTGAAAGTCCATTGGATATTCCCACTGCCAGGGATGTGTTACATGCCAAGTCACTGGCTGCTTCCTCTCTCTTTCAGCTTAAATTTCTTCATTTCACTTCCTTTTCAGCCTAGTCTCCTCACGTCCTCCTTCCTAGGCTGCCAAAGAAACTCCATCTTTTTAAAAACTATTCACAGTCATTAAAGTTATCTGTGTTTTAGACCTCCACCTTCTAGAACCATGGCTTATCAGGGTGTTTCGTCAAATAAAAACATAGTTGTTTTACTAAAAGGAAAAATGCTATTGTTGACTTTTAAAAAATAAGTCTTTTTCCTCATTAAATGGACTATGTTAACAATTAACAAATACTATGTAGTGCTGTTCTAATATAAATGTCCACCTCTATATGTCAAGAATTCACAAACTTTAGTGAAACGTCTCCTTTTATACAATTTGCTACTATTTTGTGAAGGATTACATTGATGTAGGTGAGAGATTAATTTATAATTTTCTTTTATTGTAAGATTTTTTTTTTTTTTTTTTTTATTAGTGAGAGAGCCAGACAGACTGATAGACAGGAGGGGAAAGAGATGAGAAGCATCAGCTTGTAGTTGCATCACTGTAGTTATTCATTGATTGCTTCTCATACATGCCTTGACCCAGGGGGCTCCAACTGAGACAATGACCCCTTGCTCAAGCCAGTGAGCTTAGGTTCAAGCCACCAACCATGGGGTCATGTATAAGATCCCATACTCAAGTTGGTGACCCTGCACTCAAGCCAAACGAGCCTGCGCTCAAGCTGGTGACCTCGGGTTTTGAACCTGGGTCTTCAGCATTCCCGGTTGACACTCTACCCACTATGCCACCACCAGTCAGGCTATTGTAATATTCTTGACAATCTTTGGTGTCAAAATTATACTTGCCTAAAAAAATGCTTATTTTTTTCTTTTTTCTGAAAGAATTTGTATAAAACTATTATTTCTTCTTTAACATTTAAGAGTTCACAAATGAAAACATTAAACCTGAACTCTGCGTGTGTGTGTATAAAGGTTTGTTGATGAAAACTGAAATTGTTTTTATTTTAATATTTCTTATATATAAAAAAGAAAAATTAGTTATAAATTCCTATAGCCCATAATTCCTATACAAACATAAGAACAAAATTAATTTATATGCTAAAAATCAACACGGCTGTAAAAATCATAATACACTGTATTCAAAATTAACATTATTTCAGTGTGGTGGATAATCGTCTTCCTGGGCTAAGCTGCGATCTGAAATGTGAGCCCAGTGTTGTCTGGCCTTCTGAGGGTGCTCTCTGCGCCAGGGGATTACCTAAGTCTCCCATTCCTGTTCTCCATTCAAAATATGAGATCATTTCCTTATAAGTGACATCATTTGGCCTTCACTTAGCAGAAATGCCTCATCTATATACTAAATCCTCAACTTGTTTTCTTTTTGCTACCGGTGTAGTGCTCTTAATAAAAGGCTTTCTCCAAATATTGTTGATGAAAGAGGTTGGTTTTTGATGAGTAACTTTTCATACTGTCTCTCTCTCTCTCTCTCATCATTAATGCTATCAGTTATCCCCTATTGAAAGAAGTTCCTCTCCATCTCTGCATTCTTCATCGTTCTGTTTCTCAGTTCCCTGGCCTCCCTCACCTCTTTCTTGCCCTTCCTTTCCCTCTTTGTCTCCTTTCTCTGCCTTAACAATAGGGTTTTTATATTATTAGAAACATTTTGTATCATTTTTTTCTAGAGTAAATCCCTGTTGACTTCATATATAATGAGTTAATATTTGTAAAGCATTTAAAATAGTTCCAGGCACATAGTAAACATTGTTTGATATTTATTTTTATTTATTTACAAATTTAAAAATATGGATGTACTTAAGCATACTCTGGGACCCATCTTGCTTTACAAGGGATTTAAGAAAAAAACTTCAGGAATTAACCCTCTCTGGATGGGCTCTGACATGGACCTATTTTCCCCCAGTTTCACTGAGACATAATTAACATATAATATTGTATTGGTTTAAAGTATTCTGTACAACAGAGTGATTTCATATGTGTGTATATTGGGAAATATTTACCACAATTTTAGTCAACATGTATCACCTCACATAGTTACAAAGTTTTTTTGTGTGTTGAGAGCTTTTAAGTTCTACCCTACCCTCTTAGCAATTTTCAAATATGCAGTACGGTACTATGCACTATAGTCACGACAATGTTTATTACATCTCCAGGGCTTATTTGTGCTATAGGTAGCTGAAAGTTTGTACCTTTTGATCACCTTCATCTATTTCATCCATCACATACGCCCTGCCTTTATATGTTCTCTATATAAGTTCTGTTTCTAGATTACACACATACGTGAGATCAATCAGTATTTGTCTTTCTCTGTCTGACTTATTTCATTTAGCATAATGCCCTCAAGATTTATCCATGTTGTCGCAAATGTTGCAAGATGGACTTATTTTATATTAAATCTTACTCCTGACTGAAAGACATTAGAGGGTGATTTCAGATTCTAACCATCATTAATGCTGTAGCTGATATATTGCAGAGAGAATAAACTAATGCTGAGGATTAGTCTAATTTCATGTGATTAAACATAAATGTTATGCATAAAAATAACCCAGTTGTTTTAGATGCTTAATTTTGTATTTCTTTTAACACCTGGATTCACATTCACTTGTACTTATGCTCAACAAGACTGGATACTGGTTTTCCAGAAAATCTCAGGAATAATTAAAAGGGAGCCACACAGTTATTTATCACATATAAGTATGTATGTGGGACCATTTTAATTATAACCTAATAAGTGTGCGTTTTTTTAAAGGATCTTAAAGACAGTAAGAAAGTAGAGGTACACAGAGAATAACTTCCAAGTCTGAAGGATGTATGGAAACATGCATTCAGGGTACGCGTCCTAGGAAGCTCATAACTGGAAAAGATCCCCCCCCCCCCCAAAAAAGATGTTGTTTAAGACTTGTAGGATGTAGAGACAGAGACTGTGAGTGGGAAACCCTGACTCTGGCTCACCTGGGCCCTCACTGCTATTAGTTGCTTTGTTTTCCTGCACTTCAAGCTCAGTTGGGTTTAATAAATTTGTTTGGTGGTCTTTTCATCCACACATGCTTCCTATGTTTTTCTGAGCTGTGACCAGCCTATGTGGATATTATGTACAGGGCTCTCAGCCGCAGAGATAGCGATTTACCTCTCACGTTCTCTAAAAGGAGCTTTTTGCAACCTCTGCTTCTCGGCTTTTGAGTGTGAGGAAATGACCATCTTAAAAGAGGGTTACACTAGACCTCAAATTTGACACCTTCTTTGTTAGATTTAATCACTTTAGGAGTAAACAGGATAGCAGAGAGAGAGCTCTCAACAAGAACAGCCAATGGCAGAGTTTAGTTCAAGAACTGAGAGAGCCTGATGTTTGCACGCTGTTTCTTATGTGGAAGTACATATCTTGTAATGTAAATTCTTTAGCAATGCTGATGAAAACCCATGATTGGTGACCAAGCAGGCATCCATCTGTTTCCTCCAACCTGATAGGGCTCTATCCAGCATAGTAAGTTGACTGACAGATGATTGACTACCTTCCAGGTAGGATGACCACATGTCCCCATTTTGTAGGACAGTTCTAGTTTATTCATATTGTTCTTGTATCTGTCCAGTTAATAGCCCATTCACTCTCAAGCATATCCAGATTCAGATAATGAACTTAATGGGCAACTTATTTCTAAACCAACAAGAGGTCAGGGAAAAGTCACATCAGGATATGTATGTAGCATCTGCTCTTGTCCTCTGGGATTTCTGGAGTTCTGATAAACTGTGGTTTCTGCTAATTAAATTAAGAACCGAATGGAAACTTCAGAGACAATGGTGGAAGGGTCCTTGCCAACTAATATGTACCCTCCTGAGCACTGTCCACCCCCTCTAGCCTTCCCTAAAGCCAACAAAACAAGACCATTGGCATCATTTTGCCCATTCCCACGCCTCAGCTTTATCTCTCCTTCTCCCCCCTCCTCTCACTCCTCCTCCTCCTCCTCCTCCTCCTCCTCCTCTAACAATTATCCCACATGGTTTTTAAATTGCATTTTCTGTTTAAGGAATATTTGCTCCATAACTGGAATACATATTACAGATGCATGATAATAAACTCTGTCTTAATTCTATGCTTTACTGGTTACTTGTTCTATTTCTTCTATTCTTGTTCTATTCCTTGTATCCCATATTATTTCATTTCTTGGATTAGATTTTTATTTTGTGTAATTTCAGAAGACTTTGTGGGTGGCAAAATTTCTAAATTGCTTGCGTGTTTGAAAGTATCTTCATTTTGCCTTCATGCTTGGATGGTTGTTTGGCCGGGAAAGTTTCATAAAGCATTCCCCTCTGAATATTTTGGCTATTTTGTCCTGATTTTCTAGCTTCTCTGCTTGCCAGTCAGAAGTCTGGTGCCAGGTTCATTCTTACTCCTAATTTTCCCTTTTTCCAAATTCTCTCTGATTTTGAAAGTTTTTAGCATTTTCTTTTTATCCATGGAAGTCATAAAAATCACCAAATGCATTGTTTCTTAATATTTGCATAAAGCACATGGTGAACCCTTTTAATCTGAACATGTTTTTATTCAGTATATGAAAATTTTTTCCTATTTTTTCTTTGATTTTATTTTTTCCTCCATGCTCTCTGTTCTCTCATTTCATTGGATAAGTAATCTCTAATTACAGCTCCATATTTATTAACATTTTATGTATAGTTTTCATTTTTCTGTCTTTTTCTGGTTTTTTTTTTTCCAAAAAGTCCTTATCTTAAGTTTCCAGGTGACCAAGTGTACCTCTAGTCCTCTCCATTCTTCTATTCAATGCTTCTATTAAATTTTCATTTTTAGTGACCAGATTTTTCACTTTCAAGAATTATGTAGTGTTCTCATGCTTGAATTTCATACCATTTTTTTATCATTTAATAAATATGCTTTTCTTGAATTCTCAAAAGACATTTCTGTAAATAATTTTTTAGGACTTACTTAGTTTCTTATATTAATTGCACTTCCCTTGTAAATAATTTTTCCATTTATTTCATTCATTGGTCTTCTTTTTTCTTTGATGTTGGGGCTGGCTCTGTAGTGGGTAGGCCTGTATGATGGGTGGGCTTCCTCTGAAGGCCAGCAAAGCTTTTTTTTTTTTTAATTTATTATTTTAATTTGTGTTTACATAGATTCAAGTGTCCCCCCAAATATATCTCTCCCACCTCCTTATTCCCCTCAGCCCCGCCATGCCCCCTCCCCCCAATGCCTTCCCCCCTTCCCTCCAGGATTTGCTGCCTTGTTCTCTATAATGCTGTGTTATGGATGTATAATTTCATTAATCTCTTTCCCTTCTCTGATCCCATCCTCTCTTCTACTTTCCCTCTGACTGCTTTCCCTCTAAGGCCAGAGAAGCTTGTCATCTGAGTGTGGGAACCCTGTCCACAGTGAAAAGCCAGAGTGAGCTGGGATGTTACCCTACTTCAGTCCAGCGCCAAGGCTCACGCAGGCATTCCCCAGAAGTAAACTCTATTATTTAGAGAGATATTCTCAGGACTTTTGACTGGTAGCAAATGCTATAGGTGACTGCCTGGAAAGCAGATGCCCACAATCTGTTAGGTTTCGCCAGCATCCAAGTTCAGCCTATTGGCTTTTATAACATACAGAAATTCCTAATATCCTTGTATGCTAATGTCAGCTTTTTTGGCTGTCTAGTGTTTCTAAGGATTTGTTATTGTTGTGTTGTTTTCCTGTGACATTTAGGAGAAAGCAATAAGTAACCCATTCATTTTGAGCTTTATAGTGTATGAATTCACCAATATTATACTCCCAGGGAAGGTTTGCCCAATTTGAACCAAATGAACTTTATGGTCGATAAAGTTGACCATAAAACAGCTTTTACTATGTGTTTCCATTTATCACTTTCTAATTGTGTCTTTAATTTTATAATTTAAAAAATTAATTAATTCATTATTGAAGAAAACCCTGTCATATGTTACAACATGGATAAACTTTAAGGACACTACACTAAGTGAAGTAAGCCAGTCACAAAAAGACAAACACTGTGAGGTTCCACTTACATGGAGTACGTAAAGCAATCAGACAGAAAGTAGAATGGTGGTTGCCATGGACTGTGGGGAGGGGGGAAGAGTTGTTCAATGTGTGCAGTTTGTTTTGCAAGATGATAAATTTCTAGATATCTGTTTCACAAGAAGGTACTGAGTTAACAACTGCACACTTAAAAATGGTTTACATGGTAAATTTTATAAGTTTTTTTCTGCCACAATAAAAATGTCAGAGCTTTGATGTTGGTTTGAGGGAAGCTTTGCATATAAATGCTCCAGGAAGAGGGAAACAATTGGCTTAAATTCAACTATCGCTATAACTGATGGGTACCAGACTCTGTTCAAACAGCAGGCTTTCATACAAGGAAGGAGGGCTGAGAACTTGAATTTTGGGGGTTTCTGAAGTGACAGGGTGGGAGGTACAATGTGATGCCGAAAGGTTAGTGGAATGTTGATTGTGTTCCAATGGTGAGTGGCCCATTTTAGGGTTTAGCAGTACCAACTTGATTGATAGATTATGTTCGTACAAAATTCTTGCAAAAAGTCAAAGACTGTTTGGAAAATGAATTTCCCATGGAATCCTTTATGTAGTTTATAAAGTTATGAGGGAATTATATTGTATATGTGAATGTGAAGAACTAAAAATATACAAGGTTGGTATTAATCATGATTAAAGTAGCAACAAGAAGTTGTTTTGACCTGTTTTTTCTTTTTTTAATCCTCAGTCACCTAACTTGCTGGAAGCTAAATTAAAAGAGGAAAAAAAATAAACCCCCAAAAAGCCATATTGCAGGATAATATCATACCACAGTCCTGAGTTTATGCTTTCAAGTTCCCGACACTAACATCACACCACGTATTAAGGAGAAGTTATAAAATATCAAAATTCCAAGTAAAATAATTAATGTATAAAAATGAAGAAATACGTATGCTATCATTTGATGGAAGATTATGAAAACAAAACAGAACACTCAAAAAAATTTAAGCTGTAACTTTATTTGGAACAGAATTATCCTTACAAAAAGTTAACAGTTTTAATTACCTCAGAACAAACTGTTCAAAAAGTAACATTTTATTTCAAAATGGTCTTGTTATGTGGTTTTTCTACCCTATCTTTTTGGTATTATAAGTATTTTCTTTATAAATATATTCTCTCTTATAATCAAATCAGTGGACTCAATTACTATCTGCATATCTAAGAAGATTTTGTTCAGGTTATTTAGTATTCACATCAGCACAATGTCTATAAGAGCTGATAATACATATTAATGTGGAAAAAAACAAACATTCTAATGGAAGAATAGGCAAATAATTTAAGCAAACACCTGTCCAATGATGAAGTGGTGGTTATAAACAAATTGCTAAATATATAGTCATATTTATGCCAATTCAAAGAATGAAATACTGTATGTCCTCACATAAAAGCAATTATTAAATGATGAGACTATCAAGACATTATCAAATTGTAGGAAAATGAATACTTTCATATACTACTGTGAGAGGGTAAATTGATGCAGTAATTTTGAAGAATAATTTGTCAGTTTCTATTAAATTAAAGATGTGCAGGCTGTATGAGCCAGCTAGAAAAACATTTGCATAAGCATATAAGAAGATGAATAATGATCTGCATAATTCACTGCAACATCTTTGTAATATTGAAAAATTAGAAAAATAAATGACTGCTACTTGAGTAGTTAAACAATATTCATACAATGGAGTCATCGTAGTTAAAGCAATAAATGAAATCTTTATGTGAATCAACAAAAATAGATTTCAAAAAACTATATTGAATAAATATACCATATAAATTTACATTTTAAATTGGCACAAAAACTTTATATTTTTATGTATGATATAAAAATATACAAGAATTTCTGGAAGGATACAAAGAGAATATTAGAGTAGAAACTTCGAGGTCTCTTAAGTGCCCAGAACTGGCACAAGGTCATTTCAACTACATTCTACTGGTTGAAGAAAGTCTCAAGATTGCCACAGATTTGATGGGAGGGGTGCCAAGCATAGGGGCAGTGGTGGTGGTGGTGGGACAGATAGTGACTGTCTTTAGAGAGTATCTACCATATTTTTCTTACCCCATTTTAACCAGTTAACATCCTCCAGCTCTTGGCTCTTTTACTCTCCCCTGTAGCTTCATTAAATCTATCTTTTATGAAGACTTTATAATATTTTTTTACTTAATTGTAAACTTGACCAAAAAAAAGCCATTCTAATGAAACATTTACATTTTATGTCTTTCTCTGTGGCAAGAAATGATTTTTCTTTCTTAAGGCAGATTCAAGCATCAACAAGAGGGGAAAGTGCTTTACAGAGTTTTGCTCTTGAGTCATGCCTCATGATTTTTCAAGTCCTTCACCTCCTCCACTTTCTTACAAGTTGGCTGGGGATAAAAGGGTAATATCACCCTGCAGAGACTGAGGCCTCCATTCACAGATGCCGCCCAGAGCTTGGCTCTGAGCTTCTGAAAGGCACTCATTGTTACCTGAAACAGAAGTGCCCTGTAACCGTTATTCCATGACTTTCTAGGTTACACTTAGTTAGTTATTGGCCATGTCAGATATCAAGTAGGAGGAAAGGGACAACAGAATTTATCCAGTCATCTAATGAAAAATATTTGTTGAGGTCACTGTAGCTGAATACTATACAAGGCTCGGAAAGTGAACAAGACGGCAAGGTCTGGCTAGTCTCATGAGATCCATAGACTAGAAACAAGAAGAGTAATATATGTTAAGTACAAATCAAGGGAAATTATAAGGTGCTATGGGAAGACACCAGAGAAATCTAAATAGTGGTGTGCTGGTAAGTGTTTAACAACTGTCTCTACCAAACAGACAAAACATAATAAGTGCTTCTCCCCCGTTTGTAGTGTTCATCAATTTTCAAGGGCTCCCATGAACATCAAGCTGCCAGCATGGAGTCACTGATGGAGTTATAAAGAGGTGCAGATCTTGAAAGCCAGTATAAGACAACTGTAGTCTCCCCTGGGTCTAAACGAGTTGGGGTAGGAGGAGGGGAATGTCAGATGTCAGATAGGCTTTCTGAAGGTGGAGCCATTTCAGGCAAGAACTGAAGGATGAGGAGGATTGAGTCAGATGAAAAGGGTCACAGAGAAATGGTCCATACAGAGGAACCAGTGTGTGTCAAGGCCTGAGGTGGCAGAGGGCACGGCACACTTGGAGAATCCCAGAGCAGTGTGGATCAGGGCATTGTACTGGGTGGAATGTAGGTGTGGGTCAGGGAGGGAAGGGGCATGTGTGTTGTGTGCAGTCTGGTGTGTATACACTCAGGGTATGGTGTGTACATGTTTGTATCTATGTGCATATGTATGTGTGCATGCGTACATGTGGGTGTTCTGTGGCAAGTGTATGTGTACATGGAATGATAAGACAGGTGTGTGTGTGTGTGTGTGTGTGTGTGTGTGCGCGCGCGCGTGTGTGTGAGCTGAGCTGCCATAACAAAATACCATTAACTGTGTGGCTTAGACAGTAGACATTTATTTCTCACAGTTTCCGGAAATTAGGAAATCCAAGATCAAGGCACCTGCAAATTTGGTATCTGGTGAGGGCCCTCATCCTGGCTTGCAGAAGGCTGCCTTCTTGCTCAGTCCTCACATGTGAGAGAGCAAGAAAGAGCCCTGTTTTCTTTCTCCTCTTAGACGGCACTAATTCCTTCATAGTGTAATGAAGTCTCCTCATGACCTCATGTAATCTAAGCCCTGAAATTTGGTTCTTTTCTTTTCTGTTTTGCAACGCAAGTGGCTGACTTAAAACTTCGGTTGTGGAGGAATCTATTTCAGAGAGGTATCCACTCCTCAGACAGCACTCTCAAACAAATGCTTGGCCAGAGACACACAAAGAGCCAGGCCGCCTCCGCCACTGAGGCTCCTTTGTTTCAGAGATCTTGGTTGATACTGCATTGCAGAGGGATCATGAGAATTCTCATATTTTCTGTTCTAAGGCTTGTTTTACAAAGTATCATAATTTAAAAAGATATTTAGCTTGTAAGAACATGCAATAAATAACTTCAAAATGCAATGGGTATTTAATTTTAAAGCATGCCTTTAACATTTATGTAAAACATTTTTTGTATTCATTCGATAGAAACCTATCTGGCCACTGGGTAAAGCTAGCAATAAAGCTATTGGTCCTCATTGTGATATCAATAACTGACCATATGGAGTACTTTCTTTTCTCTTCCCATGTTTTAAATTCCTGCACTTGTGCTTTAGACTCACCAATAAAGAGTGAACTCACAAAACCTTAGTCCCCCACTCTTGACCCCAATAAAAGCAGAAACCCAGGCCCATGTTCTCTCTCCTCTGTCTGTCTCTTTATCCCTCTCTCTCTCCCTCCTTCCTGCCACCTCACTGTGCAGCTCCAGGCGTGCTGTGTAATTTCCAAGTTCTGTGAGTAATATACCTTTATTTTTTCCAAGTTTCCTGAAGGTTACTGCTGAAAGGCATCTTGCAATCATAATAAGAACCACAAGGGCTGGTCTGGCTACTACTTTGGTTACTGATAGGCTGAAACCAATACAAAACAGCTTATCTAAACCTAATCACCTCCTGAAGGTCTTACCTCCAAATACCTTCAAATAGGAAGTTATAGTTTCAACATGCAAATTTGGCAGGGATACAAACCTCCAGTCCACAGCAGTGTGTGTGTGTGTGTGTGTGTGTGTTACTGGTGAGACAAATGTGGCACTGGGATGTGAGGAATTGTGTAAATCAGGAAGTCGTATCCTGGCCCTCAACTTGAACACAGCATTCTGCCCAGACTGTGGGGCAATCTGTCTTAACAGGGAGACTTTGAAACTATCACAAGAATGCAGCAATTTTACAGCTTTCACTTCGTAAATGTTCTAGCTGAAGGCTCATTTGTAGACTCAGAGGGTTGCTAGAGAGGGTCCAGTTCAATTCCTGTATTTTCTGAGGGTAGAACTTGGATGGTGGGAGGGGCTTTCTCAGACCGCCTGAGTAGTACCTACCCCTCAGGTCTTCAAGCTCTCAGTTCTCAAACTCAACTCTCCCATCAATAGAGTTGGAAGTAAAATAATTTAATGTAGTTAACTCTTATTCTAAATAAATAGCCAAAATCTGTATGTAAGCTCTCCCAAACAGTACTTCATTTTATAACATTATTAAATAGAAAATGATCCATGTAATGAGCATCCTTCATAGGTAAATAATGATTTGATGACATGGGTTGTCTTAGCCCTTCATTTCCCTTCACAGCAAGGTGAGAACTACTGTTGTCTTAGTGGCTATGCCCTTCCAACAACCCGACAGTGGCTGACCAAGATTTGTATCTTATGAAAGAAAGATAAATGCAAAATGACAACTATTTTTGGCCCTCTTTAAGTTGCTGAGTTAGCATAGCCTGAAAGAAATGCTGATTATACATCTGGGAACAGAGGTTTGGGCTGCAAACCAGGTTTAGACAACCTCTTACTCACCAACTTGGTGAGTTTCCAAAATTTTAAGTTAAAACGCTGACAACAATGGAAGAAATACGCCCATCACTTTATGGAGAACAGTTAAGTTCTCTTCTGAGGTGATAATCCCAGGACTCTGACGATAAAGTAATCAATCTCAAGTAACTCATTCACAAATCATCCTGAGAAAATGCTCTGTGACCTGTGTGCCAGGGAGGCTGTTAGGCTCAACAGGGAAGAGCTGGGCTTCGGTTTTATTCAATATTTTATTTTATTTTTTGTATTTTTTTTTTTTGTATTTTTCCGAAGTTGGAAACGGGGAGGCAGTCAGACAGACTCTCGCATGCGCCCAACTGGGATCCACCCGGCATGCCCACCAGGGGGGCGATGCTCTGCCCATCTTGGGGCGTCACTCTGCCACAATCAGAGCCATTCTAGCGCCTAAGGCAGAGGCCACAGAGCCATCCTCAGCGCCCAGGCAAACTTTGCTCCAATGGAGCCTTGGCTGCGGGAGGGGAAGAGAGAGACAGAGAGGAAGGAGAGGGGGAGGGGTGGAGAAGCAGAAGAGCGCTTCTCCTGTGTGCCCTGGCTGGGAATCAAACGCGGGACTCCTGCACGCCAGGCCGACGCTCTACCACTGAGCAAACCGGCCAGGGCTGGGCTTCGGTTTTATCCCTGCAGAGTTGGTGGAAAAACTTCAGCTTCGGGACACTTAAACTTAATGTCAGACTAAGTGTAAAAACTGCTGCCCAGGAGCCCATTGCTGACTACAGACATGGAACTTAAAAGACCAGAAGGCCAGTTGCAGTGTGATGACCATTTTGCTATTACTCCTTTGTTCTTGGGCTCTCTATTTCCCTTTAGTGAAATGTATATCATGTTTTCTTCCTATGAGTCTACTAAGCTAATCAGTTAAACTAAAATCAGACTTCCTGGCCTGTGGTGGTGCAGTGGATAAAGCTGCAACCTGGAACGCTGAGGTTACTTATTCAAAACCCTGGGCTTGCCCGGTCAAGGCACATACCAGAAGTAACTACTATGAGTTGATGCTCCTGCTCCTCCGCCACTTCTCTCTCTTTTCTCTCTCTTCTCTCTAAAATCAGTAAGTAAAATAAAATAAAGACTAACTTGGATAAAATAATTCAGATTGCGGTGAGTTCATGCTATATTTGGTCACCTTCTTTAGCTGTCCTTTGGTCTGGCCTGGCCCCCACAATCCCACTTCCAATACACACACACACACACACACACACACACACACACACACACACACAAACACACACACACACACACTGCTATCCTAGAATTAGAGTGGCATGTGGTGACGTTTACCATACTATTTTGTACTAATGTGCAGAGAAATTTTAGAAAAAATGAGCCCCATATCCTTTTGACAACAAACGGCTAGTAAATTTGTTAGTTTTTTACAAAATGTATACTCTAATGAATTTAAAAATTTTTTATTTTAAGAGGAACCATTATTTTATATACCACTGGAAGAGGAAAACTGCTGCCAATTAAAATAAGACACAATGCTTTCTTTTCTCTTTTTATTTTTTTTTCAGTCTTGCCGGAAGTTTATCAATTTTATTGTTTTCCAAAGAATCAGCTTTTGCTTCATTGATTTTCTCTGTTGTTTTCCTAATTTTCTGTTTCATTGATGTATACTCTTCCATGTATTATTTTTTTTTCTTCTGCTTCCTTTGGCTTTATTTTGTTCTTCCTTCTCTAGTTTCTTAATATAGGAATTTAAATTATTGATCTGAGGCTTTTTCTCTTTCCTCAGGTAAGCATTTAGTGCTATAAATTTCCCTCTCAGCACTGCATTAAATGCATCCAACATGTTTTGATACATAGTTTCTTTCATTTATATCTAGGAATGTATGTAAAATTTTCCTTTGATAGCTTTTTTTTATCCTTCTACTCGACCCATGGAGCATATGATAGTATGTTGTTTAAATTCCATGACTTTCTGCTACAGATTTCTAGTTGATTCCATTACAGTCAGAAAACATATTCCATATGATTTCAGTTCTCTTAACTCTGTTGAGATTTCTTTTATCTACAGGACATGATCTATCTTGATGAATTTACCACGTGTGTTTAAAAAAACTATGTGTTCTGCTGTTGGTACTGGAATGTCCTATACATATCAGTTAGCACAGGGATCCCCAAACTTTTTACACAGGGGGTCAGTTCACTGTCCCTCAGCCCATTGAAGGGCCAGACTATAAAAAAAAACTATGAACAAATCCCTATGCACACTGCACATATCTTATTTTAAAGTAAAAAAACAAAATGGGAACAAATACAATATTTAAAATAAAGAACAAGTAAATTTAAATCAACAAACTGACCAGTATTTCAATGGGAACTATGGGCC
Source organism: Saccopteryx leptura (assembly GCF_036850995.1). Lineage (NCBI taxonomy): Eukaryota > Metazoa > Chordata > Mammalia > Chiroptera > Emballonuridae > Saccopteryx > Saccopteryx leptura. Next base: position 148,210,838 of record NC_089504.1, read on the forward strand.
TGCTTTTGGCTAATGAAATGGTCAATGTGCTCCTCTCACTGACCACCAATAAAAGAGGTGCCCCTTTCGGAAGCGCAGCGGGGGCCTGATAAATGGCCTCAGGGGGCCGCATGCGCTCGTGGGCTGTAGTTTGGGAATCCCTGAGTTAGCATTTGTTGACTGCGTTGTTCACATATTCCCTACCTTTGCTGATTCTCTTTCTGGTAGTTCTATCAGTTTCTGAGAGATAAGTGTAGCAGTCTGCAACTCTAACTGTGGATTCAACTTCCTCCACCAGCTCTGTCAGTTTTTGCTTCGTGTATGTATTTTGAGGCTGTGCTGTTTGACGTGTGTACACTCAGGACTGGTACGCCTTTCTGCTGGACTGCTCTTCTTATTGTTGTGTATGTAAGAGGGGCACCTCTTTGTCTCGAATATATTTTTCTCTGAAGTCTTCTTTATCAGGTGATACAGCCACTCCTAATTTTCTATTAGCATGGATAGCTTTTTCACCCTTTTACTTTCAACCTACCTATGTCAGAATTTGAAGTGAGTTTCTTGCAGTCAGCATATAGTTGGGTCATGGTTTTTATTCATTCTTCCAATCTCTGTGTTTTTTTGTTTGGTTGGTTTTTTGGGGTTTTTTTTGTATTTTTCTGAAGCTGGAAACGGAGAGGCAGTCAGACAGACTCCCGCATGCGCCCAACCAGGATCCACCTAGCACGCCCACCAGGGGGCGACGCTCTGCCCACCAGGGGGTGATGCTCTGCCCCTCCGGGGGCGTCGCTCTCTCGCGACCAGAGCCACTCTAGCGCCTGGGGCAGAGGCCAAGAAGCCATCCCCAGCGCCCGGGGCCATCTTTTGCTCTAATGGAGCCTCGGCTGGCTGCGGGAGAGGAAGAGAGAGACACAGAGGAAGGAGAGGGGGAGGGGTGGAGAAGCAGATGGGCCCTTCTCCTGTGTGCCCTGGCCCGGAATCAAACCCGGGACTTCCGCACGCCAGGCCGACGCTCTACCACTGAGCCAAACGGCCAGGGCCTCTGTGTTTTTTTTATTGGTGTATTTACCCATTTACGTTAAAGTAATTATTCATAGGTTATTGCTTATGTTTACCATTCTATTATTTGTTTTCTCTTTGTTTCTTCTAGTTCTCATTTCTTGCCTTCCAGCGGGTTAAACATTTTTGAGAAATTCATCTTGATTTATACATAGTGTTGTTCTCTCTCTCTCTCTCTTTCTCTCTCTCTCTCTCTCCCCCACCCCTCCTCGCTTTTTCTTTCTTTCCCTATATCTCTCTTCTCTGTTGCTCAGATTAGGTGAGTTCTATTGGTATTCACCCGAGTTCACTGATTTTGTCCTCTGTCCTCTCCATTCTACTACTGAGAACAGCCAATAAATTTTTCTTTAAATTTCTGTTATTACATTTCTCAGTTCATAATTTCCAGTTGGTTCTTTTCTAAAACTTTAGTTTTTTTTGTTGACATGGCCTTTTTAAAAAAAGTTTTTTAAGAACAATTTGTAATTGGTCATTGAAGCATTTTTATGACTGCTTTAAAATCCTTATCAGATAATTTGAATATATGATTTGTCTCAGTGTTAGCCTCAGTTGATTATCTTTTCTCTTTCAAGCTGTAATTTTCTTGATTCTTGGTATGATAAGTAATTTTCAAATGTGTGTCAGTCATTTCATTTAAATCTGTTATTATAGCAAGCAGTCATATTGTTTAGGTTTGGCACATAGGTAATGGCCTACTTTGTGACTGTAGCACTAATTACAGATTAATTTTAAGAATTTTTGTTGTTTTACTTGGTCAGTTTGGTTTACACGGTTCTGCTGGGGCTTCTACTGATCCTTACTGGTGCTAATTGTAAGATAATATAATGTGTTCTTCTTGAATCACCAAGTGTGTGGTAGTTTGTTATACCAAGAAATGGAATCTGACATAGAGTGTGTGGAAGTTATATGCATATATGTATTTGAGTGTATGTGTGGGGTAGGGAATCAATGAGGGTAATCATGTTTTTGTGCATGCTGCTTACCCTGCTTCTCCCCCCCTTTGCCTGACAACTCCAATGTGTCCTTTAGGATTCAGTTTAAGAGACATATGTCAACTCCTTTCTCCTTCAGGCTGACTTGGGCACTCCCCTTAGAGACTCCATGAATCCTAAGTATATAATATAACATTATTCATTTTATATTGTCACCATCTGTATACGTGTACTCCGTCCTCTTAGATGGTGAGCACCTTAAAGATAAGTATTACTCTGTGTTCTTGTACATAGGGAAGTACCTGGCAGATGGTTATCACTGAATAAACATTCATCTATTAAATTACTCAGTCTGACCAGCAAGACAGAGTATTCCTCAGAAGCATTTGACTTTTCTGCTCACTTTCAGGACCAAGCTATTAGAATCACTACTGCAAGGTATTCTTTGTACCTCTCTGATGATCCCTTATTTTGACTATTGCTAAGCATTTGTACTAGAGCTCTGACTATGATACAAGGACCTTCTGATATGTCCAGTGATCCCAAGCTAAATGATCTTAGGAACTGCATTACACAAAAATTACTGCAACAAAAATGAGAAAACTAAAGCTCAACGAAACTGAATGACTGGCTCGTATCTTGGATCTGAGACTCAAGTCCTTGTCTACTGGCTATGCTATAGCATTTTTATCAACAAGTCATCCCTTTCTCTTTCCAGACCAACCTCTGGCTAGGGTCTACCCCAGCTGTTCATCTTCTGCTTCAGTCACTGGTGACTGTTCACTGACTGTGAATTGCACTTTTATCCAATTCTGCCTTTACACTAAGCTGAAAATATAAAAATGTATAGGATTTGGCAGCATGCTTTAGCTCCTTTTCCGAAAATATAAATTAGCAGAAAAAATTTTTTTCCTGAAAAAAATTTTCTAACTATAAAAAGAATATATATAGTCTGTGGAAAATAACAAAAATGTATGAAAATGAAAGCTAGTATCACTCATTATTTTGCTAACTACAAGTATCTACTCTCCACCCCCCAGTTTATTGGGGATTTATTGACATACATCACTATATAAGTTTAAGGTGTACAACATGATGACTTGATTGACATATATTGTGAAATGATTATCCCAAAGGTCAGCTAATGCCCATCATCTCATACAGAGACAACAATAAAAAAAAAAGAAGGCTAGCATCTACTTTTAATATTTTAGGTCTATTTCCTTTTTTCCTATTCCTATTTTTTTATTCATGCATTTTTAATATGTGAAATGGGATAAGAAAGTATTCTTTTTTTCACCATTATACATAGTTTTTTATTTAATTAGTGATTATTCAAAAGCATTTTATTCTCTCCTATGATAATGCTAGAATTTATTCAATTATTTTACAGTTTTGGACACTTGAAGTATTTCCAAATTTTAACCTGTTATATGTTGAAAGAATACATTAATACATAATGATCAATTTACTTCTCTGATTATTTCCTCAGACTAGATTCTCAGAAATTAGTGGATCAAAGAACATGAACATTATATTTCATAGTTCTGTTTTTTCCTTTTTATTGAATGTATGGGGGTGACACTGGTTAACAAAATTATACAGGTTTCACGTGCCATAATTTTACAACACACCATCTGTACACTGTATTGTGTGTTCACCACCCCGTCAAGTGTTTGTCTATCACCATTTATCCCCCTCTACCCTTCTATACCTCCCCATACCTTCTTCCCCTCAGCAATCCCCATACTGTTGCCCATGGCCACGATTTTTTTTCTCTTTTTCTTTTTTGCTCAAACCCTTCACCACTCCAGCTCCTTCCCCCAACAGCTGTCCGCCTATTATCTAAAATGAGTCTGTCTCTATTTTGCTTATTAGTTCATTTTGTTCATTAGATTCCACACTTGCCTTTCTCTGCTTGGCTTATTTCACTTAGCATAATGTTCTCCAGGTCCATCCATGCTGTCACAAAAAGTAAGATTTCCTTTTTTTTTTTTTTTTTTTACTGCCAAATAGTATCCTATTGTGTAAATGTACTACGCTTTTTTATCTACTCATCTACTGATGGCCACAGGCTGCTTACAGATCTTAGCTATTGTACATAAGGCTGCAATGAACATAAGGGTTCATATAGTCTTTCAAATTAGTGTTTCAGTATTCTTTGGGGAAATTCCCAGAAGCAGAATTGCTGGGTCACAAGTTCCATTTTTAATTTTTTCAGGTACTTCATACACTTTCCACAGTGGCTGCACCAATCTGCATTCCCACCAACAGTGTACAAGGATTCCCTTTTCTTTACAGTCTCACCAACACCTGTTATTTGTTCATTTCTTGATGAGCACCATTCTGACTGGTGTGAGATGATACCTCATTGTGGTTTTAACTTGCATTTCGCTGATTATTAGTAACATTGAACATTTTTTTATATACCTATTGGCCATCTGTATGTCTTCTTTGGAGAAGTACCTATTCAAGTCCTTTGCCCATTTTTTAGTTAGGTTGTTTTCTTTGGTGTTGAATTTTATAATTTCTTTAGAAATTTTGGATATTAACCTCTTATCACTATCGATGAATATGTTCTCCCATTCAGTGGGTTCCTTTTTCATTTTGCTGATGTTTTCGTTTGCTGTGCAAAATCTTTTTAGTGATGTAGTCCCATTTGTTTATTTTTCTTTTGTATTACTTGTCGTATTGCTAACAGCTTAAAACTGCACTTATTATCTCACAGATCTGTAGGGTAGGTCAGAAGTCCAACTGGCTCAGCAGCCAGCACTCTCCTTAACCTCAAATCAAGGTGTTGGTGCCTTGGGCTTCTATTTAAAGGCTCAGAAGGAGAATCATCTTGGCTCATTCAAGTTATTGGCAAAATTCGTTTCCTTCTCACAGTTTTCATGTGGTATCCTCCTTCTTCAAGGCAGTAATGACACATCGAGTCCCTATCATGCTTTAAATCCTTATAAGTTCAGCTGAAGAAAGTTCTTGGATTTTTTAAGGACTTGTGTGATTAGATTATTCAAAAAATCACCATATTTTAAATTATTTATTTATTTGTTTGTTTGTTTATTTATTTTAAGTGAATAGGGGAGATACAGAGACAAACTCCTGCATGTACCCTGACTGGGATCCACCTGGCAACCCCTGTCTGGGCTGATGCTCTGCCCATCTGGGGCTGCTGACAACCAAGCTGTTTTTAGTACCTGAGGTGGAGGCTCCATGGAGCCATCTTCAGTGCCTGGGGCCAACATGATCAAATCAATCAAGCCATTGCTGTGGGAGGGGAAAAGAGAGAAAGGAAGAGAAGGGGAGGGGGAGGAGTGAGAAGCAGATGGTCACCTCTGCTGTGTGCTCTGACTGGGAATCGAACCTGGGACTTCCAAATGCTGGGTTGATGCTCTACCACTGAGCCAACCAGCCAGGGCCTAATAATCTTATGTTTAAGATCTGTATTTAAAGTACATCTGTGAAGTCCCATTTGCTATGTAAAGTATCATATCCTCAGGTTTTAGGGATTCTAGTGTTAACATCTTTGTGTGTTGGGGGGGCATTCTGCCTGCTACAAACATTTTTAGGGATCCTTATACGTATTGCCAGAATGCTGTGCAGATAAACTGAGCCAAGCTTTCTGCCACTAGCATTGAGTGAGATCACTCAATCCCCATACTCATTAGCATAGAATATTATTTTTTCTTTATTAATATGACAGACAAAACATGTGTTGTACTTGCATGTCTTTGACTCATAATGAGGTCAGACTATTTCAAAATATTCATTTACTAACCATTTTTCTTCTGTGATCTCACATCCATTGCCCATTCTTCTATTAGAGTCTTAGTATTTCCCTTTCTAATTTTTATTATCTCTTCATGCATTAAAGATATATTAGCCTTATTTTGTCATAGCTAGTTTTTAAAAATTATTTCTTCTCTAATGTACAGGATGACAATCTACCGTTCTGCAGTTATGTGCACTCATCACTGCTTTTGCCTGTTCTTCTCTTATGTTTTGCTTTCACAGGCAGCTATCCAACAGCTCCTGCTAACATGGCTACCGCTTATGTTTTGGCTTTCATATTGCAATCTTTCATTTTAGTGTGTGAAATGAAGAAAGTCTCTAAACTTATTTTTTCTGATTGATTTCTTCAATACTGTCCATTAAATAATTAGTGCAAAATCTTTACTGGGAAAAATCTAGTCACGGGATGCAAGCTTCAGAAGCAAAGGCTAGACACGCTGCTCTGTACATGAAGCAAAATGCAGAGCCAAGAGAACATGGCAGAACTGAAAGAAAGAAGACTCTTATCCTTCAAATTTGAAAATCTAAACATTAATTATGACAATACCATATTTATTCTTGGAAGTTAATATTTGATGACATAAAATAAAGATGAGTTAGAACTAGCTCTGCATTTTGCCTAAATAAGATGGCAACTACTTTTAACAGCTATAGATATTAGTTATATGGCTAGAGCAGTGGTCGGCAAACCGCGGTTCACGAGCCACTTGCAGCTCTTTGGCCCCTTGAGTGTGGCTCTTCCACAAAATACCACATGTGGGCGCTACCTTGATAAGGAATGTACCTACCTATATAGTTTAAGTTTAAAAAATTTGGCTCTCAAAAGAAATTTCATTGTTGTACTGTTGATATCTGGCTCTGTTGACTAATGAGTTTGCTGACCACTGGGCTAGAGTAACAATGAAAGTAGGACATATATCAATTTAAGAAAGACAATATTTATATTTAAAATTTTTTCTTGTACAAATAATTCAGTCTTCAACAATAGAAAGAAAATCACATCATAGTCATTTGAAAAGTCCATTTATTATATACCAATATACACTTTCTGTAATAAAAAAACACCTCCCAATACATTGAACCATCTTATAAATGAAATATGAAAATAAAAGTTTTATCTATTTATAAATGGGATTAAATTAACCAGTACAAGATACCATATGTATGTCTGCCTTGCAGTCTATGTGAATTCATCCTGAAAATGGCCATGAGAAAGAAATGGGGCTTTATTATTTGGCATTGTAATATTGCTCATGAATATTTATATAATTTCACATGTTGATATTTTCAAGTTAGTCATTTCAAAGTAAAACATTCAAAGTATATATAGATTTTACAGTTTTCCTTTTTTTGGATTAATCATTGATATTTACATTTAAATACATTCAGATTAAACATTTTTTAACACTGAGAAAGTACTTTTCCCACTTGCTATCTTTTTAGATGAATAAAAATATATCTTGTTAGGTGCTATTTGGCAAAATTTTTTTCCAGTAATAGTAACTTAAAAGTAATGGTAGTTTCTAGTAATGCTCAATTTCCTTAACAAAGTGCACCATTTTACAGTATTGTGCCCTAGAAAATAATACATAAAACAAATACATGTTTTCTTAAAGCACATTCCAGAAAAACAATTGGACTATCATTTAACATTATCATACTTGTATTTCACACTTGGCTTTACTAAAATATAAAATATATAATAAATGTTATTGCTACTTATTTGAAAAAATAAAAAAGTAGTAAACTCCAGAAATTCCAGGCGATAAGCACTAATTTTTAAATCCATTTCATGTATGTTGTAGAAGTGAGCAAGAATAATAGTTTGCTTCTCTTTGTAGTGTTAGCAATTTTATTTTCATGGAGAATCTCTCAACATTGTATTAAATGACAAATGAATGACAGCAAACAGCTATGTAAGGTAAAATGAACTAATGTTATGTAAGAGATGTTAAATTTAATGACCATTGGTATTAATAATTATTTGCAAATAACTTATTTTCTTAGAGATAATTATGATATTATTGTAAACACTGAAGAAGAGCATTACTGAACTATATATAACTTAGGTTTCAAATTTAAAATATTCCCATTAGACAGATACATACAAATGGATTTTTGAGCCCATCAACTTAATTCCCTGGCCCCACCCCCCAAAATATAAATGTTTTGACTGTAATGAGAGAAAAACTACACATGTAAAAAATAAAAATCAAATGTATCATACATTAAAATTCTGATGACTACAGAATAAGGTTATATACATAAACATATAGCAATCACAGTTTCCTGCACTGAATGTTTATCAAATAAAAATGTATCAAACAATACTGGGTAGTATACCTCCACATGAACTGTGGTCTTCTAAAAATTCTGAATGAGAATGGAAGACGAGAGGGAGAGCATTGTTCAATGATAAAAGTATGACGAGACAACTGGGAATCATATTAAAAAGCAAATGTTTCCAGAACAAGCAGTTTAGCTACAAGCATTATTTTTGTTGTTGCTCTATAATTTAAATAAAACCCCCTCTCTTAACATTTACAAAAAAATCTAGATGAAGAAGTCACTAATTCAATGTCACAAACAGGATGGGCAAAATATTCTTTTACTGTTGGCAATAATTTATCCTAACCTAGTGTCAGATTATTCACATACCTTAACAAGGATAGTTCATAAAGACATGCCTCTTGCCTCTGTTATTAAATAGGGCTAGAGTATTTAATGCAAGATTAAGGGAAGGCAGTAAGTGGTGATAGTTTTGCCACCAGGGCATTTTGTTTGATGTTCTAAGAACATAAGTATTTGGTACTTGGGAAAGAGGAAGAGAAAAGGGAGGGGATTATCTGATGACCATTACACTCAGCTACCCTTATTCTGCTTGAACAGCAGCAAAAATACATCATCTTATACTTCGCTAGCAAAACTTGGGTAGAAATGTGAACCACAGATTTTAAACACATAAACAGCCATTCTTGACAAAATGCTGGCTTTCTCCTCTGAAGATGCTTGATGATGTCACTAGTAAATGTCTTTGGAATCTTCTTGTTATATCCTAGGAATAACATTCCAATCATTGGGGTAAAATAACTCTCATGTTCTTTGGAGCATAATTTGCAACCCCTTCCAGTAGAAAAAAATTTTTCTTTGCGTTAGTGATGCTTGGCATTTGGAGGATTGTAAATCCAGTCAATTATGATGAGTGCCATGCTTCCACTCATGAAGATGATGCCAACCACAAGGAAAATTAAAGCCTGTAAGTCAGAGAGAACTTGTTAGGGAACACAGAAACCATACTTAGCACAGTTTATGCTGAGTAAGCAAACAGTAAATTGTTTACCTAAGCCAGTAACATGATTTGCATATTGAATTATATTATTCTTTTTTTTGTATTATTCTTATAGCTCAGATATCCATGACTAGCAGTTCAGTCAATTTAGAATCCTAGTTGGGGAAAGAGGGTGAATAGATTGGAGATTCAACTCAAATGTTTGAAATACAGTAATGGTTCACTAAGCTGGTATATCAGAACGATGGCATACTGTGAGAGCACTAGAAATCAAGTAACAGAAAAGAATTCAATGACGTAGGGAGACCTCAAAATCCTTTTAGTGAAAAGGGGCAGGTCATAAAAGAGTAGTATGTATGATATTATTAAAATTTATAAAACAGGCTATGATGTATTGCATATTCCCTTAAAAAATAAAGTGTATTTGTATAATACAATATTTTGACATTTTAACACTAAAAATGGGCTTAATAGTAACAGATCAAGTTCATAACTTTATATATGAGGAAGCAACAACTAATTTTTTTCACTAGAAAATATCTAGGATATAATTTTACTTATTTCTATATTTGATAAAGCTGAAAATGGTCACAAACAGGACAGGAAACTTGCCGAGGTCATGCTGCTATAAAAGTCCAGCAGGATAAACTACATAGAGTAGAAATTTGGGGGTGAAAGGATGGCAGGAGCCTTTGTTACCAGGTTGTCCTGAAACCCCTGAACAACCCAAGAGGTAGAACAACCCCAGACAAAATTCATGATAATTGAATAAAAGGTATTCTTTTCAAGCCTTAAGATAAGACTTCATGAAGCAGTCACTGATAATATTTAACTATTGGAAAAGCAATTATTTCTAGTATATTTTTCTGTAGTTCTATTACAGAAAAGAAATACCTGCTGTCTAGTTTAATGAAATTATATTTTATATCTGAAGAGGTTAACTGGAAAACGAATGCTTCTGTTCTAGAGACCAAGGTGACTAGGGAAGGGAAAACAAAAAACAATACATCTTTTCTTACAAAGCTAACAAACATGGCTAAAATGTTTAAATTATTTCTTAAGACTGGGAGGAAGCTAATTCCTTCCTGTGTAGTTACCCATAGACAGTGCGGTAAAAGCTGAGCGACGGAGACTGGTATACATACATGTGTATGGGAAAACGCCATTGGCCTTTGACGAGTAGGAAGAACGCAACACAAGGTGTTTCACATTTGAAGACAAGAAACCCTGGGGTCATCTGAGTGCCCGGAATCCACCCCCTTTTTCTCCACTAGAGAATTCTAGCTCATCTTTGATTTTTCATTCTTATTCTTCAATTCTTTTTTTTTAAACTATGTATATTTTCTGATTTATTCTAAGTCAAAGAACAACTTACAGTAGGGGAAATGGCAAGCCTTACTTACCCCAATCTTTTGGGGTGACCGAAGAGGTTCTTTCTTGACAAGTTTAAGATAAAAAGCTGCTGGGAGAATGAAAATCAGCATAGTGGCTGAAGAAGCCCCTGAGGAGAGAAACACAAGACAGGTCAATGTCTTCTGAGGCAGGTCTGACTCAGCAAGACAGGACCCGAGGGCATGCATTTTAAAGACACCAAATCTAAAGCTACCCTAACCTTAGCACCAAAAACACTGTAAGATCCTCTTTTTCAAGGAAGATAAATTTATAAAAAAAATAAAGTGTGTCTAACATCATAGCTGCATGCTAAGTATACATAACTTACGATCAGTATGAAATGACTGAATGTTACAAATTTACAGGAAATTAGTAATACTATAAATACCTACTAAGGAGACTGAACTCATCATATGCCCTTCTTATCCACTTCTAACTTTTCAAGTTGTTTACTCCTCATTTTTAGAAGCTGTATATGGTATTTCATTTAAAATTGGAGTAACTCTTCAAACAGCAGAACAACAACAAAAAAAATCAAATACATTAATGGGCCACACAGTAAGGGGAAATAATATGCTTTACAAAATCAATCTCCTCCTCCTCCAAAGATATCCTAATGCTCAGCTAACACACTCACAGAACTGAAAGAGCATCCCATGGTAAAATCTATCTTCCTTACTTTTTAATGCAGAGTTAAGAAGACCTAAGTGCAAATCCTGGGTCCACTCCAAGGTACATGACCACTTCTATGGGGCTCCGTTTCCTTGTCTGTCAGAAAAGGCAGCTGGACTAGGTGACTTATAAGGTAGCTTTTGATACTAACATTTTCTGATCCTGTGAATAACTTTTAGGGTCACCTGGGAGGGAGGGGAGGTGACAGCTGGGGCCCCGCTGGACTAATGAGAATCTGTGAGCCTTAGACAGACGGGGATCCTTCGCCTCCCACAGAGACTCCCTGTCTGCCATTTAAGGAGATATCAGCTTGAGTCGACTAAATAAAAAGGTGAAGGGATTAAGAAGTACAGATTGGCAGTTAGAAAATAGTCACAGGGATGTGAAGTACAGTATAGGGAATGTAGTCAATAACTGTAATACCTACGTATGATGTCAGATGGGTACTGAAAATACCAGGGGGAGCACTTTGTAAAGTATATAATGGCCTAACCACTGTGCTACACACTGAAAACTAGTACAAAATAATGTGGAATGTAAACTGTAATTGAAAAATAAATTTTTAAAAAAAAGATGAAAAATGAAATCCTTGCTAAAACTTACCTATGAATCCAAAGATGTATTTTATAGTTGGCACAAGGATGACCAAGATATTATTAAGTGCAAGAAGTATGGCTGCAATCAGGAAATGCCTTACCCAGCTGAAGGGTTTTCTGGGAAATAACAGTGTGGTGACGGACGTACGAATCTGCAACAAGAAAGGCAAGGTCACTGCTTTGCTTCTGACTTTGTCTATTATCTTACATATTCTCATTGCTCTGGAGCATTTTCTTTGTTTCTCCTTTTTCTCCTAGAAAAGATCTCAATGCTGAGTTTTTTGTTTTTGTTTTAGAGGGGTTTTTTTTTATTGTGGTAAAATACACATAACATAAAATTCACCATCAACCATTTTTAAGTGTTTTTGTGTGGTGGTTTTTCATAAACTCGTATTGTTGTGCAACCTTGATGCTGATTTTTGATGTGTTATTTCTCCTTGGAGATATATTTATCATCTGCTCACTTTTTCAGCTTTCAAAATTTTTTCTTAAAAATAATTGCAGTCAGAAAGAGATAAAACAACAGAGTAGAGATAGACTGCAGAGATACCATAAAACCCTTGTTGATTTCTAACTGTGTCTCCTCACACTGAATCAAGTATGTATTAAGGGCAAGCACTGAATTGATTTGCATGGGTTGCATATGGAATTTTTACAAACCTGGGTTTTCCTTAATTTTGCATTGTACTTAACTTTTTTTTCCAACTGATCATATTTTTTTAAATGATGCTCTTTGTGTTTACTCCTTTCTCCCAACTGTTCCCCCCACCCACCTACCCAATTATAAATTATACATGCACAAAAGATAAGAAACAGGACCTAATAATGTTAACACTTCCCAGAGTTTCTAGCCTCGGGTCTTGAACACAGCAGGCACTTAATAAAGGTTGAATTAAGTTGAACAAAACCAATCTCTTCCTTCCCTTCAGGATCCTTGACAGATTTCAGCCCTACTTAAATGACTGAAATAAGTAGGTGGAGGGTCAAGAGAGGCTCCTTTCGCAGCAGCCACTCGAGTTACTCTGGTGTAACTGGAAAAAAGATCCTTGGGAGTAGAGGGAGTGCCAGTTTTGTTTGGACAGCTTAGCAAAGTTGAAAATATTCTTATCTTTGAACTCTTTTAGAAGATACTTTTGACCTAGTGGAACTGGTCTATTGGCTTTTCAATCAGTGGGCACTTCAGTTAAGCTGGGACTTCACATTTTCAGAAATGCTGGGATTGATTTTCACTTTAAAATTTTACTTCTGAAGTCTCTGAACAGCGTGGAGATGGGAATTTATTTAAAAGAGAGAAAAATGTAAAATATATTATTTTGAAACACATGTACGAACGACAGAAACTTCGAACTGAATTGCTTGCAGTTTCTAATGTGACATTCCTTTCATACCACTGCACCAAAAATTAAAGCCATCTGTTCAGGTTTAAAAGGCAGTTTCATTTCCAGAATGGCAAAACAGATAGTCTCTGGAAATGGTTTAAGATCGACTTTGTAAGAGATTTAAAAAATTGGATTAGCAAACATTATACAAGTCGTTGTGAAAAGGACTGAGGAAAGCAAACGCCTGGGTTTTGTTTGCCCTGGCAGCCTATGAATTCTACAGTGTCCTACCATTAGTGCTTGTTTCATATTGTCCAGACTGGTCTAATTAGTAGGCTTAAAGTAAGCTTTCTAGGGGCATACATAGTGCTTAATTAAGGATTTATTTGTCTGAAAGTGCTAAATTTATAGAATAAACAACTAGAATATAGGTCATTCTTAGGCAGAGGTCACATCTAGGTGCTCTTTAGGCTTTTGTTAAAATAATGCATTTAACTCAGTAAGCTGAGTTAGAGGCAATCCTATGTGTATAACATAAATGGTTTCTTAAGGTCATGTGGGTTCCAGAAAGATGAAGGTTTAGCCCATTGATGAAGGAGATGGAAAGTTCACACGAATACGCATTGGAATAAATGGTGAGAGCTTGTGAGAGCTAGCTCCTCATAGTGAGTAAGTAATAACAAAAGCCCAGGCAGAACTGAAGGTATATAGCATTGCCAGGGCATTCCGGGAAGGGCAGCAGGACAAACAGGGGGACAGCAGGTGCAGCTGGGAAAGAATGGAAGGAAACTTGCTGGTCATTCCATGCTGAGCTGCTGCCTTGAGAAGTGAGCCTGGGATCAAAGGATCCGCAGCAATTCTGTTTACTTATGTTAGGATCGAGGCCACTTGGCTTATTACCCACAAAGCATTGCCTGCTGTTCCATGTATCTAAGTGCCCTTATCTCCACAGACACAAACTGATAAGAACCTGCAAATGTGGGTCAGATGCTGTGGGTGGGGGAAGTCCCCAGCAACAGCCATAGCTTTCAACTCAGAATGATTCCAGAAAAGTCTGTTCAGCTCTAGAGAAAAACTGTTATTTCCAGAGAAAGTGTTCTGAACAGAAGGTGCTATGTGCTAATGTAGGTACTCAGTATGAAAGTCAGACACGTGAGGAGACAGTAGAAAGTGGAGCCTTCGGGCTGAATTCTATTGCTTAGGAGTAAATCATAGTTTCACTTTGTAGGATTGCTTAGGACAATACCAGTGGATCACAATTCTATTCCAGTTTTCATAGTAATATCTGTCATATTTCTATGCCCATATCTCCACACACTTAAAGACAGGAGATCTAAGGGCAGAATACATGAAAAGAATGATATTACTACAGTAAAGTGAAATAGAAGTGGCTAGAGAATCTGAGACATGGTCTCTTTTTGTAAGGTGTGGCGGGTGGAATTTGATTCTCTGCATTCTTGATAAACCTGTTGGAAGGGAAGCGTAAACTACTATGGCAGTGTCAGTCCTTGGGGACAAGGTGCGGTCCCATAATAGACACCCTGCCCCATGTCATCTCCCTCCTGTTACTAAGAAAGAGATATATTGGACAGCTTGTGAAAAAGGGAGAATCTTTATTTACTTCACTTATTCATTTGTTCAACAAACATTTCAAGCTGCCATTATGTGGTTTTTACTAAAAAGGAAAAAAACTAACTTAAGTGGAGAAAAGAAAGATAAATGGATTAATCAAAGGAAAAATCACCCAACAGCAACAAACCCCTTCTTATATCTTCCTTGGTTTCTAAGAAAGAGAGCCCAGTTATATACTGAAAGAAGGAGAATACAAAAAATACCTATAACTGACATATATTAATCCAGATTAGGGTTTTTTCTCTTTCTTTCTTTCTTTCTTTCTTTCTTTCTTTCTTTCTTTCTTTCTTTCTTTCTTTCTTTCTTTCTTTCTTTCTCTCTTATTTTTCTTGTTTGTTTTATTATTTGTATAGGAATATCAAGACAAAGTAAATAAACTTATTGGTCAAGAATTTCTTGATACAAAGAAACCTATCCTGAGAACCAAGCTGTGACTCAGCATTCGACATATTGAAAATCTTCGCTCTAAATTGTAAGAAACAAACAAAAACACTTCTAACAACTTTTCTGTCATGTTGTGGGGGTGATGTCTGAATGTAGCCTTGTGTCACTTGACTGGAACAAGGAGGCTGGACCGGCTTTTATGTCATCTGCCACATTCATGGAAGCATGGTTCATTTAGCTTAGATCCTCACCCAAATTGGAATTTTTGACAAATGTCATCAAGGGGAATGGCCTATGTGTTTGCTAGAAAAGGGAGTTTGTACATCTCAAGAAAAGGCAAGATTCATTTGGAGACCGTTTTTTTTAGTAGGCATTGCTGAGATTATCCTATATCAGTCATTGTGGATATTCTCTAACCTCCAGGGATTTACAAAAGAAGGGGAAGGTGGATAAAAGTACAGAGACCACTTCAATGTAGCATTGTAAGGGCAAAACAGAATTGCATGCACGATGTTTCATACATGCTGAGGTTGATTGTAAATGCATAATGAAGGCTAGCGGCTAATTACTTTTCTGAAATTTGTTTCTAATGGTCAATTTTTGTTCTAATGGGGGATATTTTCAACCTACTGCCATATCTGATGGTCAGATTTGTACAAGTGCCTTATCTATCACAAAGCAGAAGAATTTCTATGGAGATGCTGGGATTGTTAGTGTCCAGATGAAATGGTCATCGGTGAATGAAAGGCTGACTTTTACTTTCCATTGTCATGACCTGGCCATCAGTGTCACACTATGAACACTGCATCTGTTCAACTGCTACCAACTAGTTGTGTGACCACAGCCAAGTCTGTTCATCTCCTGAGACCACGACCTGAAAGCACTGTATTTAGGGTTTATGAATAAAGCAATAGAGAAGCACATACCAGACTTCTTTTATAAAATGCTCTAACTCAACAATGATGTACTTCCTGTGTACCAACATTTAGTGAATGATATCTTTGCATACCAAAAGAAGGGCTCCTGATATTCTTTGCCCAGTGATGTTTGCTGAGAAATTTTATTCTATAGTACACTTTCTGTCTACAGCTATCTTTTTTCTTGTACCCATGATGGAGTTGGTTTTAGGCTAAAGCTGTGTGCATGTCATTTGAAATACTTTCATATATCTGAGAGGCAAGACATTATTTAACAGTAAATACTAACCAACATAGAAAATAGGAACTGATTTTATGCCCTCATGAGAAAGGAATGTGCCAAAATATATTTCAGTACACAAACTGCATTTATAGTGACCACAGAGTCATTCTATGAGTAGTCCTCATATGCTTGGCCCTGTATGGGACATTCTGTACAGGACAGTGCTGGTTACTGTGTCACTTATTTTTTCCCCTAAAATGAATGAGTAAATTCAGTGTTTATGAAAGGAGAAGAGTTGGCAGGAGAGTGCAGCCCTATGTTTATCCATAGGTGGTGGTTTTAACTCACGCAGCCCAAATCTCCACCATCAGCCCTGCTCTGTGATCCCGGAAAAACTGACGCCAATGGAAAAATGCCAAGAATGAGCAACCCAGTGAGGACATGTGTCAGGTTTGGGGACAATGCGAAAGCTATATGATGGATAATATAACTTTTTTCAAGAAGTTTGGTTTTAAGGTGTAATTTACTTAATATGAATTCCTTTTCACTAGTCCCCAAGGAATTAAACTAAATAAGGCCACTTGTAGATACTATTGTGGCACAGTAGACTTGGGGGGAAATGAAATACCTTCCAACTACGGTGAAAATGGACTAGGACCTAAAAGTTATGTGGTATTGGCTTTCAAGTTTCAGAAGTTATATGAATTCTTACTCATTTCTACTAATTTGCAAGATAGAAGCTCAAGATATTTTTTTTCAAATTTGAGTTTAAAAATAAATTTCAGTCTCAAGACTGGAAAATAAACAAAAACAAATTTCATGATTTTTTCCCCCTACATTTTAAAAATACTTAACACCTAAATATACTTGCTCTATCTACATATAAAATAGTTCATGTTAAGTGGCTCCAAAATGCTATATAAAAATAGTAGCATCCTCAGGCACTGCAATTAGAAGCTCACATTATAATTAAGTTCATATCAAGTCAGAATATATGTATTGATCTAAGGAGTCAACCAGGATTCTTTCATCAAAGCTCCATGCACTTACTGGGAATAGGACGATAGGCACAGTCAGTGTTACTGCCACAAGGACCGCCAGGCGGACCATGAGGAGAGGGGTGTCAAACGTGTACACTTTGATGTAAGCATGAAGTAATTCATCTTCAACTTCTCCTGCAAAGAGAAAGAATAGAAAGAGTCTGTTTGGTGTTGTCAAGTCGGCACTGGTTACCTATGGCAACCACAGAGGGAACATATTACCATAGGAAAAAACTCAGGCCTGGGAATCCAAACACTTCTGTTTCTACCATGCCATTGAGCTTATTAGCTGTGTGATGGTTGAAGAAAGCGGTCCGGAAGCTTGTAAGTTGCAGAGCTGTTATGAAATTGCTGAGGGGCTTCTCTAGCTCATTGGTATGGTGATATATCTCTGCTCTACAGAGGCGTCACAAACAGATGACAGACTGAGGTGCTCTGGCTGAAGGGCATGGAAGGCCCATACCCCACCAGTCGTCCCTTACATCCTGTCACCTCTCCTCTGCCCCCACCTGCCCAGCCAGCCTTGAGGCAGCTTCTCCTAACCCAGTATGGAAACCCTAGAACAAATCATCTCTAACATGTTTTTGAACTCAACAGTTATGATTCTATGACAACACTGATACACATACATTTGAGCTTTTTCATATTTTTTGCTTGTCTTACGAAACTCAGAGGCAGTATAAGTACCATGCAAGGATGAATTAGTATGAATTTTATAGGGTCTCACAATGAATATCGCTCTAAGATTAAGTTACACATTCATTCAGAATTCCAGGCTCAAATGACAAGAAGATACTGATAGAATCAGATGTAGTCTGGTTTTCTCATTACTCCCCTCAAAGTTAGACAAAAGAGAATAAAAAATATCATCAGTGGTATTGACCTGACTTTCATTAACTCACAACCAACAAGGAGTTAATGCCCAATCTAAAGCAAGTATTTGGTTAATAGCCAAATATTAGTCAAATGGAATGAAATTCAATCAAATGATGCTTCCCCTCCTCAGACTTTTCCTCCCCAACTTGTCTTACAATCAATTTTAATTTACCAAGTCACTCAGAAAAATGATAACTAAAAAGCAGGTTTCAACTCAGCAATGTTATACTTTTCCTGTCATTTTCTCAGTAGTTATTCTACCAGAAGAGCTTAACAGCATGCATCTAGATTTACTCTCATTGTTGCTAGCCTAAGATGGACTAGGAAGTCACAAAAGAAATACTATCTATCCCAGAAGGAAAATCATGAAATTTGAGGGATTTAAAAAATAGAGATGTGTGAATTTAGAAATAGTTGTAACCTGTTAGCCAAGCTGGTTCGGGTTCCATTTATTAAGGTCAAGTGACATGGCTAAGACAGCAGGTTAACCGAGTACTTGTATCTATAGTTCACACTGCTTAAGAGGGTAATTTTAAAAATTATCCCTACCCAGGTCAATGATCTGTTCAACTAGGATTTGCGCAAGGTGAATGACTTTGACAGAGTGACCTACCATAAAAGGTTAGGTAACCGAAGAGGGCAGCAAGCAGGTACATGATGAGCATCCCCGTGATGGAAATATTTGACACTGTTTGCATCTTCCTCCGGGACCGACTGAAAAGGAAGAGATCACTGAGTTTTGTTTTGTTTACATATATGAATAGATCACATTTTACAATTAAAATAAGAAAATAATGAAAGAATACATATGTCTGTGCTGCTCATTAGGAAACCTCATTTCTCATGCAGAAGCAAAGCTTATTTAAATTTGTCTTAGTCATGAAGGATTTGTTTCCATATTTCTAAACCATTACTTCTTCAGTCTTAGAAACAACCGCTTTCTTAGAAGAGGACTAGTTTATTTTGTGTTGATAAGTAAGCTTGTCTACTGAATATTTAGGAAAGTAATTAACATAAAGACCTTATTATTTCATAGTGAGGTGGGTTTAATGAGGGTAAGTACCTATTAGAATCAACACAACCCTGCTTTCAGAAGTTCTGATATTATTACCAGGATGCTTGATATTATTACCTGGTCAGTTTCTAGTAACCATTCTGGAAGGTACCCAGAGGCTTACAGTCAACTGTCAGGCCTCTAGAGTGACTGTACATGTGATTTTCCAAGTAAATCAAAGACATAAAAACAATTAAAAATTCCAAAAATTGTTATGAAGTAAATCAGAACTTATGGGGGAAGTTATTTACTGAAAATGAATACTGAGATCACTGATGTCTGGGTTAAAGAAGTTCAAAATTATTATATGACATTGTCCCTTAAGAGTAAAGAAGGGAGCTGTTAGAGTGGGTTCAGATCTATTTATCCTCAAGTGGATGTTGACAACCTCAAAGGGAAAAGAGTATAATGATTCACAGAATATCAGCTGGAAGAAAGAACATTGTTTAGTCATTGTCTCCATGGTACAGACGAGACAACGAAGGTCAGATATTAGCACATTTCAGTGGTGCGTGTCTTCCAAACAAGGGTTCGGGACTGACCACAAGTAACATCAGTGGCTTAGTAAAGTCACCCTAACCACAATTTTTGGTCTTTATGAATGAAGTAATTTCTAGTTCAGGTGACATCACTTCTTTGCACCAAAGTTCAAATTCAAATTCTCCAAGCTTGCCAAAATCCTTACATCTGTTGGCTCCTCCTCCCCCTTCCCTGAACCAGTAGGATGGAAGAAGAGAAGAGAAGGAAGCAGAGAAGGTAGTGAGTGCAGTGAGGGGTCTGACTCACACCTTTTTGGTTAAAGCGCATTACTAAAGAGTGGGTGTAGCACAGACTTTCTCTGAAGAGAAAGCTATACACCGTGCTTCTGAATAAAGCATCTTTGAATATACGAGGCTATTGTCAAAGCAAATTAGAAAGCTAAAATGATGGCTGCCTTACTCTTTCAGTTCACTGTAGATGGGAAGGACCTCAGGGTGGCATACAAAAGCAAATGCTAGGATAGGAATTGCATAGGCCGTCTGGAAAACAAAGACAACACCGCATGTTTAGCATTCCAACACAGCTGGCAAGGCCAGGCTGTCTCAGCTTATGAACTAAAAACTCAGAAGCCATGTTGCTAGGCCCATCAGAGGCCCAGGGCTCACACTTACCCGCGAGTTGAACACAAAGTATTTGGGTTGACACTTGTCATCACTGTGTGCTTCATACTCTACTCCACTGCCATGAAGAGAGCCCTTGGCCTGGTCGTCATCTAGCCCTGCAGGGTTCTGGTGGGCGTAATCCATCATGAAGTTCACACCACTACTCTCAGAGTTGTTGGGTAGCATTACCATATGCATTGGAATTGTATTGTTGAATGTCAGGTTTCCAGCATTGTGATCCAGAACGGGCAGAGGGCAGGGGATTTGGAATTTCTTGTATATCACCTAGACCCAGTGTTTAAAAAATGAAAGTTAGCTTTTTGAGAAAAACAATGAAATGACAATCCATATGTATGCCTTAGAGGATGAAGGGGAGGGGCCCCTGCCGAGGAGTCCTGTTAGACTGATGAGTGATGGAGACTCCCTCTAGCCTCTGTCCTAAGGAAAGAGCTGGAACTATGGTTGGCAGTCCTGCCCCCTAGAGTCAACAGGACAGTATTTTGCACAAATCCATTCTAAGCTTCATTCCTACTCTTCCTTGAGAAAGATGATCATTTCCTTGCTCTATTGCATGTTTTTTATTTCCTTAAACTAATAATAATATGGGTTATTGAAAATTCCCCTCTCTTCTTTTACCTCTTAGGAGAAATGCTGTATAAAACTTGGTATCCTTGATCTTACAAGAAATTCCCTTTGGCCTGACCTGTGGTGGCGCAGTGGATAAAGCATCGACCTGGAAATGCTGAGGTTGCCAGTTCGAAACCCTGGGCTTGCCTGGTCAAGGCACATATGGGAGTTGATGCTTCCAGCTCCTCCCCCCTGTCTCTCTCTCCTCTCTCTCTCTGTCTCTCTCTCTCTTCCCCCCCCTCTCCTCTCTAAAATGAATAAATAAAATAAAATAAAATAATTTAAAAAAAAAAAAGAAATTCCCTTTGGTGAGGAGTGAGGGGGGTGAGGAGAGGCATTTCTTGTTTAACCTCACTTTGGTCGCCCTCTCCTCATGGGTAGAATGTGTAAGAGAAAATGGCTGAACATGTGGATACGGCTAATTTGGTAGGCTAATTTCTCCTCTGGGACTCCAGTCTTCTTCCCCCACATTTCTCAATACTGGGTTATTGTCATGTCCCTACTGGACGTGTTCCTTTTGCCCCAAAATAAATTGTCTGCCTAAATCATACTATTAGCAATGGTCTTGACATTCTAATTAAGCTAATTTAAACTTGTTACTATTCTTTTCTTGTTCCAGATTAGAATAAAAAAAAAAAAATTGTATGTGATGCAAGAACTATTTCATACTAGTGAGGTTCTTGGACAAAAGAGAATACTAATTCAGGCTTTAAATGCATCTCATGCTTCCCAAGCTACAGGAATCACATCAATAAATCACTTACCACACTGACGAAAAACACCATGCAGGTAAGAGAAAATCCACTGGTATAACCAAGGTAACCTAGGAGTCAGCAGAGAAATTTTGGAAGCTAAATATGGTATCTACAATCAGCTTACTATTACAATATAAAGTGAAAATAAAAATTTTAAATGACTTTACCTAAATTTTTAAGAAGGGAAAGTGGAAGAATGATTCCAACAGACACAAATATGACGAGGTAGTTGCCGTCAAGGTACCATTCTCTAGAGGAGAAAAACCAACCACAATGATGGAACTGGGAAAGACCAACTAGGATGTGTCACTTGACATTACAGAGAGAACACAAGACATACCCAGTACTTTCTTCAAGTCCCATAAATGCTTTGATTACTTCAGGTAGTTCGTATTTTATGATAAAGAGGTAGCTTGACATTGCTGAAATAAAAACACAACAGCTTAGCAGGGTACGAAGCACTAAAGTCACAGGCAAGTTGTGAGAAGTCCTTGCATTTGGGATATATGGTCTTCCCAGTAAGATGAGCATTACTCAGCCAAACAGCAAGCAGAGTCACCCACTGTGTATTTTGTACTGCTTCCAAGTCCTTCTCAAAAATAGGCATTTGGCCTTCTGGCTCTTGCAGATGGAACTTCACAGAGAATATCAATGACGATTCTGTGTTAAATCCTCCTCTGAGGTTTTTGGTGGAGCTGCACTTTGGATGTTTCCCCATTAGTTGTAAGTTATTGCGGACTGTACTGAGTGCACCTGTTTTAGTGTCTATAACTTGAGGAGGGGTCTGGCAGCAAGAGACATGCGCCAGAAGGGAGAGGCCAGAAAGGCCTGGGGAAGCGGGGTAGACTACCTGTCGCTCTGACTCCCCCCAGGTAGGTGCCGTCTAGTCCTCTGTCATCTCCCTGAGCGGCACACAAGACTCAGACCACTGATTATCTAACTTGGAGTCATACTGGACTGATAACAGAATAAAGGAGAGGATGGCTTCTTCCCCCCTTTGTCAATAAAGTTTTTTCTCTACATCTTGGTTTCCCTTTTGCCAAATAAGAAATTATATATCCTTCTGGCAAATTTTTGCTCACAGACACTTTAAAGTGATACTAAGTTGTAAATTGATCTATTAATATTAAATTAATGAATATTAAGAACAGTTCCTTAACCTTGAGCAAAACTAATAATGGTAATAATAATTCTCTACATTGTTTAGTTCTGCACAGTACTCCATTTAAACAGTGAGATGTACATTATTATCTTCATTTCGCAGCTGAGGATATAAAGCTTGCATGACATGTCCAAAATCATAACTTAAAAATAACAGAACACATCCAAATATATAAGTTCCCTGGTTTGAGGCCAATGTTTCTTCTCTATTGTGAAGTAAAATGATTCCTATAATACCTGATGTGTCTTCAGCAAACATTATTTGGTTAATTTTTACAAAGACCTGGGCTACAGCAGAGCGTAAACAGAGAAGGTATTTCTGATTAACTGACTCCGTAAGGTACCATTCAGTTTTAAAGAGCTATTATTGCTGACTTTCATTGATGTCACCACTGTTAATGTGTTTGGTCTTCAAAAATTCAGAGTGATCCAGACCTGTCTGGGTAATGTCAACATTGTCCTGCCAGTGGTGAAATATCTCTGGTAAATGTTCATTTTTCAGGGGACTGAGAAAATAAAACGTTCGAAATGTGGCATTGCTAACTACAGAAATACAAATGATTTCCCATAAGACAAAAAACAAACAAACAAACAAAAAAACCCCACTAATTATGCAGAGTAACCAAAGCAAGAGCACTTCCAGGGGCAATACATAAAATTTCATCTTACTCCTTTAAAGTTATACTGCTTTTCATGTGTGTGGCTTGATCAAAAAACCACTTTATAGTTTATAGCATTATTTAGAAGCATAATAGTTAACTATTCTCTGAGCAACAGACAGTGTTATTGTCACTCAGCCTGTTGGATTCAGGGCTATAAATATGTGTAAGGTTATTTCAGTTGTCCAAACAAGAAAAACAGATCAACTGTGAGGGGATCCTATGAAATGCTTGATACTTTGAATCATGATAAGGCTGAAATTTGAACCAAATATAGAGCAGTCTCTTTGGTGGAGGATGGGGGTGCATAAATGCTTATGGCTCCAAACCAGAAAATTAATGAAGCAATCCTCATGTTATTGCCAAATTCTGCCCAAGATTATAGCCATAATGTATAAAAATATGAGAAGAAACAAATGCAAATCAATGTATGCTTAGATTTTATCTGCTTAACAACTCTCCACTATCAGAAGCAGGTATAATTAGATAAAGGTTATTAAGAGAATTGCTGCATTCCATAAATCCTAGCTAATTCCAGTGATTTTATTTGTCAGAAAATATGACCTATTTGCAAGATCTCTGTGCAAGTTTATTTATTGCAGCATTGTTTGTAATAATGAAACACTGGGAATAATCTACCTGTTCATCAGGAAGGGATTTGGTAAACCAATTATGGTACATTTGCACAATGAAAAACTCAAAAACCATTAAAAATGATATGCAAATATATTCAAGGCATATTGTTAATAAAAAAAAAAGCAAACTGCAAATCAGTACTATAAGACAATCCAATTTAAAAGAAATACCTGTAATATATTTGTTAAATGTGGCATAAAGAAAAGCCTGAAGTTGTTATTTTTAATGGTGATTTTCATAAACAGTTCTTTGTTATTTATATGTGTACATAATGTTTTAGTTTTTTACTGTTAGTATTTATTTGTCTTTTTTTTTTTTTTTTTTTTTTTTTTTTTAGTGAGAGAATGAGAGAGAGAGGGACAGAGATGAGAAGACAGAGAGGGGATGAGGGACAGAGAGGGGAGAGAGATGAGAAGCATCAACTCATAGTTGCAGCCCCTTAGTTGCTCATTGATCGCTTTCTCATACGTGTCTTGACTGGAGAGCTCCAGCAGAGCTAGGGACCCCTTGCTGAAGCCAGCAACTATAGGGTCATGTCTATGATCCTGTGCTCAAGCCTGCAACCCCACACTCACGCTGGTAAGCCCACGCTCAAGCAGGTGACCTTGGGTTTTGAACCTGGGTCCTCAGCATCCCAGGCTAACACTCTATCTACTGCGCCACCACTTGGTCAGGCAGTATTTATTTGTCTTGTAAACCCATTTTTAAAAAATAATCAGAAGGGCTCCAGAGACATGGATCTAGAATCCGAGATCCAGGGAGAAAGGAAGCATGCACTGAATCCTTATTGTGTGCCAAATGTTGTCTTATTTCATTTTTACAATGACCTCATGAGGATGGAATATTACTCTCATTTTCATGGATGGAAAATTAGACTCAGAAGAGTAAGGTGATTTTCCCAAGGTCACAGATAGTGACAGAAACAAATTCAAATTCAGGTACATCAGAATCCAAAAGTCTATTATCTGTGCAAGGGTTTTAAAATACCTTTTAAAAATAGTAACAGACAAGACACCTACCAAAAGGACTCAGGGAGCCCAGAGGAACTAGGGAGAAAGAGAGAAAACGAACTTATGTTATTGTGTGTTTGTGTGTGTTAGGGTAGAAGACTACAAGAATAGGGGAACTGAGTATGGTTTGCTATGGTATGACACAGGACACATATCGGGTAGGTAGGTAGGTAGGTAGGTAGGTAGGTAGGTAGATGATGATAGATAGATAGATTTGAGGGTTGGTAGTAAAGATATCAGAAAGTTGGGCGGAAGAAAGATGATGAAGACCCTGACGTGTCAGACCAAAGAGTTTAAATTTTACCTTGAAAATAATGAGGGAAAGAAAAAAAAAAGAAAATAATGAGGGAGAATTTTATGCACAGGAGAAGCAAGAATAGATTTGAATCTGAAAATGTTAATCTGGGGGATAAATGAGAGATGGGAGCAGGGGAAACTCAAGTTCATTCACCTTATTGAGAACAAAATGAGAGGAAAGACTGAAGTAGTAAGAGACAGAATGAACAGGAGCTGGTTGGTATTTGATTGGATGTTCAGGATTAGAGAGAGTTCAAGGAAAGTTTTACTCTATTATTTTAATTCTAGAATTCAATTGGCAGGGTTTTATATGATATTTTTTTCTTACATATTGCTATTTTTAATAAAAGAGGGACAGCAAGTCTATTTTTAAAACTCATTTTTTAATAAAAATACTGCAAAACAGCTATTTTTCTATACTTAAAGTGCTTGTGTATTGCTGTAAAGGTTTTCTTATATGGTAAACATTCTTTAGAAAGTTTAAGTAGCCTAGTGAAAGCTATATCCTCTTACCTCCAATGTTCTGCATTGTAATAGAAGTAAAAGCTCCGATTTTCCCAGGCCATCCGAATGCCTTTTCCCCTAATTTTTCATAAATTAAAGACCCTACAGTTAAAGATAAAATTATCTTGTTAAAAAAGGTTGCTTTAATGAGTAAAATATTTCTGCTATATAATTCTACACTGGAGTCTCAAACATGGGAATGAACACCCTATACAAATTATAAACTCAAACAGTGTGATCTTAGAAAACAATACAAAACATGTTAAAATAGTCTCCAAAGAAGAAGCAAAATGGCTTCATTCATGTGAGCTCTTGCAGCAAGTCAAAACTCTTATTTGTGTTATTCACTAAAAATCTCTATCTATTTGGCTTCAATTTGAGCCAGTTGACTTTCACTCCTCTCAGTTGTCCAAATAACTAAAAACATTGAGAGACCATGTCATTGGGGTCAGAAGAAAATGAAATGTAAAACTGACCCAAATCATCCTACAGTTATAGAGCTATAGACTGAAATACCCCTTAATGAGAATCAAAATAGAACATTTTGGACTAAATGGACAGCATACCTCCTTCCTTTGAAGTCTTTAGTAAGAGGTGAACTGAATAGAGTGATAATATTG
Organism: Saccopteryx leptura; assembly: GCF_036850995.1. Taxonomy (NCBI): domain Eukaryota; kingdom Metazoa; phylum Chordata; class Mammalia; order Chiroptera; family Emballonuridae; genus Saccopteryx; species Saccopteryx leptura. The sequence goes on from NC_089504.1 coordinate 148,237,402, forward strand.
CCACAGCAAGCAGCATGATTCTGTGAAGAGAGTAGAGAGTAGAAGGTAAAGTTTCTATAATAAATAAGACGCAGTAACAGTAATGATCACATTGGTCTTTTCAGTCATTAACTTTCCAAAGGAATGTGAATTTGGGGGAACCTGAGAAATTCTTTTCAGAATTCCACACGTACTCTTTAATGTCACAGAACTGGAATTTGCTATTATTTATGTACCAACGCCTAATGCCTGAAGTTCCTAATATATCTCTTTCTTTTTTTTTTAGTGTTTCCCAGTACTAGAATCTGGTTCATAACTTAGATGCTAAGTATATAACAAAATTAGCAAATACCATGTCTACTTACTCAGCACATGGGTCTACGCACATCATATTTGCACAATAGTTATACCAATATTTATAATTGAAGGCCTATTCAATAGTCTGACTAAATCTTAACCTAAAATCTAGAAACAGAGATGCCAGAGCATGCAGTCTGAGCTCCATGGCTCCCGACGTGGCATGTTAGATGATCAGTGGGTGAACCAGAGGCCAGGCAATCACCTGAGTGACGGAGAAACAGAGAAAGACAAGTAAAAGTGGCAGGAAAATTGCTTTTTTATATTCTGAGAAAACAATTTCTGGTTCAGGAGCTTCCACATGTCCATATGCATGTGTGACTACTTTATGTAGATAGTGATCAGTGTTTCTCCAAAAACAAGAATTCAAGAGCAAAAATAAGATAGAGGCATTTAAATAAGAATTTAAAAAAACTAAACTAAACTTTACCTGACATTTTTTAAAAATCATATTTTTTGTCTGTTTTTACATGATGAGAACACACTGAATATTTTTCCCAAAGTTGATCATATTCTTTGGTAATTCCTCCTGAAGTCAGTGTTGCAACTGTACATTTGGAACATGAGTTATTAATTTTGTAACTACTCTAGCTATATTGGGCCAGAACTGACTAATCAATGACTTGTTCATATATTTTCCCATATGCCTTATGAACTTACCTGTTTTTAAAGAATTATGTAATTCAGATTACATAATTTTGTTCCTTGGAAAACTACTGAGCATTCACTGTATTCTAAACACAGGTTTGCTTTGGCAGGAAACACTAAGGGTAAAACCAATGAAGTCCTGTGTCACTTGCTGTGAATTAAGGGATAGAGCTGAATCCAGGCTGTGCTGCTTAGAAACACAAAACATACCCACAGTGCCTAGCAATTTAATTTCTCTGGCCAAATTAATCTGCTACATGTTTGTAAGCCTGAAATGAGATCCTTAGTTTTGAAAGTGGAATATTCTCCTCCCATGAGAATGATCTGTGGTTCTAGGATTGGGGGGAGCATTTCTTTTTTCTGTTCCTCAGTGATTTATGCTAACTTCCTAATTATTTTGATAGTATGTATAATTAATGAGAAGACAGTGTGTATGTGTATATATATATTATATATATATAATTATATATATAATTACATCTCTGGCCATTAAGATTCAGAGGATTTAAAAAATGAGTTTATTTCAAACATGGCTTATGAAAGTAAGGTTGATATAAAAACTTATTCAACAAAAAACTATTATAACTAAAACACTTCAATGAAAGCACTAATACAATATAAATATGTGTAGTCCTACCTCAATCTTAGCCCTCAAATAGCTGTGTGATTATCTAATCACAAGTGATGTTCAGAACACAAATAGCATATATTTGTAATATAAATGTGGCATTCATAGACAGTTATTTAATGTGCTAGCATTGTGTAAGAGATGGTGATCTGCATTCACACTGATGCCTGGCTAACACTAGACTTTATTCCTGTAAATAACTCCAGTGCTGTCAACTGTGTCTTGGAAAATAACAGGCAATACATAATGTACACAAACATCTGTGGCTGTCTGTCACAGACAATGAATGCAGTATCCATCCTCCAGGTCAGCTGTGTGACATTACTAATGTCAGGCAGCATCTGACCACAATTGACTAAATTGCATAGACTTAGGAGTAAACTTGGGCTACTCCACAAATATTCCCTATACTATACCTTGGAAATATAGACATGCACTAGGTCTTGGGGATACAGACATGTGATGAGTAAAACAGATATGGGCTAAACTCTCTGGAGATTATAGTGTAGCAAGGGAGATAGAAATTAATCAAATGAATCATACAACTATACTAGAATATTAAAACTGGTGTATAATAAGGTGGTTTGTCCTAGTCATGGAGGTCAGGGCAGGCAACACAGAGGTGAAGCTGAGTTGAGATATCAGGAATTAACTACATAAAATGGAATGAGGATTTCTAAGAGCATGTGCAAAGGCCCTCTGGTGAGAGGAAACATGGCACCTTCATAGAAGAGAGAAAAGGATAGTGTGCCCAGTAAATCTGGTGCCCAGGGACATGAGGGGTGAGGTGTAACATAAAACTAAGGCATGCAGGACTCTGGTTTGGGGTGGTTCTTTTTCCTAAGAGTGTTATAAAGTCAGATTTGCTTCTGAGAAAAATCTTTTGACTACTAAACACCAAGTTATTTTAAGCATCCACTGAATAATAAATTACTTTTTTAAATGGTCCATAGACTGGGATGAGGGAGGTCTCCATCACATAAAGTTTCTGCCATTTAGACAGGGATGGTTGATTAAACAAGTACTGTGATTTGCTACTCTGATTATTCCTCAGATTGCTGTTATATCTAAAACCAAGAGGTTTATGCTAATAATTTCTCAGATTATTTCTGTTCACAAAGATCCAACTTCAGATTGTTAATGAAAAGAACACCAAGTATGTGTGGGCTTCAAACCAAATGTCCACATGCCCATTCACTTACATAAAAAGTACGATCCCTGTGTTGGCCATGGCATAAGACAGGCCCAGGATTCCACTGCCCATGATGGCATTACTCAGGTTAAATGAAGACATTCCAAACGAGGTCGTTCCAGGATGCTTCAAGAAAAAGGGATGCATTATAAGCAAATATTTACCAGAGGATGAACCTCTTTGGGATTATTCTTATTTTCTCACTATCTTTACTAGAGGATATTGTCATCCAAGATTGAAGACTAAGATAAAATCACAGTGAATTAAAGCTTTTTATTGACTCAACTTCAATAAAAACATGTAATTTTCAACAAAATGCAGTGCTTAGCTTTAGGTTGAGTAACGTAAATAAGGGAAAGCATGTATGACTGCAGATTCCATTTGGGTTAGAATAATTTCTCCAAAAAACAAATGAATTTCATAAATGATTTATGTAGCCATATGGCGAACAGGAAAAACAAGCCCTTATTCCAGTCAGGGCCTGAATAAACACAGAATGTGCTGATGGAGGCTTGGAAAATTTCAGTCACTGTTTTCCTGCAGAGACTGAGGTAGCTCAGACACCCTTGAGCCCTGTTTATTGCCAGAAAGCAGAGATTCACTTACATGTTCATCGCCATAATCGGCCAGCTTCTTTTTCCCCAAAAATCCATTTGTCAGGAATTTCTGACTTTCAGCATCTTCGTTAGCAAATTGACTGAACATACATATAAAAAGGAAAATAAAAAGTAAGTACATCTAAGTAAATGCTGTGAATCATACACACACACACACACACACACACACACACACACATACACACATACATATATCTCAGACTGGATCGGGGAGGAAAAACAAGACACTAAAATTCTTTCTCTTTTCCTTCATAACTAGTGTTCCTTCCAGACAAATGACTGAGCTCCAGTTATGGGAGGGAGAGAGGAACTTATGAAGGAAGAAAATAATGGTTTTAGTTAGAATTTTTAAAGCCATATTTCTTCTCCCTGTATTAACAATGCACGAAAAAGAATACTTAGAGCTCATTTTGTTCAAGCTTAGTGCCTCTCCAAAGAAAATGTCAAGTTATAACAGAGGTTTCTTAACTGCTACCACACAGGAATCAGATAATTTTATTAATTCAATAAATGTACATGTTAAGTGCCCAGGCACTGTGATCCTCATCTCATGTGATGCGCAAACATCCCTAGGAGTGGGCTTTCCATAGGGGACTGGCTCATTAAGGGAGGTAGCATGTCTGCGCCCACCAGACTCCCACTCCAATGTCGCCCATGTGCAGGCCCAGCATGTATTGAAAACATAAATATAGTGATTCCAAATAAATGCATGATGCTGAATTTCTCACTTAAATGATCAATTTAAGCCAAAAAGAAACAAAACCAGTTTTAAGGTAATTATAAAATTGGGCAATGATGACCCATGTTTGAGCCAGAAGTGGAAAGGTAAGGCACTGTGAGCAGTCCAGAACACGTCGTAGAAAGCTTAACAAAAGCATCCTTGCTCTTAATTTATGGCTTTTAGAGGCAAATAAGCGGCTCTATAGGACTGTTCTTGGGACCGTGTCTCCTTCAGCTGGGCCACCTCCAGACGGAGCAGAGTGAGTGAAGGCACAGGGAGCTGTGAGTGGCTCAGCAAGGACAGAGCAAAGGGTAATGCAGGGAGCAGATGAGAGATAGGACAGGAGATCTAGGTAAGGGACAGATCATGAAGGGGCTCACATGCCAAGCAATGTATAGTCTCATCTTTATCTTGCAGTTAATGGGGAGCCACTGAAAAACTTTACCTAGGGATGGAACAGGAGTCAATTTGCGATTGTAAATGACTGCATCTGCAAAGAGGTGTAGGGCTAGTTGGAGAACACAGTGTATGACAGGGAGATAAATCGTGGCTGTTCTAATAGCCAGGAGAGAGAGGATGGGGGCCTAAAGTAGATGGCAATAGAATGGATGCAGAGAAGAGAGTAGATCTGAAACATTAATGAGGTAGAACTAACTAGATGTGTGGTTTGACAACGGGGTCTGTCGGTTGAGTTGTTGAATGATAATGGTGACTTTTACCAACATGGGAATTACTGGAAGAGGGGCAAAGGTTGAAGGGAACTATTGGAGCTCCATATTAGACAGAACAACTTTGAGTTTATAAATAAGGCAATTCATGCCCCCATGCTAAGAATGAGGGGACTGGATGACATAAGTCATCCAGGAGAGACATGTAATAGACAGGAGATATAATGATTTGAAATTCAGTTAAGAAGTCTAACAGGCTAAAGATCTGGCATGTATTTAGCGGATGAAACCATGATAGTTATGAATGAGCTTGTTGACGGGGCACTTTTATTGAGAAAACAATCTCTACAGAACTCTGGAGATGGAGCAAATTTTAGAGGGTATTCAAAAGAAGAGGACTCTAAGAGAGAATGTTCCAATAGTCAAGGGAAGTGTTTTCTATATTATATATTTCTATATTATATCTATATTAAGTTTTCTGTATTAATGGGGATAGAAGCACTGTAACTTCAACTCTAAATTAGTCACAGGAAGAATGGACATATAAAAACAGTAGAATCATGTGTACTCTTTGTTAATACAACAAAGAGTTGATGTGTTAACATCAAGATCATTATTATGTCTTAAATAAGTAATAAGTCCAGTTCTCCCTAACAAGCACCTTGTTTTCCATGTCCATAAACCTGTCTCGCTGTTCCAGGGGACCTGGCTGTGCTTAACTTCATACCTGCTCATTGCTGCCTTCTCGAGGTTTCCCATCCCGGTGTAGGTGTCTTGAGCGCTTTCTCCGCTGCTGCTCTCGTTATCTGGTCCCATGTTGACATTTCGCAGTTCCACAGGATCCATTTGAGCTGTCAGCACTTTCTTGTCCACACACAAGCTCCTTCAGGGCAAACAATATACCCTACCTTCAGCTTAAGGCTCTTCCACTTTACGTTGATGTTTAGGACACTCTGTTCTCCAAACAGAACAGAAAACAAATCACTGTAATTTTCTTTAAATGAGATAAATGAATAAGAATCACCTGCTTTGTGTGTGCTCTCTATAAAAATATGAAAAGGAAATAAACTCCTGAAAACTTTACATAGATATGTCCAGAAAGATTGAACTGAATTGTAGGAAGAAAGAAAAGTGTTAATAAACTTACAAATCAGTACATGTTTATAGAGTGCCTGTGTATGTGAACATGGCGGGTGCTTTGCTAGTCACCATTGGAAAAAAAAATCTTAAGATGTAGTGACAGTCTTCAAGAAGCTTTAGGTATGTTTTATTGACTTTATTGGGGTGACATTGGTTAATAAAATTATATAGGTTTCAGGTGTATAATTCTATAATACATTATCTATATATTGTATTGTGTGTTCACCACCCCAAGTCAAGTCTCCTTCTGTCAGCATTTACCCCCCCCCTTTACTCTCTTCTATCTCCTAGAAGCTTTAGATATTTGTAAGCAGATTGTGTGACTTAAAAGAAAGTGAGACAAAAGTAAATTGTTGGCAAAGCAAGATCTACCAATACAGAATCTATCAGAGACTTTACCAGCAGTAACATACAACAGTTACTACTTTAATTTACTAATTGTGCGTGAAAGAATTAACACCACCAAAGTGCTTGATAACCTGCAACAGAGGGTAGAATCAGGTGCAGGGAGCCCCTTTCCAGGCACTTGGATCATAAAGCCAAAGAACAGTAACAAAAGGAACTACAGGTTTGTCTTTGAATCAGCATCAGTCACCATTTATATAAAATTAAAATACAGTTTAACAACAAAGAAATTCAGCTTTTAGACTCTTCTCTACCTTTAATTCACTAGATCTCAGCAAATTATTTAACTATTTGCCTTTTATTTTCCTCAATTGTAACTGAAAAGGGGTTGACTGGAATTGTAAAAAAAAAATTGGGTTACGACTCAGTTCCAGTCCTACGACAGTAACATAACTGGAATTTTGGTGTAAGTCAAAACACACTCTAGCCTAAGTCACTTAACCAATCCTAACACAGTTTAAAATCATAAGCTAGAATATAAAAACACAACACAAAAAAGGAAAAGGACATAAGTATACCATACTGTACACTGTACTGTAAAAACAGAAAATAAGTATATAAAAAGGTATGACACTAACGGTATAAGCTGAAACATTCATGTCTCAATTTTTTTAAGTTTTTATGCAAGTGAGCATCATAAACTTGAGATGTTGTATGTTGACACTGTCATAACCAGAGGACCCCCTGTGTTTGGTTGGAATCTATCATGTTGTTGATACAATTTCTTCTGAAATTTTTACAATTAGAATCATTTAATTTGGCCCTGGCCAGTTGGCTTAGCCGTAGAACATCACCTGGAGTGTGAAAGTCCCAGGTTTGATTACCAGTCAGGGCACACAGGAGAAGGGACCATCTGCTTCTCTAGCTCTCCCCCCTCCCCTTCCTCTCTTTTTCTCTTTCTTCCCCTTCTGCAGCCATGGCTCATTGGAGCAAGTTGGCCCCATGCACTGAGGCTAGCTCCATGGCTTTGTCTCAGGCACTAAAGTGGCTCAGTTGCCAAGCAACAGAGCAGCGGCCCCAGATGGGCAGAGCATCAGCCGCAGATGAGGGTGCCCAAGTGGAGCCCAGTTGGGGCACATGCAGTAGTCAGTCTCTCTGCCCCCCTGCCTCTCACTTAATGATAAAAAAGAAAAAAGAATCATTCCATTCTTTTCAAACTCAGTTGAAGGGCGAGTAATGAAATTGGTTCTGGAATGTGCAGCAGGTAAGGAAATTCTGAGCAGAGAAACTAACAAAAACTGCTTCAGAACTCATGTAATTCATAAATCCTCTAACAAAAATATACATATAAACACATGGAAATGTTTACACAATCTAGTGCTGCTGCAACATATCTGTGGAAGGCAACTGACACTCCAAATTACAAAAGTTACAAAATACATATGGAAACTCAGTAGTATGAGTGTCAGTAGTCATTAGAAACAACAAGATTCATACCTGAGTAACTATATAGATAGCAGAGCAATTTAAAAAGGACTTAAAAATTCATATAATACAAATAATAAAAACATTTAAAAGAAGTAATAGCACTATAGAATAAAAACATTATAAAGGAAGAACAGCTAGATTTAAAAGGAGCCAAAAAAATAATTCTAAAAATAAAATATAGTCACTTAAATAAAGAAAACTCAGTTGAAGGGCGAGTAATGAAATTGGAAGATAGATCTGTGGAAATCACCCAAATTATATTACAAGACGATAAAGAAAAATATGAAGTTAGGGGACATGAGTGAAAACAAGAATAAGAAGTTAACACACACTCTAATAGTTATTCTAATATGAGAGAAGTGTGAGATTAGGGAGAGACAAAATAGGAAGACATAATGGAGCACACTGTCTAGAACTGCAAAAGAAGATGGTAGTTCTCAGGCTTCTAAAATAGCACACAGTACTTTAAGCAGAAAGAATAAAAATTAAATATCTATTAATATGAGTATTAATAAGGTAGTGTAAAATATCAAAAATAAAGAGAAAAATCTTAAAAGTTGCCAGAGAGAAGTCAGACATGCATATGGTTAAGAGGAAAAAAAATAAAATCCTGTATTAAACGAGTACAAAGATTTCTCCCACCCATCACGCAAGCCAGCATCACTTCTCAGCAGCAACCACTAATGACAGTCTCAGATTTTAGTTCTTCATTTAAATTTAGTCATTCTAAATTTAAGTTATTCACTAAAACCTCTCTGACTTGGTTTACTAACTCTAGAGTGCTACGTAGGAGAGATAGGGGAATTACATACTTCTTTCTGTCCTTCCTTATCACATACTTCTAACAGTTTTAGTTTATGAAATACTGTGACAAAGTTGAGATTCGTATTTTCATACTCTTCCATAAAGCAAATGAATTTCTTATAATTTTCCATACATTATTTCTACACACTAAGGACCAGTAATTAGGATTTACAACATTGTGATTGTGTAAATAGTATGCCCCAAAGAACTGAGTGGTATATTTGACTAGATAATAAATGAAATATAATCCTCTATTACTCAAATCTTGTAAGTAAACTTGCCATACGTTTTCCTTTCTGAATGGTTTCCTCCTCCACCCTCTGTGCCTCATTCATCTGCCAGTACTTCCTGAATGCCTTTCCATCTTCTTTCTTCAAGTTTGTTCAGTGTGGTAAAATACTATTTGGAATTTTTTTTTTCACACAACATGTCCAAGTTTATAAACAAAATTTCTGACTTGCTTTATGTTGGAAAATGTTTTTTACCTTGCCCTAAAACTCAGTTGAATGAATTCTGGATTCAAAATCATCTCCCTTCGTAATGTTGAAAACATTTGCCTCTGACTTCCAGTTTCTGCTGATGTGTCTGATTCTGATTTCTTTGATTTCCATCTGACTGATTCTAGAATTTTTCTCCTTCTTATCTGAAATTTCTCTAGTCTGCAACTAGATGTGAATAGTTTTAAAAATTCATCTTATTCAGTATGTGTAGAGTCCATTTTATTAAAAGACTTGTATCTTTCTTCTGATCAGAAAAATATTCTGTTATTTTAAAACTGTTTCTTCTCCCTGTATTTATTCCTTTTAAAACTTGTATTAGTTAATATTAGACCATTTGATCTATATCATCGAATTTTCTCCTTTATTTTCTCCCTCTTAGTCTTATTACTCAGCATTCAGGGACATATCCGTGATGTTATGTCTAAAATAATATATTTGATCTTCTGATGCACGATATTGTGATGTAGTAAGAAATATATATTTGGTCTTCTTCTCAGGTTCCCAGGCACAGAGCTCCCAATGAATTCAATACATTAATGTTTGTTTTTTGTCTCCAGTTCCTGAAATAGTTCTGAAATAATAAAGGTGAAAGGAATGTCTTTTGTTACTCCTAGTAAGTCCCTTTGAACCACACTTGAGTTTATGTTAATGATGTGACTTTTGGAAAGCCCTACGGATGGGGCGAGTTGCCAGGGAATCAATCTTGTGACTAGAAGGCTGAAACTTCAGCACCACTCCCCCAACCTCCTGGGTGAGGGGAAGGGCTAGAGGTCGGCTTCATCAATGATTTCATCAATCATGCCTAAGTAATGAAGCCTCCATAAAAATCCTAGCAGAACTGGTGCACACATGGAATTTTGGGGAGGATAGCACACCAGGAGAGGACATGGAAACTCTGACCCCTCCCTTCTTACCTTGCCCTATGCATCTCTGCCATCTGGCTGTGTTATAAATTCTTATAATAAACCAGCAATCTAGTAAGTAAACTGTTTTTCCGAAGTTCTGTGAACAATTCTGGAGAATTATTGAATTCTATTTATAGCTGGTTGATCAGAAGTACAGGGATGTCTGGACTTTCGACTGCATCTAACGTGGGGCATTCTTGTGGGATGAGCCCTTAGCCTGTGAGATTTGACAGTAACTCCTGTAGACAGTACCAGAATTGAATTGAATTGTCAGATACCCAGCTGGTGTTAGAGAATTGGTGAGCGTGGAGAAAACACACACACACACACATTTGGAATCTGAAGGAAATATTGAGAGTAGAGTAGATAAACATTGTTTACTTTAAAACTGTATCTATTATATTTTTCAACCTGTTCACTAATTATTTTTCACAGTCATATTTTTAATTTCTAATTATTTGTTCCTCTAGCTTCCCCTTTTTCTTGCATTACCTTTTTTTGTTTGTTTTCAGATGCACTATTTTCTCAACTCTCAGAATGCTCATTGGAAGTTTTCAAGCATTCCTTTTGTTCTTTAAATTATGTATTTTTTTTTCTGGAGTTAGTTACTCTGTTCATTTTGGCTCTTCTCTTTCATGCTGCTGATTTTCCTTAAATTCTTAGTGGTCCTTGGTTGTCTATTCATATTTATGAATGAAAAGTATACCGGTTAGCTTAGACAGCTGGTACACAGGGTTTCTCTGAAATCCTGCAGGCCCATGTCACTGATGTCACCCTGTAGGTCCTATGTCAGTGGCTTCTCTGCACTTGTGTGTGTGTGGAGCACCTTGGAAGAGCCCAGTCCCAGACACAGCTGGCACTGTGGGAGAGAGAGATTCCTCTGGGAACAGAATGCTGTGATGTATTTTCCTCTGGTGCTTCCATTCCTGCTGTTGCCCATCTGTGTCTGCTGTGGAGACCCTTATACCTATTCTAGCACCCATTCTCAGGTTTTCTTCACAAACTAGACCACAGCCTTATCCTAGGGGCAAAAGTAGCAGGCCAAACTGACCAAGACGTCCACACTGAGGTTGCTTGGTAAATACATGGTCGTTGTCTGCCTGTGACCCAATCCTTCTCTTGGTACAGGGTGGGCAAAAGTAGGTTTACAGTTGTGAATACTTAAAACACAGAGTTTATTCTTGTATTATTATTTATTTATTATTGCATTATTTTCCATACAAACAACTGTAAACCTACTTTTGTCCCACCCTGAATATTGACTTTACTCGAACCGCTACCAGACTCCCTCTGGTACTCCCTCTACGTACTCTGGTTCTTTCTCTCTTTCACAGATTGTTCTAGCCCTATTTGTTGGCTAACTTCTAGAAAGTCTTCAAAACTTCTGTTTGCTAATAACACCACTATTATTTTTCAGAGCTTTTATCTTTCTTTAAAATGTATATTTTGTTGGAAGTTTCATTGCTTGAATTCCTCGAAGTCCTAAGCCTCCCTTCTTCCAATACACTCCTAAGGCTCTCTACACCACGACTCCTCAAGTTCATCTTTAGCCCGGGCCTTGACTCTGGTCTCCAGTTCCATGTGTCTGTGGCTTAACTGATGTATATATACACTTGCATATTTCAAAGGTTGTTTAAATTTAGCCCTTTGAGTAGTAAAAATGTTCATGTACCACCTTCTGCCTCCTGACCATCCAGAGTATGATCATACAAAAATTTTTTTAAAAAAATGTGTAAGGTAACATTAAAAAAGGGAAAATTTAGGCCTTAGCCCAGGGGTACGGAACCTATGGCTCGCGAGCCAGATGTGGCTCTTTTGATGGCTGCATCTGGCTCACAGACAAATCTTTAATAAAAAATAATAATAACATTAAAAATATAAAACATTCTCATGTATTACAATTCATTCATTTCCTACCACTCATGTTCATAGTTGCGGGTTCATAGTTGTGTACAATCACAGCTGTCTTCTAGGGCAACACCAAATTTTTATGCATAATGTACATGGGTCATTGTATGGTTCTCATGGAATTACATTTTAAAATATGTGGCATTCATGGCTCTCTCAGCCTAGCCGGCTGGCTCAGCAGTAGAGCCCAATGTGTGGAAGTCCCGAGTTTGATTCTTGGTCAGGGCACACAGGAGAAGCACCCATCTGCTTCTCCACCCTTCTCCCTCTCCTTCCTCTCTCTCTCTCTCTTCCCCTCCCACATCAAAGGCTCCATTTCAGCAAAGTTGGCCCAGGCACTGAGGATGGCTTCATGGCCTCTGCCTCAGGTGCTAGAATGGCTCCTGCCACAATGGAGCAACACCCCAGATGGGCAGAGCATCACCCCCTGATGGGTATGTGAGGTGGATCCCAGTCTGACACATGTGGGAGTTTGTCTGACTGCCTCCCCACTTCTAACTTCAGAAAAATACAAAAAAAAAAAAAAGGCAAATGTGTGTTCTTCTTGTTTCCATAAATCAGTTATCAAACAAATGTGATTTTAAGTTAATAAAACTGTAACTGAAACATTTCATTTTTTGAAAAAATACTCACTCTCAGGGATCAGCGAGCATGAAAAAACTCACTACTCAAAGGGTTAATGTGTCCAAAATCTAACTTGTGACAGTCCTCTCCTCTTTCAATGTTTCCTATCCAAAAAACATTGTTACCCTTTGTCCACTGACTGGAGCAGAAATATCAGTCTTCTATTACAATGTTTTCTTTCTTTTACCTGGCATCCAGTCCTTTACCAAGTCTGGTTGATTTTACAAGTGACTCAAGTATTTCTCAAATTAGTCTACTTCCATTACTTTCACTAACACTCTTGTCTAAGCCATGATCATTTCTTACATGGTCAATTATAACAATCCCAATTGATGTCCTTCAATCCTCCCTTGCCCACCTACTCAGTTTTCACACAATAGCCAGAGTGAACAAACTTAGATCATTTGCTTAAAACCCTTTATTGTCTTCCTTTTACCCTTAGGATAAGGTCTGAAGTTCTCAACTTGCCCACAAGGTTCTATGTGGTCCGCCTACTTTTCTGGTCTTACCTCCTTCCACATCCTTCCCACCTTGGTTTTCTAGCTGCCTACTCTTCAGAGGCTCACCTTGTTCTCTACCATCTCAGGCCATTCTCAAAATCGGATCGTGGTGCCTGCAATATTCTACCCCTCCAGTGTCCCACACTTTATTTAGTGAACCCCTCTAGAAGGTTCCAGTAGTACACATGTTGGCAGTCCTGGGGACTTCAGTTAAAGTCTCTTTCACTTTGTACTTATTCATAGGAACCATACTGAGTTCATTCACAATAAGCTATGCTAACCCCAGAATTATAAAAAGAAAGACTATCATCAAATGATCACGTGGCACTTACTACACACCAGACATTGTCATAGGGCTTCATGTCTAACAACTGATTTAGTATTCACAGCGGCCCTCTGACGCCAGTGCTATTTTTGTTCTTATTCTCATTTTACAGATGAGGTAATGGAGGCACGGAGAGGTTAAGTAGCCTCCGTGACTTGCCACCTCTGGACAGCTGGCTGTCCCTGCCACTAAGAACTAAAGCCCAGATGGGGAACTGAAACTATGGGTTTGGTGATAAATAAAAGTGGGTAGAAAGCCTGGACAAATTAACTATCTTCTTACTTGTTTGTCTTCCCACCTGTAAAATGAGGAAAATAATCATTTATCACAAAACAGTACTGTGAGAGTTTAAATGATATTATAAGTGTCAAAGTTCGGCATCTGGTAGGCCCTCGATAAGATTAAATCAGTATTTTATATGCATGTCTATACATGCATATAGTTTACTTCAGGCAGTTATAAAAGGGGACTTTTTGATTCTCTTAAAATTTATTCATTGATTTTAGAGAGAGAGAGCAAGAGGAAAAGAGAGAGAGAGAAACATCAATCTGTTTCTGTACACGCCCCGACTGGGAATCAAACCAGCAACCTTTCTGTATCTGGATGATGCTCTGAGCCATCTGGCCAGAGCTGAATTTATAGTTCTCAAAACTTTCACAAACATTGAAGAAAGGTAGGTACCCCTTCACAAATAAGGAAATTGAAACCTAAACTTATGCTACTTTACCATATATAAAATACTTACTCCACTCTCTTTTGAGGTAATATAATATGATAATATGCCCCATGTAGTGGTTTAAGACCTTGGCCCCTAACTCAAATTTTGCCAAGTCAAGAGACATCTTTTCTCACAAAAGTAGAAACACATTTTCAGAGCTCACATCTTAAGTTTTGAAGATTGTATGTTGCCTGCAGCACAAAGTACCTACTTTGAAGCCTTTACACAACACCATAATTCCTAACATTTAATCTCATGATTATCCTTACTATTCTACTTCAGTTTAGAAGTATTGTATAGACTGTATTTATTTATTCACTCAACAAATACTGAGAATGAACATGAGCGAGAAACTATGAACAATAAAAAGTATGAATAACATAGAATCTTTGCACCTGATGAATTTATTTAGTAGAGAAAACAGATTTTTGAACAAACTATTATAATGTAATTTACACTTTTACTTTTTTCTCTGAATAAATACTTATTGAACTAATCAGTGATTCACTGCCTAGTTAGACTAGAAAAGAATGATACTGGCAAACACCATGACTGAAAAGTATAATAGACTAATAGGATAATCATATGTTACATAATAGAATTTTCACGGGCATAGATTCTGTTGCCCCTGCCCATGTCAGTGCCAGACCTCCCTTCACCCACTGCTCACAGTGGACTCTGGCCATCACTACTGACACCTCTGACTCTCTATCCTGACCCCCCCTCAAATCCAATCTATCACCAAATGCTATCAATTCTTCTTTCAAGATTTAAAGAAAAATTTATTTACTTCTCTCTTATGACCATTATTGTTATGCCAAATAACTACCTGCTCAATGTCTTTTTTTTTTTTTTGTGGTGACAGAGACAGCGAGAGTCAGAGAGAGGGACAGACAGGAAGGGAGAGAGATGAGAAACATCAATTCTTCGTTGCGGCTCCTTAGTTGTTCATTGATTGCTTTCTCATATGTGTCTTGACAGGGAGGCTACAGCAGACCGAGTGACCCCTTGCTCAAGCCAGCGACCTTGGGCTCAAGCTGGGAAGTCTTGCTCAAACCAGATGAGCCCGCGCTCAAGCTGGCAACCTCGGGGTCTCGAACCTGGGTCCTCCACATCCCAGTCCGATGCTCTATCAACTGCACTATCACCTGGTCAGACCCTGCTCAATGTCTTAAAATGGTTTTTTCATATCTTTTTAAAATAGAGTCAAATTTCCTAATAGGCTATAAGGCTCTACATACTTTAACCTGACCTAGCTTTTTAGTCCCCTATTGAAACTCACCTCCCCTCACTCACTAGATACACTGGACTCTTTCATTTCTGCACTGTCACCCCAAGACCTTTTAACATGCTGTTCCCTCTGCCTAGAATGCTCTTCCCCACATTCTTAACCCAGGTGTCTCCCAGAGTAACTGAAAGAATCTGAAAATCTTTAACTGCCATGTGCTCAGAGAGGCCCCACATTGAAACTCACTCCCCTGTTTCCTGTTCCCATACATGTTCTCCTCTGCCTCCCAGTGCTTGTCATACTTTGCGCCACGCACAACATGCACAACACACTTTGCAAACATGCACGTGTTTAGTTGGGACTGTTTCATAAATAACTATCTCTGCCACTAGGCAGAAAGCTTCATGAGGGTGAAAACCATGTCTGGTTTGTAGACTCCACATATTCCCAATATCTAGCACAGGGCTTGGTGTGATAGTCCACTAAAACCAATGCATCTTTATATGATGTCATTTTTAGAAAAAAGTATGCATTCTTATTATTCATTTATAGGCTAATATTTCAAAGCGAGATAAAAAGTTTTCCTCTGGTAACCAGAATAAAGAACAGCTTTGTTGCACAGTAAATGTTCAAAATTATTCTAAAAGAAAAATCAAATTTAATTTGACAGAACTTTGTGTAGTCTCGCCTTCCTTTCCAATGAAGTTAAGTTGCTCTGTGACTTAAAGACATTTTGCAGAAATAGACTGGACATTCCAGTGCAGTAGTCTGCATTGTTACTTCAATCACTTATTCATGAAGATGCAAATTGAAACTTGCGACAAAAGTATTTAGAATATTATCATCAATAGAAGACTTTGTATCATCACATTTATTAAAAGATGTCAAAATATCCTAACTAGCTGATTCTTTATATTCAAATTCTTGTTTTTGAACATTATAATGTCTTGTTCTTTAAATAGACTAAGACACTGAGGATCAAAGATTCTCAAAAAAGCAAAATTTCTCAAATTTTTACTTATGTTGTTCAAAGAACATCAACTTTGGAAAGCAAAAGTGTTCTTGAGTCAAGAGGCAAAAGTTATGACCTTCCCTGTTTACTGCAAACATTTATTTTACCTGATAAGCGGAAGTGGAAAGGGAACTAGCATGGCCAGAGCACTTCCCACCACCCCTATCTGTTTTGTCTTTCATGCCAACCTAGTTCTACAAATCTACTCTGAAATCTAGATTAAGGTAGCAGATAGCCTCACTTGTCATTCACCCTTTGGCTGAGCAAGCAGCAAGTAGCTGGCCATGCAACTTCTAAACGCCAGACAACCTGGGATCCAGGGAACTGATTTAAATCCACATACAAAATGTATCTGAGACCAATGAGTGAGCTTAGCTTTGATGATGAAATCAACTGAATATTATTTTTATGTTAAATTCTCTTAATTTCCCAAACAATGCCATTCTAGTCACACATTGACAGGCAGATGGCTTGTTAGTCTCTGGTATGATTTCTCACAGAAATTAACTTCCATAAGAGCATTCACCACAGTCAGTCTGGAGTACATTTTAGGAAAGAAACTGCCAGTAACAGCAGAACTGTGTGTACTTGACTGCTCCCTATTTATTATTGGTGCTAATATTGTAGCATTTTCATTCCTTTCCTCTTCTTAGAGCTTAGAAATAAGATCTAGGGAGAACTGGAAAAGTTAAAATAAATAACCCCATAGCCCTGGCCGGTTGGCTCAGCAGTAGAGCGTCAGCCTAGCGTGCGGAGGACTCGGGTTCGATTCCCGGCCAGGGCACACAGGAGAAGCTCCCATTTGCTTCTCCACCCCTCCGCCGCGCTTTCCTCTCTGTCTCTCTCTTCCCCTCCCGCAGCCAAGGCTCCATTGGAGCAAAGATGGCCCGGGCGCTGGGGATGGCTCTGTGGCCTCTGCCTCAGGCACTAGAGTGGCTCTGGTCGCAACATGGCGACGCCCAGGATGGGCAGAGCATCGCCCCCTGGTGGGCAGAGCGTTGCCCCTGGTGGGCGTGCCGGGTGGATCCCGGTCGGGCGCATGCGGGAGTCTGTCTGACTGTCTCTCCCTGTTTCCAGCTTCAGAAAAAATGAAAGAAAAATAAATAAATAAATAAATAAATAACCCCATATTGAGGTCTTCTGCCTTTGCTAAAAATATTACATGCTTGCTAATATAAGAACTAAAGCAATCATTTGATGAGGTATAAAGGACTATTCATAAAATCTGAATATGTTATTTTGCTTACAAACTTTCTAGATCTGCTCTGAGGAGACATAGATTCTCTAGTCATCTTAAACATTAAAAGACATCTTAACTTTGTGCTTCAATTTTAGTCCCTATTTCCCCAAACAGCAGTTTCCATCAATGTACAGGGATATGTAGCATATATGATATTAACATAGAGAACTCTTTATGCTACACATGTTAATGCATGACTTTAATAAACTTACTGAATTTTGGATACAGTAAATTCCAAAATGTCTACATTTTATATAAGCAATAGTAAATCACCTGTAGAGGTACTTTTTTTTCTGAAAATAAATTAAATAACACAGTTATAGAAAACTCAAGAGTTTAGCTCTCAAAACTATAGGTGCCAATACTTAAATGTTACTGATACACTTCTCAGAAGTATAAACATAAAGACTTTTAACAAAATACCATAACATTATCTTAATATAAATCTGAACGACTTGAAGAGGTCGACTTGTAAAATAAATGACAATCTTTTCTAGAACACACACCTAAATTTTTTAGTTCATCAAAAATAAAACTTTCAGCCAACTGTCCGTGAATATGATCTATATCCTCAGTTCATATGTTTTTCTCAGTGAATTATAAAACACTCTTAGTCTCCATATACTCTGTAAGATACGCCAAATACAAGGATACCTAAATCCACTGAGAATTCTCCCCTGTCTAATTAATAAATTTGAGTGTAGCTCTATATTTAGATAATCGATTTCAGTCCTTCAAAATCTAAAACTATGTTTATATCCTATTCAATTACTCAGTTTCTTCTGGTAAATTTGCTCTAAAAATACACCATTAAATTGATCCCACAAGAAGACAAGGTGAGACACACTCTTTTTCACTTGACAATGATGCAGCTCAAACTCTTAGCCTTTTCACATCTGTTGCATATGATGTTCCTTCTTTAATTACTCCTTTTGTTTTCAAGATAAAGAAAATTTTCAATGTTATAAATTGAGACTGTACTTCTAAAATTTATATTTTTTCTTAAGACAAATTATGTCTACCCTTCACTCTATTCAGCAATTAACAGAGAGATATAAGTAACTAAACCCTTGTTACCTGCCAGCTTTGCAATGTTTTCCTTCCCTGTTATCCACTGTCCTGATTTTATGCTCAAACCTAAAACTATCTGAAAAAAACAACCCCAAAAACTGCAATCAGGATCTGGGTAAATAATTCAATGTCTCACATTATATTAAATTGATCTTTTTTTAATAAGAAATATGTTACCCAGGTCATATTTTCAAACTTTTAAATTTATAATGAACAATCAACACCATACAAACAAGAAAGGAAGCACTATTTTAACACTGCACATATTTAGGTAAAAACAGCTTTACCTTAATTATTCATCCAGTCCTGGTCAGTCTTTCCAGAATTGTTTGGAATGGCAGAGACCTGAAACAGAGTTGACTTAATATGAACCTCTGGGCATCTAGACAATGATTTAAAGACCAGTGGGCGTAAAGGAGACAAGCCAATCACCACCACCACCTTGCCCCAACACCTCCTCTGTCCAACTTGCGTCAGTTCTTAAAAAAAAAGAAAAGCTAAATCAGTTTACTGTTTCTCATTTGGATTAAACATCGGTTACACCAATTTCTATTTGCTTTTAGAATTTTGGCTTATACTCAACAAAATACTCACTTACTGAAAGTTCTACCTTGATCGGTGTCATTCTGTATCAAGATTCTATACTCAGGTTGACTGATAAATCTAGAATGTTAATTTTTCAAAATGTTTATGAACTGAAGTCAAAGTAGTACTACACACTAATAACAGAGGGACTGTTAGAAGAAATATTAGAAACAGAATGCATGGAACAGCAGGAGAATTATTCTAGTTTGGATTGTTGACTTATTTAAGGAAAACGTTATAAGGTATTGGATACTTTCAAATCGGACCAACTTAGTCAAGGTGCCATGAGGTTGGGAATCATAAGCCCTGTCACCACAGCTAACATTCCAAAGGAAGTGCGCTGGGCAAGCAAAACTATTTGGAGTTTTGTAAACAGACATTTTTCCCTTTCAAAAAATAAAACAAAACTACTTGGCTTTCCACAGATCAGAGGAAGAATTAAAATGTGTCGGCAAATAAATTTTTCTGTTATGAAAAAGTATCACATAGACTTATCCTGAAAGTGAAGTGAGAATAACATTTTAAAAATCATCCAGAAGGAGTCTTTGCCTTTTCACCATTTCTTTATATAATGACAATTTCCACATATTTTCAATGTTAAAAATTGAAAATTTATAACTAAAAGTCAATTTTTATAACATGAATAAACAATCTGATAAATATCAAAAGAAATGCTAGATTACAACAGTTGTGTTAATTCCCTATTTCTAGAAAAAAACAACTAAACATTGTTCTTAGCGTAAGAAATTCTTAAGTTGATTCAAGACATTAAACATTAAACAAAATGTCCAGTTACCCATTTCTCTTTTCCTTATCAAATGTGCTCATTTGGTCTATTAACATTAATATGGTGTATTTCCCTGTATTGTCTTTTAGTTGACTTGTTCTTTATCCTGTAGTTTTGTTTGTCCTTTATCAGATGAAAATCATTATGGTCTATGGAAAAAATAATAAGAAATATACTATTTTAATTTCAGGGAAATTTAAAGAATTTTTTTTTCAAATAATTTTCACCATTTAATTGTGAACTTTCCAATTTAAAATATCTTTCTGTTTGCAAAGTTATCAGTTGAGGTAAGATTAAGCAAGTAAAAACTGAAACAATTGTTAGAAAATTAATTACTTGTATCCTAGCAAAATCCCACTAGATAGTGAGTCAACTGAAAAGAAATGTACTACAAACCATGAATTTCATACTATGATATCATATAAAATAGGGTGGAGATAAATGTATAAATGCCCAATCTTTTACTTTTTTAATATTTTACAGTTTTGGATTTCTTATCATTCTAATCTTCAAGTTTACTAAATAATTACAATAAATCAGCATGTTGGATTAAAATAAAAAGCTCACAGAAGAGACTTCTATAAAGGGCATTATATTTCTTTTGAACCTACTTTAATTGCAAAACTCTTATCCTAAATCTTCCCTACCACTGACTCAAAAATCAAATATATACATAAGAAAACTAATTTGACAAAAGCTAGCTGATTAAAATAGCTTAGGAACTTGTTTTTTGTTTGACTTTTTCCCCCTAGATAATCGACATGTTTAGAGATGCCAAATTAATTTTTAAATGTATGGTTTGGTCTTGACAAAACCCACAGTAACTTCCCTTTCATAAAAGAAAAAACATGGACTTTAATATAGTTTACTGATCTGAATATTTCTTTCTTTCTTTTTTTATTAAGTGAGAGGCAGAGAGGCAGAGACAGACTCCCACATGCATCCCTACCAGGATCCACCGGGCAAGCCCCCTACCAGGTGATGCTCTGCCTGTCGGGGCCACTGCTTTGTTGCTTGGTAACCGAGTTATTATAGCTCCTGAGGCAGGCCATGGAACCATCCTCAGTGTTCCAGACCAACTTTGCTTGAACCATTCAAGCCATGGCTGCAGGAGGGGAAGAGAGAGAGAGAGAGAGAGAGAGATTCTAGAGCGGGAAGGGGAAGAGGAAGGGGAAGGGGGAGAGGTGGAGAAGCAGATGGGCGCTTCTCCTGTGTGCCCTGACCGGGAATCAAACCCGGGACTTTAACACACTGTGCAGACACTCTACCACTGAGCTAACCGGCCAAGACCTGAATATTTCTTAATATCATATCATAATGTAATTTCATATACATTTGATAATAGGTGTTTGCTCTTTTAACATTTAAAACATGAAAAATAAAACATATTTAATAGCTAGGCTCCGATTTGCTTTAAGTATCACTGTAGAAAGAGATAATGGACCAAAATATATAGATTTTATAAAATGAAAAATATGTGGGTAGTGAATAATGAAGGAAGTCTGAGCAGTAAGATAACAAATAGTTTACCTGATCCTTCATATAAGAAATTCATAGAAGTGTCACCAAGAACAGGTATAGAGAGGGGCACAGGGCGGTGCCAGGGGATAAGAGATATCCACATAAAGGGATACCTACCTTTTTAGACCATAAAATAATTAATGTTAACTTAATTGAATAATATACCCCTGGTCACCAAAGGAATCCCCAGCGACTGAGGCCACCCAAGAAGCGTTCAGGGAGCCCGCGTTTGTTGAGGAAGGCCTTACAGTCCCTACGAGGTTCCAACAGGTGGAGAGAAAGAGAGAGGCATCCCGGATGAAAAATGCAGACATGCTGAAAACATATTCTGGCAACAAAGAGAACGAATCAGGCTGAAGTGGAGACCTTCTAGAGCAAAATAGAAAAACAGAATGGAATAGTCCAGACTGTAAAAGGCACTAAGTCTAGGAAGCCCATATTTTTTAGTACTGAGGATCTCTTGAAAGCTTGTAAAGAAAATCCAAAAATCAGCAGGAAGGACATGCAGATGGGATGATGGGGTAGAGTTCGAGGCTGGGACCAGGAGGACATGAGAAGGCTGACTGAGAGTGTGGCTTTGGCGATATTAGCCTATCTAAGAATGATGGCAGAGAAAAAGCAGATGAAAAGGATTTGAACTGGGGTCAGTGGTAGTTTGCCTCTTTCTTGCACTACTGTTTCTGTTTATCACTTCCGTTAGCTAACAATACATGCTATAAAAATTTTTAGTGCTCATTAATTCAATGAGAAACAGAAACTTACAAAGAAATCTTAATTTTTATTTACATAGGGAAAGAGAATATATGGTGATACTGCTTGCCTTTCAGCACCCCTTTCATCAATCTGTGCCTATTGCTTTCAGATAGTACAGAATATATATTCCAAAATGTTGTCTACTGAATGTACAAATTTGTTGGCTCATAATAAAGTAAGTGACTCAGATCATACCTATACATTAAAGTAGAATTTTTCTTGCTCATATTTTAAAAATCAGTGATCAACCACCCTGGCCCCATAGTTACAGGTTGATTAGGGTGTTGTCCCCATAAGCCAAGGTTTCAGGTTTGATCCCTTGTCAGGCGTAATCAACCACTGAATGCATGAATAAGTGGAACAACAAATCAATACTTCTCTCTCTTTCTCTCTCTCTCTCTTTCTCTCCCTTCTTTCTCTCTGTAAAATCAATTTAAAAAATTAAATAATTGATCATTTCACTTAAAATTTCTAACTTCAACGATGTCCTCGGAGAGAAAGTGCCAGCTGGATCAAGTCAAAATTGGTCAACAATTAAAGAAAAAGCCCTTAGCCAGACCATCATGGCATTTTGCAATGACGCTGGGAACGATAACCTCTTGTTTTAATCTTGACTGAACCCAAACTTCTAATTTTAGTTATAGAACAAAATAATACTGGTTATAGCAAAATTAGAAAAAAGCGATTAGAAACAGTGATGACTAAGAAACCAAATTACCTAATTTTTATTTTATTTTGCCTTTGTACCTGCATTCCTTTGCTTTTTCTTTTCTTCCACTTCATACTCCCTTTACGTCGCCTACCTTTTCTTCTTGTTTCTGTTTCTTTTTAACTTTTCTATACTACACTGTTTTTATGATGCCTTACTCTCCAAGAAAGGTTAGTTACCTTTTTCATTTCCAGCCTTAGATTTGAAGACTTAAAATCTAATAAAGTGGATCAAATCCCAAGATTATATATGTCTTCATCCTACAGCCTATGTTAGTGCTCCCAAATATAAAAATCACTTAATATTAATCTATTTTTGTAGTATTATAGGTAAAGGTCTGTCTGACCTACCAAGTCATAACTAAAAACAAAAAACACTAGCACAACTGCAGTTAAAAATAAGATTTTGATTACTTCTTTTTAACATAGGATTTAGCCTCTGGCTTTTGGGTTTTAGTCTTACAGTGAGTGATGAAGAGAATTTGTGATCTTTTTTGATGTCACGCTTTGGCACTCCAAATTCTTTATTTCATCTCTCTTAACCTGGGCATATGCAAAAAGAAGGCAGAGAAGGAGAAATCCATACAGAAATGTTACAAAAATCTTCCTAAATCATTCAAAGAATCGAAGCCCATGTTATTCTGGAAGCAAAATTGTGGTCTTACCTGTGTTAACACATCCCTTGCGGAGTGATGAAAGCTTAGCTAC
Organism: Saccopteryx leptura; assembly: GCF_036850995.1. NCBI lineage: Eukaryota > Metazoa > Chordata > Mammalia > Chiroptera > Emballonuridae > Saccopteryx > Saccopteryx leptura. The sequence continues at coordinate 148,261,082 of NC_089504.1, forward strand.
ACTTTAGGTATCTCTCCTCATAATTCTGTAATTATTAACCTCAACTTACATAATAAAAATATCCAAAACAACATGACTAGATTGTAGTACATTTTCAATGTTCCTACAAAACAACACCTTAACACACATACAATATGAATGACTTTATAAATAACCTCATTTGATGATACCTTCAAAATGTCTAAATCTGGGACCCTCCTGAATAGGAGGCCCCAAAGGGCTTCCCTGCCCAGGCCCCTGAGAGAAGCCTTGCTTTTCTGTTCTAAAACCTTTCCTGACTAAGAGAAATGCAATGACCCAGGTGTGCTGAGGACATTGCTTTCAGTTGGTGGCATTCCCCTCTCTTTAGCCCAGCCTACACCACCTTTACAGTTATACAAAGGTGCATTTGGGAAATGTTTGAATAGTCAATTACTGTGTTACAAAACTAACAAACAAGTTTGGTGCAGGGTGACAACCTTACTGACTTTTCCACAGACCTAAATAGAAAATTCCTTTCAGCCTCAGCTGAACAAAAACAACAAACAAAACAAAATAGAAGACAGCTCATGTTGTTGATAGTTAGTTTTCTGCTTTTTCCTTTTCAAGCAACTCAAATCTTTCTGGCTGGTTTCATTTTTTGATCCCACACTGAAAGGGAGCAGGGGAAAGAGTATCACAAGGTCATTCCCGGCTTCTGCCTGAGCAGATAGATCATGGTGAAGAGGAAAAACATGGTGAAGGAAGAAAGAAGGTTTACGGCCGAGTGTATCTTACGTAATGTACTGATTCCAAATGTTAAATTAGAGCTTTTAGAAGCTTGCTTTAAATAATGAGTCTTCCTGTTTAAAATGCCTGCTTGAGAAAAAAGCACCGCTAAGAGATGTGTAATTACAATGATGATTATAACAACACTTCCTAAATTACTAAATCATCTTGTTAATTTAAGTTCTTCATATATAATGCCGTATTAATACAGTGCTAGGTTGAGCTGATAGTTTTTCTAATTCATGATAGCAACCGATGATTTTTAAAAATTACATCCTTTTGGGGCCACAGCACATTAATTTCTATTGCTCTCTTTCATTTGCTACTCATCTCTTTCCTTTAAAACCAAATTCCCTACTAGAACAATGTTGTAAGGCCAGGGGCTGCTGCCGCAGTTATAACCATTCACGTGCAGGTTCTCATTGAATTCAGGCAGACAGTAAAGAAACAGCAGAGTTGGAGGATGGTGGGCCATTCTGTTTTTGGTGTCTCACCAAGACAGGCAAGCCACAAAAAAAGCCTGCTTTTCCCATGGAGGGCAAGGGATCAGGGAGGAGAGAAAAAGAAATCCTCCTGCACCTCTCGATGGTGGTGGTAGGGGCAGAATCTCCCTTCTAGTAAACATTAGCAAGACACTGGCCCCTCCCAATCAGGAAGGCGACCTGCAACCTCACAGACCGCTATATCTGGCATTGCCCAGCCCCCAATGCAAACCACAAGCGAGCAAACAAAAATCATATTTACAAACTTATTTGACCAACAAATGTCTATGCATTTTGATTTTGTAATTTCATCAGGGATTGCACTTTGTAAACCTGTCATCTTGCTTGAACGGTATCTTGGGCTGTGTGACCCCATAGGCCGAGTGGCTAGACCAGGAAGAGAGAGGGCGCAGGAGAGGGAGAAGAGCACTCAGCAGGATCTGTCAATGGGGAGGGCTCTCTTAAAAGGCAACAGCACAAACAGATGCTGCAAAAGAATCAGTGTCCCTAATAACAAATGATACTCTAGGCTGGCCTTTTCAGGATCCTATTCAGAATGCTGAAACAAGGAATGGATCTCCACCAAAAAATAGTCTTCAAAGGAATTTGAACAGAGCAAGATACATAATAGATAGTTAATATGTACATAATGGACATTAGCATTTCCTAATGGACTTTTTGGTGTCCACAAAGGATTTCCTGAATCATGTCTGGTCAGTTAATGAAGACACAGGGTCCTGCCTGGGACACCATCTCTCCTGCTGGGCTCTGAGCAACTCCAGGGCTGGGCCACCGTGTAGGTGAGGTCAGAGCGTCTTACAGGGCACTTTGCTGCAAGGGTTAGTTAGAAATGCCCAGCGTGGCAAGAATAGCTGAGCTTTTTGGTCTTAATGGGTTGCATGAGAGAGGAATTATAATTCCTGAAGGGGTGGGTATAAAATTGGTAGCACCTCTCTTTCTTTAAATATAGGGAAGCTGACTCAGAAAAAGTAAATGTCTTGACCTCATTTAGGAGGACAAGGGCAGAAGGGGAACATTTGGGCAGTTGGTATATTTATAAGTTTGGGATAGAGTCAAGTATTCCAGACAGTCAACTTAGATTAGTGGTTTAAAAAAGTCTCTTTTGTCTGTTTACCTTGATTAATATTAGGCCATGCCTGGTTCTTAGTAGGTACTATATATTGTAAATATTGAATAAATGAAAGTATTTATTAAAGGTACTGATTCAATCTGTGCCTCCCAAGCAATTCTTTAGAATTTATTTAAGGGTTGCAACAAGAAATATTCTAATACATATTCTAATTGATGGACCCTGCCTTGTATTAAAATGCAGTAGTTCCTTCTATGGTCAGAGCTGACTGTGAGATGGTAAAATGGATGTTCGGGCCATACGCAAGGAGCCATTTGACCCTTTACAGAGAGCTGCATTCCCAAATACTAAGCAATAATTACCAGTCATGTGTTCAAAGAATATTCAAAGCATAATAAAAGTATGGTAAAATTATAATTATAAGGTTTTAAAAGCAAAATACAAAATCAAATAGTAATATTGAGGAGCCCTGAGGAGCCACTGCGCCACCTCACCCGCAGGTGTTGTAAAGTACCAAAAGCTACAAAATCAATATTAATATTTTAAGAGGCTTAAAGAACATTTTATTAATTTGGGTTAAGGTGTGCAGAGAAATTGTGAGAGTAGTCTCTGTACTGTGTGATTGGCATAGTCAGGATGGCCCTTGGCATTGTATGGTAAGTGCAAAGGGGAGGAAAACATGGATCCCCAGACATTCCATCACACCTGTGGGGAAAGGGGTGAATGGCTAGCCAGGTGCAGGAAGAGAAGAGCCAAAATAAACCTTTTCTTATAGTAATGAGCCATTTGCCGGCATTTGTCCCCACGGAAACTACCTCTCCCATCTGAATGCATATAGTTAATGTGTGTGACTCTGGACAGAGAGATGGCGGATAAACATTAGAAAACATAGGAATGTCTCTTAATATGTAAAGAGACATCTTTCTATCATTGTGTTGACTTGTAAATTTTGTTTTCTCCAAAATGATGTATGGTCCTATCATGTTAAAGGGCATATGACTATAACCAATAGTGGTAAAGGGCACCTAATTGCAATTTTTGCTTCCCCGCTTGCAAAACTATAAAAACTAAGTAGAACAAAGGGCCGGTGCGCTCCCCCTCAGATTTCTGTCGGAGTTGCCACTGCTTGGCCAAGCTAGACAATAAAGCTTTGGTGTGTAATCGACAGAATTTGTTCGTGTCTCCAATGTTTCAGGTCCCTCTGGATTAGGCTTAACAATATGATCCTCAAACTGGGTGTGTGTGTGCGTGCGCACGCTTGAGAAACAAAGACAGAGACAGAGACAAGAAGGGAAAGAAATGAGAAGCATCAACTTGTAGTTGTGGTACTTGAGTTGTTCACTGATTGCTTCTTATACGAACCTTGAGAAGGGGCCTACAGCTGAGCCAATGACCCCTTGCTCAAGCCAGTGACCTTGGGCTCAAGCCAGCAACCATGGGGTCATGTTGATAATCCCATGTTCAAGCCAGCAACCCCGTGCTCAAGCTGGTGAGCCCGTGCTCAAACCTGCTACCTCAAAGTTTTAAACCTGGGACCTCAATGTCCCAGAGGTTGACACTCTATCCACTGCATCAACACTGATTAGGCAGCCATGCTACTTTTTAAATTGTGCATATACTATAGAACAACATTTGCAAAGGAAAAATGTCTGAAAGAACACATATCAAAATATGAATAGTGATTATTTCCAGATTGTGGAAATGTGGATAATTCTTTTTTCTCATTAATAGTTGTCAACTAACTTTTAAAAAGTATGAATTACTTTCACCCTGAGAGAAACAATAAATGTTATTAAAAAGACAAAAGAATGAAAATCAAAGAATTCCTCTCTTAGGTTTTATAACAATTTTGTTAATCCTAGACATTAGCCACTAGTTAAATCTCTATTTTTAGACAGAATGTGTTGGGTGCTTGGCCAGCAACAACCAACTCTCTTAAAACATCTCTAATCCTGAATGGACACTTATGAGTTATTTAGAACTTACATGAAATAATGTATGTCCAGTTTGTTCTGGAAGGATAGATTGTTTTTTCCATCAACAAGAGCTCCTCAAATAGATCTCAAAATATTGTTGAGAAAAATGGAGATTTTGCATTTGGGCCCTCAATATTTTTTTTTTTCATAATGCTGTGAGATAGTCAAATTTTATTATAGCATGATAAGGAGTCACCTTCATTTATTCATTCAATAAATATTATTGACTGCCTATGTGCCAGGCGTTATGGTGGAGGGGCTAAGGCAAGAGAGACAATTTAAAAAGGACAGTCTCTCCTGTCAAGCAGCTCTGGACGCTCGTGGGAATGCATTGCTTCCGTAGGCCACAGTGCTATCCTGTGGTGGGTGAGATGCTGTGGAACTGAGCGGGAGGACGTGTGGCACACAGCTAAGACTAATGGGTGAGATGACTTCCCCGGGAAGGTGACAGCTGGGCTCAGACTCCAAGAATAAACAATGCTAGCAAGGAGCAAAGGGGTGGGGTGCAGATCAAATGTTAGAGGGACAGCAGGAGCAAAGGCAAGGAGGAGGGAAGTGGCTCCTGGCCACCTGGTGTCCTTGGAATGCTGAGAAACACAACTGGAGAGGTCACCGGTAGGATCACAGGGCGTTTGGGTGCCATGTCTTTACTTTGTTCTGTTCAGTTCAAATGAGTTCATAAAAAGACCAGCCCAGTAGTGCCACACAGAGCTCAATTTTTCAGATATGTGATGAAAATGTACTTTGTTAGCAACTGTGATAATAAAAGATACTGCAAACAGTAAACACCTCCAGGGTAGCTAGCAAGAGGCCATTCTTGGCTGCACTGAGTGGTGGGAGAGAGCATTTCTGTGGGCTGGGGTCCGCACTTTGTGCTTGGACCACTGGGATTGTTGTATTATATTTAGCTATAAACAGAAAAGTTCAGGTGCATGAGGTACTTTGCTTCAAATAATGTAAAATATAAGAAAAAGGGGCAATTACAAGACTTACAAGAACTGAATTTTTAACTATAAAAAATATTGACTCTTTCTCTAGCCCTTCCTAGATATTTGAAGATTATTTTAAAGTTAGACTCAAAGATTCAACATATTTAAACTTTCCTGAGTTGTTTAAAAATACATCTAAGTAAAGATTGACACTGAAATAAATGAAAAGTAATTTACTGAGTAACATTAATGTCTTAACTTGGAAGCATTTATAACCTCTAATTCTTTTTTATAATGTTCCAGTGTATTGTGATAGTAACAATTGGAAAACTGGCATTTGCTTTATAATGATGTATGATTTTTACGTGTGCATAAGACAATCATACTGATGTACATAATTTTCCTTGTGCCCTTGCGTAGAATTTGAAAGGCTCATAACATGTTCTTTGAAGCTTGCTTAAGATTTTTAACATTAGCTTTTTCAAAAGAAGCCTGAGAGCTCACTTTTTCTTGTAACAGTGTCTCTTTTCGTCCGTCTGATCTATACCTTCCAATATCCAAAGGATCCAAATGGCTGAACATGGTCTTCTTCCTTTGTTATGCTAACACTTAGCATTAGATTTTTGATTCCACAGATTTGGGTTCAAGTTCTAACTCTGTCACTCACTAGCTGTGGAACTATCAATAATTTACAAATTCTCTGGGCCTTCATTTTCTCACTTGTAAACAATATGTAATCCCTGGGTTAAAACAGGACCACTGGGAGAACGAAATGATATTCACTCATTCAATTATTGAGAATCTACTTGTGCCAAAAATATACTTATAAACACTATATAGTTCAAACTGTCAAAATAGTTATTTCCTTCTTCACATGGAGCTCTTTTTGACACTGTTTGGACTATAAAACTTAAAAAATGGAAAGAGTTGGTAACTACACTTAATAGCAGTCAAAGAAACAGCTAAGTGGTTGTCCAATAGAGACACATTGTACATATAATTCTGGTATGCTGCCATACAATTCTGATTACAGTATTTCAAGTTAACTCATTCTCCTCAGCAAAATTTTTGCCAAAGTGAAAAGGTGAACATGGAGTGAATTGTCTTTAGTCTTTTTCTCTTTCCCTTTTCTGTTTCAATCAGTCAATCAAGCAAGTAATACCTGCGAGTAGACACTGAAAATCTAATATGTGTCCAGAATGATGGTCACAAGTGTTTCCACTTTTTTAAAGTTTTCCTTCTACTTGCAAATATCTGGCTCTGTGTTTTCTGACTGGATAAGCTTTAGAAAAACTGGGGAGCTTTACAGTTGCTTTGACACACACGAGTTTTGTCGATATCTACATATATATATATCACATTACATATTATATGTTACATATATGAGGAGAGAGATCAACATGCCTGTATTGATATCTATATCTATATCTATATCTATAAGAGTCATAGACTTTTTCCTATGCAAAAAAGCTTAGCTTTTATCCTTTGGTTCATATGCTATGTTTCTATAAATGCATTTTTTATTTTCTCTCTGTAATTCCAAATTCTTTTTATCAAACATGGGTTTGCCCATTAAATGGAGAACACACTAGAGTTCAAATTCAAGGATCCAGTTCTGAACCTCATTCTGCTGGCTACTCCCTGAGAGACTTTAGACAAGATCAAGTTAATCCCTCCCTCCCCTGTGTTACAAGCTTTGCTGTTGTGCCTACAGTGCTGAACTAACATAACTGTCTATAGGTCTTCCCTTCCAGGCTTTGAATTCCTCAGGACCAGACACCGTGCTTTATTCAGTATGGCACAGGGTCAACTAGGATAGATAGTGGAGCTCAGATGCCTAGACTTCAATCTGATTCCCGTCACTTACTAGCTGTCTGACTGCAGGCAAGTTGTTTGCCATCTCCGTGCCTTAGTTTCCTCATCTGTGAAAAGAAAACAGTAATAGTGCTTATAACTCACACTACTATTATGAGGATTAACTAAGTTAATATTTGTAGAGCATTTAGAAGAGTGTCTGGTATATAGTAAATATTATCGAAGTATATGTTACTTGTGTATATATATTTAAAGAATTGTCTGTAACTTCAAAACCTAATTATACTACTGATTAAGTCTTTATTGAGTAAAGTCATGTAAATATTCTGGAACTCAGTTTTGTCTTTAAAATTAGATCTAATAAAACCATTATACAAAGCTCCTGTGAGGGTTAAATGAAATCATGGATATTTAAGCATTATAAACATAAAAGATTTTTATTACCGTTCATTCATAAGGGCAATATGACATTAACAAAATTGGTCATAGAATTAAATTAGCTTCAACACCTTTTGCCTTGGAAGTATATTGTCACCATTCATTAGACCATTATTTTATTTGTTAAACTATTGATTAGTGCTGTAGAAAAGCTAGAGAAATGACAAATTTTGACCCTGACCTGTGGATTCTCAGATAACATCCACGTAACAAGACATGGTTTGCAATACATGTTTATTTAACATTAACCAAACTCTGAAGCTGAACACACCAAAGTACATGCTCACCCCTGAACCTGTCCTCAGAGCCAGTGTTTACCCATGCAAATGTACTGGGAGATTGAGGAGCTTTGGTTTGGCTTTCTATGGGTTATTTTTCTTTTCAGTCAGACTGACAAACATGAAGACCCAAAGATGCATCAAGGCATTTTTTTTCAAAATGCCAAAGTGACCCACATTTTGCTTACATTCTAGGATTTTAAACTGCTTGCCATTTTAGTACTCATTTTCAAATTGGCCAGCCACAGATTTTTGATCTAATCATAGTTGACTTAAATTAAAGACACTTTTAATCGACTGGCTCTCTTTGAGGAAGCTTGTTGATCAAGTAGAGTTGTGCAATTGATGGGCGTCCTCCATCTCTTAAATACAGGGGAGTCTTGCAAGCATCCATATATGTTACTTCTCATTAATTTGAGGTTAACCTGGATGAGATTGCTTCGAATCTGAGTTGACATTTGAAAATCTGCAATGTGAAATCCTTTATTAGGTCCAGCCAATTCATATTCTTAAGATTTAGAAATGAGGAAACACATATGCAGGTGTTTTCAAAAGAAGGCTTTATAGGAATTAAAAATAACATTAACTAAAATCCCTTAGTGTGGTTATAAAATATTCTTATGCTATTTGAGAAATATACCAGTTTATTGACCTATTAGGTGGTACAGGTACAAATGGGAATAAATATAATGCTAGTAGAAATTGGTGATGGCCACTCTGGTATTTTGCATCCTTTCTATCTCCTCTCCTATCAAACAGTTGGTCTTTGAGTTGCGGATATATTGAGTTGTTCTCACTTGAGTGTAAATATCTGACATGAATGACTACCTATTTTCCTCCTAAACAAAATAATATTGAAGCATATTTATTACATAATGGATGTCTTTAAGCATAGTGCCTATCCAGAGTACTAAGATTCATGGTCTCAACAACCCAGTTTAATTTTTATAAGGCAGATTTAGTTTAAAAGAAAAATTAGTAGCACTATTTGGTGGTAGGATAATAATAACTAGTCTGCTGAACTATTCAGTTTGTCCAATATGCCGTCATCTAGACTAGTTTTCGTGAGGCAATGGGTACGTAAACAAGATTTTTATCACAGCCATGCTCAATTATGAAAAGGAACCAATAGGAGCAAGAACTACAACATGAAATAGAGAAAATGAGTTTCAGTGAGCAGTTGAAAAACCTTCTAGGATTTTACTCAGTGTTTCCCAGCCACAGTTTAGTCACAAGAAACATTATTTAAATACTTCTTAGTAGTCAGTACAACTTATTTTTATCACACTAATATAAGGACTTAGAAATATGTGGTTAAAAAAAGGAAAACATTTTTAGATGTCATCTCAACAGAGCAATCTCCTTACAATGACCTCAATACACTAAATCACCCCAGTTATCGTGAAAACATTGAGGCTCTGAGTATTATTTAGCCCCTAATATCTCAGTAAATAAAGGTATTTATGTGCATTACTACAGATGTTCAATATACCCATGAGAAATATATATTTTTCTTCTATGTGCAGAAATAGATGAGGTCACATGGCTTTGTGACACACAATTTTTCATCTAAAAGCTTTAAGAAACAAATTCTTTCAAAGCTTTGCATTATCTAATCACTGTTATTCTATGCTGTGACTGCTGAAATTCAGAATAATTGACACAAGATGTACATAAGATAGTATGAGTAGATTTGGGGATGGAGTGAGGAGTATAACTTTTCAAGAATTCTAAGTAGTTAGAAGGTACTTATCTCACTCTCTGTTTAGCTCTATGAATCATATGGAGATGGACTTCATTTTATATATTGAGTAGACTGATAAATTAAGACTTCTTTTTTTATTCTATTACTCTTTTCTTCTTCTTTTCCTCCTTCACTCCCTCCCTTCCTCCCTTTCTTTCTTTTTCTTTATTTTTGCACAGAAAAGTACCATATTAAAGAATCCATGTGTATTCTTTATTTCCTTTCTACAAGTCATATAATATATGTAAAGAGCTTAGAACAGGGCCTGGGATATGTAAGAACTAAAATTAATTGTTGGTAGCTGTATGTATATTTCTAAATCAGTGAACTACATAGATTAGCCTAGGTACTTAACATTTTTATGAGAACCTACTCTTAACAGTATATTATTTTTTATTCAGAAGAATAATTATCATCTATTAACTAAACCCCAATTCAAAAATTTCATTCCATATTCTTAGCTGAAAACTAGATGGTAAATTTAATTCTGAGGCCTACGGCAAACATTCCAGAATGGCCCCCAGACTTGTTATTTGCCGTGTTCACAGATCTCCAGGAGATACCACTTCCTTTAGTAGGCCCCTTAAAATATTCATCCACATGAACATTAGCATTTGTTGCCTTGTGTTAACATTTCACACATAGGGAACCCTGAAAATATACATATTTATAACAGAAATAATGACACAGTCTTCACACCTCCAGCACCACCTCAGTCTGATACGAGATTTGTTTACTCTGGTCTGGTATTCAATAAAATATTCAAACTTGCCATAACAGCCACTGCAACATGTATTTTAAGATAAGGAGAACTATATTTTTACATAAACATACAGAAATAAGTTAGTTTTACAGGTACAGATTAGATTTTCTGCAAAATGAAAGTATGTATGATAATTATATTTCATATGAAACCATAAGAATAATTCTAAGTATTTATTATTATTTACAAAAGGAATATTGAAGGTGTAGTGTACTGTATTTAGGTGGATAACAGTGACTCTGGCAAAGAATACACAACCATAGCAATGTAAGAATTTGGGTTAATGACCATCATTATATTTACATATAATTTTTAAAATTTGCTTATTTTTAATTTGCTTATTATTTTCTGAATATGTTTGTTAAAAGTAAACCTTGAGAAACCTGAAACAAAACCACTCTAAACACCTGTTTCTAAGGAACCAAGTATAAAACATTTCTTGTATTTTTATTGTGAGAAAGTGATTTGTGCTTTATTGTCAGCTGGGAGGTGACTGGCTTCTTTTGCCCTCAATATTTGGTATATTTGGTGACCTAAATCCTGTGAAATTGGAAACCCATCACACAGTTGACTATTCCCTTGCTTTCTCTACTCAAAAGTTTGCTACCTTCATTTATTTTTCTCAGTTAATTTTGGTGGAGAATAATGGAGTAAAAAAAAGTACTCACATGGGGTTTTGAATCGTTTTTCTAAATTTTCTGCAAAACTTAAAATATTTACAAATTTAGAACCTCAGAAATATATATTATACATGTATAATATTAGTTTTATTTTAAAAATACAAAGGAGTGCCAATTGGCTTTTTATTTCAATTCTGATCAAAAAATTTAAAAAATAACTGTGCAGGAAATAACAGCTCAGAGGGAAAAGCGGATCTAGAATAGCCTGTCACCAGCTGAGAGGATCCAGTTCCTGAGAGTCCAGGACAAGGGAACTCCAGGTTGAGTAATTTAGCAGTTTATGGGGCGGATATGGCTATGCAGTTGGCGCCAAGCTTGAGTGAATCTGTACAATAACTTCACTTTCATAGAAGTAAAAATATCACCAATGATATTGCTACATATTTTAAATAGGTAATGAGAAATACAATTACATTTCAATTTTTCACCTTTGGTTTACTAACATGTTTGTAGAGTCTTAAATTTTACTGTTGCATAGCTAATTGCAGCTAAAAACTAATTTCTACTAAATAAATTACTTAAATATAAAACTAATGAAGTAATAGAAATTATTAATAAAGCTATAAAGACCCTTTAAAAAGTATTTTCTAGTACATATGGCTAGTGTAAGCATAAGTCATTAAATTTTCCTGTCTTTTCAAGTTGAACAGAATAAAGAGAACTCAGACCAGAGTTAAAAGATGGTAGGCTTTTGGAAAGGTTTACTATCAACTTTCACCTTAGAAAATATGCCCTGCATGTTCATCTGGCAAAGTAGCAGGAAATGCTTGTAAGTGTGACCTTCATAAGGCATCCTTGCATCTTCTCTATGGGATAATGGAATGGTTTGGGTCAGTCATTTCCATTCTAGAAGTCTTTTGTCAGCTATTGGTAGACTACACGGGGCATGTCGATGAGTTTTGCCACAATAGAGCCTTAAAGGCAGCTCAGATAAATCACAAAACTTTAAAGCACCTCGGTATGACTTGTATTTTCAATCATTTCAAACCATGTCCCCAAATATTAAATATTTAATAGAAAATAATGAAAATATTTAATATAAAATACTATTTTAATGCTGATTATTTTTACTTTAAAATTGACTTGTTTTTAGGCAAACCAGACTTTGCAGAATGAGAAAATCAAGTGTTTTTTGTTCTTCAGACATGATTTTTTTTTTGATGACCTTTGTCAACAGTGTTACAATATAGACCCCAAACTACAATATTTCATTACTTAGCTTAGGTAAAATAGTAAATTGTATTTTTATGTCTTATAATGGAGAACTTCAAATTTATAAAGTGTAAATGGAATAGTATAGTGAAACCTCACATATGCATTATCTAGCTTCAAAATCATTAATCATGGCTAATCTTATTACATCTGATTCTGAACTACCACTCCTCCCACCTATTATTTTAAAGCAAATCCCAAATATATAATTCTCTAGTAAATATATCTGTATCTACCAGGAACAGAAAAGTACTTTTTAAAAAGTGGTCATGTTCTCTATGGCCAAGTTCCATGAGTTTAGTACCTATGTTTTCTTCTATGTAATTTATTGTTTCAGGTCTTATATTTAGGTCTTTGATACACTTCGAATTAATTTTAGTACAAGGGGACAAACTGTAGTCAAGCTTCATTCTTTTGCATATGGCTTTCCAATTTTCCCAGCACCACTTATTGAAGAGACTTTCTTTTCTCCATTGTGTTTTTGGCTCCTTTATCAAAGATGATTTGCCCCTATATATGTGCTTTTATATATTTCTGGGCTCTCAATTTTGTTCCATTGGTTACCAGGGGGAGGGGGAAGAGAGGGGAGGTAGGAAGTAGGGGAGGTGGAGGGACAAATATAACATGACAGAGGATGATCTGACTTTGGGTGATAGGTATACAACATAATCGACTGTCTAAATGATGTGGAGATATTTGCCCAAAATCTATGTACTCTAGTTCAGTGATCCCCAACATTTTTTGGGCCACGGACCGGTTTAATGTCAGAAAATATTTTCATGGACTGGCCTTTAGGGTGGGACGGATAAATGTATCATGAGACCGAGACAAGCGTCAAGAGTGAGTCTTAGACGGATGTAACAGAGGGATCTGGTCATTTAAAAAAAATAAAACATCGTTCAGACTTAAATATAAATAAAACAGAAATAATGTAAGTTATTTATTCTTTCTCTGCGGACCGTTACCAAATGGCCCACGGACCAGTACTGGTCCGCGGACCAGGGGTTGGGGACCACTGCTCTAGTCGACAAATGTCACCCTGTTAAATTTAATTGTCTAAATAAAAATTTTAAAAATTGTCACATGGCACAATTGTTAAAATCAAAACAACCTGTACTGTTTACTAGTGATGTCTTGCAATCTTGGAGAAAGCTGAGTAAGCAGCTTACAGTTGGGTAGAACAGTACACGTTTTGAAACATGATTAAAGGGGCACTCCAGGTCAGTCAGGTTCTATCAGGAAGAAGTACTAGATGAGTCATGGAAGATTTACTTAGGAGGAAGGATATTTGGGCAAAATTGGGCAGAATGTAAACTGGAAGATCCTAAAAGAAAGAGGCAAAGTAATAAAAACAAGGTGCAATTTTTCCTTAAAAGGAAAACACTTTTATGGGATTGAAGAAGCAGAATACTGCAGTTTGAGAATGACATTTTAAAGGTTTAAAGGTTGTGTAAATCAACAAAATTCAGAATATGAGAAATTCTACAGGACACACGATGGTTTCATCATCAAATAAATTATAAAAGGAAAAAAATATGAGGGTGGTTGAACTTATGGATTAAGATAGATTTAAGAAACATATCAACCCCTGAGTATGTGAACCCTGTTTGAACTCTGATTGAAACAAAGTAAGGGTGAAAGAGAAAAGAGAGACAATCACAGATATTTGAACACTGACTGGAAATGTGAAAATATTAAGGAAATGTCGGTTTATTTATGGTGTGATGACATTTTAAGTTATTCTTAAAAACTTTATCTTTTTGAGATACACACTGAATTATGTATGGATCAAACTATGTAGTGACTGGATTTACTTGGAAATAATCTAGTAATGATTGTGGTAGGGGTAGCAGGGAAGAGAGGTGTGGGTATAGATGAAATACAACAGACAAGTATTGTGGAAGCTGGGTGAAGATGGAATTTCGTTATTATTCTGTACTTTGAAATATGTTAGAAATTTTTCATATTAAAAACACTTGGGCTTCCTAGTTTAGAACTGCTACATTTATATTTCTTGATATTCCTCCCAAAAGTTTGAAAGCCGAAGGAAGATTCTATATATTCCTTCAGCCGACCACAAATTTCTATTAGCCAGCACATTTGAATTTTGCCATTGTAGCTAATGTTAATAATGGTGAGCCTTAATTACTTTGACACATTAAGAAATTAAATAATGGGCAATATAATTTTAATTTTCAAAAGACTTGCTGTATTCTAATTCTTTGAAAATTGACAATCAATGGCAGGTATAATTTCTTCTTAACCAATGTACAGTGGTCTTTCGTCCATCGCGGGGTTAGGTTCCAGAATCCTGCCCCATGGTAGGTGAAAACCCGTGAAGTAGCGACCTTATATTCATTTTATTATTTATATATATTTTAAGGCTTTATAAACCCTCCTCACACTCTTATAAACCTTTCCCACACTGTAACTAACCTTTCCCACACTCTTATAAACACTTCTTATGCTCTTAAAACACTTTCTGCATTCTTAAACCTACATAATTTTAACAACATATAAAAACCTACATGGGTTCTCACCAGTGAATATACAGTAATATTCTTTTAATATTTTTTATATATTTTAAATATTGTTTTCAATTTTTTTAGGCTAGAAAATGCTTATTTTAACACAAAAATAATTAAAATAATAAATATATGAAAATATCTATATACCGCAAAATTCTGTGATATAGCAAAACATCCATGATACAAAATTAGATATATACAACTTTTATATTCACGATACAGTGAGACCTTGAAAAGTGAACCGCGATATGGCAAGGGACAACTGTATTGCATTCCCTAATTATGTAAAAAAAAAAGCTTTTCTATATTTTTTAGCTAGACAAGTGAGACTTTTGAGCAACATTTCCCTCTTCTGTGCCTGGGAAATTTATATATATTCATGTGCACATGTGCATCTCACCTAATTTTTGAGGACATCTTCAAAAATTTTGGAACACTTAAACACATAAAGCTCCAATCACCTAACAAAGAGTAATTATTTAAGGTGTGGCCTCAAGACAATAAAATCAGGATCTATATGAGACTGCCTCCCTTATCCCAAATCCAATCTACCTTATTATTTATTTAAAGTATTGCTGTTCTGTTTGTAATTGCATGCTGTGGTCTAAACAATCATTTTCAGATCTGCAATTCAAAATACAAAATGGGTTTGTTTAGACATCAGTGTAACCAAAAAAAAAAAGTGTTAATGGTTATGACCTTGATTTGACTGAAGCCACACTTATGTGAATTATCAACCAATTTGTAGAGAAATATGAGAAAACAAATGATTTTATATTTATAGATCCAACAACCAATTAATTTGTTGAAATTCTCACTTTTCTAAGGAAATAGGTTGTGTTTGTAAATACTTCAGGATAGATGACTCATCATCAGGCTATTTTAATTACTCTTTGAAGCTAATATCTAGCATTTGTTCCCTTCTTTATAAAAATTCATTCATCATTTGACTACCTTTTACTAAAATAAAATCTCTGCCAAGCCACGCATATTTCTATTAGATCTAAGAAGGAAAGAATCGTTATGTTTCCATTTGTTCGTGTCCAGTCAGTGGGTGGGTGACTAGAGATCCTCTCTTCCTGGTTGATAGGTACAGAGGCACCCTGCTCCTTCTTATGACAGCAATTAAGGGTGAGAGACACAGAGAAGCCTAGACAATCAAGTTTTGTGGTCTGCACTCTCCACTCAGACCATAATTCTGTTAATTTTGTAAAGTCATAAATCTCATTTTTTGAAGTTCTCATTAGTAATAATCGCATTCATGATAGCCCACACTGTGCCCAGCACTGCACATGCAACAATTCAGTAATATTCTCACCTTTCAGGTAGGTATTATTATTGTTCCAATTTTACATGTGAGGCAACTAAATAATACTCAAAAAGACTGAGTAACTTACCTGGAGACCAAAGCTAGTGAACAAATGGCTGAGCCAGGACTCACACCCCATATCTGACTGCAGAGCCCAGCTTCTAATGATATTCCATCACCACTGAGAACCTACTTTATGTTGGACATTATTCCTAACAGGATCATCATCTTCAAGACATACAGAAGTGAACTGGAGAGCTCAGCATGAGAGCTGGGGCAAATATAGCAGGCTTTATGGAGGAAGAGAGAAGAGGGTACCAGGCAGGAGAAACAGGATCAGAAGTTGAGCCGGGTGCTGAGGATGGCTCCATGGTCTCTGCCTCAGGTGCTAGAATGGCTCCAATTGCAGCAGAGCAACACCCCAGAGGGGCTGAGCATCACCCCCTGGTGGGCATGCCGGGTGGATTTCGGTCAGACGCATGCAGGAGTCTGTCTGCCTGCCTCCCCTCTCCCCCACTTCTCATTTAGGAAAAATTTTAAAAATAATAATGTAAAGCAATTGTGTTTGGTTTCATTCTTTCTAGTGTAAATACTGCTATAGTATTACACAATGGTTTGGAAGTAAAGCTGGTACTTGATCTTTGTCACCATTGATATAATACATGAGGCATTTCTAGTATACTTTTTTTTTTCAAATAAAACTCTATTCTCTTTAAAGATAAAGTTCAAGCAGCAAACCAACCTTCCCATCATCCCTTAAAAAAACAATGCCTACAATGTTGGGAGCCATAGTCCATATGTTTACATTTCCTATCACACCCCGCTAGTGACTGTCATCATTAGTCAAATAAGTAAACAGTATAATGTCAGAGAAGTAAACAGAAATCAGTGGACCTTTTGTTCAGTCTCCTGATTTACAGTGAAATGTGCAATCCCTCAAGATTACGGGCTGAGGTATCTGCCCCACCACATGCTGTGGTACCTCACCATCCACACACAAGGAGGTAGGAGCCAGAAGAGCAGCCTGCAAAGTGATGTGAGGTGTCTGATATTTGCACAAACTAAAATAAATCATTAAAACAGCACATTTTATCCCATGTCAAAAGATTCAGAAAAACAAGTTTGCCCATCAAAGGAGATATAAATTATTTCGATTATGTCAGTTCTTTGCACATTCAGGCTTCAGACCAGTATCCCCTACCTGCTCTATTTTTTGGATAACAGAAATGACTAAAACAAAAACTTAAGGCAGTGCCTTCAGTTTAGATCTGGGTCTGGTCAGGGCTCCAGACTGACAGCTTGTGCTTTTTCGTGTACTGACAATATGTCTTTGAAAGCCCCAAATGTGATATTCTAAAGACTCAGAGGGGTATTTGCAGAGAGCAGTGGCTATTTTGTTCTCTCCTCTGCTTGGGAGAGGGGAGTGCTCTCCAGTGGGAGCTGGCTGAAGGGAGGCGTCGCACCTGACTGTTCTAAGTACTGTTCACAAGTGATGCACTTCCCTTAGCGGGTTATGGCCACCAATGTCCAGGTTCCCCACGCTTGTGAGAATTCAGGTAAAGAATACCATTGTCATTTTAAAACCTGACTTAAGCCACCTCTGGGAGAGGCTTCTACCACCAGCAGGTGGGTTGAAAGGACAGAAAAGTACAACACTGACACTCTCTGGACCCGTGATAGATGCCCTGGGGCTAAAGATGCTGTTTTGACTCTCTGTGACCTGTGTCAAAGTGAATAGACACTTGTCGTTTCCTGCTTCTGTCCCTGACTTCTCATCTCTGTGACTGAACGTAGACTGACAGGGAATTTCCCATAGCAGAAGCATTGTATTTATTAGTTTCAAAAAAATCTGAGTTGTCTTGACTAAAGGTAAAATCACAAAACAGATTATCATATGAGTGTAGAAAATTTTAAAGGTGCCAGATTATACACCTTATTGTCTAAATCCGTCCTATCTCTGCCGTATTCTGTCCCTTCTTTCCGATTCCCCAGTAGCCTCTGTTTCAAATGAAGATGTAGTTTATACATCGTTTTGCACTTTCACACACTAATTGTCATTTTGAAGAGAAAAAACATATTCAAACTTTGTCCTTACACTTTTTACCTCACCAAGTGGCCTCAGCACCTCTTTAATTCAACTGAAGTTCTGAATAAGTATATCAATGGAGAAAGAAAAAAAATGCCATTAAATATAGTCAAGCAACTGGGATACTACTTGACAAAAAAATCAACAACAACTACTGATACAACTTGAATGATTCTCAAAACCATTATGCTTAATGGAGGAAAAAACATCTCAAAAAGATTACATACAGTATGGTCCTATTTTTGAAACATTTTCAAAATGATGAAAAATATAGAGATGGAGAACATCTTTTTGTCTTTGAAGGGAGAGGGAGATGGTTGTGACTCAGGGAGGGACCTGAGGGAGACCCCTGTGGTGGTAGTTCTGTGTCTTGGTTGTGTTGGTGGATACACAAATCCCTGTATGTGATAAAATGACATAGAAGCTCTACATACATATCGTACCAGGGTCAGTTTCCTGGTGTCGCTACTGCAAGAGAATTTTGTCCTAGTAATCGTTAGAAGAAATTGGGTGAAAGGTATTTGGAGCCTCTCTGTTACCTTTGCAACTTCCTGTGAGTCTCTAATTGCTTCAAAATAAAAAGGTTAAATGCATATGTCAACCAACAGCATGGACTCCTCTGTATAGCAAGTGTAAATATAGCATAGCAACACATGTTAAAATGTGTCAGATATATTTTTTAAGTGTGCTTCCTAAAAAATTGCTTCAAAAGACAACAAGTAATAAAATAATGATGACATGTGTTCTCAGGACTATAATCACCCCATTTATGTAATGCTCTGAACCATTTGATTGCTTTCCAGGCATTCACAAAATGAGGCTTGAAACACAAACCCTTCTAGGTAGATCACTTATCAATCAAGGTCAGTCTGGTCATAGACTTTACAGGACCGCTCGCATCCATACACCACATTCCTCCCATGTGGAAACACACCAGAAAATGAGACCATAACCTGCATAGCGATGCACAAAATGTTTCTTAAAGCAGAAAAGGCCCACAGTCTCCTTAAGGACTCCCTCCCTCGTCCCTCCTTTCTCATTCTCTGCTGCTTTCCGTTCAGGGTCATCCCCTCACCGGGCCTCTCTAGCAAAGCCAAACAAAAGCAGACAAACCTGTGAGCGTAGTGCTGCGTCCCCAAGGCGTTGGCCTCCCGTAGTCCTCCCTGCGCCCCATGCACACCCCAGCAGCTGTGCAGGACACGCGTGTCACCCAAGGGCCAGGAGCCACGAGCCACGAGCCACCGCAGGGATGCTGCTGGCGGGAGCACCGACACTGCAAACAGGACGGCAGCCCGGCCAGCTATCGGCCAATGCAGCCTCCGGTCCGGCACATCCTTCTTCTTTTTTTTCTTTAACATTTTTATAGTACCGTGAATGTACCCGGTGTTATAAAATAATGCCAAAACAAAGAGCAAAGTCCTTGTCCTGAGGAGTATGCAATGTAAAAGCTACCAATGACGCAAAGCAAAATGACAGGACAAACACAGGGTAGGGAGACAAAATTAAGCGTGAAAGGTAAGACAGAATCAATAAGACTGTCATTGGATCCAAAAGGGCCCCAATCCTCATAGCAGAAAGTAAAAACAAAGGTTTACGATAATAGCAATAGTAATAGTAACATTTTTTTGAGTGTTTATTATGTGTCATGCAGTATCATTGAACCAATTCTGTAAGGCGGGTAGCATTATGATATCTAATTGGAAAACCAGAAAAGTGTTTAATTTAACAAACATCTCTAATACTCACAAAGTACCAAATATGAATCTAAATGCTTTACATAAAGTAACTCATTTAATCCTCATAAAATCCTTGTGAAATAGAAACTATTTCCCTCATTTTACAGATAAAAGGAATGAAGCAGCCAGGTTCAGTGACTTGCATAAGGTCACTCAGATAGAATGTGGAAGAGCCAAAGTTTGACCACAGGAAGTCCAAGCAACAGAGCCAAAATCTGAATCCAGGAAAGCCAACTTTATGATGATACTAGGATTTGTATCTATACATCCTGACACCCAAGACTACTCACTTAATCTTGTGCAACAATGCACACTGAATAATTTAATTTAAAAATATTTATATTGACTATCAGCAAGGCAAAAATTCACTTTGCAAAGGCCTTAAACAATGCAATGAAAAGGTGTTTAGTTGAAGAATAAGTACTGTTAGGGGAGAAAATAATGAAATATGTTTTTCTTCCTCCATTCATTCAACAAACATGCACAAGTGTCTGTTTATGCCAGGCATAGTAGTGCCCTATGAGGCACTGGGGTGACAGCAGTGACCAAAAAGACAAAAAGGAAACTAGAGATATGTTCATTTTAATGATGGATACACAGTAGACTTATCAAGAGCAATAGGGGCAAATAGGCAACAGGAAATAAAGGAACATTTCGATTTTATTATGTAGGAAATGACATTATTCTGAGTTGGACTGTTCTACATATGTATTGTGTAGTCCTTTTTTCATTTCCTTTCTTATGTTTTCTTTATTTTAGTTATGACAGTTACAGGAAAACACATTATCAAAACACATGGACATATGTTACCATTTCAAATAATGCTGTGGGTAGCAGAAGCAATAACATGAATAATAACAGCTATCACATATTGAGTGCTTACTATGTATCAGACATCAGTCTAAGCAGTTTACACGTGTTGAGTCATTTAATACTTTTAAGGATCCCATGGCATAGATGCCATTATGATCCTGATTTTTTAGATGAAGATATAAAGCTCAGAAAGATTAAGAAACCTGGATATAATATCAAGGACATACTGCTAAAGAGTGGAGGATTTAATCTATTAACTAAAATTAGGTTTGGGATTATTTGCATATTTACCCTTTGAAGTCCCTCCCTAATAACAATAAGACTGACAGTATTTTACACATGTGGAAATGATGAGGCATGCAGACCTCTGAGGCTGGAATGAAAAATTGGTATAGAAGGTCCCTAAAAAAAAAAAGAAACATTGAATGTTAAGTCTTCAAAGTCTATTATCAAAAGCCAGAATCTTAACTGGCATTAGCATATATCTATTATTCCTTACTGCTATTCTATTCCTCTTCTCGCTTTATTTTTTTTAAATACATTTTTACTTCATGATTCCTCTATAATACATTGTGATAAAAACTAAAGTCACTAAAAAATAAGGAGGGAAATTTTCCCTCCAGTTATTCTCCAAGAAAAACACAGCTCAGCATTTGTTTAGAAGGCTTTTTCATGATTGTGTACCTTGTATCTATGCTAAAATAGAATGTCCCCCTAAGAACAAGAAAAATAACTTGCTTTTTTCATACAGAGGACAACAAAATATAGTCTTTCCATTCGAGTATGGCTTTTAATACACTAATATTATAAGGAGTCTGAATAACTATCATGCTCTACTATAGGGCCATAATAAAATGATGAAATAATAGAATGTATTGCTAATTCCTGTACAGCAGGTCCTCAAATAATGTCTTCATTCAATGTCATTTTGGAGGAATTGAACTCTTGTTTATATCAACTAGCCTATAGTAAAACTGGTTTTTTTATATGTCCTTTTGCTTCAAGTTGCAGAACCTATTGACCATAGTAAATGAGTACATACTATATTCTGTTATTTTGTTCCCTATAGCACAGTTCACATCAGAACTTCCTGGGAGGGACAAAGCAATGGGACGCTTGCAGAGAGAATGAGTAATGACCTCCTAGACCAGCCCTCCCTTCCAGCCTCCTTCCTTGAATTCGCCACTTTTCAGTACTGAACTCCTATATTCCCAAGAACTAGAAAGAGAAAGGCAACCACCCTCTCCTTCCTCTGTTCAGACTGGTCTCTCTGTTGAGAATCCTCTCCCCCTTTCTTTGCCCAGATAACTTTTATTTCTGTTCAAAACCTAGTTCAGGCATCATCTAGTCTTTAAATGTTCTCTGACCCTTTTCTAACCCAGATTCAGTGGCAGAGTACTCAAATATGATTTCTTGCTGGCCCTTAACATGCTGTTAGTGCAACTGTTTATTTGTTCTTTCCCCAACTAGACTAATCCATTTATTTAACAAACATTTCTTGAGTACCTACTATTTGCCCAGGACTGTGATAGGTGTTAGGGAAGGAGGGATAAAAGAAACTCCTTAATGCAGTTTTTGGAAGATAATGATACTCAATGATTGTTTGTGGAATGAATGGATGAAATTAGGTCATTATAAAAATCGTGGAAGGAAGACCAGAGGAAGATTAGCAGTCACATGAAAGTGATTTATTTTTTCCATTCTCCCACCTCTCACATCCTACTCTGTTGTGCAACACCTTTCTAAGCCTCTTCCTTCCTTAAGTTTTCTTTTTCTCCTAGTAGTCTTTCTCTTACTGCTGCTGTCTTTACTGGAAGTAAGAACTTTGACATAAGAGGGGCATAGTTCTGATGCCAGCACTGTGGTTTACACGCTGTATGACCCACGACTCCTTCCTAAGTTTCTCTGAGCTTCAATATCCTCCTCTGTGAGAGGGAGAGAACCAGCACACAGAGCATGGAGTACTGTGTGAAGCTTAAATGTGAATTGCATACGTATAAGTCTGACTTAGAGAATCCTCCTTTCCTTCTTAGGTCTCTGCCTTCCACCCCTAACCTTTCCTGCGAGATGTCCTCAGGGCAGCAGTGGCCTGTGAGATGATTCCAAGTGATACATGGAAGCACCTTTTTAAAAACTGTATTATTATTTTGATACATTTTAAAATACGTAGTCATTAAACCCCATTAAATATTTGATTTTTAGAGAAATCATTGCATTAGATGTGCAAAAAGTAAAAAGAGTAGTTTAAGCTTTTTAAAATAGTTAGAAAATATCAGTAAGTCATTATGAAGGATGTGGGGGGGGGCAGGTGCCTGAAAACATTGATGTAAATGAACAAAGGCAATGACAAAAAAGAAGAAAAAAAATTTAACAGAGTCCACATGCTGCTATGTTTATTATGCTTGCTTTCAGCATTTGATAAACTGACCAGTAATCACAGTTGCACTATGCATTTCTCAAGTATCCATTGTTTATTGTTTAAAAGACTTTAATCCTGGAGCTGCAAAGGTTTAGTTTTAGCTGAATGATTATGACATTAGCTTTCTTAAGATAAGATTAGTTTGTAACAGACCACGAAGTCAGCTTTGGGTCCTTAAGAAGTCACTTACTCACTTTTACCCATGAGATAGCACAAAATGAAAAAGAATTGTTCATTTACATTTAGGAATAATTAATGTCCAAGTAGAGCATTCAAAGATGTTCTATGTTCCCCACACTGTGTATCTCCACTTCCTGGCCTTTAAAATAGGTATTATAATGGAAGCCATCTCATAAGGTTGTTATGAGGGTAAATGTGAGCATAAAAGAAGCACTCAATAATATAGAGAGAATATCATACATATATATATGAGCCACTCTGGTTGTTCGTCTAGCAGAGTCTAGCCTCCCTGGAGCCCAGAGCACTGCAAACTCTGGCAGAAGAGCTCACTTCCTATCCCTGCAACCTGGAAAGTTATTTATCCCCTGATGCCAGTCTTCCTGCTGTTTGATGTTTGTGATAAAATCAGCTGAATAAAAGCTTCCTGTCTCTGAACACATACAGTATTCAGTAATTTGGGGAGAGCAGATGTTTTATTCCGTGTCTCTGTCCTTTTAAACTTCTACCAAGAACAGAGATTTTTCTGTAGCTTCATTTATTAAAATTTGAGTTTCTCTCTCTCTCTCTCTCTCTCTCTCTCTCTCTCTCTCTCTCTCTCTCCTCTCTTTCTCTCTCTCCTTATGCTCCAAATGAGAGAGAGTCCACCAACCTCACTGACTCTTTTAAATTTGTTTGCGGGAGAGACAACCTATTGCCTAATTTCCCCACTCCAACCACCCAAAAGTTAAGGTCTACAGAAGAATGTAACCAAAGCAGAAACAAGCCCAAGCTACAACCGCAGCTACCCGGCACTGGGAATGGTGATCTAGGTGTGGGATGCTCGCTTTACAACAGAAGACATTTCAGTCATAATGATGGTCTGCAGTGCGCGGGGGAAGCAACTCACGATGAAAATCGGAAATCAGGAAATCGGAAAACAGGCCGTCCTTGGTGAAAGCCTGGCCGCTCTCCCCTTCCCCTAATTAAAAGTGAGAAGCTACACTTCTCGCAAGTGGACAACAAAGAATGCAGGTCCACGAGCCTTCGGGAAAGGGGCACAGGCGAGGGGACAGCCTTGAGCAGGGCCTGACCCGTCCGTTTAGCTCCAGGGACACAGCTGCCACTTCCCCTCCTTCTGAGGACCCAAGGTCCCCGAGACAGGTAGAAAGGAACCTTTTGCCCTGAGAAACTGACAGCAAAAGGCAACCCCTCCTCCTCGGGGGAAACTAGCTTCAAGTTTCTGCAAGGCTCTGCGGAGGGCTGCGCCCGGGTTCTCGGGTCCCGGCCAAGGATCTCCAGGCTCCCGACCCCTGGCCGCCCCTTCCCCGCACGTGCCCGGCACCGCGGCGACACTGTCTCCCGGCCGGGTTCCCCGGGGTCAGTCCATCCCCTCTCCTCTGACCGAGTCAGCCGCTCGCCGAGCTGCCCCACGGTCCCGGCGCGGCGCGCACAGAGGGACCCTCTTCCCCCCACCTTCCCGCTGAAGCGCCAAGAGGAACGGGGGGCTCGCGGGTCCCCCTCCCGGCGCCTCCATCCGCGCCGGCGCCCACCTGCACCTCGGACGGGCGGAGAGCCCACCCCGCGCGCTGTCCCCGTGAACACCCGGTGGGTCCCGCCCTGCCCTCGGCCTCCGGACTCGGGGAGCTGCAGCTCACCCTCCCGGGGGCTCCCTGCGTCCGCGCGCCCTTCTCTCTGCGCTCCATTCATTCTTTCTCCAGGTCCTTCCCACTCCGCCCTCTGATTTCTCCGGACTCGGATCTTTCTGGCCTCCTCCCCTCCTCGCTGATCTCCTTCTCCACACCCCGAAGTCCTCTCCGTCCACAGGCTCCCCACCGTCGCGCTCGCCACCGCGCCCACGCCGCTTCCTCTCCGACTACGCGCGACGCCCCCTCGGAACCGACGAAGGGCTCAGTCTCCCCACCCGCCCGGCCCCGAGCCGAGGACCCGGCACCCGGCGCTGCTCCGGCCGGCCCCCTCCCTCGGAGACCCCCGGGACCCCCTGAGCCGAACCCCCACCGCACCCGAGAACCCCGCTGGCCTCCCGCGTGGCCCAGCTGTCAAGGACGACGGCTCTATTTTAAGTCCTGCACCCAGTGCCCCAGCCCTGAGGACGCGGGCACGGGTCCCGCGGCTCGGGTGACACCTGGCCAGCTCCACCCGAGGGGCGCGGAGCCAGCTCCCGCAGCGGGTCGGGCCGTGGGCCAGGGGGACGGGGCGGCACGGTCCGCCGGATCGGGATCCAGCGCGGAGGGAACTCTGGCGCCCCGCGCCCCGCCGCCCCCTCCCCGCCCCCAGGACGGGCTGTCCCGGCACAGCCGCCTCTCCTCGCCAAGGGTGTCACTCGGATTCTCCCAGCAAGACTTCTTCACCTCCGTGCGCCTTGGTTTACTTAATTTCTATTCAATCGGTCCTTAGCCTGCAATAACCCACCCAAAGTGTGGATCCTTCGGATAATAAGATAAAGAATTTGTGACTGTCAACAAGTTACGAAGAGCCTCAGGTCTTAACCCAAGTCCCGGACGGTTGGGAGACAGGCTGCACACGTGTGCACGTTCCCCGTGCGCGAACACACACGCACCCATCCCGGCTGGGATGCAGCCACCAGTCTGCACACTGACAAGCCTCTAAGTCTAACAGAACATACAAAAACTTTCACTCACCCGCCTCTTTCTCTACCCTCTCCGTATTGGGATCCAGGGGAAGTATCGGGAAAGGCTGGATTGAGAGACCCTTCTTTCTTTTCTTTCGCCTAAGAGTGGAAATTTCCATCATGTGATAGGGGGCAGCATCCCCAGTGTCGCGTTTCCTGCGGACCCTCCCTTCCAGCCTAGCCACCAATCGCCAGGCGGCAACCTGAGATGCGGACTGGAGCATCCTCCCAGGTGCGGCTGACTTGTCCTCGTCCCCCAGAGCGGAGCCTGAGAACTGCGAGCTCATGCTTCCTCTTTCCTAAATCCCCCCAAACAGGGAAGGTCTTTGTGTGACTGGGTTTTTTTGTTTTGTTTGGACGATGACGTTTCCTCATTAGTCAAGGTTGCACTTATTGGATCTGTCCTCTATGCGGGGATACATGTTGATCTTCATTTTGAAGTCTGTAAAGGAGTCTTTCTGGTAGGTGGCTACACTTCCTCTGGGTTTGAGGATATCACACCAAAACTTAACAGAAAGGAAAAAAAATAAGCTGATGGGGAAGAGTACAAATGAAAAACCTGTCACCTTATGCAAGAGGGAAGTGGGTATAACTTGCTAACACTTAACCATGCATGGGTAGGGGGTTTTATAGGAATGATTTTTTTTTCCCTGGGAGCCAGTATAAGCATAAACCTCATTATATATGAACAAGGAATCAGGATATAATAAATGCATTTCAATTTGAATTGTTTATTAAAGGTATTACCTACCATTTTAAGAAAAAATGTTTATATTAAAACCGTTTTCTATGTTAACTTAAAGTCTTGATCCAAGAAAGCCCTTGTAACAAATACGTTCACATTCCCTGTTTACTTAGTACTCATTTGTCATTGTTTAGGGGGGAATGTTCTCCTGTGGAGACCTGAATACATAGTGCAGCAAACTCACCAGGCACACAGATTACTTTCTGAATTCTCAAATGTTCAATTTAACTTTTTCAGAAGGGTCTCACTCTTTGTTCATAAAATGAATTCCTAGAATTCTCTCATTTTACATTTCCTGTTAACTAAAATTCCAACAGCATCTTAGTATTTTAAGAAATAGGGTAACAACAACAAAAATCCATTCAGATAATGCATAATAGAAACATTAAAAACACAACTAATACACACATCAAGTTGTACTAAAACCATTTGACAATGCAAATTCAATGGAAGGATGAGGAAACAAATATTTTCACTGGAGTTACCATTTTGGAACCTAAAAAACAAATTAATTAATTATTAAAAGGAATATATAAGAAATATTTGTTTTATGAAAGCTGATTATCCCCGATGACTGAACACGGTATATATCTTTAGTTTGTCATAATGTTTCCATTTTGTAAAATTAGAATACATCAGAATAATTTTGAAGTTCCTTTAAACATTTTGAAAGTAATTTCTCTTTCTACTATCACACTTCTACATTTAATTCTTGTTTAATTAAGAATCTTTTATAAAGATTATATAAAGCTACTACAATGTCAAAATTGATAGGCTTGGGAGAGGATTAGTAAGAGCTCAGGACAGATATGTATTTCTTCCTGTCCCAACTGAAATTTAGTAAAAATAAAACCATAATTTCTAGAAGCCCTTCCAGAGAAAACATTAATAAAGATGGAATCTATGCAATTGTAAGACAAATTCTAGTTTACTGTACAATGGCTCAACTTTTTGAAGCACTGCTCATTTAATCAGTTCTTGGTATCTCTATCTTAGCTAGTACAGAAAAGATCAAAAACGGGTTCACTGACTAATTTCCCAGAGAACTATGGTCACTCATCTATATATGATGTTAATATTAATTATTAACAGGTTGTGGGATGAGGTGAAATGAATTGAATTCATCCAGAAAGCAATGGAGTGCTGAGCAAAGTTCAAATTCACCATCTTTTGTAGGTACATCAGTAGAGTTTAGAAGAGCTATGTCTGGGTGGTATGAGACAATTAATAATCCATTATCTTCTGCACTATAATAAAAAACTTAAGCCATTAATGACTATGGTGAATCTACCCAACAATCTTCAAGAGTTTGTTTCAAACTGGCATTTGAAAGAATGCAAAGCAGCCCTAGCTAGCAACATGATTGTCTATGCAGGACCACAATGTGAAACACATTTTGATTCATCATCAGATCATTCTCTGGCTCTGGAGCAAATAGCTTCAGTTTGAACCTCAGAAGCACTACCTACCAACTATGTATCCTTGGCGGGACTCAGTTTCTTAACACATTTTTTTCCTGACTTACTTTCAGAGAGTACTACAGACTCACATAGTAATGGAGGAACATATGTTTGCAATCGAGAGAAAAGCTTACACAGCAGTTAGAAGTTATTACCATTTTGACAAAGCTGAATTGATTGAGCTTTGTCAATCTAAAAACAGCCATATTAAAACACTGGTCCTCGAATTGGTTATTGATTTTGTTGTGGATGCTTTCATTTTAAAAGAAGTTTATATTAAAAATATTCTTAAAATATACATTTTTAAACTAAAGTTAACACTTGAAAACAGTTCTATGGGCCAAGATGTTTGGAAAACATTGTATTAAATGTTATGGGGTTCCTCGGGTTTTAATCAGGCTCTTTAAGTCGAGTGGGCATGTGCAGTATTTCTCTCTGATCATGAGCATTTTTTGGAGGAATACCTTTAAGGTCTAATGAGCTACAGAACAGCCATTACTAATTTTAGGATAAACAAATACCTCAGGAAGGAAATAGAACACAGTTATTATTCAAACACCATATGTGTGAAGTTCCTTGGTTTATGGATTATCATTACAAAGTTTTATAGCAGTGATTTTAGTAGGCTTTATATAATATTTTTTCTTTGATAATAACTTGTAACATGGATTATCTTTCCATTTACTAATTATTACCATAATTAGTAAAATGGCTTTCAGTTATAAAGCACCTTAACATATACTATGCTACTTGATACTGAAATAAGCCAACTATGTAGGTATTATTACTTTTCCTATTGAATGGGACAAGAAAATGAGTTTCAGAGGAGTTAAGTGACTTCTCCAATGGCACAGAGCCAATAAATGACAGACTAGAGCATGAAAGTTTCCTGGCTTCAAATTCAATGTCTCCTTTCCATATATTACCTCTCTTTTCTTTTGAGCATTTCTTTATTAAGATTGATGACTTTTTTTCTTCCCACAGTGTAGCCAACCTTAAATAGCATGCTTCACTATAAAATTATGATTTTTAAAACAATGATTATAAAGTAATTATCTTTTTATAATTACACAAGTCTTTATAAACTTCTAATGTCAGTAAAATGATTTTCTTTTCTCTGAATTTGAGTTTGATTTTTGTGAGAAACTGAGGAATACCATGACTTATGGTTATAGTTGAATGGATGCTCTCTAAATGGGCTATTTCTTACTGACGCAAGGAAAAAGGTACTTGAATAGATCACTCATCATCTCAGTTTCACACATGACATAGCAACTAGATACTGGATCTCAAGATAAAAATATCAACCTAGAATTAAGATGTTAGAAGACCCAACTGTAGGGTCTGAGATTGCTATGTCAAGGCCCAGACTCTCATCCCATCCAGGAGGTGAAAAGGGGGAACAGAGCCCACACCATACCTGATATGGCTCAGAGAGGGGAATGTGCTTCCTATGCAACACTTAGCAATACCAGGTTCCGGGAGGCTGGTTTTTGTTTCTCTGGTCTGGAAACGGCATTACCTGTGGACAGCTGACCAATCATATCTACCTTTATTTTCCATCTTGACACTCACGGCATCAGTCAACTACTGCCCTCATACAGCCCATATTTTAAACCACTCACCATCCCGTGCTCCCCATGACCACTATCTTCAGGGCCTTCATACTTTTGAACACACTGTCCCCACTTCTGGAAGTCCTTGCTACTGCTTCTGCCTGTCAGCGTCACCTTTTACTCATCTTTCAAGCCCCAGCTCACATGTCACCACTTAAGTGAATGAAACTTTCCCCAACTCCTCCAGCTATTTTTTTTCTTGGTAGGCTGGGGACATGGAGTGATGGAGAAGTTTGAAGAAGGGTGGAAAAGAGAACTCGGAGGTATTGGACATGGAATGTAGTACTTACAACTACCCTATGAAGTGGGTATTTGTATCCTCACTCTTTAGATGAGAAAACAGAATGAATGAGTTAAATAGCTTGCAAGAGGCAGAGGCAGAATTAGAACTTAGGTTTATGTGAGTCCAAAGCTCTCCCCATTCTGTCCCATTATTAGAGTTATCCTTGTTTGGGCTCCAGAAGCACATCAAAATACATGATTTTGGCTCCCATTTGACTGGAAGTCCCTCCGCAGCCAGTACTCTGTGTTATTATCTGTGTTCCTGGCATTTGCCATAGCATTTAGCACATAGGAACTTCATAGACATTTGTTGAATGAGTGAGTGAATGAATGAATGAAGAACACCCCTATGATTGGCATATTGTAACACATTCTCTCTGTGCCTGAGTTATTTGTTAAATCAAGTGATTGATCCCTAATGATGTTTTGTATCTTCTCTCTAGTTTTTTCTCTAAGGTTGAGGCACCGTGAGTAGGTGGCTAGTTATCACTTTGGTACGTAGGGCAATAATCTGTGGTGGAGTCTGCCAGGCTACAGCTACTCCGACTCGCTTTGCACAACTGGTGTTTGAACAGAGCTGACATTGATTTGATATTGCCCGGTGACGCAATAGCATGGCAGCTTTCAGAAAATAAAATCACTCTAAAGGCAAGTTTTACCCTTCGTGACATTTCTCTGAGAGGAAGAAGCTTACTCTTTTTGATATTAATTTTATATTTCCTTTATCTGGAAAAATAAAATGAAAGGACTTATCTCCAAAACTAGACACGTGTAATAAGAAATTACTGCATTAAATATATATTTTTTTATTTTGTTTTTTCCAAATGTACAAGATATAAAACATATGAAGTTAAACACTAGGTTTCTGAGTTCCAGAATCAGACTCACTGGGTTCCTAGCTCTTAATTAGTTGTCAGTTATATAATAATAATTAGGCATATTATTACTTCTGTATGTCCCAGTTTACTCATCTGTAATTTGGAAATAACAACTGTACCTTGTTAAAATCTGTATTTATAGATTTGTTTAAAGAAATTAAATGAAATAACTTGACATTGGCATTTAAACTATATATCCCCTTTCAAGTGGAAAATGCTGATTATAAGTACACTATTTGTTAGTGATAAATTCTTGTAATTGCCCCCCAAATTTCATTCTATTCCCCGGGCCCATTTTCTAATTCTTTTTTTTTTTTTCTGAAGCTGGAAACTGGGAGAGACAGTCAGACAGACTCCCGCATGCGCTCGACCGGGATCCACCCGGCACGCCCACCAGGGGCGACGCTCTGCCCACCAGGGGGCGATGCTCTGCCCCTCCGGGTCGTCGCTCTGCCGCAACCAGAGCCACTCTAGCGCCTGGGGCAGAGGCCAAGGAGCCATCCCCAGCGCCCGGGCCATCTTTGCTCCAATGGAGCCTTGGCTGCGGGAGGGGAAGAGAGAGACAGAGAGGAAGGAAGGGGGGTGGAGAAGCAAATGGGCACTTCTCCTATGTGCACTGGCCGGGAATCGAACCCGAGTCCCCCGCACGCCAGGCCGACGCTCTACCGCTGAGCCAACCAGCCAGGGCCCATTTTCTAATTCTTAATACAAGAGAGGAGACTATTTGATCTCGTGTCCCGTGTAATTTTGGCAATTTGCAATTACACAGCTTCTGAATTTTTATTTTTATTCCCTTGTTACCATACCAAAACCCCATTTTCCTATTATTTGTAGTCTGAAAAGATGGAGAACAGGAAACTATTATTAATCTATTTCCTAATATTCACAAGACTAAACCTAAAATAAAACAAGACTTGCAAAGTTCCATGAAAGCACTGAACTGTTAGCCTTCCAACAGAGGAGATGGGACAGTGAGAAGGAGGTCAGACCATGTGCGGATTTCCCCACGTCCCCCGGATCTGGCTGTCTCAGAGCTGCAGCGCTGTTCCGTTCTTCCTCACTGGGTGACCTGTTGTTTGCACGGCTCCTCTTGAGACTGTAAGTTCTGTAGCTACTTTTTCAAAATATATTTTCTGAATAAATGAATGAATGAATAAGTTAGTTGAGGAGTCTCTGTTTTTCAAGAAGTTGAAAAGCTGAGTAATAGTTGTCTTAAGATAGGGATGGAATTTAATCAAATGAAAACATTTCAGATTGAAATACTACTGTGAAGAAGATTTTGGAACTTATTGGCTTTAAAATTATAACTTGGTGTCAATGGGGGCCTAATCTTAATTCAGTCTGGAGGGGGCTCTTGCTAACCTAGATGGGACATTGGGGAAGTTGAACCTTCTTGAGGTCTTCTGTGCCACTCCGTGCAAGAGAGGGAGACTGCCCCTGACCGAGTTGAGGTCCACCTTCTGTTCCACCTAGGAAGCCAGGACTCTTCCAGCCTCTTCTCTAATAAGGCTCTCAGCAAAGCAGGAGGTTCAGGCCCTTCTCTTTCATGCTACCTTGCCTGGTCAACCTTCAAAAGCCCAAAAATGCAGGAATAGAAAGATATGTTGTCAAGTTCTGAAGAGTGAGGCAGAACTCAAAAGGACATTCCAAGGTGTAAGGTTCAAGATTGAAATTCTAACTAATTTAATTGTACAGAGGAAGGCTCTGACACCTTCTGGATGCTACTTCATTTGAGACATCTGCCCCCCACCCCGGACTCTGCATGCCCACAGGGAGCCCCTATTCAAACCCAGTGACTTCATCTTCTCCCTCAGAAAATCCAGTTCTGTCCACATATGTGCACCCTCTGATTTAAACGGGTGTTTTTCAGGTACCACCTAAGAGCTAGATCCTTCCTAGGAACAGAACCATGAGCAAAACCAGACATAATCCCTATCGTCATGGAGTTTATAGTTTGGTAGGAGAAAATATTTTAATCAGAGTGTGACACTGACAAATGTAAAACGACAAGGACTGCAGTGAAAGAAGGATGCACTAGGCAAAGCTTCCCTGAAGATGAGCGAGAGGAAAGTTTTGTTTTTTAAGATAGTAGTGACTTGAGCGTATTTATACGCCTACAGAAAGCCCAGGCCTGCAGTTGAGGCAGGACATGCTGGTGCTCCTGAGATGGTAGCAGGGCTGGATCCACCTCGGGTGGAGGGATTGCCTTATGTAGCAAGCCCTCTTCCCTGCCCAGTGTGCTCTACCCGTTCTTTCCAGATGGGATAAATACCGCAACCTGATTCTAGTTCTGTCTCCCCACCAGTGAGAGCCGTGGGCTGGCTGGTCTGTGTTACTAGGTCTGCTGTCAATCAACACACATGCAGAGATAGCTTCTGACTCTTCCTGTCCTGCCTGAGGCCAGCCACAGGGCACTAACCATCATAATGCACTAGTTGTCCCTGTTTGCTCCCTTTACAGTCTGGAGGGAATGATCTAGCTCAATGAAGTCTTTTTGATACTGGATCTTCTGCTAATGAGCAAGTTTGAGGAGGGAGAAATCTGTTAGTTCAACTTGCCACAAAGAGTTTGGGGAAAAGAAGGGCCTGGTTCTCATAATAAGCCAGATTGTAAGCGGGAGACGGCATCTGAGTGAGTTGGTGAGGAGTGAGCCTCACACACGGAGACAGTGAGTACCGTCATTTTGAGCAGGGTCTGGTACATGAAACACAGAGGGGTTCCTTTAAACCTTAAACAAACAAAAAGTGGGAAAGTCCATTTGAAGATGAGATTTACAGTCAGTCCCCTCATTTTTTTAAAACTTGCATTGATATATTGCAGCATGTAGTGTGTTAGGAAAGATATGTTGCAATATTTAGTGTGTAAAGGACAAAGTCACACCTCGATCCCAGATTCTGGGTCTTGTGTTGTTTACTGTAACCAGCTTTCATGCTAGCACTTTCACTTACCGCATAAAGGGGAAATCCGCCAGATAAACTTGGTTGTCCTGATTCAAGGGTATGAGGTGGTGCCCAGGTTTGTCAAGATGATCATGACATTTGGTTTCCAAATATAAATTCCAAATATCCTTATCAAATTGAGTCTTCACTCATAAACCTAGTATTTTTGCTCACTCTCACTTTAAAATCATCCTATTTCCTAAGGCCCCGACTCTTCACCTAAGCACGCCCCTCTTGACGTTGGCCTTAGGTAGAAGAGTAAATTGGATGGGATGTGACTGTGCACACTGGCTTGTCTCTCCTTGGCGTGTCCTCTGGCCCCTGCATGCCTGTTCACTGCCCTATTCCGATTTTTTGCAGGACTAGCAAGAGTATTCATACAGAAAGACAAACTTCCAACTTTGCTTTCTGGTGTAGTGCCCCAATCTCTGGACACTCCATCAATTGTAATGTCTTTTTTTTTCCGCATTTTATCAGAGGCTTGTTATTATTTAGACACCACCAGACTGAATATTTAGGGCAAGCTAGCCTTTAGGTACAACCTAAACTAAAACCTACAGAGAGTTAACCCTCTGCTTGCCTACAGAGATAGCCCTGGAAAGAGCTCTATTATAGCAGACTAGGTAAAAGGTATCCTAGTACAGGGAAGGCATCATCCATTCTAGAACTGAC
This sequence comes from Saccopteryx leptura, assembly GCF_036850995.1. Classification (NCBI taxonomy): domain Eukaryota; kingdom Metazoa; phylum Chordata; class Mammalia; order Chiroptera; family Emballonuridae; genus Saccopteryx; species Saccopteryx leptura. The sequence goes on from NC_089504.1 coordinate 148,295,528, forward strand.
CTCACATCAAAGACAACCATTTGATGTGTTTAGCATGTTTTCAGCAAAAGCTCTATGGGAAGTGGTGTGGATGTGTGTGTGTGTGGGGGGGGGGTTTCCAGAGTCCTCACAGTCTCACCCTTCTCTGTATCAAAACCTGCTCAGAGGAAAAGGCCTGGTAAACTCACTGGTGTTGAGGTGTAAGGATTTAAGGCACTATCTTGTGTTCATTAAGCAAAAATTTATTGAACATTTACATGCCAGATAATGTCTAAGATACAGAGACAAATTAAGCATTTGCAGTTCAGTGGTGAGGAGTACACATGTGAATACTATGGTAATTATTCTAAATGAGAGTAATTTTGGGGTTGGGTAGAGGACAATGTGGAGGAGCAGTATGAAAAAACGTAGCACTAACTGGCCTGGTGGTTCCAGCTGGGACACTGTTAGAACGCATCCCAGTACCCTCCTCAAAGCAACTTGGTAGTGCTTAATGTTAATTATTTGTATTCTTTAGCATTTGAAGGAGTCCCTTTTTCCTAGAGATGTTTAATATCAGCAGAATAATAAAACAGCCTTCAGGCCAAAAGGCTGCATCTCTAATTGTGGGATTTCAGGTGCCAGGAGGAAACTTGCCGTGTCCCTTACAGTCCCTGTGCACTGACAGGTGCACGCACAGGTTTGTACACATCCATCTGGAGCGTGGGGTAACAGAGAAACCCCCAGACTCTGTTCTGGAGAAGGTGATTCAGTAATGTCGGGCTGTGGCCTTTAAGTCTATAGTTAATCACATACCCAAGGTCATTTTGATGTGTGAGCAAGTTTGGAAACTACTATGGTCTCTCTTGAAATGCCTGAAATTATACCAGGTCTGGGCAGGTCCATTCGGAAGGCCAGCTCTCGCCCTTTCCTAGGACCATCCTTAATGCCAGAGGATGACTTGGGCCCCAAACAGATTGGGTTCTCTGTGTTTCAGGGTCCATACATATTACATGGGTCTGCTTGATCCAGAATCCTGGTCCGTGAACTTCAGTGGGGTGGGGCCAACTGGCATGGGACCTGGACCAAATCAATCTTTTTCAAAGCAGGGTCTCTAGATGGCCACCTGAACAAAAATTCCTCAGGTTACTTGTGAAAAATTCCTTGATTCCACTGCAGGCCTGTTGACCAAGAATCTCTGGACTGAGCAGAAATCCCTACTGACAGATTCCTCAGGTGGTCCTTGCTCCGACTAGGCCTGAGAACATCTAGCCCAGGCTCCCCAACCGAGGAAGCGGATTTGAGGGCTGTGGGAGAGGGGCAGCTCCAGCCGGCCAATACAGCCCCGGCAGGATTTGATGATGACTCGCTGTGGTGTGAAGGGGCAAGAGGGCCAAGCGAGGGGCGTCACTGTGGAGGGAGTCCTGGGGGTGGCGTGAGGAGGGTGGAGAGAAGCCCTGGTGTAGGAGATTCTGGAAGCCCTTTGGTTATGAGGTTCTCTGAGCAGAAGGACCTTGGTTATGGCACTAGGAATGGGAGACAAGACACCAGTCTCTCCAAGGAAACTGGAGTCCACGGCAGTTCCCAAGGCGAAATTTAGATGGAAGAAAGAATGTAGGAATTATAGTCGCTCTGGGTACACAGGTGACTGGAGAGGAAGTCCTTGAATATATGCTTCCTCTGAACTGTGTTAAAAAAATTATTTTATTTTATTTTTTAAAAGATTTTATTGATTCAGGCCCTGGCTGGTTTGCTCAGTGGTAGAGCGTCGGCCTGGCGTGCAGAAGTCCCGAGTTCGATTCCCGGCCAGGGCACACAGGAGAAGCGCCCATCTGCTTCTCCACCCCTCCCCCTCTCCTTCCTCTCTGTCTCTCTCTTCCCCTCCCGCAGCCGAGGCTCCACTGGAGCAAGGATGGCCCGGGCGCTGGGGATGGCTCCTTGGCCTCTGCCCCAGGCGCTAGAGTGGCTCTGGTCGTGACAGAGCGACGCCCGGGAGGGGCAGAGCATCGCCCCCTGGTGGGCAGAGCGTCACCCCTGGTGGGCGTGCCGGGTGGATCCCGATCCGGCGCATGCCGGAAGTCTGTCTGACTGTCTCTCCCCGTTTCCAGCTTCGGAAAAATACAAAAAAAAACAAACAAAAAAAAGATTTTATTGATTCATTTTTAGAGAAGGAGGAGAGAGAGAGAGAGAGAGAGAGAGAGAGAGAGAGAAGGGGGGAGGAGAGGGAAGCATCAACTCCCCTATGTGCCTTGACCAGGCAGGCCTAGGGTTTCAAACTGGTGGCCTTAGTGCCCCAGGTCAATGCTTTATCTACTGCGCCACCATAGGTCAGGCAAACTGTGTTGAAATAGATTCTGCAGGTGGAAGATCAAATGGCCACTAGGAGTGAAGGGTAGTGTAAAGCGAGGAGGGCAGTGATTGACAGCGCAGGATGAATGCTGAGGCCCAGGCACAGGGGAGGGTGGGCGGTCAGAGCGTCAGCTGCTGCAGGAGAATCATGGACCTGAAGTCTGGGGCAACCATTCTATTGTACCATTTGTTCACAATATTTCATTCCTACAAGAAAATGATTATAAGAAAATAGAACCTTGAGTAGTTGCAAAAAAGCATTCATTTCTATTTTTACTTATGAGAAAGCACTGCTTTATATAGCCAGTAAAATTAATTTGCATAACTTTTGCCTATTTAATAACAAAATGAAATGAAATAAAAGAATATATAGGAGAGTATATAACTAAAAGAAGTTCACAGACTTTTGTTAAAAGTTTTATTCTGGAGGTGCTTTAAAAAAATAATATTTTACCACCAATTTGTGTTATGTAAATTGAAACAAATAAAATTTTTAAATGTAAAATTAGGCAAAAGAAGAAACTCGCCTTACTGTCTCTTTCTGCATAAATTTAGTGTATGAAGGTTGCTGGGCAGTGGGACAGACATGAGCAGAGCAAGGATGACAGGCCAGGTATAGGTTTTGAGGGCAGAAAGCCCCACATGCCTACAACAGGCAAAACTGGGAAAGCAAGGATCTTGCCCCTAGAGTAACCATTTCTTCCCTAGCATATCACTGGTCATGCGGTTCAGACTTCCCCTGACCTCTCCTTTCTTGGCATATCACTAGTAATGTGGTTTTAGACCACCCTTTAACAGGGGAGTGAAGAAGAGACAGGAAAATAGCCTTATATGACCCCCATACAAGCCCTGGCATGACCACTCCTTAAGCATTAAGCCCTAAAGACAACATCTGGGCCTCAGTTGTGTTTCAGCTCCAGGCCCAGAAAAGCAGCAAAACCAGACAAAATATGTCATAGCTGACCTCAGACCAGCTGCATTGACTAATGGCCTCTGCCCTGGCACCAACCAATCAGTGGAGACCATGACCCTAAAAGAACACACCTAGACAACTGATGAATATTCTATTGAGACCCCCCCCCCCCCCCGGACTTTCCCTAAGATCCCCACCCTTTAAAGCTCTTAGGACAGACCCAGGTGCTCTCCCTCCCAGGAGCAAGCCCATGCCTTTCCCCTTCTCCTTCTCTTCTTCTTTCCCCCAGGTGAGTTTTCCTTGCCTCTTCCTGTCTCCTAAGAGACCCCAGGAGACTTGCAGCAGGGAGAGCAATGAGCAGTGGCAGCTGGTCTTGATCTACCCCCCTTGAACCTGGCTCCAAGGCCCCCTTTTCTCTGACTTTCTTCTTGCATGACCAATAAATTCTTCCTTTACTTTGTCTCTTGACTGAATTCCTTTCTGCAAGAAGATGAAAATTGAGGTCTTGCCATTTCGCCCATAACAAAGGCATTACACAGAACATACCCTGAAAATGTGTTTTTTTCAGTCGTAAATATTTATTGCCTATTTATTTTAAGATACAAAGTTCTATTCATATATAAGCCTAAATTTACTGGAGGGTAATACAATACAATACGATATGACACAATATTGATATCATATATAATGTAACATCACATAGTACTATATTTATTATTATTTACACATAAAATATATATATAGCTCTCCCATCAAAGTTATATGAGGCTCTGGGATCTGGTTGTTCTCTTTCAGAGTGCTTCTTGTTATTTCCAACTATGTTCAAAGGAGGCACCTCACATGCCTGAAAACCATCACTATGGTCAGCTGCAGTCACCGCCCTGTTTCTCCTCCCCTGCTCTGGTACCCGCTCCACCGCAGCTGTCCAAGGAGCCACTTGGTAAAGCTCAGAGGGGGACATCCTGGTTCATAGCCACAGTACCGTTTCCCGATTGCCCAAGCGTCCGCCAGGGGCTGGATGGGCCGGGGCTGTGGGGGAGAGAGGGACTTCTCTGATCCTGGGGTCTCTGGAAAGTAAGCAGAGGCCACACTAGCTCCTGCATGCTTCTCCTCCTCTTGGTGTAGCCTCCGACTCTCCAGCCAGGAGAGCCTTCCCTGCATGTGTTTGTTTGTTTGTTTGTTTGTTTTATTAATCCCTGCATGTTAATGGCAGAAAATGAGTTGGGGACAAGGGAGAGAAAGGAGCTGACTGACAGCCACCAAGCTTCAAGGGTGAGTTTTTCAACAGTGAAACGCATGCCTGGGTTATGCTTTAGCAATGAAGAGAATAAGCATGTTTTCTATAGAATTTAGGACAGCTACTGAGGATACAGCTATCATTCCTATGGTCTTCTAGCCAAATACTGCCTTTAGGCACATGTTTTACCTCTATATGGGATAGTTAAAGAAGCAAATGTATTAGAAGTGTTTAGGATACCAATACTTAGTTAAATGAACTTTGCTTTTTTGGTAAATTATGTTTTTATACCTTTGAGAAACATCAACACACACAAAATATGATATTACAATCTCAAAGTCACAGGGACTATGGTAATATTGCATATTACCACCTCCCAAGTAAGTACCATAACTGGTGACTTAACTCTGATGAAATAATTGGGACACTTGTGGAGGTGTGATCTGTTTAATGTCGAGAGAGGGCAGGAGAGAAAGTCATCAGCAGGCTTGAGCATCCCCCCACTACCACCCTGCACGAAGGACAGAACACTGCTGCCCCTTTTCAGGGTTTAGGAGAGATGGGATGCCGGGAGAAGTAGGGCAGAGGGAGAAGATGGGAGGTGCTGGTTCTGCTTCCCTGGCCTCATTCTGGGTGCCTTGCGGTCTCTGTGGCCATGCACCACCTGGGACCTCAGTTTCTGGCTCCCTGGGATGATCAAGGACAGGTCCTTCCACTGCAGCTCCAAGAACGTTCACTGTTCTCCACACCCTGGAGCCCACTATGAGACAGCATTTCTCGCATGTTAGGATGACCATCATCAACAAGACAAAAGGCAAGTGCTGGCGAAGATGTGGAGAGAGGGAACTCTGTGCACTGCTGGTGGGATTATAACTGGTGCAGCCACTGTGGAAAACAAACAGTATAGAGGATCCTCAAAAACTTAAAAATAGAACTACTATATGATCCGGCATTTCCACTTCTGGGGAAGTATTCAAAGGAAATAAAACACTAACTTAAAAAGGTATCTACACCTCCATGTTTGTAGCAGCATTATTTACAATAGCCCGAACATGGAAACAGCCTAGTGTCCACAATAGATGAATGGATAAAAACAATGTGTATGTGTGTACATATGGATATAATTTAGTCAGAACAAATGAGGAAATCCTACCATTTGTGATGACATGAACGGACCTTGAAGGCATTACTCAATGTGAAATAAGTCAGACAGAGAAAGACAAACACTGTTTCACTTATATGAGGAAACTAAAAAGAAACCCCAAACTTATAGAAAAAGAGGTCAGAGCTGTGCTCACCAGAGGTGGAAGGTGACAGGACAGTAAACACGATGACTGTAGCTAACACGGCTGTGCGATACGTAAGAAACTTGTTGAGAATAAATTCTAAGAGATCTCATCACAAGGAGAATGTTTATTTCATTTTTCTTTCTTTTCTCCCCTCTTCTTTTCTTTTTATTGTATCCAAGAGATGATGGATATTAGCTTAACCCATTTTGGGAAGCATTTCACACCATATGTAAATCAAACCATCATGCTGTATGCCTTAAACTTACACAGTGATGCATGGTGGTGATTTCTCAATAAAACTGGAAAAATTGATTAATGTATTTTTGCACATGTGCGTGAGTATACTAACAGCCATTGAAATTGTACACTTGAGAGGAAGCATGGTATGTGAATTATATCTCAATAAAGCTGTTATTTATTTTTAAAGTGAAAACAAAATGCTTTACTCAATGACGCCTTCTTGGACAACACCCAAGAAAGTTTGTATGACATTGACATTTAAGCTTGCTTTATCCCAAATTGTTTATCATCTTCAGAACATGATGAATGGGGGCATAAGTAAGGCATACCTATGCACAGCTGTCTGAAGGTCATTAGGATGGGAGCAAAGGGGAAGAGGCTATGGGAACAGGAGCAAGGGGCAGAGACTATCAGAGACACCCCTGCAATCTGTGGGGAGCGTCTCATGGAACCCATGCCTCAGGCTCGCTTCTCCCTTGTATCACCCCCTCTACCATGGTTGCAAAGTGGAGAGGAGTTGGCTTCTGTCTAAGTGTTCTAGCTGACTGCTGGTGCTCCACTCTGCTCCGTGGCCCCGGCCACAGGCCACCACTCACTACGCTGCCCTTTACAGCCCCAAATTCAAGGACTGCAGTATCTTTCCAAGAAATGCTGTCACCTTTGCAAGGGCCTTTGTGGGAGATGAAATTAGTTTGTTAGAGCTTCTGTAGCAAATTAACACAAACTGGGTGGTTTAAAACAAATTTCTTATCTCAGTGCAGAAGGCTAGATGTCTGAAATCAAGTTATCAGCAGGATTCCTCTGGAGGCGTGGAATACTTCCAGGCCTCTCTCCTGGCTTCTAATGGCAGCTGACAAGCCATCACTTTCCTGGGCTTATTGGTCTCTCGGATCTCTGCCTCTGTCTTCATCTGGCCTTGCCTTTTTTTTTTCTTTTTTTCTATTTTTCCAAAATGAGAAGCGGGGGCGGGGAGCGGCAGACAGACTCCTTGCATGTGCCCACCAGGATCCACCTGGCATGCCCACCAGGAGGCAATGCTCCGCCCATCTGGGGCGTTGCTCTGCTGCAACTGGAGCCATTCTAGTGCCTGAGGTGGAGGCCATGGAGCCATCCTCAGCGCCTGGGCCAACTTTGCTCCAATGGAGCCTTGGCTGTGGGAGGGAAAGAGAGAAATCAAGAGAAAGGGGAGGGGGAAGGGTGGAGAAGCAGATGGGCATTCTCCTGTGTGCCCTGGCCAGGAATCGAACCCAGGATTTCCACACATTGGGCCGATGCTCTGCCACTGAGCCAACTGGCCAGGGCACCTGACCTTGCCTCTTTATCTCTGTGTCTTCCCCTTTTCACTCTTATAAAAGAGTTTACACTTTGAAGTTAGGGCACACCCTAGTATGAGATAGTCTTATCAAAGATCTTTACCTTAATTATATCTACAAAGATTTATTCCAAATGAGGTAGCTTTCTGAGGTTTTAGGTGGATGTGAATTATTTTAGGACACTATTCAACTCACTAGAAGAAGAGAATGAATACTTCCATTTTTGGCCTATCTTTTTCCTCTCTACAATTCACTACACAGAATGATGTGGGTTTAAAGAGACTTTGCTGAAAGTTTGGTGAAAATAGAAAGGAAATACAGCATGTAGGGGGAAAATGACTATATGATAAGCATAATTTTCTTGCACCAAATAAAAGAGCCTTGAGAAATTAAACCTTGTATAGCCATCACCCTGTGAATAACTGGACTTCTACTTCAAGCCCATGAGACCTGTAGAAGGACCACCTTCTCCAAAACTTCACAGAGCAACTGTCTCTTCAACCCACCTGGTAGCTAGTGGGACCCAGTCATCATTAACCACTTCCCTGGTTATTTGCTACTAGAGGAACATGACAAGGATGACCTTAAAGGATGGTTCAAGGTGGGCTTGGGAAGCCCCAGTACAGTAGGAAACTCAGGGCTAGGTGTACCATCTGCACCCAGTCCTTTTGAAATGAACACTACCTTGTAAGTTACGGCCATCTCCCTTTCTTCTACTAATTGTCTTCACATCACCATATAAGGACGGTTTCTCAGAGTAGTGGAGTCTGTATTCTTTTAGGTACTGTGAGAACACAGGTCCATCACTGAGCCATATATCTTTTAATATAAGGGCTAGCGTTAGCTGTTAGATAAAGCAGCCTTCTAAAATCACTCCTGCCCCTCTCTTGGGCAGTGAGTGGGAAGGAGTGATGGTGGCTATAGTTGGATCCAGTGCTAGGGGGGAGGCAGTGGAATCATTATTCTCTCACACTAACTACCAAAGCCATTTCTGATTAGAGATCCTTTGCAGATTAGTACTCTTGTTTCCAACATAGTTAGCTTCCAAATTTTAAGTAATATTTCTGTTTATGTTGTCTCTCAGGAGTAATATCCATTCATTAAACCAAACGAATGACTTTTATGCATGGCCAAAGCAAATAATATTAGCCAACTTCTTGCTTCTCATTATCCTGAAATATAAATAGAGCAAAGATTTTGTTTGTTATGGTTTCTACAATATTGGAAATTCCTACAAAATATCAGCAGAATCTTTTAGGGTACATCTTAATACGTTGAGCCTAAAACCTTTCTTTTTGGGGCCAAAGGATTTGTTGGCAATGTCTCTGATCCTTTATTTCTTTTTTTCCTTAACTGCTTCTGGTATTAATTTTCTGACCTGTTTATTAGTTTAGGGTTTAATTCCTGGCATATTTCATTGTTGCCATTGTTGTTTCATTACAAAATATTTCTTTCATATAGAAAGTACAGAGACACATAACAAACATCCCTGTATCCACTTCTAGACTTAAACAAATGACAATATCTTGTGTGCTTTGAAATTAAAAAAAAAATACGTAAAACATTACAAATTTATTTTGGGCCAGATAGGTGCAGGGTTTTTATTTTTTAAAGCTTCTTATTGATGCTAATATTTTTAAATTTGGTTAAGAAAATTTTTATTTTAAGCAGTACATATATCTATTCAGAAAATGATTGTAAAATTAGTCCTTCATATCTTCGTGGCCCTGGGCATTCTCACAGTGTCGCGTTGCATTTCTATTCTTGAACTGCGGCATTCCCTCGACCCTTAACTTGGCCTCTGATTTTCTTTAGCCTGCGCTCACCCCTGAGATCTGATGACTCATTTAGCTTCTCTGGCACCCACCCGCTGTCCTCCTGGCCATCTACTGCCCGCACCCTCAGCTGTTGCAACTCTTGGCCACTCTATGTAACCACCCCGCTGAGACCCCTCCCTGACTTGTCCACGTGGAGGAGAAGTGGTTTCGAGAAGAGATCACAAGAGAAGGGAATTGGGGACTGTGGGGAGTTTGCTTCTGAGGCTGGAGAGAAGGCGGTGAGCACGAGAGCCATGGAATTTACCAGGAAAGGTTTAACATTTCCTTCCATACACATTATTCAATACTATCTTGGTTTTTTACCATAATAATATCTTATGTTAAAAACAAAACTTTTGTTTTTAAAATAAAAACTTAGAAATGAGAAGTATGTTTATTCATTTCGGCCACAGATCCTCGGGAGAGCCTGGTCGGCCGCTTGCTAGGTGCGGGGACGCTGGCGAACAGGCTCCATCCCTGGTCGCACGGAGCTCTCTATTCAGCAGGAGACGCTGCCAGCGTTAAGCAAATAATTACACACCGATTTCCATCAGCACAAAAGCTGGGACTCAGGAGAGTTCGACCTGTTTTCACTGAAAGATAGAAGGCAAGGTCACATGCAGAGAAAGGGATGGAACTGAGCAGGGGTCTTAAAAGCAATGGTGAAGATTAGCAACAGGAGTTGTGTAGAAAAAGAAGAAATGGACAGAGCAGGAGTATGTAAACAAGAGCAGAGCTCAGCATAATTTTCCTTGTGTCTCTCAAGGCCCAGAACCTAATTTTAAGCTGGCTGTGAGTGCCACATATTTGCTTTTAAAAAGCAAATCCTTTTCTCTCAGAATCTGTTAGTGACTGCTGTTTTTTTAATGTTACCACCAACCATTTTCTTTGGTAGAAGTACCTTCACATCACAGTAATTGTACTAGTCATAGATAATCCATGTCTTCAGAACTGTTACATGACAAGATATATGTTTAGACCAAAAGCAATACAACAGTGTCCTTATTAGCTTCCTAATTAGATTTTAACATGCTACTCTTGAGAGTCATGCAGCCCCCTTCCTCTGGGCTTGGCAAGGAGGAAATCCTTGCTTTCCTAGGGCGGAGGCACTAGCCTTACTTAGATTTCAGAAGTATTACCAATGAATTGACTCCAACTGTATCTGGCATATTTCACAACTATAGCTAATTAAATTCTTGTAAACTCTAAGTGCCTCAGGACATTTTTTCTAATCTGAAATACACATTTCTTAATATCATTTACTAATTTATGAGAATATATTTACCAGAAAGATATCCCCTAATATTTTTCTCTTGAATGAAATATAAAATAGCTTACTTTAATTTACCCATAACAGGTTTTATCTTCTATATAGTGAATTTCTAAGTGTATTTAGTTTGCTTTTCAATGGTGCTAAAACTGGGTGTTTTCAGATAATAAAGAATAAAAAGAAGAGTTGTGACAGGGAGAAGTATTGTAGTTTACTGCTATACTGATACTTTATGGATAAACTGATTCATTTGTTTTCTGTGAACCTTTTCTGTATTCCCTCCATTCATCTCATTTGTTTTTTTATAGGGTATCCATCCAGAGCAGTTTGACCAGTTATGAGCTGTGAGGAGGAAAACAAAGAAAGAAAAGATATGTTGCTGAATTTCTAATAATATTGGTATATGTTGCACATAGTAGATAAATAAATATCTATTCAATTGAATTAATTGAACCAGGGTCAAGGATGTGTGGCTGTTGGTTGTGATACATGTTGCTTTGGTATCAGGTAGCATCAATAGTGACAGGGAAAAACGGAGAAAGAAAGTAAGAAAATAAAAGCAAAGTTAAAAGAGAATGATCACAAACATAGAGACTGATGCATATATATAGTATATATTATGTAATATATTATATATACTGTTATATATTATACTGTTACATTCACACATATATAGTACTACTACACACACACATATAATAAATGTATAATGTAGCACTCTATCCGTGTGTGTGTGTGTGTGTGTGTGTGTAGCAATAATATTACAGGGTCAAACTAATAAATAAATAAGGAATTGAGTTAACTTTAATCATATCCAGCCCTTTCATTTTAAACTAACACCTAAATTGTTGCATCTCCTCATGTCAAACAACGAGTTATGTAAATGACATGAATCTCAGTACCCTGAAGTACAGTACAATTATTCGAAAAGCATTATTTTTTCAGTTAAGGTCCTCACTTATCCATGGGCTGACCTCTCTCAACTGATTTCTTGTAGTCTTCTACTGCCGTTAGGCACCATTTCACTCATCTGTGCTTCAGCCAGAAAGTCAAAACAAGGTTAAAGAAGAAGCACAGACAGGACACAGCAACAACAAATCAGTGTTGTTGCATTCTTCTCAGTTGCCCAGACTCCAAGCCCCTTCTTGTATTTGGGAAATGCCTCACCTTTTGAGCCTCAGTGGGTGGTTCAGACACTGCTCATTATTAAAGATAATACATCTAGGACATGCTTTCCCCACCTGCTTTGAAATGAGAGCCAAAAGTGATTCAGATGTTGCCAACACACTTGACTGAGGGACTAGGAAGATGTTCTCTCTCTCTCTCTCTCTCTCTCTCTCTCTCTCTCTCTCTCGCACTAGTGACAGGAATGCCAGTAGCGTGGGCAGAGCCCAGGCTTGCTCTGTCACCCTGCAGGTGGCTGTGCTCAGGGAGGTGGCAGTGATGGCCTCCTGAGGCCAATCCTCTGGTGTAATAGGGTCATTTTCTACATCTGTCACTCTGTATCAAATTGTCCACCCAAGGCCTCAATGAGCCTTTTGAAGCCTTTGTGTGGAAAAAGCACCCCCTTCTGGCAGGTGCAGGGCTCTGCCAGCATATTTGATTTTTATTTCCAGAAATTTTGCTAAACACTTCTTATTTCTAGTAATTTTCTGAAGCTTCTTTTGGAGTGTTTATGTAAAAACTAACATCATTTGCAAATAATCTTGTTTCTACCTTTCTAGTTTTTATAGTTTTACTTTTAATCCTTAATGTAGTACACAAATTCCACCATTATTTGTATCCATTTGCAGTACTTCATTGGTAGTAAATGAAGAGGTAAATATATAATGAAGAATGGACATTCAGCAGCAATCAGCCGGGTCCAAGAAGGAGCCCTAATACTGCATTTATCCCAACCACAGCTTCTGCAAGAGGCAATTGTGTAAACTCAGAATCTACTACTTTAGAACTAAAAGAGCAGGTAATACGAGGGATGGTCGTCAGTATTCTTCTGGAATTTTCTTTATTGTTTACTATTGGCTTTGAGTAGGCCCTCTTCCTTTTGTGAGGGTCACTATTGAAGGTGCGGGTTGATCTGACAATGTGGGTGGGTTACAACGGGTATCTTTAATTTTGCTCAGCTACTGGAAAAGAGATCCAGATTAAACTTCACAAAATAAAGGGAATGAACCAGCGCTGTTTGTAAATATTTTTTCCTACTCCCAATATTATAGATGCTATAGGAATGATTGTGGTGATTTGTGGAGTCCGTTATATAAACCGGAACCTCTTCAGTATGCTAATTATGAGCAGGTCTTATAATGAGCCTGACTCTTTAAACAGGAATATTAGTTCTGCATTTCAAAAGTCAGCATGTATTTGTTCAATTCATACATTCAACAGACATTTAAAAGAATCACCACGTGACTTTTGTTTATGGTCCAAAAAAAAAATTCTATTGGCTAACCCTCTCTGGGTGCCCCCTGGGTTTCACAGGTGTCCCCAGGATGGTGAGCAGTTACACTTCGGGGTCAACGCCAAGGAGACGGAGGCACTTGCTGGTGAGGGTTAGTGATTGCCATATGATTTTAGGTGCGGTTTTCTGATCTCTGGGCTCGTTCTCTAATCTCTGAGAGAGGGTAAACATTTCTCCTTAAACCTTTTGAGAAATAATTACCAAGCTAATTATAAAAAAAACCAACACTTTGTCAAAATACTATGCCACACAAGTGCTCAACAAAAAACATCTCTTTGCAATTGCAGAATGTTTTGGAAGCAGATCAGAGATGATGAGGGTGATGTTAATTTCGGAGTTAAAATTGTGGTTATATTTTTTTCTTTTCTTGTGGGGTGGTCCTGTGACGGAGGACGTAGGCCTAGGCAGCCTGTGGGGGGGGCATTTGACAAGCAATGCAAAGACAGCAATGAATAAATATATAGTTCTTGCCTTCATGGAGCTTAGAGAACAGGGAAAACAGAAAAATATCACAGGTGGTGAATGCTTCAAGAGTATAAATGTTAGTGCTATGAAGTATATAGAGCATAGTAAAGCAGCTTAAAACCTGAAAGAATTATAGAGGGGAGGAGAGTAGAGAAGATGGTCCCAGGAGGAGTGAAGAGAGAGAAAGCCAGATGTCTAAGAACTAAAAGCAGTTCCCGTTTGGCAGAGGCGCAGGGCAGAGGGGTCTCCCAGTGCACTCCTGGAGGGCTTTAATCCGCATCAGGGATTTTAAACTTTATCCTCAGGGCAACATGTAACTGTTAAAAGGTTTTAGATGGAGAAGCAACATAATCAGATTTGTGTTTTAAAAATTCACTCTAGAAAGGCAACTTAAAAGGTCACTATACGATGTTATGTCTATTTTACCACAATGTATATATATTTAAAGGTATAACTATTGGGCCTCATCAAAATTAAGAGCTTTTGCTCTATAAAATCCCATCTTAAGGGGATAATAAAACAAGCTACAGATAGGGACAAAATGTTTCCAAATCACGTATCTAAAAAGATTAGTATAAAGACTATATAAAAAACTTTCAAAACTAAATAGAACAGCAGCAACAACAAAATAATGCAATTAGAAAAGAGCAAGAGTTGAGCAGTCACTTCACTGGGGAGGAAATGCAGTTAGCAAATAGGCACATGAAAAGCTGCTCCATGTCATTAGCCACTGGGAAATGTGAGTTAAAACCCCAGTAAGTAATCACCGCACACCTATCTGAACTACTAAAACAAAAAATGGAAAATCAAATGCTGGTGAGGATATAACAGTGGGAATATAAATGCTGTGGGAATATAAACAGTCTGTCCACTCAGAAAAATATGTACTTTGGGGGCTTCTTATAAAACTAAACATGCAGCGGCCCTGGCCAGTTGGCTCAGCGGTAGAGCGTTGGCCCGGTGTGCAGGAGTCCCGGGTTCGATTCCCGGCCAGGGCACACAGGAGAGGCGCCCATTTGCTTCTCCACCCCTCCCCCTCTCCTTCCTCTCTGTCTCTCTCTTCCCCTCCCTCAGCCAAGGCTCCACTGGAGCAAAGATGGCCCAGGCACTGGGGATGGCTCTGTGGCCTCTGCCTCAGATGCTAGAATGGCTCTGGACGCAACAGAGCGACGCCCCAGAGGGGCAAAGCATCGCCCCCTGGTGGGCATGCCAGGTGGATCCCGATCGGGCGCATGCAGGAGTCTGTCTGACTGCCTCTCCGTTTCCAGTTTCGGAAAAATGAAAATAAATAAATAAATAAATAAATAAATAAATAAAACTAAACATGCAGCTATATACCATCGAGCAATGAAATGAGAACTTCCACTTATATAAAGCCTGTACATGAATGTTCAGAGTCACTTTATTTGTAATAGCCAAAAGTTGAGATTAATCTAGATGTACTTCAACAGGAATAATAAACAAACAGTGGTACATACTTACCATAGAAACTACTCAGCAATAAAAAGGAATAAACTAATTATACATGCAATTTGGATGTATTTCCAGGGAATTACACTGAGTGGCAAAAGCCAGTCCCAAAAGGTTACATACTGTATTATTCCACTTTTGAAACAATGGTTATACAAATGAAGAACAGATTAGTGTCTGCTAGGGGTTAGGAATGAGAAAGGTGGAGTTGTGCTGGAGGGAGGTGGGTATAGTTATAAAAGGACAAACCCAAGGATCTTAATGGCATTGAAATTTAGCTGTGATGGTGGATGCATGAATGTTGTGGGGCAGCTGTGTTAGGCTTGCTCGCTGGTGTACTACCTGCAAGAACAGCTAGTGTGTAAGCGCCTGGCAGAGGCACATGTGCATAGCCTATATAAGGCTATGGGTGCTTGTGCTCGGGAGAGATAGGGGATTGTGGACAGTGGGTTGCCTGCCCGCCACTGTGAGGGACCATTTTTGCTGTTTGTGTGCCAGAGAAATGGTTTTCCCCTGCCTGTGTGCTCATCTGCTGTTGTGAGACTTGATTAAACAGAATGGTCCAACATTTTCCAGCTCTGCAGTTTCTCTACCATCTGCCTGAATCCAATGTGGACCTGCCTGGCCTCGGCCACCGCCATTACATCAATGTACACAGGTGATTAAACTGCATAGAGCTCAATACACACACACACACACACACACACACACACACACACACACGACTAGAAGTCAAATTATGAAAATCTGAATAAATAGGTACATTAGTATAGCATAGGAAATAGTCAATAATACTGTAATAACTATGTGTGGGGAAAACAGCTGTATTAGGCTTACTCACTGGTTTCCTGGCTGCAAGCACTTTGCCTGATTAGTGTGTGAGCACTGGCAGAAAGCCACATGTGTGTCTCTGTGAAAAGCTATGGGTGTTTCCCTCAGGGGCGATTCTCCCAGATTGCTCTCCTGCCACTGAGAGGTGCAGTTCCCTGATTCCCTCAGCTGCCACCACGAGGGGCTGTTTTCCTGACCCCTTGCTCTCCACTGCAAAAAGCCGTTTTCCTTTGTTGATTTGCTTCCCCGTCTTTGTGAGCCTCCAATAAATAGGAAATGGCCCAGTGCTTTCCAGCTTCACAGTTTCTCTACCATCTGCCTGAATCCAGCGCGAACCTGCCTGGCCTCGGCCACCAGCATTGCACTATGCATGGTGTAAATATTGGGGAGACACTCTGAAAGTATATGACTGTCTAACCACTATGCTGTACACCTGACACTAGTACAAAATAATATTGAATATGAACTGTAATTGAAAAAGAATAGGTGCATTTTATCAATGAAAGTCCATGTTATGACATTATACTATAGTTTTGCAAAATGTTACCATTGAGGGGAACTGGGCAAAGTACACAAGGAATCTCCCCCATATTATTTTTTGCAACTGCATGTGAATCTACAATTATGACATAAAATTTCAATTTTAAAAAAGTTTACTCTAAATGAGAGGACACAATATAGAACACGACCAACCGCTCATCTCATTTCAGACCTTGGGTCATCTCTCATCTACTAGAATCCTATTGGGCAAAACAACTCAAATGTGCAAGCCTTAAGCCAAAGCACATGAAAGTATACTTTACCTAGCATGAGGTCAAAGAAAGGTCACACGACAAAGCTCAGTGTGTATGGTCTGGGAAACATACTCTTCCTGTGGACGTGTGTGTGTGTGTGCGCGCGCGAGCACATGCACACACGCCTGCCCACCTCAGGGGGCTAGGAAGTAGCTATTACCTCAGCAATAAGAGGCCAAACTTAATCTCAGTAAGCAGAATCTTTACTGTGTCATATGAGGTCTACCGGAGGTTTTTTTCTGTCAAAATCCAAAAAGACTCTTTAATCTCAGTGTCTCAAAAACAGAAACATTTTGCTATCAATAAATGTAAGTATGAAGTTCACTATTTTAAAAAGCATGCTTGTGTTGCAACAGACATTGTATATTGGCCCGACCATCCCAGACAGCCTCGTTTTCCTTTGTCGTCCTCTCGTGTCCAGTCCCTCAAACTTTCTTTCGGGTAGGATGACTGTGTTATATGATTCTGGTCAACAAAAATTTAACCGACCCATGTTGCGATAATAACTTCTAAAAAACCTAACAAGGAAGCTTTACCCTTTTTCCTTAGCTATATGCTTCTCTCTGCCTTCATCTAACTCAACTGTCATACTTGATAAACCAATAACTGTCTTTCAACCAGGAAGTGAAAAGCTGCATGCCCAAGATAAATATGCTAAAATAAAAGGGCTCTGAATGTTAATAGCATCTTAGAGTTTTTAGACTATCTCACTCTGGGCTTCTTGATACACAAGAAACACATAGATCTCTGTGGTTAAGCCTTTGAAAGTTGGGCTATTACTTGCAGCCTAATGGAGGTGTGTGCAATAAACTACAAGCAAAAAACAGAGGATTTCCATTATAAATGGCTGATTATCTTCAATTAAAAATAAAGATCACCTGTCTGCCTTGTAGAGAGAATAGATTCAAAGCAGTGTTTATCCCACTGCACGCCTGGGGGCTTGGAGAACACAGATGGGCTCCTCCTCCAGAATTTCTGATTCTGCTGGTGTGGGGCGGGGCCTCAGAATCTGCATTCCCCAGTGATGCTGATGCTTCTCATTGGGGAACCACATTTTGAGAGCCACTAAATTAAAGGGTAACTGTGGTTTTCCCTTATTTCTATTTATCTCAAAGGGAAATAAAAACAGAGTTTGGCTTTTCCTCAGTATTTCTTTTCACAAAGCCCCGAGTCTCCATGCTGGGCATCTGCAAGGCTAGTGGCTGAAGACTGCCCGTGCCCTTGCCATCTAGGGCAGCTCTGAGATACTGGTTAGAGCAGTAGTTGCTCAAAGTGTACCCCCCACATCTCTCCTCCCCCCTCCCCGACTGGTAGTATCAGGATCACCTGAGAACTTGTTAGAAATGCACATTTAGGGGGCTCCACTCTACTTAGTCAATAAGAAGCTTTGGGGTGGGGCCCAGCAATCTGTGTTTTGACAAGCCCACCAGGTGATTCTGATGTATGCCAAAGTGTGAGGACCACTGGATTTGAGGGCAGCAAGAGGGGATACTGAGAAGCCATTTAGGACCTTTTTAGTTAAAACTAACACATGTGAAAGGCCTTTCAGGCATACAGAATTTCAAAACAAGATGTGGCCAAGGAAAAGGTCAAGGCGATTGAGGTGCAGTTTCCACAGGATAGTGCAGGACTTCCAGTCCCTTACCAGATGCAGAGACAACAGTAGTTTACCTGATCATTTATTTCCTCTGCAGCCAGTGCTAGGCTAATTAACCAATTAAGGGATCATAAAGCACACAAAAAGAATAAAGGGCAAGATTAACGCTAAGTGGCAATTAGTGGTATTAGGCAGGGCCCATTATATGCTCATAAACATACCAACATGTTGATCTTAAAAGGGAATACAGCCAGACTGTTCATGAACCACCAGGCTTTCAGGTGCCTCTATTTACTGCCAGTCACAGGAGGAACATTTCAGGTGGTTTAATTCTGCCATCCCAGAAGTTAATCTTTCAGTGGCCTATTGAAGACCTACTTTGGTTTCTCCCTTATGCTGCTGGGAGGGTTCTGGAATTGGAGAGCCCTATCTGGTTTCCCGGTTCCCTTCTATTCCTAGCTGGGATTTTAGATGTGGCTGGCTGTCAGCATTCAGAGCCGTGGTAAGTCACTGGGGACCCCAGGTCAGGGTGCATGTGCGAGCGAGTGGGATTACTAACAAGTCTGTGCACATGAGTCATCACTGTTCTATTTGTGGAACGAGAGGCAAGGACCCAGACCATCTTCAATGCCAGACTCGGCTCGGCGGCTACCTAGGTGGATGTTCAGTTAAAATGATTCCACTCATTTATTGTACTGCTTGCCAATTGACCAGGAAAGTGTCTAAAACTTTTAACACTTTTTCAACACATGCTTAGGGCAAAATTGACAGCTCTCAAAAATGCTCCCTTCTTAGAACTTCCTCAAAGTCTTCTGAAATGTCTTACCAACTTCTGACTTCACAGAGAGATGATAGCACAAGGAAGAGGAAAGAACCTGAGTATGGGAATCAAAACAGATTTATGTTTAAGTAACAGAACTGCCCCTCGATAGCTGTTTGACTAGTCAAGTCACTTAAATTCTCTAATGTCAGCTGTCCACCCTCAGCATAAGCTAAAGTGCCTGCCTGATGTGGCTGATTTGAGGGGAAAAAAATGACACGTATACAGTGCCTGGCTTATAGTTGGCAAAAACCTCTTGGTTTCTTTCTCCTAGTGTTAAAGATCATTCTTGATCTTGATTGGAGTTTCTCCCCAGAAGTTTAACAGTGTAGGAAGCAACTCAAATGATTTACAACAGTTTGCTGTCTCTTGTTCTTTTTTTTTCTCCACTGCTTCAGTCAGCATAAAGTCAGCCCTGCCGAGGCTCGGGCGGTGCTGGTCCCTCTGCCAAGGATCCTATCTCTCCTTTTATGGCCTGAAAAGTGATATTCATATCTGGAAAGCATTCTAATCGTAATGATACTTCAGCTCATGTTTGTCAGACAGGACTCCAAAAAACGGACTATTAAATATTAAAAGGAACAGAATTTATTTTCTATACCCTGAAAAGAACCGAACAAAATAACAACTAAATGCTTAAACCAATATGACCAAAATCATGCTATAATAGATATATGAGTATAACAAAATGATAAAGCAGGATACAAATTCCTATTAATCCAATGCTATGAATAAAAATAAACTCTGTGGAGCACATCAGACCTTTCGTAAATCTTAAAGTAAGTCTTCCTTTAAAAGAATATTTTAGCCCTGGCTGGTTGCCTCAACGGTAAAGCGTCAGGCTGGCATGTGGAAGTCCAGGATTTGATTCCCGGTCAGGGCACACAGGAGAATCGACCATCTGCTTCTCCACCCATCCCCGTCTCTCTCTCCCTCCCTTCCTCCCTCTCTCCCTCCTTCCCTCCCTCCCTCTCTCCCTTCCTCCCTCCCTCCCTCTCCCTTCCTCCCTCTCCCTTCCTCCCTCTCCCTTCCTCCCTCTCTCTCCCTCCCTCTCTCTCCCTCTCTCTCTCTCCCTCCCTCCTCTCCTCCGGCAGCCATGGCTCGAATGATTCAAGCAATTTGGCCCCAGGCGCTGAGGATGGCTCCATGGCCTGCCTCAGGTGCTCGGTTGCTGAGCAATGAAGCAGCTGACCCAGATGGGCAGAGCATTGCCCTGTAGGGGGTTTGCTGGGTGGTCACGGTCAGGGCACATGCAGGTGTCTATCTCTCTGCTTCCCTGCTTTCCAACCTCTC
Organism: Saccopteryx leptura; assembly: GCF_036850995.1. Taxonomy (NCBI): domain Eukaryota; kingdom Metazoa; phylum Chordata; class Mammalia; order Chiroptera; family Emballonuridae; genus Saccopteryx; species Saccopteryx leptura. Next base: position 148,315,642 of record NC_089504.1, read on the forward strand.
ATTTAATTTTTTTTTAAAAAGAATATTTTAAATATTTTGGGAAAATGAAAACCAACAGGCAGAATCTAGCTGAAAAATCATCCTTGTTAGGCAGAATAATATTTTGTAAAAAGTAAATCCAAGTGCCTTTAAGTCAGGCATGCATTCTCCAGCAGGCCATACTTCCCCCGCCCGTGTTATTACATGCCCACTGCCCTCTCTGCTGCATATATTATGGGGCTTGCCAAGCCCCTGAAGGCATTTAAGTTTGTGGACCCCAAACCCAACCATTTAGATCAAATTACTTAGTTCCCACTCAGGCAACTGGGCTCCAACAGCAGTAACCTCAGCAGCACATCTGACCTGGCCTTTGGCTAAAGTTTTCCCCTTCAGCATGGAGATGGGAGCAGTTTCCTCTGGTTATTGATCTTTCAGTAACTTGACCTTACTGCCTTTTACTCCTCCAGAATTTCCAATAATCTTGTAAAGAATGTCTATATTAAATTTGATCTGTATTAATCTTTGGAGTCTCTGGTGCAGTTTCTGTTTTCCTGTTTGAACTCTGACTGATAAAGACCCAGCCTGAACACAACTTCAAAAGAAACAAGTTCAGCATGTGCACTTACCAATATTGACACACGTAAGGAGGAGATTGAGAGTCACTAGGCATTTGAGGAAAATAACACCATGAAAGATAAAGACAAAAGTAAACAGAAGAAATGCTAACCCTAGAGAAAAGGAGATGGCTTGGTGAACAAACAAGAACTGATGCTTTAAAAAACTAAAATTAGAATAAGATGATCTTCCGGCCAAAATGAGAACAGGCTGCTATGAAAATGGAACAATTAGAAAATGGGAAAAGTTTTGTTGCCATTAAAAATACAATTTCCCGCCTGACCAGGTGGTGGCGCAGTGGATAGAGCATCAGACTGGGATGAGGAAAACCCAGGTTCGAGACCCTGATGTCGCCAGCTTGAGTGCGGACTCCTCCGGTTTGAGCAAAGCTCACCAGCTTGGACCCAAGGTCACTGGCTTGAGCAAGGGGTTACTTGGTCTACTGTAGCCCCACGGTCAAGGCACATATGAGAAAGCAATCAATGAACAACAAGGAGTCGCAACGAAAAACTAATGATTGATGCTTCTCATCTCTCTCCGTTCCTGTCTGTCTGTCCCTATCTATCCCGCTCTCTGACTCTCTCTCTGTCTCTGAAAAAAAAAAAACCACCAATTTCCCAAATGAAAAAATTAACGAATGGCCTGAATAATGAATTGGACAACTAAAAAGTTGATGATATGGAAGGGAATTCATAGAACTATAGAAAATATAAAAAGTCAATGAGCCTGACCAGGTCGTGGCACAGTGGATAGAGCGTCGGACTGGGATGTGGAGGACCCAGGTTTGAGACCCCGAGGTCGCCAGCTTGAGCGCGGGCTCGTCTGGTTTGAACAAAGCTCACCAGCTTGAGCCCAAGTTCGCTGGCTTGAGCAAGGGGTCACTTGGTCTGCTGTAGCCCCCCCCCCCCCCCAGTCAAGGCACATATGAGAAAGCAATCAATGAACAGCTAAGGTGCTGCAGTGAAGAATTGATGCTTCTCATCCCTCTCCCTTCCTGTTTGTCTGTCCCTATCTGTCCCTCTTTCTGTCTCTGTCACACACACCCACCAAAAAAAAGTCAATGAGGTGGTAAAAATAGTAGCCCTTAATATGTGCCATACTGTCCTGTGTGCTTTAGTTATACTAGCTTATTTCATTTTCATAGCAACTCTCTGCTGAGAACAATTATATAAAGAGAGAGGTCAAGTAATATACCCACAGCTACACAGCTAATGAGGTAGCAGAACTGAAATTAAAATCCAGGAGAACTGACCCCAGAGACCTTACTCTTAACTAGCACTCTACATTGCCTGTTTAAAAAGTAGGATGTAAGAGATATGGAAGATATAGTCAGGAAGTCCAATAGTTACCTAATTGGAGTTCTAATAAAAATAAACAGGGTGAATAAAAGGGGGGGGGATAATTGAGAAACAATAGTAGAAAATGTACTGAACTGAAGAAAGACTTAAAAGGTCCTAAGTTCTGAGAATAATAATTTTTTAAAAAATATTAGAACTCCAGGATAAAGAGAAAAACTATCATCAGTAAAGAAACAACTAGCTAGCTACAGAGGGCTGTGAATCAGGTTAACAGCAGATGTTTCGTATATAGTAATGGAACAATGGTTTGTAAAATCTGAAGTTTTTGATTTAGTATTGTATTCAGACAGATATTAACCAAATTGGCTGGCAAAATAAGGACATTTTTGGACATGCAAGAATTTAGATGTTTAGCATTGATAGCTAGCTATTCAAACAAACAAACAAACCAGCAAAGTATAAAATATGCCTTAGTTTGGGCTATTATAATACAATACCATGAACCAGGTAATTTATAAACAATAGACATTTCTTTTTCTCATGGCTGGAAGTTGCAAAGTCCAAGAGCAAGATGCCAGCTAATGAGTTGTCTGGTGAGCTTTAGTGGCCTCATATAAGCCTGATTCCTGGTTCACAGACAGCCATCTCCTCGCTGTATCCTTACGTGGTGGAAGGGGTGAGAGAGCCTCCCTTTCCATAAGAGCACTAATTCTGTTCATGACAGCTCCACCCTCATGACCTAAACGCCTCCCAAAAGCCCCACCTCCAAATGCCATCACATTGGGATTAGGTTTCAACATATAAATTTGGGGGTGGGGGATTCAGACTATAGCAAAATAATTCTTTAAAAAAAAAAAAGAGAACTTGAGATACAAGAAAAACCAGCAGTTAAGTAGGATTCAGAAGTGAGACCCCAGAAGAAAATTAAAAGTAAAATCATTTGGCTGGGGCTTGAGAGAGGTTCTCTTAATAAAAATAAATAAATTAAAAAAAATAAAATTATACACACACACACACACACACACACACACACACACACACAGCTCTCTGTGTTTGGTGCTACCAGCAAAATATTTACATAATTATAGTATGAGTAATATAATGTAAAGATGTTCAAATTACTTGAGATTTTTTAAATGATGCTCATATAATTTTTAAAATACTTATTAATAAGAACAACAAACACTAAGTACCATTAATTATAAAGAAATTTAAGTCATGAAAACAAAATCAGAAACAAAACAGACTAGAATTACAAAGCAGATTCTTTTTGAGATCAAACAACCTTTCCCCACTTTGGGGGAGGAGGGATGCTTTGCTTCTACATTTTTTTTAGCATAACAGAAACATTTTTTTTTAGGAATAATGTCTCAACTATTTTTGAAAAGACAAGCAACAACACTTCCAGCTATCACAAAGAAATTGCTAGGAAGTAATACAAGACATGGGTTGAGACCAACATAACTATTTCAATGTGCTGTGTATCAAAACTTTATTTGAAACCTTTTTGGCAAGGTAAGCATTTTGAGAAGTCAAAACACCAGCACCTCCTAGTTTGCATTTTCTGCTTCCAGAGTTTGCAAGCAGATTAAATTAAGATGTGGTTAATATGTTGACTGAAATTTTACATATAAAATTATAATCATATATCAAAACATTAACTGCTTAGTTTTCTCCTTCTTCCTCAACTCCAAATAACTTATTTATAGCTATCATGGTGTCTTGATGACCTCATACAGAAAAATATTAAACTCAGAGCAAATGTTTCTAGGTGGTATGAATCTTCACAATAAAATGAAACCAAATCTCACTCAAAAAAAAATATTCCTTTCATCTCTTATATGTTGCAATAGGCTAATAAAGATAAATAATGTTAAAGTAGCATGGGATTATACAAGTGACCTGTTACAGATTTAGTTATCTTTTGTGGATTGAATTTATTAATATAATTTCAGACTCACATTGATGAACAATATCCCTTTGTCTTTTGACATTGGTGGAAGAAAGAATGTGGGAAGATTTATTTAAGAGTATGTTTAACTTGCTTTGAAGTCAAATTTCTTTGAACTAAGAGTATATTCTTCTACTTCATGTGTCTGTGTTGACTTGCACTTGGGTAAAATGCAGCTTAACTTTGGAGCTATAGTTGGGAAGAAAAATAATGTACAGTATTTCATCTATCTTCCCTAAATCAGGATATAGAAGTCAGTCAAAATCAGTGCTGTGCCTGACCTGTGGTGGCTCAGTGGATAAAGCATAGACCTGGAACAGTTGCTGGTTCGAAACCCTGGGCTTTCCTGGTCAAGGCACATATAAGAATTGATTCTTCCTGCTCCCCCTCCCCCACACCTTCTCTAAAATGAAGAAATAAAATCTTTTTTAAAAAAAGAAAGAAAAAGGAGTCTCTCTCTTAAAAAAAAATCAGTGTTGTAAGTGCTGAAGAAAATTATTGCAGAACAGGAGGCTACCAACAATAATTGGAAACTTTGATGGGTGTCATATGGTTACTCATTGATTCTTCCATTCATTTACAAAACATTTGTTGAGAGCTCCCTATGAATTATACACTGTGTTAAACTCTGAGAAATCAATGGTGAGACAAAACGACATGGTATATCAAGGGTGATTAAACTTGTCAATTAGATGTTATCTAATACAGAATATATACTCTAGGAAAAATTATTCTCTGTTGCTCTCTCTCTTTTTAACTGTTAATTTACATTTATTAAATCATATTCTCCTACTTAAATTAGCTATATATTGATTTGAAATGAAGTTCCCTTCAAAGCTTGTGTAATCAGAGCTGAAGAGAAATATCCTGTTGAACGGAGCATACTTATCACTTGGTTGTCTTCCTTTGCTCCTGAACACCATTGACTGATAAATAACCAAAACAAGAAAGGGAGATGAGACATCAACAGACAAAGGCTTCCAACAGAGTTTCAGAGGATAGAAATAAAAAGAGACATGGGCATGACTTAGCAGGGTGAAAGAAACTACAATTGAAGTGCCTGCTGAAAGGGCCATTGACAGGGCAAGAGTCAGTTTGCTCCACTGAAACATCTACAGAATCTGAAGACTTGGAGGCACCAAGGTGTGAATATAGCGAAAGATTAAAATCAGAGTAAGTTGGAAGTCTGTATTTGAAGTGGTTGAACATTAACAGACCTTCTTCAACCCACACTACACAAGTGACAACCTTCTCTTACCCACCTAACCATCACCTCTCTCTAAATGACCATAGGCTAATTCTTAAGAAATTAAGCAAGAGATGTTCTGGACTGGAAGTAGCAGATGCAGTGGGATAAGGTGCAGGGTTGAGGACAGAGTGATATATCTCAGTATATTACCTCTTTAGGGAATTCGGGGAAAAGGCCAACTCACTGCGCAATAACCCTAGATAGAGGAAAGCCTGCCAGTTGATAAGTCCTGTTCATGCATGCATCACTCCCAATTAGCCTTCTAGTATTTCACTCTTATGTACAGATGACTAAGTCTCTTCAGCAAATGATGTTGGGACAATGCAAAAGAAAAATACTGGACTGCTTCTTCACACCACACTAACAAAAAAAACTCAAAATGGATCACAGACCTAAATGTAAGAAGTAAACTATAAAACTGATTTTAAAAAAAGTACAGACTTACATATTTGTGACTGTGGGTTAGACAAAGCCTTCATAGATATGATAACAAAAGTGCAAAAGTACAAGCCACAAAATAAAAGATAATAATAAAGACTTTATTAAAATTAAAAAAATTTGTGCTTCAGCCTGACCAGGCGGTGGCACAGTGGATAGAGCATCAGACTGGGGTGAGAAAGGACCCAGGTTTGAGACCCCGAGGTCACCCGCTTGAGCGTGGGCTCATCTGGTTTGAGCAAAGCTCACAAGTTTGGACCCAAGGTCACTAGCTTGAGCAAGGGGTTACTTGGTCTGCTGAAGGCCCGCGGTCAAGGAACATATGAGAAGGCAATCAATGAACAACTAAGGTGTCACAACAAAAAACTGATGATTGATGCTTCTCATCTCTCTCTGTTCCTGTCTGTCTGTCCCTATCTATCCCACGCTCTGACTCTCTCTCTGTCTCTGTAAAAAATAAATAAATAAACAAATAAATAAAATAAAAAATTTGTGCTTCAAAGGATAGCATCAAGAAAGTGAAAAAGAGAACCCACAGAATAAGGAAAAAAACAAATATATGCAAATCATATATTTGGTAAAGGACTTGTATCTATAATATATAATAAACTTTTACAACTCAATCAAAGAAAGACAAGTAATCCAATTAAAAATGGATAAAGAATCTCAAGAGACATTTCAACAAAGAAAATATACACATATCTAAAAAACACAAGAGGAGGTGCTCAATATCATTCACAATTAGAGAAATAGAAATCAAAATCACAAGATAACACTTCATATCCACTAGAATGGCTATAATCAAAAGAACAAAAAATAACAGCCATTGGCAAAGATGTAGAAAAACTGAAACCTTCATACATGGCTGGTGGTAATGTAAAATGGTGCAGCACTTTGGAAATATTTCTAGCAGTTCTATTAAGAATTACTCTTAGACTTGTATGATCCAGCAGTTCCACTTCTCGATAAAAACTTAAGATAAATAAAAACATATAGCCATATAAAAGCTTGTTATATGAATGTTTATACCAGCTTTATCCATAACAGTCAAAAGGAGAAAGAACTGGCCCTGACTGTCAGCCCAGGATATGGACATCCTGGGTTTGATTACAAGTCAGGGCACACAGGAGAAGCGACCAGGTGCTTCTCCCCTCATCCCTTTCTCCCTTCTCTCTCTCTTCCTCTCCCACACCTTGTGGCCCTGGGCACTGAGGATAGTTCCTGTGGAGCACATCAGCCTCAGGTGCTAAAAATAGCTTGGTACTCAAGCATTGGCCCCAGATGGGGTTGCCAGATGGATCCTGATGGGGGAGCATGCAGGAGTCTGCCTCACTATTTTCCTTCTTCTCACCCCCCAAAACAGTAGAAAGAACCCAAATGTTCATAAACTGATGAATAAATAAACAAAATATGGTATATCTGTATAATGAAATACTATTCAGCAATAAAAAGGAACAGAGAACTAATATAGACTGCAACATACATGAATCTTGAAAACACTGTAAGGGAAAATAGTCACAAAAGACCTTACAGAATGTGATTCCATTTACTTAAAATGTCCAAAATAAGTAAACATAGAAATGAAAAATAAATTAGTGGTTTCCTAGCACTGGGTCAAGGGAGAGCAAATTAATTGAAGGAAAATGGTAAATGACTACTAAGAGGTATAGGTTTTCTTTTGGGGTGATAATATGTTCTAACATTTATTGTGGTGATGTAGTCATACTACACTAAAAGCATTGAAGTGTACACTTCAAATGGGTGAACTGCAGGGTATGTGAAGTGTATCTCAATAAAGCTCTTAGAAAAATGTGAATGGACAGCCACAGATTCCCAAACATCTGTGGAAAGCCTGCAACATGAAAGACAGTAATGAAAACAGACCAGGAAATGGACTTGGAGGAAAAAGATACAATAAAAGAAATAGAAGAAAAGGTCAAATCAAACACACTTTATTAGTATCTTCAGAAAGATATGAGAAAATATTGCATCTCAATATTTTCATTGCAGACCAAGCTACTGAAAATAAAGAGCCCCTGAAATAAAAATACAATTACAACAAAATCAGATGGACTATCCCAGAAAGTGAAACAAAAAGACCAAGAATTGTAATCCATTAGAGAGAACAAAACTAGAGGATCAACCCAGGAAGTTCGATGATAAGATTCTAGAAAAAAAAAAAGAGCAGAGAATATGGAATAAAGGAAGGCAAATAGATAAAGCAATAATAATAGTAATCATGCCTATGACTACAGGACATGAGCTTCCAGATTTAAAAACTTCAGAGAACAATTTGAATAATATATTTAGAAAAATTTATTTCAAGCCATTTTGATATTTAAGAATACCATATATATGTATAAAGTTCTTAGGGAAGATTTATATACCCGGAACACACACATAGAGATTAACATATGTACATATATGAACATATATACATTTCTATGAATATATATATAAAATCAATGGCACATCATCAGACCTGTCAGTTGTAACACTATAAACTATAAGATAATGAATTAATACCTTCAAAATCTGAGGGAAAAAACAAAAAGACCTTAGGCCAAAAGATCTAAACTCATCATGTATGAGGCAAAAGACTTTTCAATATGCTGGGCCTCAGAGAAATAACTACTACATACCTCTCAGAAATGTACTGGAGAATAATAGGCTTTCAAAGTGAGGAAAGACACCAAGGAAGAAGAAATCACGTGACCCGGGAAACCATGGGCCCAACACAGGAAAACAGTCAGGGAAGGCTCAGGATGAGAACTGCAGTCCAGACTAGACAGTGATTCTTGTAAACTAGTTCAGAGACAAAAAGACTGCGGGTGGAGACTTGCGGTAGGGAGGGAGTGGGGTTGGCATCAGTAAATATCTGATGTAAGCATTTGGGTAATTTAATAAATATTTTACAGGTCTCATGGAGTGAAAAGTATATGAAAAACTACAAGAAAGGGCAGGAAAACTAAAGAGCTATTTATACAAGAATGAAAATATGTCAGACTGTGATGTTTAACCCTGCAATGACCAATGTTTATGGAGCTGTAATACATAGTACAGTTGTGAATTAATCATTTAATTTTGGAATTAAAAATTCCAAAATTTTTAATTTTTAATTTATTTTTAATCCATAGCTGTACTGGGAGAACTAGCAAGGGAAAGTGACTAATCTGTTGGGACTTTAAGAGAGCTAAATAATCTCTATGACAAATATTGGCTGAAGTTGAAAAATATCAAGATGGAAAATCACAATTTTAAAACATAAAGATAAACCCCCTAAGAAACAGATAAAGAAATTGAAATGTTTGGGAGAGTAATGAAAAGAGCTGGGTTAACCAAGTGCTGATTTTTAATAAAAACTGTTTATAGTACTGCTTATATTTTTTCAACCATGTACATGTATTAATTTGGATAAACTATTTTATAGTCTATATTTAATGATAGCACTGAAAAAACACTGTGGTACAGAGACAGTCTGTCAGAAATTTTAGTGTGTAGAAAAGACATTCTTTTAAAGACAACCATCAAACCAAAAGTCAAATTGCAATCCTCTAAGTTTTAATTCTCAACTACCCTGGGAAAATCCCTTAATGAAAAGCTATATAGATCTTTTATCAACTTCTTTGTCATCCAAGGATAGTACGCTGCTCACAAAAATGAGAGGCTCAGGGAATGTGCAGATACTCCAGTACTTTCAGCCTTTTGTCTAGTGCATTTGTCTAGCATTGTCTAGTTCACATGCTGTGTCAGTGAACCAATGAAACAAAAGTTGGTTTTGCATCTCATTTGGATATTCAAACAACTTTCTTTGACTTGTCATTTGCTTTTCTGATGTTCTTATTTAATAAAAAAAATCAAATGCTTTTTTTTTTATCACTTCATATTCATTTTGAAATATCCACTAATTTTTGTGAGTAGTATAATTCTACCTTGCAAGAAAAATACTCCCTGAGACTTAAGACCTCTCCTAATACTGGCCTTCCAAATCTGCCTTCTGACCAGAAAAAGACTCCCAGAAGCGGCCCTGGCCGGTTGGCTCAGTGGTAGAGCATCGACCTGGCGTGCAGGAGTCCCGGGTTCAATTCCCAGCCAGGGCACACAGGAGAAGCGCCCATCTGCTTCTCCACCCCTCCTTCTCTCCTTCCTCTCTGTCTCTCTCTTCCCCTCCCGCAGCCAAGGCTCCACTGGAGCAAAGTTTGCCCAGGTGCTGAGGATGGCTCTGTAGCCTCTGCCTCAGGCGCTAGAGTGGCTCTGATTGCGGCAGAGCATCGCCCCCTGGTGGGCATGCTGGGTGGACCAGCGCATGCGGGAGTCTGTCTGAGCGCATGCGGGAGTCTGACTGACTGCCTCCTCGTTTCCAGCTTCGGAAAAATACAAAAAAAAAAAAAAAAGGATTCCCAGAAGCAACCAGTGTACCTGGAAAGGAGGCCAGAGGAAACAAGAGAACATTCACATGCTGTGTCAGAGCCCAGAGCTGCCCAGGAAAAGGTGAGTCCAATTGAATGAGAGTATAGTGGGGCCCTTCTGGTGACAATCCTCTGCCGTGGTTACACACAGAGGATTGTCACTAGGACTGAGTGCTAAAGACACCGAGGCATCAGGACAGAGGCTGGCCTCATCCCCTCTGAACCTCAAAGGATACCATCCAAGGGGGAAAAAAAATTCTCCTTTTTTAAAAATTTTTTTTATTTTCTTTTATAGACTCGAAGTTTATTTTAGCTTTTAGAAATTCTCCTTTTTAAATCAAATTTCTAAGCCCACCTTAGAGAAGCAGTCATGCTATACCTGTGCAGTCCCTGCTTTTATCATATCCCAGTTTATGGACAGAATAAACAATCTACTCTCCTGCGACATTTGAAAACCGTCGCCAGCTAAGCAGAGCATAGGAGAAAGAATTGGGTGTGTGTGAGCTAACACATTCATGTGCCTCTACAAGGCCACGCCAGCCGGTCTCAGCTCTAGAACCTGAAGAGGCCAAGTCCATGCTGCCTTGGCTGAAGAGAAAGTCGTGGCTTCTTCCTCAGCTCCCAAACTAGGAAAAGGTTGTTCTTTTCTGGTTTCTTAGTCCCTTGAATACCATACTCTGTGGACCCCTATCTGCATACCCTTGTCAGTCATATCTTGTCATCCCTAGGGCTGCCTATATTCTTAGTCTCATGCATTTATAATCTCTTGTTGTCAGAACAGGGAGCCTCTCAGACCGGGTTCCCACTTTCCACTTTCTGGGGCTCCGGGTTTCCCTCTTTCAGCTGACCAAGGTTTACATCACTATTAAAAGATGTCAAAATTCCCACGTCAACAGAACCTCATAGCCTGGTTCTTGTCTAAAGTGGAAAGGGGCAGAATTATAGCATGTATGTAATTATCCAGTGAAGCAGAGCACAGGGTTGTTAAGAATCTGACTTAAGGAATATAATTAAGAAAGGGATTTTTAAAAATATACCTCTGTAGGACTGTGGATGCTCTGACAAGAGCAGGTGATGCTCCCACTCATCCACTTCCACCGGTGGTTTCCAAGTCATTCCTGTTAACGCAGGGTTGTGTGTTGTGAATCACATAAGGACCCTAATGTGAAGGGATTTATAAACTGTTGGGAGAGATTGGACAAGGCTGAGGGATTAAAACAGTAGAAAAAGGGTTAAAATAAGTTGTATGAGAGAAGCACTAAATGTATTATATAAGAGCAGGCGGTTTGAGGCAACATAAAATATATCTAGTTGTACAGTATGTATAGTTTATTAAATAATTTTAGGCAGGGTTTGTGCAGCACCTGTTGTGTGCTATACCAACAGCTGTGTCAGAGAAAAGAAAGTACAAAGACCAAGTTCTGGTGCCAGGACGAAAGGTGCTGGGAGAGTGAAGATGTGGGGATCACTCATTCCCCCGGGGGTAGGAGTCGGGGTGGAAGTATCAAGGAAAGCCTTACTGACATTATTGGGTTTTGAACTAGACCTTGAAAATAAGTGGGATACTGTGGGGCAGAAATGCTAACATAGAGCAAGATAGGCATGTGTCACAGCATAAGCAAAAGCTCAGCCATTTACCCTCACTGTGTAACTTCACGCAAATTAGTTAGCCTCTCTGTGTTTTGATTTTCACATCTGTAAAATGGTGATAATAATCCTACCAAACACTTTGACTCTTGTGAGAATTTAATGAGCTACAAGTGAAATGCTTAGAATAATTGCTACCACACAGAAAGTGCTCAGACCATGATGGCTATTATTATCATTGTTGTTTTCCTATAAATATGAAAATGTAAAATGTCAGTGCTGACAAACTTAGTGACTGGCCTATATTTTTAGGGAGAGAAGCAGGATACTTCCAGAACAAGTTTCAGTAAAACAATATAATATTTCTCAAAAATGTTACTCAAAAATTGACTCTTTCTGCTAATAATAAATAACTCATATGCTATGTTTCTGATGCAGTAGTTCACATTAGTCCAAGCAAACATGTTTTCAAAACTATAGACAATTTTCGATGAACTTGAATATAGTAAACTATTCCTTTGATTAAGGCAGTATTAAGATCTGAAGGATACTTCAGCCTTTGGAAGCAGTACTGTGTACATGTCTAGTCTATTATTATTTGCTTTGTATAGTTTTACATGTGATAAAAGTATTAAGTTTTTAGCATTTGAAGCCGTTTATTAAACATTTCATTATTCCTTTTTTTCCCCCCAATATGTTGGACAAAATATGGTGATAAAAATATTGTACTTCACGCAAACTGAAAGGACTGACAGGTTTTCCTTCTGGTACACTTATTTATAACGGCTCATTACAACAGGGCCTGGTTGACCTGGTGGCTTTCTAATTTCAGAAATCCTCATTTTGAACCTGCCTGTGTGATTCTGATCGATGTTTTGCCTAGAAAGTGTTCCCTGATCCTTTTTCTGAGTGTGACTCCCTCTTCTCTCTTGCACTCTTTGGGTCTCTACCTAACCCCCTCTCTTCACCTTCCCTTACCACCTCAATTTGCTCATTATCTCCAAATTGTGTGAAAGTTCTAATTCTATAAGCATGGCCTTTTCTAGCTGCCTGCTGAACACCCTTCTGAATTGCAACTCATGTTTCCACTGGAGTGGTGAAGGGGTGTCCTGCAGGCCACAAACAGCGGGGCCGGGCGTTGAGTGAGGAGGTCTCTGGCTCCGCCTTCTCCTTGGTACCTTACAAACGTTCTCCATTAGTATTTTCACTGAACTCTCTACTTCTTTGTCTCCATTTTTACTTATTCCTCCTTTTTTCCCCTCATCAAGTTCCATTCTCAAAACAGAAGCAATGTTTCCTTAGTCTAGCTACATATATAAGGGTAACATACCCTTTATTTTGGATGTTTTATGACCAATAATATCTGTCAGACTATATTGGGATTGATACAAAGTCTCCTAGAAATGAAACATTTCCAATGGACATGTTACTTAGCTATCCTAACCATTAAGACATTCCTGACCAAGACTTATAAAACATTCTTGTAATGCTTCAAGAGTATCTTGAAAATCTTGAATATGCAATACAGCATTCATATGATAATTACCCATTTGTCAGTCCCTGAGCTATCATAGATGAACACTTTTAAAACTTTATTAATGAAATCAATAGTAACATCAAATGGATTTTAAAATATGTCAAGATTTATAAAAGTCATTGAAATGCAGATTATTAGAATCTCTGACATGAAAACATGGTGAATAACACTTTAACAACTGATTTGGTTTAAATTAAGGAAAATGAAGATAATAATGTGCAAACAAGAGAAATGATGGGGCTCGAGGTATAACTTGAAATATTAGCTTAATAAAGAAAGGGGTTAAAGCAATGGAGACACATGAAATTATTCAGCTAAAGTAAACCCAGGGAGAAGAAAGTAGAAATGAAGATGGGACCTCAGAGAATACCAACAGTAAGGAATGGAAAGAACAATGAATGAGGCTGAGCTGGAGCAGTAGAGAGGGGGAAAGCGGAGAGAGCAACCAGCAGAGTGTCTACCGTCTCTAGGAGACTAAGGGGACAAGCTTGATGCCACTTATGCCTCTTCCAACCTCCAATTACAAGAAGTTACAAAAAGAAATAAATACTAAGTAAATAAAATTTTAAAAACTACCCGTTGTACTATCGATTAAAGATTTTTTAAAAGTTTCTGCAAACTTAAATATTGATGAGCACGAATTGAGTAGGCAGAATTTGAAGTTGGCTGCTAAGATTCCTGCTCATTGGTGTACACACCCTGCATGGTCTCCTCCCCTTGAGGGTGGATGGAACCTGTGAGCTAGATGAATCTCACTTCTGAGATTAGGTTATGTTATACAACAGAGAAAACAGTCATTAAAGCTTTTTTAGATAAAATATCTCTAAGGATAATGTCTATTTTCAATGAAGTCAATGAATGTTACATTTGATTTATATATAAATACATGAACATAAATTTTATAGAGAAAAAAAATCTTGAGGTATAATATTTAACAATCTGGATCCATAATTAGCAAGAATGTTAATTTAAGAGATTCAATAAGTCTGAAGTGAGGTATAAACAATATCATTAAAGAACTCCATAAGTAAGTCTAATGTACATTCTCAATTGAGAGCAACTGATTTAGAAGGTACTACAATACATTGAAATTAAAGAAGTAAGGTTATAGTCAAGTAAAAGTTGAAACAGTAACTGGAATTATAACTGATAACACTATGGTTGCCTAACATCAGGTCATAAGGTAAACAATAACAGGACTCATAAATACAGGAAAACCTGACACCACTCTTTCTTAGAGTTTTGATCAGTGTTATTCCTGACAGTGGAGATGCTGACAAATCTCCAGGGATTTCCATTAATGCATTCAATTTATATATATAAATTCCAAGTGAGAGGAGGGGAGATAGAGAGACAGAATCCCACATGCATCCCAACCAGAATCCACCTGGCAATCCCTGTCTAGGGCCAATGCTCTGGCAATCTGGGGCCATCCTCACAACCAAGCCATTTTTAGTGCCTGAGGCAGAGGCTCCATGGAGCTATCCTCAGTGCTCAGGGTTGGTGTGCTTGAACCAATCAAGCCATGGCTGCAGAAGGGAAAAAAAGAGAGAGAAAGAGAAGGGGCGGGGTTTTGAAGCAGACTGTCGCTTCTCCCGTGTGCCCTGACCAGGAGTTGAACCCAGAACATCCACATGCCTAGCTAACACTCTACCACTGAGCCAACTGGCCAGGACCCTGATAAATATATACTAACAAAGTTACCTATAACAAAGTTAACTTAGGAATGGTTGAGTATCTCTTCTGATTTGACAGTTCTTACCATGCAACTCATCAAACAAACCTTGTTACTTCTAGTACCTTTTTTTTTATAAGGTGAAAGAACCAATATTTGTAATTTTTCAGGGGCCACCTTGGAATTCTCAAAGATAGTTTTAGGTATAAAAAGATAGCTTACAATTTTTGTTTTATTTTCTAGATATTTAGGACTCAATATTTGGAAGACAAATTTATTTAAGTGAGAGGAGGGGAGATAGAGAGACATACTCCTGCATGTGCCCTAACTGGTATACAATAGGCAACCCCAGTCTAGGGTCTATGCTCTGCCTATCTGGGGCCATGCTAACAACTGAGCTATTTGTAGGGCCTGAGGCAGAGGCTCTATGGAGCCATCCTCAGCACCCGGGGCCAAAGTGCTCAAACGAATCAAGCCATGGCTGTGGGTGGGGGAAAAGGAGAGAGAGAGAGAGAAAGAGAGAGAGAAGGGTGGAAAAGCAGATGATCACTTCTTCTGTGTGACCTGACCAGGGATCGAACCCAGGACTTCCACACTATGGGTCGATGTTCTACCACTGAACCAACTGTCCAGGGAAGAAGGCAAATTTAAAAAAAAATGTCAGAGGAAATTTTTACACTTGGTTAAGACAGCCACGGGTACCTTAGAAATAACACTTGGTTGTCTTATTTAATCATAATGACAATAAAATAATTAAGAAATAAATTTAGATGGTAACATTATGATAAAAACCTTAGATGTTTCAAAAGTGAGAGCAAAGAACCTTTGTTCTTTGTCTCCTCTTTCCCCATAAATCAAGCATTCAGGTAGGAGGAGACTTTTGGGAGGTGGGGGTCAAGAGAAAGAAAACCAGGAGCAGTAAGGGGTGGAGTAAGGAAGGAGATAGATGACCACAAAGGCTCGCAGTCTGGGCAGCGACCCAGCATTGGAAGGCGGGTGGGATTAGCTGGACACAAAACTCCCAATGGAACTCTGGTGTTAAGTTCCTCTGGTCACAGCAGGAGTGAATTGTGGAATCAGAGTGTCAGCTATTTGAGGACCTGAACAGTGAAAGCCAAGTTAGAGCATGGCTGGAATAGACCAGCGTTTAGAGAGGCTGCATTATTAACACTTAATAGGTTGATATTAGAAAATTTAATTCACAATAGCTTGTACATTTCCCCCTCTCCTTTAGGACTCATGTATCTCTTTAAAATTTTGACCTGACATATACCATTTCTTTTAAGAATACATTTGTTCATTTCTGTAACAATTTCTGAGGATATCTAGCTTCTCCCTCTAATTAAACTAAATAAGTAATAAAAGTCAGAAATAAAAATTCCTGCTTGAAGAGTCCCCTAAAACAGAAAGAGCAAATCTTTAGGACACAAAAAATCCTTTCCAGGGTGTCAACCTAATAACTTTGGGTAGAAAGTGTGATTTTGGCTCCTGAACTCGGCAAATCTAGCTGCAGCTGTACTCTGCCAACATATCAAGAGCAAAATGAAGCAATTGTCACTGGACGTGTCCACAGATTGGGATGTTTGGCATTATATATTTGGAGCATCTGCACAACTGATTAAATTCTTCATCTGGATATTTTGGCATCATGACACCAACAGCTTTGGAATCCTTCCTTTTTAACTGCTCATTTGGACAGAAACCACACACACACACACACACACACGCATGCGCACACAATTCAGTGCTTGATGGGTGAAAGGTGGTGAGCAGGGCTGCAATCTCATTTGTTTTCCTACTGAAATCTTTTTCAGAAGTTAGTCACAGAGTGAATAAGTTAATATATTTTCACATTTCTCTAAATGAAAATATATCCAAAGCATCTCATTTCCTCCTAACGTTCCCTTCATTTTGTCACTTTAATCCTCCCAAAGATTCTGCTGTGTTGGTGACACAGGTCCAGCACGTGGCAGGGGAAGGGGGAGGGGAGGAGAAGAGAGTCGGAGAATGCACAGGATCACCAGATCATCCCGGATATAACGCATCTGTCCGTAATGGAAGAAGAGGCTTTTGTGACCACGCTAGTGTTAGGTTAGGTGGAGAATACAACAGGGTTTTCTAGAAGAGTCTTTCGGGTCTTTTCCTGTTCTGTTGCACAAACATGATTCTGAGCTGCTTTGAGTCCTAAATTTAGGACATTTAGGTGATACTCAGCCAATCAGTGTTTAAAGAGCTCCTGCTACAATCTCCTTTTAGAGTTTATAATCCAGTGGAGAGTCAGGACTTGCAACAGGCAAGGGTGAGCAACACACAGCTACAGCTCTGTGCCGGACAGTAAACTCAGAGTGTTCAAAGACAATGAAGAACAGTGAAAACCTAGGATTTAAAGAAAGTCATGTATAGAAAAGAATTTTGAGTTGAGGCTTAAAGGATGACCAGAACCTGAAAATGTGGAAAGAGTATTCTGTAATGGACTCACCAAAAGCATTGAAATGGTTAAATCATGAGCTTGACTGAAGAAAAGTGATGTATGATCAAGTGATAGAGAGGCAGGGCAGAGGCTCTTAGAGGCCAGAAGAGAACATTTCACCATGACGCCGTGTAGCACAGGGAGCCATGTTGGATGGCTCAGCAGAACTCACAGACTGTAACATCTGTGTCTCCTCTCACACCTACCCTTGGTAGGTGTTTGGTAAATATTTCTTGAAGTGTGGCACAATGATGGAAGTTTTCAAAGACTTAAATGCCACAATTAGGACCTAAAATTAAATTAATTATTCAAATATAAAAGCTACAACCATTGTGATCATACCTCATTGAATAACTAAATTATACAGGTAATGTCTATGGCACTGCTCTGGGCTCCCAGGACTCCACCGTGAACAAGGGAAGCGAGTCCTTCAAGATCATCCCACCCACTGATAACTGCTTTGAAGACAACAAACAGGTGACAGGAGGATGACTGGGCATGGACGGACTGGTCATTACGAAGGGGCTCTCTGAGTGGAGTCCTCAAGGAACAGAAGGAACAGAGCAAGGGAAGCTCAGAACACTACAGAGGAGGGGAGAGCGAGGGGAAGGCCCTATGGAGGAGACAGCTTAGTATGCTGTCACCCACAGCCTGAAGATGAATTTGGTCTTTGGATGTAAATTCATTTTAAAGTATGCTAATCGGAAGCTGCAGAAAATGTTTTTCTTTTTATTTCTATTCTCTTAGACTTCTCAAAAATAAAATTGGGTCTTTGTAAGACTCTGTAATAAAGGAATACATTTATAACAGCAAAGAGAAGAGAAAGTAGACCAGCGCTGAACAAGGTCTGAAAAAATATCTGGAAGACTGCGAGAAGAGAGAGGCCCAATGACATGCAAAACAGAGGAAGAAGGATGGGGGGGGGGGGGCAGCCAAGGCCAGGGAAGACTCATCCACCAGACAGAGACAGAGGCCCGCCTGCACACGTCCCATGAGTGCACCCTCTGCAACCACATTCCCTTCCTTTCTTCTCCCTTCCTCCGTGAGAAAGAACCTGGAGGTAAATGTAAAAGGTGTTGGGCTAAATAGCAGGACCTCAAAACTGACTCAAAAGGACTTTAAGGAGATCAGCATGCATGGATAGCATATTTGGTTTTGAAGAGAAGAGAATATGGCCAGAGGTAGAGAAAAATACTCAGTTGCAGGAAGGGACTTGATGGTGGTGTGGTTATATTTCAAATAGGACAGGCTTGAAGATGTTGAGATGTTATTGAGAAAGACCAGTGGAAAGAACCTTCCTAACCAGCATTCCCTCTCTTTGCCCTCTTTGCATTTTGTTCCTTCTTGGTTAAACTTGGCTAATTTTTCCAAAACTCAGTTCAATGCACACTGGACTGTTTTCTACAACGCCTTTGAAGGGACCCTAACCTGCTGCTGTTACACCTCTACGCATGCCCCTTCAAATATTAAAAATATCTCTTCCCATTCCTAGCCCAAAAAATGCCAGTGAACTTTAGGCTGCATTTCTTTTCTTTTTTTTTAATTTTTTTATAAATAAATTTTTTATTAATGTTAATAGGGTGACATCAATAAATCAGGATATATATATATTCAAAGAAAACATGTCTAGGTTATCTTGTCATTCAATTATGTTGCATACCCATCACCCAAAGTCAGATTATCCTCTGTCACCTTCTATCTAGTTTTCTTTGTGCACCTCCCCCTCCCCTCCCCTTCCCTCTCCCTCCTTCCCCCCCCCCCCCCGTAATCACCACACTCTTGTCCATGTCTCTTAGTCTCATTTTTATGTCCCACCAATTTATGGAATCATATAGTTCTTGGTTTTTTCTGAATTACATATTTCACTCCATATAATGTTATCAAGATCCCACCATTTTGTTGTAAATGATCCGATGTCATCATTTCTTATGGCTGAGTAGTATTCCATAGTGTATATGTGCCACATCTTCTTTATCCAGTCTTCTATTGAAGGGCTTTTTGGTTGTTTCCATGTCTTGGCCACTGTGAACAATGCTGCAATGAACATGGGGCTACATGTGTCTTTACGTATCAATGTTTCTGAGTTTTTGGGGTATATACCCAGTAGAGGGATTGCTGGGTCATAAGGTAGTTCTATTTTCAGTTTTTTGAGGAACCACCATACTTTCTTTCATAATGGTTGTACTACTTTACAGTCCCACCAACAGTGAATGAGGGTTCCTTTTTCTCCACAGCCCCTCCAACATTTGCTATTACCTGTCTTGTTGATAATAGCTAATCTAACAGATGTGAGGTGGTATCTCATTGTAGTTTTGATTTGCATTTCTCTAATAACTAATGAAGATGAGCATCTTTTCTTTTCTTTTTTTTTTTTTTTTTTTTTAACTTTTTTTTTTTTTTTTTTAATTTTTCTGAAGCTGGAAACAGGGAGAGACAGTCAGACAGACTCCCGCATGCGCCCGACCGGGATCCACCCGGCATGCCCACCAGGGGCGATGCTCTGCCCACCAGGGGGCGATGCTCTGCCCATCCTGGGCGTCACCATGTTGCGACCAGAGCCACTCTAGCGCCTGAGGCAGAGGCCACAGAGCCATCCCCAGCGCCCGGGCCATCTTTGCTCCAATGGAGCCTTGGCTGCGGGAGGGGAAGAGAGAGACAGAGAGGAAAGCACGGCGGAGGGGTGGAGAAGCAAATGGGCGCTTCTCCTGTGTGCCCTGGCCGGGAATCGAACCCGGGTCCTCCGCACGCTAGGCCGACGCTCTACCGTTGAGCCAACCGGCCAGGGCGAGCATCTTTTCATATATCTGTTGGCCATTTGTACTTCTTCCTGGGAGAAGTGTCTGTTCATGTCCTCTTCCCATTTTTTTTTATTGGATTGTTTGTTTGTTGTTGAGTTTTATGAGTTCTTTGTATATTTTGGATATTAGGCCCTTATCTGAGCTGTTGTTTGAAAATATCATTTCCCATTTAGTTGGCTGTCTGTTTATTTTGTTGTCAGTTTCTCTTGCTGAGCAAAAACTTCTTAGTCTGATGTAGTCCCATTCATTTATCTTTGCCTTTACTTCTCTTGCTTTTGGAGTTAAATTCATAACATGCTCTTAAAACCCAGGTCCATGAGTTTAGTACCTATAGCTTCTTCTATGTACTTTATTGTTTCAGGTCTTATATTTAGGTCTTTGATCCATTTTGAATTAATTTTAGTACAAGGGGACAAGCTGTAGTCGAGTTTCATTCTATTGCATGTGGCTTTCCAGTTTTCCCAGCACCATTTGTTGAAGGGGCTTTCTTTTCTCCATTGTGTGTTGTTGGCCCCTTTATCGAAAATTATTTGACCATATATATGTGGTTTTATTTCTGGATTTTCTATTATGTTCCATTGGTCTGAGTGTCTATTTTTCTGCCAATACCATGCTGTTTTGATTGTCGTGGCCCTATAATATAGTTTGAAGTCAGGTATTGTAATGCCCCCAGCTTCATTCTTTTTCCTTACGATTGCTTTGACTATTCAGGGTTTTTTATAGTTTTATATATATCTGATGATTTTTTGTTCCATTTCTTTAAAAAATGTCATCGGAATTTTGATGGGAATTGCATTAAATTTATAAATTGCTTTGGGTAATATGGCCATTTTGATTATATTTATTCTTCCTATCCAAGAACAAGGAATATTTTTCCATCTCATTATATCTTTTTCGATTTCCCTTAACAATGCTTTGTAGTTTTTGTTATATAGGTCCTTTACATTCTTTGTTATGTTTATTCCAAGGTATTTTATTTTTTTTGTTGCAATAGTAAAAGGGATTATTTTTTTGAGTTCATTTTTTAATATTTCATTGTTGGCATATAGAAAGGCTATGGACTTTTGTATATTAATTTTGTATCCTGTGACCTTACTGTATTGGTTTATTTTTTATAGTAATCTTTTTGTGGAGTCTTTGGGCTTTCCGATGTATAGGATCATATCATCTGCAAAAAGTGATACCTTTACTTCTTCTTTTCCAATATGGATGCCTTTTATTTCTTTCTCTTGTCTGATTGCTCTGGCCAGAACTTCTAGCACCACGTTAAATAAAAGTGGAGAGAGTGCACAACCCTGTCTTGTTCCTGATTTAAGGGAGAAAGTCCTCAGTTTTATGTCATTTAATATGATGTTGGCTGATGGTTTATCATATATGGCCTTTTTCATGTTGAGATATTTTCCTTCTATACCCATTTTGTTGAGTGTCTTAAACATAATGTTGTGTTGTATTTTATCTAATGCCTTTTCTGCATCTATTGATAAGATCATGTGGTTTTTGTTCTCTGTTTTGTTGATATGGTGTATTACATAAACCGTTTTATGTATGTTGAACCATCCTTGAGATTCTGGGATGAATCCCACTTGATCATGATATATTATATTTTTAATATGTTGTTGTATTCAATTTGCTAGTATTTTGTTTACTATTTTAGCATCTGTATTCATTAGAGATATTAGTCTGTAGTTTTCTTTTCTTGTGCTGTCCTTGCCAGGTTTCGGTATGAGGGTTATGTTGGCCTCATAAAATGTGTTTGGAAGTATTGCTTCTTCTTCAATTTTTTTGGAAGACTTTGAGTAGAATAGGAACCAAGTCTTCTTTGAATGTTTGATAAAATTCATTAGTATAACCGTCTGGGCCTGGACTTTTTTATTTTGGAAGAGGTTTTTAATAGTTTTTTCTATTTCCTCCCTGCTAATTGGTCTGTTTAGGCTTTCTGCTTCTTCATGACTCAGTCTAGGAAGTTGTATTGTTCTAGGAATTTATCCATTTCTTCTAGATTGTTGAATTTGGTGGCAAATAGTTTTTCATAGTATTCTACAATAGTTCTTTGTATATCTATGATGTCTGTGGTGATTTCTCCTCTTTCATTTTGGATTTTGTTTATATGAGTCCTTTCTCTTTTTTCCTTGGTGAGTCTTGCCAAGGGTTTGTCAATTTTGTTGATCTTTTCAAAGAACCACCTCCTTGTTCTATTAATTTTTTCTATAATTTTTCTGTTCTCTATTTCATTTATTTCTGCTCTGATTTTTATTCTTTCTTTTCTTCAGCTGGTTTTGGGTTGTCTTTGTTCTTCTTTTTCTAGTTCCTTAAGGTGGGAAGTTAAGTGGTTCACTTGGGCTCTCTCTTGTTTGTTCATATAGGCCTGAAGTGATATGAACTTCCCTCTTATTACTGCTTTTGCTGCATCCCAGAGATTCTGATATGTCGGATTGTGATTTTCATTTGTCTGTATATATCTTTTGATCTCTGCACTTATTTCTTCTTTGACCCATTCATTTTTTAAAATGTTGTTTAGTTTTCACATTTTGTGGGTTTTTTCCCTCTTTTTTGCAGTTGAATTCTAGTTTCAAGGCTTTATGATCAGAAAATATGCTTGGTACAATTTCGATTTTTCTGAATTTGCTGATGTTATTTTTGTGGCCCAACATATGGTCAATTCTTGAGAATGTTCCATGTACACTAGAGAAAAATGTATACTCTGTCGCTTTGGGATGAAGTGTCCTGTAGATGTCTATTATATCCAGGTGCTCTAGTGTTTCATTTAAAGCCAATATATCTTTATTGATTTTCTGTTTGGATGAATGATCTAGAGCCATCAGCGGTGTATTGAGGTCTCCAAGTATGATTGTATTTTTGTCAGTTTTTGTTTTAAGGTCAATAAGTAGCTGTCTTATATATTTTGGTGCTCCTTGGTTTGGTGCATATATATATATATTAAGGATTGTTATGTCTTCTTGATTCAGTGTCCCCTTAATCATTATGAAATGACCGTTTTTGTCTTTGAGTACTTTTGCTGTCTTGTAGTCAGCATTATTAGATATAAGTATTGCTACACCTGCTTTTTTTTGGATGTTATTTGCTTGGAATATTGTTTTCCAGCCTTTCACTTTGAATTTGTTTTATCCTTGTTGCTTAGATATGTTTCTTGTAGGCAGCATAGAGTTCGATTTTTTTTAATCCGTTCTGCTACTCTGTGTCTTTTTATTGGTGAGTGTAATCCATTTACATTTAGTGTAATTATTGACACTTGTGGGTTCCCTATTACCATTTTATATATTGCTTTCTGTTAGTTTTGTATCTTGTCTAATTCTTCTCTTGTTTTTCTATCATTTGTTTTTGTTTGTTTGTATTCCATACTTCTTTCCTCTGTTGCTACCTTTTTTAAGTCATGTGCTTCTGTTGTGGTTTTTTCAAGGATGGTTACTATTAAGTAATGAAAAGGGTACCTACTATATTCATTGTAGTACCCTATTTTATGAGTGTTTCTGCACTCCATCATCCTTTGCTACTGTTAATCTCCATCCTCTCCCCTTTTTTTTGTTGTTGTTGTCACAGTTTAAATTTGGTTTTATTGTGTTCTTGGTGGAGCTTTTGTGGTTTGGTTTGGTTTTGTTCTTTGTATCTGGTTGGAAAACCCCCTTTAGTATTTTCTGGAGTGGGGGTTTTCTGATGATAAATTCCCTCATCTTTTCTGTATTTGTGAATGTTTTTATTTCTCCTTCATATTTAAAGGATAGCTTTGGTGGGTGTAGTATTCTTGGCTGAAAGTTTCTCTCTTTCAGGGCTTTAAATATTGGGGTCCATTCTCTTCTAGCTTGTAAAATTTCTGCTGAGAAATCTGATGATAATCTAATAGGCCTTCCTTTATATGTTGTATTCTTCTTTTCCCTGGCTGCCTTGAGAATTTTTTCTTTGTCGTTGGTTTGTGCCAATTTCATTATGATGTGCCTTGGAGTAGGTTTGTTGTGGTTAAGAAAACTCGGTGTTCTGTTTGCTTCTTGAATTTGAGGCTTTAATTCTTTCCACAGGCTTGGAAAGTTCTCGTCTATTATTTGTTTGAATATGTTCTCCATTCCATTTTCTCTCTTTTCTCCCTCTGATATACCTATTATTCTTATGTTATTCTTTTTGATGGAGTCAGACAATTCCTGTAGGGCTTTCTCATTTTTTTTTTTTAATTTTTGAGTCTCTCTCTTCTCTCTGTTGTGCCTGAAGTTGCTTATCTTCTATGTCACTAATCCTACCTTCTATCTGGCCTGTTCTATTAGCTAAGCTTGTTACCTCATTTTTCAGTTCATAAATTGAGTTTTTCATCTCTGTTTGATTTGTTTTTATAGTTTCAATTTCCTTGGTAATATGTTCTTTGTGTTCGTTTAGTTGTTTTCTGAGCTCCCTAAATTGCCTTTCTGTGTTTTCTTGTATATCTCTGAGTATTTTTAGGATTTCTATTTTAAATTCTCTGTCATTTGCTCCAAGGTTTCCAATATATTAAATTTTTTCTCCATTGATTTTTCCACATCTATCTGTGCTACTTCTCTATCTTTTGTATCCATGATATTTGATTTCCTTTTTCTTAATGGCATCTGAGGGTGGTCTTGTTGATAGCACTTTGTTTTCAGTATGTGGGACTCCCAGACGCTCCATGGATAGATTTTTCTGTCTCTGGTTGATGAAATTTTGGGGAGATTTGTCGGTCGCGCTCCTCACGGTGCCATTTCTCTGACGTCACTTAGGCTGCATTTCAATTGTAGCCTTCTCTTACATTTTCCTTGAAGACAAGCACTTGGACTTATTTCATGTTTGTTTGTATTTTACATTCTGACTACCTAATAGATATTTAGTGAGCCTTTTTGATTCTTCCTCCCCAGAGGCTATCACTTTTCTTAGTGTCATTTTTTGAGTAGTCATCCACATCTTCACTTCCCACTTACCACCTTCTGGCTGCTGCACCCAACACAGCCAGGAAGTGGTGTTTGGAAGCTCTCCCATAAGTTCTTTATAGTTAATTCAGAGAACACTTCTCAGGCTACTTACCCTATGTCAGATTTCCGCAGGGTTTGAGTCTCCAGACCACAACTTTTCCTTGAACATCTCTCCTCTTGACTCCAATAATACATGATTTTCCTGGCTTTCTTCTGACCTCTCTGCTTCTTTTCAGTTGAATTTTCAGGATTTTCCCCCCTTGTCTTCTCTTCAATGTTATACTCAGGGCTCTAGTCTAGGTTCCTTCTTTGCTTATTCTGCCTGCTCTGCTTAGGTGTGTTCAATCATGACAACATCACCAATTCCATCCTTCTCTCCAGCCTGGGTCTTTCTCCTGAGTACCAGACCAACAAATATAATTTACTTCCTGACACCTTGTACTAGACATCACAATCACACTTCAAATTTAATACATCCAAAATGAAACTCATCATGGCTACTGTACTCTTCCACTGCCCCTACTCTCACAAACGATTTTACCCTCCACTCTTTCCTATCCCAGTGAGCTAAACTACCAGCTGTCTAGTTTCTTAAATCAGTTCACCTGGGCAGCACCCTTGATTTTCAAAGGTCAGTCAACTTGTATACCTTGGAGAGCAGTGGTGCCCTTTTAATGGTGACTGACAACTTTCAGAAAAAATTTTGCTTTGTTTTGCTTATTTCTTTGGAACAGACAAGGGAAGAGTACTTTATTTGGATTATCCAGGTCAAGTTTGAAGTCATTGGGATCCCTACGTAAAAAATGTTGATTGGGCATTTGGAAATGTAGGCACTGGAGTTATGAAGAGATTTTAGAACTGAAGTTAGATATTTGAGAATTATCTATACTACGTAGAGACAATAATTGAAACCATGTGTGAAGATGAGATCATCATGGAAAAGAGTACATAGAGACAGGGATGTGTAGAAACAAGTTGTGGGAGCAGGTCATAACTCTTTTAAAGCTGATAGAACCTTACAGATCATTTGGCACAAAATTTTTTTCATCTGAAAATTATATTGAGACTAAGGGAGGAAGAGAGAGAAAATAGATTCTAAAGGAATATTTACTTAGAAGGTCTTTGTTATCAAGTTACTTTAAAATTTCAAAGCTCAGACCAAGAAAAGATTCAGAGTGAGTTAACTCTACTGAAGTCAAGACCCTCAGATTCAAACCAAAGTTGTTGTAGGCAGAAAGAACTTGGGTCTTTTAGAATTCTATGAACCAATAGAAAAGAAGACCCTAACTCTCATCCTACCTCCAGATTTTCTGTAATGTAAACCAATATCTCCCCATGTGGTATAAGCCAGTTTGATTTGTTATTTACTGTAACTGACAGTAAGTACTGGAGCCAGCTCATGTGGGCTCACTAGAGCTGATAATGCATGACTCTTCTCAATTCTGTATTCAGTGACATCATGTTATAGGCTTGAAATTAGCCATGATGGGATGGGTACGGCTTGGAAACTGCCAAATGCTGTGAACTGGGGGTGTTTCCCTCACTGAAAACCTGGCTGTTAACCCTTTGAATAGTATGAACGTTCATGTATGTCCTCATGCCTCCTGACCATCCAGAGTACAATCACATAAAACTTTTAATTTTAAAAATGTATAAGGCAACATTAAAAAAAGGCAAATGTATGTTCTTCTTATTTCCATAAACTGGTTATCAAACAAACATGATTTTAAGTTGATAAAACTGGAACTGGAACTAATTTCATTTTTTGGGAAAAAACTCACTCCCAGTGATCAGTGAGCACGAAAAAAACCTCACTACTGAAAGAGTTTAAACATTGTTCAGCACATCACTAGTTACAACCAAAAGTACCATTACTGATACACATGTTGAATAAAAAAACTGCTGGTCAGTGTTTGACAATAATTCACTTGGAAAAGTATCAGTCAATGTCATGCAGCTATCATCCAGTTACTACAATATATCTATCTACATTTTATAATAAAATGTTAAGAATTGATTAAAAGGTTGGAAATTTCGGAGTTTGCATTTCCTTGGAGGGGTTGTTGGTATGAGGAAACTCCTCTCCATGGGGGTGCAAATAGGGATGTTACTCTCTTACCTCAAGTCAAATTAGAGGTTTCATGAGACCCACTTGGAGAACCTTATGTGAGTCCCATAGAGATTGAAGGACATAGAGAACACACTTGAAAGTTTAGAGGGACGACACTGTGTGACTGAAATTTTTGAGAAGCAAAAAGATAGTCATTTTGAATGGGCAGCAGTTCAGGTGCATTTCCCATGGGCCTGAGTAGAGCCTTCAGAAGGGAACTGATCAGATAGATCATCTTGAGAAGGATTCTGGCTATGAGGGTGGTATGGTGGGCCAAGGTAGCCCAACATGTAGACTGCCTGGGATCCATGGAGCTGCCAGGAGAATGGCAGTGGCCAGCTAAGGAGGCATCTTCATCTGAGATAGAGAACTATAGGTGAGAAACTCCTTGGGATGGTGTTGAGTAAAGGGAAGGTCACATCACAGGAATACAGAATTGTGCATCTGATACATCCAGAGAACACTAATACCAGATTATGACTGTACTAGTAATTAGAATAGATTCCCCCCACTATTTCTCTCTGTTCCCATATAAACCAACCCTAAGGGGTCCAAAAAGGCAGCTAATATTAGTGGGTGAGGAAGAGGGACTAGAAGGAGCAGGAAAAAGATGCTCAGATAGGTCTCCTAACCCCACAGATTTCCCAACCACAGACAGGACTTGATGGGGGAGGCTCAGGCTTTAAAGCAGGGGTCTCAAACTCAACTCAGCATGTGGGCCGCAGAGCAAGATCACAGCCGTTCGGCGGGCCGCACTAGGTCTACAAAAGGCAACTGTTACGCAACACTTTTCTTGAACTTCGTGGATTAGTCTGTGGGCCGCACAAAATTGTTCGGCAGGCCGCATGCGGCCCGTGGGCCGCGAGTTTGAGACCCCTGCTTTAAAGGATAAAAGGTGGACATTTCAAGGTTAGATTGGAAGGTACTTTTCAAAACTACTGAATGAAAGTATTCTTGTGACTACAAGAGACTAGAGAGGCTGTGGCATCTGCTTGGTGTTTCCTCCAGGGGCAGGGGGAAACTGGCAAAGGAGCAGGTTTTAAATGTCCTTGGGGAGGTAGAATAAAGAGAATCTCTGTGCTCTATAGGCTAATTAGAACACAGGGCTCTTAGGGCCCAGAAACCCAGCATCTGCCCTGTCTAAAACAGTAGCCATTAGCCACTAGCCACAGGTGGTTATTTCGTTTACATTTGAATTTAAATTAATTAAAATTACATAGAATTTAACATTCAGTTTTTCTCTTATACTAGATATATTTTAAGTGTTCAATAGCTACATGGATTTAGAACATTTTTATAAGAGAAAATTCTATTGGACAGCACTACTCTAGACCTTTATTAGAGAAAGACATAAAATATTTTTTGAAATAAATCACCTGGTGTGATTCAGATCCATTCGAAAATTTTTTTGAAAGAGATAAACTTTCATATTTAAACAAGTCAAGGCAGTAAATTTTAAAAATTGTCAATTTAAGATTTCGGCATAGATCTAAACTGACTTTGACAAAAGTGGTCCTTTGTGAGATTTTTTTTTTATAGGGACAGAGAGAGAGTCAGAGAGAAGGATAGATAGGGACAGACAGACAGGAATGGAGAAAGATGAGAAGCATCAATCATCAGTTTTTCATTGCAATACCTTAGTTGTTCATTGATTGCTTTCTCATATGTGCCTTGACCGTGGGGCTACAGCAGACCGAGTAACCCCTTGCCCGAGCCAGCGACCTTGAGTCCAAGCTGGTGAGCTTTGCTCAAACTAGATGAGCCCGCACTCAAGCTGGCGACCTCGGGGTCTTGAACCTGGTTCCTCCGCATCCCATTCTGACGCTCTATCCACTGCAGCATCACCTGGTAAAGTGAGTGAGTATATTTTATTAAAATGCTTTCATGCGACTGTTTGAGTAACTTGTCAGTTTGCTGTTTGCTTTGTAATCTTAAAATGTGTCTTTTGGGATCATTCCCAGAGAGCCCATCTCAGTTTTTATAAAGCACTTAATATTGACAAAGAGAAATTAAAATTGTCTGCACTTAAAGAATCTTTACATGCACCACTGCTAAAATCTTTGGACAAATCTGGACAAATTCATTGATCCTAACGGGGATATGAAGACTGAGGACTGCCTAGGTCCCGTCTCTGAATGGCAGCCATAATTTCCAGCAGCTTCACTTCCAGTTCAGAGCTGGTGACTGGGAGAAAACGGCTGTGTCAGAGAGGGGCCCGTTGGATTTAGCATATAGTAGCTTCATAGAAAATCATTACAATTGATAAAGAACAAAAAATCTATTGAAAATCTATTTGGCTTTTTCAGGAATTGGACAATGTCCCATCTAGTAAATAGAGAAGCTATAGAGTGTGAAAGGCTTTTGAGAGGCAGAAACTGGGCTGGACAAGAATGTTGTTAGCAAAAGAAAAGAAAGAATACAGGTCTTGTCAGACAAATTGCCTCAGCTTCCTTTGGAGGGTGGCAAGGGCCCCAAACAGATCACCTCATTCGTACTGTCCAGAAAATTCCGGACCTACCTCTTACATTACATTTCAGAAGAAGGTTGAAATGGAAGTCAGGTCAGATATTAAGTCTAGATTCAGTGTCATGAGCTTTAGCACAAGTGACTCCATTTTGTTTCCATGATTTTTTTAACACAATGAAGATAATTATAACAATTTTCCAAAGCATAAGAATCACCTGTGGAGAGGCGCCAGGATAGATGAGAGGAAGGTTCATAAGTGTTGGGCAAACAAGTGTGTTAGACTTGCTCACTTGTACTTTGCCTGATTGGTGTGTGAGCACGGGGCAGCACCATGTGTGTATAGTCTCTGTAAGGCTGCAGGTGCTTGCCCTCAGGGCAGCAGATTATAGATTTTGGATTGCCTGCTGTCTTTGAGAGGAGCCATTTTTTGCTATTGTTTGCTGGAGAAGGGATTTTTTCCTCTCAGCCTGTTTGCTTGCCAACCCTGAGAGAGAGAAGGTTGTCCCTGCTACTTGATTGTCGCTGTTGCAAGACTCTAATAAACAGAATAGCCCACCAATTTCCAGCTCCACAGTTCCTTTACCATCTGCTCAAATCCAATGGGAACCTGCATGGCCACAGCCACCGGCCTTACAGTGAGACTGCCATTTTCATCAGCATGAAGGCCCCATGAGAGCAGGCATCTTTGTTTTCTGCTACATATGCCATCGAGTCTAGAATATTTGCACATAGCAGGTGTTCAATATTTGTTAAACTGTTATTATTACCATTTGTCAACTTACAGTTTATAGAATATTATCGTCTGCATTATCTCATGCTCTCTGAGGTATGAAGAGAAGATTTTATTAACCCAGTTTATAGATGACAAAATGAATAGGGAGGTTATGTGACATAGCAAGTTGGAAAGCCATGACCTCAACACCGCTTTGCAAAGACAAAGGAAATGCAGTGCCTTCCTGCCTATTCAGGGTTAAACATTATAATTTTTGTTTGTTTTCTTCTTTGGAGTTTGGAGTTGTAATAATAAACTTGTTACTAATTGCCTAGCTTGGAGTGAGTAGATAAACAAATAAATTAAGATTAAAAAAATATTTTGTCCTGAGGTAGAGTGAAATTCCAGGTATCAAGCCTAAATAAGTGTTAGCTCTGTATATTTTACTTTTTTTTTTTTCTTGAAATGTCTGGATATCTAAAGTCTGATTTCTTTAAACTAGACTTCTAGACCAGGTGTTGAGAAAACTTTTCTTGTAAAGAGCCAAATAACAAATATTTTAGGCTTTGTGAGCCAGATGGTCTGTTGCAGTTACTCAGCTCTGCCCCTGGAGTGGAAACAGTCTGGGTAACACGTAAACGATTGAGTACTGCTGTGTTCCGATAAAACTCCAGTGTGGGCCCTGAAATTCTGATTTCATCTAATTTTTATGTGTCACAAGGTATATTCTTCTTTTGAAAAATTTCAACAATTTAAAAATGTAAAAGCCATTCTTAACTCATTTGTGATCGGCTGGATTTGGCCCGTGAGCTGTAGTTTGCCCACCCCCGCTAAAACTCCCACCTTGTAAGTAATATCATCAAAGGAAGCTTTTCTGAGCGCAGCTCTGACAACATTCCACTATTCCTTTCCAAAAGCTCCCACTCACTCCATGTAGACTATGGGCTGAAGTATAAACTGTTTGGCAGGAACACAACAGGTTGATAACCAAGGCCCAAACTGCCCTTCCAGCCTTCTTCTCCCTTGCCTTCCAAGGTCCAGCAACCCAGCCTCTCCCTGAACATGTCTGCTTCTTCTGCCTGAATGCCTCCTTTATCCCCATTGCTATTTCTTCCTGTCAAAATTCTGCCCCTCCTTCAACCTTCATTTCTAAGTCTTCCTTAATCCTCAGCCCTCTCCGCAGCTGGGCTGAGCATTTTTCTTTGTGTTCCACCTGTGCAGTGTGTTCTCCCTCCCCTCCTCCTAGTATTGAATAGATGCTGTCTTCTATTATAACTGTGCTCCTAGCAAGTTACTGTCTATTGAGGTCAGACCTGCACTGTATGTTCTATATATGATAGGATTCCATGAACATTTGTGGAATTTAACTAAATAACCTGGAAAGGGTCAAAATGGAATCGTGTAAAGTATTGTTCTTTGCAAGTTCAGAAAATAAGAATAGATAACTTTGCTATTTCATGGCAGCCGCTAAAATAAAACTACTGAGAAATAAAACTATTGGAAACTTGTCTTTTGCTAGAGTTCTGTTTCATTTTGTGAAAAGGGATTTTAAAAATCAATTTATTGAAGCTTACTGTTATAATTGGACATAAATGAAAGGCTCCCAATTAACTGTAAAATGAGTGATACCAAAGGAATCTTCTTGTTAAGATAGACTTGCAGGAACTTAATAACACCTGGAAGCATATTAGGCACACCTAATGATGAGACAAGATAGAGAACCAAGCTGAGCAGATGAAAGAGCAAACATTGAAACCTGCAAATGGAGACTGAGAAGGCAGGAATATTAGTTAAAGCAAAGAGGAACTGCGCCTGGTGTGAAGGTGTAATTGTGGTAAAACTGGCCTTTCATTGAATGTATCTTATCTTCATATACAAGGTTTCACATAGTATTTTCTTACACCACAACTATTTGGAAGAGTTATTCATCGTTAAAACCCAATTAGAGCTTAAAAGTAGGCTATCTTACTGCTGAAGACAACTGGTGGCCAGCATGTGATAATTTTGCTAGGGCTACAGTCTCCCTGTCTCAGTACCTGAGAGCTTTTACCAAAGCAAACTAAACAGGTGTCTGTACCCTCTTTCACCTTCATCCAAAAGGCAGGGTGGCCATGGATGGAAGTACAGCGATATGCAAAGAAATCTCCAAGATAAAACATGGCACTCACTAAATGGCACTCCAAACTGGTTAAGCAGCACTTTCAGGTGGACTAAAGTCAGGGTGGAAACAGTTCCAGTCTTCTAATAATCAGAAGAAAGTGTTCACTGGGAAGAATGCTGAAAGTTTAACTTGCAGGTTGAAGGTAGGTGAATGCCCACCCCCCTCCCCCGCCCCAAACATGCAACCTAACATAACCTAGGTAGGAATGTGGTTTGGGGAGTTGAGAATTATGTAGAGATTTTCCTTGGAAGGGAAGACTGATTTAGAAAATAAAATGTTAATTAGACCCTTGGGGAACCCTGGCACGAGCTTTTGAGAGTTTTGGTTTGGCTATCTTAAACCAAAGTTATCCTTTAAATCAATAGTCAGCAAAGCCTTAGTATGATCTGATGGTTAAAAAAAATGGATGTGTGCAAGAAAGAAAACCTAACCAGATTTGAAATGTACAGTTGACCCTTGAATAACACAGGTTGGAACTGTACAAGTCTACTTATACACAAACTTTTTGCAATAAAATGCTCTTTTCCATCTGTGGTTTGGATCTGTGGCTGGGAATGTGGAAATACTGTTTTCCATCTGCGGCTGGGAATCAGAACTGGGAAACCAAGGTAGGGAATGTGAAAGTGGTATTTTCAATCTGTTTGGTTGAATCTCTAGACTGCAAATAGGAAGGACCAACTGTATTTACTGAAAGAAATCTGCCTATAAGTGGACCCGTGCAGTTTAAACCATGGTGTTCAAGAGTGAACTGTACATTTAAAATCTGGAAAGCTTTCCTGTTTTGCACACATCCATTATTTTTAACCTTCGGTGGATAAGACTTTGTTTTTGCTGACTGTAGATTTAAAAGGTGACCTTGGTCTAAGATAACTAAACTGAAACTCTCAAAATACTGTCTTAGGTCTGCAGTTGGCTGAATCTGTGGATGCAAAAGGCCAACTGTAGAGTCAAAATTAATACACAAATTTTTGACTGAGGTAGGGAAGGGTCGGCACCTCTAACACCTGTGTTGTTCAAAGATCAACTCTATTTTCAAAGTACTGTACCTTTTTAAACTACTTGTGCATTTTACTTATTATATATAATAATTTGACAGTGGACAAGTTCAGCTGGTAGACAAAAGTTATTTGCTTATTGTTACCCTACAGCATAGGAACCTGGAATAAATATAACTATATGCGGGTAGTAGAATAGGATTTTGAAATTTGAACAATCTTTTTCTCCTACTCTTCATAACTATTTTATTTTCCTCCCATTCAAAGAGGAATTAAGCCCCATTGCCTTGGGACAGCAATGTGACAGAGTGGGAAACACAGGAGGCAGCAACATACAGCAGGGCAGGAGCAGGAGTGCTGGTGGGCGGTGCGGTTCAGCGGAAGGAAGAATGGCGGGTGGGGAGATCCAGAGTGGCTTAGGAAGAAAGCATCCCTGGGAATGAAAGGTGTCTCCAGTTATAAGATAGAGGAAAGAAGAGGGGGATGGAGTTTCCAGGGAAGAGGAGGCCGAATTCCAACTCCTGGAGGTGCCTCAGAGACTTAGCAAGACAGCTGAGAGGGAGGAAGCCTGAGAGCAAAGGTGTCTTCAGGAGCCTGAAAGTCAGTGTCTTCAGGAACATGACAGTGATGCAACTGTGTCAAGTGCAGTGTGAGCAGTAAGGTGTGGTGACAACTGTGTCTGACTAAAGGCAAAATATTTGGTGTTTTTGTTTTGTTTTGTTGTTTTTTGAAGGATTGGGGGTTGTAAAAAGCTTTGCTTATTTAAAAAACATTTTGGAACCAAATTTACCTCTCCTGGGCTCCAGGACAATATAGAGACATGATTTGCTTCACAATCAAATCCTGTGATCCGAAAGCCACAGGGAGTCATCAACTTGTATGGATCATGGGAACAAAGATAATTGTCACCTCAGTGGTAAGGTGCAGACAAGAAGCAAACACTGGAAGAGAAGAATCTCATCTCCCTTGTTCCTACCATTAGTTACACATCCTTGGACACTATTTATAATCCTGGATTCTTGATACAAACCCAGGCAAGGGGTAGGAAGTTCCACAAATACCTGCAGTTAGGTTTCTTAATTGTCTCCATATTACTTTGGACGTGGTGAGTCAGAATGCTTCTGTGGTGCCACTTAAGATGAAGAAGTGTACACGACTTAGCAAACTTAATAAATAATGAAAGCCTATTGTCAATGAGACAGATCAGATTCCAAATGGACAGGTGGCCAAACAATGAAACAGAGCCACTACACAGGAGGGCACAGAGGCTGAAGATGCAATTGGTATGTTCCAACCTCATCAGACAGGAGGTGCTTGCTGGATGGAGAGCCTACTCTTTCACTCCAGGACTTTGTTCTTATAGACCAAGAAGACATTCTCAGTTAGAAAACTGCAATTTGGTTTCACAATATCTGGACAACTACAGTATAGTTTTCTTCAATATTTTTTTTCTTTCTTTTACTGTATTTAAAATAACTCATGCATATGCACAAACATATTGCTTTTTTTTTTTCAACCAAATGACCAAAGGTATGTTTTGATCAACATCAAATGGAGACAGGATGGGGAAAATATACTGGTTCTGTGAAAATACCCCCTTTACCCAATAGTGGCATGCTCATTCAGCTCCCTATGTTCCAGTTAATTAGTTTGCTCTCACAGTTTAACAATAACAACAACAACAACAGAAAAATCCTTGCATACTATGTTTGATTAGCGAATTTTGGTATTTTCATTTATCATTGTGAAACCAAGGAGAATTTTATAACTCTTTTGTGCGTAGCTGTTACAAATAGGGCAGTCTGTATTTAAATAGAATAAATTACTCTAAAAGAAGTGAGTTCTAAACAGTTTTCTTTTCAAGTCAACAGTTCTTTTGTCTAAATAAACTTTTTTAAATGAAAAAGAAAAGAAAATGTAATGTCGCAAGTCTTGTAATCTATTTTAGCAAGCATTCATCAAGTGTCTAATAATCTAACAATCATATATATGGTCTAGGGCAGTGGTCCCCAACTTTTTTGGGGCCACGGACTGGTTTAATATCAGAAAATATTTTTACGGACCGGCCTTTAGGGTGGGATGGATAAATGTATCATGTGACCGAGACAAGCGTCAAGAGTGAGTCTTAGATGGATGTAACAGAGGGAATCTGGTCCCATTTTTAAAAAATAAAACATCATTCAGACTTAAATATAAATAAAACGGAAATAATGTAAGTTATGTATTCCTTCTCTGCAGACCGGTACCAAATGGCCCACGGACCGGTACCGGTCCGTGGACCGGGGGTTGGGGACCACTGGTCTGGGGGATAACATTTTAGTAAGATGAAATTTTTGCACCCAGGAAACTTACGCACTAGGGGGGGAAATCAGTAAGTACATTAAATATAAGGGAACATGATAAATACAACTTGAAAGGAACACAGTCCTCTGGGAACACAGGAGGGAAGGAGTTTTATCAATGTGGAAGGACTAGATGATTGGGGAAGGACCAAATGTACATCAGTACATCAGTACATTTTGAGAATGTAATGTATTCAGTATCCATTTAAGAACTAGACTTAAATTGAATAGAGCTTGATGACAGTTTATTACCCTTTCATCCCTTGTCTTTCCTTCGGTCTTGTCACCAACCTTCCCCACATTTTGACATCACCATTTGATTTGCCCCTTGCAGAGTTAAAAGATTTTTTTCCTGGTTGCTTTCTGTTCCTATCCATTAAAAGCATATTCAGCCTTAAAAAAACAAAGGTCTATATATACTTGACCAAAAGGAGTCATTCTCAACCTTGGCCACATGTTGGAATCACATGGGCAAACTTAAAAAACATGATGCCTGTCATTTGCTTCTTGGTGATGATGTACTGAAGACAGAGCATCACTCTGGGGTAGTTCTGCCAAAAATGCAGAACCTGAAGTTAATCATAAGAAAATATAAGAAAAACCCAAATTGAATGAGATTTTTCAGAATTACTAAGCTGTTGGTAGTTACACAATAGTCACAGGAATGTAAAGTGCCTCATAGGGAATCCAGTCAACAATATTATAATAATTATGTATGCTGCCAGGTGAGCACTGGAAAGTCAGGGGGAATAATTTTGTAAAGTATATAATTGTCTAACCACTCTGCTGTATACATGAAACTAATACAAAATAATATTGAATAAAAAATATAATTGAAAAAAAGCTTTTAATAAAAAATAACTAATTTGTTATATAAATTTTCCCAGGTCATAAAAAATATGAGGAACAGTTAAAGAAGACTAAAGAGACATGCTAGCTAAATGCGAGAGTGATCTTGAACTGGATCCTAGACTAGAAACTGGACAGAGAAACGACGTCAATGGAACATTTGGAGAAATCTGAATAAGGTTTGTGGATTATATAATATATTTTTATCACTGTGGATTTCTTGATTTTGATAATAGTACTAGATTATATAAGAGAATGTCCTTGTATTTAGGGAATGCACACTAAAATATTTTCAAGTAGCAGGGAGTCATTTCTTTACTTTCAAATGTTTCAGAAAAAAAAGTATATTTATAGAGAGAACTATATCTATTTAGAGAGATATAGACAGAGAAGAGAGAGAGAGGGAAAAGAAAAGAATATAAAGGTACTGTAAAAAACACCTGGATTGATATATATAGGAAATCTTTGTACTTCTTTTGCAACTTTTTTTTGTTATGTTATTTTAAAATTAAAAAAATATCATTTTAACATTTACAAGAAAGACCACTACTGCCCGGTTCCCACTCCCAGGGATTCTGACCCACTTCATCGAGGCTGTGAGCATCAGAACTTGGAACTCTTCCCACTTTTTCTCATGTGCCATCAGGGCTGGGAACCACTGGCTCATGCAGACCTTTGTGTCTAGGGATACAGGATCTCTGAGCTACCCATCATTTATGTAACTTGTTGGAGTGAAGGGAGTAGTGATTGGAGATTTTTTAAAAGAAACATCTCTAAGTAAAGCAGTGTATTAGAGTCCAAAATACAGATACCTCAAGGGCCTAGCAAGTCATATAACTATGTAAAGCGGCAGAACACAAGATATCTGGGAATGATAGGAATGTGTCTGGGTTCAAGTCTTATAGATCAGACTTAAAAATATCCTCCCTGTGAACAATCCATTATTGGCAGACTGATTTGGGGGCAGTGGGTCATCACATTGGAACCTCTGAACCTGGAAGAACAGAGATTTATAGGCATAGAAATTAGTGCCTAGCGTCCTCTGAAAATAGCCATCTTGTGGACCAGACACTATATTTAGGCATTAAGTTTATAGTAAATTAAAGAATATATTTAAGATAAATTTGGAAATAATAGTATACATTTGATAATTGTTTCATTAGGCTAACTTTGGCTGCAAATTACATAAAAGCTCAATATAAACTGGTTTAAGAAATAAAACAATTTATTCTCTAACATTCCAAGAAGTCTGGCAGTTTGTTCTCAAGGAGTTCAAGGAGCTGGGCTCTTTCTGTCTCCTTGTCCCTCCTTCTTTAGTGGGTCACCTTTGTCCTCTGGCTCACAACTCCTTTATGTGCCCAAAGGGCAGCAGAAACTCTGGACCTCACATTCAGTTATGGCAACCATCCATTTCTGCTTTAACCTCCAGGAACAAGGAGATCTTTTATAGAAACCTCTTCCCCTATGTCCCAATGCCCTAAATTGGGTCACATGTTCATTCCTTAGCTAATCATTGGACAGAAAATTGGACTTCCAGGTTGCGCTTGGATGAAACAGTGTCTGCCTTGAGGACAGGGTCACTGCCCTCTGAGGCACGAGGAGACAGTGGGCGCGGCTGCGCTGCCGGGGCGGAGGTGGGGAATGAGCTTTAAGTAATAAACAGTGAGTCGCAGTAACCACCTGCTTTTAATCAGGCATTTCTCTGAGATTAAGTCAGACTTCTACATAAAACAGTGGACTGTGTAAACACTCGATCCAAGTAGATAGACTGGTGAATAAAGCAAGTTAAAAATTGAGAGATTTAAAATGTAGTGTAAAAAGCCCCAAGACCCACTAAGAGATTTGGCTCTACATTAACCATCTGAATAAACTTGATCAAGTAACTTAATTTTTCTAGACCTCATTTATTTTTTTCACCTAAAAAATAAGAGTTGGATTGAATGGTTTCTAAGATCACTTCCAACATTAATAGTCTGTTAGCCTGCAATCACTGTTTACTAAGCTCTCTAGAAAATAAACAAAATGAACAACTTGGTATTCGAGAGAATACCTCTCAGAACATACACAAAATAAGAGAAAGGCAAATGCCTTAAAATCATAATTAGGGTTTCCCAGTTTTTGTCAGGTATGTAAAGAGCCCGGAAGTTGTCACTCCGTTCTACTAACAAGTAAAAACTGAACAAACTGAAAAATCAACAACACTTCTTACATCTGTCAGAAGTGAGATCAAGGACAAACCGCTGCACCTAAAGTTAGAGAGACAGACAGGTGAATACAGAGAATCACAACTTTCTGGAACAAAATACTATAAAAAACTGAATAGAGAGCAGAAACCTTTTTGGGAACCAGTCAGGGTAGGAAAACTTGAGCTGCAGCTGATGAACTGCGCAGGATCAGGATCGGTGGACAGCTCCAGCAGGAGGGACCCCGTCAGAGGGAGCACCACCCCATGCGCACACTTGTGAATATTTTACCTGCAAGAGCACCCCCTGTGCTTCCTGCAGATGGAGGGGAAAAATAACATTTTGAAATACTCTAGAGTGTTCTGTTCTTCATAATAATTCTGCCCTCAAGAGGGAAACTATTTTACCAGAGCATAAACTATAGAGATTTTATCAGAGCCTGACTGACCTATGGGAAGAGAAATACCTAATTCTAACCTTCCATGCAGAAGGAAAATCCAACTTCAGCCAACTCTCTTCATCCTCTAATACCTGAAGGGGTTGGGGAGAAACCAAGATGTGCCTGTGAAATTCACAGCTCAGGGGCACAGTCTCCCTAAAAGACTGAGACCTAAGCATAGGATTAAAGAACATTTCCCCTCCCCCCACCATACCAATAAAGGTCCATTTACCAGAATACTGGTATGCCATGTCAGCTTTCAACAAAAAATTACGAGGAGTACTAAAAGGGGGAAAAAAAAGCAGTTCAAATAGACAGAGTAAGCACTAAGCATTAGAACTAGACTTGGATATGACAGGAATGTTGTACTTATCAGAACTAAGAATTTAAAACAATGATGATTAATATTCTAAGGGCTGTAATGCATAAAGTAGATAACATGCAAGAACAGATGGCCAATGCAAGCAGAGGGATGAGAACCCAAAGAAGAATCAAAAAGAAATTATAGAGATCAAAAACACTGTTAACAAAATAGTGTTTTTGATAGGCTCATTAGTAGACTGGACATGCTCAGGAAAGAATCTCTGAGCTTGAGGATATGTCAAATAAACTTCCAAAATAGAAAACCAAGGAGAAAAAAAGAGACTAAAAAGAAAAAAAAAAGAACAAGATATCCAAGAATTATGGGACAACTACTCACACTCATAATGGTGATACCAGAAGAAACAGAAAATATTAGAAACAGTAATTCTTCCTAATTAATGTCAGATATCAAAGCAAAGATCCAGGAAGCTCAGAACACCAAGAATATAAACTCCTAAAACATTACACCTTGATATATCATATTCAAATTGCAAAAAATAAACAATAAACAAAAAAATCTTAAAAAATTAAGAGGGATAAATATCTTACCTATTGAGGAGCAAAGATGAGAATTATACTTGATTTCTCAAAAATCATGCAAGCAAGAATAAAATGAAGTGAAATTTATTATTTATTTATTTATTTATTTATTTATTTATTTATTTAATTCATTAAGGTGACATTGGTTAATAAAGGTTTCAGGTGTACAATTCTATAATACATTATCTATATATTGTAGTGTGTGTTCACCATCCCAAGTCACGTCTTTTTCTAAATTGGAGTAAAATTTTTAAAGTATTGAAATTAGAAAAACACTAACATGGAATTCTAAACTGCGGCAGACCAGCGCGGCTCCTAATAACGGTGCGGAATTAAGGAAACACACTTATCAAAACAAAAACGATGGGACCGGGAGGACTCTTCAAAATGCCTAGCAGTATCCGAGGGCCCCATAGCCCCAGTTCACTTTATTATATAGCTATATGCAAATCAAGGACCCTGATACAAAGTTGCATATCCAAGGAAGGCTAAGACAGGAACTCTCCCAAGGCATAAAACAGGATGCATTAGTGAAATCTACCAACATCCAAAAACAAACAAAGAGTCAGAGGAAGGGCATGTAAATTGCTTCCAGCAACCCAAGGAAGCAAGTGGAGTGGGTGCAAATACTCAGCATCATAGCCAATATGGAGGTGAAAGGGGGAGAACTTAGCCTTTTGCTAAACCTCGAATATACAATGGCTTTTTGCCATTTACAGTCCACAACATATCCCCCTTTTCTTTTTTCTTTTTAATTTTTATTTTAATTTGTGCTGAGATTTGCACTCATCTGATTTCTTAGTTTCCCAGATTCTAATTTGGAGGCAGACTGAAAAAATACAGAACAAACACAAAATTAGTATAGTCGATGCTAACAGATACTCAAACAAACATTCTAATACATTATAGTGATTAAAGCCTTTAAGCAAACTCTTAGCCAATACAACAAGAATCCATAAAAGAGTATAGTGTCCTTAACATGTTCACCAAGTCCAAATTGGCCCCAACACCATGCCAAGTCCCTGATAAATGCAACCCAACCCCACTTCAGTCCATTAGGAGCTGTCACAGGAGCAGTAGTCCAGGAAACATATCCAGGAAAAGTCCACATGGCACTGGTATTGCTGTCACACTTCTATACTTTGCAGCTAGCGTCCAAGTCCTAAAGACCACTGCTTCTAGCTGGTAATGACTCAGGTAGACTGGAAAAGCCATCCACAGCATGCATGAAGACGGAGCTTCCGTTTTCTTTAAACTGGAAAGATGAACCCAGGGGGCCTTATACTGGAGTTTTACAGCCATGGGTGGTAAGGAGAACCTTGGGATACACTAAGCTTGGTGGCAGAGGTAAATTTGTAAGTTGGCAAAAAAGGAAAAAAGGGGCTCTAAATTAGGAGTAGGTCCCAGCCTAAAATATGAATGAGGCATTGAGGCAGGAAGAATAAAGGAAAACTATATATTAAACAAAGCAGCAGAAAATAGGACTATTGGATGACGTCAGAGTAATGGCGGGGTAGGAAGCGATACCGATAAATCTCCCCCAAAACTCAACAAGATCTTCAACCAGAAACAGAAAAACCTATACTTGGAGCCTCCAGATGCTTCGCAATACACCCAAAGGTATGGTCGAGTGAAAAATTGGCTAAATATATAACCAAACCCCGAAGGAAATAGGGAGTAAGAAAT
This sequence comes from Saccopteryx leptura, assembly GCF_036850995.1. NCBI lineage: Eukaryota > Metazoa > Chordata > Mammalia > Chiroptera > Emballonuridae > Saccopteryx > Saccopteryx leptura. Next base: position 148,357,419 of record NC_089504.1, read on the forward strand.
GCTCCGCCTTCCTCACTAACCTAAACAGGGCGGCTTTCTCTGGTAACTGTGAATATAGAAACTGAGGCGGACAAAGGGGGTGAATAGATCTAGGCCGCGGCACAAACGGCCGAACCAGGCTGTGGCACAGAGATCCAAGCCGAGGAAAAACTGATTCTGTGGCAACCCGGGCAATACAAGCTAACACTCGCGCCAAACCCAAACAAAGAAAGACAAGCGGGGTGGCCATTTTACCTGGTCTCCTGGTCGGCATGCGCACAGTTAGTGGGCGAGAGATTTCTTCCTAGGCCCCGAGAGTGGGTGCCCGTGTTGCCCCATGGAGAGGCAGGGTCAGAGGCCTTTCTGTGGGCCGAGGGCAGAGTCTCTGGGCAGCCCCAGGGAAAGCCACGCACGGGAGGGAGTGAGAACTAATTCCAACGGTGGAGATTTTCTGTGCTGGAGGGGGTTTCACTCAGAGGGAAACGCGGCCGGCCTCATATCCTGATCTGCGCGCACAGATAGTGAATGAGAGATTCCTCCGAGTGCCTCGGCAGTGTGTGCCCATGTTATCACACAGAGGGGCAGAGTCAGGGGCCTTTGTGTGCTCCAAAGCGGAATCTTGGGCTGCCCCAGCGCCTTGCAAAAGCCATGCATGGGGACGGAGCGAGACTCAATTCCAACGCTGCAACTTTTCCCTGCAGTTGGGGGTTTGACTCAGAGTGTGAGACTGCTGGCCGGATATCCTGGTCTGCGCACGCAGACAGTGAGTGAGAGTTTCCTCCAAGCACCCCGGAAGTGGGTGCCTGCCTGTGTTACCGGACAGAGTGGCAGAGCCAGAGGTCTTTGAGTGGGCAGAAAGCCCGCCTGATTATGCTAGCAGCTCTGACTGACTGAGCCTTACCCAGAGCCCTGTGCTGAGTGGAAATAGAGTGGGGAGTTGCCAGCTCTTTGAGCCTCTTACTATCCAGGCAGAGGCAGCAGCAACCCCATAGCTGGATTATCAGGCTACTAATTGAGGAAGGAAAGACTAGGAGAAAGGCTCCAGGAACACGGACTCTCTCACTGTCGGAGCCTAGAAATGCTAATGAGCCTTGACTGCCAACGAGACTAAAGCACAATACATGACATTGCCATAGAGACTTATCAACTGCAAACCTCTACCTGAGCGTGCCAAAGGGGCAGAACCCGGGGTACAGAGTCACCGACCAGGAAGAGGGAGAGAAAAGAAAAAGCAAGAAGATAACCTCTCAAAATCAAGAATAATCTGCAGACTTTATAACCTATCCCATTTTATTATATTAGTTCGTTTGTTTCTCTTATCTTCATTCTTGATACTTTTTTCCTCCTCCAATTTGGCCGATTAACTCTCTGCCGGTCTTACTCTCTCCTCTCCTTGAACTACACTACCCATAAGTGTTACATCTCCCAGTATCTTTTCTCTTCTCTTCCTTTTTCTCTATGAGGGTTGCACTCCAAAACCCTTAACTCTCTCTCTCTCTCTCTCTCCTCTCTTTTTTCTTCTTTTAGTGGTTCCCTCTTTTTTTCTCTCTCTCTCTTTCTTTTCTCCCTCTATATTAGTTTCTTCCTTTCTCCTTTACATCTCCTCTATTCAAACCTCAATAACAAACAAATTATCTTATCTGGGACTCAAACTTATGTTTGTGGCATTTTGGGGGGTTTTTACTTCACCTTTTTAACTCACTAGCAGTGCTCCCATCCCTGGCTCTCCATATTATCTAGTTCTTGTTCCACTAAATACAATAGTAATTTTTTAATTTGTCCCCCCATTTTTCCGTTTTCCTCTTATTCCTCTCATCATAACTCTTAGACAACCAACACCTAAAAGCAAATCATTTTATTCTTGACCCAAATTTTTTCCTTATTTGCTTTTTGTGGGTCCATACGCTCTTTTTTTTTCTTTTTCTTTTTTTTTTTTTTTTTTTTTGCCCCTTTATTACTTTTCCCCAATTCAGGCCCTCCATCACAGGCATTGTTTGTTATAATTCACAGTTCACCACAAGATTTTCTCAAGAAAGAGGGGAGAGGAGAGGAGAGGAAAAAAGGAGGGGGGGAATAATTTCCTTTTTAAAAAAATTTTTATTTTATTTTATTTTTATTTTTTTTATTTTTTTTAACTTTTTATTCTTTATTAAATCTCATTAATACTATCAACAAAACCACCCTCAGATGCCATTAAGGAAGAGAAAATCGAATATCATGGATACAAAAGAAAGAGAGGTAACACAGCTAGATGAGGAAAAATCTATGGAGAAAAAATTTAATATATTGGAAACCTTGGAGCTAAATGACAGAGAATTCAAGATAGAAATCCTAAAAATCCTCCGAGATATACAAGAAAACACAGAAAGGCAACTTAGGGAGCTCAGAAAACAATTCAATGAACACAAAGAATATATGTCCAAGGAAATTGAAACTATAAAAACAAATCAAACAGAGATGAAAAACTCAATTCACGAGCTGAAAAATGAAGTAACAAGCTTAGCTAATAGAACAGGTCAGATAGAAGAGAGGATTAGTGAAATAGAAGACAAGCAACTTGAGGCACAACAGAGAGAAGAAGAAAGAGACTCAAAAATTTAAAAAAATGAGATAGCCCTACAGGAATTATCTGACTCCATCAGAAAGAATAACATAAGAATAATAGGTATATCAGAGGGAGAAGAGAGAGAAAATGGAATGGAGAACATACTCAAACAAATAATAGATGAGAAGTTCCCAAGCCTGTGGAAAGAACTAAAGCCTCAAGTTCAAGAAGCAAACAGAACTCCGAGTTTTCTTAACCCCAACAAACCTACTCCAAGGCATATCATAATGAAATTGACACAAACCAACAGCAAAGAAAAAATTCTCAAGGCAGCCAGGGAAAAGAAGAATACAACATATAAAGGAAAGCCCATTAGATTATCATCAGATTTCTCAGCAGAAACTCTACAAGCTAGAAGAGAGTGGACCCCAATATTTAAAGTCCTGAAAGAGAGGAACTTTCAGCCACGAATACTATACCCATCAAAGCTATCCTTCAAATATGAAGGAGAAATAAAAACATTCACAGATACAGAAAAGATGAGGGAATTTATCATCAGAAAACCCCCACTCCAGGAATTACTAAAGGGGGTTCTCCAATCAGATACAAAGAACAAAAAAAAAAACAGAGCCACAAGTAAAAGCTCCAAGAAGAACACAATAAAACCAAATTTAAACAGTGACAACAACAAAAAGAAAGAGGGGGAGAAGATGGAGATTAACAGTAGCAAAGGATGATGGAGTGCAAAAGTACTCACAAAATAGTTCGCTGCAATGAACAGGGTAGGGACCCTTTTCATTACTCAAAGGTAACCACCATTGAAAAAATACCACAGAAGCACATGAGATAAAAAAGATAGCAACAGAGGAAAGATGTATGGAATACAACCAAATAAAAACAAAAGAGAAAAACGAAAGACAAGGATCAAACAAGACACAAAACTAACAGAAAGCAAGATATAAAATGGCAATAGGGAACTCACAAGTATCAATAATTACACTAAATGTAAACGGATTAAACTCACCAATAAAAAGGCACAGAGTAGCAGAATGGATTAAAAAAGAAAATCCAACTGTATGCTGCCTACAGGAAACTCATCTAAGTAACAAGGATAAAAACAAATTCAAAGTGAAAGGCTGGAAAACAATACTCCAAGCAAATAACATCCAAAAAAAAGCAGGTGTAGCAATACTCATATCGGATAATGCTGACTACAAGACAGGAAAAGTACTCAGAGACAAAAATGGCCATTTCATAATGGCTAAGGGGACACTGAATCAAGAAGACATAACAATTCTTAATATATATGCACCAAACCAAGGAGCACCAAAATATATAAGACAGCTACTTATTGATCTTAAAACAAAAACTGACAAAAATACAATCATACTTGGAGACCTCAATACACCGCTGACGGCTCTAGATCGGTCATCCAAACAGAGAATCAACAAAGACATAGTGGCCTTAAACAAAACACTAGAGCACCTGGATATGATAGACATCTACAGGACATTTCATCCCAAAGTGACTGAGTATACATTTTTCTCCAGTGTACATGGATCATTCTCAAGAATTGACCATATGTTGGGCCACAAAAACAACATCAGCAAATTCAGAAAAATTGAAGTTGTACCAAGCATATTTTCTGATCATAAAGCCTTGAAACTAGAATTCAACTGCAAAAAAGAGGAAAAAAATCCCACAAAAATGTGGAAACTACACAACATACTTTTAAAAAATGAATGGGTCAAAGAAGAAATAAGTGCAGAGATCAAAAGATATATACAGACTAATGAAAATGACAATACGACATATCAGAATCTATGGGATGCAGCAAAAGCAGTGATAAGAGAGAAGTTCATATCACTTCAGGCATATATGAACAAACAAGAGAGAGCCCAAGTGAACCACTTAACTTCCCACCTTAAGGAACTAGAAAAAGAAGAACAAAGACAACCCAAAACCAGCCGAAGAAAGGAGATAATAAAAATCAGAGCAGAAATAAATGAATTAGAGAACAGAAAAACTATAGAAAAAATTAATAGAACAAGGAGGTGGTTCTTTGAAAAGATCAACAAAATTGACAAATCCTTGGCAAGACTTACCAAGGAAAAAAGAGAAAGAACTCATATAAACAAAATCCAAAATGAAAGAGGAGAAATCACCACGGACACCGTAGATATACAAAGAATTATTGTAGAATACTATGAAAAACTTTATGCCACTAGATTCAACAACCTAGAAGAAATGGATAAATTCCTAGAACAATACAACGTTCCTAGACTGAGTCAAGAAGAAGCAGAAAGCCTAAACAGACCTATCAGTAGAGAAGAAATAGAAAAAAAACATTAAAAACCTCCCCAAAAATAAAAGTCCAGGCCCTGATGGCTATACAAGCAAATTTTATCAAACATTCAAAGAACACTTTGTTCCTATTCTACTCAAAGTCTTCCAAAAAATTGAAGAAGAAGCAATACTTCCAAACACATTTTATGAGGCCAACATAACCCTCATACCAAAACCAGGCAAGGATGGCACAAAAAAAGAAAACTACAGACCAATATCTCTAATGAATACAGATGCTAAAATACTAAACAAAATACTAGCAAATCGAATACAACAACATATTAAAAAAATAATACATCATGATCCAGTGGGATTCATCCCAGAATCTCAAGGATGGTTCAACATACGTAAAACGGTTAACGTAATACACCATATCAACAAAACAAAGAACAAAAACCACATGATCTTATCAATAGATGCAGAAAAGGCTTTCGATAAAATACAACACAATTTTATGTTTAAGACTCTCAACAAAATGGGTATAGAAGGAAAATATCTCAACATGATAAAGGCCATATATGATAAACCATCAGCTAACATCATATTAAATGGCACTAAACTGAAGGCTTTCCCCCTTAAATCAGGAACAAGACAGGGTTGTCCACTCTCTACACTCTTATTTAATGTGGTACTAGAGGTTCTAGCCAGAGCAATCAGACAAGACAAAGAAATAAAAGGCATCCATATCGGAAAAGAAGAAGTAAAGGTATCACTTTTTGCAGATGATATGATCCTATACATCGAAAACCCCAAAGAATCCACAAAAAGACTACCAGAAACAATAAACCAATACAGTAAGGTCACAGGATACAAAATTAACATACAGAAGTCAATAGCCTTTCATATGCCAACAATGAAACAACTGAGAAGGAACTCAAAAGAATAATCCCCTTCACGATTGCAACAAAAAATAAATAAAATACTTAGGAATAAACATAACAAAGAATGTAAAGGACTTATATAATGAAAACTATAAACCATTGTTAAGGGAAATCGAAAAAGATATAATGAGATGGAAGAATATACCTTGTTCTTGGCTAGGAAGAATAAATATAATCAAGATGGCTATATTACCCAAAGCAATATACAAATTTAATGCAATTCCCATCAAACTTCCAATGACGTTTTTTAAAGAAATAGAGCAAAAAATCATCAGATTTATATGGAACTATAAAAAACCCCGAATAGCCAAAGCAATCCTAAAGAAAAAGAATGAAGCTGGAGCATTACAATACCTGACTTCAAACTATATTATAGGGCCACGACAATCAAAACAGCATGGTATTGGCAGAAAAATAGACACTCAGACCAATGGAACAGAATAGAAAGTCCAGAAATAAAACCACATATATATAGTCAAATAATTTTTTATAAAGGGGCCAACAACACACAATGGAGAAAAGAAAGCCTCTTCAATAAATGGTGCTGGGAAAACTGGAAAGCCACATGCAAAAGAATGAAACTGGACTACAGTCTCTCCCCCTGTATAAAAATTAACTCAAAATGGATCAAAGATCTAAACATAAGACCTGAAACAATTAAGTACATAGAAAAAGACATAGGTACTCAACTCATGGACCTGGGTTTTAAAGAGCATTTTATGAATTTGACTCCACAGGCAAGAGAAGTGAAGGCAAAAATTAATGAATGGGACTACATCAGACTAAGAAGTTTTTGCTCAGCAAGAGAAACTGATAACAAAATAAACAGAAAGCCAACTAAATGGGAAATGATATTTTCAAACAACAGCTCAGATAAGGGCCTAATATCCAAAATATACAAAGAATTCATAAAACTCAACAACAAACAAACAAACAATCCAATAAAAAAATGGGAAGAGGATATGAATAGACACTTCTCCCAGGAAGAAATACAAATGGCCAACAGATATATGAAAAGATGCTCATCTTCTTTAGCTATTAGAGAAATGCAAATCAAAACGGCAATGAGATACCACCTCACACCTGTTCGATTAGCTGTTATTAGCAAGTCAGGTAATAGCAAATGTTGGAGAGGCTGTGGAGAAAAAGGAACCCTCATACACTGTTGGTGGGAATGTAAAGTAGTACAACCATTATGGAAGAAAGTATGGTGGTTCCTCAAAAAACTGAAAATAGAACTACCTTATGACACAGCAATCCCTCTACTGGGTATATATCCCAAAAACTCAGAAACATTGATACGTAAAGACACATGCAGCCCCATGTTTATTGCAGCATTGTTCACAGTGGCCAGGACATGGAAACAACCAAAAAGCCCATCAATAGATGACTGGATAAAGAAGATGTGGCACATATACACTATGGAATACTACTCAGCCATAAGAAATGATGACATCGGAACATTTACAGCAAAATGGAGGGATCTTGATAACATGATACGAAGCGAAATAAGTAAATCAGAAAAAACCAGGAACTGTATTATTCCATACGTAGGTGGGACATAATAGTGAAACTAAGAGACATTGATAAGAGTGTGGTGGTTACGGGGGGGAGGGGGGAATGGGAGAGGGAAAGGGGGTGGGGAGGGGCACAAAGAAAACAAGATAGAAGGTGACAGAGGACAATCTGACTTTGGGTGGTGGGTATGCAACATAATTGAACGACAAGATAACCTGGACTTGTTATCTTTGAATATATGTATCCTGATTTATTGATGTCACCCCATTAAAAAAATAAAATTATTATAAAAAAAAAAAAAAGGAAAGAAAATAGGACTATCAACACCCACAACAGAGATCTTCGAGGGAAGAATAAAAAACCTGAATATTCAGGCATGACATAGTTCAGTGGCCTTCGTATAAATGAGATCAGTTTACCTGCTATTGGAAGAAATACCCTAGGCTCCTCCACAGTGTCGTAGATGGGGCCGATGGCCCTGGGCACCTTCAGCCTTCAGTGGCAAATCCCAGCATTCTGGGCAAGGTTAGGTCACAGGTGGCTGGAGCAGGGCTGGAAGAGACTGAACCCTCCCTTAGAGGAGCGAGGGGGAAGCCTACCTTCCAATGTCCCTTCTTCCTCACAGCAAAGGCATGTAAGCCTGGCAGGCTTTCGCTCAATGACCTTTTTTTCCACTATTGAAGCAGGGCCCTGATGGAGTCCTATGAGGTCCCTGTTGGGGTGTTGGAGCCTTTTGAGAGTGTATGCCAAGAGCTAGTATTTCACCTGATCTCTTTTGGGCTTTTTCTGCCTCTTGGTATCTTAAAAGCCATGCTCAGAAGATCTTGCTGAGGGGTTTGAGGATCCCCATCCACCTATATAAACCTTTTCCGTATATCTGGAGCTATTTGGAAAAAGACAAAACAGTGTTATTAACTGGATCAAATAAAAGAGGGTAGAAGTTTGCAGGAGAAAAGGATTTGGCGTCTCCTGTTTCTCAACATTCAAAAGAAAAAAATTTTTTTTAATAAATAAATTTTTATTTAAATGGGGTGACATCAATAAATCAGGGTCCATATATTCAAAGAAAACATTTCCAGGTTATTTTGTCATTTAGTTCTGTTGCATACCCATCACCCAAAGAGAGATCGTCCTCCGTCACCCTCTATCCAGTTTTCTTTGTACCCCTCCCCCTCCCCCCCTCCCTCCTTCCCTACCCCCACCCCCTGTAACCACCACACTCCTGTCCATGTCTTTTATGTCCCACCAATGTATGGAATCCTGCAGTTCTTGTTTTTTTCTGATTCGCTTATTTCACTCCACATAATGTTATCAAGATTCCACCAATCTGCTGTAAGTGATCCGATGTCATCATTTCTTCTAGCTGACTAGTATACCATGGTGTATATGTGCCCCATCTTCTTTATCCAGCCTTCTATTTTTTTTTTACAGTGATTAAAAGCCTTTAAGCAAACTCTTGGCCAATACAGCAAGAATCCATAAAAGAGTAGTGTCCTTAACATGTTCACCAAGTCCAAGTTGGCCCCATCACCATGCCAAATCCCTGAAAAATGCAACCCAACCACAGTTCAGACTGTTAGGATCTGTCACAGGGAGCAGGAGTCCAGGAAAAGTCCACATCCAGGAAAAGTCCGCATGGCACCGGAATTGTCACCATTCTATACTTTGCAGCTCATGTCCAAGTCCCAGTGACCGCTGCTTCTAGCTGGTAATGATTCAGGTAGACTGAAGAAGCCATTTGCAGCATGCGTGGATATGGAGCTTCTGTTCTCCTCTGCTTGGAGAGATGAGACCAGGTAGCTTTTCCCTGGAGCTCTGCGACTGTGGCATGGTAAAGAAAATTTTTTAAAAGATAAGGTAGATTTGCAGGAATTCCAGAATATGACTCCCCCTTTATATTTTTTAAATTGACCTTAAATTTAAGGTCTATTCAGTAGGACTTGAAACTTGCCACAATAGTCCCGTTGGAGTGTAACTTGAGGGACACATTAGTAAGGCCATTGATTCTTCAGGATTTATGTGTTTTAGTTGTGCTTGTTGCAAGGCTTTTTCTGGGTGCACTTTAATAATACCCTGACTTTAAAGATTTTAAGAAATACCCATAATTCAAAAGGTTTGACAAAATACAGTAAATGCTTTTGCTACATATGCAGGAACATTATCTGTTTTAATCACATCAAGAAGTCCAATAATAGAAAATGCATACAGACAATGAGCTATAACATGCTTAGCAGCCTCTCCTGTCCTAGCAGAGGCTACTGTAAATCCAGAATAAGTATCCACTGTAAAGTGGACATAGGACTGTTTGCCAAATGAAGGTATATGAGTAACATCCATTTGCCAAAGTTGTCCTGGTAGGAGTCCTTGAGGGTTAACTCCAAATGAAGGGACAGATTGTAGTATAGGACCCCTTGGACAGGATTTATCAATCTGCCATGCTGCTTCCCGAGAAAGTTGAAACTGTTTACACAGGGCTGCAGCGTTCTGGTGATGAACAGTATGAGACTGGATTGCTTGATCTGTCACGGTTGCTCCAAGTAATTTTCTTTTGGGTAGTTTGATCAACAAGGGCATTCCCTTGGGCTAAAAGCTCCAAGGAGCATAGAGTGAGCTCGAGTATGTCCTATAAAACATGGAGCTCTATGTTGATGTACAAGTCTTTGAAGAAGGAGAAATTTCTGAAATAGTTCATCAGCAGTTGTCCCTAAGACAGCAGTCTCTAAGTGAAAACAACCATAAGTAAATAGTGAGAATCAATTTGGCCTGTAAAATTTGCAAAAGCAATATGCCATTTAGTGGAAATTTCCCAGAGCCATTGTTGTTGATCCTTTGAAAAAAGGAACAACAATAATTTGAGACTCAAAACCTATAAGCTGTAAGGGTCGCCTATGCCCCTTGATAATCAAGGAGGTGACAAGATCAAAATACAAAGATAAAACTTTTTTAGAAGTAACAGCCAAATGAATCTATTCAGTAGGACTTGAAACTTGCCACAATAGTCCCGTTGGAGTATAACTTGAGGGACACATTAGTAAGGCCATTGATTCTTCAGGATTTATGCGTTTTAGTTGTGCTTGTTGCAAGGCTTTTTCTACAAGCTTTAAAGCTTGTTATCCCTCTGGTGTAAGTAGCTGAGGAGAAGCTGGTTCAGCTGAGCCTCTAAGAATATCAAAAAGCAGCTTCAGTTCCCCGGTAGTTAATTTCAAGGAAGGTCTAAGCCAATTAATGTCTCCTAACAGTTTCTGATTACTTTTTAATGAGAAATATAGGTGTATTCCATGGACTATTAGATGGTTCAATGTGCCCAAGCTGTAACTGCTCTTGAACCAATTGAGCAGCTGCCCTAAGTTTCTCCTGAGAAAGGGGCCATTGGTCTACCCATACAGGATTATCTGATTTCCAAGTAATTGGGTCTGCACAGTGCATTATTGGGGCAGGAGCTACCAAGGCCCCTATGCTAAATTTTGATATCCTAATCCACGTCTTCTGGTATTGGGTGTCACTTCTATGGGGGTGAGAATTTCTCGCTGTTCTTTCCCTAGACCCTTGGTGGGCAAAAATCCCTGATCAAGCATTTGAGTGGTAACTAAACTATTAGGACTGACAAGCAATGCTCCCATATTTTTCAAAACATCTCTACCCCACAAATTAACTGGCCATCCAGGGAGCACATAAGGCTGAAAAAATCTGAATGACCTTCTTTATCTTCCCATTGTAAAAAACTAGAACTTTGTTGAGGGGATTTACTCTGCCCTATACCTTGTAATTCTGTGGCTGCTGCATGAGTGGGCCAGGAAGGAGACCAATGTAGCTTAGCAATAACAGATACATCAGCTCCAGTATCTAAAAGTCCTTTAAATTTACACCCGTGTATTATTAGTTCCATTTCAGGGTGTTTCTGACCTATTTTTTTTTAATCCAATTGGCAAAATCAGAGGAGCCAAATCACCAATTTCCTTGGGGCCCCTTTTGCAGGATGTAGCCTGAGAAGCAGAATTAGCATCCTTATACTATTCTTCTAACTGCCTGAATTAGCTGTGAGACAAATTCTTGAAATGACTTATTAGGGCCCTGCTTAATTTTGCTCAATTCCTTTGTTTTGCCTAACTGAGTATAACCTTACACATAAACAAGACAATTTACACACAAAAAACACAACTATAACATATAACTTTGATCAATCCTAATACTTAAGTTGCTATTTGGCTCCTAACTCTGAACACACCTCACAATGCACTAACCAAATCAGTAAGTCTTAAGGATGTACATTCTATTCTATTTAAATTTAAATGAGCGCTCCTTACAAGTTCTAAAAACATTTTATTTTTTCTAAATATTAGAGCCAGCATTTCCAATTTTTGCATGCAAAAAAACTTAATTCAGGCCTTAAAAACAGACACATTTTAGACAACATTAAACAAAGACTAAACAGAGACAAGAATTAGATGAACCAGACAAACCAGAGAGAAACCCGGAATTTCAGAGCACATCCAGATTAGAAAGATGCCTGCCTGATATTAGTCAGGGCATTTTCAGACACAGGGACTGAATGATGTAACTAAACAAAATCTCCCCAAGAAAATTTGCTCTCAGCAGCTGCTGGGATATTTTCTATAGTCAGATCCAACACAGGTCCCCTGCCTCAACCTCCACACAAAGAACAAGAAAGAAACAAAATGATAGTTCAGAAGACTGCAGTCAAAATATTAAAGAAAATCAGACCATGATAGGAAAAGCTACAGTCTTCCTAATACCTGAGTCTCCTTTCCATTCTCAAGAAAGTCCAACTTCCACAGCAAATAATTACCCCTGGAGAGACAAGCACAAGCAATCACCTTCCAGCCATTTGGGGAAGTATAATAGTATCTAATAGTATAATAGTATCTAATAAACCAAGTGAAAAGAGGGCAGTAGGCCCATACTGAACACAAGCAAGTTTAAGGTCTTTCAGAGTTTTAAAAGGAACAGGTTCATGTTCTCGCACTAGTCTCCCTGTATCATCCTGTCTTTCCACAACAGAAAAACGGGTAAAGCCATCATTTATTGTTTCCCCTACATTTCAAGCCTGGTCTATAGATTGTTGGAGAGGGGATTTCCCAGATTTTGAGCTATAGCCTCCACAATCAGCCCGATAAGGGAATGGAGGAGAAGAAGGTTGAATGTAGAAAGGAGCTGAGGGCAGCGGAGGCCCTGTGGCTAAGGCAACCATAGCCACGGAATTTTTTATCCCCCCTGTCATCCTCAGACTCCCAAGTTATCCTCGTATTCATATCCCTCTGTTTCCAGCTCACCCTGATACTCTTCAGACAACAATTTGTCTTCATACAGAAACATTTCTACATAAAGGTCCCTATTTTTTACCCTATCTGTCCTATAATCTTTTACTCCCAACTACACTTTCCAAAAAAACTTTCTTTACTCACTGTGCACACTTCATTTTGTGGAGTTTCGTCACCTTCCTTCAGTTTTGTTTCCTTATACTCAAGTCGTCTGTTCAGGCGCCACTTGCCGCGGACCAGCACAGCTCCTAATAACGATGCAGAATTAAGGAAACACACTTATCAAAACAAAAACGATGGAACCTGGAGGACTCTTCAAAATGCCTGGCAGTATCTGAGTGCCCCATAGCCCCAGTTCACTTTATTATATAGCTATATGCAAATCAAGGACCCTGATACAAAGTTGCACATCCAAGGCTAAGACAAGAACTCTCCCAAGGGATAAAACAGGATGCATTAGTGAAATCTACCAACATCCAAAAACAAACAAAGAGTCAGAGGAAGGGCATGTATATTGATTGCTTCCAGCAACCCAAGGAAGCAAGTGGAGTGGATGCAAATACTCAGCATCATAGCCAATATGGAGGTGGAGGGGGAAGAACTTAGCCTTTTGCTAAACCTCGAATCTAAAATGGCTTTTTGCCATTTTTGGTCCACAACACTAAACCCTACAAAATGATCTTTGAAAAATGAAGGCAAAATAAAGACTTTCTAAGACAAACAAAAATTATTTCCAGTAGGCCTGCATTGCAAGAAACAGTAAAAATAAGTTCTTCAGAGAGAAAAAAAACTATATAGGCCAGACACTCAGATTTGCATAAAGAAAGGAAGAACAAGAACAAGACAAGATGGCGATGGAGTAGGCAGACGTAACAACTTCCACCTCCCAGAACCAAAGTGGATTACAAACTAATTTTAAGAACCATCATCTGGAAAAACCAACTTTGGACTAAACTAAGAGGACTCTTCAACCAAGGAACACTGAAGAAGCCACACTGAGACTGGTAGGAAAAGCGGAAACGCGGAGAGGGCTGCCCAGCTCCCTGGAGCAAACGGCAGCTGGGAGAGACTCGCGTGGTGGGAAGTGAGTTTAGCAGAGTGGGGAGGGTCCTGAGTCTCAGGAAAAAAGCCCCAGCCTGCAGCCCCAGAGCCTAGAAGAGGCGTATGGACAGTATTTAGCTGGAAACAAGTCAGGATACTGTTTGTGAGAAAGAGACTGATTTCTCAGACCCAGGATTCTTCTTAAATGGACCGCGCAGAAAACCTCTCTCACAACCACTCACCTGGGGCTCCAGGGGACGGGGACAGAGGAGAGGACCAGAGTGGCAGGAAGAGAGTGTAATCTAGGAGGCACAGGGAGAAACATTTTGAGAGACAGCCACCTAACCCCTGGGACGAGTCACTCCCCAAATCTGAATTGAATATTTCCCCTGGAAACAGCAATACCAGCAAAGGGAAGCAGGACACCAGCCAAACAAGCTCTCTCACAGTACTTACAGCAGAGTCATGTAGATGGACTGAGCTTTTGGGACTACAGTAGTGAGTCTTAGGGTCTGAAATGCAGCATCCCCACCCACATGGCTGAGGGCTCGCCAGGCAAAGACAACACAAAGAAAGAAAATTATAAGCCTATATCCCTGATGAATATAGATGCTAAAATCCTAAACAAAATATTAACAAACCAGATCCAGCAATATATGAAAAAGATTATACACATGATCAAGTGGGATTTATTATTGGGGGCAAGGCTGGTACAATATTCGTAAATCAATCAATGTAATTCATCACATAAACAAAAGGAAGGAGGAAAACCACATGATAATTTCAATAGATGCAGAAAAAGCATTTGATAAAATCCAGCACCCATTCATGATCAAAACTCTCAGCAATCAGGGAACATACCTCAACATGATAAAAGTCATATATGACAAACCCACAGCCAACATCATACTCAATGAGCAAAAATTAAAAGCAATCCCCTTAAGATCAGAAAAAGGCAGGGGTGCCCTCTTTCACCACTCTTATTCAACATAGTTCTGGAAGTCCTAGCTACAGCAGACAAGAAAAAAAAATAAAAGGCATCCAAATTGGAAAAGAAGAAGTAAAACTATCATTATTTGCAGATGATATGATATTATATATATAAAACCCTAAAGTCTCAGTCAAAAAACTACTGGAGCTGATAAATGAATTCAGCAAGGTGGCAGAATATAAAATTAATACTCAGAAATCAGAGGAATTTTTATACACAAACAATGAACTGTCAGAAAGAGAAATGAAGAAAGCAATCCCCTTCACCACTGCAACCAAAAAAATAAAGTACTTAGGAATAAATTTAACCAGGGAGATTAAAGACTTGTACTCGAAAAATTATAAAACATTGATAAAAGAAATCAGGGAAGATACAAACAAGTGGAAGCATATACCGTGCTCATGGTTAGGAAGAATAAACATTATTAAAATGTCTATATTACCCAAAGCAATTTATAAATTCAATGCAATACCAATTAAAATACCAATGACATACTTCAAAGATATAGAACACATATTCCAAAAATTTATATGGAACCAAAAAAGAACACGAATAGCCTCAGCAATCTTGAAAAGGAAGAATAAAGTGGGAGGTATCACACTTCCAGATATCAAGTCATACTATAAGGCCATTGTAATCAAAACAGCCTGGTACTGGCATAAGAACAGGCATATAGATCAATGGAACAGAACTGAGAACCCAGAAATAAACCCACACTTTTATGGACAACTGATATTTGACAAAGGAGGTAAGAGCATACATTGGAGTAAAGACAACCTCTTCAACAAGTGGTGTTGGGAAAATTGAACAGCTACCTGCAAAAAAAAAATGAAACTAGACCACCAACTTACACCACTCACAAAAATAAGCTCAAAATGGATAAAAGACTTAAATGTAAGCCATAAAACCATAAGTATCTTAGAAGAAAACATAGGTAGTAAGTAAGCTCTCTGACATCTCTCACAGCAATATATTTGCCGATTTATCTCCACGGGCAAGTAAAATAAAAGACAAGATAAACAAATGAGACTATATCAAACTAAAAAGCTTTTGCATAGCTAAAGACAATAAGAACAGAAGAAAAAGACAAACTACACAATGGGAGAACATATTTGACAATGCATCTGATAAGGGATTAATAACCAAAATTTATAAAGAACTTGTAAAACTCAATACCAGAAGACAAACAATCCAATCAAAAATGGATGAAAGAAATGAATAGACACTTCTCCAAAGAGGACATACAGATAGCCAATAGGCATATGAAAAAATGCTGAACATCACTAATCATTAGAGAAATGCAAATTAAAACCACAATGACATATCATCTCACACCAGTCAGAATGGCGCTCATCAACAAAACAACACAGAATAAGTGCTGGCAAGGATGTGGAGAAAAGGGAACCCTCCTGCACTGCTGGTGGGAATTCAGACTGGTGCAGCCACTGTGGAAAACAGTATGGAGATTCCTCAAAAAATTAAAAATCGAACTGCCTTTTGACCCAGCTATCCCACTTTTAGGAATATACCCCAAGAACACCATAGCACTGTTTGAAAAGAAGAAATGCACCCCCATGTTTATGGCAGCATTGTTCACTATAGCGAAGAGCTGGAAACAGCCCAAGTGTCCATCAGTGGATGAGTGGATTAAAAAGCTTTGGTACATATATACTATGGAATACTACTCAGCCAGAAGAAATGATGACACTGGATCATTTACAACAACATGGATGGACCTTGATAACATTATACTGAGCGAAATAAGTAAATCAGAAAAAACTAAGAAGTATATGATTCCATACATAGGTGGGACATAAAAATGAGACTCAGAGACATGGACAAGAGTGTGGAGGTTACAGGGTGGGGGGGAGGGGAGGGAGGAGGTTGGCAGAGGGGAGTGGCACAAAGAAAACCAGTTAGAAGGTGACGGAAGACAATTGGACTTCAGGTGTTGGGAATGCAGCATAATCAAATGTCAAAATAACCTAGAAGCCCTGGCTGGTTGGCTCAGCGGTAGAGCGTCGGCCTAGCGTGCGGAGGACCCGGGTTCGATTCCCGGCCAGGGCACACAGGAGAAGCACCCATTTGCTTCTCCACCCCTCCGCCGCGCTTTCCTCTCTGTCTCTCTCTTCCCCTCCCGCAGCCAAGGCTCCATTGGAGCAAAGATGGCCCGGGCGCTGGGGATGGCTCTGTGGCCTCTGCCCCAGGCGCTAGAGTGGCTCTGGTCGCAACATGGCGACGCCCAGGATGGGCAGAGCATCGCCCCCTGGTGGGCAGAGCGTCGCCCCATGGTGGGCGTGCCGGGTGGATCCCGGTCGGGCGCATGCGGGAGTCTGTCTGACTGTCTCTCCCTGTTTCCAGCTTCAGAAAAACGTAAAAAAAAAAAAAAAAAAAAAAAAAAAAATAACCTAGAGATGTTTTCTCTGAACATATGTACCCGATTTATCAATGTCACCCCATTAAAATTAATTTAAAAAAAAATAAATACAAAGAAAGGAAGAACATTGAAGAAGGAATAACTGAAAGTAAAATCTTTTCTTTTTTTAATTCTTTATAACATTCTTTATCTTAATTAATCTGATAACAATTTGTTCAAAATAATATCAACAACGTATTTAAATAAGTACACTTCTATGTTAATAAAATAAATGAAAGAAATTTTACAAGAAAGGGAAAAGAAGAATTAGGATTATTTTGTTATTATAAAGTACTCAACTACCCATGAAGTGGTATGGTATACAGTATAGTGTTATTTGAAAATGGACTTGGATTAAGCAAATGTATATTGCAAACTCTAGGGTAGCCACTTAAAAAAATAAAAATATATATATAATTAATATGCCAATATAGAAGAGAAAATAAAATCATCTAAAATGCTCAGTTAAAACCACAATGCACAGGAAAAGAATGAAAGACAAAAATAGAAAAAGAGAACAAAGACAATGAAGAGAAAACAATAAGAAATATGGTAGATATTAATCCAACTATATCAATAATCACTTTAAGCATCAATTGCCTAAATAAACTGATTAAAAGGGAGAGGTTATCAGAATGAAAAAAAGAAACAAGTGCACCTATATGTTGTTTACAAGGACCTCATTTTAAGTATAAAGATGCATATAGGCTAAAGTAAAGGGATGAAGAAGATATACCACACTGATATTAATCAAAAGAAGGAAGGGGTAACTATATTCATTTTAGAAAGCACAGATTTCAGAGCAAGGAGAATGATAAGAGATGGAGAGGCATTACGTAAAGATAGAGGCATCAATTCTCCAAGAAAACATAGTAATTCTTAATGTATATGCACCAAACAATAGAGCAGCGGTTCTCAACCTGTGGGTCGCGACCCCGGCAGGGGTCAAACAACCAAAACACAGGGGTCGCCTAAAGCCATCGGAAAATAAATATTTATTATACAATACATTTTTAAATAAAATATGTATTTCCGATGGCTTTAGGCAACCCCTGTGTTTTGGTCATTCGACCCCCGCCGGGGTCGCGACCCACAGGTTGAGAACCGCTGCAATAGAGAGTCAAATTAGATAAGGCAAAAACTGATAGAAATGTAAGGAGAAAGAAGTCATTATCATTGGAAACTTCAGAATTTCTTTATCAAAAATGGACAGATCCTGCAGGTAGAAAATCAATAAGAACATAGTTAAGCTCAACAATATCATCAATCAACTGGATCTAATTGATATCTAGAGACTACTTCATCCAAGAGCAGAATACACATTCTTCTAAAATATGTATGAATCATTCACCAAAATAGACCACATTCTGTTGCATACCATAACAAAAATTTTCCAATTTTATTGAGATGTAATTGACATACGTTACTGTGTAGGTTTGAGGTATAAAATACCATGGTTTGATTTACATGATTGTGAAATGTTTACTACAAAAAATCTAGTTAACATCTATAATTTCATCTAGATACAAAAAAAAAAGAAAATGTTCTTTGTGTGATGAGAACTCTTAGGATCTACTCCTTAATAACTTTCATATACATCATACAGCAGTGTTAACTATAATCATCTTTTTGTCATTATATGCATAGTTCTTATTTATATCATAACTGAAAATTTATACCTTTTGACCACCTTCCTCCAATTTCCCCTTCCCCACCTCTACTTCTGTTAACCAAAAATATGTACTCTTTTTCATTGAGTTGTTTTTTTTTCTCAAGATTCCATATACAAGTGAGATCACACAGTTATTGTCTTTGTCTGACCTATTTCACTTAGCACAATGTCCTCGTGGTCTATCCATATTTCACAAATGACAGGATTTCTTAAATTTTTATGGCAGCAAACTTAAAATAGAAATAATTATGATGTATGCTGTCAGGCCACAGTGAAATTAAACTAAAAACCAGTAACAGAAAAATAACTAGAAAATTCCAAAATACTTAGAGATTTAAAAATATGCTTCTAAATTAAGGCTGTTTCTATTATTATTATTATCTATTTATTTAGAAAATTAAGGCCCTGGCTGATGGCTCAGTGGATTGAGTGTTGGCCCAGTGTATGGACGTCCTAGGTTTGAGTCTCAGTCAAGATACATAAGAGAAGTGACCATCTGCTTCTCTCCTTATCCTCCCCCTAATCTCTCCCTTCCTTTCCCACAGCCAGCTCGACTGGTTTAAGCATGGCCCCTCATGCACTGAGGATAGCTCAGTTGGTCTGAGGGTATCAGCCACAGGCACTAAAATTAGCTAGGTACTTGAGCATCGGCCCCAGACAGGGTTGACAGGTGGATCCTGGTTGGGGTACATGCAGAAGTCTGCCTCACTATCTCCCTTCTTCTCACCAAAATAAATAAATAAATAAATAAATAGATAGATTGAATGGGACATTGATCAATAAAAGTACATAGGTTGGCCCTGCCAGTTGGGTCAGTGGTAGAGCGTCAGCCTGGCGTGCAGGAGTCCCGGGTTCGATTCCCGGCCAGGGCACACAGGAGAAGCCCCCATCTGCTTCTCCACCCCTCCCCCTCTCCTTCCTCTCTGTCTCTCTCTTCCCCTCCTGCAGCTGAGGCTCCATTGGAGCAAAAGTTGGCCAGGGCGCTGAGGATGGCTCCATGGCCTCACCTCTGGTGCTAAAATGGCTGTGGTCGCAACAGAGCAATGCCCCAGATGGGCAAAGCATCGCCCCCTGGTGGGCATGCCAGGTGGATCCCAGTCAGACGCATGTGGGAGTCTGTCTGACTGCCTCTCTGTTTCCAACTTCAGAAAAATACAAAAAAAAAAAAGAGTACATAGGTTTCTAGTAAATATTTTTATAGCATTTGAACTGTTGATTGTGTTGTGTGCCCATCACCCAAAGTCAAATTATTTTCTATCACCATATATTTTTAAGGCTATTTCAACATTCAAAAATCAATCCATCACACCAATAGGCTATAGATAAAAACAATATGATACCATCAATATATGCAGAAAAGGCATTTGACAAATTCACTGTCCATTTTTGATAAAAACACTAAGCTTTCTAGAAATAGAAGAGAACTTCCTCAGCTTAATTAAGAATAAATACAGGTCTTGGCTGGCTAGCTCAGCAGTGGAACATCAGCCCAGCGTGTGGAAATCCCGGGTTCAATTCCTGGCCAGGACACACAGGAGAAGCACCCGTCTGCTTCTCCACCCTTTCCTCTCTCCTTCCTCTCTGTACCTCTCTTCCCCTCCTGCAGCCAAGGCTACATTGGAGCAAAGTTGGCCCAGGCACTGAGGATAGCTCCATGGCCTTCACCTCAGGTACTAGAATGGCTCCAGTTGCAATGGAGCAATGCTCCAAATTGGTAGAGCATCGCCACCTGCCAGGTGGATCCCTGTTGGGCGCATGTGGGAGTCCATCTCTCTGCCTTCCCGCTTCTGACTTCAGAAAAAAATACAAAAAAAAGAATTTATGCAAAAAAATAATACTTAGTGTTGAAAAACTAAAACATTTCCCACTAAGATTAGGAACAAGGCAGGGATGTCCCCTCTCACCATTCCTTTTCAACATCACACTGGAAGTCTTAGGTAATGTAATAGGTCAAGAAAATAAAATAAAAGTTATACTGATTGGAAGGAAAGAGTAAAACTGTCTTTGTTTGTTGATGACATATTTGTCTATGTAGAAAATCCAACAGAACTGACAAAAAAAACCCCCTGAAATTAGTAAACAATTATAGCAAGGTTATAGGACACGAGCTAATATACAAAAGTTAATTGCTTTCCTATATATCCTCAATGACTGAGTGAAATTTGAAATTAAAAACATAGTACTAAAAAAAAAATCCACAGTACTATTTACATTAGTACGCCCTTTAAAAATGAAATTCTTATGTATAAATCTATATATGTACATGATCTGTATGGAAAAACCTACAAATCTTTGATTAAAGAAATCAAAGAACTAAATAGAGATATTCTCTGTTCATTGATAGGAAGACTTAATGTTGTCAAGATTTTATTTCTTCCCAACTTAACTATAGATTCAATACAATCCCAAACTCTTGGCAAGTTATTTTGTGAATATTGACAAATTGATTCTAGAGTTTATGTGGAGAAGCAAATGACCCACAATAGTCAACACAAAATTGAAGAATAACTGAGTTGGAGGACTGATACTATCTGACTTCAAGACTTACCGTAAATCTACAGTAATCAAGAAAGTGTGGTAATGGTGAAATAGACAAGTAAATCAATGGAATAAAATAGAGGACTCAGAAATAGACCCACTTAGTTATAGTCAATTGATCTTTGACAAATGAACAAAAACAATACAATGGACCAAACATAGTCTTTTCGACAAATTGCTGGAACAACTGGACATCCACATGCAAAGAATAAATCTAGACACAGACCTACACACTTCATAAAAATTAACTTAAATGAATCACAGGCCTAAATGTAAAACATTAACTATTAAACTATCATAAGATAACATAGAAGAAAATCTAAATGATGTATATCTGGCAGTGACTTTTTACATACTGTACCAATGAGTCACGAAAGAAGGAATTTATAACTGGACTTTGTTAAAATTAAAAACTTGTGCTTTGCAAAAGACATTCTGAAGAGAATGAGAAAATAAGCCACAGAGTGGAAGAAAATATTTATTTATTTATTTATTTATTTATTTATTTTTGTATTTTTCTGAAGCTGGAAATGGGGAGAGACAGTCAGACAGACTCCTGCATGGGCCCGACCGAGATCCACCCGGCACGCCCACCAGGGGCGACGCTCTGCCCACCAGGGGGCGATGCTCTGCCCCTCCGGGGCGTCGCTCTGCCGCGACCAGAGCCACTCTGGCGCCTGGGGCAGAGGCAAAGGAGCCATCCCCAGCGCCCGGGCCATCTTTGCTCCAATGGAGCCTTGGCTACGGGAGGGGAAGAGAGAGACAGAGAGGAAGGAGGGGGTAGGGGTGGAGAAGCAAATGGGCGCTTCTCCTGTGTGCCCTGGCCGGGAATCGAACCTGGGTCCCCTGCACGCCAGGCCGACACTCTACCACTGAGCCAACCAGCCAGGGCCGAGAAAATATTTATTAACAACATTTCTGATAAGAAACTGTTATCCACAATTTACAAAGAACTCTTAAAACTCAACAATAAGAAAACAACTCAATTTTAAAAATGAGCAAAACACCTGAACAAACACTTCACCAAAAAAAATGTACAGATGGCAAATAAGTATATGAAAAGATGCTCAAAATCATATGCCATTAGGGAACTGCAAATTAAATAATAATGAGATACCACTACATACATATTAGAATGGCCAAAATCCAAAACACTGACAACAGCAAATGCTGGTGAGGATGTGGATCAACAGGATCTCTCATTTAGTGCTGGTGGGAATAAAAAAATTGTAGAATGGAAAACCAACTCTTAGAAATGTAGTTTTCTTATAAAACTAAACATATTCTTACCTATGATCCATCAACTGTTCTTTTTGCTATTTATACAAATGAGTTGAAAACTCATGTCCACACAAAAATATGCACTTAAATGTTAATAGCAGCTTTATTAATAATTGACAAAACTTGGAAGCAATTAAGATGTCCTTCAGTAGGTGAATGGGTACATGAACAGTAGTACAGCCAGACAATGTTATATTTTTTAGGGATTTAAAAAAATGAGTAATCAAGCCACATAAAGACATGGAGGAAACTTAAACGCATAGTACTAAGCAAAAGAGTCCAATCTGAAAAGGCTAGATACTGTACAATTTCCAACTATATGACAATCTGCAAGAAGCCAAACTATGAAGACAGTGAGTAAAAGGATTCGTGGCTACAAGGGTTTGGGGAAAGAAGGCACAAATATGTGGAGCATAAAGGATTTATAAAGTAGTGAAACTACTTTTTAGGATGCTATAATGGGGAATACATGTCATATATTGTCAAAACCTGTAAAATACACAACACCAAGAGCAAGTCCTATGAACTTTGGTGACAATGATATGTCAATGTACGTTCATCCATTATAACAAAATTCCTCTCTGGTGTGAGATGCTTATAGTAGAGGAGGCTGTGTCAGGGCAAGGGACATATGAGAAATTGAGAAATCTCTGTACCTTCAATTCCATTTTTTTGTGAACCTAAAACTCCTCTTTAAAAAAAAAAGTCAATATTATATTATATTTTTATCAGTATATCTTTGAATAACTAAAGCAAACTGTCAGACTCTGACATATAAATTTTATATAATAAAATAAGAAATTTTTTCTTTTTGTCTCCAATCCTTGTCTGTTACTTTCTTCAGAAATGTCATCACAAATAGTTTTCTGGGAGTTCAGTGCAAGAAAAGCTATCTGAAAATAGGCAAGGTTCTATATGCATTTCATGTGCTTCTGTGAATGTGGGCGAATTCTCCAACTTCTTTCTTCCCAAGAGGACATTTGGATTTTTTTTAAGGTAAGTATCAAATTACCTATTCTCTTTAAAAAGAACAATTTAGTTATTTCTTGTTCTTAAGACGTTACTATTGAATAAATAACATGATTTCTGCTTATTAAATTATATGCAAAACTAAACAAGCAAGGTTAGTTCTGACATCTACTGTTAAAACTTGAGTGTGAATTACCACAAGCGTGCTTTGTTAGGAGGTGGGTGTTGGCAGCAAGAGTTGTGGATGTAGGAGTGATTGTAGGACATTACCCAAAGCTCCATTATGTTGGAAAAGGGAACAAGGGAATCACTTAACACTCCATAAGCTAAACATGTTTAAAGATTCTGGAGGCAGAAGATAAATTAATGTCAAGAGGTATTTCTTAGGCTCTGGTTTCAATAAACCTCTCTCTGTTTCTCTTGTAATGTTTCTGTCCCTGGACTTTTAAAGAAAAGGTAGATATGGCTCCCAGGTTTCAGAGAAATACTGAGGAAAGGGAGAGAAAAAGGGAGAATTAAAAACTTCCCTGATCTTGATCCTTCTCTTGCCCTGGGGCTTTGCTCTAGATTATAAATTGGCTATCTACCTTTTGTAATAGTCATCTTTATCTTCCTCTGGAAATATCTGGGAAATAGCTATTGAATTATGTCACTATGCCTATTTTAAAAGGTGTGCATTCTGTGAGGTCTCACACTTCATCACCTCACAGTTACTTATGTGTTTCATGAATAGCAATTACCTAAGCTGCTAAGAAGAGACCCAGGATGGAAATTCTTCTGGTCAGCGAGAAACGTACTTATTTTCTCTATGTACAAAAGAGACCAGCCGTATGTTTAACTGTTGTTAGGCAAGGATTTCTGTAAAATTTGAAAAGTACTGTTTGTACCCACTGTTCATCACAGTTGTCAACCCAGGAGAAGATCAGACAGGCATGAGAGAATGGACAGGAGAACTCGGAAGCTCTTCGGGAAGATTATCAGCTCCTCCCAACATACAGCGGATGGTTCTGAGGGGTCTTTTGGTCTTGCTGTCACATTCTTGTCCCTTGCTGTTGCTTGTCTGATAGCTACACGCTCACTAAAAACAATGGGCTTGTTCCTAAGTACTGTGAAGAACTAACTGTGCCCCCACTGGAGAACACAAAGAATCAGCTATATTTTTGCCCATTTTCAAGACAATTCAGATAAGCTAATTTAACTGCCACTTTTTTTTTCTATGTTAACTATTAAGTTATTTGAATATTTAAAATATTTATTTAAAAAATTTTGGTAATAGCCAACTTTCTTTATGGAAAATCTAAAAAGGCTAAGTGTTGGGATTTTGTTTTGGGGGTAAAATTATAAAAATACTTCTTTTATTCATATAGATATACTGAAAGCACTCTGTACAATGGTTCTTGCTTGGCATTTTGAAACCCACAATATGCTATAACACTTTTTAAAATCTGTGTCATAAAAGACCCTCTTATGTCTGTTGAAATAAAAAACTTTACAAAAACATGACAGAAGCAGGCTTGCCGAGCTGACCAGCTGTTTGCACTCCCGGGCACTGTCACACGGGGTGATCCGTGCAGTCCATCTACTAAACAGGGATCCCAGTAGGGCAGCATGCATCCCTGTTGGCATGTGCAGAAAAGGAACACAAGATCGTTTGGCCATCAGCAGCGATCCCTTTCCTGATGAGGAAACGGGGGAGGGAAAGGGAACCAAGTCAGTTGACATTAGATTGAATACACATGGTTTCTCATCTGTCTCAGCCCCACTGCCTCTGTGAGCGTGTTCGTTAACCTGGTGTCCACCTGGGACAGGATGAGCACCTGTATTTTCTGTATCCTGTGGTTAAGGAACATTTTTAATATTTATTCAACCTTTTTCTCTATTTTAAAGTAGGGCAATCCCATATAACTAACTCTAGAAGAAGTTTAGAAAAATATTTGTGTGTACGCTGTCCCTGCCCCCAGTCTTAGCCACCCTTTGTGATGGGGATGTAGCTCTGCTTGCGTTCTCTGCCCAACCAGTGCCTGGTCTCTCCTGAGCTTCCTCTTACTTTACACATTGTTTTCTCCTTTCTTTCTTGAATTTTTAACCAAAACTCCATTATATCAAGGGCACATTGGATTCCTTTGGGAACACATTGAGTCACACGTGTGGTCATTTTGTGGCAAGAGATCGCAAGTGAATTGATTCTGCTGATGGCGGTTTGTCCAGGCGTATTGGGTACTTTCCACTGAAGTCAGCTTCATGCCATTCAATGGTGTGAAAATAACAAGATAAGATTAACTGGGAAGGGGGTTTCATGCATATCTGCCAGATATTGTCAGCGACCCTACTCCATAGAGTGGCGCTTCTGATGTCCTGGGTGGCTCAGATAAAAGTCCAACACAATCCACTGCATTAAATGTTTCTAATGCATTTGTATTTTCCCAGATATGAATGGGCCCAAATTATTCTTTTGTTCTAAAAACACATCTCCTACAGGCACACTCAACTTGACACCAAGTATTCATTTGGAAGCCAAGAAATCCCACTGTTGCACCTGTACGAAATGAGATGACTTTCAACATTTTCTTAGACAAAAATTTCCCTCGGCCCTGGCCGGTTGGCTCAGCGGTAGAGCGTCGGCCTAGCGTGCGGAGGACCCGGGTTCGATTCCTGGCCAGGGCACACAGGAGAAGTGCCCATTTGCTTCTCCACCCCTCCACCGCGTTTTCCTCTCTGTCTCTCTCTTCCCCTCCCGCAGCCGAGGCTCCATTGGAGCAAAGATGGCCCGGGCGCTGGGGATGGCTCTGTGGCTTCTGCCTCAGGCGCTAGAGTGGCTCTGGTCGCAACATGGCGACGCCCAGGATGGGCAGAGCATCGCCCCATGGTGGGCGTGCCGGGTAGATCCCGGTTGGGCGCATGCGGGAGTCTGTCTGACTGTCTCTCCCTGTTTCCAGCTTCAGAAAAGATGAAAAAAAAAAATTTCCCTCCAATAATCTGTTTCAAAGTGCAAGTCAGATGTTGCCAACAGCAAGGGATTTCTTCAAAAGTTGCTGCCACTCTAAAATACCAAACGCCTAAAAAATACTTACAGCCTTTTAACTAGTACTTTATATCTAGTAATATCTCATAAGGAAATCATTAATACTAAGTAAATAAATTCTTAGCTGAAGATGTTTATGGCAGTGCTATTTATAACAGTGAATTATTGAAAACAAGTCTGTCAGGTGTAGAATAATACTTAAATGTTCATGGTACTTGTATACAAAGGAATTCTGTGCTATACCATTAAAAGTCTTGTAAGAGAATAGTTATTGATGTAGGAATATCTTGATAAATTGTTAAATATGTGAATTGGGTTAAAGGTGTCTGTATGGAGTATATATAATATGCTCCCATCTTTGGGAAATCTATGTATATGCATAAAAAAAAGTCTGAAAAACTTCGTGACAAAATGCCAGTAGTGGTTAGCTCTTGGGTAGTAGTATTAGAAGAATTTAAATTTTCTTCTATTTCTTAATTTGTATTTCTTTTACAATAAATAAGTAGTAACTGTATATAATTAAGAACTTCCAAAAAATCACCACTGCTCTTGTGAGAACCACAAATAGGTTCATATTTTGCAAAATATTTTTTCTGTTGATAGAACTTTACAGATCAAGGTTTAATGGCTCTGTGTAATTTTCATTAAGCACTACAATACTCAGCTACTCAGTTCTTCAACCCATAGCAACACTTGAACTTGAGGTTATGTTCTCCAGGAAGACAACACAGGAGTTTTGGCCAGGTTCCTTCAGAGAGTAAGGTGGTTATAGAGGCTGCCAGCTCTGAATACGTGTAGAAATTAGAAGGCAAACTCTAGGTGATGAAAGTAGTGTGCATGTGGCAGAATGGGGAGAGGTTGTCATCATCATAGTTCCCAGCTGCAGATATTAAGTGTCTCCTATCCTACCCCATTCTTGGCATGTGGGGAACAGAACCCCAAAGATCTGAATTCAAATCAAGGCACATGAATGTTAAACATGTAAATAAAATCTGGAATCTATAGACTATTACGTGTGTGTGTGTGTGTGTGTGTGTGTGTGTGTGTGTGTGTGACAGAGACAGAGAGACAGAGAGAGGGACAGATAGGGACAGATAGGAAGGGAGAGAGATGAAAAGAATCAATTCCTCATTGCAGCACCTTAGTTGTTTAATGATTGCTTTTTCTTATGTGCCTTGACCGGGGGGCTACAGCAGACCAAGTGACCCCTTGCTCAAGCCAGCGACCTTGGGCTCAAGTTGATGAGCCTTGCTCAAACCAGATGAGCCCACGCTCAAGCTGGCGACCTCGATGTCTCAAACCTGGGTCCTCTGCATCCCAGTCTGACTCTCCATCCACTGTGCCACCACCTAGTCAGGCTAGATTATTACATTTTTAAGCCAATTATTTATATAGAAAGCATTAAATTAAACAACAAGCACATTCTTTATCAAAAACAAACACACAAGAAAGAAAACCCAAACTCCCCTTGATTTATTTTCTTCCTATAGAATTTCAATTTCAGATGGATTTTTATATACATGTTGCAAGTTCATCTATATAGGAATTTTACTGAAAAGCACACAAAACATTTAAGCTATAAATGGAGTATTAGGAGAACAGTTGAAAGTCATTTACAAAATATAAATGAGCCCAAGATGGAGGATGAAAATACCCATGCTTCAATATATGTTTTCCAAAATTGTTATAGTTCAGACTCATCTTGTTTAATTTTTAAAGCAGCAATTCCTAGCAGCATAGGATCCCTGAAATATGCAGAGGAAATGATTTCTCTGAAAATAATCAAGAATTAAGCCTAATGTCAGTAGGTGGCATGTACATATTCATTTATTTGACAAATGTTTATTGAGCACTTGCTTAATAAATCATGAGTCCAAACATGATTTCTTAGATGCATCAGTGACTCAAGACTATTCACTCGGTATGTGTTCTCTTTAGCACATAAGCACTCTGTGTGCAAAGTCCAGTGAGGAAAAAGAAGTGACAGAGGTGCAGCATGCAGTGTTGGGGATGTGTGTGTGTGTGAGTGATAGAAAGTGACAGAGGTGCAGCATGCAGTGTGGGGATGTGTGTGTGAGTGATAGAAAGTGACAGGGGTGCAGCATGCAGTGTTGGGGATGTGTGTGTGAGTGATAGAAAGTGACAGAGGTGCAGCATGCAGTGTGGGGATGTGTGTGTGAGTGATAGAAAGTGACAGGGGTGCAGCATGCAGTGTTGGGGATGTGTGTGTGAGTGATAGAAAGTGACAGAGGTGCAGCATGCAGTGTTGGGGATGTGTGTGTGAGTGATAGAAAGTGACAGGGGTGCAGCATGCAGTGTTGGGGATGTGTGTGTGTGTGAGGATAGAAAGGTTGCAGCAATGTTTAGCTTGGGAGTCTGGGAGCGTGCAGTCTCCTTTTTCTTTGTCAGCTCTCTTAAATACACTGTAGGGCCTAGAATGATTTCTCTGATTAGCTATACTCAGGATAACCGTGGGAGCCAGAGGGGGGCTTAGGAGGAAAGTAGGCTGCTGCTGCTATTTGGCACCCTAGGCACTGTCCGGTGCTCATTGGCTTGCGATGTTAGGCTGCAACAGTCTGTAGGAGGTCGTGTATTTTCCATATGTATTGAGAAGTACAGCAAAATGTGGGAAAACTGAATGAGAGAGTCTGGTTATTCTACTTTCTGATTTGCTAACAGTTGTCTCTGCAAATGCCAAAATCCTTTTGGAGTCTCCTCTTATTAAAATTATTTATGAATTATATCATTTTATTTCTTGCTTTAGCAATAGTGTTCTGAATATATAATGTGTTCAAAGCAAATGAAGATATCCAAAAAATGTTAAAATCACCTTCAAAATTGTTATGATTGTTTGCTTGTAATTTTTTCCATAAAATTACAGTGCTGCCTGTGAAAGACAAAAATCTGATTATTTGAAAGTCTCTATTATTGGGGTTGTTATTCTAAACTTCTGGCCCTGTTCAGTGAACCTGAGGTAAACTTGAAGCTTAAGTGTTTTCTGAAACTAAAATGACACATTTCTAGGTAAAGAGAGACTCAAAATGTTTTTGCTTTTATTCAGGTCTGATTTCTTTGTATTACAATAGATCTTTGTCAAATATTCTGAACAAGTTGTAAAGGGAAGAAAACAACCTGGCCTGACTAGGCGGCAGCGCAGTGGGTAGAGCGTCGGACTGCGATGCGGAGGTCTCAGGTTCGAGACCCCGAGGTCGCCAGCTTGAGCGCGGGTTTATCTGGTTTGAGCAAAGCTCACCAGCTTGGACCCAAGGTTGCTGGCTCTAGCAAGGGGTCACTCGGTCTGCTGTAGCCCCATGGTCAAGGCACTTATGAGAAAGCAATCAATGAACAACTAAAATGCCACAACAGAAAAAAAAATTGATGTTTCTCATCTCTCTCCTTTCTTGTCTGTCTGTTCCTGTCTATCCCTCTCTCTGACTCTCTCTCTCTCTCTCTCTCTCTCTCTCTCTGTCTCTGTCAAAAGAAAAAGAAAAAGAAAACAACCTGGAAAAATATAAAGGAAGTCTGATTGTGGAAATGGCATTTTCAAATAAATGTCATAAATGAAATCATTAGGCCAAAGTGGTTTTATGTGGATAAAACTATGCTAACCTAAACTATCATGAGTTTAAAAAATAAAAAGGCAGCTCAAACAAAAGAGGAATGGCTCAAAAAGAAGTTAAGTAATTTACCTAAGGCTTGAAAATAACCCAGCTGAGAATCCAAGATTCTTATTTTACAGATGGTAGTTTTCACTGTTTCTCTTGACTCTTGGATGCTTTGTATTTCACATCATTTTAAGAGCAATTCATTCCGGAGGGTCTAGATGTAGTCACTTTGCTCTTGCTGAACCCACCCATGCACACGTGTTCTCATACATCATCTCTATGGAACGCTCACTGATGGGGCAGAAGGAGCTGTGCTCAGCACATTCCTCTAATGCTGTTTGGACGGTGTTGCAACAACGATGTGCACTGTTGTTTCTTTCACCCATTCTCAGTACTCAGAGTTGTGGAAACTACTATTTCTAAAGACAACATCTGTTCTCATTAAAGAAAATGAGGTGTTCTTAAAACTTAGGTAGGTGTTTCATTAAATGTAATCTATGCTATAAGGTTTAAGGTGTATCATTTATTCACCTTGAGGTGTTATGAATATGCATTTGTATAATATCTACTAGATGGAATACAAGGCACTGAAACAGGATCCTTCTATTTAAGAGCTACTTTATGCCTGATCAGGTGGTAGTGCAGTGGATAGAGCATCAGACTGGGACACAGAGGACCCAGGTTCGAAACCCCGAGGTCGCCAGCTTGAGCGTGGGCTCACCAGTTTGAGCCCAAGGTCACTGGCTTGAGCAAGGGGTCACTCGCTCTGCTGTAGCCACCTGGTCAAGGCACATAAGAGAAAGCAGTCAATGAACAACTAAGGTGCCGCAACAAAGAATTGATGCTTCTCATTTCTCTCCCTTCCTGCCTGCCTGTCCCTATCTGTCCCTCTCTCTGTCTCTGTCTCTTACACACACAAAAGGCTATTTTACTATGGATTTGGAGAAAGTTACATTTCTCAGAAACTGTTTGTCTTTGATGGCTTTCTCTTCGTTATAAAAAATGTGATAGTATGTCTTAAAGACATATGTGTTGGGAGGCTATTTATAGATATAATAGGATAAAAAAGATATGTATTCTGAATACTTGGAAGTCAAGCCATGGTGAGGATTCTTCCAAGCAATAAGAAGTAAAATTGCCTCTGGCAATTAAGTTTTAAATCTGCACAGCTTCAAGATATGCAGTCAGTCTCCTTAAAGAAAAAGGGTGGTTCCCAGATTGTAGTGTGTGGGCCTTGAGAATGCCTCTCACTACAAGGTGCATAACTGACCAAGAGCCTCACTTGCGTGTTCTAAATCCTTCACCTTGTCAGCACTGAGCTCCAGCTTCCTGCGGCTGCTCTCAGCCGATGACTACGTGCAGCAGAATGCTGAGGCAGCTCCATTTCTGAGAGTTGGGGGACTCCTCCCATCACCCGCCTTGCCTCTAGCCACACCATCACCTTACCCCTGCTCCCAACGAGCCTTGATGAGACTTCCAGGTTGGGTGGCAGTCTGGGACACTCCTACTCTCCCTTCTCGTCTTTGCACCTTCACTAAGGGTCATACTCGTATCCTGGTGCAGTGACCCCCCCCCCCAGCCTTCCCTGCCTCCCTCCCCTACAAAGTCCATGCATGTTTAATTCCTTCTTGACATCTGCTTCCAGGACTAATACACCAACCAAACTGCAACTTGACTAATTAGTATGTATATTAATATAACTAAGGAAAAATGTTACTCTCAACAAAAGATTGGTCAGCTTAGGAAGCTCTGCACAGGGTGCTGTTGGGGAGGAAGAAATTTTTCTCTACTCTTCTAGGCTCCTCTGTCTGGTCTAAGAATTAAATTGACAGGAGACAGATTAACAGAACAAAATGACCAAATTTAATTATTGTTTTGTAAAAATATAGGGCCAGAGGGCAAGATGGGCAGTGCGTGGTTTATATGCCATCTTGAGCTAAAGAGAGGGGCTGGTGGTTTGGGACTTCATAGAGGAGGTAGGCAATTCATAGGAAGATGAAAAAGCAAATGTTTGGGGAACAAAGTTTTGCTGGGCCGTGCGGAGACAATGGACTACAGACTCTGATCTCTAGGCCCTGCTGAGTTTCCCTTCCTGTACCAACTTCATATTATACTATAATTATCTATAGTGATAGCTCCCCTCCTGGAATAGGCCTTCTAGCTAAATTCTCTTAGGCAGTAAGGGGAAAGGTCAAGCCTTTTGTTCCTTAAAAATAAAATGATCCTTATGCCAAAAAGATGCATTTTAGGATGGCAAATTTTGCTTCCCAGCGCCAACATAAAGCTGCACAATCCAGCTCATACTCCTCTGACCGGAGGAGAGAGCGGCAACATTTGATCCCAAAGACTGTCATTGTGAAGTGGATATGTCTGGGGCCATTGATACAGTACTCAGTTTATTTGACTAATGCATCTTATTCTGAGTTCATGTTCCCCAACTGATATTGGGTTGACTATTTAACTTTCCAGTGGTCTATCTTTAGTGAGAAAATGTGGACATGAATTGGAGTCGACAAGGAAATTCTTAGAGATTTTGAGAACTGCAGACAGGAGACTCAGAAATGTGACTGCTGAGTGAACCATCTGTGGTCAACAGCAGGATCACTGGAGACCAGAGTAGTGGTGGAGGGCAGCCTGGTTCTGTAGGGGTGATCAGGCAGGCTCTGTGGAGGATCCCTGGTGGTGTCTGGCATGTATTCAACAAGAAGTAAGTATTAGCAGTCATTCTTATTATTGGGTGAGAGGTAGAATTGTCATCCAGAGAAAAGTTTTCTTCCAAATATTAGTGTATTAGCTTTCTAGAGCTGCCATAAAAATGTACCACAAACTGGGTGACTTAACAGAGCAGAAAGTTATTGACTCACAGTGCTGAAGGCTGGAAGTCTAAAATCAAGGTGGGGAAAGGCTGGTTCCTTCTGAGGGCTTGGAGGGAAAATCTATTCCATGCCTCTCTCCTAGTTTTTGGTGACAGTCTTGGCATTCCTTGGCTTGCAGATGCAGCATTCCAATCTTTGCTTCTGTCTTCACAAGGCCTATTCCTTGTGCATCTCTGTCTTCTCATGGCTCTCTTCTTATAGTACACCAGACATACTGGATTAGGGGCCCACCTACTCCCGTATGGCCTCATCATGACTTATTATGGCTGCAATGTCCCTATTTCCAAATGAGGTCATATTCTGAGATACTGAGGATTAAGGATTCAACATATCCTTTTGGGGGGACATAGTCCAATCCACAATGATCAGATTTGATGATTCTGTAAGTCCCATAATGGATAAAATATGTAAATTAAGAAATAATTATAATTAAGAAAATTACCGATGTCATAGTTGACATTTGCTCAAATTGCCTTAAAGCAGGGGTAAGGTATAGAGAGAGGAAGAAGGGCAACTTACAGAAATGGAGCCCAGAGAAGGAGTGGGGCTCAGAGAGCGCATGGCTGATTTCCACATGGCAAAGGATGGATTTCCTTCACTGTCCTTGAGCTTCTGACAGATCCAGGTTGAGGCCGGCGCCTTACGTCATTCTCTCACGCTACACCCCTGCCCAGTGGAGCACACGCACTTTGTCCAACTCCAGCCTCCACACATTTTCTTCAGGTCCCTTTGCCTCATATCTTTTGTCCCTCCAGTCCTTCTGGGAGGCTAATGCAAATAAAGTGTACATACTGTTCTGCAGTGTTTGAATGATGAAAAAACACTGCTAGTCTCCACATTTAAATCTGCTTGCAGTGTTACATAGCTTGCTCTATTTTAGCCTATTAACTATGGAAAATACATTCAGTATGTTTTACTTCTCTGGTTTGGGACATTAACATTTGACTTCCAGATAATCAGTTAAATGTGTGCCACTGGAAAATAAGGCTCATAATTACCTCAGTATTTACATTCCTTGGGGTTGAAGCATAGCAATTTGAATGGATGCTGTTTAAGAATTAATATGGATAGATGAAAACGACAGAGAATTCTAAAAAAGGCCCAGTTGTTCAGGGAGATACTCTCCAGAAATTGCTTGGGTTTGATTTAAAAAAAAAAAAAAAGAAAGAAAGAAAAGAAAAAGAAAAAGCAAGGCAGCTGTTGGGTGCTCTTAGGCTACTCTGCATTGATGGAATTTTCCACTGGGTTGTATGTATTCAGGTCACATATACAGTGAGATTTCCTGCAGTGAAGTACAGATAAAAAGGTTTTGCGACTTGGTGGTAATTGTGCTCCATTTAGGCAAATCGTCAGCTGGTGCCTTTTTATATTGCCTCAGAAGTATGGAAGATGCTTTTATTTGCATGTCTTTAATATGGATTTATTACTACCCACAGAACAATAGGATGTGTTTTAAAATGTAATTAATGAGAAATAAGCATCGACAGGTCTTCAGAGTTAATGTTTCTATATCACTTTAAAGCCACTGATTAGAGTTTATTTTATCAAGTTTAGGGGTAAACACACCTTTTCTATCCATTTTCTAGGAGTGGATTTTCTCCTAGAAATATTTTTTTAAGTGAGAGGAGAGGAAATAGAGAGACAGACTCCCACATGCACCCTGGCTGGGCTCTACCTGGTAACCCTGTCTGGGGCTGGGGCTCGAATCAACTGAGCTGTTCACAGTACCTGAGGCAGATGCTCGAATCAACCAAGCTGTCCTCAATGCCTGGGGCCACACTCAGACCAACTGAACCACTGGCTACAAGAGAGGAAAAGGGAGAGACAGGGGACAAAGCGGGGAAGAGAAGCAGATGGTCACTTCTCACGTGTGCCCTGACCAGGAATTGAACCCGTGGCATCTGCATGTCAGGCTGACGCTCTATCCACTGAGCCAACAGGTCAGAACCAAAACATATTTTTTAATGTACATCATTTCTAACTATTATTATTATTATTGGGTTAGGACAGAAGATTTAGTATCGCCTAACAATAGAAATATTAAGATAATCTTTTTGTATGTATTTATTTTTTAGTTTAAGGTAGGCCCAAGAGTCAAGAGGAAAGATTGTGGACTATCCATAAAATAGATGTGTTTCTCACCACTCCTAGTTATTAAGCACCAATGTTATTTAATCCTTTGTGGCATACCTGTTGGACTTTTAAGTCTTTCTAGAAGATAACCTCCTTGGTGTGCAATACTGTGCTAGGAGAAGTGTCGGTTTAGACGCACAGCGTATCAGTGCAGACACACTTGGACTGGTGCGGTGAGAAGTCAGCCACTGCAGGAAGGATGGGCACAACGTCGACGCTATGAGGGGTTTCAGGGGTTTCTCATAGCAAACGAGATAGATAATGTCTGACAGAATTGAAAATGTCTAGTACTGGTTTCCAAAGCCGTTGGTGATAAGCTAGACAACTCCTTGGAAAGATGCTTTTGCAAATAAAATATTATATAAATTCTCAAAGCTGAAACAAGTCTCAGAGGGTGACTTCTTATATATAGATCCTTTTAGGAGGTGAAAGACTGTCTTCACTCCTCTCTTAGCACCCCGTGGCATCATTAGTTCTCTTTTCACATCTCTATTATTCTCTGGCTTTCTACGGGGTGGGGCGAAAGTAGGTTTACAGTGTGAGTACAGAAAACAGTTATTCTTATATTATTATTAACAAACTATTGTATTATTTTCCATAGGAACAACTGTAAACCTACTTCTGACCCACCCCTGTATATACCTGCACTCTCAAAAACGGTAGCCACAGAGCCCATGTGACCATTTAGTTATAAATGTAAATAAATTGAAATAAAATAAAATTTAGAATTCAGCTCTTCAGTTGCGCCAAGCTCACTACAAGTGCTCAGTAACCATATGTGACTGGTGGGTGCTGTCGGGAACAGCACCAGCCACAGAACATCTCCATCATTGAAGAATGGCTCTGTAACCGAATGTTCCTCAACAACAGGGTAAGAGGCAGCCCCATCACTCCTCTTTCCTCTACTTCACTGCTACCCTTCACTTCCTGTTTCAAACTGATACCCAGAACAGCAGAAATTCATGTTCGGTTTTACAAAATTAGTAAGTAGAAGAACGCTAAATCTCAGATCAATTGTCTCCTCATCCCTTTTTCTTTTTATTACCGTCTCACATCTTCCTTAAGTCAGTAAAAAGTTTTCTCTCCACATTGGAAATAAAGAGTAAATAGTCAAAATAGCACAATTTAAAATATACACTTTACAACTAGAGTTAAATATTTGGTTTAACTAATCAGAGAAAAAAATCTATGCCATCAATCAAGTTATCAGTGTATTGATAACCTTAATTTGTGTTCAAAATTACTATTGGCTTTTTGGCCTTAGACCTTTGATTTGATATGATGGTCAAAGAATGGAATGTTAAAAAGTTTTCTCCTGAGAATACTCAATATGATGTAGAATAGAGGATTAGGAAGCAAGAGACCTGCGATGTAGCCCAGGCTGTGCAACTAACTAACTGGACGTGACTTTGGACAAGTCAGCTACATTCTGAGTCAGTTTCCCTGGTAGTCAAAGGGTAACTTAGATGAGTTTCTACATTCAGTACAGAGATTTATTTAGTATGCTCCACTCTCGCTACACTGTGTTATTAAATTATTGAATAATCCTATTCCAGTGTGCAAACAGCACCCCATCTCTAATCACCCAGGTCCTCCCCTGGGATCTTCCCATGTCCCTTTGATGTAAAAACTAAAAGATTAATGGCTGGAACAATATGGGCCTCACAGGACCCTGCTCCAGCCCACAGCTGGCATTCATTCTGACTGTTGGTTTTCATGCCATATGGTTATTAAATATTTTGGATATAATATAAATGCATCCTGCATGAGTCCAACTATATGTGCACAATATTCCCATTTATTGTGTGTGGGCTGTCTGTTTGGTTCAGTTGAAGTTTGACATATAGACTCAAAGTTGGTAAATTATTTAAGGTGTCTATCTGGCTTTCAGCAAATGAGTCAAAAACCTCATCCCTCTGAGGAGTGGAAAGGCAGGAAATGAGGACAAGGCTGCAATGTTCACATACTGAATTGCTCTCCGTACATCAATGACTACAAGTCCTGTTGAGCAAATTCATGTTGTCTGGATCACTCTGCATCAAGAGCCAGTTTTGCCTTTTAAGTGTATTTAGATAATTAGGTGTTCCCTTAAAAAACTAGAAAGACGAGTTCAAGTTATCATCTTTGACATTTAATACATTTAAGGTCATGAACATCAATTCTCTTCCTATGACTCATTTTATTTTTCGGGACCAACATTGATTTACCTCTCAAGATACCTGACAACTTTGGGAAAAAATTACAGAGCATCTAATCATTTATTCATTAGGTTCCAGTCACTGTTGATTTTAAAAGATATGTTTGTTAGCTTACTCAGAGGTTTCCCTCTCCATCATTCTTTCAAAGTGAAAAATGCAATTTCTTCAACAGAACTAAAAAGGAACAATTTTTAGATTATATTTCAACCTAAAATTTTAAGTTCCCAACTGATTTTCAGAACTTGTGCTACTAGTCTTCCAAGCATTGCTTTGGTAAATAACTGGGAGTTCCTTACATTTTTCTGTGCTGACACATTCAACTTACCTACTAAGTTTCCTCATGGTAGCAAGATGGCTGCAGAAGCTCTTGGCATCACATCTTCACAAACCAACGTAAAGAAAAACATTTCCCAGAAATAATCCTAGTAGGCTTATCTATTGTACGGTATAGGGTTCTTCTTAAGTCAATTACAAAAAAATAGAAGAAGGAATCACCAAGACTGACCAAGATAAATCAAGATCTACTAAGTGGGTCTAAGGCAGGGGTCCCCAAACTTTTTTTTTGTACCCAAACTTTTTATACAGGGGGCCAGTTCACTGTCCCTCAGACC
Source organism: Saccopteryx leptura (assembly GCF_036850995.1). Classification (NCBI taxonomy): domain Eukaryota; kingdom Metazoa; phylum Chordata; class Mammalia; order Chiroptera; family Emballonuridae; genus Saccopteryx; species Saccopteryx leptura. Next base: position 148,395,320 of record NC_089504.1, read on the forward strand.
GTTGGAGGGCTGGACTATAAAAAAACTATGAACAAATCCCTATGCACACTGTACATATCTAATTTTAAAGTAAAAAAACAAAATGGGAACAAATACAATATTTAAAATAAAGAACAAGTAAATTTAATCAACAAACTGACCAGTATTTCAATGGGAACTATGCTCCTCTCACTGACCACCAATAAAAGAGGTGCCCCTTCTGGAAGTGCAGCGGGAGCCAGATAAATGGCCTCAGGGGGCCACACGCGGCCTGCGGGCAGTAGTTTGGGGGCCCCTGGTCTAAGGTTAGGGCCAACTTTGTCAGAGCATTCATGGAGGATTGTGCTCTGTTAGCAAGGAAGGAGGTGTGAATGGCTGCTACAAGAGCATTGTTATCATGCACTACACAGAATGGCCCTGTGGGATAGTTGAGTACACTAAAATTTCACAGGGTAGGCAAGGTGTCCACAGATGAAAAGTGGTCAATGGTAGAGCAGTGCTTTGAACCAAAATCTGACTGGCACAAGTGTAGGTGCACCTGATCACTATGCCCTGTTGTTGGGGACTGAAAGCCAACAGGGTTTTTTGCAATTTAGATTTTTGGGGAACAGAAGTAGGGAGAACTGGCAGTAAGCTGACAGTCTGCCCAACCCCATACCTCACTTGTTCTGTGAAGTTGCTAAAGCCTGTTAAACTGTGGTGCTGGATTGTTTATACTCATCCTATCCCCAATGTCCCCGGAAATACTGGAAGCAAGTTGCTTTTATCCTTTGTTTTATGAAGTTAAGGTGTTATATATGGTGGAGATTTTCTGCACTTGGTAAAATTCTTGGGTTGCCTTGGAAATGTGATCAGAGATCTCTTTAATTTGTTAATGGCCCACTTTGCCCTATAAATAAAACAAGAAGTGGGTGTGGAGCGTGCTCTGTTCTTGCCATCAGCATTGCAGAGGTCTCTTGAGCCCATCCTTTTACTTTAAGCCTATTTTCTTAATTCCGCACCGTTCCTACTCAGGACCTGGGATTACTAGCAGCACTGGTTCGTGGCACCCTGTCATACTTTGGTCATAGACCCTTGATGGTGAACCTTTTTATAAAAACCACCCACTTTTGCTCTTTTTTTTCCAGCTGGAACCATGGAGGGTGCCGAAGAGAAGAAGAATGCTAATGTCAAAGAGAAGAAGAATGCTAATATCAGAGAGAAGAAGAATGCTAATATCAGAGAGAAGAAGAATACCAATGCCAGTGAGAAAAAGAAAAAGGTTTCTGCTGTGCCAGAAACCCTGAAGAAAAAGCGAAGGAATTTCGCAGAGCTGAAGATCAAGCTCCTGAGAAAGATGTTTTCCCAAAAGATGCTGCAAAAGGCCAGGAGGAAACTCATCTATGAAAAAGCTAAGTACTATCACAAGGAGTACAGGCAGATGCACAGAACTGAGATTCAAATGGCTAGGATGGTGAGAAAGGCTGGCAACTTCTATGTACCTGCAGAACCCAAATTGGCATTTGTCATCAGGATCAGAGGTATCAACAGTGTGAACCCAAAGGTCCGCAAGGTTCTGCAGCTGCTGCGCCTGCACCAGATCTTCAACGGCACCTTCGTGAAGCTCAATAAGGCTTCGGTTAACATGCTGAGGATCGTGGAACCATATATTGCATGGGGGTACCCAAACTTGAAGTCAGTAAATGAATTGATCTACAAGTGTGGTTATGGCAAAATCAACAAAAAACAAACTGCTCTGACAGATAACACATTGATTGCTCGATCTCTTGGTAAATATGGTATCATCTGCATGGAGGATCTGATTCATGAGATCTATAACATTGGAAAACACTTCAAAGAAGCAAACAACTTCTTGTGGCCCTTCAAATTATCTTCTTCACATGGTGGAATGAAGAAAAAGACCACCCACTTTGTAGAAGGTGGGGATGCTGGTAAAAGAGAAGACCAGATCAACAGGCTTATCAGAAGGATGAACTAAGGTAGCTACCATGGTTATTTTTGTAATCTGGTCATTTAATAAACGGCAAAGTGACAGCTTTAAAGTTGAAATGAAAAAAAAAAAAAACCCACCCACTTTTGCAGTGCTGGTCAACCTGGTCCCTCCTGCCCACTAGTGGGCGTTCCAGTTTTCATGGTAGGCCAATTGCGGCACCGTTTGGTTGCTCCGCTACTGCCCACCATGAAAGCTGGACCACCTACTAGTGGACTTGAGGGACCAGCTTGACCAGCACTGCAAAAGTGGGTGGTTATCATAAAAAGGTTCGCCATCACGGTCATAGACTATGTTAACTAAAGATTTTGGCCTCAAGCTTATCAGTCTTCCTCTTCACTGCAATCCCCCAGGAATTTCAGCATTTGTGTATGTGATCCAGCTAATCCTAGCCATATTTCCTGACCCACACTGCAATGGCCTTTTTTTACACTTTAGCCTCTTAATTCTTTAGCCTTACCTCTCAAAACTAGTCTAATGTTGGATCTTAAACTAATATCTCATGCTCTGACACAACCCTCATCCTGCCAACCTCTCCTGCCTTCCTTATTACCACTATACCTGTCCTTGAAGCTCCTAGAGTCCTCCATTATCCCTTCTATCTGGAATGCCTTTAAAATTATGAACTTGAAGATGTCTCAGAGCCCCAGTCCAAACCCTTTTGATGGGATTCAGGACAGACAACCCCACAATATGACACCTTGGCACATTGACTATTTTAAACTGAAGGAGTTTGAAAAAAAAAAAAAACAACAGAAGCAGGTAGGTCACTCTGACCTTTCCTCCACTTTTCTCCCATGGAGCAAGTCGTAAAGCCCTCACACAAGAGGTGCCCTCCCTAAAACCAGAAGAAAGGAGCACCCTTAACTCGAAGACAAAGGGGCAGAGAGAAGAATCCTAACAAATAGGAGGTGCTAAGTTCCCCCAGTTTACTACATTATATTTCCTAACCTATCATATTGCTTCATGACTGTCTACTCTTCATCAGCCTAGCATGAAAATACTCAGGTCTGTTTCTTCAGATCTTCACTTCCTTATGAAGACTCCCATGTCACGTGTAACTTATATTAAATAAATCTGTGTGCTTTTCTTCTGTTAATCTCTCCTTGTCTGTTTAATATTTAGACTCAGCCAGAGACCCTAAGGGGGAAATAGTCAAAGAAAACTTTCCCACCCGCTAGAGCAGTGGTAGTCAACCTGGTCCCTACCGCCCACTAGTGGGCATTCCAGCTTTCATGGTGGGCAGTAGTGGAGCAATCAATGTATAAATAAAAAGATAGATTTAACTATAGTAAGTTGTTTTATAAAGATTTATTCTGCCAAACAGCGAAAATCCAACATAAAGTACTTGGTAAGTAATTATTATTATATGCTTTAACTTGCTATAACTCTGCTTTATAAATTTTATAAAGTAAAGTTACTTCCCTACTTTATAAATCACCATTACTGTGGAATCGTGGGCAGTTAGAAAATTTTTACTACTAATAGAGATTCAAAAGTGGGCGATAGATATAAAAAGGTTGACTACCCCTGGTCTAGACTTTCATCTAGGAGAGAAGGAAACGGAGGCTCTGGCTCCAAGTCCACACCAATATTTTATTTTGTTTTGTTTTTCCCACTCTGTCCCTTTAGGTTGAGCCTTTCCTCCTGGTAAGGAATTAAAAATATACTAGGTTGGAACAATATTTTAGGATATTAGCTGTTTATACTTTATATTTATTTTATTCCTTTTATTTTTCAATTATAGTTTACATTCAGTATTATTCTATATTAGTTTCAGATGTACAGCATTCTCATTAGAAAATCATGTAATTTACAGAATGGTCCCCATCTGTTTCAAGTCCCCACCTGGCCCCATATATAATTATTACAATATTATTGACTGTATTCCCTATGCTATAATCGACATCTCTGTGACTGTTCTGTAACTACTAATTTGTACTTCTTAATCCCTTCACATTTTTCACCCAGCCCCCCAAAACCCCTCCCCTCTGATAATTGTAAGTCTGTTCTCTTTATCTATGATTCTGTTTCTATTTTATTTATTTTGTTCATTAGATTCCATATGGAAGTGAAATCATGGTATTTTTCTTTCTCTGTCTGACATTTCATTTAGCATGATAATCTTCAGGTCTATTCATACAGATGTAAAAACTAAGAATTTATTCTTTTTTATGGTCAAACAGTACTCCATTGCATATATGTATCACAGCTTTTCTACCACTCATCAATAGATGGGCACTTGGGTTGCTTTAATGTCTTGTCTATTGTAAATAATCCTGCAGTGAACATAGGAGTGCATATATTCTTTCTAATTAGTTTTATGCTTTAAAAGGATTCCATAGCATATTTTTCTAAAGTCAGGAAAATGATATAGTGATGAGAGGCCCCAAAGATTAAAAACAAAAACCAAAAACTTTTTGCTAATTTCCCCAGTGACAGCAAGTAGGTAATTGAATGGTCAGAGACAGGCACATGCTCTTTCTTAGAGAATCCCAGGCAGGTAGTTCTCTAAAGTTCTCTGGAAGCCATTGCCTACCTAGATGCTTACTTTGAAATTTTTTTAGAAAGCATAAATTGCGGCCCTAGCTGGTAGCTCAGTGGTAGAGTGTCGACCTGGTGTGTGGATATTTTGGGTTTGATTCCCAGGCAGGGCATACAGGAGAAGCACCCATCTGCTTCTCCTCCTAACCTCCTCCTCTCTCTCTATCCTCTCCTCCTGCAGCCAGTAGCTAGATTGATTTGGGGTTTTGGCCCCAGGCACTGAGGATGGCTCTGTGGAGCCTCTGCCTCAGACACTAAAAATGGCTTGGTTGTGAGCATGTCCCTAGATGGGCAGAGCATCGGTCCCAGACGAGGGTTACCAGGTGGATCCCAGTTGAGGGCATGCAAGAGTCTGCCTCACTATCTCCCCTCATCTCACTTAAAAATAACAAATAAGTAAAAATAAAAATAAAAAGCATAAATTACAATATGAAAATACTCAGTGTTACTCTAGTTCCTGCAAAACAAGATTTCCTGGGATGTGACTATTTAATTTGATTGTTCTGAAGTTATAGATTTAGATAATTTAGAGAAGAGACCTTGGTATTTTCAAACACATGCAAATGTTGCTCTTTCATAATTCACTAGATAGGTATGCTTAGTTATGTTTACTGGACTGATTAGAAACATGTCGCCTCACACAATGATAAACACTTAAACTGAAATTAGGTTCAGGAAAACATGAAAGTGTTGATTAATAAGAGTGATAAGGTATTAAGGGACCAAAAAAATTCCCTGCTTTAGTTTAATTTATATTGACTATGACACATATTCTGGGGCAAATTTTACCTATGTAATCAGCAGTTTTCAGCTTGGTATGAGGTGATATATAAAGATTTTAGAAGATTTTTTGTTGTTGTTATCTTTAAGAAATTTCATAAAGACCCATTGCAGTTCATAGGTTAGGAACAAAGAGAATCCTGATCATTTGTTTAAATAACGTACTGTATTTGTTTGAATTGTATCTAATTACAATGGCCTGGGAACAGATTTTCAACCTAGCTTCAGTTACCTGCCCATCTCTACTCCACCCATTAAGGAAAAGAGAAAGGAGAGAAAGAAGGATTCTGTATTTAACTGTGTTTGTGAATGCCGGCAAGTGACTCAATATCTGAAGGAAGGGTTCACTGTGGCTCAAAGGATGGAACGTAGAAAAACTATTTTCAACACTTCCACATCCTCGGAAGATTTCCCTCAGTTGATACGCATGCCAAAGTGACCACTGGCCTTAAGCGTATGTGCTGCTCAGCGCACTGGTCTGTGGTCACTGCCGATCTCTTTAGGGCCTGGTGCTATTTTAGTTGTGCCTTCTGACTGTGTGGGCATCACAGACACATTTCACTGCTGCTGTGTTCCAGAAGGGCTCTATCTTTTGATCAGCTATCTTGCAGACTGTTGAGGGGTTCAGAACAAGTCATCCCAAGATATGCCTGCACGGTATGTGAAAATTTTAAGCTGAATGCTATGGAGACCCTGCAGGCTCAAGAGAAATGTTTTCAACTCCCCTAAAGAATTTAAATTGGGGGTCTTGCCCATAATAAGAGTTATTATCAGAGATAACTTTCTTATGACCTATTTATAAGAGAGGGAAAACATCTAATTACTGAATATCTGTTCTTACTGTCCTGTGGATTACCCTCTTCCCCTCTGAAGCCTCAGACCTCTTACCTCATTCCTCATCTCAGAATGTCATATATACCGCATTTTACCTTTCTGTCTTTGGACCTCTCATGTGTGCTGGGTTCTCATATGTACATGTGTAATTAAATTTGGTTGTTGTCCAGTGTAGTGGTTGCCTGGGGGTTGGTGGAGGAGGGTATAGGAGGGATAAATGGTGATGGACAAAGACTTGACTTGGGGGTGGTGAACACACAATAGGGTGTACGGAGATGTGTTATAGAATTGCGTACCTGAAACCTGTGTAAATGTATTAACCATGGTCAGCCCAATAAAATTCAATTAAAAACAAATTTAAAAGAAATTTTATATATATATTTGAATATATATATTTCAAACTCAAAATAATTTTTTGGTTATTTTCTCTTGTTAATTTACCATGTTGATTTAAGTTTTAGACCAGCTGAAAAAAACACAAAAGGTAGAAGAAATTTCTTTCTTCCCAACACAGTCCCTGGGAGACACAGAAGAACAGACCTGAAAAATATGGAAATAAGGGAAATCAGATTATTGTTTTCCGAGAATGACACTAAGAAATATGTCTATCATAAGTTGGAGTAAAGAGAGATATAGAAAGTCCCAGTAAAACCATGGGCAAACCTGAACTGCACATTTCCAAACAATGGCAACATGTGGATGTATCAGTCTCCCTGGCCGGTGTATTCATACTATAGAAGCAGACATGGCAGGCTGTCAGAATTGCCGCTTGTTGCACATTCTGTTCACATAACCAACTCCCTTTGTTCTGTTTTCTTTTTCCCAACCTACACTTCTCATGTATTTTGCACTGATAGACTGACTTGAACGTGATTTCTCCCTGACAGTTACATTTTCCTTTAAAATTTAATCGATTGGCATTCTGTGTTTCTACCTCACAATCAATCTGTTATCATAAAGTACATTTCTAAGTTCAAAGAACTCTGGGTTACTGATGAGTTTCAGAGCCCACAACTCTGAGGTCATTCCCTGGAAAGTGGTGGATTTGCAGAGGATCTGTGAGCACCTGTACTGGCAGCTTCCCAGCCCTCTCTGGGCCAGACCCCACCTGCCTACTATGTGCACCTGCTTCATTGACTTTCACCAGTGTCGGGAGAGATATCATTGTGACCGCGTTCCTTTCCACAGGGAGTTCTTCAAACACTTTATTTAGCAGTCATTCCTCTTCCAGAAAGGTCTTGAGGTGCCCAACTCCATGAATGGATGATGGTCCCACCCTACAGCAGAGGAGGAGCTATAACTGTATCTAAATCAGAGAGAGAAAAAAGTAACCAGTCAACCTACTAGACAATCCATCACTCATGTGCTATATAGGAATAAACCATTATAATACTTTTTCCTGGAAGTTTTGCACAAATGGATAATAAATAGACTCTCCTTTCTTCTTAGAATGCTTTATTTTAAAGAACTCATCAACCTCAAGATTTCTCATTTAACCCTCAGGCTTTCTTGGCTAATCTAGTTCTGTAGCTGTCACACCAAATTCATCTTTAGAGCTAAGAAATTCAACTATACCCTTTTTCTCAAAAACATTTTTTAATAGGGATCTCTGTGAATTGTCTTTACTTCATTAGATTTGTCATCCAAATATAACTTTTTGTATGTGATCAGAAAATGTTTCAAAATACAGCTTTGTATCGCATAATGTTTGGTCAACAGCAAACCACATATATGATGGTGATCCCATAAGCTAATGGAACTGAAAATTCCTGTTGCCTTCTAACATAGTAACTGTCATGATATCATAGTGCAACACATTACTCACATGTTTGTGGTGAGGCTGGTGTGAACAACCCTACTATGGTGTGAACAACCCTACTATGTTGTCAGTTGTACAAAAGCATAGCAATACAATTATGTACCTTACATAATACTTGATAATGAAAATAAATGACTATGTTATTGGTTTATGTATTCACTATGCTATACCTTTTATCATTTTTTGGTGACAGGGACAGAGAGAGACAGAGAGAGGGACAGATAGGGACAGAGAGACAGGAAGAGAGAGAGATGAGAAACATCAATTCTTCATTGCGACACCTTAGTTGCTCATTGATTGTTTTCTCATATGTGCCCTGACTGGGGGGCCACAACAGACCGAATGACCCCCCCACTCAAGCCAGCGACCTTGGGCCTAAGCTAGTGAGTCTTGCTCAAACCAGATAAGCTGGCAACCTTGGGGTTTTGAACCTGGGTCTTCCACATCCCAGTCCGATGCTCTCTCCACTGCACCACCGCCTGGTCAGGCTATCATTATTTTTGAGAGTGCTCTTTCTTCTTATAAAACATGTTTGCTGTAAGATAGTATGTTGTGTTACAACAGCAGTCTCATATATCCTGTGTTTACAGTATCTCTTGATTGTATCATTTCTCTTGTGGTTGATTTAACTTCAGGTTGTTTTATAAGTATAGTGTAGCCTAAGTGTTCAGTTGTCTATAAAATCTACAGTAATGTATGGTCATGTTCTAGGCCTTCACATTCACTCACCACTCATGCACCAACTCACCCAGAGCAACTTCTAGTCCTGCAAGTTCCATTCATGGTATGTACCCTCTACAGTTGTACCACTTTTTATTTTTTATGTATTTTTACTGTACATTTTTTATATCTAGATACATAAATACTTAACATTGTGTTATAGTTGCCTACAGTGTTCAGTATAGTATCATGCTGTACAGGTTTGTAGTCCACAAGCAATAAGCTATACCGTATAACAGGGGTCCCCAAACTACGGCCCGCAGGCTGCATGCGGCCCCCTGAGTCCATTTATCCGGCCCCCACCGCACTTCCAGAAGGGGCACCTCTTTCATTGGTGGTCAGTGAGAGGAGCATAGTTCCCATTGAAATACTGGTCAGTTTGTTTATTTAAATTTACTTATTCTTTATTTTAAATATTGTATTTGTTCCCATTTTGTTTTTTTACTTTAAAATAAGATATGTGCAGTGTGCATAGAGACTTCTTCATAGTTTTTTTTATAGTCCGGCCTTCCAACGGTCTGAGGGACAGTGAACTGGGCCCCTGTGTAAAAAGTTTGGGGACCCCTGCCATATAGCTTCAGGGTGTAGTAAGCTGTACCATCTAGGTTTATGTAAGAACATCTATGATGTTCACACAATGACAAAATTGTCTCACAATGCATTTCTCAAAATGTATCCCCATTAGTAAGTTGCAAATCACTGCATTAAATGCTCCAATTAATGTCAAATTTTCAAATGTGAAGTAGCGTAGGTTTTATACCGCTTGCTAACTTGTGTTAATATTGCCTTAATAATAAGACTTAAGACAAAGAATATTATTTAAGATTTTAAATGATTTAAATAAACATGCCTAAGTGTGTATGTCACCTGGAGTATAGTTCCCTTGTGGATCCCACTCTCTGATTTCAAAATTTCAGTACCTCTCCTGATCTATCAATCATTAACTGTTGTCCTTTTAGATACTGAGAAGAGTGTTATATAATAGATTGTCCCTGACTACTGGAATGATTAATTTGGGATTGGTAAGTGGGAAAGATTTTAAAAATACAAAATTTACTGAATTCCAATAAAGTTACTTTATAACATTTCAAGGTCTAATATTTCATAAACCAGCTAAGTCTGTGTAAATTCATTTAATGATCAGAAAAAAAGGAAGTGAATGGTCACTAAACCAATGGAGCTCAGGTAGCACTTGGGGTCATCTGCCATGTGTCCAGCATTGTGAGTCACACAGAAAAGCTCCAAGCACTTGACAGGAAAGGGGCTCATGGAAGAGACAGGCACAGGAGCACTGCAGACTCTAAGTGATATGCTTCCCTGTCTACCATGGCACTTCATTCTTTTTTTTTTTTTTTTTTTTTGCTTGTTTTTGTTTTTCTTTCCTCTAGAGATGGTGAGTCTCCTAGGCCCTTAGACTTGAATTCATTCTGCCACCCTCAACTCCCCTCCACCTAACTCTCCATTAGCACAGTGATTGATGTGAATACATAGAAAAGAGATAAAAGGGATGCATAAAGACTTCAGACTATGGCGATTCCATTTTCTTCTACAAAAAAAAAGATGGCAGAAATAAGTCTTCAGGAATTAGAGTCTTTCCCTAATTATTCCTCAAAGGAATGACTAAGCAATCAATGATTTTAAGTTCTTGGAAGTTACAGTTCAGTGGCCTTTCCATAGCTCAGCCTGGCTCTGCCTTTCTCCCCCTTCCTCATCTTGCGCCTGTGAAGTGACCAGGTCCACTTCTGCGACTGGATGGGCTGATCAATTCAACCAGCACACACGTACAGCTTATAAAGGCGGTCACACTAGTCTTGCCAGCAGATGTCAAAGAAGCTGAGTGGTGGTTCGAGTCAGCTGCTCGAGAAATTCAAGCAGTCAGGCAGTGTGATAATACAGCAAAATAATTGATGGTGACTGAACCATCCCCAGATGCACATTGCCCTGCTGAAAAAAATGGAGACAGATATAAAGAAATGAGCAGCAGAATGTTCCAGTGGGTTTTTAAAGAAAATAATTTCAGCTGATGAGATTTTAAAAGATTATGTTGACCTGCATTACTTAAAACATAAATAGAACACTCATTTTATGACTTTTAAATCTGAGAAGCAACATGGTGATTAGACTAGTATAAGTTGTCCTCAAAACTTCTATTACCAGAATTTAATTTTAATAGTAAGTCTCACAAGCCTTTGGGAGAGTCTACAGTTGGACCAATGTATGAATTTTATGCTAAAGCCAGAAAGTAAAAGATGTTATTTTCTCTCAGGTTTTATGTCTAGCTAGTAGATTCAGTCACAATTCATGTGTGATAATCACTCATTACCTTTCATCTATTTAACACCCATTTGGCTTAAAGACCAAAATGTTGTATCTTTAAGAAATTAAAAGAAGTCAATCTTGTTAAATACTACTAGTTATATTTTACACAACTGAGTATATGTAATCATACTGATGAGTGGACACCCAATTTTTCTTTTTAGTACTCAACCAAAAAGTATGGGAGTCAAAAGGCTGAAGATTAAACCAATATTTGAAAAAGTGGCTTGCATAAAAGTGGAATATTTATTACTAATATTGGTTAAAATAACACTTGCACATTTATACCAAAGGCTCTTCAAACTCACTGACTAGCTTCAATAAATAATTGCTCAGTGGGTGCTATTAATGCTTTTTAGTGATTTTAATACTTGAAGTATTAGACACTTGTCTTGATACTTTTTAAAATTTATTGAGATGACATTGGTTAATAAAATTATGTAGGTTTCAGGTTTACAGTTCTATAATACATCATCTGTACATTGTATTGCGTTTACCACCCCAAGTCAAGTCTCCTTCCATCACGATTTATCCCCCTTTACTCTCTTCTACCTCCTCCTTTCTCCCTTTCCCACTAGGAATCATGATACTGTTGTCTGTGTCTATGAGTTTGGGGGTTGTCTTTTTGCTTAATCCCATCATCTTCTCCACCCAGCCTCTAAGTCCCTCTCCCCTCTGACAGCTGTCAGTTTATTCTCTATTAATGAATCTGTTTTTATTTGTTAGTTTGTTTTGTTCATTAGATTCCACCTGTGAGTGAAATAATATGGTACTTGTCTTTCACTGGCGGGCTTATTTCACTTAGCATAATGCTCTCCAGGCCCTGGCCGGCTTGCTCAGTGGACAGAGCATTGGCCTGGTATGTGGATGTCCTGAGTTTGATTCCTGGTCAGGGCACACAAGAAAAGCAACCATCTGCTTCTCTCTACCCGTTCTCTCCCTTTTCCCCTCCCACAGCTACTGGCTCACTTGGTTTGAGCATCAGCCCCAACACTAAGAATAGCTCAGTTGGTCCCAGCATTAGCCTCAGGTGCTAAAAATAGCTCATTTGATTCCAGCATCAGCTCCAGACTGGGGTTACCAGTTGGATCCCGGTCAGAGTGCGTGTGGAAGTCTGTCTCACAATCTCCCCTCCTCTCACTTTAAAAAAAGAAAGAAAAAGCATAATTCTCTCCTGTCTGTCCATGCTGCCACAATAGATAAGACTTCCTTTTTTATGGCTGACTAGTATTCCATTGTGTAGATGTACCACAGCTTTTTTATTCACTCATCTGATGGACACTTGAGCTGCTTCCAAATCTTGGCTATTGTAAAGAATGCTGCAATGAACATAGGAGTGCATATATTCTTTTGAATTAGTGTTTCAGGTTTCTTCAGATATGTTTCAAGAGGTGAAGTCACTAGATCATAAGGCAATTCCATTTTAAATTTTTTGAAATAATTCCATACTGCTTTCTACAGTGGCTGCACCAGTCTGCATTCCCACCAGTAGTGCATGAGGGTTCTCTTTTCTCCAGTCCTCACCAACACTTGTTTGTTAATTTATTGATGATAGCCATTCTAATAGATGTGAGGTGATATCTCATTTTAATTTGCATTTCTCTGATGATTAGTGATGTTGAGCATCTTTTCATGTCTATTGGCCATTCATATGTCCTCTTTGGAGAAGTGTCCAGATTCTTTATCCATTTTTTTTTTTTTTTTTTTTTTTAGAGAGAGAGAGACAGAAGGGGGGAGGAGCAGGAAGCTCAACTCCCATACGTGCCTTGACCAGGCAAACCCAGGGATTTGAACCGGTGACCTCTGCATTCCAGGTCAACACTTTATCCACTGCGCCACCACAGGTCAGACTCTTTGCCCATTTTTTAATTGGTTTGTTTGTTTGGTATTGAGTTGTACAAGTTCTTTATAAATTTTGAATATTAAGCTCTTGTTAGATATATCTTGGCAAATATGTTCTCCCATTCAATGGGTTGTGTTTTCATTTTGTTAATGGTTTTCTTTGCTGTGCAAACCTTTATTATTTGATATAGTCCCATTTGTTTATTTTTTATTTTGTTTCCCTTGCCCAAGGTGATAGATCAGAAAAAAATATTGCAACAAGAAATGTCTGAGATTTTACTGCCTATGTTTTCTTCTAGGATTTTTGTGGTTTCAAGTCTAACATTTAAGTCTTTAATCCATTCTGAGTTTATTCTTGTGTATGGTATAAGACGGAGGTCTAGTTTCATTTTTTGCATTTCATCTGTCCAATTTTCCCAACACTGTTTATTAAATAGACAATCTTTATCTCATTATATGTTATTGGCTCCTTTGTCAAATATAAAGGCATGGTTTTATTTCTGAACTGCTTGTTCTGTTCCATTGATCTATATGTCTGTTTTTATGTCAGTGCCATGCTATTTTGATTACTACGGCCTTGTAGTATAGTTTGATATCAGCATGATTCCTTCAACTTTGTTCTTTCCCAAGATTGCTGTGGCTATTTGGGGTCTATTATGGTTCTATATAAATTTTTGAAATATTTTTTCCAGTTCTGTGAGATATGCCATTGGTATTTTGATAAGAATTGTGTTGAATCTATAGATTGCTTTGAGTAGTATGGACATTTTAATTATGTTAATTCTACCTATACATGAACACGGTATATGCTTTCTCTTGTTTGTATCTTCTTCAATTTATTTCTTCAATGTCTTATAAATTTTTTAAATACAAGTCTTTTACATTCTTTGTTAAATTTATTTCTATGTATTTCTTTTTGAAGCAGCTGTGAATGGAATTTTCTTAATTTCCCTTTCTGATAGTTCATTATTGATGTATAAAAATGCAGCCAATTTCTGGATATTTATTTTGTATCCCACTACATTACTGAATTTATTTATCAGTTCCAGTATTTCTGTTTTTGGTGGAATCTATAGAATTCTGTATATACAGTCTCATGTCATCTGTAAATAATGATAGCTTTACTTTTTCCTTACAAATTTGGATGCCTTTTATTTCTTCTTGTTGTCTGATTGCTGTGGCTGGGACTTCCAGTGCTATGTTGAATAAGAGTGGTGAAAGATGATATCCCTGTCTTGTCCTCATTCTTAAAGGAAATGCTTGTAGTTTTTGCCTATTAAGTATACTGTTGACTGTGGGTTTGTCATATATGGCCTTTGTTACACTGACGTATGTTACCTCTATTCCCACTTTGCTAAGAGTTTTTTTAAACCATAATTGGGTACTAGATTTTATCAAATGCTTCTCTGCATCTATTGATATGATCATGTGGTTTTATTCTTCATTTGGTTATGTGATATATCACAGTTATTGATTTGTGAATATTATAGCATCCAACTTCATCAAGGATTAGCCTGTAATTTTATTTTATTTTTGTAGTGTCTTTACTTGCTTTTGGATTTAGATAATGCTGACCTCATAAAATGAGTTTGGGAGTCTTCTCTCCCCTTGAATTTTTTGGAATAGTTTGACAAGGATAGTTGTTAGTTCTTTTTTGAATGTTTGGTAAAATTCACCTGTGAAACCATCCAGTCCAGGAATTTTATTTATTGGGAGTTCTTTTTTCATTATTATCACTGCTTCAGTTTCACTGCTTGTAATCTGTCTATTCAGATTCTCTGATTCTTTCTGATTCACTTTTGGAAGAGTGTATGTTTCTTGGAATTTATCCATTCGTCTAGATTGTCCAATTTGTTGGCATGTAGTTGTTTGTAATATTTTCTTATAATCCTTTGTATTTCTTTGGCATAATAAGTACTTTTAAAAGTATTAAATACTTTTAAAGTCTGAGAGGAGACCTCACCTATGCTGAGCAGGAAGCAGTAGAAGCAGGGGAAGCTTGCCTCAATTTCTTTACTCTCGGGGATAGACCCTAATGCCCCACGGAAGACCTGCTCAGACCACTGCTTCAGGGTTCACAGAGCATTCCCATGTCTCAACACCAACACATGATGTTCTACAGAGGAGGAAAAAAAGCCATAGAGATGTGAAGTGCCTGTCCCAGGAGAACACGCAAGAGGTAGAGACTGGGTTTAAATCCAAGTCTTCTACAGACCCCCAAGCCCTTTTCACAGTATCACTTGGCAAAACTCAAACAGGTAGCACTCATTTCTCAGCAGAAAGAAATAAAGCAATGCACAATCTTAGAATATAAGTGAAGTCTTTCTCCTAAGGGTTGTTGGCATTTTAATTGATAAGGCCTCTTAAAATCCAAAAATAATGTCTTTAAACTGCCGGTTATTATTCACGTAACTTTTAAAATAAAATTTGTAGATTTATAGATTTACATGAAAAAATAAAGCCTGACCAGGTGGTGGCACAGTGGATAGAGCGTTGGACTAGGACAAGAAGACCCAGGTTAGAAACCCTAAGGTCACTGGCTTAAGCATGGCTCACCAGCTTGAGCAAAGGGTCACTGTCTCTCTCAGTCTCTGTCACAAAAAATATATATATTTTTAAAAAGAAAAGAAAATATCAGACTGTCTATCACCTATATTTGTTTTCCCATTACATTTGTTACTTTGAAAACTTAGGGAGAGTGACTCCTAAGAGGTCTAAGCCCTTTTGTTGAAAATGGTTCTTGATGAACCAAATGAATCTGTCAGAAAGAAAAGTTTCTTCTATAAACAGTGTGCCAGTTCCCTTTAACTGGGGGACAAATGTGAGAGTCCTTGCTTTCCTCTCATTCCTATATATAGAACTCATGAGTATCTTCTAGGACTTGTCCTTGAAAGTCACATGGCTTCATCTGTGGATGATGCCTGTGGACCACTTTTGGTTGATGAGATAGAGGGGAAGAGGCAAAGAGGTCACCTGAAATCTAGTACAGACACTAAGGAGTTCAGAGAGAAATTAAGAAATTGAAACAAATCTTAGTGCAATTCAATGATTGTATATCAAGTGATTGCTGTGTAGTTTATTGATGGACCTTATAAAAAATTGTGAATTCAATTGTCATAAGATTTTTATCTTTTAGGATTATTTTAAATTGAATTTATTGGGGTGACAATAGTTAACATACTTATACGGGTTTCAGGTACCCAACTCTACAACACATCTCTGTACACCGTATGGTGTGTTCACCTCCACCATATCAAGTCCTTGTCCATCACCATTGATCACCCTGATACCCTCCCCCACCTCCCCACACACTCCAGTAATCACCACACTGTTGTCCGTGTCCATGAATTTCTCTCTCTATCTCTCTCTCTCTCTGTTTCTTTTGTCCATTTTTGCTCAATCCCACCCCCCCAACACCACCCAGGATATAAGATTTTTAAAATTTCTGCTCTGTGCATTTGACTACTTTTTCGGCATTCCTTCTTCTGGTGCATCCTAAGTTACTAAGATGTGTGTCCTCAATTCTCCTGAGCAGTTAGACAAAGAACCCTCATCCTTGTTCCTGTTATCTAAACGTTCTTATTAACAGTTGGTTAGCGCTGCTAAGAAAGAGTGCCATTCTAGCGGAAAGGTTTGGTACTAGGCAGAAGTATTTGGTAGAGAACTAGTCACATAGGTTTGGATTGTGATTTGATGAAAGAAACCAAAGGACAGTTAAGTCTACGTGAGGATATTTTAAAATTATGGCTCATGCACAGCAGTTGAAAACCTGTCAGTGTTCTTTCCACTTATGCAACCTGGTGCTTATGTCATTCATTTCAAAGTTACAAATGACCTTATTAGTATTTTGCTTTTATTTTGAGGATTCCAACTTTTTCTTTTCCTATATGCCCATATAAATGAGTCACGGCTGCTGGCGTTGGTGGAGGGCAGTGGAGTGGGAGATGAACTCACTACCTGTGGAAATAAAGCATTTGAAATATGCTCCAGTGTAGTACCTGACAGGTCATGCGGAGTTAAAGACCACAAACAATTCCTCCTAAGTACACTAAGGACAAGCCAGAGTGACTCCCTGGTGCCTTTGGGGTCCATGTGTGTTCCAAGTTCTAGAAATAGAAAAGGTTTCAACAGGTTCTGCCAAATGCCTTGTCCTGGCAGGTTTGTTTTCCTCTCAGTACTCCCCTGACTGCCAAGGAGCAACTCCCTCATTGCCATGTGCAGGTCAATGGCTGCGCAGTCAACAAAATCAATCAAATAGGTGGCAATCAGCTTTTAGGAACTGGCACCATGTCCACAGTGAAGGCTCTCATGGGGACTACGCTCAGCCAAAACCGCCAAGGGCACATTGAGAAGGATCTATACTGGGATATTTTATTATTTTTAGCCCCCAAGCATTTCTCTATGAAACTTAAAGGTTGTTTTTGAGAAGGAAGTATGAATTTGGGGTATGCAGTGTGAACTCAGCATCTCTACATTCCACGAGATTCAAACGACAAAGGCCCGTGTGGCGTAACTTTGTTCTGGATTGGGAAGTGATTAGAGCAAGGGTGGGTACCCAGCTCTAGTGCCTCTGGCTCCCCACCTACCTCCATGGTGGCTGCCACTCATTCATCATGAAGTTCCCACTAAACAGACCACAAAGCCTTCTCAATCCAACATTCTAGAAATTCTATTGCCATTAGTCTGTGAAATACATCCTATTTGCATGGATTAGGGAGCTCCAGTTCAGAGTTGCCCCACAGGGCTTATCTTAAGAAAGAGGTATTAAGGACAGGGCTCTTAGCTGACCCGTGGTTTGCCCTGCCTTGGAGAGGAAATCAACCCTCAGGGCGGTCCAAAAGCTCACCCAGGCTTTCAGGGCATGCTGGGATATGCAATGCTGACTGGCTTGGTCTCATCCTAGTTTGTATTCAACATAAATCTGGGTTTATTTCCAGAGGCGAAAAATGCCAACCTTGCCTTTATTCAGGTTTTACTTTCTCATTTTAGGCTAGGCTATAATAGAGTCCATAACCTTTATTTTGGTGAAAAAAAGAATTATTCTTTCTGACTAGTAATACTCTTCAGTAATTAGGTAAAAATTGCTTTAGGAGTTTCCCCCTCTTCTCTTGAAATAATCAGATTCATGTAAGCAAGAGTTAGAAAGAGAAATTATGTGCATGAAGTATTTCTGTTGAAGTAACAACATTCACTGAAACCAATACTTATTAAGTGCCAGTCATTGTTCTTGTTGAAGGTCAACAGAGAAGAACAGTACAAAGTCCTGCTTTTCAGAGAATGGAGGGTGAACCCTAGCCAATAGCCACACCAGCATATAACCCTCATGCAATGTGGACTATACTCACAATAAGAAAAATATGAACCACATGCTCTGAGAAAACAAAGAAGAAAGTGCTTGACCCCGGGGACCTCAGGGAAACTTTTCAGAGGAGAGAAGTCATTTACTATACATTACTGTTATACATTAGATGTTGTCCAGGGCAGACAAGAACATTAAATAGCTCAAAGTACTCATTCTGTGCATAACAAAACTGGTGAGTTTTAAAGTTTGCCACTCAGTTCTGTAAAAGCTTACAGCTGACTAGCTCAGAGGAAACTTACAAGGAGCCCATTCCCCCACTGTCACATTGTGATCCTGGTTTAATGCTACATTGAATCATCTTGACAACCTCTGGGTTAGGTTTGATTTTGGGGTTTGACTTTGGCTTTTAACATACGGGGTGTTCTCCTTCAAGTATCACATAATCAGGTCATGCCATGGCCTGGCCCGAACAGGAGGGAACCACTGGTTTTATAAATGGTTGGAGCATTACTCAGAACCCCCGGGGAATAAGTCAGAGAGCTGTCTCGGTTGGCCTTTACTCTTGGGATGGCTTGGCTTCTCTTCATTGAAACTATTTAAGATAAGCCTTGGCACTCAAATCTGGAGAGGCTCATGTGCTGTTGAGATCATCTTTACAGAGTTCCCACCGGTGCAGCCAAGGGGAGGATCCTGATTTAGTAGTTTCTACTTCGGGTAAAGACACATGGTCTTGGTTAAGAGTCCACTGTGGCGAGGCAGGGAGTTATGTGTGAAGGGAGTGCTGGCAGGTGCTCCAGCACAAGCCCAGCTTCCGCCCAAGGAATTCCACCAAGCAGTCCAGGCTGCCCCTGGACTTTTGAGGCTTTCCCAATGGCAAAATTTTCAGACCTTTTTTTTCTCTGAAAACAATGCACAAAGTTGGGGGGGGGGTGCTTCTTAATGCTACAGCTTTGAGGAATTCCTGTTGCCTGGCTCTTTTTATCTGTAAGCTCAGAATGATCCAGCTCTGCAGGTGGGTTGATCTGATGACTCTTACTTCAGGGTCAAACGAAGACTAGTATTTGTGTTTTATCAGTTGTCAAGGCCTACCAATGTGGGGGCTCCTTAGTAGGCCTGTTCTGTAGTATATGCTGGAAAAGCTTACTTCTCTTGCAGTCTCTACATTGTTATGGGATAGGCAGAAACAAGGGAACTGTAACCCAGCGACTTGTGGAAATAGATTAAGCTTTATCTTTTTTAAAGTAGAGAAGGAAAAGAAGTTCTGTTTTTGTAGAAAATCCTGACCTTCTTTGTAAAGTCTAATCCTGCTCTCACATGTTAAATACAGACAAGAATTTTTCAGTAATACATATCTTAATGTAAGGTTGATTCACTGTACTGAGTTTTAAAAATACTAATTCATTTAATACTCTCCTACTAATAGAGTTTCTAGGTATTTGTAATTGAGGAAATGTGACTGGAATTAACTTTCACAGAATCCAAAGAGAATTTGTTGTTATTAGCTGTGTCCATGTCAAATTGTGTGAGGCCTAATTCTAAAGTAGCCGTCAAGATTCTAGTCTCCCAGTATAATCTCCTGCATAATCTCTTCCCTTTTCTGTCTGTAGGATTTATGAGTAGGATGAGAGTGCATGCCCATGATTAAGTTTCATTATGTGGCAAAAATGAAAGAATTGCACATATGTTATTAAGATTGCTTATCAGTTGACTTTAAATTTGTAAAGGGCATAAAAGCCAAACAATCCAATTAAAAAATGAACAATGGACTTAAATAGATATTTTTTAAAAGATAATACAAATGGCCAATAAACATAAAAAGATGCTCAATATTATTAATCATTGGGGAAATACAATTCAAAACCACAATGAGATACCACTTTACACTCATTATAATGGCTACTATCAAAAACTGAAAATACAGCAAGTGTTGGTGTCAATTTGTCCTCTTGATGATAAAAGGGTACAGCCACTGTGGAAGTTCCTCAAAAAAGTAAACATTAAATTTCCATTCTATTCAGCAATTCCACTTCTTGGTGTACACACACCAAGTATTTTAGTATTTTAGTCTTTTTCATTCATTATAATATTAACAAAATGATTTCCTATTACTAACTCAGGTCCCCAGCTGCTTCAATACTAATAGAAGGTACCCTGGATAGAAACACAGACAGTCTGGTGATTAGAAATAAAAATTCCTTACTGTTTGTTTTTTACTTTCTCAGATAGATGTATGCAGTCATTTGAGTAATTACTCTGCAAAAACCTTAAAAATCCCTTACTTTTAATGAAAATAAAATACTAGCATGATAGGGATAACAATACATTCTTTCTTGTCTTCCCCCCTCCCCCCATCAAGTACAGGAAGGATTTATTGGCCATAGGACTTGGAAACAGGTTCTGGGAGTTAGTCTGGAACAAGCTGCCGCTGCCCACTGCTCCCCTGGTTGCAAGTCTCATAGGGTCCCTTGGAGCTCAGGAGATAAAGAGGAAGGAGTGAGGAACACGCACCGAGGGGGAAGAAGAGGAGAAGGCGGAACGGAAAGGCACAAGCATGCTCTGTGAAGGGACAGCACCACATTCTTTCAACAGATTTTGAGGAAGATCAAAATAGAATGATGCAATACATGTGGCACAAGCCTGACCTATAATAATATTTTCAAATTATAACAAAAGATGCTAATATTAGCATAATATTAGCTAATTGATATGGAGTACCTGCTCAACTCTCCAATCCTAACTGTGTCCTTGGGCAAGTCATTGATACTCTTGGGCCATCAGATTTCTAAGATAAAGTAAGGATTTGAAGTAGATGATGTCCGGTTTTCCTTCTATGCACAATAGTCAGAGAGACTGCATGTTTGGGATTGATCCTTAAAAGGTCATAATGATCCATTAGGCCTGCGGTTTAATTATTCTGCTCAGTTTGTCTTTCTTAACAATACACTCAAATAACTCAGACAAACTTTCAGGTTAATGCGGCAGCAAATTAGCAATATCTACCAGACCTTCTATCAATTTCTTGTTAAAATACCCATGAGAATATGCAAAAGGATAAAAATCTGGCATCAGTATTGTAAACAAAAGAGAAGAAGATCTTGTCAAAGTTCAGAGGGGCCTTCTACTAACTGGGGAGGGATTGAGAAACATTCTTGGATGGCACAAACACTACCCTTTGAACCAGAACAACCACAACAACCCCAAAGCAAGAAGACTTTGACTCTCCCCACCACTTCCGTTAATTCCAGGGCAAAGGGTTGCACTGACCAGGAAAATAGAGTTGTCATCTGAACCAGCCAAAGTCACATCCTCTCTTTATTCCCCATAAGCAATTCTATTTTTATAGCCATACAGAGACTATATTTCTCAAAGTGCAGCTCCTCCTGAAGCAGGGGAGACTGGGTAATAGTGTAATGAATACCAAGTAGGGGTGGGAATGGGAATTGTACTAAAAACTGTATGGTACTGGCCCTGGCCAGTGGCTCAGTGAGTAGAGCATCAGCCCAGCCTATGGACATCCTGGGTTCAATTCCCAGTCAGGGCACACAGGAGAAGCAACCATCTGCTTCTCCACCCCCCTTCTCTCACTTTTCCCCTCCCACAGCCAGTGGCTGGGTTGGTCTGAATGCATCAGACTCAGGTACTAAAAATAGCTCAGTACTGGAGCATTGGTCCCAGATGAGGGTTGCCAGGTGGATCCCAGTCAGGGCCTATGCGGGAGTCTGTCTCACTATCTCCCCTCCTCTCACTTATAAAACAAACAAACAAAAAACACCTGTGCGGTACTAAAAACTGTGTGAGGGAATGGTGGAGAAGTGCTGTCTTTCATGTACTACACTTTCATGGGCATTATATTTCAAGCACTGCCAGATATCCCAACTCCTTCCAGAAATTGTATGCTGTGCCTATGTGGTCATATACAGGACCCTTAACCCTCTTTGGCTAGATCTAGGAAGGAGAGAACTCTAAGTCCCTGAGCAAGCAGCGAGGTAAACTAAGACTAACTGAATCACCATGTTTCCCCGTAACCCAATACTGAGGCCTTAGGACTTACTTCAGTAATATCAGAGAAAGAGATATTTATACTAAAGTGTCCAGGGAGAGCTTAGTTTTTTAAATGATTGCTCCAAAAACAAATAGAATGATTCTTTATTTTAAAACAATTACTTCAGTGTTTTTACTAGCTAAATACTCTCAGGCTTTCTTAGCGTTTGGAACCATTGCCTGGTTGATTCTACTCACGTGGGCTGTTTTGATCACAGCTTTTTGCAAGCATTATCCAAGACACTGGATTAACTAGCATAACCATATCATCTCTAATGGTTCTGTCACTGGAATATAACAGATGGAACTCATCAACTCTATGATTGTATGTATTCTTTCTTTGAAAATAAAAACCAAATGGAAAGCCCTGTAGAGTTCAGTAATGCATTAGACGCAATACAGACTTGTTACCAGGAGGATTTTGTATTCTGCTTTCTCTTCAATAGGTCATGTTGAAAGAACGACTGTAATATCCGAAACTGTTCTATTATTGCAATCAAACTGGTGCTGGAAAGTGTTAATCTAGTTATTTCTTTGTGAAATAACAACTTGAGTAAATGAAAAACGATTTAGATCTTTCCCACTTGTCCCTTCACCATCAGGATAGTGCATAGCTATATTTTATATCCTGTCTTTCTCCTTCCAAATTGAGATAATGTGATGTTTGAGGACTGTATTAATGATGAAGAGATTTCTCCCCTTTCCCCATACCCTTTAACGCTTTCCTTGTGAGAATGAAGAGGGGGCGGCTGCAGCCGCAGTGGTCACAGCGAGCACCTGCAGAGCGCAGTCTGCTCCTGGTACCGTGTGCTGCACACTGTGCTCACCGTTTCACACACATGATCTCACACAACCCTGGTGCTCATTCTAGGGCATCGCTACATGATTTTCCCCATGCTATCAATAAGAGATGCAAATATCAAACATTTGGAGAACGTTCTTTTTTTTAATTAATTAATTTATTTGGAGAAAGAGAAAGAGAGAGAGAAACATCAGTTTGTTGTCCACTTATTTATGCATTCATTGGCCAATTCTTGTATGTGCCCTGACAGGAGATCGAACCCACCACCTTGGCATATTGGGTTGATGCTCTAACCAACTGAGCTATTCAGCCAGGGCCTTCGAGAAAAGAAATTTAAAAGGATGGAAAGGTATTGGTTATGAAAAATTAAATCTTAGGGGTAATTAAGAGAGTTTCTACATTAATCAGTTATAGAATTAATTACATATTTATTGTGTGCCTACTATTATAATTTTCTAGGCAGTTAGGGATCTTCAATGAGCAAAATAGTTAATATCATCACAGTAAATGTGGATTATGGGTAGGAACAGGCCTTAAAAAAAGGAACAAGTTATAGGTTCTATGAAGAAAAATGAAACATGACAAGGGATATGACCATGATGGAAATGGTCAAGAACAGGAAGGGAGTGGAAATGGTGGCTACAAAGGGGTCCTTCTGAGGAGACAGCCTTTAAGTTGAGAACTCAACGATGTGAGAGAGTGAGACATGTGAAAATCCGTCTCCAAACAGAAGAAAGGTTGCAAAGGCCCTGGGATGAAATAGACTTTGTAAGTTCAAGGACAGAGAGAGACCAGTGAGGTTGGATCAAAATCAACAGGAGGAAGAACAAAGGAAGTTCTGGAGACACAGCCAGGGGCCAGATTCTGTGAGGGCTCTGAGTCTGGTAAGGACTTTGGGTTTGAGTCTGGGTGAGGTGTTCACCCAAGAAATCTCTCCTCTCTTTTCGCTGAGCATGTACCCTGACCAAACTTTATAGTCTAGATTGCATTCACATGTGGCCCCATTACTGAGAATGCCAGTGGAATGTGAGTGGCAGGATGTCACTCTCTCCAGAACTGGCCGGAAGGGATCATCCACGGGTGCATCGGGCTGCCATTTCTCATTTCTCGCCTCTGGGATGGAAATGTTGATGGCAACCATCAAATCCGGATGTTGAAGATGACAGAGCCTTCTAACTACCTGGAACCCAAATAAGCACATTGAGAAAAGTCTGGCCAACAACTACTTCACTCATCCCAAACTCTTATGTGAGAAAAAAATTAAGTTCCATTTTGTTGAACCATGATATATTTCAATCGACATCTTACCACAACCTAATCTACCAGAACATCCATTTCCCTTTTGCTATTGTAACAGAACTCCTTATTTCCAGCTCACATGTGATTACATGGAATAAAGATAATATTTCTATGCATTCCTTGTGGTTAAGTGTGGTAACACAACTAATTTCTGGCCAATAAATGTGAATGGAAGTAATGTGCACATTTTAAAAATCATATTCTTACAGGAAAGGGCCTGCCCTCCTCTTTTCCACTTCTTACTGGCCTGAGAGCAGATGTAGTAGCACTGATCCATCTTGGACCAAGGAGATGAAGGCTATACACTGTAGTGTCCAGTAGAAGGACAAGGTATGGGTAGCCTGGGTCCCTGAGTTATGAAGGCGTCGTTAACAGCCCTCCTATCTTGTTAAAGCTGCAGTTAATTTGGAGTCTCAATTCCAGCAATTTCCTATATGCTGAATAAACCAGTCATTGCAAGGTTTAAGCAGGTAAGACATATTTAAATACAACCTGGTTTGTATTTTAAAATTCTGGTTGCTGGGTAGAAAATAAACTGTGGGAGCCAGAGTAGAAGCAGAGAGACCTGTTAAAAAGCTGCTGCATTAATCTAGGTAACTGATGCTGGAGCAGGTTGAGGAGGAGAGAAGTGGTGGGATTCAGGATGGTGTTGGAAGATTGAGCCAATGTTATTTGATATAGATTGAGATCAGGTAGTTGTCAAAAAGAGAAAAAAGGAGAATGACTCCATAATTGCTAACTTGAGCAACTGGCGAATGGTATTGCCACTGACTGAGATAAGGAACACCGGAGAAGAAATAAGGATGGGGGAGAAAATCAAAAGCTCTTTCTGACTACATGCTCAGCGAAAAGAGAGGAGAGATTTCTTGGAAGAATATGTGACCCAGAATCAAACCCAAAGTCCTTACCAGATTCAGAGCCCTCACAGAGTCTGGCATCCTGGCTGTGTTTCCAGAACTTCCTTCAACTTCATCCTGCTGATTTTGATCCAGCCTCATTGGTCTCTTTCTGTCTTTGAACTTACAAAGTCTGTTTCATCCCAGGGTCTTTGCAAATGCTCATCACCCAAGTGGAGGTGTCAAGTAAGTTAGGAGTGTCCAGTCATGGATTTATGGAAGAGGCTGGGCTAGAAATACAAATTAGGGGAAATCAAGTTAATAAATTTCTAATGCAATGTACTACAATAGTGTAATCTCAAGAAGCTCTTGTATAATCAGGAAGCCAGGTAAAATAGTGGTGATGTCATGTAAGATTGAACCAACATAACACTGGCTAATTTCTTAATTGGCAATAAAATGGGACTTAATACCTGGTATTTTTGTTTGTTTAATTGACCTGAAGAACAGTAATTGATATTGAGCTCTGAGTCTTTCAAAAGATGACATAATATTTATAAACATTAGTAGAGGAAAAGAAGTATTGGCCTGATACCCAAGAAGACCATAGTTACCTATCTTCTACTTGTTTTTAATCGTGTTAGCTCCAGAAGTATCTTGTATTGTCTGCTGAAGAGTAAAAAAGCCTTCGTCACTGGGAGCTCTGCCTTCTGAAGAATAGAAGGAATTGGCATTTGCACCTCCAGGGGCACAAAGTAAAAGAGGGGCCGCTCACTGTGTCCCCTCCTCGTTAATCTCCCACCCTCTTCGTGGATACATATTCTCTGGGTAATTGTCTATTTTTGCTATTTTATTATAGTAACCTCACCACTACCTGCTTAGGCTCTCAGACTCATAAAGCCTACATGCACAATGCGTTTAATTATATAGACAGCTAATATTTCTGAAGTGGTTAAAGGGGTATAGACGGAACTTTGAATGATGGAACACTAAAATCAAAATAGTCTATTAAATTATGAGCATTCCCCAGTGGCAAAAGATGTCCTAGACTGATTCCCATAGTATTCTCTCTCACTCCCACATTCAATCCTGCCTTAATCACTTTGGCTACTTTATGTCACCTAAATCAGTAGGTCCTTGTGTTAGTTTCTTAGGGATGCTATAACAAATGACCACAAACTTGGGGGCTTCCACAACAGAAATTTACCCTGTCATAGTTCTAGAGGCCAGAGGTCAGAAATCAGGTATCGGCAGGACTGCGCCCCCCGGAGGCTCTCAGGAAGGGCCTTCCTTACCTCTTCCAGCTTCTGGTGGCTCCAGCCATTCTTTGGATTATACCTACATAACTAACCTCTGCCTCCACCTTCAAACGATCTTCTCTGTGTCACATGATAAGGACAATTATCATTGAGTGTAGGGTCCAGCTTGATGATCCAGGATGATCTCATCTAGACATCCTTAGTTACATTTGCAAAGACTCATTCACAGTTTCTGGAGACTAGGATATGGACATAACTTGAGAGGTTACCATTCAGCCACTACAGTCCCACATTTGGCCAACCACTAAAATCTCTTACGTAACTTTATAAAATACAGATCTCTGCCCCGCATCCTTAGAGATTCTGATTCCATGGACCTGGTCTGTGTGCATGTTTGTGTTTTGTGGGGGAGATGAGAACTACATTGGGGTGTTAAAAAACTGGGTGATTTTAAGGGTCATCATCTCCATCCTGTCAAGAACTTGATTTTTGAAAATGTCCTTTTTTATCTGTTACATCATCAGTGCAAAGAAATACAATACAATAACAAGCATGGCAAGATGGCACAGGAAATTTTCTGGGTTTGAGAATTATCCAAGCCAGAGTTTGAAATCTGGCTCTGTCTTGTACTATTACCTAAATTCTCCAAGTTTCCGTGATCTCATCTCTGGCGTGGAGATCTTTACGTCATAATGTTATTGTGGAGACTAATGAGAGGACATATGTAAAATCCCAGCATATGTCCAGTGATCAAGTAAATTGAAGCTATTAATTGCAAAATGTAGTTTGGGCAGCCTACTTTATATTAAGTTGTATAATACTTAATACAATTATACAGGTATTGGCAGGATATAATACAATTATATCAAATAGTTGTATTATTCTCAATACAACTATTTATATTAAGTTGTATTAAGTGTAGTACAACTATCTGAAAATGATTCATTAATCCTGTGTCATGACTTGCATAAGTTAATGTATTTATATAAAAAGAATAGTCTTGCCCTGGCCGGTTGGCTCAGCAGTAGAGCATCAGCCTGGCGTGCGGGGGACCCGGGTTCGATTCCCGGCCAGGGCACATAGGAGAAGTGCCCATTTGCTTCTCCACCCCCCACCCCCTCCTTCCTCTCTGTCTCTCTCTTCCCCTCCCGCAGCCAAGGCTCCATTGGAGCAGAGATGGCCCGGGCACTGGGGATGGCTCCTTGGCCTCTGCCCCAGACGCTAGAGTGGCTCTGGTCGCGGCAGAGCATCGCCCCCTGGTGGGCAGAGCGTCGCCCCTGGTGGGCATGCCGAGTGGATCCCGGTCAGGCGCATGCGGGAGTCTGTCTGACTGTCTCTCCCCGTTTCCAGCTTCAGAAAAATACAAAAAAAAAAAAAAAAGAATAATCTTTATCAATTTTACAATTGAAAGTTCTATAAAGAAGTTATATAATGCCATAGAAAATATTACCTTCTTACCTGCCACAATGATGATTTTGCAAGTTTCACATTGTTTCTCAAATCCTGAGTAAACGAAAAATCTCCCCTGTTTAGTTAATTCAATGACTACACCTAGTCCCCGCTATGAACTGAATTGTGTTCCGCATCCCCCTCCAAAATCCGTATGTTGATATCCTCACCCCCAATATGAGTGTATCTGGTGGGAGGGTCTTTAGGAGGTAACCAAAGTTAAATGAAGTCATAACAGTGGGGACCTAATCTGATAAGACTGTAGCTTTATAAGAAGAGAATGGGCTCTCTCTCTTTCTCTCTCTTTCTCTTTCTGTCTCTCTCTCTCCCCCTCACCTGCATGTGAGTGAGAATACATCAAGAAGGCAGCCACCTACAAGTTAGGAAGAGGTACCTCACCAGACACTGAGTTGACTAGCACCTTAACCTTGGACTTCTCAGCCACCAGCACTATAAGAACTTTATTATTTAAACCCCAGTCTGTGCTGTTCTGTTATGGCGCCCGAGCAGACGAAGACAACCCCATCCAGCGCACACTTTTTTAATGCTATCCTGAGAAGATATGTATTGAGTTTTGATGAACACTCCCCACGCCTGCTACTTCTTTGTATTTCTGATACATGGCAGGGAACAGAACGCATTTTCTAGAAGTTTGTTTGTAAAAAGCGTGGCTCACTGAGCATAAATGAAGTCATTATTATAGATCTCTTTAATTGGAGTATCAGACCTATAGTTTTTCTTAAATCAGAATGAATCTTTCACCTTGAGTAAATTCCTGGATCTCTGGGTGGGCTGTTTATGCCCCTGCTCAGTAAGCTTTGATACTTATCATTGCTTTCTGAATAGGCCACAGACTGATCAGTGCTTGTTAGCAAGGGCCTCGTTTTGCCTTGTCTCCTCCTCCTCTTTATGTGAACTTTCTCTCAGGTCAGATGGGTACCACTGATGTCCTACTGACCGGCTTTGTTTCTCCCACCTCCACACATTGTTGCGTCCACCTCTGCCTCACGTGCTACTCCAGCACAGCCGCCCAACCTCAGCCGGCACAACACCTCCCACTGCACCTCCTGCCTTGCCAGGCTTTGCTGAGCACTCCAGGCCAGGGCCCAGTGGAACGGAGCTTTCTTCCTTTTATGTCACACCACTCTCCGCCTCACACAGGGTAAATGTTAAAAATGATGTGTTGATTTAAATATATCTGTGATAAAATGGGAGAAGGAATGACAGATTTAAAAGACACTGCAAAGCCCCTTCTGACTCGAGACGCCCTGATTCTATGAGCTGTCAAGTTCATCAAAACACACTGCATACAGGCGTCTATGCTGAACAATGACGCCTTTTGAAGTAGCTGCTGCATTTCCCACATTTCTCCCATTGTCCAGACCGAGGCTTGCTAAGCCCACGGAACCATTTGGAATTCATCCAAGGCATGTGAGCCCATTGTTGGCAATTTTCTAATTGGCATTTTACAGTCATTGGACCCAAAGGAGACGGTCTGAAAATTTGTTGGAAGTGATGAAATTTTCCAGTTGTGGAGATGAATGCTAATAACTCAGAGACATCTTACTCCTGTAGAGGCCCCTATAAAAAGTTAATGTGAATATAATTGCCTGTCAAAATTTTCCAAGTTACTTTCTTTTGAAGATAGCTGAAAGCACTTGTATAGACTCAAATTAATGTTCAGTTTGGGTGATTTTTACCAAAAATGAAGCCCAAAGATATCTGCTCTCTTGATTTAAATTTGAATATGATACTCCTTTAATTCTCATTTCCATATGTTGATTCCACGCAGGAGAGGCTAATTCCTTTGCTGGGACAGTGATGGGGGGGGGGCGTCTGTGCTGGAAGCACTAGGTGGCACAAAGGCTGAGCGATTTTAGGGACACCATAGTCCCCATTGTTTGCAAACACAACCTGATTTTCACTCAGCTTGAAGCTCCTACTTGTGGAATTGTGTTTATGGAAAAATCAGTTTATACCTGGTTTAAAAAAAATGCACACATGCACCTATATGTACCTATACACACACAGAAGTGAAATGCAAAATTTTTAAATATATGGAAATGCCCAAGGTCTACAAAGTAGTCCTGTAAAGAAAGAGGAAAGTAAACACTTTAAATCCTATTTGAAAAATTAATCTGGTGTGACCCCACGTAAAAACCAAAACCTTTTATGCCAAAAGTCTTAAAGAGCAAAGCATGGCCCTAGGGTGCAGCATGCCAGGGGTGAGGCTGATAGTTGTCTCTCTTATGAGTAGCTCTGCCTTCAGCATCTCTCCACGGCCTCCTCGTCACTCCTAGGCCCAGTGTTTCTGTTCAGCTCAGCATCTCTTTTTCATGCCCCACCCTTATCTCTCTGTTTCCATCCAGAGTTAACCCAGCCATTCTGCTCTACTTAGCAACCCCCAGAGCTCTGTGTTTCTGCAGTAGAGAGTGTCAGTCCTTTGAGTGACCTAAAGGACCCTTGCCTAGCTTCTCTGCAGACTTCACCCCCTGCCCTTCTCCCCAAACACATCGTCTGCCAGCCACACCTTCAGTCTTCCTATTCCCCAAACAATTTCCAAAGCTTAAGCATTCTGCGAACAAAGTCAGGCCCTTTGGCTCACTCCCCAGGTGCCGCCCCCTTCTCTGCCTGGGGAAAGCATTCTAATCCCTCCTGGTCTGCTCAGCTGCCACACAGACGATACATGATTTTAGAGTCCCAGGCTCATTCTCCAAACAATGTTACCATAACCGGATCATGGAATGCAAGTCGTGATTCTGAGACAAAGGTCACTGTGTCCCCCTTGGTGCAGCGTCCTCCTCACCCCACCCGTCCAGCTAAGCACAACAACGTGTGGCCAGAAGGAGCCTCTGCCCACTCCCACTAGCTCTGGTGTCATCTTCCTAAGTTTCTCCAAACAGCCCAGACTGGGAGGTCAGACTCCACTTTAGAATCCTCAGGCGTTTTGAAGTTCCTCATTGGAATTTTCATTTTTATTTAAAAGACAGATGTAAATCAGACCTTGAAGAAGAATTACTTGATAAACAATGATGTTTAAGTCAAATAAACTGTAGCTTCAGAAAAGAACGCTTACTTCATTAGAAAACGAACCTGGTTTTCATTCAGGCATACCTTCATAATTTAAAAAGACGAATCATTGCATCCCCTAGAACTCTTGTCACAGAAGCCTCACATCCCTCGCAACCATTGGTTTTGTTCCGCAGTCAGCGCGTGCTTTCCCGTTGCCTCAGTTACTTCTGGGGACGCGCAGGATCTGCTGCTGCAGTAGCTCCTTCGCTCCGCACCTCATGGCTGCCTCGGCTGGGCTTGCTTCTCCTCCCTTCTCTGGGCCCAGACTATTTCTTTCTAAAACTCACCAGCATCCAGCAAATATTAAGAACCACTTCAGAGTGGTCTCAAAGGTATTATGGATGGGAATTTTAGCCCCATGTATTTAGTGCAGTTAAAAAGTCTTATTTTTCTAGACTTATATGATGTTGTGTCGGACATGAAATTAATCTTAGCTACACAGCATTCAAATTTTGACATTTTGATACCTTTATTAAAATGTTAAAATAGAATTTTACTTTAAATATGTCAATATAAAAGATACTGCTTTCTACCTGATAATTTATATCTCTCACATTAACTTTCATTATCCAGAGAAACATAGTTTGGATTTTATAATAGAAGTCACTGGGAAAAGGAATTTTATTGTATAGAAATTCATATTCACAGTCAACATTTTCATGTTTGCATTCATCCGATGATATAATGTTATCCATATAATCTCCTGTTACACCCATATAATTTTAATTATAGATTTCAAAAATGATGCTTTTCCTCATGATGCTAGAATGCCATCATTGCTATTGCAGTGCCATCTAGTGGCTAAGTTGTGTTATTTTCTATTCTTTGTTGAGGTAGGGTGCCCTAAATGCCATATGGAAAGATTCAATGAGATTCTTTATTGGGTAAAATGGAGGGATAAGACTCTTATACCAATCTCTTTTCCACACATAACACAACGTTATAGAGAGCACAAAAGCAAATCCTGGAGGGAAAGGGGGAGGGCGTTGCGGGGAGGAGGGAAAGGGGGATGTTGTGGGGAACATTCGGGGGGACATTAGAATCTATGTAAACACAATAAATTTTAAGAAGACTTACATAAAATAGCCAATGGCAAAATGTTGAGTCTTCCAAAAAATTTACAGTAGATCATGTGTAAATTCTTATTTAGCCAATATGATTAAGACATGAAGCTTTCAGAACAATTTAATACATTTGTCAACTTAATGTATTACAATACACAAACCACATGCACATTGGCCATTTAACCAAAAACAAATAAATAAACTTAACCTTAAACTTAATTAGCTTTAATTTCACTCTTGTTATTTATATACTTTAGGGTCCAGTATGTGTATACTTGAGTATTTTTTAAATGTATGTTTGAGTTTTCTGGATGGGTTTAAAGTTAAATGTGATCCTAACCTAACCTAAGACCAAGCCTAAGGAATTAATGCGAGCAGTGGCAAGCTACTATTTTAATTGATTTTTTATACAGTCATAACCACATGACCGTACATATTGCCTTATTCTTTTCTTTTTTTAATTTTTATTTATTTATTTCAGAGACAGAGCAAGAGTCAGAGAGAGGGATAGACAGGAACAGAGAGAGATGAGAAGCATCAATCATTAGTTTTTCATTGCACGTTGCAACACCTTAGTTGTTCATTGATTGCTTTCTCATATGTGCCTTGGCTGTGGGCCTTCAGCAGGCTGAGTAGCCCCTTGTTGGAACCAGCGACCTTGTGTTCTAGCTGGTGGGCTTTTGCTCAAACCAGATGAGCCCACGCTCAAGCTGGCGACCTCGGGGTCTCGAACCTGGGCCCTCTGCATCCCAGTCTGACGCTCTATCCACTGCGCCACCACCTGGTCAGGCTTGCCTTATTCTTAATGAGCATTAAATACGATAGGAGATAATGATCATGGTTTTTATCTTTTAGTTACAGAAATGCCTGCAGAAGCTTTGTTTTTCAATTATCTCAAAGTGATAGAAGAGATCCCTTTAATCACTACATACCTTTTCAAAGGTGAGAGATGAGAGAATGAGTAGTTTTTACTGTTGAAGATAAAAGGACAAAAGCAAAATTATATTCTCCAAACATATACAGATAATATTGGAACAAAGTATAAGAATTAGTAATTGCATGTCAGCCCTTCAAAACAGCAGTTATTGCAATAAAATGCATATTTATTATTATTAAGGGGACAGTTATGGATACAATAATTTCTGAGGAGCTTTCTTTTAATTAGACACAGAAATACAAGAATAATGACATCTACTAATTAAGTTCTTAATACATGCTATGTGCTTTATCTCATTTAATCCAATGTCCTGACAAAGTATCATTGTACAAACAAAGAATTGAGGCTTGAGTCATTAAGTAACTTGTTCCAGGTCACATTGCCAGTACAGGCCCTCATCTGGATAGAACCTAAGTGTGTCAGATTGTGGGCATTGTGTTCATAAATACGACAGAAAGTATTTTATAACAATGTTATGAAAGCCTGCATTGTCCACACATCTGAACAAAGCCCGGCCAAATGCACAGCAGTCATGTACTCTCCTAGTTACTGTAAGCAAGCCATAAACAGTGGTTGAAACTCAGACTGGTATATTACCCGGGGTTACATGATGGCCAACCTACCATTATTGTAGATGCAAGGCTACCAATCATTTGAGCAACATGATTCTTAAATATGAAGGTAGAACGATGCAACATCAGACTTTTTAAAGGATATAATCATCACCACAGTAGAGTATACTTTTTTTCTAGATTTCTCAAAATGACTAGCATTAGGCTTTTTATTCAGCAAGATTTATATTGTAACATCTGTTATCTTATATCATTATGTTCTTTCAACTACCTGTTAGACCAACATACCAGGTCACTGATTTTTACCTTAAGTTAGAGACCCCCTTAATCTTCTTTTTGTTTAAAACACAAAATTTGAAGCTGTAAACAGAACACTGTGCCACATATAGACCAAAGTATGAAGGGTAAGCCTTCAAGAATGAATTGTAATACTGTAATCACATAAACATGCAAAACTGACTTGTACATACTGAATAGTTTTGGGGCTGCATGCCAATTAGGCACAATGCTAAGCAACCAGCACAAAAGATTAGATATAACTCATAACACTTCATATGTTTATACCCAGTGATGGAAGAGCTTGTCAGTTTGTTTAAAAATCTGAAGATGTCTGAATTAACAATGAGAAGAGAATTGTAATAGATAGCATTTATCAACCTCCCTATGTCCACCCCCTCTCTACTTTACCCAACCAATGGAACCGCAGTTTACTCAAGTGGTGGCTGATATCTCTTCTTCTCAGAGAGAACAGACCTCTACCCAGTGCCAGGGATGAATCACGATTGGTCTACATCTATCTCTCTTAGTAATCACATTGTCCTGTGTCTGGGGTGATCATGTGACAGGTTTGGCCAATGAGATATAAATGGAAATTTTTGAGTGGAGCTTCAGGGAAAACATTTGTCTTTCTGATTACCATGAAAAAACTTGGTGGGCAAAGCCTTCTGTCTTTCTTTACTCTTCTTGGGATGCAGGCTTGGTGCCTGGAGGTACAGCAGACATGACATGAAACGTGAGGACAAAAATCAACTTTCTAAGGATAGTAGGGCAGAAATATACAAAGAGTCTTGACCTCTGACAGTGCCTTATAGTTATATTATCCCATGGCTAAGTTGAATTTCTCATGTGAGACAAGCTTTTATTTATTTAAGCCATGGTTCATTGAGCTTCCTGTTACCTGCAACTTTGTATGCATATTAGGTTGAACCATAAATAATTGCTATTTTGGTAGGTCAAAAATTGTTAAAGATCAGATGCTTCATACGGGTCAACCAATATAGTGAATTGATGTGTAACAATAGACCATTTCACTTCTTCAGCAGTTAAACCTCTTTTTTTCCTCTCTCCTAGTACTGGCTTGATACCACCGAATACAAATCTTTCTCGAGGATTTTTGATATTTAACCTGTGGTGTATTGGTAAACCAGCTCATAGAGGGTGGGGAGCCCTTTTTTGTAGTATTTGCTGATTTCTGTTGTGGAAGCACCCCGCATTGCCATTTCAAGCTATTGAGTTGAAGTCACTGAACAAGGAGTTGGAAAGAGATGTGCACAATCAACTCTTGTGAGCTGCAAGCACAGCCCACTCCAGCACCGCAAATGACACACTGGCCACAGCTGTCATAGTGTGTGATGGGCTACACTGATCTTGTCATGAAGTGATTATTATCCCCATTGTTATTTCTCTTTGTAGAGTTGAAACAAAGATATGAGGAAAGGGATATAATTAGAACTTGGGGAAACTGGACAATGGAAGTGTACATATTTATCCTTTGATTCTTTTAGATTTTATGAAAAAGAGTAAAGAAAATACATAAGGTAGTAGCCACTAGGGAAACAGAAACAAAGCAATACTTAATTAACACAATTTTTTTATATATTTTACTGCTTAGCACTTCTGTTGCCTAAGTCTATTAGTTATCTCCAGAAGAAGGGGTAAAAAAGAGAAACATGGTACCCCTCATTTTGTTATTCTCTTTTTTTAAAGTAGTGAAAGAAGGTGCAGCATCTGGCTTCCATTCGGGGCAGTGACCTTTATGATGTCACAACTAAGCTCATTGCCTCTAGCTGTCAAATGTAGGTAGCTCTCCAGTTTTCAAACATTGACTTTTTCATTAGTTTTAGGTAATTCAGCCAAGGACAAATGCAAATTCTTCCTAGTTTAAGCCAGATCACAGCCTAAGATACTCAGATAGACCACCAGTATCAAATGAAAAGTTTTTGCATGATTTGTCATGTGTCCTTCTTCTAGACTGAGAGATCATCTCCAAAACTTCATTCAGAATTATTTGTTACCACCTTGGCTTTGACCCCTAAAATCTCACCTTTGAAGCAGAAACTCTCTTCATGTGAAGGTGAGTAGAATTTTGACACTGAAAAATGATGCAACCAGACTTCCTTTACCTAATTCATACTGGCCTGGGCAGAAACCAAAATGCCTGATAGTTCTGAAAATATTTTTAAAACTATATTAATTTTTATATTAAAGCTAAGCACATTTGTGTTGTAAATTGATTTACAGGGGGTCCTCAAGTTACAACAGTCTCAACATATGACGTTTCAAGTTTACGGTGCTCACTCCCATAAACACTTAAAAAAAATTGAGACATGAGTGTCGTGGTCCAGCCACGACGAGTTCATTATGGGGTCTTCGAATGGGAAAGGTATGGAATTAAATAAATGATAGACAGAGACTTAAAGATATAAACATACAGATGGGATCGGGAGGACAGCACAGCAAAAAGTCTCTACTGCTCCTAAACCGATGCAAGGGTGGCTCCCAGAAGCGCATTTGTTTTTAGTCAGGGAAAAAATGTGGTCCATTAGCAATTCAGTTGTTTCCAAGACAACTCAAAGACAACCCCCACCATACCATTCAAATCTCACTTTACACCAATGAGAAACTAGCTTCAACATGGGTGGGACAAGCAAGAATCAGGCATAGCCCTTTGCCAACCAGGCAGGTGAGGTTGGGGGCTGGGCCCAGCACCTCTGTCCCCAAGATATCCAGATTGAAGAAATACCGTGTTTATATTTCGGTCCCCAACACAAGTGCTTTGGCTTACTCCATTAGCATCATACTTACAGACTACATGGGTGAACAAGTGTGATTGCGTGCAGCGGAAGAATACGCAGCAATATGGCATATGAGAGAGGAAAATATACCGCTCACAAATATTTCAAAATAAATATAAAACCATAAAAAAGAAGCATTTAATTTTTTTTATTAAACAAGAACATCAGAAAAGCAAATGACAAGTCAAAGAAAGTTGTTCATTATGCAAATGAATGCAAACTCAATTATCATGATTGAGTAGCAAGTGACATATCAAATGCTTATTTTTTTATTGCTTCATATTCATTTTGAAATATCCCCTAATTTTTATGAGCAGTATAGAAACCCCAGAACTCAAGAGATTTACTACCAAGGGTTTGGGAGAAGGTTTTTCTGTGGTAGAGGATGGGTTGGCAAAATTTCAGGCTGAGGACCCCAGCGATGACAGATTTAGTAAGGTCTACAGAGCTATTATGGATGCCTTGCAATGCTATAGGCAGGTTTTGGAAAAGAAGAAGTCATTAACCTTCTAGACCAGCCTGGAACAGTTCTTTAAGCAGGTAGAGAGGCTGCAACAGATCCTGTACCCTCTACTTCAGCTGCTTCTTGAGATGAAACACCTGTAGTACAGGTAGAGTCATCTCCAGCATCTTCTGCATGTTCCTGAGGCAATTCTGATTCATCTGACCCAGTATCTCCAGCACTTTCTGCAGGTTCTCCTGCCTCTCCAGCTTCCTCCTCCCAATAGGTCACTCTCTTCCACCTTGCAATGCCCCTTCCAGTGTGCAAGCTGACCACAGTAATAAAGGCAAGGAATTTTTTTAATACTCATTTTATGTCATTTTTTCTGTTACTACAGTACAATGTAGAGTACAGTATATTTATGTCCTTTTCCCTTTTCTGTGGCTTAGTTGTGTTTTTATGTTCTAGATCAGGGGTCCCCAAACTTTTTACACAGGGGACCAGTTCACTGTCCCTCAGACCATTGGAGGGCCGGACTATAAAAAAACTATGAACAAATCCCTATGCACACTGCACATATCTTATTTTAAAGTAAAAAAACAAAACGGGAAAAAATGCAATATTTAAAATAAAGAACAAGTAAATTTAAATCAACAAACTGACCAGTATTTCAATGGGAACTATGCTCCTCTCACTGACCATCAATGAAAAAGGTGCTCTTTCCGGAAGTGCGGCAGGGGCGGATAAATGGCCTCAGGGGGCCGCATGCGGCCCGCGAGCCATAGTTTGGGGACCCCTGTTCTAGATTATGATTTCACAACTGTGTTAGGATAAGTAAATGACAGGCTAGGGTGTGTTTCAACTTACACCAAAATTCGGGTTACATCACTGTTATAGGAATGGAACTGTGTCGTAATCTGAGGAACCCCTGATTTTGTTTTCTTTAAAAAAATATCTGATGCAAAACATACTTATAAAAGGAAAAAGATAATAAATTGGAGGACAGTGAAATGAACATGGGTTAAAGGCAGGAAAGTCTTCATAAAGAAGCAGGTATTGATTCACCCAGGGCTTCGAAGAATGGGGAGAGACTTATAGACTGGTGAGTGGTGAAGCCAAGGGGAGAGAGTAGAGAAAGGGAGGTAATGAGAGCTGTGTTTCTCCCTCGTGGCTTTCTATGCTTATGAGCATCATCTGTTTCAAGAAAGATACACCACAACTTTTGAAATCCATCTATCTTTTCTGTTACATTTAGCTGTGACTCAAATTTTAATCTCTGAAACAAATTTGTGGAAGTTCTCGAAAGTAGGGACCATTTGAGTGTGATTGCCTATTCCAGAAATGTCATGGGTACGTGGGCCTGTCGGGTGTCTTTCTCCAAATTGCCTTTAATACATATATTAAGCATATCCTTTCCTTCTGCTTAAGCGCTGCTTAAAAACAGAAACAACCTTTGGTTTTCTATCTTTTAAGTTGATGCGTTGTTCAAAGTGCAATAATGTATGTGTTTCTGTTTCAAAAGAAGTTAGTAAAATGATGGTAATATGAAACCTCTGAATCTTAGAGACTGCAATTCTGTGGGCACCTCCATTCAGACTGTCCTTTTGTTAATGCTCCCTTGCAGTTCAAGTGAGGATGCATCCCTCCTACCACTCTTGGTTTCTTAGAGTCTTCAGTCCTAAGAAGACAGGTGAAAAGGCAGAGAGCTAAGTGCCCTTTATGTGTTGTTTAATTAAATCCCCACAATAATCCAGTGTGTTAAGTTACTACTCCTATCTTACAGAGGAGAAAACTGAGACACAAAGAAGTGAAGAACTGGCCCTGGCCGGTTGGCTCAGTGGAAGAGCGTCGGCCTGGCGTGCAGGAGTCCCGGGTTCAATTCTCGGCCACGGCACACAGGAGAAGCACCCATCTGCTTCTCCACCCCACCCCCTCTCCTTCCTCTCTGTCTCTCTCTTTCCCTCCCGCAGCTGAGACTCCATTGGAGCAAAGATGGCCCGGGCGCTGAGGGTGGCTCTGTGGCCTCTGCCTCAGGCTCTGGAATGGCTCTGGATGCAACAGAGCAATGCCCCAGAGGGGCAGAGCATCGCCCCCTGGTGGGCATGCCGGGTGGATCCCAGTCGGGCACATGCGGGAGTCTGTCTGACTGCCTCCCTGTTTCCAGCTTCGGAAAAATGCAAAAAAAAAAAAAAAAAAAAGTGAAGAACTTACTCAAAGTCATGCCACAGTGGTAGAACATGTAAAATTTTGACTCAGGAAGTTGATAGAATTACAATAGATTCTCCTGCTAATTGACTCTCAAAAACATTTTTTAGTTGGTGACGTCACGGAAATGGCGCCGTGAGCAGCGCGTCCGACAGATCTCCCCAAAATCACAACAAATTTATCAACTAGAAACAGGAAAATTTATCCTCGGAGCATTCCGGAGTTCCACACAAACTGAAAGCGAAAGGACGGTTATCATTTGAATCTGAGAGACGAGGGTGTGGAGGAAGATACCGCAGGGACGTTCATTCAAGCCGCAAGGAAGTGCGCCTGTGGTGAGTCAGCCCACACTCGGGAGCCGCGAGCAGCAGCCGCAAGCAGCCGCGAGCAGCCGCGAGCAGCAGCCGCGAGCAGCCGCAGGCGCGCGCCCAGTACGGTTGCAGAGCGAGCACCGCCCACACTCCGGAGCGGCGAGCAGCCGCTGGCGCGCCCGGTCCGGTTGCAGAGCGAGCACCGCTAACGTTCCCAGTGGCCCGCGCACTGCGAGTGAGAGTCGCCAGCCACCGGTGCCCGGAGCACCCCATTCGCGCGTGTACCCTGGGCATTCCACGCGCCCAGAGCGCCCTGCTGGCCCGCACACCCAGGGTGCCCCATCATCCTGCGCCCCGTGCGCCCCTGCCGCCAGCAGCGGGGGGAGTGGGAGAGGCCCCAGGGCGGTATTCCCTACTTGGGAGATTCTCTCCGTGGGCGGGGCACCTCACCCAGCCATTCAAGCTAACAATCAAGCGTTGGAGGAGGGGCGTGCGCAGGCAGCCTGAAATACCTTTGGGAGCACAGCTGCGACCCAATCACTGAAATTAGCTTAACCCGTGAAATCTGCGCACCCTCGGTTCTAATTGATAAGATCTCTCTCAGTTCAGCGACCCAAGACAAGAGGCGTGATATTTTTTAGTGCCTCTCGCTAAAGGGGCAGGGGCAACTTCTGATTGATAGAGCCTCCATATTCAGGGATAAACGCTAACAAGAAGGACTTGGCAGATAATAAGATCTATACTACACTAGTCGCAAGCAGAGACTAGTGCCTCTTCTTCCCAACCAAAACAGGCTACAAAGTGTGGAAAGCCTGGGTTGAGAGGTCCAACTGAATGCTAGGCGCTGAACAGTCACCTTGACAACAATTGACTCCCACCCCCGCCTGATTACACTGGAGGCCCTGACTGCCAGAGCCTTTCCCAAAGCCTTGCACTGAGTGGGGATAGAGTGGGGATTTCCCAGCTCTTTGAGCCTCTTACTCCCCAGGCAGAAGCAGTTGCAGCCTTATAGCTGGATCACCAGGCTGCTAATTCAGGAAGGGGGGACTAGGAGAGAGAATCCAGGAAAGCAAACTGTCTCATTGTTGGACCCTGCAAACGCCAACAAGCCTTGACTACCAGCAAGACTAAAGCCAATTATATGACATTGCCATAGAATCCCATCAACTGCAAATCCCTACCTAAGTGTGACACAGGGGCAGAGCCTAGGGTAGAGTCACCGACCAGGAAGAGGGAGAGAAAAGAAAAAGGAAGAAGTTAACATCTCAAAATCAAGAAAAATCCACAGACTTTACAACTTGTTCCACTAATTTTTTGTTGTTGTTGTTGTTGTTGTTTGTTTCTTCTATCTTATTGCCTTTATTTCCTCCACCTCGGTCCTTCTATTCTCTGCCCATCTTATGCTTCCCTTTTCTTGAACTACACTATCCATAAGTGTTACATTTTATTTCTCTTCTTCATCCTCACCCTCCTTTAAGGTTATACTCCAAAACACTTAACTCTCACTCTCTCCTCTTTTGTTTTATTTTGTTTTGCTTTATCCTGTTTTTTTTCTCTTCCTTTTTTATTTCTTCCTTCGTTTTTTTTTTTTTCTTATTTTTTCCTTTCTATTCGTTTTTTCTTTTCTCGTTTTACTTTCATCCCATTTAATCCTCAATCACGAACAAATTAGTTAATTTGGGACTCAAGGCTTTTTTTGGCTTTATTTTTCTTTTTCACTTTTGTTTTTGTTTTTTTTTTTTCTTGTTTGTTTATTTTTGTGGCATTTTGGGTCCTCCCAACCCAAGGTCTCCATTGTATTTAGTCTTTGCTCCACTTAATACA
This sequence comes from Saccopteryx leptura, assembly GCF_036850995.1. Classification (NCBI taxonomy): domain Eukaryota; kingdom Metazoa; phylum Chordata; class Mammalia; order Chiroptera; family Emballonuridae; genus Saccopteryx; species Saccopteryx leptura. The sequence goes on from NC_089504.1 coordinate 148,436,633, forward strand.
ACAGATTTTTACTTATCATTTTTATTTTTTTCTTCTTTATTATTCTTTTTTTTGTCCTTTTTTCTGGTTCCCTCTTATCCCTCTCATTATATCTCTTAGTTGACCATCACTCACAAGCAAATCATCTTATGCTTGTCTAAGATTTTCTTCCTTTTTTTTTTTTTTTTTGCATTTAGTAGGTCCCTACTCCCCTTTTTTTGGCCCCTTGAACTCTTCACCCCAAATCAGGCTCTCCATTATAGGCATGATATTTCCCTGAAGAGGGGAGAGGAGGGAAAGAGAAGAAAGAAAAAAAGGGGGAAATAATAAATTATTACTGTTTTTTTTTTGTGGGGTGTTTTACCTTTTTTTTTTTTTTTTTTTTTTTTTTACTTTTTACTCTTTATTAATTCTAATTAGTGCTATCAACAAGACCACCCTCAGATGCCAATAAGAAAGAGGAAATAGAATATTATGGATACAAAAGAAAGAGAGGTAACACAAATAGATGTGGAAAAATCTATGGAGAAAAGACTTAACATATTGGAAGCCTTGGAGCTAAATGACAGAGAATTTAAAATAGAAATCTTAAAAATACTCAGAGATATACAAGAAAACACAGAAAGGCAATATAGGGAGATCAGAAAACAACTCAATGAACACAAAGAATATATTACCAAGGAAATTGAAACTATAAAAACAAATCAAACAGAAATGAAAAATTCAATTCACGAGCTGAAAAACGAGGTAACAAGCTTAGCTAGCAGAACAGCCCAGATTGAAGATAGGATTAGTGAAATAGAAGACAAACAACTTGAGGCACAACAGAGAGAAAAAGAAAGAGACTCAAAAATAATAAAAAACGAGAAAGCCCTACAGGAATTGTCTGACTCCATCAGAAAGAATAACATAAGAATAATAGGTATATCAGAGGGAGAAGAGAAAGAAAATGGAATGGAGAATATACTCAAACAAATAATAGACGAGAACTTCCCAAGCCTGTGGAAAGAACTAAAGCCTCAAATTCAAGAAGCAAACAGAACACCGAGTTTTCTTAACCCCAACAAACCCACTCCAAGGCACATCATAATAAAGATGACACAAACCAATGACAAAGAAAAAATTCTCAAGGCAGCCAGGGAAAAGAAGAGTACAACATATAAAGGAAGGCCTATTAGATTATCATCAGATTTCTCAGCAGAAACTCTACAAGCTAGAAGAGAGTGGACCCCAATATTTAAAGCCCTGAAAGAGAGGAACTTTCAGCCACGAATACTATACCCATCAAAGCTATCCTTCAAGTATGAAGGAGATATAAAAACATTCACAAATTCAGAAAAGATGAGAGAATTTATCAACAGAAAGCCCCCACTCCAGGAAATACTAAAGGGGGTTTTCCAACCAGATTCAAAGAACAAAAGAAAACAACACCACAAGTAACAGCTCCACCAAGAACACAATAAAACCAAACTTAAACTGTGACAACAAAGGAAAAAAAGGGGGGAGAGGATGGAGATTAACAGTAGCAAAGGACGATGAAGTGCAGAAATACTTATAAGATAGGGTACTACAATGAATATGGTAGGTACCCTTTTTATTACTTAATGGTAACCACCCTAGAAAAAACCACCACAAAAACACTTGACTTAAAAAAGGTAGCAACAGAGGAAAGAAGTATGGAACACAAACAAACAAAAACAAATGATAGAAAAACAAAAGAGAAGAATCAAACAAGATACAAAACTAACAGAAAGCAATTTATAAAATGGCAGTAGGGAACCCACAAGTGTCAATAATTACACTAAATGTAAATGGATTAAACTTACCAATAAAAAGACACAGAGTAGCAGAATGGATTAAAAAAGAAAATCCAACTATATGCTGCCTACAAGAAACACATCTAAGCAACAAGGATAAAAACAAATTCAAAGTGAAAGGCTAGAAAACAATACTCCAAGCAAACAACACCCAAAAAAAAGCAGGTGTAGCAATACTCATATGAGATAATGCTGACTACAAGACAGGAAAAGTACTCAGAGACAAAAATGGTCATTTCATAATGATTAAGGGGACACTGAATCAAGAAGACATAACAATCCTTAATATATATGCACCAAACCAAGGAGCACCAAAATATATAAGACAGCTACTTATTGACCTTAAAACAAAAACTAACAAAAATACAATCATACTTGGAGACCTCAATACTCCGCTGACGGCTCTAGATCGGTCATCCAAACAGAGAATCAATAAAGAGATAGTGGCCTTAAACGAAATACTAGAACACCTGGATATGATAGACATCTACAGGACACTTCATCCCAAAGCGACAGAGTATACATTTTTCTCTAGTGTACATGGAACATTCTCAAGAATTGACCATATGTTGGGCCACAAAGACAATATCAGCAAATTTAGAAAAATTGAAATTGTACCAAGCATATTTTCTGATCATAAAGCCTTGAAACTAGAATTCAACTGCAAAAAAGAGGGGGAAAAACCCACAAAAATGTGGAAACTAAACAACATACTTCTAAAAAATGAATGGGTCAAAGAAGAAATAAGCGCAGAGATCAAAAGATATATACAGACAAATGAAAATGAAAATACGACATATCAGAATCTCTGGGATGCAGCAAAAGCAGTAATAAGAGGAAAGTTCATATCACTTCAGGCCTATATGAACAAACAAGAGAGAGCCCAAGTAAACCACTTAACTTCACACCTTAAGGAACTAGAAAAAGAAGAACAAAGACAACCCACAACCACCCGAAGAAAGGAGATAATAAAAATCAGAGCAGAAATAAATGAAATAGAGAACAGAAAAACTATAGAAAAAATCAATAAAACAAGGAGCTGGTTCTTTGAAAAGATCAACAAAATTGACAAACCCTTGGCAAGACTCACCAAGGAAAAAAGGCACAGGACTCAAATAAATAAAATCCAAAATGAAAGAGGAGAGATCACCACAGACATCATAGATATACAAAGAATTATTGTAGAATACTATGAAAAACTATATGCCACCAAATACAACAATCTAGAAGAAATGGATAAATTCCTAGAACAATACAACCTTCCTAGACTGAGTCATGAAGAAGCAGAAAGCCTAAACAGACCAACCAGCAGGGAGGAAATAGAAAAAACTATTAAAAACCTCCCCCAAAATAAAAGTCCGGCCCAGACGGTTATACTAGTGAATTCTATCAAACATTCAAAGAAGACTTGGTTCCTATTCTACTCAAAGTCTTCCAAAAAATTGAAGAAGAAGCAATACTTCCAAACACATTTTATGAGGCCAACATAACCCTCATACCAAAACCTGGCAAGGATGGCACAAAGAAAGAAAACTACAGACCAATATCTCTAATGAATACAGATGCTAAAATTCTAAACAAAATACTGGCAAACCGAATACAACAACATATTAAAAAAATAATACATCATGATCAAGTGGGATTCATCCCAGAATCTCAAGGATGGTTCAACATACGCAAAACGGTTAACGTAATACACCATATCAACAAAACAAAGAACAAAAACCACATGATCTTATCAATAGATGCAGAAAAGGCTTTTGATAAAATACAACACAATTTTATGTTTAAGACTCTCAACAAAATGGGTATAGAAGGAAAATATCTCAACATGATAAAGGCCATATATGATAAACCATCAGCCAACATCATTTTAAACGGCATAAAACTGAGGACTTTCTACCTTAAATCAGGAACAAGACAGGGTTGTCCACTCTCTCCACTCTTATTTAACGTGGTGCTAGAAGTTCTGGCCAGAGCAATCAGACAAGACAAAGAAATAAAAGGCATCCATATCGGAAAAGAAGAAGTAAAGGTATCACTTTTTGCTCATGATATGATCCTATACATCGAAAACCCGAAGGACTCCACAAAAAGATTATTAGAAACAATAAACCAATACAGTAAGGTCGCAGGATACAAAATCAACATACAGAAGTCCATAGCCTTTCTCTATGCCAACAATGAAATATTAGAAAACGAACTCAAAAAAATAATCCCCTTCACGATTGCAACAAAAAAAAAATAAAATACCTAGGAATAAACATAACAAAGAATGTAAAGGACCTATATAATGAAAATTACAAAGCATTGTTAAGGGAAATCGAAAAAGATACAATGAGATGGAAAAATATTCCTTGTTCTTGGATAGGAAGAATAAATATAATCAAAATGGCCATATTACCCAAAGCAATATACAAATTTAATGCAATTCCCATCAAAATCCCTATGAGATTTTTTAAAGAAATGGAACAAAAAATCATCAGATTTATATGGAACTATAAAAAAACCCGAATAGCCAAAACAATCCTAAGGAAAAAGAATGAAGCTGGGGGCATTACAATACCTGACTTTAAACTATATTATAGGGCCACGATAATCAAAACAGCATGGTATTGGCAGAAAAATAGACACTCAGACCAATGGAACAGAATAGAAAGCCCAGAAATAAAACCACATATATATGGTCAAATAATCTTTGATAAAGGGGCCAACAACACACAATGGAGAAAAGAAAGCCTCTTCAACAAATGGTGTTGGGAAAACTGGAAAGCCACATGCAAAAGAATGAAACTCGACTACAGCCTGTCCCCGTGTACTAAAATTAATTCAAAATGGATCAAAGACCTAAATATAAGACCTGAAACAATAAAGTACATAGAAGAAGACATAGGTACTAAACTCATGGACCTGGGTTTTAAAGAACATTTTATGAACTTGACTCCAATGGCAAGAGAAGTGAAGGCAAAGATAAATGAATGGGACTACATCAGAATAAAAAGTTTTTGCTCAGCAAGAGAAACTGATATAAAAATAAACAGACAGCCAACTAAATGGGAACTGATATTTTCAAACAACAGCTCAGATAAGGGCCTAATATCCAAAATTTACAAAGAACTCATAAAACTCAACAACAAACAAACAAACAATCCAATAAAAAAATGGGAAGAGGACATGAACAGACACTTCTCCCAGGAAGAGATACAAATGGCCAACAGATATATGAAAAGATGCTCAGCTTCATTAGTTATTAGGGAAATGCAAATCAAAACTACAATGAGATACCACCTCACCTCTGTTAGATTAGCTATTATCAACAAGACGGGTAATAGCAAATGTTGGAGAGGCTGTGGAGAAAAAGGAACCCTCATTCACTGTTGGTGGGACTGTAAAGTAGTACAACCATTATGGAGGAAAGTGTGGTGGTTCCTCAAAAAACTGCAAATAGAACTACCTTATGACCCAGCAATCCCTCTACTGGGTATATACCCCAAAACCTCAGAAACATTGATACGTGAAGACACATGTAGCCCCATGTTCATTGCAGCACTGTTCACAGTGGCCAAGACATGGAAACAACCAAAAAGCCCTTCAATAGAAGACTGGATAAAGAAGATGTGGCACATATACACTATGGAATACTACTCAGCCATAAGAAATGATGACATCAGATCATTTACAGCAAAATGGTGGGATCTTGATAACATTATAAGGAGTGAAATAAGTAAATCAGAAAAAAACAAGAACTACATGATTCCATACATTGGTGGAACATAAAAATGAGACTAAGAGACATGGACAAGAGTGTGGTGGTTACGGGGGGGGGGGGGGGAGGGAGGACAGGGGGAGAGTTAGGGGGAGGGGGAGGGGCACAGAGAACTAGATAGAGGATGGTGAAAGACAATCTGACTTTGGGCGAGGGGTATGCAACATAATCTAATGACAAAATAACCTAGACATGTTTTCTTTGAATATATGTACCCTGATTTATTAATGTCATCCCATTACCATTAATAAAAATTCATTTAAGTTAAAAAAAAAAAAAAAAAAAAAACATTTTTATCTCCCTGGATTTACCTACTGATTTAACACTAATGTCGATCATCATCAGTTCTTGCCTAGATTCACTATAATAACCACCTCACTGATCTCCCTGTCTCTGATCTTTTTCTCACTCTCTCTGGTGCATCCTCTACCCAGCTGACATAGTGCTTTTCCCAAAATCTGATCGAGTTCCTTTCTACGGCTTTCAGGAGAAAGCTAAAATTTCACCTCTTAGAAACCCTGGGTCTACATCAGGGGTCTCAAACTCAACTCAGCATGTGGGCCGCAGATCAAGATCACAGCCATTCGGCGGGCTGCACTAGGTCTACAAAAGGCAACTGTTACACAACACTTTTCTCACTGCAGTTGAAAACAAAAAAAAATCAGTACAACAAGCACAATCGTACATGCAGTTTACTCAGTGTCACAAAACGACCAGAAACTGTAGTTCGCATCACAACTGCTGTTAACTAAGCTAATATCTAGCTAGGATGCTAGAGAAATGAAAAATACAAGTAGGCCCCTAGGCTTACTTAATTTTATCCAAAATATTTTGAACTTCGTGGATTAGTCTGCGGGCCGCACAAAATTGTTCGGCGGGCCGCGAGTTTGAGACCCCTGGTCTACATGCTGTGAACTCAACTTTCTGTCTCCTGTCCCCTACACATCCCAACGATCCAGCCCTACTAAGTCACCTAAATATTCCCACACATGTCATGCTTTCGCTTTCTGCCTGGAATGTGCTGACACCTGCTTGCCATGCAGTTAATTTCTGCCAGCCCTTCCAAGGGGCATCTCTCAGCCCTGTCCTTTCTGTCACAGTGTCTGGCCATAGCCACATCACAGTGGTCCTCAAGGAGCTCCTACTCAGTTCAGGAGGCAGACAACCAAATCATAGGCAATTCCTGCTTTCAAACCACAGATCTTAAAATCCTATAATGCATAGTCTTATTGTATTCACAAATATACAAGCATTCTTACAGTATTCACAAAGAAAAACATCAGTCTTTGGATTGCAATGTTTTAAATGTGAAAGATTCTTTGCCTAGTCGAGGCGTCCTAGCTGTGACGTGAGTTTCTAGATGCACCTCATGACTCTTCTCACTTGTCGGGTGCACCGGGAAACAAACTGTAAGGCATTTTTACAACAGAAATGATATATTTAGTTTTCTTTTCTTTGGCAATTGTGGCTTTTGGTTTATTTATTTCTTGGTGTTCTTTATTTAATTTCCCTAAAAGGCTGAAGATACAAAGATAATGACAAAAATGAAAATATCAAAAGACATTCTATTTTTGAAAAGAACTAAGCACTTGTACCTATTACTCTATAAGTTCCGGAGCTTGGGTGCTTCATGGGTTGGCAGGGCTGGGACAGGCTTAATCTGTAATTAAATGAGGAGTAAGCGGGAGCGACCTGCCACCTGTGTGCGAGGTCCGTCCACACTGTCAGGCTAGACTCTGGCAGGCCAGGAGCCTTCCTCTCAGGAACCACTTTGATATTTAATCTTTTGGACAGCCGATCAATTGATTAATGATATGCTTGTGCAAATGGAAAGCCAGGAAAAAGAGGTTGCACTATTAAAATACAATAGCCTACTTTGGAATATAATTGCATTTAGATATAAATTGTCCAAAACATTTTTATTATACTTCAAGTACAGTAATATATGTAATAGAGTGCTGAATAAAAGACATGATAATTGACAAAAATGTGGGAATTCTTTGGAAGCTAAGCAGAGAATAAAAACAGTGGGTATCAAACTCGTAAGAATCATAGGCCTTCCCCTACCACAGGATGCCAGAAACATAACTGTTTATGAACTACTGTAGAGGTTGCAGTTCTTAGAAAATGAAGCCTTGTAACTTTTTATAAGACTTGCAACATTTTGAACACCTCTGGCCTCGCCTTCTTTTGTATGCCATCTGAGTTTTAAAGTTTAGAAATCTAAAACTGGCATTTTTCAGAATCACTTGGAGCTTAATTTTAAATGTGATTTGGTTCTGGCTAATGACATGTACTCCTAGAGATATAGAAAGGAGAATTTCAGGGAAGCCCACCTCTGTAGCGTATTAGGTGGCAGGCAGGTTCCCTCAACCGTGTTTGTGGTAGCGGGACTCTCTAGTGTCTAGTTCTCAGCTTCACAGATGTGAGCAGTTGTGGTGGCGGCAGCCATGACAACAATAGCAGGAGCTGTAGTGGTGGTTAGCCCTGGAAACCAATAGTCCAGCTGCAGCCTCATAACCTTCCAGTGAATTTGTAAGAGCCCAATTGCCTATATTAAATTTCCATCTACTAAACTGGTTTCTGTTTCCTGCACTGAACTCTGATGTAACATCTAAACAGCAACTTGAGGAAGCTTGATTTATTAATGAAAACACGCATGATTCCACATCTATGACTAACTCTGTTGTACCCCATTTTAACTGAGAGAAAATAGATCCCAAAACTGGGATGAGGGTTACTGGGTCTGTTTATGAACATGGTACTTCCATATATGTCCTATGGCTTTAAAGTATGTGGCCTTCTCTCTGCACCTGTACTCACTCCTTTGGTTGTATGACTTGATTTTTTATAGGTTTTTCTAGGATGACTTTCATATGTCTTTAAATGCCATAATTATGAGGATGGCTCTAAATCCTCAAGTCGGACTCTTTCCGGTGCACCACATGGTTAGCTTGTCTGTGGGCAGGTTAGCAAGAGGATTGTGGGAAGGCGTGAATAATTGACTAATACTCAGATGTTTAGAGGTTCTTTGGTAGCCATATGATTAATGAAAAATCTTTCAGAAATCACCCACAAAAGATCTCTCTGAGACTGAGAGGTGCACACTATTCACATTACACTGAGGCTCCTAGTAGATTAAAAAACAGAAAAAGGACAAAACAATGTTATAAAACTGTGGTCCATTGATAAGAGTGTGGTGGTTACGGGGGGAGGGGGGAGAGGGAAAGGGAAAGGGGGAAGGGGAGGGGCACAAAGAAAACTAGATAGAAAGTGACAGAGGACAATCTGACTTTGGGTGTTGGGTATGCAACATAATTGAACGACAAGATAACCTGGACATGTTATCTTTGAATATATGTATCCTGATTTATTGATGTTGCTCCATTAAAAAAATAAAATTATTTTAAAAAAACCCAAAAAACTGTGGTCTACTTTAAATGCTTACAGTTAATAAGTTACTGTCTTTCAAGGCCATACTAACACAGCAACTCTACAGTCAGCCTCATTCGGCACGAGCCTAATGGCCTCTTGCTCCCTTGCACCCCTGGTCCTGCATTCCTGCAAACTCCTGACACCAAGTGAGACTTTGGGGAGTTGGGGGACACTTAAGTCAGAGGCTGACCTTCCTTTGAACAAAGGGAAATGGAGCTGGGTTCCACAAAACCAGAATCCCACGCTCACCCACTCTCTCCAGTGTTCTTAACTTCAAATATTTCCTTCTTTGACAAGGACTGTCCCCTTGATCTAACTTTAGCAGGCTCTTCTGCCTGCTCTTCTTGACTATGCCTTTGCCTTGGCCTCCTAAGCCATTTTAACTGTAGGCCTTCCCCTAGTCCAGGATGCCAGAAATATAAACATTTATGAAGAGAATCCCACCATCAGTGACATCTGCTCGTGTTACTTTCCCCCAGCCTTTGACATCTAATCAAGTCTCTGTTCATTTTCCATTGATCCCCTCAGCTACCCTTTGATATAAATCAGCAGCAGCCCTTGCTGTGTCTGGAGGTAAGCTCAGTTCTGTACTGAAGTCTCTCTCCTCTACTGCAGTAGCCCGAATAAAATCTGTCTTGTCATTTTTGACAAATGTTTGGTGCAATCTCTTTGGCACATTGCACCCTTCTTCTCTCAGAGACACAGCTTACTTAAAACTGGAAAAAGCACTAAACTTCAGAAATGGGGCTGACAGAGTAGCATGAAGTTGTCAGATTATGTGGTAAGTGGGAGTCCTGCTAGTTATAAGAACTCACACGGGTCATTACCATTTTCACATTTGAATGAGCCACTTAAAAAGGTAACATAGGTCTTATAGTGTTGTTGCACTAATGGGACATGCTAATTCTAAATATACAAATATTATATCTTCAAGTTGTAAAATACTCTCAAACAAGGAATTATTTTCAAATATAATTATTATGGGAATGCAAATATGGCAACATATTTCATTTTGGAAGATGAGAAAGGATGTATTTGAGCTACCACAAGTTTTCTAGTATCTGTCTTTAAAGCTTTTAAGAGCTGATATGTAGCAAATTTAAAGAGAGACTATCTTCAGGGTTTTATTTCTCTTATTCAGCAGAATGTTGTTTTAGTATTTATATTCAAAAGGCCACTAGAGGGCACTAAAGCCCACATTAAAGCTAGAAGATGTTTGTTTCAAAGGGAGTAACCAATACACAGTTATATCTAAACTGGTAAGAAGCAGAAGAAAAAAATCTAGTCATGTACTCCTGAGTAAAAGTAGAAAAAAAATTCATACAAAGGCTTCAGGTTGATCCTGTGTTTACTTAACAATTTAAGAAAGTCAAATTTTATTCCTCTGGTATTGTAGCATTTTTCTTTCTGGGAACATACAGATACATACCATAATAACCAACTTGTCTTCACTGTGAGTGATTTTTATAGGTACTAAAGTACAAGTAGTTTGTTTTCCAGTTTTGACTTGGTTATTAGAGCTAAACAGAAATATTATAGTTTAAATTTTTTATAGTTTATAAGAAATGGTGAAATTAAATGAGGCTATAACTCAGTTGAGTTGATCAGCACAAGAAACGATGCTACCCAGAACCTTTTACAAACATGTGCCTGCATAGTGGACCCAAAATGTCCCTGGCTCCCCTCTCTACAGTACTCTGACCATGTCACTTCCGCCCCTCATTGCACTCCCACCGGCTTGTCTGCTGCCCGCCAGGGCAAGGCACTGTGGCTCTTGTTCAGTTTCTTTCCCATCGCCTACTTTATGGGTCATTGTTGAGCAGATAAAATATATTATGCTCACTTTGTTAAAGATGGCGCTGCGCATGTGGAAGCCCATCACCCAGGTGATATTAGTTGCCCTTCTTGCTTGGGATGGGCGTGATTATGTTAATATGTGTTGGGGGAGGGCTTTCACGCCAAAAGGTTTTAAAAGGAAGAGAGATCACGTTGTTCGGAGAGGAGGGATTACTTTCTAGGAAGAGCCCATACTAGAGGAGAGCAGAGAAAGGCCACGTGGAGGAGAGGAGAAGCAGCCAAGATGGCAGAGTGCTGAAGGAGAAGCCAGTTTGTGCAGAGTTTGTGCAGAGAGAAGGAGATGGGAAAGAGAGGTGAATAAGGCTGGTGAGGTAGAAACCTTTGATTCTAAGAAACTCGGATAAGTCAGTAGTTTTGTGAGTGCTAAACGAGTAGGTTTTAGAGCCCAGTGTGTATTTCTTGCCTGCTGGGTACAAGCTAGGATTAAAGGTGTGGCTCACCAGTTTTTGGCTCTGTTGTTTCATTACCATCTGTCCGAATCCTAGGCAAACCTGCATGGGCCAGGCAGCTGTGATGGTGGCAGTGGCTACTGGCTTTACAGTCATTCAAGTGTCTGGGGCACGACAATGCCAGGCATAGAATAAGTGCTTAATATACATGTGTTAAAGAAATTCCGGGACGTCAGAGTAATGGCGGGGTAGGAAGTGATACCAATAAATCTTCCCCAAAACTCAACAAGATCTTCAACCAGAAACAGAAAAACCTATACTTGGAGCCTCCAGAAGCTTCACAATACACCCAAAGGTATGGTCGAGTGAAAAATTGGCTAAATATATAACCAAAACCCGAAGGAAATAGGGAGTAAGAAATGCTCCGCCTTCCTCACTAACCTAAACAGGGCGGCTTTCTCTGGTAACTGTGAATATAGAAACTGAGGCGGGCAAAGGGGGTGAATAGATCTAGGCAGCGGCACAAACGGCCGAACCAGGCTGTGGCACGGAGATCCAAGCCGAGGAAAAACTGATCCTGTGGCAACCCGGGCAATACAAGCTAACACTCGTGCCAAACCCAAACAAAGAAAGACAAGCGGGGCGGCCATTTTACCCAGTCTCCTGGTTGGCGTGCGCGCAGTTAGTGGGCGAGAGATTTCTTCCTCTTGCCCCACGGAGAGGCAGGTTCAGAGGCCTTTCTGTGGGCCGAGGGCAGAGTCTCTGGGCAGCCCCAGCGCCCTGGGAAAGCCACGCACGGGAGGGAGTGAGAACTAATTCCAACGGTGGAGATTTTCCGTGCTGGAGGGGTTTCACTCAGAGGGAAACGCGGCCGGCCTCATATCCTGGTTTGCGCGCGCAGATAGTGAATGAGAGATTCCTCCGAGTGCCTCGGCAGTGCGCACCCATGTTATCGCACAGAGGGGCAGAGTCAGGGGCCTTTGTGTGGGCCAAAGCGGAATCTCGGGCCACCCCAGCGCCTTGCAAAAGCCGCGCACGGGGACGGAGCGAGACTCAATTCCAACGCTGCAACTTTTCCCTGCGGTTGGGGATTTCACTCAGAGCGTGAGACTGCTGGCCGGATATCCTGGTCTGCGCGCGCAGCCAGTGAGTGAGAGTTTCCTCCAAGCGCCCCGGAAGTGGGCGCCCGCTTGTGTTACCGGACAGAGTGGCAGAGCCAGAGGTCTTTGAATGGCCGGAAAGCCCGCCTGATTATGCTAGCAGCTCTGACTGACTGAGCCTTACCCAGAGCCCTGTGCTGAGTGGAAATAGAGTGGGGAGTTGCCAGCTCTTTGAGCCTCTTACTATCCAGGCAGAGGCAGCAGCAACCCCATAGCTGGATTATCAGGCTACTAATTGAGGAAGGAAAGACTAGGAGAAAGGCTCCAGGAACACGGACTCTCTCACTGTCGGAGCCTATAAATGCTAATAGCCTCGACTGCCAACGAGACTAAAGCACAATACATGACATTGCCATAGAGACTTATCAACTGCAAACCTCCACCTGAGCGTGGCAAAGGGGCAAAACCCGGGGTACAGAGTCACCGACCAGGAAGAGGGAGAGAAAAGAAAAAGCAAGAAGATAACCTCTCAAAATCAAGAATAATCTGCAGACTTTATAACCTATCCCATTTTATTATATTTGTTCGTTTGTTTCTCTTATCTTCATTCTTGATACTTTTTTTTTCCTCCTCCAATTTGGCCGATTAACTCTCTGCCTATCTTACTCTCTCCTCTCCTTGAACTACACTACCCATAAGTGTTACATCTCCCATTATCTTTTCTCTTCTCTTCCTTTCTCTCTATGAGGGTTGCACTCCAAAACCCTTAACTCTCTCTCTCTCTCTCTCCTTTCTTTTTTCTTCTTTTAGTGGTTCCCTCTTTTTTTCTCTCTCTCTCTCTTTCTTTTCTCCCTCTATAGTAGTTTCTTCCTTTCTCCTTTACATCTCCTCTCATTCAAACCCCAATAACAAACAAATTATCTTTTTTTTTTTTTTCTTTTTTTTTTTTCATTTTTCTGAAGCTGGAAACAGGGAGAGACAGTCAGACAGACTCCCATATGCGCCCGACCGGGATCCACCCGGCACGCCCACCAGGGGCGACACTCTGCCCACCAGGGGGCGATGCTCTGCCCATCCTGGGCGTCGCCATGTTGCGACCAGAGCCACTCTAGCGCCTGAGGCAGAGGCCACAGAGCCATCCCCAGCGCCCGGGCCATCTTTGCTCCAATGGAGCCTTGGCTGCGGGAGGGGAAGAGAGAGACAGAGAGGAAAGCACGGCGGAGGGGTGGAGAAGCAAATGCGCACTTCTCCTGTGTGCCCTGGCCAGGAATCGAACCCAGGTCCTCCGCACGCTAGGCCGACGCTCTACCGCTGAGCCAACCGGCCAGGGCACAAACAAATTATCTTATCTGGGACTCAAACTTATGTTTGTGGCATTTTGGGGGGTTTTTACTTCACCTTTTTAACTCACTAGCAGTGCTCCCATCCCTGGCTCTCCATTTTATCTAGTTCTTGTTCCACTAGTAATTACAATAGTAATTTTTTAATTTGTCCCCCCATTTTTCCCGTTTTCCTCTTATTCCTCTCATCATAACTCTTAGACAACCAACACCTAAAAGCAAATCATTTTATTCTTGACCCAAATTTTTTCCTTATTTGCTTTTTGTGGGTCCATACGCTCTTTTTTTTTCCTTTCTTTTTTTTTTTTTTGCCCCTTTATTACTTTTCCCCAATTCAGGCCCTCCATCACAGGCATTGTTTGTTATAATTCACAGTTCACCACAAGATTTTCTCAAGAAAGAGGGGAGAGGAGAGGAGAGGAAAAAAGGAGGGGGGGGGGGAATAATTTCCTTTTTTAAAAATTTTTATTTTATTTTATTTTTCTTTATTTCATTATTAATTTTTTTAAAAAAAAACAACTCTTCAATTTTTTAAAAATTATTTCTTTTAACTTTTTATTCTTTATTAAATCTCATTAATACTATCAACAAAACCACCCTCAGATGCCATTAAGGAAGAGAAAATCGAATATCATGGATACAAAAGAAAGAGAGGTAACACAACTAGATGAGAAAAAATCTATGGAGAAAAAATTTAATATATTGGAAACCTTGGAGCTAAATGACAGAGAATTCAAGATAGAAATCCTAAAAATCCTCCGAGATATACAAGAAGACACAGAAAGGCAATTTAGAAAGCTCAGAAAACAACTAAATGAACACAAAGAATATATGTCTAAGGAAATTGAAACTATAAAAACAAATCAAACAGAGATGAAAAACTCAATTCATGAGCTGAAAAACGAAGTAACAAGCTTAGCTAATAGAACAGGTCAGATAGAAGAGAGGATTAGTGAAATAGAAGACAAGCAACTTGAGGCACAACAGAGAGAAGAAGAAAGAGACTCAAAAATTAAAAAAAATGAGATAGCCCTACAAGAATTATCTGACTCCATTAAAAAGAATAACATAAGAATAATAGGTATATCAGAGGGAGAAGAGGGAGAAAATGGAATGGAGAACATACTCAAACAAATAATAGATGAGAACTTCCCAAGCCTGTGGAAAGAACTAAAGCCTCAAGTTCAAGAAGCAAACAGAACTCCAAGTTTTCTTAACCCCAACAAACCTACTCCAAGGCATATCATAATGAAATTGACACAAACCAACAGCAAAGAAAAAATTCTCAAGGCAGCCAAGGAAAAGAAGAATACAACATATAAAGGAAGGCCCATTAGATTATCATCAGATTTCTCAGCAGAAACTCTACAAGCTAGAAGAGAGTGGACCCCAATATTTAAAGTCCTGAAAGAGAGGAACTTTCAGCCATGAATACTATACCCATCAAAGCTATCCTTCAAATATGAAGGAGAAATAAAAACATTCACAGATACAGAAAAGATGAGGGAATTTATCACCAGAAAACCCCCACTCCAGGAATTACTAAAGGGGGTTCTCCAATCAGATACAAAGAACAAAAAAAAAACAGAGCCACAAGTAAAAGCTCCAAGAAGAACACAATAAAACCAAATTTAAACTGTGACAACAACAAAAAGAAAGAGGGGGAGAAGATGGAGATTAACAGTAGCAAAGGACGATGGAGTGCAAAAGTACTCACAAAATAGTTCGCTACAATGAACAGGGTAGGGACCCTTTTCATTACTCAAAGGTAACCACCATTGAAAAAACCACCACAGAAGCACATGAGATAAAAAAGATAGCAACAGAGGAAAGATGTATGGAATACAACCAAATAAAAACAAAAGATAGAAAAACGAAAGAGAAGGATCAAACAAGACACAAAACTAACAGAAAGCAAGATATAAAATGGCAATAGGGAACTCACAAGTATCAATAATTACACTAAATGTAAACGGATTAAACTCACCAATAAAAAGGCACAGAGTAGCAGAATGGATTAAAAAAGAAAATCCAACTGTATGCTGCCTACAGGAAACTCATCTAAGTAACAAGGATAAAAACAAATTCAAAGTTAAAGGCTGGAAAACAATACTCCAAGCAAATAACATCCAAAAAAAAGCAGGTGTAGCAATACTCATATCGGATAATGCTGACTACAAGACAGGAAAAGTACTCAGAGACAAAAATGGCCATTTCATAATGGCTAAGGGGACACTGAATCAAGAAGACATAACAATTCTTAATATATATGCACCAAACCAAGGAGCACCAAAATATATAAGACAGCTACTTATTGATCTTAAAACAAAAACTGACAAAAACACAATCATACTTGGAGACCTCAATACACCGCTGACGGCTCTAGATCGGTCATCCAAACAGAGAATCAACAAAGACATAGTGGCCTTAAACAAAACACTAGAGCACCTGGATATGATAGACATCTACAGGACATTTCATCCCAAAGTGACTGAGTATACATTTTTCTCCAGTGTACATGGATCATTCTCAAGAATTGACCATATGTTGGGCCACAAAAACAACATCAGCAAATTCAGAAAAATTGAAGTTGTACCAAGCATATTTTCTGATCATAAAGCCTTGAAACTAGAATTCAACTGCAAAAAAGAGGGAAAAAATCCCACAAAAATGTGGAAACTAAACAACATACTTTAAAAAAATGAATGGGTCAAAGAAGAAATAAGTGCAGAGATCAAAATATATATACAGACTAATGAAAATGACAATACGACATATCAGAATCTATGGGATGCAGCAAAAGCAGTAATAAGAGGGAAGTTCATATCACTTCAGGCATATATGAACAAACAAGAGAGAGCCCAAGTGAACCACTTAACTTCCCACCTTAAGGAACTAGAAAAAGAAGAACAAAGACAACCCAAAACCAGCCGAAGAAAGGAGATAATAAAAATCAGAGCAGAAATAAATGAATTAGAGAACAGAAAAACTATAGAAAAAATTAATAGAACAAGGAGGTGGTTCTTTGAAAAGATCAACAAAATTGACAAACCCTTGGCAAGACTTACCAAGGAAAAAAGAGAAAGAACTCATATAAACAAAATCCAAAATGAAAGAGGAGAAATCACCACGGACACTGTAGATATACAAAGAATTATTGTAGAATACTATGAAAAACTTTCTGCCACTAAATTCAACAACCTAGAAGAAATGGATAAATTCCTAGAAAAATACAACCTTCCTAGACTGAGTCAAGAAGAAGCAGAAAGCCTAAACAGACCTATCAGTAGAGAAGAAATAGAAAAAACCATTAAAAAACCTCCCCAAAAATAAAAGTCCAGGCCCTGACGGCTATACAAGCGAATTTTATTAAACATTCAAAGAAGACTTGGTTCCTATTCTACTCAAAGTCTTCCAAAAAATTGAAGAAGAAGCAATACTTCCAAACACATTTTATGAGGCCAACATAACCCTCATACCAAAACCAGGCAAGGATGGCACAAAAAAAGAAAACTACAGACCAATATCCCTAATGAATACAGATGCTAAAATACTAAACAAAATACTAGCAAATCAAATACAACAACATATTAAAAAAATAATACATCATGATCAAGTGGGATTCATCCCAGAATCTCAAGGATGGTTCAACATACGTAAAACAGTTAACGTAATACACCATATCAACAAAACAAAGAACAAAAACCACATGATCTTATCAATAGATGCAGAAAAGGCTTTCGATAAAATACAACACAATTTTATGTTTAAGACTCTCAACAAAATGGGTATAGAAGGAAAATATCTCAACATGATAAAGGCCATATATGATAAACCATCAGCTAACATCATATTAAATGGCACTAAACTGAAGGCTTTCCCCCTTAAATCAGGAACAAGACAGGGTTGTCCACTCTCTCCACTCTTATTTAATGTGGTACTAGAGGTTCTAGCCAGAGCAATCAGACAAGACAAAGAAATAAAAGGCATCCATATCAGAAAAGAAGAAGTAAAGGTATCACTGTTTGCAGATGATATGATCCTATACATCGAAAACCCCAAAGAATCCACAAAAAGACTACTAGAAACAATAAGCCAATACAGTAAGGTCGCAAGATACAAAATTAACATACAGAAGTCAATAGCCTTTCTATATGCCAACAATGAAACAACTGAGAAGGAACTCAAAAGAATAATCCCCTTCACGATTGCAACAAAAAAAATAAAATACTTAGGAATAAACATAACAAAGAATGTAAAGGACTTATATAATGAAAACTATAAACCATTGTTAAGGGAAATCGAAAAAGATATAATGAGATGGAAGAATATACCTTGTTCTTGGCTAGGAAGAATAAATATAATCAAGATGACTATATTACCCAAAGCAATATACAAATTTAATGTAATTCCCATCAAACTTCCAATGACGTTTTTTAAAGAAATAGAGCAAAAAATCATCAGATTTATATGGAACTATAAAAAACCCCGAATAGCCAAAGCAATCCTAAAGAAAAAGAATGAAGCTGGGGGCATTACAATACCTGACTTCAAACTCTATTATAGGGCCACGACAATCAAAACAGCATGGTATTGGCAGAAAAATAGACACTCAGACCAATGGAACAGAATAGAAAGTCCAGAAATAAAACCACATATATATAGTCAAATAATTTTTGATAAAGGGGCCAACAACACACAATGGAGAAAAGAAAGCCTCTTCAATAAATGGTGCTGGGAAAACTGGAAAGCCACATGCAAAAGAATGAAACTGGACTACAATCTCTCCCCCTGTACAAAAATTAACTCAAAATGGATCAAAGATCTAAACATAAGTCCTGAAACAATTAAGTACATAGAAGAAGACATAGGTACTCAACTCATGGGCCTGGGTTTTAAAGAGCATTTTATCAATTTGACTCCACAGGCAAGAGAAGTGAAGGCAAAAATTAATGAATGGGACTACATCAGACTAAGAAGTTTTTGCTCAGCAAGAGAAACTGATAACAAAATAAACAGAAAGCCAACTAAATGGGAAATGATATTTTCAAACAACAGCTCAGATAAGGGCCTAATATCCAAAATATACAAAGAACTCATAAAACTCAACAACAAACAAACAAACAATCCAATAAAAAAATGGGAAGAGGATATGAACAGACACTTCTCCCAGGAAGAAATACAAATGGCCAACAGATATATGAAAAGATGCTCATCTTCTTTAGCTATTAGAGAAATGCAAATCAAAACTACAATGAGATACCACCTCACACCTGTTCGATTAGCTGTCATTAGCAAGACAGGTAATAGCAAATGTTGGAGAGGC
Organism: Saccopteryx leptura; assembly: GCF_036850995.1. Lineage (NCBI taxonomy): Eukaryota > Metazoa > Chordata > Mammalia > Chiroptera > Emballonuridae > Saccopteryx > Saccopteryx leptura. The sequence goes on from NC_089504.1 coordinate 148,455,642, forward strand.
TGTGGAGAAAAAGGAACCCTCATACACTGTTGGTGGGAATGTGAAGTAGTACAACCATTATGGAAGAAAGTATGGTGGTTCCTCAAAAAACTGAAAATAGAACTACCTTATGACCCAGCAATCCCTCTACTGGGTATATATCCCAAAAACTCAGAAACATTGATACGTAAAGACACATGCAGCCCCATGTTCATTGCAGCATTGTTCACAGTGGCCAGGACATGGAAACAACCAAAAAGCCCATCAATAGATGACTGGATAAAGAAGATGTGGCACATATACACTATGGAATACTACTCAGCCATAAGAAATGATGACATCGGAACATTTACAGCAAAATGGTGGGATCTTGATAACATGATACGAAGCGAAATAAGTAAATCAGAAAAAACCAGGAACTGTATTATTCCATACGTAGGTGGGACATAATAGTGAAACTAAGAGACATTGATAAGAGTGTGGTGGTTACCGGGGGGGGGGGGGGGGGGGGGGGGGGGGGGGGGGAATGGGAGAGGGAAAGAGGGTTGGGAGGGGCACAAAGAAAACAAGATAGAAGGTGACAGAGGACAATCTGACTTTGGGTGGTGGGTATGCAACATAATTGAACGACAAGATAACCTGGACTTGTTATCTTTGAATATATGTATCCTGATTTATTGATGTCACCCCATTAAAAAAATAAAATTATTAAAAAAAAAAAAAAAAAAAAAAGAAATTCCGTCACTTAGAAGGAAGAAGTCAAATTTAGTGCTATAAATGAGCTGGCTTATTCACAGCAGAAATACAAATTAAGGAACGTCCTGAGTCCCATGGTTGTGCTGATGTCAAACCAAAGATGAGAAATTAGCACAAGAATAGAGTGGGAAGCCCCTGACTCTCAGGGATAGGAAGTAAGAGCCAGAGTGTCCTTGAGGCCGGCACTGAGCATCCAGAAAAGCAGGAGAAAACTGGAAGATGTTCAATTTTCTACAGGGAGAAAAGTGGGTATTCAAGACAGATGATTAAAATCATCAAGAGCCAAAAGACCGCAGCAGACCCAAAATCATTACATATGAGCCTTTTAAAATGGAAGCTATGCCTAGAGCTGGGCAGCTGAAAGGCTCTGGGTAAGCTGGCCCCGGGGGCCTCATGATGCTGAAGGAAATCAAATCAGCCTCAGGCAGATGGGGAAGACAGAGCTCTGAGAAATAACCTTTAGCAAGCACGTCTGTGTCTGGAGGCAGCCGCCTGAGCAGTACCTGGATGAAGCTGATAAGGTCGCAGGGGCCCTTTCTTAATCAGTCCTGACTTCAGATCCCTTAAAATACAAATGCTTAGATTTTCCTGGTAAAACAGAGTGTGGTTCAGGAGGGAGTGGTCACATTAGCAAGGGGAGAAAATTATTTTGCCCTTTTCTCTGTTTTGTTGCTCCTATCATTCCTTCTGCTATTAGGATTAATTCTCTTTCTGAGATGAGCCTATTTTTTAGCATACTTTGTTTTTTGTCATAATAGATCCAGAAATAAGGGAAACTACACAAGTTCACTTGCCGGCTCATAAGCCTTCATTTCTTTTGAGTTGCCCTTGGCTCCTTTTCCTTTGTTTTTCTAATTGAGTATTGGGCTGACACCAGTTAACAAAATGATACAGGTGTCAGGGGCACAGTTCTATCTACAAGGCCCTGGTTTGTCATAGAAGCATTGTAAAGCCAGCAGGCAGGGCCGGGGCCACTAACACAGCAGCCCGGCCCATGCAGGTTCGCATTGGATTCGGACAGTCGGTAAAGAAACCATGGAGCCAAAAACTGGTGGGCCATAGCCTTTAATCCTACCTTGCACCCGGCGGGCAAGTAAAAACACACACTGGGCTCCAAAACCCAGTCACACTCAGTGCTCACAAAGCCACTGACTTATCCGAGTTTCCTAGAATCAAAGGTTTCTAGCTCACCAGCCTTCTTCTCCTCAGTTCCCCATCTCCTGCCTTATCCCAGATACAAACTCTACACAAACTGGCATCTCACTCAGCACTCCGCCATCTTGGCTGCTTCTCCTGGCCTCCTCCACGTGGCCGCCTTCCGCTGCTGGCTCGACTTTCTCTGCTCTCTCATGCTAATCTCAGGAACCAAGAGCCAAACTCCCGCTCCGTTCCCATTTTATAGTGTAGAAATCCAAACCCTTAATCCAATATACATAATAGGGAAGTCTCTTAATACAAAGTCACTTCTCTGAGGCATGATTGGATTGTACCACCCCACATCAAGACGGGTGGGAGAGGCTTAATCCCAAAACCAAGCCCCAGGCTACAATGATCCTGTCTGCCTCCAACACACATTAATATCACCTGGGCGATGGCATCTTTAACAAAGTGAGCATAATACATTTTATCGGCCCAACAAGCATTCATTACCCTTCTCTCAGCTGGACCAGAGACCTGGGGAAACCGTGCCAGAACACCAGTTCCTGAGGTGCAGACTCAGTCATCACAGTCAGCCAATGAAATCCAGCCATTTTTCAAACATCTACTGAGTGTCCACTGTAGGCTGCAGATAGGGAAAGAAATTTAATAAAATAAAAATAAATAAATAAGGCCAGGTCCCCTCCCTCAAGGAACTCAGATCTAGTAAGAGTGAAAGAAAACTAGTGATTATAAGATGCTGAGGTAAGTATTGCAACTGAGGGTCATCAGGTCTGAAGCTTCGGGCTGCAGGCTGTATTTATCAGTTAGGAGTCCCTGCAAAGGCAAGAAAACCCAACCAACACTCATCTGAATGAGGAGTTTATTTGCCTCCGCCACCCAACCACAGGCAGAGGTGCCACCCGGGCTGGCACAGGAGCTCCATCAGGAACCCAGACTTGACTATCTTTCCCTCTGCCATCCTTAGCTTGAAGGTAGGATTTGCTCTCATGGTTATAAAACGGCTGCTATACCTTCCAGACATCACCTCTCTCCATGTCCCGGCATAGAGAAGGGGGGAGGACAAAGGGCAAAATGAGACACACTTAGCCTATTCTCTCTCGCTCTCTCTCTCGCTCTCTCTGGTTTTTTGTTGTTGTTTCTTTTTATCAGAAAAGCAAAATATTTTCCCAAAGGCCCAAGAACATAACTATTCTTTTATATCTCATTTGTCAGAGCTGTATCAGCCCCGGGCAGAAAGTGGCTGATGCAAGGGAGCTTGGGTTAGGAATCAGACTAGCCAGCCCACGAATGCATCCCGCAGTCTCCATTGTCCTCTCTCGCCCACTCAAGAACCACTGTGCTCTCCGATCTGAGCCTGGGCAGGGAAAGGCTGGGCCGAGCCCCGGGTATGCCTGTGGTTATTGCTCTTTCAAAACAGTACCCTTGCTGTAAGATGATGAACAAGAAAGTTCATCTTTTATGAGAATGTCCCCCTTTTACATGTAGTCAGTCTTTCAATAGTTGAACTGGAAATGTAAAGAAAATTCATTGTATTTCCCCAAATACCCTATCTCTCTCTGGTGCTCAGGGTCTGTTTTAGGCTGCAGTGAACTCATAACTCCTACTTGATTTCCAGGTGTGGTGACTGACACTTTCTCTGGTGTCCCCACTACCTCTTTACAGGAGAACTGAATATTTCCTCCCCACCAGGATCCTCTTCCTCCCTTTTTGGGGATGCCAGGCACTCCGAAAATCCCCTAACTTACTGTCAAAGAAGGGAGTGGCATTCATTAGGCTCTCATTATGGGCCAGCCACTGTGGTAAGTTTCTCTAGTTCTTCAACAACAACCTTATGAGTACTAACACACATGGCAATTAAGTCACAAGTCCAAGGCCACATGGCTAGTAAATACTGTAGTAGGGATTCAAACCCAGGCAGTCTGCCTCTCGCTGGGCATTAAGGGGGGGCTCTTAGTAAATCACCTGTCTTCATCAAGGGAGAATTACATTCTCAGTTGCTCTACAGGCTATAGACTCTAGGCCTCTGCAGCCAGATCTAAATCATATTAGAAAGGAGTATAGTTAATTAATACTAATAATTCAGTGAATAACAAGAATAGAAAAGATGATTTAAGATTTTAATTGTCTATTCATTCAATAAATATTTATTGAACCCCTGCTATATGCCAGGAACTACTTCAGGGCCTGGAATTCAACTGTGAACAAGATAGCATGGTCCCTCCCCTAAGAGTTTACAGTTCTTCTGGAAGTCAAACAAATAAATGAAATTGATGAATGATATGATAGGGAAATTTCAAAGTGCTTTAAAGGTACATTACAGGGTCCTGGTTCTTACTGGGGGGTGTGGAGGTGGAGAGTTTGTCAGGGAGTGCTTCTAGGAGGAAGGGACATTAAAGCTCTTTGAGGGGTTGAAATTAGCCATGAAACTGATGAGAGAAAGTGTTCCAGGTAGAGAAAGAGAGAGAGTGAGTGTGTGTGTGTGTGTGTGTGTGTGTGTGTGTTGAGGAGGGTGGTTGGTATACATCTAGAGTCAGGAAAACCTGGTTTATTAGAGAATGGGAATAGATTGCAAAAGGCCAAGGAAAAAACAGAGAAGTGGGCAGAGATGAGTCATGAAGAGTTCTACAACCTTCTAAGCCAATACAGGGTCAAGTGTTTTGTTCATGGATTCAGTTTTTTGCACTTAGATTTATAGTGTCACCAGGAAAAAAACTATAATATAACTCATGTCATTTTTGTTACCAATTAGTTTAATTTCATGGTATAGTATATTGATTATTTTAAAATGAGCATTTTTTTCTCATTAAATTAAATTGTTTGGAAATGAATTGTTTAACATTTGAAAATATTTCTGATGCTTAATGATGGAGGAACACAGGTGAGTATCTGTGTGTTCTCTGACAACATGCTTGGGTCTTGAGTCTCCTTGTTTCGTGATTCCTGATGAAAGGCACACACCTCAGCTCTTCTAGTTCATTCAGAGGCCACTTCAAGGGTGACTGCCATGAACAAGAGTAGATTTCCTCCCAGAATGAGGGATTGTAGGCTTTCTCCTTAAGGTGATACAGAGGTCACTGCACAATCTCTCTACTTTCTCTCCGTGTTCTTTCTTTGGTCCTTAGACATTGGTGCCAATTGTTTGAGTTGTGTTGGAGGCCAGTGAGCAAGTGACACATTGGTCTGCTAAATGATGGCGAGAGAATGTCAGGAGTCCCAGTAAATAACTATGTTGGGGGACGGGTAAGAAGGCAGAGCTGCCTTTTTGAGAACCCAAAAGAGAAGGAGATATGATCCTTGAGTTGTTTGGGTAGATGCCCTCTAGAAAATGGGCTTAATGTAGTGCCTAGTCCTGAGGAGATGAGACCCCTGCACAACCAGGAGCAATAGCCCTGTCCTAGGTAACCAGGGGCCCAGGGCTCTTTATTCACAGGCAGAGTAGAGGGTATTACAATGCTGAGGGATTCATTTATTCATTCAACAAGTATACCATGGAACACAGCAGTGAGTAATACAGATAAAAGGCCTGCGTTCATGAAGTATATATAAAATATTTTAGTTCTAGAGATAGACTCTAGTAACATAAAAAAATATTTTGTGAACAAATTGGGTTTATTCCAACAATGCAATTTTTTTTGTAGTTTTATATTTTTCTGAAGTGAGAAGCAAAGAGGCAGAGAGACAGACTCCCACATGTGCCCGACTGGGATCCAGCCAGCATGCCCAACAGAGGGTGATGCTCTGCCCATCTGGGGCGCTGCTCTGCAGCAACCAGAGCCATTCTAGTGCCTGAGGTGGAGGCCATGGAGCCATCCTCAGCGCCTGGGCCAACTTTGCTCCAATGGAGCCTTGGCTGTAGGAAGGGAAGAGAGAGACAGAGAGGAAGGAGAGGGGGAGGGATGGAGAAGCAGATGGGTGATTCTCTTTTGTGCCCTGGCCGAGAATTGAACCCGGGACTTCCATATGCCGGGCTGATGCTCTACAACTGAGCCAACCAGCCAGGGCCTCCAACAATGCAAGTTTGAAGTTTGATCTTATATGAAAATATTAATGTAATTCACTACATTAACAGAAAGAGGAAAATTGCGTATCATGTCAATAGTTGCAGTAAATATATTTGGTAAAATTCAATATCCACTCAGATTTTAAAAAACAAATACTCCCAAATAAAGAAAAAAAAAGGAAAGAAAATGCTCCTAGCAAACTTGCACTACAAGGGAAATTTCTTAACCTAATAAAGGATATTTACAAAGCAACCTTTGATGAAAGTTGTATTTTGTGGTAAAATGTTGAAAGTTTTGTTTTGAGACCTAGAAGGTCCTAACCAGTGCAGAATGAAAATAAATAAATAGATGAATTTTATAATTATTGGAAATAAAGAAAGGAAACACCAAACACCATTATTAACAGATAATATGATTATGTAAGTGAAAAACTGAAACAATCTATGGCCAAGTTAAAAGAATTAATGAGTTTAGCAAAGTTATACTAGAAACAATATTTTAAAGTCTATTTAAATTTCTACATTAGTAATAAAAATATCAAATGAAGAGATACTATTCACAGTAACTAAAAAAAATCAAGTACCAAAGAATAAATCTTTCAATAGATATGCAAGATTTTGATGCAAAAAAACTATAAAACATTACTAATACAAATAAAATAATATATAAATAATTAATGGGAAATACCATATTCATGAAATAGAGGAATGAAAATTATAAAGAATAATTATTCCCATATAGATAAATATATTTAATATAAACCCCTTTTATTGTTTCTTTTTTTAATTAAGCTTGACAAACTGATTCTAAATTTAGCTAGAAAAATCCAAGGGCCAAGAATAATCAAGACAATTTTTTAAGAAGAGTAACGGTGTATTTCTGATTATCAGGACTATGAGCTACTACAGATATTAAGACATTGGGCCAAGTTGAGAGAACAGCCTGAAAAGAAAAAATTAAACCAATGAAACAGAAAGAGCCAAAACGACAAAAGTGGCATTACAGGGCAGTGGGGGGAAAAGAACCTCTCTTTAATAAATAAAATTAGGACAATTAAATATCCATATGGAAATAAAAGAAACTTGACCCCTACCATACAACCTAAATAGATATCAATACCAGATTATTTTAGATATAAATGTGAAGAAATAAATAAAAGAACCTCAAGAAGATATGATAGAAGAATACCTTTACAATTTTAGCATAGGAAAAACTCTTAAAATAGGACATGAAAAATGCTAACCATAAAGGCACTATAAAAGCACAAATTGCTTATTAAATTGCAATGAATAACTTCCATTCACCAAAAGACATCTTTAAGAGTGAAAAGGGTAAAGAAGAAACAAACAAAACAAACAAAAGAGTGAAAAGGGAAGCTCAAAGTAGAAGAAAATATTTACAACCCAAACGACAGTTAAATGGTTATCCCAAACATGTAAATATCATCTATAAATTAATAAAATAAATAAACAATCCCACAGAAAAATGAGTAAAAGCAAATCACAAAAGAAGCTATTCAGATGGCCAATAAATTCTTCTAAGATATTAAAATTTCTCAGAAAAAAACAAACAAACCCAAAAAGCAAAAGAGAAGGCACAGAAAAATGGAAGTCTTATGACTGATTAGCAAACGAGGAGATTAGAAGGAAGGAAGCAGGGTATGCCTGTCCTCAGGCAAAAATAACTTGGGCAGTAGTCAATAAAGCTCCACTACTTTTAACTGGGATGTTTGGGACCAGCCTCTGTCCTTTGAAAATTTATCAGTTTTCTGTGAGTCTTAGAATTATTATTAAATCTTTTCCTATTCCCATATACCAACTCTGCCCTCGGGCACAGAGCCCAGCTCCTCTCTGTTGTTGGCTAAGTGTGACCATCCTGAAAAGGGTTTTAAGCCTGTTTCTTCTCTCATTAAAGGTGCCTTTTGGGGCTGAACATAGGTCTGCAGTTGATTTGTTAGTTGGTGGGAAAAAGTGTGGAAAATGTAAATTGCAAATTGAATTTTTCTTGAAGGGACAGCTATTGGCTCCCATTCCCAGGTAATCGGTTATGATGCTGTCAAATAAAATCACTTACAGCAGTGGCCACCTAATAATAGCACATGCAGACTGCATTGTACTCTCTTTTAACTACTTAAAAACACTTCTATGGCTTCAGCTAGAAGACCTCCAGCAAGAAAAACTTGCAAAAAGATTTGACCTGAAACCAAGGATGAAATCTTCTGCAGCATTTTGAGAGTAACTGTGTAAAACAAAACAATTTTCGTCATTCATTTAATCACTTCTCTGAAAGTGAGCTGAATTCTTTATTTGGGGTAAAAGAATCTATTGAATATTTTACTCTGCAATAGAATTGCCCCAGATGTCCCCAGAAGCACTATCTTGGTGTAAGAAACTACCAACCGCATAGAAATATTTTAACTCCAACTATTACTTACTTTATATAGAAAGTCTATTATTGAAGTAGAAGCATTATGCATATTAGAATAAAAAATAAGGCAACCAGTCAGTCTTTGGAAATTCAAACTAATAGTGTGTCCGTAAAGTCATGGTGCACTTTTGACCAGTCACAGGAAAGCAACAAAAGACGATAGAAATGTGAAATCTGCACCAAATAAAAGGAAAACTCTCCCAATTTCATACCTATTCAGTGCAGTTCGATGTGGGCTCACGCACAGATTTTTTAGGGCTCCTTAGGTAGCTATCTCGTATAGCCTTACAGACTCGTCACTGACTGATGGCCTACCAGAACGGGGTTTCTCCACCCAACTGCCGGTTTCCTTCAACTGCTTATCCCATGAGTAATGTTATTCCTATGTGGTGGCGCTTCGTTATAAACGCGCCGATATTCACGTTGCACTTTGGTCATGGATTCCAATTTAGCAAGCCACAGAACACACTGTACCATCCACATCTGGACTGGCATGGCCGTGGGCTGCTCCGCTGTATACACGGTGTTACGTCATCATCTGCGCATGCGCACATGCTGCCACATCATCCTACAGAAACTGGGAGGGTTTTCCTTTTATTTGGTGCAGATTTCACATTTCTATCATCTTTTGTTACCTTCCTGTGACCGGTCAAAAGTGCACCATGACTTTACAGACACACTGTATAGTAGAAGTTTCTATACATTTATATATTTCAAAACATCTTCTTTGAAGTAGACCAGACTTTTTTTTTTTTTTTTTTTTTAGTTTTTAAAGACCAATTTTGAGTATGGTTCAGCTGTACTCCATTCTAGAAAATCAATTTTTATGCGTTACCAATTATTCACATTAATATATCACAATCTCCATAACTTTGGACACTGATTTATTCATTTTATTTGACAGTAAAAAATAAAGCAACCTAAAATAAATGTTGCCTTGGAGAAATGCTTATTAATTTTTCAAGTTTGAAAATGAATGTCACAGGAAAATGCCAAACACTAGAAAATTTATTAAGGTAATGAAAGAAAATTTGAAGTACCCTCCTAAGTGCTCAGAACTAGGCTATGCCCCTGTCACAGACTTTGAGTGGAAACTTTAAATGAGGTATTGAGTTACAAGTGAGTTTAAGTTAACATAACTGGAGAAAATATAGATCATTCTTTTCCCTAATTTCAGAAGATATTGTGTATAGTTGTGAATGAAAACACTGACATAAAATAGCCCTTTTTTTCACATCAGTACACACCCACAAAATTTATAGCAATGTACAGTATACATGATTCATAATAGTCCATTATTCAGATTCCGCACTGCAGAGAGACATGTAGGATTATTTCTTGGTCAGGTTGCCTTTATAGGCATATGACATATGCAGTCATGCTGGACCTCAATCTTAGAAGAGCTTCACATTGGTTTTAATGTTCTGCTGTCTTAAAATTATTAATAATTTTTGAACAAGAAGCTCTGCAGTTTCATGTTGCAAAGGGCCTCACAAATTATGTAACTGATCCTCTTTCTTAGTGTGAAAACTAAAGTGTTACTTGGGTCATACTTGATGTCCCCCATTCCTTAAAAACTAAGAAAAGGGGCCTGACCTGTGGTGGTACAGTGGAGAAAGCGTCGACCTGGAGTGCTGAGGTCGCTGGTTTGAAATCCTGGGCTTGCCTGGTCAAGGCACCTATGGGAGTTGATGCTCCTGCTCCTCCCCCCTTCTCTCTATGTCTTTCCCCTCTCTCTTTCTTTCTCTCGCTCTCTCTCTCAACTCTCTCTCTAATAAAAATGAATAAAATGTAAAAATAAAATAAAAAACTAAGAAAATTAGTTTTGGCCTTGGTCAAATGTATACAGAGACCCATAATTCTTTCAAACATTTTGCCGTTTTTCCTCCCTCTTCCTTCTTGGATCTTCTCTCCCTAGCATTGATTGTTGTCTACAGTATCAGTATGTAGGTCTGTTATTACTGGGCTCTTTAGTCTGTTCCATTGATCAAGCCTTGGGTCATAACATAATGTTTTAATTACTACAGCTTTATAATAAACCCTGATATTTGATTATACAAGACCTCATCTAATTCAGAAGTGTCTTGGTTATTTTTGGTTCTTTGCTACTCCACATAATTTGTGTGTGTGTTTGTGTGTGTGTGTGTGGGGGGGGGCAGACAGAAACAGACAGACTGGAAGGGAGAGAGATGAGAAATATCAGTTCTTCATTGCAGCACCTTAATTTCTCATTGATTGCTTTCTCATTTGTGCCTTTACCCGGGAGGGGGGGGGGGAGCAGGTTACAGCAGACTAACTGACACCTTGCTCAAGCCAACAACCTTGGGCTCAAGCTGGTGAGCCTTGCTCAAACCAGATGAGCCCACAGTCAAGCTGGCAACCTTGGGGTTTCAAATCTGGGTCCTCCTCATCCAGTCCAACACTCTATCCCGGGGTCGGGAACCTATGTCTCGCGAGCCAGATGTTGCTCTTTTGATGGCTGCATCTGGCTTGCAGACAAATCTTTAATAAAAAAAAAATAACATTAAAAATATAAAACATTCTCATGTATTACAATCCATTCATTTCCTACCACTCTTGTTCATAGTTGTGGGTGGCTGGAGCCAATCACAGCTGTCCTCCGGGACAACACCAAATTTTTATTGGATAATGCATAATGTACATGGGTCGTTGTTGTATGGCTCTCATGGGATTACATTTTAAACTATGTGGTGTTCATGGCTCTCTCAGCCAAAAAGGTTCCTGACCCCTGCTCTATCCACTGCACCACCACCTAGTCAGGCTCCACAGAAATTTTTAATCAGCTTGTGTCATTGGGATTTTAGGAGAATTAAAATCATTTGCTTGATTAGATGATTTTAGGGCAGATTAAAATCAGTCAAGGAGAAGCACATAGGGCAGAGTCCAGGAGATACAAACAGAGTTTGTGTTGTCCTTACCCATGGAGTCATGGATGTATCACCTTCCCAGTTTTAATGTGTGACAAGATGCACAAAGTAACAAAGTACTTAACCACTGACCCTCACCAGACCCTGCTGTCCAGAGTTCTTACTAGGGCTCCATTACTTAGGCATGAGTGATTGTCCATATGGCTGATTTCAGTCTCCAGTCTCCAGTCCTTCCAAGCATGACCCAGAATCTCCACCTGAATCACATCGTTGGTCTTTGTGGTGTAGCCAGCCTCCATCCTAATTATATTGTTACACTATCCAGTGATCCAAAGCTCCCAGATGAACAAAGACATTCCTATCAGGCACGGCATTTCAAAGATGTAGTGATTACCTCCCAGAAGCCAAAACAAAGGCCAGACATCTTTGGGGACAAGGTTAAAATCTTTACTACATCGGGGTTGAGTAAATCAGCTTTGTATTCCTAGAATGAATTCAACCTGGTCATTTATTATTTACCTTTTTATACAATTATGAAATTTGTTTTTTATGATTTTATTTAGAATTTTTATACCTATGCTAATGAATGAGATTAGACTGTAAATTTTTTATTTAATATTATTATAAGGGAGACAGACTTTACCTCTACCCTCTTAGAGTCTCTGGCTGGGCCTAAAAATTAAATTGACATAAGAGAGATTAACAGAAAAAAAGCATACAGATTTTGACCCAAAGGAGTACTAGGTCTAAGTGTTTACTGTCTTTTCTCTTTATTAATTTTTATTGATTGATTGATGTTAGAGAGAGAGAGAGAAACATTGATTTGTTCCACTTATTTATGCATTCATTGGTTGATTCTTCTATGTGCCCTGACTGGGGATCCAAACTGCGTATGGAGACAATCTGGCGTATGGGGACAATGCCCCAACTGAGTTACCCAGCCAGTTCCTGGCCTAAGTATTTATATTAGGACAAATAAAAAGTAGCCATTGTAGAATAGTAACAAATATATATATGGGGAGACTAAAGGAAACTAATAGTTTTTTTTGTTTGTTTTGTTGTTAAAATGGTCTGTTTGTACAGATTCTTCGCCACCTTAACTCTCCATCTCTGACGAAAGACGGTCTATCCCTCTTGGTACAGGAAGGGCAGCTTTCATGTGGACTTTTTATCTCTTTCTTTTAGGAAGAAAAAAGAAAGCCAGAGTGTCCTTCTTGCCTCTGATGTTTTTCAAGTATCTTTAGCTTAAAACAATCCTTAAACTATAGTGGCATATTATGGGTAACATGTTCTGCCACCTTTGACTCTCCTTATCTGGTTTTGGTATGAAGATTATGCTAACATAAAATGAATTGGGGGAATATTCCCTCTTTTTCTGGAATCCAAAAGAATTTTTGTAAAATTGCAATGATCTTTTATTAAGTATTTGGTAGAACTTGTCCTTAATATTTGTTAGAAAATGTTAAGGTTTTCTTAAAACTCAAAAATGAACATTGAGCCCTGGCTGGGTAATTCAATTGGTTAGTCCATCATTCTGATACACCAAAGTTGTGGGATCAATACCCAATCAGGGCACATGCAAGAATCAACCAATAAATGCATGAATAAGTGGGACAACAAATCAATGTTTCTCTCTCTTTCTCTCTCTCTCTCCTTTCCTTTCTCTCTAAAATTAGTAAGTTTAAAAATTTTTTTAAAAACAAAAATAAGCATTAAATTTCATCTAATGATTTTTTCTTACATTTATTAAGATTAGTATATAGTTTTTCTCTTTATAGTGTTTATATAAATTATATTAATAGGCTTCTAATGTTGAACATTTAATATTTTTGTTTTTGTATATTGATAGATTTGATTTACAAATATTTTTATGAAAGAAAACAAATATTTTTATAAAATGTCCCTAAGTATTTTGACATAAGAAGGTCCAAACCTGTAGAAAATATTTATAAAAATTTATTTGAGTCAAATAGGATATGCCTGGAAGCAAGATCTCCTTTTGCAGCTTCTTTATGCAATTGCAAGGCAGATATTAGATTACAGGATAGTTATTATGTGCTCTTTTGAGGGTGATTATGGTTTATTTCAAAAGGGTGTTAACCTTGTCCTGACTGGATTGCTCAGTGGTTAGAGCATTGTCCTAGGAGGACGTCAAGGTTACAGGTTCAGTTCTCAGTCAGGGCACATACAAGAAACAATCAATGAGTGCACAACTAAATGGAACTAAGTAGAACAACGAGTTGATGCTTCTCTCTCTCTTAATCTCTCTCTCTCCCTCCCCCCCCCCTTTCTCTCTTTTTATCTCTCTCAAATCAATGGAAAAGCTTTAAAAAAAATGTGTTAACCTTGATGCACAAAAACAATGTACAGGGCTTGTTTAAGACAAAGATAAATATTTAAAGAAGTTATATGCCCCCTCACCCCAAAATAAGTTATATATCTAGGGTGTAGCTACCTACCATGACCCTCCCAGTTAGGTATTTATGATAAGATCACCCTGTGAGGTTACTTTCTGCAGAATTCCTATTTTGTTTACAAGTATAGTTGGCCTACAATTTTTATCTTTTTTTTTTAAGCTCACGTGCAAGAGAGAGCTAGAGACAGACAGACAGACAGACAGGAAGGGAGAGAGATGAGAATCACCAACTCATAGTTGTGGCACTTTAGTTGTTCCTTGATTGCTTTCTCATATGTGCTTTGACCGAGAGGTTCCAGCTGAGCCAGTGACACCTTGCTCAAGCCAGCAACCCTGGGCTTCAAGCCAGTGACCTCTGGGCTCAAGTCAGTGACCATGGGGTCATGTCTATGATCCCATGCTCAAGCCATCAACTCTGCGCTCAAGCTGGTGAGCCCACACTCAAGTCGGCAACCTTGGGGATTTGAACATGGTGCCTCACTCTCCCAGGTCTACACTCTGTCCACTGCACCACTGTCTGGCTATAATTTTTATCTTGAATTAATTTTATGTTATTGTCAAGAATATACTAAATGTATAAAATAAATTAACTTACCTCTTTTTCTATAAAATAGAGATTATCTGCTCTTTTAAGGTTTGGTACAATTCACTTATAAAATCTGGACCTGATGTCTTTTGGGGAAAAAAAGTTTGACTACAAATCCATCATTAATGGCTATTAGTATTTTTGCATTTAAAAAATGTATTTTGGCCTGACCTGTGGTGGTGCAGTGGATAAAGCGTCGACCTGGAACACTGAGGTCACCAGTTCGAAACTCTGGGCTTGCTTGGTCAAGGCACATATGGGAGTTGATGCTTCCTGCTCCTCCCCCTTCTCTCTCTCTCCTCTCTAAAATAAATAAATAAATAAATAAATAAATAAATAAATAAATAAATACATAAATAAATAAATACATAAATAAATAAAATCTTTTTTAAAAAATGTATTTTATTTATTTAATTGATTTGAGTGAGGGGAGGAAGAAAAAGAAAGAGCGAGAGTGAGAGAGAAAGAAAAACATCGATTTGTTGATCCACTTATTTCTGCATTCATTGGTTGATTCTTATATGTGCCTTGACTAGGGTTAAATCCACAATCTTGGCATATCGGGGCAATGTTCTAACCAACTAAGCTACAAGGCTAGGGAAAAAAGTATATTTCTTAAGTCATGTGTTGGTTATTTATATTTTTCTTAAAAATACCTATTTCATCTATATTTTTGAAATTGTCATAACTTTCTTATAGTATTCTTCTGTAATTTAAAAATCCTGAATAGTGCATTCTCTTCTTCAGGCCTAATACTGTATTGTTTACTTATACCTTGTCTTTTTTTTTTTTTTATCAAAACTGTAAACGTTTTTAGTCTTTTCAAATAACCACTTTTGTATCAGTCATCTCATAGATTTTTTAAATTTATTAATTTATTATTTCCTTTATTCTTACTGTGTGAACAAAAAAAAAAAAGAGTGCTGTAATAAATCATAAATTCCCAACTGGTAGGTATACATACCCCAAGCCTATAATTTGTTTATTAAAAAGCTTATCTTTGCTTTAAGCAAGCCCTGTCCATTGTTTCTGTATATCTAGGTTAACACACCTTTGAAATGCCTCTTTTCAGACCCCTCCTTCTAATGCAGACCACCTCAAGAAAGCACGTAATCTTAAACTATACTGTAATCCAATCCCTGCCTTGCTTTCTTTATGGGCCTTTTTGCAGTAAAAGAAATTGCAAATTGTTATTCTCCAGAGCTTTGGAGATTTTGCTCCCTGGCAGACGTCATCAGTTTAGCTCAAGTACGCTCTTACTAAAATTCTCCACAGGTTTGGGCATTTCTGTGTTGACAACTGACTTTGGGATTATTGGCGGTTTTGTTCTAGCTAATTGAGTTTTAAACTTAGGTCATTAATTTTCTATCTTCTTGCTGCTTTATAGATGTGTTTCTGTCTATAAGATCAAAGTACTATTACTCTATTAAACTATATTTCAATTCCACAAATTTGACACATGTTTATCAGCAACAAGTGCAAACCCCCTGGCTCAGAGACATGTGTGCATTTGAGTGTCAACAAAGAGGGCAGTTGGGCTCAACCGGGCAGTGGGATCAGGGAGGAGATGGATCAGATCATGGCGTGGAGGCCTTTGTAAGGACTGTAAGGACCCTGGCCATCATTCTGAGTAATACAGGAAGGCATGGAAGGATTTTGAGCAGCAAAATAGACTGCTCAATAGAATCCTCTGATTCACTTTAACAGGATTACTCTGGATATATTAATTCCATATATAAATTTTACAGTAAAAACTAATAAAGACAGGGAATAATGAGCTCTTTCATTTTGTCATACAGACTCATCACAGGATTTTCAAAATCATGGACTTCATATATACAGTTAGCATCTATCAACAGTATCTGACTGTAGCTTTTCATCCAAATGAGACACTTCTGAACATGAAAGAGGACACTATTAATAATTATGATAAGAGACGGTTTCAAACAAGTACTGTTCTAGGAAAATCTGGATATGTGGTCACCCTAGCTCTTTAGTATTTATTGTGATCAATATGTGCCGGTCCCTTGCTAGGACACAGAGCTTCATCTGAGAACAGGAGAGCATCCTTGGGGAAGATACCTCATTCCCTACGCTGTGATCAGTGATATGGAGCATAACAGAAAGAACAAGCCAAGCAGTCCCTTTGTCTTCACAGGCTATTGAAGAAGAATAATGTTTTCCATTAAGGCAATACTAGCAGCTGCATATTTTCAGATCTACTAACATCTTCTGGCCAATCTTTTTACTTTTCTCAATGCATCTTGTTTGATTAGTATACTGATAACCCTTAGGCTTTTTCAGTTTTAAATTGTTGTTATACAGGGTGGGGCAAGAGTAGGTTTGCAATTGTTCATGTGGAAAAATAATACAGTAATTAAGAAATAATAATACAAGAATAAATTCTGCATTTTACATACTCACAACTGTAAACCTACTTTTGCCTGCCCTGTAATGCTGTGTTAGTTTCCTAGGACTGCCATTAACCCTACCAACTCAGTTACTACCAACTCAGTGGTTTTAAATAACAGAAATTTATTCTCTCATAGGTTTGGCAGGGTTGGTTCCTTCTGGAGGATCCGAGGGAAAAACCATTCTATGCCTCTTCCCTACCTTCTAGAGATTGCTGGAAATCATTGGCATTCCTTTGCTTATAGACACATCTCTAATCCCTGCCTCTGACATCATATCTTCTCTCTGTGTCTCCCTGTGTCCTCTCCTCTTCTTGTAAGGACAACAGTAATTGCATTCAGGGCAAATCTGAATCCAGGATGATTTTATCTGAGGTCCTTAACTAATAACTTCTATAAATTTCTGAAAGGGTCACATTCTCAGGTTCCAGATGAACTGTCTTTTTAAGGAACACTATACAATCCAGCATTCTTGCCAAAACAAAAAACAAAAAAAACAACCACCCAAAATCTTGATATAATTCTAAAATATAGTTGATCTTTGGACTACACCAGAGGTGAGGTACTGACTACCTCTGCAGTCAAAAACCTGTAAGTTGGCCTTCTGTATATATGGTTTCCCAACCATGGATCGAAAATAGTATGAAAAAATAGCTTTCCTCAGTGAGGCTTCTGAATTTCTTTGTACTTTGTTCAGAGGTAACAAAGTATATTAGAGGTAGTATTGTTTTAGAAAGCTCTCAGTTGGGAAAAATAGATGGATTCAAATCTAAAGGCCACAGGTGAGAGACCATTACCAGATATAGATGGTGGCTTCTGGAGAGGACAAACACTTCATCTATCAAGCCTGTGAGACAGTTTAATGTATAAATGTAAATAAGAATGATAAAGTCTCTACAAGACATTTAAAAATGGCTTCCTCAACATTTATTCAGTCCTGGGTTTTTGCTGAAACTGTTGTATCAGAACAGTGAGAAACAAACGTCTTGCCACACACACAATCAATTAGCCAAATTTAGAAATTATGGAGTCTTTAATTAACCGGCTGTGTGACCGCACAGAGGCTTAAGTCGTTCAAATCAATGCTATGTGGAACACAGTTTGGGGCTAACTTTTAAAGGGAAAATTACATACTGACTGAGGAATGGGGAGGAGAGGAAGCATAGCAGTAAAACAAAGCAGTGAAACAAGCCTTCTTACAATATTTATCTATAGGGTTAATTCAGGGAGAAGCATTCTGAGAACACCTGCAACTTTGCAAAGCTAGCCCAAAGCCACAGTCTGGGAAACTAGCCACAGGCCAAGAATAGGGAGTCTTTTCAGAAAAAGTAAGTTCTGCTAAAAGTCTCTTTGTTTTAGAGAAAGTAAGTTTTGCCAATAATTATTCATGTTAAGAGCCTTTCTTTTCTACACTTCAAAACTACCAACTTTAATAACTTTGTTAGATGCATAACAGAAAATGGATTAGCACCAATAAGCATTTCGCTCAAGTCATCCCCAAATCCTTCCAGGGGCTATTGATTTTAGAGAGCTCTATTGGCATGATTTCACCTTAATCAGTGCTTAGGGTTGGCTATATCTTAATATCGAATAATATATTGATAGAACTATGCATCCCTCCTAGATTATTGTCTCTTGCTCAGCCTGCTTTCTTAGAGACACTCTTCTTGGATTCCACCAGCGATCTTCCTGGAAGAGGAAGTAGATTTAAGAGCAGATGTAGAATAACATGTGCAAATTACAAAGTGGCAGATAGAGCAACATTTTTTTAAAACTCCTAATTACAAGAGCTTCCGACAAAGGAAGCACTAAGGCAAAAAACAGATGGGACACCATTGGGGATGTCACCGAATGGAGATACTTGGGATCCCGTCCACCTCTCAGAGTCTGTGATGTTCCTGAGCCCGGAGAAGCAAGCGCTGCTGAAAATGCCAGCGGGCCCCTGGGAAGAGGACCGAGGCAACCGACTTAGCAACGCGAAGGATAATGCTTCAAGATCTCGGCAATCCAAAGCCCAGGCCAAAGGTGGCCCAGGAAACAATAAGGCAGAATAATGTAGTAGAAGTATACCTACTTTCCAGGCAGGCAGATCTGAGTCCTGGCTCTTCCACCGCTAGCCGTGTGTGTGTCTGTCTGTTCCATCATATACCTGAATTAAAATTCAAATGAGATAAAACATGCCAAGTCCTTAAATATTAGGTGCATAATAAATGGTAGCTGGTATTATTTATAACCAGGAAAAAGATAAGAAATTGTTGCATGAAGGCAAAAATTCAAGTAATAAATTGGAACCAATTACACAGAATGTATAAACTTTTCAGCTTATGATGGTATATTTTATCATGCAAAATAATTTTATCACCATAAACGAGGATCATAAAAGGGGCGTTATTTACATATACCAGTACAGCAACACCCCCGCAGTGGTGTACAGGGCGTGCAAATGCATGCTGCCCATGCTGCAGCTGAGAAAGTGGGTTGTCACTGGCCCTTCCTCCTCTGTTTCACTTCCCAAATAAGAAAATATTTTATGTGCATTCATGTGTTAAGTAAAGCATTCTTTCTTTCTTTGAAAGAAGGAAATACTTAGAAAAAAATGTATTTCTATAATTTAAAAAAATTATCAATGCTTTCATTAGTATTAAATTTTTTTTGCTGGAGTGGGTAAAGAATCAGTTTTCTTGCTCTAAGGCTTTATTCAGGGGTCCCCAAACTTTTTACACAGGGGGCCAGTTCACTGTCCCTCAGACCGTTGGAGGGCTGGACTACAAAAAAAACTATGAACAAATCCCTATGCACACTGCACATATCTTATTTTAAAGTAAAAAAACAAAACGGGAACAAATACAATATTAAAATAAAGAACAAGTAAATTTAAATCAACAAACTGACCAGTATTTCAATGGGAACTATGCTCCTCTCACTGATCACCAATGAAAGAAGTGCCCCTTCCGGAAGTGCGGCGGGGGCCGGATAAATGACATCAGGGGGCCGCATGTGGCCCGTTGGCAGCAGTTTGGGGACCCCTGGCTTTATTAAACAATATGAAATTTATGTCTGATTATCAAGTAATTCAATTACCTAGGACACATTACATATAGCCTACCATTCAGTGACTTGAATAAGGCCAGTTTTCATGGGTTCGTGCTGTTGGGTGGCAATTCTCCATGGATTTCACACCGGCTAATCTCTCAATAACTGCACATCTCACAAACAGAGGCACTGATGGTCTTTTGTTACAGACTATCTTTTCAAGGGTATTCATATAGAGAAAAGCCTTGACAGATAAAGAAGGTGTTTCCCCCTGGAGCAAAGAACAGGCATGTCTGCTCTCCAGTGCAATAACTATGTCTGTCTTGGGAGCAGAGAACAGGTGGGCTTACCGTCCATTCCAGAAAATCCAGGTCAGCTTCTCTCCCATAACACAGCCTGTTGCACGTGCAGGTATCATCTGGCCTTTTCATGTTGCCCTTTGGAGGTGGGACTTAGGGAACTGGTGCACAAACGCTAATATTCTGGCTACTACTTTTTCTGTTAATAATAAACTATCCTTTGTCTCTGACCCAGGAGACTTGTAATCTACCATCACCCATGAGACTGTGGCAGATGAACTGGTTAGCTTGCAGGTTTGGAAAATCTCTGACCCTTTGCTATTCTCGACACATATTTAAAACTTTAATTTGCTCACTAACAGAAGGAACTAAGGGAAGGCACACAGTCTAGTAAATTTGAATTGGGTCCTCAGGAAGTTCTTTTATTCATTTTGCTAAGTTCACATCAAAAGACCTGTCACAATTACTTCTATATTATATTAAAGACCCTGGAAGAGGGCCGAGAAGAGTGAGAAATCTGTTGTAAAAGGAGAGAAGCTTTGTTAACAGATATCTGTACTTCAGACTGGGAATTTCAAGTCCTTCGATTCACATTCTAATGCTATTATTGGAGCCTCAGACAAGTCACAGAGCTTCTCAGGGCTTGAGTGAGGCCATCTTGAAGGTCCCTTTTCAAGTTCTACTATTTATGACCATCTATTCTGAAAGCTGTCATAATTTCTTTATAGTAAATTCAAGCCACACAATTTCAACTTTGTGGAAAGCTATGCCTCTACTAGTTGCAGTTATGGTGCCTAAGTTGTTAGTGTGCCTGTGTGGCAAATCAGACTTTGCTACATACACAATGCCAATTACTTGGAAACCTTTTGGTGATCTGAAAATAACTCATACCTTCAGTATGAAGCCATGTACAGTTAGGTGCCAAAGTGTCCCAGTAACTTCGCTGCAATAATGAGATTTGGACAAAGCTTTCGTTGTTGAAGAGTAATGTAGTTCAGTGGTTAAGAGTACACATTCTGGAGCCAAACCATAGAGCTTCCTAACTTGGCTCTGGCTGGGCAACCTTGGACAAATTACCTAACCTTCCTGTGCTTTAATCTCCTCAAGTATAAAGTGGAGATGATCACCATCGCTACCTCACATAAAGCATCAAGAACAGGTCCTGGTACAGAGTAAATGCTGAATAAGTGTTAGTAATTTTTATGAGATTGTGTCACAGGAGATAATTAGTCCTAAAATGCTAAAGGAAAGAAAGGCATCAATCAATAACTCTATTACAGTAGACTGTTGATCTTCTGATAGCTTTCTCAAAAGTTGATTAGCCTGAAGGGATGAAGAAATAAACATTTTCTGCAGCCCCAACTGTAGCGAGTAGGGTGTAGAGAGAGGGATAAGACCCAGATGCTACCAAGTCTGACCTCTTCCTTTCTCGTTTTTCAGCCACCTTATATAAGTAGAGGCAAGGCTAAACCTGAGGAATCTTGCAGAATACTGAGAACAAAATCCTTTTAATGAGTTTTGGAAGAATCAAGAGATCCAGCAAGTAAGTGCCTTTTCTTTCCATTCGGAAAGGTACCCAAGTGACTTTCAGAGCAGTCCAGTGGGGCTGCTGCCCTCTCATGGCTCCATTGACCATTACGCTTTAGAATCACACAGGATATGGGACCATCTCCCATACTCTCTGTACAGCCCACAGGCCACATGCGGCCCCCTGAGGCCATTTATCCCCCCCACTGCACTTCCAGAAGGGGCACCTCTTTCATTGGTGGTCAGTGAGAGTACTGTATGTGGCGGCGCCGCAAACGCAGCATTGCTCATGTACAGTACTACTTCCGGTGACGCAGGATGCACGCATCACGGCTCCGGAAGCGCGTCATATCACTTGTTACAGCTAGCAGTGACAAATATGGAACTGGACATTGACCATCTCATTAGCCAAAAGCAGGCCCATAGTTTCCATTGAAATACTGGTCAGTTTGTTGATTTAAATTTACTTGTTCTTTATTTTAAATATTGTATTTGTTCTCGTTTTGTTTTTTTACTTTAAAATAAGATATGTGCAGTGTGCATAGGGATTTGTTCATAGTTTCTTTTTATAGTCCAGCCCTCCAATGGTCTGAGGGACAGTGAACTGGTCCCCTGTGTAAAAATTTTGGGGACCCCTGCTCTACAGTGTGATAAAAATACCTAGTATGGCTGGTTTGCAAAGCTCTTTTACATATTTTGCATTTGAGACTCACAACAACACTGTAAGGGCAGGAGGCAGGAAAAGCACATAATTTGAAATCAGAATTTGCTTGTTTGGTAATTCACCAAAAACGTACTAAGTACCCATCATGTGCCAAGTACCGCCCAGATCTCCCAGTGGCCTCTGCTCTTTGGCTTTTAGGTAAGCCTCATCATAAGCAAATCTGTCTTGTTTCTAATCCTTTTTTGGCCAAATCGCTTTATTTGAGAGGGGAATGAGGATTGTGTGGGTCCAAAGCATGGGTGGGATTGGGGGTTTTAGTAGCATGCTAGTAGTGATGCTTTCTGCTGCACTTTTACATGAGCAGTATGAGTGGATAGAGATGCATATCAGTGACTCACATTCTAGCATGCATAGAGCAGACCAGTAGAGTGTGACCATTTGTAAAGTTTTGTGTGTGTGTATGTGTGTATATATAATCCATTATGTACTTTAGAAACTGTTGGTCAAATAAGTTTTTAAATATGACATATACATTTGCTCACTTTGGGTGTGGGAGACAGGCTATAAGCTGGCAAAGTTATTATAGCCTAAGGTTTAGTTTTAAGACTAAGCTTTTCCCCACACCCTTGACTGATTGCATGATAGGGGGTAGTGCACTCTTATGAGGAATCCCATTATGCCTCAGATAAGTGACTTTGTATCAGAGACTTTCTTGTTTGTATATTGGATTAAAGGTTTTGATTTCTACACTATAAAATGGGGCAGACCGGGAGCTTGCTCTCTCTCGGTTCCTGAGATTAGCATTAGAGGAGAGAGCAGAGAAAGGCCATTAGAGGAGAGAAGAAGCAGCCAAGATGGCAGAGTGCTGAAGGAGAAGCCAGTTTGTGCAGAGTTTGTGCAGAGAGAAGATGGGAAACAGAGGTAAATAAGGCTGTTGAGGTACAAACCTTTGAACCTAGGAAAACTCAGATGAGTCAGTGGCTTTGGGAGCCCTGAATAGAAAGGGAAGTGTTTTTCCACTGTGTGTATTTCTTGCCCACCGGGTGCAAGCTAGGATTAAAGCTAATGGCCCACCCATTCTTGGCTCCATTGTTTCATTACCGTCTGTCTGAATCAAATGCGAACCTGCACTGGCCAGGCGGCTGTGATGGTGGCCGTAGATACTAGCTTTACAGAAACCAAGGAGTGCTTAATACTTCCTAGAACATGGGATATTTTTGAAACAAGGTATTAGGTGAAGTGACATTTCATATTAACTTGTTAATTCAAAGAAATCAAAACCATGGTAGATAATATTTAGCCCTTTGAGTAGTACAAACATTCATGTATGTCCTTATGCCTCCTGACCATCCAGAGTATGATCGATTTATTTTAAAAATGCATAAGGCAACATTTAAAAAAGGCAAATGTACGTTCTTCTTATTTCCATTAATTGGTTATCAAACAAACATGATTTTTAAGTTAATAAAACTGTAACTGGAACTAATTTCATTTTTTTGGAAAAAAAATCACTCCCAGGGGTCAGTGAGCATGAAAAAAACTCACTTCTCAAAGGGTTACCAGGGGTTCCCAAACTTTTTACACAGGGGGCCAGTTCACTATCCCTCAGACCGTTGGAGGGCTGCCACATACAGTGCTCCTCTCACTGACCACCAATGAAAGAGGTGCCCCTTCCGGAAGTGTGGCAGGGGCCGGATAAATGGCTTTAGGGGGCCGTAGTTTGGGGATGCCTGGGACTAATGATAACCAGAATGTAATACCTGAAAATACATGAGAAATGCAAATACCTATAAGCAAATAAGTAACAAGAGAATTGGCTCTAAAATCAGCTCAGAAAGTGAAAAATCACACATAGTAAAAAACATATTTTGAAAATAACTTAATTACCCGTAAAGTATACTGATCATACTGATTTTTTAAAAAACAAATAATGCATTTCGTGTTTTTGTCAATGGTTGAGAACACTTTTAAATCATTCATGTGTTCTTTCCCTCCGGTTTCAGAATTCCTGCAGTTTTCTGACTCAACTGCATCTACTACGTGAGTCCTAGGACTGGTAGCCCTGAGGAATATTCATTCAAGGCTTTTCAACTAACAAACTTTAAATGTATGCATGACATGATTTTATTGTACTCTTAAATACGTTCTTTATTAAACAAGAGAAGATGAAAATGAGCCTATGTATGTAATTTAATAAACAGCAACAAAACGAACTTAAGGAAAGGAAGAATAAGGCTAAAGAGACATATATTGAGTTAGAAAACAGAAAATCAGATGAATCAATAAATCCAAGAGGTGGTTTTTGAAATAATCAAATAAAATGAAAAAATCCAGAGCTCACAAATTAACTAGAATGTATCATGAGGACACCATGCCTGGCATATAATAGATACATAATATTGTTTAAATTAATAAATGGATTAAGAAAATAGATTAGAAAAGTTTGGCTGTGTGTGTGTGTGTGTGTGTGTATGTGTGTACTATTGACATTTGATTATTCCTTGCACACACAGGGAGAAGGAGAGAAAATGGGAACCAGTTTGATAGCTAAGGGCCACGATCAGTGGTGGCATACATCACTTCTGCCCAGGTTCTAGGGGCCAGAGCCCTTACTTGATTCTTCCTAGAAGTAGTAGGGGCTGAGAAAGGCAATCTTCCTGTGGAAGAAAGAAATTTGAAATGGTTTGGTTTCTCTGCAGCAGACAATGCCTGGAAATTATCTTCTCTCCCTCTCAAGATGGTCTGTCACTCTGTTAGGGCTTTACCACTTGATGCTGTGTGCGTCTTCATAATTTATCTTCCTCAACCAGACAGTAAGATTCAGGAGAAAATAAATTACGTCTTAAACTTCTTGTCCTGAACAATACCCAGCATGAGGCCCTATGTGCTCAGAAATTCCTCACTCCTACAGAGTGCATTTCAATTGACAGAGTGTGTTCACAGATTTATTTCTTTGTTGACTGCTGAAGTGAAGGACCAATATTTCTGACTTTATGACATACAAACGTTTGGATGAGCTGCAGAAGGCTGAGCAAAGTGAATGTTTCCATGCTATCCAGCTCAGCCGGGCCCATGGATATAACCTCTCTTTCACATCCAATAAAATAAACTCTCCGGGGTCATGCTGTATTTTCTTTTTATTATTACTGCTGGCATTTTGCTTAAATGTTCATATTCATATTCATAAGTGAGATACTGGTGTCTTTTTTTGTGTTTTCTTTTTTTTTTTGATACTCTCTTTTCTGTTTTTGTATCAGGGTTAGTTATACCAGCTCAAAATGAACGACCCCAGATGGGAGAGCCACATGTAGAAGTTCCTATTTCTGAATCTCTGCTTTGAGAACAGGACAGCTGCCTGACCCAAACTGGACTGTGGCATGACAGAAATAAGCTTTTATTTTGGTAAGCCACTGAAGTTTGGGGGTCCTTGTTACAGCAGCAAGCATTGCTTTTCCTGACTCAGACAACCTTTTCATCTCAGGCCGGCCATCATTCTAGGTGACTTCTTTGTCTATGTGAGTGACCCTTCAAAGCCTTAGTCTCGCCCTGGCCGGTTGGCTTAGCGGTAGAGCGTCAGCCTAGCGTGCGGAGGACCCGGGTTCGATTCCCAGCCAGGGCACACAGGAGAAGCGCCCATTTGCTTCTCCACCCCTCCGCCGCGCTTTCCTCTCTGTCTCTCTCTTCCCCTCCCGCAGCCAAGGCTCCATTGGAGCAAAGATGGCCCGGGCGCTGGGGATGGCTCCTTGGCCTCTGCCCCAGGCGCTAGAGTGGCTCTGGTCGCAACATGGCGACGCCCAGGAAGGGCAGAGCTTCGCCCCCTGGTGAGCAGAGCGTCGCCCCTGGTGGGCGTGCCGGATGGATCCCGGTCGGGCGCATGCGGGAGTCTGTCTGACTGTCTCTCCCTGTTTCCAGCTTCAGAAAAATAAAATAAAAAAAAAAAAAGCCTTAGTCTCACAGTTCTAACCCCATTAACCTACATGGCGCCATTTCCTTTATTGCCATTAATTGACAATCCTAGAGTTTAGTATTCCCTAGAGCTTCTATTCCTCAACAATAGCAAATTCCAACAACCACTCCCTACCATAATCGCCCTTCTCTACAGGTCAGACACTTGTTCTTCAACCCCCTCAAGATCTCTTACCCACTTTTCTAATACCCTTCCTGCCTTCACTTCCTTCCCTACCATTTGTATTAGTCAGCTCGGGCTGCTGTAACAAAATACCATAGAGTGGGTGGTAGACAACAGGAATTTATTTCTCATCGTTCTGAAGGCTAGACATCAAATATCAAGGTTTTGGCTGATTCAGTTTCTGATGAGAGCTCTCTTTCTGGCTTGTGGACAGTCACCTCCTCACTATGTCCTCACAAGGCCTCTCCTCAGTGCGTGTGTGTGTGTGTGTGTGTGTGTGTGTGTGTGTGTGTGTGTGTGTGTGTAGAGAGGAGTGCTCTCTTGTGTCTGTTCCCATAAGGACACCAATCCTACCAGATCAGGGCCCTGCCCTTAGGACCCCATTAAACCTGAACTGCTTCCTTAGAGGGCCCATCTCCAAATACAGCCACACTGGGGGATAGGGCTTCAAATACAAGTTTTAAGGTGGCACAAACATTCAGTAATGACACCATCTTGCTCTCAGTGACCATAAGTTCACTCTTGAGCTAACTAATACCCTGACTCCCTGGACCATTTGTCCTTCGATCACATGAGTTTGGAGAACGTAAACATGGACCAACTCTAGGGCCCATGCTCTCTGCTCTTGTGCCAACCCTGCTGGGTACTGCTAGGAAAAAAAATCACACATGTGTAGACATGTTTTCAAGTTGAAAACCTTTCTATTTCTCTATTTTACATTTCCCTTGTCCTGTCATCTCTTTCTCTTATTTCCCAAGAAGGGGTCCCGAATGTGCCACTGTGGCAGAAAAATCATGTTGAGCTGAAGGCATTTGAGAATCAACAGATGCAACAAGGGCATTTGGGGTTTTGGGTTTTTTTTTTCCCCAAAAAGAGCTCTCAATTGAAAATTAATTTAAAATTTAAAAAATATTCAAAACAAAAATGTTTTAATTAAATAAAAAGCCTCTCAAAAAAAACAAAACAGAACAAAAAAACACAATTGTCTTAAATCCTCTTCCTGAGGATAGATTTGACTCCTATCATCGAAGAGAAGAGGAAACCAGGAAAATAATCAATAAAAATAAAATAAATAAAATAACACCAGGATAAGAGATTACCTAAACAGACAATGTCACAAAAATATGTCTTCTATCTATTCTCCTAGGGGGTTGATTTCTCTTTCCTAAAAGTCATTTGTCTTCCCCTAAGTACCTACCCTTCTCCCTTGCCCCTTTTTCTATTAAGAAGGTATAGAATTCCCAAATTCTAATCATCTCCTTGAGTTGCATTTTTCAACAAACCACTGTTTTTTTTCTAGCTAATCTGTATCTTTTGTCAATTTAATTCACAAGACCCAAGAGGAAAAGTTATTCCTCCCTGACTCCCACAACTATTTCAAATCTTCTCCACTTTCTTTAGACTCTTCCCCAATTTATCACATCTCCTCATTCTCATCAAACAACCTCCTTTTCTATTTACCAAGAACTTGAGGTCTTCAGGCAAAGATTTCCCCAACTTCCTACTTACCCAGCCCTTCAAAACCTGTGTCTACACCCACTTCTTCCCTCTTTTCAAAATGCAAGAAATGTCTCCTGTCTCCCTATCCCAAATGCACATGGACTCCTTTCCTCCCCACTCCCTCCCTCCTTTCTTTCCTTTCATCTCATGCCTTTGCTTTATTATTTATGTCTTCACTCATCTAGATCTTCTTTCTCGCTTCTTCTGGCTTTTCCACCCCCGCCCTGCACTTCGGAAGGTTATGCCCAAACCTTCGGAATTTTAACAGCTCTCTCTCAGTTCTGAATTCCTTGTGCATAGCTCAGGCTCTTTTGTTACCCTTCACTCACACCCAAACTTCTTGAAAGAAATGGCTATACTTCCTTATTTCTCATGCATTTCTCAACCCACAGCCATATGTCCTCCTCCTCCACTTAATTAATTGTGTCAAGGTCGCCTCTTTCTAAATCCAGTGAACAGTTGCAGGCTTTCTCTCCCTTGAGCTAATGCATTTGGCCCTGCTAAAGGCCACCTCCTCTCCTCATTTGGCTTCCGTGATTTATTCCATCATCCTGCTCTGCACTGACTTTTCTCTCTTTGACTCCTTTTCTAGCTCCTTTCTTCCTACCTAAAGATTGCTGTCTCCACTATTCTATCCTTTCCTCTTGCTATATACTTTCTGATTTGTTTTATCTACTCCCATGACTTGAATGACTAAATAAATGCTGACTAACCACCAAGAGCTAACTCTCTAGCTCAGTTCTTTCTCCTGAGCTCTAGGCATCTTCATCCATCTTTGTCCTAGACGTTTCTTCTTCGATGCCCTACAGAGTACTCAAGCTCAGCATGTCCAAAATTGAGGAGGGAGCAAGCCTCCCTTCTCCCTTGAGAGGGGAGGAACCAGAAGAATACAAGGGAAAGGAGCCAGCAGGGATAACTGAATCAGCCAGTTATAAATTAACTACATCCCATAGTTCTCTAAATGGTTGCTTAGAGCCGCTTGCAATGCAAAGCAAGAAAAGCAGGATCTGTATGTAGCTACAACCAGTGATCTGGAAACCCCTTCCCCTTTGCTGACCCCACCAAAACTCGCCCCCCCTCCTTGAGTCCTGGGGAACCTTAAACAAGGGAATCACACACCCATTGCTTAGACACTGTAAAGGTATATAACCTGTGAAAAAATCTTAATTCGGGGAGCTCATGTTTTGATGCTACTAGCCCCTCGTGCTCTGCCAACAAATAAATTCTCCTTCCTTCACCAATTTAGTTGTCTGAGTGTCTTATTCTCTGTGGGGGTCGCCGCTGCAACAAAATGAAACGCATTTCCTTCTTCTTCAAACATCTTCCCCATCTTGGAGAACAGCACCACCCTTTACTGAGTCACCTAAACTGCAAATCAGAAAGTCTTTATCTCCTCCCTTCCTCCATCCAATCAGGCAGCAGTCTTGTCAATCCCAGCATTTTAACATCTCCCAACTGTATCTCCTGCTCCTTCTCCACTTCCATATCTCAGTTCTGGCCTTCATCATCTCTTCCTCGGATTACGCTCACTGTGCCCTAGCTAGTCTGCTGCTCTCTCCTCACTGCAGTCTGATGCTCTTTCGAAAGTATGTAGGGAAAGAAAACGTGTTTTCCCTTTACCTATCTTAGGTTCATTGTCTGGGGCCTGTTATGGTTAATCCATAAGGAACGGAACCAGAGCCCAAATTGTTTAGGAATTTGGAAAGTTTTTATTCCACTAGTCAGTGGTCCACTGCCCGGGGAAGCAACGAACAGCGATGAGCTGGGGGGGGGGGGTATATATAGGCAAGGACCACAAGGTTACAGTTACTTCAGCACGCTTGTACAATATCTTTGCAAAAGCACACACTGTTCTAAGATAATAAACCGCTTTCCTGCAATATCTGCAGGGTTGACGCACAAGAAACACATCCTGCCTCTACTAGCAAGATTAGATTTGAGAGGCTCGTGAGAATTTTCTACTTTAGCTGTAGCTATAAACTAAACTGGGTCAGGGGTCCTCCCCAGCATGGGCTGGCATGCCAGCACAGGGCCCAGCAAATTAGAGTAACAAAAGACGGATTAACAAGAGAAAAACAACAAAAGTATATTAACCTGTGTAGCATACACACACAGGAGTACTAAGTGATAGGTAACTAAAAAGGATAGTTAGAATGTGGGCTTCTATAGCATCTTAACAAAAGAGCAATACAATTTTAGAGAAGTAACAAGGTAAAAGAAAAAGACTTTGGGTTACCAGGATAGTAAACTGTGGGAAGGGGTAACTAATGGGAGATAAAGGCCAGTTAGTCAAGGCTGTTATGTGGACTCCTCTGGTGCTGTCTCTGGGCTAATAAGGATCCAGAGTTGTCTCTGGTGATTTACTTCTGTCTGTTCAGGTAGAAGGGGGATTAGGGGGACTTATGTCCTGCTTTCAGGCCAATGGGGGAGGGCAGAGAGCTTTTCTCATATCTACTTCTTCTCAATTGCCTTCTGCTCAAAATACAGTGGGTACTTTGATACAAATTTAATTCGTTCTATTACCGAGCTCGTAAATCAGTCAACTAGTATATCAAACTGCCGATACTGGACCCGTGTGCCAACGCACCAACTAGCAGCAGCTTCCCGAATCACGACTCATATCTCGAAATTTCGCTCAGATCTCAAACAAAAATACAGACCGAGTCGCAGCTTGTATCTTTAAAAAATTCGTATGCTGGTCTGTTTGTATCTCAAGGTACCACTGTAATCCTTATGCCAAAGTAGAATTTTTGAGGTGACATATCTGCTACCTCTCGATTACAAATCTGTTCATATCACTCCAGCTGCTAAAACCATTCAGACTGTTCTCACAGCTCCCAGAATAAGACTGAAATGACTTGGGTGGCACACAGGACCCTCCATGATTTGACTTTCACCTACTTTCCGGCTTCCCCTCTGTAGAGTTCCCACCTCTACCCTCCAAAACCAAACTATTTCCCATTCACTGGATGTACCACAGTGTCTCTAGTCTCTCAGCCTCTTTCCATGTTACCCCCTTCGACTAGTTCGGAATGCCCCTCCTCCAAGTCCATTTCACCTTACACACCCATTCTTGAGGGCTTGTCTTGCAGTATTATATCCTTAGAAAAACGTGCCTGGACACTCAGCCCCACCACTCCTCCATTCTCCTACAATGTTTTGTGCATATTTCTATTATTACCCTTATGTAAGCTAAAATAATTTGTCTAATTTCAATCAATGAAGTCCTAAAAATTGTGCCTCTTTCATCTCTTCAAAACCTGTTCTACTTTTGCTACTGGACCACTGTGAAGGCCTCTGGTTTCCCTGCTTCCACTCCTGCCTTCTCCACACCCACCTCACATCAACATCACTACCAGAAGGGTCTTCTTCGGATGCAAATTAATTAATATCCCTTCCCTGCTTCAAAAGGATCTTTTAAAGAGGGCTTAAATCAGAACTGGTTCAGAAAATGCTGCTTTAGTATATGAAGAAATTAATGCGGTCAAAGATGGCTTCATAGAAATGGGAGTTTTGCTAGGTCTTTTAGGATCAATAAACTATCAATCAGTGGAAAATGCTAAGGAAAACATCTGACTGCCGCTTTAAGGACCCTGAATAGACCAGATTGGAATGCATTGTTTAGATAGAAGAATTGTGGTTGTGAACTCTGGAAAAGTGACCTGGAATCAATGAAAAGAGAATTTTGAATGCAGTCTAGAAAAGTTGCACCATTAAATGTATTTCATTGTCTGATATACCAAGGTTGCAGGTTCAATCCCCAGTCAGAGCACATACAAGAATCAACCAGCGAATGCATAAATGAATGGAACAACAAATCAGTCTCTCTCTCTCTCTCTCTCTCTCTCTCTCTTTCTCTCTCTTTCAAATTAATTTTTTTAAAAAGGTAATCTGGTCTGACCAGGTGGTGGCACAGTGGATAGTGTATCGGGCTGGGATGTGGAGGACCCAGGTTCAAGACCCCAAGGTCACCAGCTTGAGCGCCGGATCATCTTGTTTGAGCAAAGCTCACCAGCTTGAGCCCAAAGTTGCTGGCTCAAGCAAGAGGTCACTCGGTCTGCTGTAGCCCACCGGACAAGGCACATATGAGAAAGCAATCAATGAACAACTAAGAAGCCACAACGAAGAATTGATGTTTCTCATCTCTCTCCCTTCCTGTCTGTCTGTCCCTCTCTCTGACTCTGTCTCTGCCACACACACAAAAAAACAACAACAAAAAAACAAAAACAAAAGAAGGTAATTTGGTACTGTTTTAAGAAAGACTGGTGACAGCAATAATTAATGTCAGAAGTTGAGGTGAATGATAAAACACAATGTGTTTTCAGACTATTAATGACATGTATTAGCAGACTCCAAACTATGAGATTCTAAAGAGTATCATCATTTGGGAGAGTAGTACTCAGCCAGAAATAAAACTATTATAAAATGGAGGGTGATTCAATAAAATAGGGGGGAAAAGGAAAATTGAGACAGAAATATGGAGAAAGAGAAAGAAAGGGAAAAAAAGGATACATGAGAAAGGAAGAGAAAAAAATGAAAAAGAACTGACTAAATACTTAGTGCCAAATTTCCTGGGCCTTTTCCATGAGAACATAAACCAAACCTCCGACTGTAAACATGAGTAATATGTACGGACAACACACAAATTCTGTGATTGCTCTCAGAACCATAATGCCGCTCCTGTTTTCAGAGGTATTTTTCTTGGACACATTCCGTTACTCTTATCCAGCTGTCAGTAAATACTTTCTGGAAGTTGCCAGAAGGTGAACTGAATGTGAACACTGAAAATAATAAATTACCGTATTTTTCACTTCATAAGACACACTTTTTACCCCCCCCCCAAAGTGGAGGGGAAAGTGCCAGTGCATCTTATGGAGCGAAAAATATGGTATTTTATTAAATATTTCAACATACCAGAATATTTTTTAAAAAACATTTTAAAACCCTAGGTGTGTCTTATGGTCAGGCACGTCTTATGGAGTTAAAACTATGGTCTCTTACCACATCCTTAAACATAAAGAAGAGAACATGGGCTAAACAGCTCCGGTGTCTACTTCTTGGCACAGGTACCACGGTGCTGCTAGCCCTGGTTTGTGCAGGCTATGCTCTCAAAATTGTTTCCCAACAGAAAAGTTAGGCTTATGATGAATATCTTCAACCTTAAAGGGTCTTCCCAGGGCTAACAGAAGCCCTGTTCCTGAGATGGATGGCTGAGACCAGAGAGCCAGTCCGCTGTCTATGTAGACTGAGTCAGACAAGCTCCGGGATTTGGCCCTGGAGCTCATTCCTGAAAGGTCCCCAGTGCAACAGAGAATATTCTTAATTCTTCTATCACAAGGGGGGTGTGTGTGTGGCTAAATTGTTTAGATGCCCAGGAGCCCGTGGCCTTGGCACTGACCCCTGGGAGACAGAGGATGATAGGCCAAGCACAGGCTTTGGATCAAGGGATATGGGATCACCTCCCATGTGGGCTACCTGTGAATTATGTTATGTAACCTCAGGCAGCTTTTCCCATCTGCAAATAGGTCTCTTGATGCTTGCCTCACAAGGATGGCATACTTCTTTGCAGTTACGTAAGTCACACCCTGGCACTGTGCCAAACAGACAGACCACAGTCGCCAGGGCCCACAGCAGTCACTCCTTGCAACTTTAATATGTCACTGCTCAGATTTTGATGATTGAATATTTTTTAATGAAGCTAATAGTTATAAGATCTTTATCTAACATCTAGTGATATATGGATGCCTACTTCCAGCAAAAGTTATGCTAATAACAAATTTAGATATTAATAATGAATCAAAAAATGTAGGCTGTACCCAAGAAGCCAGTTAAAGAACAGCCAAGGACTTTGAAAGCAGACAAACTTGGGTTCTGATCTTAAGATCCTACTTAATAGCCCCATGGCATTGGGTGAGCTATTGATTTCTTTCCATTTTCTCCTATGTAAAATGGAGCAACGGTAGTTATGTCAGTGAGTTTTGATCTGGACAAAATGAATGTGTATGAATACTGGCTCTGCCATCGACCAGCTGGGTGACGCTGGGCACGTTTCCAAGTCTCTGTGCTTCAGTCTGCCCGTAGGTCCTGCGGCTTTCCCAGTAACGCCTAACTCAGAAGCTGTTGTGAGGTTTATTTAGTGCATAGAGAGCCCTTACAACAGAGGCTGGCACATGGTAAGTGTTTATTATGGTCACTTCTTATTCATCAATGTTATTGTTATTATCCAGAAGTTAGGTCCATGAGATAACAGTGGTACAGAGCTGAAAAAATGATTTCACAATATATATTAATAGAGCATAATACAGTAAGAGGGCTGCAGAAAGTAGTATGCTGACCCCTGTCCTCTTGGGTTTACATGGACTCTCAATGGAATAGAAACAGGGGTCGAGGTGGAGGAGAGGAGCACTAGCTGTTCTGGAGAACAATGATGGAGGTGAGAGAGCCACTCAGTGGGTGTGACCCGCCGTGAGTCACTGAACCTGGCCTGGCTGCCATTTTTGATAACCATCATTTTACACTTCACAGTTCACAAAGCACCTCACATGCACTGTCACATACTCGACTCTCACCTGGAGCAGGGGACAGTCTGAGCAGACAACCCTTGTGTATGCATCCTACTCCCTTCAGGTTTCTTCTGCCTGGTTTTCTGTGTGGTGATGTGATTTTTCCCTCATACAAGGCACTAGTTCAGAAGTTGCTGGAGTTTCCATGTATTGATGAGGAGAACTGGCCGGTCAGCCCACACGACCTCCACAGAGGTCATCACTGACTGCACTTGGGCGTCACTGTGTAAACACAGCATCTCTACTGTTGATCCACTAAAGCAGTCCAAAGACACCTGCTCCAAAGGTAGGAGGCAGCTTATTAAATTTGTGTCTGATACCTTTTAAGCCCAGTCTGATTCCTTTTGGGCCCTTGACATATGCTAATTGGGCAGTACTCTGTCAGCAGATGCTGAGACACACATCGCTTCCTGCATCTCGAGTACTCAGCATGATATCTTCTCATAAATACCAAACAGGAGGCCTTAAACAGGGGGAAATGAATGAGAAATGAGCACTGACATGTATTTAGACCGATTATTCATCACTGAAAATGGCTGATCACTTCTCATACTCTTCTGAGGGGTAAAGAACAGCGTCACAAACAGTGGGACAATGCAGTAAACGTGCCACGTGGAAACCATGCTGCGTCCTTTCCTCACCTCCGTGCCTACGGTGGGCAGTCCTCCAGCTCCTTCCTGAGCGTGTTTCTTTCACTGGATGAATGTTTGTTTGCTGGGCCAGCCTTCTGTTCTCAGCACGGAGAACACAACAGCAAATAAAAATGATGAACATTCCTGCCCTCATGGAATTTCCATAGTAAGTCAAATATATCCGGTATTGGATGGTGAGGAATACAATGGAGGCAAATAACACAGGAAAGGGGGTAGGGAAGGTGGACTTGGGGTGGGACCTGGGGATGTTTTTGAAATCTCCATGTGCGCCTCCAGAGAGCAGTCAGGGCGAGTGAGTCTGAAGGTTCTGAGCACAGGAAGGACATGAGCTGGCTTCTGAACTGGGTCATGGTGGCGGCACTTTTAAGAACAGACCTAGGCGGGCCGAGGTGGAAGCAGGTAGGCCAGCGAGGCCACTGCAGTAACCTGGCGAGGGATGCTGGCGGCTTGGATGGGGATGGCATGATCAGACTCCAGATTTATTCTGAAGCGAGAGCCAAGGAAATTTTCCCACAGGTCGGATATAGGGTGTGACACCAAGGTTTTGGGCATGAGTAGTTAGAAAGATAGATTTGCCATTGGACTGAGATGAAAAAGACCATGGGAAGAACCACATTTGTGCAACAGTGCAGAGGCACTTCTAAATCAAATGTAAACACATTGCATAGAAATGCCCATAGGTAGTAAAGTGCTTGGCACCTGGCGCTTTCGGGGTGGGGGGTGGAGTCAGTAATGCTCTGAAGAGAAGAGATTATGGGCCAGAGGGCAAATTTCTTTCACTGAGTATCTTTAAGGTAAGGTGGCTTGCTATGAAGTAATAAACATGTGACTCAAGGATTTTCCAGAAATAAGTAGAGGAGATGAAGATGTAGCCAGAAAAAAAATCTTCCCATAAATGCCTCTGCTTCCATCTCCTCTAAAACTTCAGACCCTGTGGGAAGAGGCTCCTGGAAACTGCCCCTAAATTCAAGAGATGTATGGGATGTAGATGAGTTTCTCAGCTCCTCGAGTGCACGGCTCTTCAAACAGAGCTAGAAAGTATGTACTCCGAAAGGCACCTAGCAGGGGAGTTAGTCGGCCATGTCATCCTCATGGGTACAAAGTCCTTAAAGAGCAATGCCTGGGTCCAGTTCTTTAGAAAAATCTCGGACTCTGTAAGGTGGTGCATATGATTGCATTTTCTTTTTTTTTTTTTTTTTGTATTTTTCTGAAGCTGGAAACGGGGAGAGACAGTCAGACAGACTCCCGCATGCGCCCGACCGGGATCCACCCGGCAGGCCCACCAGGGGGCGATTCTCTGCCCACCAGGGGGCGATGCTCTGCCCCTCCTGGGCGTCACTCTGCCGCGACCAGAGCCACTCTAGCGCCTGAGGCAGAGGCCAAGGAGCCATCCCCAGCGCCCGAGCCATCTTTGCTCCAATGGAGCCTTGGCTGCGGGAGGGGAAGAGAGAGACAGAGAGGAAGGAGAGGGGGAGGGGTGGAGAAGCAGATGGGCGCCTCTCCTGTGTGCCCTGGCCGGGAATCGAACCCGGGACCTCTGCACACCAGGCCGACGCTCTACCACTGAGCCAACTGGCCAGGGCCTATGATTGCATTTTCAAAAGCCCTGCCAAGTTCCTACAATGGTTAAAGTTGACCGATAAAACAAGAAAAATGTAATTAACATTTGTCATTCAAATCATGACATACTGTATCACTAACTGAGGTCCTTTTTAAGGTACTTATTACAAATTTTATGTTATAATTAATGCTATGAATTTTCAACTGAAGCCTTATATGGATAAGATTTATTAACACAAACAGTTCCTGACAAACTTGGCCTGGGATCAAGAACTACATTTCCTCTGGGTTTTAGAGAAAAGCCAAAGTTGTTATAAATTGTTGCTTGGGGAAGATATTTTCTGTGTTCTCCATGGATTTGAAGTAGTAGGTCAGATTGAGAGCTGAAGGCTTCCCTAAGGTTATGATTAAGTATGAATATTAAAAACTTAAAAAATAATAAAAATAACAAACAACTTCTTTTAGGCATTCACATCACAGTCCTTTCATTATGTTTCCTCTTCAGGCAAGGTGCTTTATTTTGGAAAAAGGGATACAGTTAAAATATATCGGTTTAAAAAAAAAACTGCAATAACTCTAAGTCTAGACTTCAAGAAAAATTCACTCAAGCATGAATGCTGTGAAGTATTTACCCAAGCAGAATTGGGGCAAGAATATAAGCAAATGCTTGCTAAGCAGCCCGAAATATTGTAATTTAATTCTGCAGGTCAGTCTAATGTTGTTGTTTTTTTTAATTTTTCCCTTGAAAATTGCAATTTTCTGTCTCTTCCCACTCAAATCATTCACTCTTATAAAACTGGCTTAGTCAAATCAATATCTAGGCTAGCAATATAAATTTAATTACAGCAAGGCTTGGATAAACATTAGCTCTAAGACATTTCTTGGTCTATAGAGTGATCACTGAATTAAGTCAGATTATTTCATCACGGTATTAAGCCCACATTGTTACTTGAGAGGCTAATATTTCTGTTTTTAACCTATAAAAGATGCTACAAGCATTTGCATGAGTCCATTTAGTCTGTTTCCTCCTTGAAGAGCTCTGAAATAGGACTACCTTACAGCTCTGTTTTCACTTCAGAGTGGAATGTGAAATAAGAAGGTTCACACTGGATCCCATCCACAGGGTCTAGGGATCGAGCTACTGAAGGGGCCCATTAGAAGGAAGTTCCACAGGCACCCACACTCTTGTTTCCTACAGCCACTTTAGTTAGATCCCCGTGGAGCCAGGTACATCTGCTGTCTCACCTTTCATTGTGTCTGCATGTCCCACTGTGGAAAACAAACTAGACCTCCCTGAACATAGAGACCTTCAGGAAGCCTCCGCTCAGGCCTTCGTTCTTCCAGGAACCTTTTCCTGACCTCCCTGTCTTGGGGCATTTTTAGATCAGCACACTTACTTCACAATAAAACTCTGTGTCTGCCTCTCTTCAAAGCCCGAGAGTAGCTTGATGCTCTTTGGTCTCCAAGTCAAACTCAGAGGTCAGCACATAATTAGGTATTAAATACTGTGTTGAAAAAAGTGAATGAATATAACGGGAAAGCTTGCTACGTACTAAGTGCTGGATCAAGAGACAGAAGACATAGTGTGGTAGCTGAGGATCTGGTCACAAACATAGGGAATGTAAAGAGAGGGAGAACAATGAAAGCCAGCATTGATTGGTTACAGGCAAAAGCAGTGAGCTGCTCGTGTTAGAGGGGAATTTGTATAGGACTAGCGCAGAGGTAGTCAACCTTTTTATACCTACCGCCCACTATTTTATCTCTGTTAGTAGTAAAATTTTCTAACTGCCCATTGGTTCCACAGTAATGGTGATTTATAAAGTAAGGAAGTAACTTTACTTTATAAAATTTATAAAGCAGAGTTACAGCAAGTTAAAGCATATAATAATAATTACTTACCAAGTACTTTATGTCGGATTTTCGCTAAGTTTGGCAGAATAAATCTTTATAAAACAATTTACTATAGTTAAATCTATCTTTTTATTTATACTTTGGTTGCTCTGCTACAGCCCACCATGAAAGCTGGAATGCCCCCTAGTGGGCGGTAGGGACCAGGTTGACTACCACTGGACTAGAGTATGGAGCAGAATCTTGAAAGTAGAGCCAGACCACTGAAGGAAAAGTAGCCTAAAGCCAGATACAATAAGGCAGGAGGACAAAGGAAGCATGATGAGCAAAGCCCTCTTAGGGAGCTGAAAAGCATTACAGTTTGTGTATTGTTGAACAGACATTAAGAAACTGGGTTCTGATATATCCAGACGAAACTGGATGCAAATCCTGACTCCTTTGCTACATGTTCTTTGAGCAAATTGCTAAGCCTCAGTTCTCCCATCTGTAAAATGGACGTAAAAATAACAATTTCCTCAATGGAATAACACAAAATACATAAAGCCCTGAGCATGAAGCTTACATTTAAAAAAGTGTTATTTTTGTTATGATTCTCATTCCTTATGACATGTCTAGGATACATTTAGAAGGCTTCATTCAACCTAACTGTGATGAAGATGAGGTTTGTGGCTATAGCTATAGATAATCACTGTAAAACTTTAAGGCCTATTTGTCCTCTAGATTTGATTGCAAATGATAACAGATCAGCTGTAGAATTTTAAGCAGCTTCCCTGGCATTCATATCAGAGTACTATTAACTAGATTGCACCTCCCT
Organism: Saccopteryx leptura; assembly: GCF_036850995.1. Taxonomy (NCBI): domain Eukaryota; kingdom Metazoa; phylum Chordata; class Mammalia; order Chiroptera; family Emballonuridae; genus Saccopteryx; species Saccopteryx leptura. The sequence goes on from NC_089504.1 coordinate 148,494,857, forward strand.
GCGATATCAGCTTTCCGAAGGAAAGGTTCCCAGCTACTGTAGCATTCAGGGGATCTATGGGACAGTTATCTAGCAGTCAAGCCTGTACCATTAGCTCAGTTGCTTAGAGCAAGGTCTCTGCCAATTATCTTCCTCATCTCACTTCCTATTTGCCATTATAGTCACTAGTAGATAAATCAGTTCTTACCCTTGAATTGTTTTAGGTTCATTTGTTTCCTCTCCCGGTTGTGCTGTGCTCTCCTTTAAAGAGAGTAGTTATTATACACCATCTACAGCATCTGCAGTATCTTAGCAAAGCTTGATAATCTTCTCTTGGTTACCACTGGCTGTTCATTGCCAAGGGTTTGACCCTTGATCCTATGCATAATACTTGACTCTAAGATCCTACAGACACTACACAACTCCCCAAGTATGATATTTGATATTCTACTGACATGTTATCTAATAGAAAACTTTAATCAGGTAAGCTAGTGAGGCTACCTTATAAAAAAAAATCCTCCATAGCGTCTGAATTGTCCTTACCACTCTTCTAGAAACTTAGAACAAATTCTTAGATACCCCCTCCAATACTTACCCTGTACATCAGGTCATTTTTAATTTAAAAAAAAAAATATATATATATATATATATATATATTGAATTTAATCACTTATTCATTTAAGTATCTTGAATATGTAGCTTATAATGAGAAAGCAAACATTTATTTTGCAGATTAAGCAATTTCATGTGTAAAGGGCAAACAGACTAAGAAGAGCCAGTAGACTGGAGGAGGCCTTGTCCATTGAACCTAGTTATCAGGATTTCCAGTTTTGCTACTTGTAATGCATTGCGTTTAACAAAGGGGGATTTTCACCTTCTATGCTTGAATGACTTCTGATCCCCAGATCTTCCATTCCTCTTCTCCCAGATTTGCTGTGAGTATTAATTCATTTTATTCCTACTCTGACATTTATAGAATGTTTATTTATGGCTGACCCGTGCTTTACAAAGTCATGCTCCTGATGAACACCTGTAAGAGTACTGTGAGAGTTATTTTTAAAATAATTATCAGGATCAAAACAACTTAACTGAGTCACCTTAGAAAATGCTTTATCCCTGTTGAGCTTTCCTATCTGTAACTGGGGGTAGTATTTCCTATCTTTCAGGGCTGCTATCATGAGAAATAATAATAGACACCACTTCTCACGGTGTGCTTGGCACTTAGTAGGTACTTAATAAATTAAAGCCAGTATAAATGTCATATATATCACATTACAATTTGCAGAGGGTCTTTTTTTCTGTGCTCTGTTGACTCTGCTCCTCACTGTAAATACTGCCCTCCCTGGAGTCTACCCACAAGCAACAGTGACCCCCATAAGCAGTCCTCTCAATTATTCAGGTTATTATAAGAGTTCTTAGTTCTAGCGTTTATATATCACTGTCCGATAATATTTGCAAGGGCAAACTAGTCATCACCTTTCCACACTTACTTGCACATTACAGAGAGAAGTAGGAAAAGAATCTTAGCACTCTCTCTAAAAATATTATTTTCACTGACAAACAAACAAACAAAAGAACAAAGAACCTTGGTTCTTGGTAGATAAAATCTACACTCAAACATCCTCGTATCATGCCCTCCCTTTACTGTGATCTAATCAAATCGGAGAACTCCAAAGCTGTTTGAGCTGCCTTCAAACCAAAAAAAGTTTAAAGAATTGGCCCTGGCCGGTTGGCTCAGTGGTAGAACATCAGCCTGGCATGTGGAAGTTCAGGGTTCGATTCCCAGTCCGGGCACACAGGAGAGGTGCCCATCTGCTTCTCCACCCTTCCCCTTCTCCTTCCTCTGTCTCTCTCTTCTTCTCCCACAGCCAAGTCTCCATTGGAGCAAAGTTGGCCCAGGCACTGAGGTCGGCTCCATGGCCTCCGCCTCAGGCACTGGAATGGCTCTGGCCTCAACGGGGCAGCACCCCAGATAGGCAGAGCATCGCCCCCTGGTGGGTATGCTGGGTGGATCCTGGTTGGGTACATGCGGGAGTCTGACTGCCTCTCTGCTTCTAACTTCAAGAAAATACAAAAGAATGAAAGAATCACAGATTTAGTAATCTCAAAATAGTTGTTCCATATTTCATAATTTAGAAAAATATAAATCATAACTTATAGCCAACAATTTACTCTTGGCTCTGGCCAGGTAGCTCAGTTGGTTAGACCAGCCTGATATGCTAAGGTTGCTGATCTGATCCCCGGTTAGGGCACTGTTGGTCAAATAAGTTTGTAAATATGATATATAGATTTGCTCGCTTACAGTTTGCATTGGGTGTGGGGGACAGGCTGTAAGCAGGCAGGGTCGTTATACACTAAGGCTTAGTTTTAAGACTAAGCCTTTCCCACCCTAAGTGACTTTGTATCAGAGACTTCCTTGTTTGTATATTGGATTAAAGGTTTTGATTTCTACACTATAAAGTGGGGCAGACTGGGAGCTTGATCTCTCTCAGTTCCTGAGATTAGCATTAGAGGGGAGAACAGAAAAAGGAGAACACAGAAAGACCACATGGAGGAGAGGAGAAGCAGCCAAGATGGCAGAGTGCTGAAGGAGAAGCCAGTTTGTGCAGAGTTTGTGCAGAGAGAAGGAGATGGGGAACAGAGGTGAATAAGGCTGGTGAGCTAGAAACCTTTGATTCTAAGAAACTTGGATAAGTCAGTGGCTTTGGAATCCCTGAATGGAAAGGGAAGTGTTTTCCCACTGTGTGTATTTCTTGCCCGCCGGGTGCAAGCTAGGATAAAAGCTAATGGCCCACCAGTTCTTGGCTCCGTTGTTTCATTACCGTCTGTCCAAATCAAATGCAAACCCTCATGGGCCAGGTGGCTATGATGGTGGCCATGATGGTGGCTGTGGCTACTGGCTTTACAGGCACATACAAAAATCAACCAATTAATACATAAATAAATGGAACAACAAATTTATGTTTCCCTCACTCTGTCCCCCTTCATCTCTCTATAAAATCAGTTTTAAAAAACTTACTTTTCATTTAGCATCAGAAAATCAACCCTTTTCATTTTCTCAACATATTAGAATTTTTTTAAAGAGAGAGCTAAGATTCTTTTTTTTAATTAATAAACCCAGTAGCAAGTAATAATAATGTATTTTTACATAGCCAAAACATAAATTTGCTATGGTCTCATTTTAGCATGTATTTCATCAAAATAGGAAGAATCAGAATTACATGGAAATTTAAAAAATATAGCCTGACCTGTGGTGGTGCAATGGATGAGACGTCAACCTGGAATGCTGAGGTCACCAGTTCGAAACCCTGGGCTGGCCTGGTCAAGGCACATACGACAAGCAACTACTACAAGTTGATACTTCCTGTTCCTCCCTCCTTCTTCTGTCTCTCTCTATTCTCTCCAAAACCAATATATGAAATCTTTAATTTTAGTCCAACCAGGCAGTGACGCAGTGAATAGAGCGTCGAACTGGGATGCGGAGGACCCAGGTTCAAGACCCCAAGGTCGCCAGCTTGAGTGCAGGCTGGTTTGAGCAAAGGGTCTCTCAGTCTGCTGGAGCCCCCTGGTCAAGGCACATATGAGAAAGCAATCAACAAACAACTAAGGTGCCTCAACAAAGAATTGATGCTTCTCATCTCTCTCCCTTCCTGTCTGCCCCTCTCTCTGTCTCTGTTACAAAATAAATAAATAAATAAAATTAAAATGCTTAAAAAAAATCTTTAATTGTATATTTAATTTTCTACCTACACATGTATGGTAGGCAGGCCAAATAAAATAAAATGTGTTGGGCAGGCCTGACCCCAGACTGCCCGAACCAGATCTCCGGTTAGGAGGTGTGTGAAGGATAAATACTAGAAGCCCTTGCTCATCTAACTTTCTCCTGTGATTCTGTTGATAAGCCAGGGTTCAGACCTATTGCTAGGTCATTTGGTAAACCAGATGACACTAAAATGTGACAGTAAACCAGATGACACTAAAACCAAGCAGTAGTTATGGAAAAGCCATGATATTGAAGGATGTTTAGGCTACATCTTGTTTCAACGGTGATCTGACTCAGACGGCTCTTTAGAATTTGGACAGTGTGTTTTCCGTCTCTCTTATGTTTCCACCCTTGTAAGTTTCACCTACATTCCTTCAGATTAACATTTTAGAAAAGTGTTTATTTAGAAAAATAGAAACCATTTTTACTGTGTAAATAATTAAAGCAATTAAAGCTAAAAATAAATATATTTAAATCTTCCTAAGCCAAACAGTGACGATTAATGCAGAAGTTAACTACAGTATAAATAAGAAAATGTTTTAGGCTATTCTTTCAGATTATAAATCTTAAAAGTATATTTCACAAATTTAACTCATGATAAATTGTAGAGTATATTATAAACCAGTATCTTCTAATTATAGTAAAAAAAATACTCTGAGCCCAGGAAAACTTCTTGTCTATGATCTTTGCTTTAGTCTCTCCAAAGTGTATTCACCTCTCACAACTGTAAAATAAAAAAGACAAAAAGCAGTTTAAAAGAATAACATCATTACATAAATCCAGATTATTATTTGGAATGAAAATTATTATATAAAAGTTTTGCGTGGGACAAATATACACAGCACACATTCATTCTGTTCCTGTGTTCTAAATCTACATGTGATCAGACTCGGACCAGAAGGTAGAAAAAAGAAACACCTAAGAAAAAATTCCACATAACATTGTTTTATGCTTTTTCATCACTGAAAAAGCCTAGGAAGGTTTATGCCTTCCTGCTTTTATTCAAAATGCAGCTTTCTTTTCAGTATTCAGGAGTTCTGTTTTTCTTTTGTTTTGTTTAGAAGCCGGTTAGTTCAGCCTGTCCTTGACCCACAGTTTATCAGGACCAGCCAAGACCAGATCCTGCAGACACCCCACTGAGCACCGTCCGTGTTCCCCTGCAAAACGCAACTGGCATTTCCTAAGACCGAGAGTTTGAGGATTTGGGAGATCCAGTCCAGAAAAGGTTCCATTTAGAGATCTTTCTGCAACTTCCCTGCCAGCACGTGGGCCCTGCTCTGTGCACACCCCAAGACGGGGTCATCATGACCCCTGGCCGGAGCTCTCCTCTTGTTGAAGAGTTCTCAAAAATTTTTACTTGTGTCCAGATCAGCTGTGTGAAACTGAGCAAATCACAGCATCTCTAAGCCTGAGGATTTTTTAGAAAACTTCCTGCAGTTCAGTAACATCTTTCTGAAAGGAGTGATTTTAAAAATTATACAAATCACAGAATTCTTCCTAATGACTTAAATGGCAGTAACTGGAATAAAATATTTGCCGGTAACATCCTTAGGTCTGAAGGATCTTACCTAACAGGTAAGGTCTGTGTTTAAGGGGCAGAGGCACTCATTTTTTAACACCACGCAATAAGGAATGTTCAACACTACTGAGCAGTGGCTCTGCATTCTGCTCCCTAAGGCACATATCCTGGCCGCTTGCTCCGTAACCCTCTGCTGACCAGTGTCTGCTACTGGGAGCCTGGCTTGGCACCAAGCGTCCACCAGTCTCCCCAAACCACCATTGCCAAAGTCAGTCTTCCCTCCTCATCTACTTTTCTGCAGCATTTGTCACTGTTGTCCACTTCTTTTAAAAATTCTCGTTTCTTAGCACCAGTGACAACACATCTCTGAATCTCATTTGCCATTTTTTGACCCCTCTTTTGTCTTATTCTTTGGCTCCTTCTATATGTCCACTGTTAAAAATAACCAATCTTGGATTCTCTTATCTTCATCAGGAGGGAGCTTAAACCCAAGCTCTCCTAATTCACTGTGTGGCATTAGATAACCCACAACCCTCTCTGGGCTTCATTTGTCCCTGAGAAAGGGACAAAAGTGGGCAGTGACACAAAATGTCCCTTCGAGCTCTGCAGTGCTGTGCCAGTCTATCCTAATCTCATTCTTGTATTCTATCAGTATGTGGTACAGTTTCAGAGAGCCAATACAAGTCTGTGAGGGCGCTAAGAGCACCAGGTTATCACTTCCAGAGTGAGAAGGAACCTTAAACATCACCTACTCTGAAACTTTCATTTTATAATTTAGGAAGCCTAGGTTCAGAGTGGGTACTCTGTTACTTCATAGCAGATGATGGGAGATCAGAAGGAAGTCTCCTGGGCTCTCATGTGCTGCAAAATCCAAGCTCACATGTCTTCCAAGCCTGGCTGAAGTGCCTAACAGTATCAGAGTGAAACGTGATATAGAAGGTATAAATTTCTGTGGAACACCTTAGAGCTTTTTCTCCCTTAAAACAACAAGAAGAAAAAAAACAACTCTATACTGTTAACTCCAAGAACTCTTAGAGATATTTGCTATTGTGGACGCTTTACACAAAGTAAAACAATATGATCTCATAAAACATCTTAGATTTATGTTTTTAAATAGCCAAATAAAACAGAACATCAAGTCACAGAATACATATACTTACATTAATTCAAATGTCCAAAGCACAATACAATGATCTCTTTAATAGTTCATATAATTTAAGATTTACACACACAAAAGCATATAAACAAATATTAGCCTACTAGAACAAAGGTTTAAGAAGTTACTCAGACACTTTGGTAATGACACCTACATATTTATGGCAACAAATAATGATGACTTTAAACTGTCAATAAGATCTTTTGTACAATAGGAAATTTACAGAATGGGAAGAAGACGGTCAAATGTACCTTTATTGCACTACTTATCTAACATCATATGGGATGTGGCAGTATCCAGTAAATTTTAATCAGTGAAGTCTGTTTACTCTGGTCTCTAAAATGATGAATTTAGTTGAATCATTCCCGAATCTACCTTTGTGCTTTATAAATAATGGCTGTTTGGTTCTTCCAAATGAAATAGGACACTAATACTTTTCTTGAAAATAACTCAACTTTAGTCCTAAGATGTTAGTAAAGTCTCTTTGTAAAGAGCACTAATACGCAAAGTTTACTTTTTCTTTCATGAATCTTGAATATGCCCTGGCTGTGTAGCGTGGTTGGTTAGAGGATTGTCCCAATATGCCAAGGTTGCAGGTTCAATCCTCGGTCAGGCATACAAGAATCAACCAATGAATACATAAATAAGTGGAGCAAATCAATGTTTCTCTATCTCTCTTCTATCCTCTCTCTTTAAAATCAATCAATAAATAAAATTAGAGAAAATAAAGAATCCTGCAAAAAAGGATGCTGTCAGTCAAATCAGCTCTAGGCCAGCTTTGAAATGATCCGTGTTGCTGAAAGACTGAGATATTGTTATCTAGAACCTAAACTTTGGAAAATCCCATCTTTCTCTCTGGCACACTGAAGAACCAAAGTGCTTTACTATGTTTCCTATCAACCATCTAACAAGACCATTTGATTGTGTTTCAAAAACCAAAGTCACTTCAGCCCTGTTTATTTTGCAGACCACACACAAAGTTAAAGACAGATTAAATTACTACATCATACAAATACAGGCACAAAATTAAGTGGACGCCACAAAGGGTGTGTCTGAAAACACTGAATTGACTGAATCTGAGTCAGATTTCACCCTGGTGGACTTTAAGATGCCCTCAGCTATCACTGTCTCACTGGGAAAGAGCCGGACTTTCCCATTCTGCCCTGCTGCAGTGTCCTTCAGGGGTTCCAAAAACACCACTCTTTTGCCAGCACCTGCCTTCCGTTCATCAGCTGGAACATCACTAGCCAGGCCAGGACTGAGAATAGATGAATGGGCATTGCACTGGTTCAGCATACTTTTCTGTCTCTTGGCTTTACACCTGCAGGGACATGGTGTCAGATAGAGGTACAAAAGTACCAAAACAATACTGGCCACACAGGCTGCAAGAGTAGTAAAAGCTGTATTAAACGCCTCATGGGCATGGGATCTGTTTACGGTGAAATTGCTCACGTTTATTGTGACATCCACAGTTTCATTTAACAGGCGTTGCCTGTTCATTGCAATACAGTAATATACGCCAGCATCCTCAAAACGAGGGCTTTCTATAACAAGGCTTCCATTGTGAAACACACGAAAGTTTTCCTCATCTTTGCCCGGCTCTAGCCGTCTGTTATCTGGACCCACCCACATGAAATCAGTATTTGAACTACCAGTCTTGCTGTCACAGTGAACAATCAGCCTTTCCCCAACTTGAGCCTCATGAATAAAGCCAAGTGCATGGAAGGAGCCATTGATGATGCTGTCAGAGCAATTCATAAAGCTATCCTGGAGCAGAAGCACCTGATGAGAGTGCCTAGAGTCAGACCACAAGCGACAGGTATAATCGTTCTTAAAATCCATCACTGAGCTAAAGTGTCTGCGATACCAAAAGATCAGCAATGAGTAAAGGGAACAGTCACAGACAAATGGGTTTCCATGAAGGTAGATGCCACTCAGCTGCTTTCCTGGCACTAAATTTATATGGTGTATTGGCAGGAAGGGGATCCGGTTATAAGAAATATCTAGAAACATCAGTTCTGCTAGCTTGAACCTTCCTACATACAAATCCATGGGAAACTGCGTGAGAAAGTTTCCACTTAAGTAGAGTTTCTGCAATTGGAAGAGCCCTCCAAACGCTGAAGGATCGAGATAGGAAATGTGATTGTTGTAAAGCAGGAGCACTTCCAGAATCTTCAACTCTTGGAACACTGCGCTTTTCACAGTCTTCAGCTTATTGGAGGATAAGTCAAGACACTTCAAATTTGGAGTTGTGGAAAAACTGCCCATGGAAATGCTGGTGATGTTGTTATGACGAATAATTAGGGTGTTCAGCTTTCCAAACGACACTGGAATCCACTCAGAATCCAGAAGCCCAATTCTGTTATAACTCAGATCCAGTCTCTTAATCAGTCTAAAAAGGTTCCCAGGCACCTTGGACAGGTTTTTATTGGTGCAACTCACGATGTCAGTGGCACAGATGCAAGCGGTGGGGCACACCCCGGAGGCACCAGGGCTCACAGTCACCGTGATCACCAACAAACACATCAGTTCCCTGCAGCCAGGTCTGACAACTCCAGGCAGGGTGGGCAGTGTGTGTAAACGCAAAGACATTATGGTCGCCTCTCCGTCTATTCCAGGCGTCTTTGCCACCAGCTCAGCCTCCCACCAGTGAATCTGGTAAACAATCAATATTTAAAGAGAAGTAAAAATAGTAATAATGAATAAAAAACAAAATTAACTACCACCAATTAACCCTTAAGAGTGACACCTAGCTTTCTTTCTAGTAACTTTGGAAATAGAGATTTTATTTTACGCTGGGGAGCCCTACGTTGCCTTTTTACTGTTAAATGCAAATTTTCCTGGGTTACTCCTGCTTACAGATATTTACAACCACAATCTATCAATACAACCATCTCAACATCAGAAATTCAATATTTATTTAAGGTGCATCCTGCTTTTTTTTAAATTCCCTCCAACAGACGCAAAAATACACAAACGCATGCTATAAACAATTAAACGGAAATGCTTAGCAAGCCGCCCATCCAGAACAAAACTCACAAAGCTGAGAAGCCTCAAGGACTCTGGGGACAGGTTGCCGACGGTGGTGTCTTCTGAAGGTCTGTGCGTCTTTCTGTCTGTTTGTCACTCTCGCATTTTCCGAGTTCCTTTCCCTCTAGCTCCCGGCGGGCGGCAGCCTCTCGCTGGCTCTCAACTTTAGGAGTTTTAAGGAGCCGCGATGGCAGCAGCAGCCCCGGGCGCAGGAAACGTCTCCGCCGGAGCCGGTGAGTTCTCCCGGGCTCTCTTCATTGCGCCGCTGAAGGCACCGTCTCGGCGCTCTGGCTGTCTTGTTCCCGCGCGCCTGGAGCCCAGCTCCCCGAGCCCGCTCCGAGGGGCGGGGGCGCGGGCAGCTGGAGCGCCCCGGCCCCGCCTCTCCGCGCTCGGTAGGCTGCGGGACCAGGGGATCCCGCGCGCCGCTACCGCCGGGTTTTATCCCCGCGTCCTGGGGTCGGATGCGGGGCGGGGAGCCGAGTCCCGCCCCTGCGCGCCCTCCCTTCTGCGGGAACCAGCTCCGAGGCTGGGGGTTGGGGGCTGGAGCAGGCTGAGCTCTTGGCGGTGAGCACGCGGCGCGGGAAGGGGCGACCGCGCAGCCAATCGGAGCAACGGCTGACGCCCACCCCGCGGTCCCGCGGCCGCCCGCCTTCCTCCTCCGGCTCTTCCCGGACCGCGGAGAGCGGGCGCGCGGGTGGGGCTGGCGTCCCCGGTAAGGGCGCTCTCACTCAGTCCTGCCAATTGCGTCCTGTTTGCCTAGTCTAGAACTCGTGGGGGTAGGGTGTTGGAAGATTAAGGGGGGGGACACAGCCGAAGAGGGAGAGGTCGAGCCCTTGATGATCCCACTGAGTCGCGGCCGCTGGGGTCCCCTGCCATCCCCAGTCTCTTAAGTCTTTCCTTGGGTGAGGGCCAAGCGGGCTTCCACGGCCTAAGGGCAGTTGGTTTTGAAGGTTTACAAAATAAACACTGAAACAGCCTTCCGTCTCCGCCCACATTTGGGGAGGTGGTGGCGGGGGAAATCGAGCCAGTTCCCTGTAGTGCGATAGGGATCTCTACTTGAGCCGGGAAGGCGCTGCGGGGACATTACGAACCTCCCTGGAAAAGTTCTGTCCCTTTCCTAACTCGGGAGGCGGTATCAGGGATGGTGCCCAATTTCCGAAGGAGGAGCACTAGGGGGTGGGGGTGCGGGGGTGGAGCTGACCTTCCGGCTGGAATGTGAAGATAAGGGTATTAAGCTTTTTAAAATATCCGGCTCGCTCGGACAGCGACTGATCCCAGGAGTGGCTGCTCGGAGATTCTCCATGCCTCCCTGAGACGCAGGGGGACAGGGGCACCGCATTTAAGCGTGCTTTAGTCCAGCAGGCAAGGAAAGCTTCAAACCCGGGTAGACAAAAAACAAACAAAAAACCGGGGTGGGGTGGACAGATATGAGATGGAGGGCGTGGGGCTGACGAGATTTTAAAAATCCATTTTTGTTTGAGTGAGTTTTAATGATGAGGATTGAGCCAAACGGCCCATTTATCTATTTTATCCGGATTAAAAAATAAATTACTGCCCTGACAAGAGATACTAACCAAAGCAGAAGAGACAGGAAGACTGAAAAGAGGAGCAATTAAGAAAACAATTGGGAGCAGGGTGTATAACTTGTAAAATTACTTAAAGAATAAAAATGATGACAAGACAACCAGCACCCCCCCACACACACACACACTTGAGCAGTCTGAATTTAATGAGAGTTGGTCTCTACATTATCTATGAATGCATTCACGTGGTGCACATATCTCTAGTGCCATCTTTTAAAGAAAAGTACGTGCATTGTTAATTTAGCCTGTTTGTGTAATATCGGGAATAACACTGGTAAAGCAAGATTTTTTCAGATGAGAGCAGCTTGATTCAAATGAGTTTCAGTTTCATGGAAAGTTGAATTTTGCCCTAAAAATTACAGCGTGAAATGCTTCATGAAAGCATTCCTTACTGGGAACTCCCAGGGAAGAGCCAGACATCGAGATTTTTCTAAAGGCAGGCAACACTTCCTGGGGTTCTCAGAAAACTTGGTCTCTAAGCCTTTATTTTTACAGTAGAATGTTAACACAGAAATAGAATTAAAGTTACTCAGAGGAATAATTTTGAAATGACTAATAAATGACCAGGTTTTTGCAGTGTGGTACTAAGTAACTATCATCCTATTCAAAGGAAACCAAGAAGGTGGAAAAAAGACCTGTATTTAATACAAAAATAGTCTAAAAAGAATAAGCGACTTTCAAATGAAAACAGAGGGTTATGTTATTATAGCTGCAGGCACATCACAGAAACATTATGCAAAGATTACACAGCATAAATAAACTAAGTGCACTCAAAATCTACAGACAAATTCATTTCTCTATTTGAATACCTGATTTTGAGGATTTGTCAAGAGAAAAAGAGTTGTGAAAGGAGTGGGTTAACTTAGCCTGGAAAAGAGAAAAATAAAAGTTAACCTTAATAAAGGTATAAGATGTGAACTTATTTTGTAGAAGATAACTTTTTGTGTTTATAACATCCCTTCACCTTCTTCTACCTGGTCCACTCTTTCAACTAAAAGTCCTACAAAGGCAGAAATATCGTCTGTGTGTGTGTGTGTGTGTGTGTGTGTGAGAGAGAGACACAGAGAGGGACAGACAGGCAGGAAGGGAAAGAGATGAGAAGCATCAATTTTTCGTGGTGGCTCCTTAGTCTCCTTAGTTGTTCATTGATTTCTTTCTCATATGTTCCTAACCAAGGGGCTACAGCACAGCGAGTAACCCCTTGCTCAGGACAGTGACCTTGGGCTTAAGCCAGTGACATTGGGCTCAAGCCAGCAACCATGGGGTCATGTCTATGATCCCACGCTCAAGCCGGTGACCCCGTGCTCAAGCTGGTGAGCCCTTGCTCAAGCCGGCAACCCTAGGGATTTGAACCTGGGTCCTTTGTGTTCCAATCCAATGCTCTATCCACTGCGCCACTGCCTGTTCAGTCCAGAAATATTGTTTTAATCACTGCTCTTTTCTTAGCTCCTAGAACCCTGCTTGACACTTGCTTTGGCACACAAAATTTTTGATGAATGAACTCATAAATGGAGAAACTATTCTAGGCTTACCTCACCTGAGTCTGCTGGTTGCCATTCTGCTTTCTGTACTTTAAAAGCTTGTGTGAGCCCTGGTGGGTTAGCTCAGTCGGTGAAAGCGTCATTCTGAAACACCAGGATTGCCAGTTCGATGCCCGATCAGGGCACATACAGGAAGCAACCAATGAATATACAATTAAGTGGAACAACAAATGAATGCTTCTCTCTTTCTCCCTTTCTCTCTCTGTTACTCTAAAATCGATCAATTAAAAATTTCAAAAGAAAAAGCTTATGTGAAAGATAGAGGGGAAGAGAGGGAAAGAGGAACTTTGCAAATATTACGAGACTTGGATCCAGTAGTGCCTGAAGGCCGCTGCACGTTATGCTTCCTTTTTAATTACATGTTCCACTCTCTCCTTTTTTTATTTTTTTTTTATTTTTTTGTTTTGATTTTGGCTTAAATGATTTTGAATGTGTTTAAGTCACTTATGACTGAAAGAGTCCTAGTGTGTAACGACGGTAGTAGTAAATATGCTTTGGGTCATAATGATGTGCCAGAGACTGAGCTCAGTTTTACATGCGTTATTTCATTTACTGCTTGCCGTAACCCGGTGACATTGTATAATCCTATAACCCAGATGGTAAATGCGTTCCAAACTATTTGAAAATGGAATGAGACTAACTTAGCTTGAGGCTCCATTTGAAGGATTTAGATTAAATAGAAGATATTTCTGACAGGGTGATTCCAGTCTGGAATGAATTGCTAAGACAGATGGTTGAATTGCCTTCTCAGTTTAAAATAGGACAGACAGATATTCCTCTGGCCTTTCCTACATGGCACAGTCTACTGTGTTTGTATTTTTGACCATTCAATAATGACTTCAACGGATAGTGGATTGACATTCGGCATGCATCTGAACCTAATGTGCTGGTGGGTGTGGTCAGGGGAATGTCTGGTTGAGTTGGGGTAACACCTACTTGGGAGCAGGAGTGTGAGTAGATGAAATCTCTGGTGTTTTTCTGGCCCTGCAGTTTCCAAAATTTCTCAGTTTGTGGTTAAAAAGTTAAGGCCCTGGCTGGTTGGTTCAGTGCTAGAGCGTCGGCCCAGCGTGTGGAAGTCCTGGGGTAGATTCCCAGCCAGGGCACACAGGAGAAGCGCCCATCTACTTCTCCATCCTTCCCCCTCTCCTTCCTCTCTATCTCTCTCTCTCTTCCCCTCCTGCAGCCAGGGCTCCATTGGAGCAAAGTTGGCCTGGGCACTGAGGATGGCTCCATGGCCTCCACCTCAGGCACTAGAATGGCTCCAGTTGCAATGGAGCAAAACCCCAGATGAGCAGGGCATCACCCTCTAGGGGGCTTGCCAGGTGGATCCCAGTCGGGTGCATGCAGGAGTCTGTCTCTCTGCCTCTCCGCTTCTCACTTCAGAAAAATACAAACAAACAAAAAAAAGATTAAGAAGTTAGAGGTAAGAGATGAAAAATTGTTAAAACACTAGCTTGATAATTTGGAGTCATTTTTACTAATAATGAACACTTTGATAGCACAGAATATCCTATGAAGGGCTTTCCTATGCCATATCTCCTGTGATTATAGCATACATCCTGTAATCAGGTGTAGTTGGGACAGCAGCAGATATCGACTGTAGCCTCTTTTTTAACCTGCAAGCACATTGACATTCTTCAGAGACAGTGCTCACTGGCGTCTCTAGCTCTGGTGTCCTCACCCTGGAGGTGGCCTTCTTGGAAAGGCTTTTACAATATGACAGCAGCCCTGGCTCACAGGAAATGCATATCTTTGCCCACTCCGCTCCTGCAACAGCCCCTTCTTCCTTGGTCTGCTGCAGTTGATTTATTAAATTGTCCAAGATTGGTGGCAGAACTGCCTCTCCCCCACTACTATATTTCTCACTGTCTGGAGACCCGAGCTCTAGCCCCTATGCTCTCTGAATTCCAGGGGGTGTATGGTGACTCGTGGCTTCATTCTCTGGAAGCTTCCTAGATTAAAAATGGAGGGGATGGAGTAAGGGGGGCAGAAGGGGTTGGGAGGGTATGCAAGACCCTAAGAACTTCATTGATAGGTTCTTTTTTTAAAAAAAAATTAGTTGAGATAAAACTCACCATTTGATCACTTTAAAGTATACTCTTCAGTGATTTTAATATACTCACATTATTGTGCAGCCATCACCACTGTGTAATTCCAGAATAATTGCATCACCCTCAAAAGAAGCCCTGTGCTCATTAAAGCAGTCACTCCCGATCTCCCCTCTTCTCTGCCCCTGGCAACCACTAACCTACTTTCTGTCACTATGGATTTGCCTATTCTGGACATTTCATATAAATGGAATCATACAATATGTGGCCTTTGTGTCTGGCTTCTTTGGCTTAGCATAATGTTTTCAAGGTTTGGCTGGGGTTCTTAGGCTAAAGGTTTTAGAACCAGTTGGGATCATGTCTTTGAAATTCTGCATAGTTGGTTTAGCTACACTTGAGCTTAGGATATAAGGCATCTGCCCACTATCATTGTCATTCTTGGCCCAAAGTCCCATTTACCTAAAGTCTTCAATTATAAAACTATTAAACTCCCATGTGGTTAGAAATCTAGCAGTTTATGAGCTGAGGAGATCTAAGTTCTAGTCTTTGGGAAAAGACTAGTATCTCTGTAAGCCCCAAGAAACAATTAAGGATATAACAATTAATGATTTCTTAAATTCCTTTCAACTTCAAAAAATTAATCTGATTTTCTGATAACAATGTGTCTGCTGCTGCCCAGACCCCAGAAACACAAAGTGTTAGAACACAGGAACTGGCCGTTAGAGCAGGCCGGGTCTGGGTCCTCGTCTGGGTCAGTTATGGCTGCGCTGGGCAGATACTTCCTCCTCCTTCTCCCAGGGGAATGACGTCAGTCCCGCTGCTGCTTCAGGAAAAGTAGCTTGGGGCAAGTTCTCTATAGTTGAGATATCACTTTAATCTATTAAATATTTTCTTGTGATGGGGTAGTACATGCTCACTGCAGCGTTATTTCTAACAGAAAAAAAAAAGGACACCTTTAATGTGCAACAGGGATGTGGGTGAATAAATCAGTGTACATCCACCTGGTGTCATTAAAAATAATGTGTCAGAGAAATACCTGGTGACATAGATAAAAGTTACAAAAAGGTACTATTTCAATTTTTGTAGAAGAAAATATTTATGTGTATGCCTAGAAGATCATCTGAAAGAGTACATACCTATGTCAAAACAGTGGTTTTAATTTTTTTTTCTTTCCTTATCTGTATTTTCTATTTCCTACAATACTTTTGTGGTAAGAAAAAGCATAATGAGAACTTATACCTGTTGAAAATTACCTATGACCAGGTCACATGCATCAATGTTTCTGCTCTATTGTGATTCCTACTTAATGTTCAGCAGCTGTAGCTTCAGAGAACAAAGCCCTCTTCTGACTTCTTGGCTGGGAAATGACTGATTTCACCTGATTTGAGGTACAGTGATTGCTGTTCCTTCTTAGCAATAGTCATTTATTTAGCAAATATTTATTGAGCATCTACTATGTGCTGTGCACTATTCTTCAGTCTGAGAATTATAGCGACACATAATGCTATACTAGCCACAAAAGTCTTATTAGAATGAGGCACGTATAGTCACTTACACATTTTTTGTAGGCCAGTTGTCCACATTCCCAGGCTTGGGACTCAACATCCTTGATTGGGATCACTTCCCAGCCTCTGCACATTCTCTCTGACAACACAGTCTCAGACTAGCCTTGTGAAGGAAGCATGGCTCCGGCCCCATACCACCATTTGTTTTTCAGTGAGAAACAAAAATAAAAATAACAACTGAAAGTTTTTTTTTTCTAATCCTAAAAATCCTGTGTACTCATTGGAGAAAAATTGGAAGAAACAGAAAAATTATAAAGAATCACAGAATGCCATTCATCTTACTGGTAAATTATATTTCTGCTCAAAAAATAAATCCTTTGCAGTGAGGAACCTGAGAAATTTGCCAAAAGATGATTTTCTCTCTGTCGTAATTATGTAATGAGAGAAATAGGCAGACCTTTTTTTAATACTCTGAAATTCTCAGCCTTCGGAATGAAACAAGCAAAGGAAATTTTGCTTTATAAAAGTCAATGTCAATGTGTCAAAGCCTTGCATCTGGCATTATAGTTACTTTGTGCAATTTTAGTTATAAATGGTAGGTGCTCTGATTTTTAGTTTGCTCATTATTAGCTGAAGGGATCATCTAATTTAATTCCTAAATGCTATTATATCTGTTAAAACTGAGGCTAATTTTCTTTCTGTGATAAATACAGATAGTATTTAACAAATCAGCATAGAGAACTATATGCAGCATTCAGACTCCTATTCTTTTCCTTTAAAAAATATGCTTTTCTAGGCCCCGGCTGGGTAGCTCAGTTGGTAAGAGCTAAGTTGGTTAGAGCCAAAGTTGCGGGTTTGATCCCCAGTCAGGACACATACAAGAATCAACCAATGAATGCATGAGTAAGTGGAACAACAAACTGTCTCTCTCTCTCTATCAATATATATATCTCTCTCTCTGCGCGCGCGTGCGCGCGCACACACACACACACACACACACACACTATATATATGCTTTCCTGTAGCAGTAATTAATTTATCATACTTTGTAAAGGTATCTGATTATTCAAAGAAATATTTTATTTGAAATCATCATTAATTGCCAACCAACATTAACACAAAATAAAGAGAAAATAATAAACTCTGTTATGTGCCAGCACCATTGCAAATACTTATTCGATGAATTTCAGCAAATACAAGGCCCTCTGTAGTAGATGTTCCATGTGTAATTTGCTCTGGAATGCTGACCTTTCTTTCAGTTTCTGATAGTGAAAAGAAACATCACATTTATATAGGAGAAGATAAAAGGACCTCTGGAAAGATCCAAGAAAGTGGACTTGGTAATAAGATCCAACACTTATTGCATCCTCACTATATACCAGGCTTCTCAGTTAATTCTTGCAAGGCTCGAAGAGGTGGCCATTAACATCCCCATATTCTAATGAGGGCAGTGGGGCTTAGCTTGTTTCTATAACTTGCCCAAGATTAGTGGTAGAACCAGATCTCTCACCCAAGTCTGTCTCCCTCTGATCTCATGCTGAACAATTAACTCTAATGCTTCCCATTAGGGAGTAGAAGGGTCAGTCGTCATTGAAATTCCATTCAGCATATGTTGTTAGTCCTGGCCGCACTCCCAGAGCCATGATGCGGTTGCTCTCCTCCAGGAATTTGTGGTCTTATTTGAAATAATTATAGGCTATAAGACAGTATATAATTCAATTTCAAATTGGATATAACCAAGAACCAAAATATTTGCAACAGAAAACACGTACTTTGGGTATTCAAAAATTCCAATACAAGCAGAATTTTAGGTCTCACTCATTTTTGTTGAACAACTATCTGACTGAACAAAATGAATTGTGTACAAATAAAAATATAACTAGGGAGAAACAATTTGAAGGGTCAGGGATGAAAATAAATATCAGAACTAAGTAATGATAATGTGAACCCAGTGGGTCATTTTATCCATGGCATTCACAATGAAGAACTGTAAGAAAAGAAATTAGTATTCCTTTCCTGGCACATACAAAGGTTCTGAAACATCCTCTAATTCTATGCCAAAAGGCAAGGTACGTAAAAAAAAAAAAAAAAAATCAGAGCATTGAATAAAGAGTCACATCTTTGTGTTCTAGTGCCAGAACTTTTATTTATTAACTGTATGTATGATTTTGCATAAGAGACCTGCTCTTTCAGAATTTCAGCTTCCCTATTTGTAAAATGGAAATGTAGTACCATTATAAGCACTGTTTGATTTCACAGTGTTAACTGAGATGACATGTGTGGAAAGGGCTTTGGGAACTCTAAAGCCATAGAAGAGTACGACATTGAGTCCCCATCATGTGTTATTCATCTTTATTGCCTTGTGCCTTGGACATAATCTGACACAGCACAGATGTTTAACAAATGTTTGTTGAACCTAATAGAACTGAAGCTAGGTTTATGTACAAAATAAACAGAGCCGGAGAAGTGTCTCCCACAGTGATGTTTGCACTAATTATGTGGCTCTCCCAAGCCTGGTTGTACCACAGTACAGCAGATCCTCTGTGGCTCACTCAACCTGCCTTCTCTTTGTGGTGCTCTCTCAGCTGCGACAGGCTGAGGTGAGACACCCGTCTGCGTGCCCACGTTTCTCAAAACCTTACCTTGAAGCCAGCATGTTGTGGGGGACATCCTGTGTGGAGACCTTTAATTAGAACTGATGATTGGCAATCCCAGTATACACTGAGGAGTACCCAAAGGAGATTTGAACTATAGAGAAAGGCAAAATAAATAACAACAACAACAATAATAATAAGTACTCTTTCCAGAAAGTTTTGACGTGCTGTTACTTGCCTCTTGAATTGTGACAAAAACGCATGGTAGGAAACCAAGGAAGATTTCCATGAAAGCTGTTGTGAAGAAGAGGTCAGGTACAGATCTAAACAAGTTGCTAGAGGATGAGTCTGCTCGTTGGCATTTCATACTTTACAGAGACAGCAGGGTGATGGAAAGAAAACATGCTGGTGTGGCAGTTGTCCACATTATTTCAAAATAGAATTTTTCATTGACTCAATTATGTTTATTAAAACTCTTGGACATCTAAATTCCTCTTTTCTAAATTCCCTTCGCTGGGAAGGCATTGAGAATCTTAGTTCTATTTTCACAAGTAGAATATGCATCGACCCAGTGGGTATCAAAATTTGTTTGTTTGTTTGTTTGTTTCTGTAGGGTCTGTATGGGGTAAAGCTAAGTGGGCAGGCTTTCCAGACAGGGTTATCTTGATAACGTCAGTGTAGCCTAGATGGGAGGTCCAGAAACTTGATATTATGATGTTCCAGAGTTATCATGATGCATGTAGAATGATTTATGATATAAATCAAAAAGAATACCTATTTAACAATTTAAAGCAAAAATCAAGTGGATCAGAGCTTGATATCAATCTAATCACATTCTCTGCCTATCAGAAAGCTTTGGGAAGCCAAGTTTACAATCACAGATGTTTAGTAAGTGGGAAATACTAAGGAAGAGTACATATTCAATAGTTTGGTTTGTTTAATATTTAGTGGCATCAAGCTCATAGCATGGCAGATCCATTACCACAAAAGAGGTATGTCTGCCAATAAGACCACAATAAGGTTGGTTGGATATGGCACTGTCATCCCTGGGCAACAGATACAAAGCAGTTATTCAGTGAAATCTTAAGTTACACAGAAATACAGTGGCATCATGATTCTGCCCCAATCAGAAAATTATTCTTTCTTTTTATTTTCCTTGTTATTGAATTTAGTGAGGTAACACTGGTTAACAAAATTATACAGGTTTCAGGTACACAATTCTACAACACATCATCTGTACACTGTATTATGTGTTCACCACCCCAAATCAAGTCTCCATCCATCACTATTTATCCCCACTAATCCCTCCTCCACCTCCATCCCTCCCTCCTCCCCCTGGCAGTCACCACACTGTTGTCGTGTGTGTGTGTGTGTGTGTGTGTGTGTGTGTGTGTGTGTGTGTGTGTGTTTCTGAAGTTAGAAGTGGTGAGGCAGTCAGACTCCTGCATGTGCCCAACTGGGATCCACCCAGCATGCCTACCAGGGGGCAGTGGTCTGCCCATCTGCAGCATTGCTCTGTTGCTGCTGGAGCCATTCTAGAGCCTGAGGCAGAGGCCATGGAGCCATCCTCAGCACCCAGGCCAACTTTGCTCCAATGGAATGCTGCGGGTGAGGAAGAAAGAGATAAAGAGGAAGGAGAGGGGTAAGGGTGGAGAAGCAGATAGGCTCTTCTCCAGTGTGCCCTGATCGGGAATCGAACCCGGGACTTCCACACACCAGGCCAACAATCTACCACTGAGCCAACCGGCCAGGGCCAGACTCTGTTGTCCTTTGTGTTCATAAGTTTTTTTCTCCTTTTTTTCTTTTTTGCTCAATCCCTACACCCAGCCTCTGAAACTCACTGTCCCTCAGAAAATTACTCTTTCTATTAAAGACAACCCCTCCCTCTTCTATTATCAGTACAGTAACAGAAAACATAAAGGCAGATCATAAATAAGGTAGAAAGGTGATCATGCAGAGAGACAGAGAACACAGAACTCTTATTAGAAAGAGATACAAGAAAGCTGCAAACCCACCTGGTGAGAAAAGCCAGTCCTGAGAAGTAAGCATTTTGTAGAATAAAGCATAATGATAAATATGCATATTGAAAGTAAACTGAATAATTATATAAGCAAAAATTGAGTTCTGTTTAACCATTCTGATGAAAAAATATTCCACCAAAGACAGTCATGAGACAAAAATCGTGTAACATACACAGAAGAGGGTTAGCAGAACGATGGCAACGTCTCACCCAAGTCAAGGAACAGGACACATACCAGCACTGCAAAGGTCCTGTGTACCCCTCCAGTCACTAACTTTCCTGTGGTAACCACACTTCGGACTTCTAATAGCATGGATTAGTCTGCCTATATTTATACTTTATATAAATAAATATATACTCTTTATGTCTGGATTCTGTTGCTTACTTTATGCTTGAGAGATCCATCTATATTTTTGCATGAAGTTAGAGATTATCCGCACTGCTCTATAGTATTCCACTGTGTGACTAAATAAATCAGTTTATTTAGTAATTTTAATGTTGATAAGTTCTATTTTAAGTTGGCTAAAAGTTTTCATCACAAGCCCTGGCCAGTTGGCTCAGTGGTAGAGTGTCTGCACAGTGTGTGAAAGTCCCGGGTTTGATTCCTGGTCAGGGCACAGAGAAGAAGTGACTATGTGCCTCTCCACCCCTCTCCCTGCCCCTTCTCTGTCTCTGTTTCTCTCTTCCCCTCCTGCAGCCATGGCTCAACTGATTCAAGCTCATGGTTCCTGGGCGCTGAGGATGGCTACGTGGACTTCCTCCACCTCAGGCGTTAAAAATAACTTGATTGTGAGCATGGCCCCAGGTGGACAGAACATTAGCCCCAACCAGGGGCAGCCAGGCGGATCCCAGTTGGGGCAAATGCAGGAGTCTGTCTCTCTATCTCCCCTCCTCTCACTTGGAAAAGAAGAAAAAAAAGTAATCAAAAGTTTTCACGACAAATGAATGTTGAATTAATCCAATACTTTTTCTACATTTAAGATGGTCATGTGAATTTACTCTTTCTGTGCATGTGATGAACAGAGTTTATGACTTTTGAATGTTAAACCACACTTGCACATTTAGATTAAACTGCACTCCGTTCACTGTGTCACTGGGTCTGATTTCTCATATTTTGTTAACACTTTTTAATAAGATTTATGAGAAAGGTGGGTTTTCAATTTTCTTCCTCAGAATGCTTGTCAGATTATTAAAAGCAAGTTTATGCAGCTTTTATTTTTTAAAATGTCTAGAGCCCTGGCCGAGTAGCCCAGAGCATCACCTCAATACACCAAGGTTGAGGGTTCAATCCCTGGTCAGGGTACGTTATAAGAATCAACCAATGAATGCATGAATAAGTGGAACAACAAATCGATGTTCCCTTCTCTCTCTTTCTTCCTCTCACTCTAAAATCAATAAATAAAAATAAAGAATACAATAAAATATAAAAATGTCTGGAAAGCTCTGCTTTGATTTCTATCTCTTAAAGAATTATACAAGACAGGTGTTATTTATTCTTAAGTGTTTAAAAGAATTCATTGAGAAGTTCTCTGGGCCTGAGTTTTTCTTTGAGAAGAGATTTTTAAATAATAGATTCAAATTTTTAATACATACAGAATTATTAATATTATCTTTCTTCTTCTGTCAGCTCTGGTAATTTGTGTTTTTCGGAGAACTTGTCTATTTCATCCAAATCGCACATTTATCTGTATAACATTATTTTTAGAATACTTTTATTGTGCAATCTAGAGTGATATCCTCCTTTTCTTTGTTGTTGCTAATTTGTGGTTTTTGTATGTTTTTATCATTCTTGTTAGGATTTTATCAATATTGTGAATCTTTCAGAGACACAATTTTTGGACTTACTGATTTTCTCTATTATATGTTCAGTTTTTATTTCCTCGATTTTAGTTTTTATCTATTGCTTATTTCTTTAAGTTTACTGCTCTTTTTCTACCTTCTTAAGATCAACATGTTATTGATCTTTAGATTTTTTTCTTTTTAATATATGCACTTATGGCTACATATTTCTTTTAAGTATTATTTTAGTATTTTCCCACAAGCTTTGAAATGTATTTTTTATACTTGATCTTAGTCAAAAAGCCCAGAAGTGATTAAATATATTTTTTAATTATTCAATTTAAAATATGTTCCACTTTGTTTTGTTCTTTTTCTTTTACTCTATGGATTATTAGAGTGTATTGTTTAATTTTTAGGCAGTTGAGTTTTTTTCTATTTTGTTATTGATCTCTAACTTACTTCCAGGGTGATTAGAAAAGATATTCTGAAAAATTTTAATATTTTGAAACTGTGGAGACTCTCTTTGTATTATAAAATATTGATTTTAATACTTCACAAAATCAATGTGAGTTGGACATTAGCAGGTATAATTTTGTATGCATGGCAATTAGAACAGATCTGTTAATTGTGCTGTTTATATCTTATATATCCTTTTCTTTTTTATTACTTGTTCTACCAGCTATTGAGAAAGATATGTTACTGACTCCCATAGTGATTGTTGACTTGTACATTTTTCCTTTATTTCTGTCCATTTTTTTGTTTAGTTTATTTTGAAACAATGCTGTTGGATGCATAGAGATGTAGGATTATAATATCTTATTATTAGATTATCACATTTATAATTATGAACTTCCTCTCTTTATCTCTAGTAATATTTCTTGCCTTAAGTTTATGTTGCCTGATTGATCTTGGTAGGGTTACACCAGCTTTTTTGTTGTTGTTAGTGTTCACATGGTTTGTCTTCCCTTTTACATTAAGTATTTCTTTATCATTATAGTTAAAGCATATATTCAATAGTTGGGTTTGTTTTCATCTAGTCTGACAATCATAGTCTTTTAGTTCACTGTATTTAATATAATTACATAGTTGAGTTTCTGGCTACCATCTTATTTTCAGTTTTTTTTAGGCTCCTCTCTTTTATATTCTTTTTTTTTTTTTTTTTTTAGCTAGGGAGACAGAGACATAGAGAGAGAGAAAGAGAGACGGATAGATAGGGACCGACAGGCAGGAAGGGAGCATTGTGGCACCTTAGTTGTTCATCGATTGCTTTCTCATATGTGCCTTGACCGGGGGCTGCAGCAGAGCGAGTGACCCCTTGCTCAACCCAGCAACCTTAGGCTCAAGCCAGCAACCTTGGTCTTCAAGGCAGTGACCTTAGGACTCAACCAGCAACCATGAGGATCATGTCTGTGATCCTACACTCAAGCCAGTGACTTCACGCTCAAGCCAGATGAGCCCATGCTCAAGCCAGCGACCTTGGGGCCTTGAACTTGTGTCCTCTGCATCCCAGTGTGACACTCTTTCCACTGTGCCACTGTGTGGTCAAGCTATATTCCTTTTTTCTGTGTTACTTTTTTTCTCTTTTTGCCTCTTTTAGATTATTATAATTTTTATTATGTAATGTTTTTATTTAACAATTTGCAAATTATGTTTCTATTCTGATAGTAGTTATCCTAGAGATTACATTGTATATCCTTGACTTATTACAGAATTATGCAAATTATTATTTTTACCGCTTCTCTGATATTCTTTGACCCTGAAACCTTTTTTACTGTTTAAGTCATGATTTTTGTGTTCTTCTTCCTCTGCCTGGTAGTTCTACATAGTAGCTTTTATACTACAGAGAACATTACAATTATTGTTTTGTACAGTCAATAATAATTTATAAATATCCATTTCCAGTGGGGTTTTTTTCCCTCTCTGCATTTTCTTAGGAAATAAACTTGCAACACAGCCACTATGTAAGTAAAGTGTGCTAGTTTAAATATATTTTAGATCAAATTTTGATTAAGTAGTCACCAGAAATAGGTTGTAAGTTTGTGTTAAACAACTTCAGTTTTGAGGTCAGGCAATAATACTGAGTTTTCAATAAAGTACTGAATTTACTCTGTCAAATTCGAACACTTACTGAATGGTGTTTTGCTGTTTTCAAAGAGCATTAATAGTCAGCCCTTAGTTGATTCCCTTTTATGGATAAGCCAAAAAAGACAAAGAAGTAAGGATAAAGGGAGGAAAGAGGTTTGCCAACATTTACACACCATACAGTGAACTCAATTCCCTTGTGCCTACTTTAATCCTCTGATTATCTGTATTAACTAAAAATACTTAAAATAACTCATGTGGCCCTGGCTGGTTGGCTCAGTGGTAGAGCGTCGGCCTGGCGTGTGGAAGTCCGGGGTTCGATTCCCGGCCAGGGCACACAGGAGAAGCGCCCATCTGCTTCTCCACCCCTCCCCCTCTCCTTCCTCTCTGTCTCTCTCTTCCCCTCCCGCAGCCAAGGCTCCATTGGAGCAAGGATGGCCGGGGTGCTGGGGATGGCTCTGTGGCCTCTGCCTCAGGCGCTAGACTGGCTCTGGTTGCAACAGAGCGACGCCCCAAATGGGCAGAGTATCGCCCCCTGGTGGGCATGCCGGGTGGATCCCGGTCGGGCGCATGCGGGAGTCTGTCTGACTGCCTCCCCGTTTCCAGCTTCAGAAAAATACAAAAAAATAAAAAATAAAAAATAAAATAAAATAAAATAACTCATGTTTATAAAGGTAAATGTGCCTGTAGGAAAAACATTCCTCAAAATACATAGTTTAATGTCAACTTCTGAAATGACAACCTTCTTCCTGCTTCTTATAGCTCCTTTTCACTAGATTTTTAAAAATCAAAACATACATAAACAGCTGACTGTAGCAAACATAGTAAGTTTCATCACGATTGGAGGCTCATGTTAAAGCCATGCATAAGTAGGGAAGGGAAAGTGAGACTGATAATATAATGTTAATTTTAGTCTTTCTGCTTAGTTTTTCTTTCCAGGCACTGGACTGAACTTAGTTTTCAGAGCCAGGAATGATGACTGTTTATGTATCTAAATTTATTAATACTCTGCTCATAGAAATTTTTAGGAACAATTAATTCCAAGATTATTTTAGGAACTTTGCACTGGTGAAATCTAGATTGCATTCAGGGGAAAGCCAACAAACACAGACTGTATAGAGCCATTAACAATGTAATTTTTGGTGTATGCAAGACTCCTCTACTTATGTGGCGTAGGGCAGAGTAGGTGTTTACGAAGGCTAATTAAATAAATAAAAAGTACCTCAATATCTAGCTATCGCTCCTCAGTTTACCCAAAGGCCTGGCACAAAGCAAAGTAGGGTAGTTTGGAGCATGGATAAAAATTTGGTTTCTGGTTCTCCAATCTTCTTCACCCCCTACTACAAATTTAACAAACTGCTAAAGTAAACTGCTGCTTCCATGACTCCCCAGCAGACGAGCTCCTGCTCCTCCACAAGGAAGGCTTGCCCACCGTCACACCGTGAAGAGAAAGCCTGTGTGGTTTGGGATCGCAATTAACCTGCTTTGAGACATTTGTGCCCTCTCTCCGCTTCTCTCCAAGAATTCCTGCTGCGCACAATCTCTGCTATAAACAGCAGGCTTCAGTGGCCCTGACCCTACCCCATGTCTTTGTCACCCTGTTCTGGGCAGACCAGGAGCAGACTCATGGACCACCGTCAGACTCTCTCAACAATTCGAGCCAAATTACAGAAACTACATTCAGCGGTCATGGACTGCCGCTGAAAGCTCACGTCCAGGAGGGGCTGAGGTTGGCACCGGGCACGCCAAAGTCAAGTACAACGATAGTTACTTGAGAACAAAGTTATAAATAATCCGAGGAAACCAAGTCTGTAGAGAAAAGAAATTGGACATGCTTTAAAAGACAAGGAGAAGAGTCAAAAGAGAAAGAATAAAAAATAAAAAAAAGAAAGAAAGAAGGAAAGGAAGGAAGGAAGGAAGGAAGGAAGGAAGGAAGGAAGGAAGGAAGGAAGGAAGGAGGGAGGGAGGGAGGGAGGGAAGGAAAGGAAGGAAAGAAAGAAAGAGAAAGAGAGAGAACGAAAGAAAGAAAAGAAAAGAAAGAAAGAAAGAAAGAAAGAGAAAGAAAGAAAGAAAAGAAAAGAAAGAAAAGAAAGAAAGAAAGAAAAAAGAAAGAATCAGTGTCTAACCAACTTGGGTTTCTGACTTTCTATTTCTGGATGCTATGAAGTCCATCTGGACTTTGTTTTCTGCTGTTGGACGTCTGTAACATTGCTGGCTTTATCCTCAGAGTTAATTCCTCTTTTTAATTTGAGCTAATTCCAGCGAGATTTGACCCATAGCAACCAACAATCCCCTAACAAGTGTCTGTCCCCACAGGCACGCAGCGCCTCAGAGAGGAGCGGCCCTTCTGTCTCCTGAGAGGGCAGAAAATGACCTGAAAACCTTCCATACTAGCAAGAGCTTGGTTTGCTGACTTTCCCAGTAACATTTAAGAAAAGCACTGCAGTGGGAAGGCAACATTAGATACTAAGAAATAACAATTCATGAGGCCATTTTTAGCATCAGTTGGAATATATTTTAGGAGGAGCCTTCCCAGAGTACCTTCTATGGTTTCAGTGGCTGACCACTTATTCTGCCTAAAAGGGCTACTTATCATTAGAGATGAGCCTTTCCCTGTCCCCTGGACTCCACACACGCACCATATCAACTCTTCTATCAAATTATAAGTGCCTTGAAAATAGGGCTTATGTTTCCACCACCATTACTTAGCACCTGTGCAGTGTCTGCTAACTAGATCATTTATTTCAATGGATATGTGTCTTATATGTAATTTGAAGAAATATTCTTTCTCTACCTCCCATGAATATTTTGAGAATGTTGGGGCCTGATATTCAGATATCACCTTTTCAGAACCCCTGCTTTTCCCTTTACCATTCCTTCTGGACTTCCATTTATCCTTGGATTTCTGTGAGCTCTGCTAACATTGTTTGAAGAACAAGAAGAAAAGAGAAAAGCAGTATTATTAGCCTTTACTTAGCCCTGGAAAAGAAGACTTAGTGATGGCCCACCCACATTCAGAAAGTCACAATTAAAGAGCCAGTATAAGCAATTGAAAGGGATTTTGAAAGCAATTTTCTGAGCCAACAACACAACCTCTCATTCTATCCAGGCACTCGCAACATCGGCCGCAAGTTCACAAGTTCACACCCATTTCATGCCAGTCATAAAACTGACTTTCTGATGAAGACACAGCAGGCATATAGCACTTTTACTTCAATGCTGGTGTAAGTATACAAACCCACTGGCTCCAAAGGGCTTACTGTGCAATATTTAACTCTTCCCTTAGAAAAGGGGTCATTCTCACAGATTTGATCTAAGGCCATGAGGGAATATTAATATAAATTCTCAAGTACAGGACTATTCATAAATACTGTTTTAGAAAGATTATTTCCATGTGTAAAGGACTGCTTTTTCTGAGAGGCTACCATTAACATTTTATTTCTCTTTTCTGTGTCATTGAAGGCAAGAGTAATATACAGAACCCTCAAAAATTATATGTGGAAATAAAAGAAAAAATTTTTTGAGCATATATGGTTCTCTAGCTTATTATGTATTTGTCTTTCCTAGTACAATAGTATCATTTATTTTCTAAATATTTGTTTTTACAGAATGAGTCATTGTTAATGTAGAAACCAGACGAATCATTAATTCATCCATCAATCAATATAGTTGTTTTCCTTTTTCTTATATGTGTTTATCATTTTACTAAAAAGATTTTAGAAATTTTTCATTTGGCGTACTTTTCTCCTTTGGTTGTTTTGTTTGGTTTACAGATAATATAATAAAGCTATCATTAACTTTCTATTGGTTCAGATTCCTGTTCACAATATTGAGTTAGAAACAGTCACATACAATCCTCCAGTATCTGCAGTGTGATGCCTTCCACACAGGAGATAAACAGAGTCCAGAAAGGATAGGATAGAAATAAGTTTTTTTCTGGTTTAAGAAAAGGCCAATTACACTTTGGATTCTGGTGATAAATCCATAGGAGTTGACTTTGCTTATTATTTGATCATCTTGTTCCAATAATTCTGAAGAATCTAGTTATCCCATCTTAAATATAACCACCTAGGAGAATGAGTTTATTTTAATATATTAATTTGTGGGGTACATCTTTTATTATATGTTCCAGATGGCTCCAAAGGAAAAAAAATTGGAGTAGAAAGGAACAAAATTACTTGGAACCAAACAATGATTTTAGCAGGGAAAACACTGACCTGGGAGTCAAGAGAACTGAATGCTAGTCACCAGTTACTTGAATACCTTCTGTTGTTTATTTGGCTTTCTTGTACCTCAGTTTCCCCTCTAATAAAATGAGATTCTTCTCATGACTGAAATCTTATTCTAAAACGCATTGACCCTGTTCTTTTTATTTATCTTTTGACTCAAACTTGTGACATTAAATCTTCCTAATTATTATGCATTTAACAATCTAATGTTAAATGTTCAGTAGTCATCTAATGTTAATGTTCAGTAGTCATCATATATACTGCTCACAAAAATTAGGAGATATTTCAAAATGAACATGAAGCGATAAAATATCCCCTAATTTTTGTGAGCAGTGTATTAACTGTGATAATTATTATAAGCTGCCTTAATATTTCCCATTCTAATTACGTCAGTGGAAAAAACTGTGAATTTAAAAGGTTTGGATTTATTATGCATTATTTCTAAGAAAAGAACTCAGAAATAATTTGTCATAGTTAGTAGCTTCTATCTAAAACCACTACACTATTGACCCCCAGATAATTCCAAAGAAACTAAATTGTTCTTACCAAATTTTCTTTCTAATGTATCCATATTATAGACTTATAGACTACCTGCTCATTAAAACATGTAGTCTACCCAAATCATATTTCAACATCATTATCTTTGAAACATTTGAAACAATTTCAATGCTCAGAAAAAGTCTGGTGAGCATGGTTACAAATGGAGATTTTCAGATACAATATATCAAGTGATATAAGTAAATTAAAACATTTGTGATGTGTTTTACCATTTTTTGTGGGTGTTTTCATCATGTCTTGTAATAATAATAATAGTGAATGGTGCAAAGAAACTAGATTATTTTACCTTTTCCCTCCACCACTCTGCCCAGAACTGCATTGACAATTTTCCAGTCTGCACACTGCCAGTCTACAAGTGGCCTTTGTGATGTCATAGGGGATTCTAGGGTTCCTTTCAGGGCCAGTGTGTTGTAGTAGTTGGACGAACCATAAAGTTGCCATTATTGGAAAGACATGATTGCCTACCAGCAGTTTTGTATGGCTCCAGCTAAAGAGTCATGGATTTGAATTCCAGCCCCAAGAGTCACTGGCATGCCTTGGTCTGTGAAGTAGGAACACCTATTTTGTAGGGTTGATGCGAGGCTCAGCAATGGCACATAGAAGCATGGTGTCCGGCAATAGTAAATGTTCAACAAATAGTTAATAATGCAACATTATTATCAATGTAAGTAACTTAGGGAGTTTCTACACTTTCTCTTTAGCAATCTCTGCATATATGGCAAAGGTGACGGGTGTTGTGATCAAGAGGAATGGAAACTATTTGGCAAGCATCATTTTTAAAGACCCAATAGCTTTAAAGGCCTTCCATTCCTGTCCTGTATGCTCTGGTGTGTTCTAGTAAGGTCACAGATCAAGTTTGACACATACTGGGCAGAATATCTAAATAAGAAATGTACTGAAACAAATCATGAACAGAGTTAAAAAAAAAAATCAAAGTGCCCAGCAAACATTCTGAACTTTTGGCAGATGAAGTGGACTGTCTGAATCCCCAGGACTCTGGGTTATTAATAGAGACTCATTTTGCCATATTTTGGGAAGTTATATATTTATATATCATACAGTGTGTGTGAGAGGCTTTCAAGGCTCAATGGCTTTTTGAAAAATGTGTTACTGTGGAACAGAGCAGGGCAAGGAGGATGCCACTTTGTCATCTGTGTGGCACCTACCACACCGCACTCATTAAGTGCTGAGGAAAAGCTGCGGGCAGCGGCACTGCCTGGAACGCAGCTCCCATCTGCTCTGCCAGAAGCCACGGTGAAGTCACGAGTTGCACAACAGTAGTAATTCGCAGCTATTTATGACCATTTTTAATAGCAAAGCTCTAGATTAGAAGGCTGTGTTTACATGCCATACAGCGGAATGGTTCTGTGAATCTTTCCCACAGTAACGTGTGGTCAAACCAACCAGCCAATTAATGAAAAATCCACCAGTTAGGTTTTTTGTTTTTGTTTTTTTTTGTATTTTTCTGATGCTGGAAACGGGAAGAGACAGTCAGACAGACTCCCGCATGCGCCCGACTGGGATCCACCCGGCACGCCCACCAGGGGCGAAGCTCTGCCCACCAGGGGGATGCTCTCCCCCTCTGGGGCGTCGCTCTGCCGAGACCAGAGCCACTCTAGCGCCTGGGGCAGAGGCCAAGGAGCCATCCCCAGCGCCCAGGCCATCTTTGCTCCAATGGAGCCTTGGCTGCGGGATGGGAAGAGAGGGACAGAGAGGAAGGAGGGGGTGGGGGTGGAGAGGCAGATGGGCGCTTCTCCTATGTGCCCTGGCCGGGAATTGAACCCGGGTCCCCCGCATGCCAGGCCAACGCTCTACCGCTGAGCCAACCAGCCAGGGCCCCCACCAGTTAGTCTTGAAGCTGTGATTAACAAGTCTCCAAGTTAGTCTTGACTCTCCTGATGCTCCTCAGAGACTGAATTGACTCCTTCCCCCCCTACCACCTCCCCCCTCCATCCCCCTCCACAACCCCCCACCCACAGTCCCCCCCTCAGCCCCCCTCCCGCCACCCTCCCTGCCAGTGCAGCCCTCCCTCCACCCACACTCAAAACTCTGAGGTCAGGGAAGTCCAAAGAGTTTTGGAAACTCTGCAAGAGCCCCTATGAACATAATTAAGAAGACTTGATTACTTTTAGCACATTTATTTTCTCATTGTCATTGCTCCATTTTGTGACTTCAACTGGGGATCCTGAGAGCCCGTCTGTGTCAAGATCAGTAAAACACTCGCATTTGTCCATTTAAACTGACTTGAGGTATTAGTTAATTATCACTTCCTGACAGCCTGAAGGTCAGACTGTTTCCTTTTGTTTCACATGGCAGTTAATCCCCTCATTAGGGTGGTGGAAAATGAATAATTTAACTTTTGCCATTTTTATATTTCAGATAATGAGCAGAGAGACCTAAGATCCCAGAGGCGCCATGTGAGAAAACAGAGGAGTGTTGATGACTGCTTCCCACGCATGTGAGTGTCCCTCCTCTGGTCTCGTGGTAAGGAAGGCTTGGCTAAGGCTCTTCCCGTAGATTAACCGAACAACATGAAAATGGAAAGAGTTATTGGGCTCATCTTTGCCACTCACCGGCTGTGTGACTTGGGGAAAGGAAGCCAGCCTTATGACATAAAAGGTTTTCTTTTTTGTAAAATGGAAATAATAATAACCAACTTGGAGAATTGTTCGCATGAACTTGACTCACTCTGTGGGGCACTTTGGCCCACTGAGGTAGGGATTCAAGTTAAGTTCTGTTAGGCCCTGGAGGCAAAAACCCAGGTAGCCATACCTCTGGGCCTCAGGGAATTAACATGACTTTATAAAGATTTCTTGGAGGGTGGAGGCAGCAGAGAGACACAGACAGCACTCAGAAGAGCACACCTGATGAGGGAGGGGCCTCTGCCCTTCCTCTGGAAGCCGCTTACCCCACATCTCGCAGTTTTGTTCTATTGCAACTAGTCAGTAGTCAGGGGGCCACCTTTGTACTGTGACTTCTGTGTCACCTGTTTTAAAGGGAACAAAACTTTTTCTGGCCAAAAGTGGACTCAGCCCTATAAGGCAGTCCCAGCCCCCTGAGGGAAGACCTCCAAGTCTAACATGTTCATGCCCTTCACTGTGCTAGCCAGTGGGTTATACACAGTAGGATAGCACCCTGCGAGATGCAGACAGAGGTCAGGAAAGCTCTCCAGAGGGAGGGCGTTTGGGCTGAGTTTTGAAAGACCGATAGCATTCAGATAGCCAGAAAGAAGGTGGAAAGACGTTCCAAATCAGTGAGGAGAATGAGCACAGTGGGAAGGGTCTGGGATGAGCCTAGAACAGGGAATCTTCCTGAGGCTGGGCCACAGACTGTGGGAGCGGTCGTGGTAGCTGGGCTGCTGAGGTAGGGTTGGGTTAAGGCCTTAGATTTTATCTTGCAGTCAGTACACACACTGGAGAGTGGAGACAGTATTTTAGGGGAAGAGTATGCAGTGTTGTGCATGTGGAGTTGGTGGGATAGACTTGATAAGAGGGGCCTAGAGCCTGAAGTAAGGGAGACCCGGGAACATATGGCCACACACATGTTGATTATATGAAAAGGGAGTGGAAACCATTGCTCAGAACTGAATTTTAAAATTTATTTTGTCAATGCTTTACCCAAAACTGTCATTTAGTAAATCCTGACTGAATTTTTGTGGGGAAAATATTTGCCCCTTTAAAAAAGGTTCTAGTGAGAATCAGCTTTAAAACTGCTCCCGAGGCCTGACCTGTGGTGGCGCAGTGGATAAAGCGTCGACCTGGAAACACTGAGGTCGCCGGTTCAAAACCCTGGGCCTGCCTGGTCAAGGCACATATGGGAGTTGATGCTTCCAGCTCCTCCCCCTTCTCTCTCTCTGTCTCTCCTCTCTCTCTGTCTCTCCTCTCTCTCTGTCTCTCCTCTCTCTCTCTGTCTCTCCTCTCTATCTGTCTCTCCCTCTCCTCTCTATAAAAAATGAATAATAAAAAAAAAAAGTAAAAAAACTGCTCCCGAAAGAAAAGATGTCACAGGGGAAAGAGAAGGGAGCATGCGTCATCGGAAGAGTGACAGAGCGCTGGGGTCTCTCGGGACGCCCCCTGAGCTGACACTTACTGCGAAGGGACTGTCCAGGGTGCTTTTATTTTCTCATCAGTATTGGAAAGTACTTTCTATATCTTCCCATAAAGTGTAGAAAAATATACTAATAATGATGCAGTTAGCTAGTTTTACCATATGTACTTGAAAAACTTATATGAAAAGTGGAAAAGCAATTTTGGAAGAGAACTTAAATGTCCTGTCATTCTTTTACAGAAGAAGAAAGAGGACAAAAGTGTGAACAGCCCACCCACAGCCTCCCAGCCGTGTGTGCCAGACCCATTGCTACAAGGTAACTACAAAGCTCTTTCTGCTTTGCCCCAAGAACCCCCAAAGACCACGTTATTGCTGACATAGAAGAGTTGGTGCTTTCCATTTTCTCTTTCTAAAATCAGGAACTGTTTTATTGGACACAGTCCTCACATTTCTCCTTATTGCATCTTCTTTCCTATTTATGGAATTAAATAATTAATGGCGAGGTAATCCTTGTGTTTAAGATAAACTTAAGCCCTGGTTGGGGCGGGGCGACGCATAGAGGGAAGGAAAGTGGGTGCGGTGTGTATGGAAAAGTACTCTGGCCAGCCTGCTCAACTGGGGCTCAAGGTCAGGCGAATTCACAAGGCATCAGCAAACCACTGGCTCTGAAACTCACCTGTGTCTGTGTGGACTGTCATCCCAGGCCTCCGAGCAGAGGCACAGAGCCCCTACCAGGGATTCACAGGGGCCACTTGCTGCATGCCCCCTCTTTATGAGTCTCTTCTCCATTCTCAGAGGGATTCTAAGATGATTCTCGAAGCAATTGTGACATGGGACAGGGTTCTCCATACTCCCAACCAATTCTCCAACACCTGCTGGGCATTTTACAATTCAACAGCTCCTGGAGATAGCATCAGGTCCCACTGTTAATGGCTCAGTCTTGTAAAACAGCCTCCCGCCAGCATTCCAGATGCCAACAGGCCCTGTTGTCACTGGGCTTCCGACCCACTGACTGTAGACTGCAGGTGGCAACTACCCCTCCTTGGGTTTGTTAAATTTGGTAAAGCAGCTCATAGAAATCAGAGTGACATTTTACTTGTCAGATTATTGGTTTATAATAAAAGGATACAACTCAGGGACAGCCAAAGGGAAGTGAGGCAGAGGGCAAAGCACAGGAAGCGGGCAGAGCTTCCATGCCCCCCCCCCCCCGACTCTGCATACTCCACATCTCCGCATGTTCACCTGCATGGCAGCGCTCCACCCCCGCCCTCACCCTGTACTTCCAGACTTGATAGAGGCTTTCTAACATAAGCAGAATAATTATTCAGTTGTTCACTCTATATCCAGGCCCTCTCCCCTCCCCAGAGAATGGAAGGTGGGGCTAAACATTCCAAGATCCGAATCATGAATTGGTCTTTCTAGTGCCCTGCCTCATCCAGGAGCCACCCAGAGTCGCCTCTTTAAAACAGATGCTCCAAGCCTGATCAGGCAGTGGCGCAGTGGATAGAGCATCGAACTGGGATGTAGAGGACCCAGGTTCGAGACCCCAAGGTCTCCAGCTTGAGCGCGGGTTCATCTGGTTTGAGCAAAGCTCACCAGCTTGGACCCAAGGTCGCTGGCTCGAGCAAGGGGTTATTCAATCTGCTGAAGGCCCGCGATCAAGGCACATATGAGAAAGCAATCAATGAACAACTAAAATGTCAAAACGAAAAACTGATGATTGATGCTTCTCCCCTCTCTCTGTTCCTGTCTGTCTGTTCCTATCTATCCCTCTCTCTGACTCTATCTCTGTCTCTGTAATAAAAATAATAAATAAATTAAAAAAGAGGATTTTTAAACAGGTGCTCCTAGTCCCCTTTCCACAGGAATTCACCAGAGTTTTAGGAGCCCTGAGTCAGGGACTGGGGATGAAAGCCAAATATATATTTCTTGTTATAAATCACAGTATCACAGGGCCACCTCCCCTCGACCTTGCAGAAGTTTCCACTTCCTATAGGGCCCCCACCATCAGCTCCCTGGTGTCCACCTGTTCTAGGAAAAGTTTAAAGGAAAAATGACCCCTCCTGTCAGAGCATGCTTCTTTTCTCTCTCCTTCAACCGTCTGGTTTCTCAGGCCCCGCTTGCCGTCCAGGTAGAACTGCACTCCCCCACCGTAAACACACACTCTTCGGCACCCCGGTTCCTCAGCCTCCTCTCCATGGCCCCTTCTCCCCCAGACCTGTGTCTTTCTGTGGGTTGAGAACCTTTGCTGGGAAGGGGGTGCCCCATGAACCCCCTAGGTAACTGCTGCTGACCTCCTCCCACCATCTCAGTGAGCTGCCCCGGCTCAGGCACAGGGAGCACCTGGTCGAGGGGAGCTGCAGGTTTAATGAACAGAAACTCACAGTTGTACTATATTAAAGTGTATACTAGGACAAGAGCATGTGCACTTGAGGTCTTTGGAAGGCCATGAGTGTTAGCAAAGTGAAGTACTCAAGTACAGCAGGTCCTCAATGTCATTTCTCCAGGGTCGTTCTGTTGTAACGTTGATGCAAGGCTGTAGGAACTTACCTCTTTTTATATCAGTGACCCTTTGGCAAAATCGGCTTCATTGTGCATTGTTTCACTGCAGTTGCAAGGATTTGTCAATGATGTTACAGGAGGGCTCACTGTAGTGTGTTTTCATTAAGATGTTGTTCCACTAAACACAGCCCAAAGAGGGCATCTATCTGGATGTCTGGCTTTATGATATTTCCAATTCAAAATTGAGTCAAAAAGATAGAGTGATAGGTAGTAAGTTTCTTAAGTTTAGAGCTGTCCTTCACATATTATAAATGTCAATTTTTTTCTATAAACTTTTAAATTTTCAGAATTAGCTAGAACTTTGAAACTTTTTCTTGCATTCATCTCAGTTCCTTTTTCTTTCTGTCAATCTTTCTTAACTTATTCTTTAACTTTGAAATCAGCTGGTACTGACTTATACAGGGTTATGCAAAAGTAGGTTTGAAGTTGTTATACAATAACTAATACAATAATTAATAAATAATACGAGAATAAACTGTTTCACACACTGACAACTGTAAACTTACTTCTGCCCACCCCTGTATTGAATCTAGGAACGAGGCTGAGTTGATTTTTCATTTAATCACTCACAAAATGTTTGGATGCAAATTATATGCCAAGAATGTTCTAGATGCTGAGGAAATCTTGGTGAATAAAAACACTTGTAGTCCCTGCCCTCATGGAGTTTACATTCCAGTTAAACAGACAAGCAATAATGAAATGATCATACATAAGTATATATAATAATTAAAATAGTGATAAATGGGATAGAGGAACAATAAAACAATCTCCAATGGTTACAGTGTTATCAACTGGAATTCTTTCAGTGGAAACCTATTTAAATTTTTTAAAAATTTTATGATGAAAATTAAAATAAAAGTATATTTTAGAAACGCCTATTTATTATGTAGACTCGTCGTGGCTATTTTTCATTTTCTGCCAGGCACTTCTTCCTTTTTCTTATTGTTAACAAAGCCCCTTCCAGTTACCAGAGATGCTCACCTGAATTAAAAAGAGGACAGTCTGAATCCTTCTCCAGGATTTTTCTAAGTGCTCCTAGGAGCTCCGAGGAAGGTTTCCTTCTTCTTGGTCATGAAGTGGAGGGATGTGACTCCGGGCTACTGCTGTCCACACCCTTCCCTCTCTCCCCTCAAACTACCCTCTAGTAGCTCTGGTTCGGATATAGGACACTTGAAACTATTTCCAGCTCAAATGAATTTGATTTCGTTTCTGTCAGATGAGCCCGCATTAATACAGAAAACAAGTACTTAATGTTGTGAATATTACATGTGGCCGGGCTACAGGGGTGTATCTTCAAATGAATCCCTTGAAGTTCTGATTTTCTTGCTTAATCTCCTCAAAACAAAATTTCCTTAAACCACGTACTCTAATTCTTTGTTTTGAGTCAGTGGGAGGAGGAGGGTGATGTCAGCCTTGATATTCTTCATTACTGATTCATATCCATGAAAGATTCCCAGAGTTCGGACTGGTGAATGCCTGTGCCCGATGTCATAAGGCAAAGGAGTCTCCATGCTGCGTCTGTCAGTGGAAGGGACTAAGGATATTTTCACATGTTAATATTTTCCATTTGCATATCCTTTTTGGTTAACATTACTTGACTTGTACAATGAAATGAAATCATCTTTAGAATCAGTTCTATTACTTCATTTCAGTTTCCTTCTCTTCTTTAAATTTTATGCCTCTGATTACTCTATTTAATTTTAGAAGTGTTTACCATCTCAGGGCTCACACAGACTGTCTTCCTTTGGCAGATTCTGATTACAGGTAGAATTCTTTCAAATTTGGTTTAATCATGATTCAGATGTTGAAATGAAAACTAAAATACACTTCCCAGCATGCCTTTGATCTCAATTTAAATCAGTCAAGTTCAAATAAAAATTGCCTATGTGATAATACTTTACTTTTGCACTTTCCAAAGAACAGAATTAGAGGCAAAATACTGTAAAAAGAAGTTTCAGAATTAATAATAAATAAATGAGGTTTCAGGAAGTTTAGAGTATTCATTTGGGATTTTAAAATCTTTGTTTGCAATTTTTTACCATTATCTGTGGCACTTTCAGCAAGTCATTTCCTTTTTCTCTCTCTAAATGAGAATGAAGAGAGGAGGGTTAAGCTATATAAGAGATTCTCAACCTTGGCTGCACATTAAAACTACCTAAAAAATTAAAAAAGAAAACACAGTGCCCACACAGGCTGGGTAGATCAGGCTCTCTAGGACGGCAATGGGATGTGTGCTTCAGCATTTTTTAGAGCTGCAGATGACTTGATATGCAACTAAGAATGGCAACCACAAGCCTGGGGATCTCTAATATTCCTGTAGCGAGCATCATTATGACTCTAAAACATATTGAGATTTGGGCAGTGTATCAAACCCTTCAGTGATTTTTAATCTAGTGAAATGGAGATTCAACTTTATTTTTCCACTTAAGGCCAAAATAGATGGCTTGTTAGATGTTTGTTAGTGGCGGAGGTCACTCATGAGTCCTCTTGCTTTTCCCATTCCTCCTATGCTGTTCATGTCTCTAAATGAAACATTACTGTGGGCTTCTGCTGAAATGAAAAGTAAATGAACATACACTCATGTTTATAGCAGCGTGATTCACAAGAGCTATAACATAGAAGCAACCCAGGTGTCCACCAACAGATGAATGGATAAGCAAAATGTGCGGTTTATATACAATGAAATATTATTCAACCTTAAAAAGGAAGACATTCCAACATATACTACCACATGGATTAACCTTGAAGATGTTATATGTGCAGTCACAAAAAATCAAGCACTGTGTGATTTCCTGTATATGAGGTACTTAGAGTAGTCAAAATCATAGAGACCAAAAGTAGAATTGTGGTTGCCAGGGATTTGTGGCAGGGGGCCTGGGGTAAAGAGTTATTGTTTAATGAGTAAAGAGTTTCAGTTTTACAAGATGAAAAGAGTTCTGTGGATGAAGGTTAGGGATGGTTGCACAATTATATATATATATGTTACAATAATATAATATCATAGTAATTAAATATATAGAAATATAGAAAAATATAGAAGATATATAGAAATAAGTTAGGATATAATATTAAAAGCCATTAAGGTAAGTAAATAAGGATACGTATGCCCTCTGGGTGGGAACTAATCTAGTATATACAGATATGATAGGCAGACTAAGCCTTTCACACAGGGCCCCGTTAGTGTGTGTGTGTGCAGTTATATAAATATAAATAAAAAGTGGTTTGATGTGACAACTCTGTAGATTAACATAAAAAGGGCTCCCTGTGAGAACTCCCCAAAAAAGTGGTTTGATGTGATAATCTCGTAGATTAATACCTGTTAGAAGGCATATGCCAGAAAAAGATACTAAAGCCGAGGGGTCCCACTGCCCGGTAGTCGCCCAGATTCCAACACTGAATGTGGAGCTGCTCTGAACAAGGACAGCCAGGGGGAGCATGCTGAAGGGGCCCCCTTAAGCTGTACCCAGGCACGCCGTAAGGATTTGTGAGTAATAAACTGCCTGTGTGATTCTTGTAACTAACTTGTGTGTCGGTTGTGTCTTTCCTCCAGTGGCAATTGGTCTGGGTACCAATAACTAGAATCCTCAAACCCACCTCAAGAGCAGTCTCAAAGAGGCTGCCAGCCCTGCTGTTAAGCAGGAGTGTCCCACTGCACAGGGAAATCGAATCAAAGATGACTGATTGATGTAGAGCTCAAGCTCTACTGGAACAATATATTTAATACCTCTCAACTGTACACTTAAAAATGGTTAGGATGGAAAGCCCACAAATATCTGAGTATTTTCTCAAGACTATATGTTTTTCCATATTAAATAAATAAATAAATAAGTGATAAGCTTGACCAGTGGTGGTGTAGTGGATAGCACATTGACCTAGGATGCTAAGGTCCCAGGTTTGAAACCCCAAGGTCACTGGCTTGAGTTCAAGCTCACCAGTTTGAGTGTGGGGTTACCAGCTTGAGCATGGGATCATTGACATGATCCTATGGTCTCTGGCTTGAATCCAAAGGTTGTTGGCTTGAAGCCCAAGGTCGCTGGTTTGAGCAAACGGTCACTGGCTCAGCCTGAGCTCCTGAATCAAAACATGTAATGAACAACTAAAGTGCTGCAACTACAAGTTGATGTTTTTATCTCTCTCTCTTCCTGTCTCTCTCTCTCTCTTGCTTAAAAAAAGAAGGGGCGAGATAAAATGATAAATTTTATTTATGTTTATTTTACAAACTAAAAAGAAAATTTCATTTTAAGTAGATGAACAAAGGAGGATAAATAAATGGTCAGTTAGTCATATAAATCACTAATCTAGAGGACAACCAACATCACTTCTTCTGTCCCCACTTTGAAATTAAAAACAAAAACATTGGGTTTAGAGTGTATTGCTGTATAGTACTGTCCTGCCAGGTTTACATAGAGACATCAAGTCCAATGAATTTTTAAGGAGTTTTATTAAAAGGAGGAGATTTATTAATAAGCTGGCTGCACATGACAAACAAGGAGTATATCTGACCCAAATCATGCACACTGACTATAGCCCTGAAACAGGTTATATACCTTTGATCACACACAGGTTGACGGGGAAAGGAGGAGAAGAGGATGATGACACAATCATTAGCAAGCTTATAACATTTGTCTATAAGATTTATAAGAAATATTCCTACATATTAAAACTTATAAGGTAACACAATAGCAAAAAATGTTGTTTTACATATTAAATGACATTCCTAAATCTTTCAGTGTTCATCTGCCATCCCTTTGTCTAGACCAGTGGTAGTCAACCTGGTACCTACCGCCCACTAGAAGGCGTTCCAGCTTTCATGGTGGGCGGTAGCAGAGCAACCAAAGTATAAATAAAAAGATAGATTTAACTATAGTAAGTTGTTTTATAAAGATTTATTCTGCCAAATTCAGCGAACATCCGACATAAAGTACTTGCTATGTAATTATTATTATATGCTTTAACTTGCTGATACTCTGCTCTATAAATTTTATAAAGTAAAGTTACTTCCCTACTTTATAAATCACCATTACTGTGGAACCGGTGGACGGTTAGAAAATTTTACTACTAACAGAGATACAAAAGTGGGCGGTAGGTATAAAAAGGTTGACTCCCCCTGGTCTAGAGGTGTATACATCAACTAAACACCTTCAGGATGGGAGGGGGAGCCTACATGGCCAGGGGATAGCATTTGTGAATGGCCCATTAAAGAAAGAAAGAAAGAAAGGAGAGGAAAGGGGCCTGCTTAATCTTTCTTCCCTTCCCCTGCACCTGGCTAGGTGTTTATCCTCCTCCTCACAGGTGCGGGGATGGGGGGAGGGGGGAGGGGGGGAAGGAATCCAAGTTTCCTCTCTACTTCCACTCAAAATTCAGCACAAAATCTCTCTATTTACAACACAATGATGTCGTCCATCCTGAGCTGGTGCAAATCACACACAAGTATAAAAATTATATTTACAAAATCTGTCTGTATGCTTAGCCCAAATTATAAAATGCCCTTTAAGCTTCCTAGTAAAAGGGGGTTTCCTACACAGTATGGAAACTGTTTCCTGCAAGCCAGGAAACCTTCACATTCCTCTCCCCGCACTCTCTACAGAAAAGAGAGGACAAGAAACCCGACTCTTCCTGCTAAAATATTAATTTTTGCAATTCTTTGGTACCTTATCACAGTATAATGTGAGTTTTGCAGACATGGTTGTTAATGAAGAGGAAAGTACAGATGTTAAAATAAGACCTACTTCAAAAAAAAATTTATGTAATCAATAGTCATTCAGTCAACCAATTAGTTTGACTTACAGGTATATTTCACCCAGGGAGTGAGTGTTCAATAACAATTTGTGGTGGGCAAGGACAATGGGTTTAGCACAGGGGCCAGCCCAAAATAACTAACAAAATATGATATCTCTGCTGCGCAAGGAACTTAGACTATTACTGGGAAGCCCTGGCTGCATAGCTCAGTTGATTAGAGCATCATCCCGAAGCACAGAGGTTGCTGGTTCCGTCTCGGTCAGAGTACATACAGGAAAAAACTGATGTTCCTGTCTCTCTCCCTCCTTTCTTCTCTCTCTAAAATCAATAAATAAACATTTAAAAAAATATATTACTGTGAGGACAAAACTTTTAAGACCCACAAAGGAATATTCCGTGACACCCTTCCTTATTTCATGATAGAGACCATAGATGCAGAAGAAGCAGTCTTACCTTGAACTTCAAGTGAGAAATGTTTCAGAAGCCTTCTGAGGAACCATTTTGCAGCATGATCAGTGATAGGGGCTGAGGCTCCAGAAGAAGCTGCTTTGATCACCGAAACATGAGCTTAGGCTTCAGATCAAACTACTGTTATCTTTCAGGTTATTATTGATTAGGCCCTCCTTCCCTGCTAAGTCAGTTACCAACCGACACTTAGCAGAGCTCGGTCCAGCGTGAAGCTTGATGTCGCAGGCTACAGATGCAGGGAAACGTGAGGTTAGAGCACCAAAGGCTGGAGCTCTTCAGTTCAAAAGCAGCATGAAAGAATGTGTGCTGTTCTTTGAAGTTTGACTTATATAAGTTCACATTTCAAAGAGAAATATATTTCTCCTCCCACTGAATTCAGTTACTTTGGAAGCAGTCTCTTTTTTTAAAAAAATTAATTTTCTGTAAATATGAAAA
Source organism: Saccopteryx leptura (assembly GCF_036850995.1). Taxonomy (NCBI): domain Eukaryota; kingdom Metazoa; phylum Chordata; class Mammalia; order Chiroptera; family Emballonuridae; genus Saccopteryx; species Saccopteryx leptura. The sequence continues at coordinate 148,537,494 of NC_089504.1, forward strand.
GTATAGTTAACACTCAGGATATCTTAATAATATAAGCCCAGGGACACTGGGAACCTCAGATTTTAAGTCATAAGGACACAGAGATGAAAACCCAGGCCCGGAAGAGCTCACGCTGTAGGGACAACCAACGCCCTAAGAGAAAGAGGAAGACCACTTTCACCTCGCTTCAAGATGCATCTGCTCTCATTTTACCAAAGGAGGAGGAGCTCCATGGTTTTTGCTGACCCTCAGAAGAAATAAATGCTCATTAGATTTTTAGGTATATGTTTATTATGTATACTTTTAAATTTTGGTAAAATATACATAACGTGAAGTTTACCATCTTAACCATTTTGAGGTGTACAGTGTTAGTGGCATTAACACTCACATTATTGTGCGACTACCATCCCCACCATCCGCCCACAGAATTCTTTTCATCTTGCAAAATGCAAACTGTGCCCATGAAACATTAACTCCCCATCCCTCCTTCCCTAGCCTCTGACAACCACCATTCTACATTCTGTCTCTATGAATTTGATTGTTCTAGAGACTTCATATAAGTGGAATGACCCGGTATTTGTCCTTTTGTGGTTGACCTCTTTTGCTCAGCATAAAATCCTCAAGGTAAAATTGTTTATTTAAAAAGAGAGAGAGAGCGCTAATACTTTCAAGTGGCTCATAAACAACCAATTGTGTTCTACCTGAGGTGTCCCAGTTTATTTACAGATCTTATTAGAAAGTCATTTATCTGAGTGTTAAAGGAGCTGATAAGAAGTCATTTTGCACATACTTGAGGGAAATGTGCATCATTTATGAATCGTCTGGACACATCCAAGGCTCCATAGCTCAAAAGCACCAGCAGCGCTCCCAGTAACTGCATGTAGAGGTTGTGACGCCCTTCCACAAGAGGGAGAGCAGGCAGCCACCTGACTCAGCTGCCACGCCAGCCCCCCAGCCCGCACAGCTCTGCACTTGATTACGGGTGTGTGTCACCATCTGGTATGTGGGTTTAGCAGGAAGAATGAGAGATTCGAGCTCTTCATGTCACATGTTGCTGTTATTTTATTTAACACTTATTATATGGCCAACACTGCACCAAGCACAGCATAAACCGAGAATTCTTCAATACAGGCTCCATTATTCAAGAGACACTTCTGCCACACTTGCTTCGGGGGTTAAGTCCTCCAAAATATAGCCTCATTTCCTAAGGCTTTTCAAATACAGAGTCTTGATTATTTAAAAGTTGTGCTATGAAAAATGGTTTTAAGTACATGCTATTTTAATAAGAGTCTCTAGGCAAATTTCACTATACATTATTAGGTTTGTGTCTTGAGGAAAATGTATTCCTTCATCGTCCATGATGTTAGTGCAGGAAATGAGGTGACCGTTTCCACTCACTAGATCCTTTACTGTTACTTTTTGACAAAACAGAGATTTCAGCTAAAGGGTTGTTTGTGATTTTTTATCAAAATCTATGTATTGAAATTTAGCAAATACAAATATGTTTTCTTCATAAGAAAGCCACCTCCAAGGTACATTATTTTTACCATAATGCCTTCCAATGTTGTAATCCTTTAATAAAAGTTTGTAAAGTCACATTATTTATAAATTTTCATAACAGACATAATGCTTGTCTTTCTTATGCCCTTTAAGAATCCCTAATTCTCCCCTGGACTTCAGGGAGTATTGAGATACTCAAGTGCTTCTTCTTCAACTAGGAGACTAAAGTTCCATTTCTACAGTAAAGAGTCTTAATATTAAGCAGTGAATTTTCTTGGTTGTACAAGAGATAGACTTTGATCTGCCCCTGGCACATCCTACCTTGCTGGGTGCAAAACCAAATAAAAATTTCTTTCTTTCCCTTCCTTCTTTTTTTAAAAAATATTTAAAAATTATAGTTGACATGCCATATTATATTAGTTTCAGGTGTTCAACGTAGTGATTAGACATGTATTTTATGCAGTGATTGCTATGAGAAGTCTAATAAACATCTGACATCATACATAGTTATTACAATATTATTGACGTGTGTTTTTTTTAATGAGCTAGAGAGAAAGAGAGTGATAAAAAGAGAGAGATAAGAAGCAGCAACTCGTAGTTGTGGCACTTGAGTTGTTCATTGATGGCTTTTAATATGTGCCTTGATGGGGGTGCTCAAGCCGAGCCAGTGACCCCTTACTAAAGCCAGTGACCCTGGAGATCAAGCCAGCAACCATGGGATCATGTGATTCCATGCTCAAGCTGGTGACCCTGCGCTCAAGCTGTTGAGCCTGCACTCAAGCTGGATGAGCCCATGCTCAAGCTGGAGACCTTGGGGTTTCGAACCTGGACCTTAGCGTCCCAGGTCAGCACTCTATCCACTGCACCACCACCAGTCAGGCTTGACTGTACTGAATGTATTTCTTATCATGTACTTTACATCCCTGTAACTTGTTCTATTTTATTTTGAAGATTTCATTTATTGATATTTACAGAGGCAGGAGGTGGTACACCAAGAAGTATCAACTCATAGTTGCTTCACTTTAGTTGTTCATAACTTGGCTTGTCCTAGGTGCCTTGACCAGGCAAGCCCAGGGTTCTGGACCTGCAACCTTAGTGTTCCAGGTCCATACTCTATCAACTGCACCAACACAGGCAAGGCTGTGACTTATTTTATAACTGATACTTTGTACTTCTTAATTCCTTTCACCTATTTTGCCCCTCCCCTCTGGCAACCATCAGTTTGTTCTCTATATCTATGAGTTTGTTTCTGTTTTGTTTTCTAAATTCCACATGTGAAGTTATATAGTATTTGTCTTTTTCTGTGCTTCATATTTCATTTAGCATAAAACCCTCTAGGTCTATCTAAGTTGTCTCAAATGGTAAGATTTCACTCCTTTATGTGGCTAAATAATATTCGTGTGTGTGTGTGTGTGTGTGTGTGTGTGTGTACTGCATCTTCTTTATTCATTTCTCAATGGATACTTAGGTTGCTTCCATATATTATCTATTATAAATAATGCTGCAATGAACATGGCACATATATCTTTTCAAATTATTGTTTTCAATTTCTTCAGATGAATATCAAGAAGTGTGTGTGTTTGCATGTGTGTGTATGTGTGTATAACCTTTATTTATTGTAGTTACACATCATCTTATTAATTTTGTCTTTTAACTGTCATAGTAGCTTTATAATTGATTAGTTGGTTGACCCACTATTTTTAGTAAATGTTTGCCTTTACCATTGAGGTTTTTTTCTTTCTTTTATTTTCTTATTTTTAGTTTTAGCTTTTTCTTTTCTGCTTAAAAAAGACCCTTCAACATTTCTTGTAGTGTTGTTTGGTGGTAATAAATTACTTCAGCTTTTGCTGGTCTGGGAAATTCTTTATCTGTCTTAAAATTCTGAATGATAACTTTGTTGAGTACTCTTGATTATAGGTTTCCTTCCATCACTTTGAATAGATCCGGTTGTTCCCTCTGGCTGCTAAATCAGCAGGTAGTCTTATGGGGGATCACTTGTACATACTAGATACTTTTCTCTTGCTGCCTTTAAGATTCTCTCTTTGTCTTTAACCTTTGGCATTTTAATTATGATATGTCTTGTTGTGGGCTTTTTTGGGTTCAGCTTGTTTGGGCCTCCCTGTGCTTTCTGGATTGAACATTTGTTTACTAACCAGGATAGGGAAGTTTTTAACCCATTATTTTTTCAAGTAGGTTTTCTGTCCCTTTCTCTCTCTCTTCTTCTGAGACACTTATGATGCAAATGTTGGTATGCTTGATTGTCCCAAGGATTCCTTAAACTATTTTCATTTTAATTCTTATCTTTTTGCTGTTCCAATTAGGTAATTCTCACTATTTTATCTTCTGGATTGATGACCCATTCTTCTACAATCTACATCATCTAATTATTGTTAATTCTCTCTAGTATTTCTCATTTCAGTTATTGTATTTTTTAGTTCTGATTGCTTATTTTTTTATATTTTCTCTATCTGTTGAATTTCTCACTGAGTTTATCTACTCTTGAGTTTGTTAAGCATTTTTATAACCATTCTTTAAAACTTTTTAAACTGTTCATCTGTTTTGTTTAGTTCTTTCTCTGGGTTTTGTCTTATTCTTTTGTTAGGAACATATTCCTTTGTCTTCTTATTTGGCTATTTCTATGTGTTATGTAGATCTACTACATCTTCCAGTCTTTTTTATTATTATTATTAATTTTAATTTATTGTGTTTTACATGGATTCAAGTATCCCACTGAATATATACATCTTCCAGTCTTGAAGAAGTAACCTGATAAAGAAGTTTTCCTGAGGAGTTTAGTGGCACAATCCCCCCTGGTCACAAGAACCAGGTGCTCCAGGGATGTCCCCGTGTGGGTTATGTGTGCCATCCTGTTATAGTTGGGCTTCAGTGGCTGCAGTTGTGCTGGTATGTGGGGTTCACCCTAAGGTGACTGGCTGTGAAGGCCATCCAAAGCTATTGTGGTTAATCTGGTGCCCAACGATGACCCCACAAAGTGGGAATTGCTTTGAAGGGGCTCCAGTGCCAGCCCCCGCTGCCTGTTGGATGTGTCAGTTATGGAGCCACTTGGGTGGGGCTCTGGTGCTGACCTAGGCTGGCCACTGTTAGTGCTGGACTTGGGGCTGCTTGGTAGTTGCTATGATATAACCTGAGGCCAGTGCTGCTTATGCGGAGGGTCTGGAGCATACCTGAGGAAGACTCTAGCTGGCCTAACAGGTTGGGCAGGGCAGGGCAGGAGCTTGGGAATGCTGGGGTGGGGTGAACAGTGTTCACGAGGTTAATGGAGAATGACAGATTTGGCACCTGCCTGCTCCAGGTCAGCCAAGTGGAAGGAGAGCACCGCTAATGAAACAAAGGAACAATGGCACCTGCCAGCACTTCCCTCCCCAGAGAGAGTTCCCACCCATCCCTGCCCCTCTAGCCCTCCCCCTAATATTAGTCAATTTAATTCCTCCCAGTGGGCCCAGGTATTTCTTGAACTGCTGCCTCTGCGCTGGAGCTTGGAGCAAGTGAGTTTGTGCATGAGCCCTTTAAGAGCAGAATCTTGGTCTCCCAAAGGCCTTTGTCTCTTTCGGACATGATCTCTGTTGATTTTCAAAGCCAGAAGTTATAGAGACTCCTTTTTCTAACACAGGTGCCCTGTGCTGGGTGTGGGGGAGGCTGGTGTGGGGCTGGGACTCCTCATTCCTCAGGGGGACCTCCGAAGCTGTGTTATTTCTCCCATTTGTGAATTGCTATGCCTGACCAGATCATGTCTCTGCCCCTCCTACCCTCAACATAGCTTTTTTGTATATTGCTCTATATATAGGAGTTCTGTTCAGCTAGGTTTTAGGTGGTTCTCAGCGGTGGTTTTTCTATATTTAGTTGAGATTTTGATGTGTTTGTGGGAGGAGGTGAGTTCCAGATCTACTTGTTCCACCATCTTGACCTTGCATCTCAAGATTTTCCCTTTCTCTTAACTAATATTCCCCCACTCTTGGTAAGTTTGTCTTTATAGTTTATTACCAAAAGCTGGCTAATAGAACTAGCTTTATTTAATATCACACGCAGTCTCTTCCCAATTAAAAAGGATGTCTTATTCATCCCATAAGTGAATGCTGGGTGCCAACTTAGGTCTCTAGAATGTACTAAGATGGATCAGATGGAGTCCTCATACTAAGTGAGTAGGGAAAGGGTTTATATTTCATTACTATTACACAAGTCAGGGTGTTTGTGTTGTAAGAGCAGGCTGTGAGGATTCAAGATGGGCAGATCTCTGAACTTAGAATTCATAGATGAGTAATAGAAATAACGAACTCTTCTTGAACATTTACTATGTATCAGGCATTATGTTGGGCAGCTTACGTATGTTATCTAGTTCAATCCTCATAACCATTAAGCATTTTTACCCCCCATTTAGAAATGAGGACATAGAAGCTTGTTCAGGTGTGATTGCTCAGTGTTTATGCTTTTTACTCCACTATTTCCTGCTAGTCACACTTCCTGCTTCATGTCCTATAATTGATCCCAATCTCATCATTTACCAAAAAAAAAAGAGCTCAGAAGGCTTCAGTCAACTCTTATCAGATCTGAACTCCCATCCAGTTTGCGGGACATGTATGCAGAGAAATATGTGTGCAAAAAGGGTAGCCAAATGTGATTATTTTAGAAAAAATGTGGTTTTGAGAGTCACATTATTTAGAGAAGCATACTAGTGAAGCCTTTCACATGTGCATAATTCTTTCTTCTTCCTATGATTTTAGTTAGAAGGGAAACACTAAGTTTGGTACTCTGGTTAGTTTACTAAGGTTTTCTGGGGATAGGAAGAGATAGAAAAATAATACTAAACAGAGAGGCACACTTATGTAGAGAAAGCAGTGATCAAAATTCAGACTCAGCACACCTTTTTGTGTGTCCACTATGCACCATTATACTAGAGGCTTATTTTTTACTATTTTATCTTCATATTGACAAATAGGAAACCGAGGACCTGATAGGTAGTGAGGGATGGAACTTAGATTCAAACTCAGTGCAGCTTATACTTTCAAAGCAGAGATATTTGAAATCTAGGCAGAGGCTTTTGAGCTAAATACAATCTGGCCCTTCAAAGCTGGTAATACAGCCTTCTCCACAGCCTAGTTTGTCGCATTAGCAAACCAGGCAAGAGACAGAGAACATTATCCCTGAGAATAGACCTGTGTCCACCTCATAGCACATACACACATTCTAGTTCAAAATTAGGTTGCCCTAAGTTGGCGGAGGCTCCCTCCCGGCTACCTCTGCTATCGCTTGACATGTTAGGCTTTCCCAAGAAAAAAGTAGATGTTCCTTTCCCAGAAGCCTTACTGTTGCTGCCACCACGCCTCCAGTTAGAGCAGCAGAGGAGACTCCTGCTACCAGGGACTGCCACCAAGGGACAGGCCTCAGTGTAAGCTTTCAAGAATTAGATGATGCGAGCACCAAGCATTAAGATCATCTTACTCCAAGACACAGCAGGTTTTGGGATTTTTTTAAAGGAGTTTCTACTCTCATGTTTCTTGCTATCCGTTAGGCAAGGTTTAACAACATAGTCTGGAGATACAGGTGGGAAGATTCAGGAACTTAGACTATGTGCAGATTAAGACTCTAACTTTTGTTTGAATTATTTCAAAGTTAATATCTTTTTCAGACAGGAAAAAGAGCAAATTAAGTTAATTCTAGTCTAATTCACTGTGGTCTGAATATAACGTAATGTTCAAAGAATGTTACCATAAGTTATCAGTAAATGTTTGTTTAAATGAATAAAGGGAGGATGCTATTAGGACTTGGCTGCACTTGCTTTGGCTGCACGTACACAAAATAGGACTTTGCCAAAACCAAGGGCGACAGCGTTCTCTGGATTACTCCTAATTTGGAATCTTTATAATAATGATGGGGGAAATTTCAGGCACACAGGAATCAGAGAGCAGTTAAAAACCTCTTTGCTTCTTTATTCTCTGCCAAAATCAATATTAAATCACCTTCCTTTGGTATCTGCGCTCCATCTGACCTCTGCCAGTATGGTTTCTCCCCCCTCACCCCCTGCTCCTCCTGCAGTGTCTGCCACTATCTGGACCTTCCATTTAGCTCTTTACAGGGGGAAACACAAAACGTTTTGTCTTAAAGCCATAGGTACAACTCACAAGGTACAACTACAAACTGCTTTTTAAAAGGAAGGTGTTGTATCTGACCAGGTACAGCAGATCAAGCATTGCCCTGGGACACTAAGGAACCAGATTCAAAACCCCAAGGTCACCAGCTAGTGCACAGACTCACCGGCTTGAGCATGGGGTTGCTGGCTTGAGTATGGGATCCTAGACATGACCCCATGGTTGCTGGGTTGAGCCCAAAGGTCACTGGCTTGAGTCCCAAGGTTGCTGGCTTGAGCAAGGGGGTCACTGACTCTGCTGGAGACCCCCAGTCAATGCACATATGAGAAAGCAGTCAATGAATAACTAAGGTGCTGCAACAAAGAATTGATGCTTCTCATCTCTCTCCCTTCCTATCTGTCTATCCCTGGATGTCCCTTTCTCTCACTAAAAAAATGAAAAAGGAAGGCGTTGTTAATAATGATTTACCTCCTCTTGGGCAGAATTCTTTTTACCTCATTGGAAGTAGGTTCAATGAGTAAAATGAGTAAGGCATTACAAATTCTGTATGTTGCAGTAATTGTTAATGTCTTCTGGAAATGTGTTAGTGAATCTTTAATGCAATTACAGTGGTCCCATTTGTTAATCCCACTTGTGTCTCACATGAAGAAATGTAATCACTCATTGGGTCATATGTGTTAGGGGAGCCAGGCCCATAAAGGGGAATTTGACCAAGAGTCTTCTAGAACAATTGATAAATGAATGGATTAATAGGTGAATGAGTTAAGCAATTAAGTAAGGTACATAGGATGACCTCATTTAACTGGTCTGCAGTCTTGTACCTCCTTTAACACATCTTTACTGGGAATATTTAAATCTTTAATATTTTAAATAATTTTTCAATGGTTTTTTAGCTTCCAGAGTTTTCTGATTAAAACTTTTCTTTGGATTATGTTAGTCTAAGTACATTGTTGTAGTTCCAGAAATAGCTTCCTTTTTTTAAGATTAAAATTCTTTTTCTAGGGTTGATTAAATTTCCTTGAAAATATTCAATAATCTTGGAGCTCTTTTATTTCAACCACACATGAACTCACATGGAATATTTAAGCTCTTAGCCTAAGTCTATACATAGCACTCATATTATTGAGTCAGCTTTCCTGTATTGGTATTTAAATACCATAACATACTTTTAAACTTATTCAAAGGCACAGCCATTGATGCCTAAAAAAAATAAAAAAGAAAGAAAGAAAAACGTTATTTATTTTCTCCCTTTTTCTTCTTGGTCTCCACCTCCTTCTCTTCCTCTTCTTTTCCTCTAGCTCTTCTTCTTCTAGAAATATTTCGATTAGAAAATAATGTTTCTTTGATGTTAAGAAATGTGGTATCTCCTTATTCGTCTTAGAGACAAATTTAGAGACAAGTTTTATATCTATTTATCCATTGTGAAACCATTTATTCTCTGAGTGATGTGATGGTTATCAACAGCAGATTGAAGACACCCTTTCTGATTTCTACCTCTTACATCAGATAATCCTTTTATGTGTAACTGCAATGAAAGACAGTTGTATACAGCAGTGTGAACCGTTGTGTTGTGTTCTGATTCAGAAAAATTATATGCATTATTTTGTTTTGGGGGTTGTTTTGTTTTGCACTTGTTGTTGTTTTGCTTTGTTATTTTTTGCTATTCTCATTGTTGTTTTGCATCTAAGAACATTAATAGTCAGCTTAGGCCGCTATATCAAAATACCATAGACTAGATGGCTTTAAACAACAGAAATCTATTTCTCATGGTTATGGAAACTACATTATCTTGTTGCTGGCTGATTCAGTTTCTAGGGAAGAATCTTTTCCTGGCTTGTTGATGGCTGCCTTCTTGCTGTGTCCTCGCATGACAAAATGAGAGCTCTGGTGTTTCTTCTCACAGACCCCATCTCCAAATATAGTCACATTGGGGGTTAGTGTTTCAACATAAGAGTTTTGGGAATACACAATTTAGTTCATAGCAGAGCACTTGAGCTTTTGTCCAACATTAGCAAAAACATATACCCTTAAGTTAATACACTAGAAATCTATATTAAATAGACTACTGAAAAATTTACCTATACAAGGTATACAGAAGAAGACAATATTCTTGAATCAATCACTCTATGATCTCTATTAGTTTCTTTACTGTTTTGTTTCATAATATGACAATTACTTATTCAATGTGTTTCTATTTTAAAATTACCTTCACTAATAAGAGTTTAGGTGAGTCAACATAGTACTGAGTTTCTAGAAAACAAGTACAGAATTCTATCATCTAAATATTTGTTGAACCATCTTCTATGTAATGGCTCTTGACTACAAAAAAGATGTTGATAAACTCTCTACACATCAATAATTGTTTGTTTCCTTTAGAAAGGTACACAGTCTGTCAAAGTGTCTAATTTAATTTTAGTATGCAAATAAATATAATGGAGGAAATACTTTTTTAGGTCACAATATGGAAAAGGATGGCATTTTTATTATGAAAAATGTCAAGATCTGTTTTTTAATCTGTAAAAACAAGACCTAAAATAAATAGATTGGCCTAGATAATGTCTAAGTTTTTTTTTCCAGGTTAAAAACTGTATAATTTACTTTATTTTGAGAATTTTATTTTCAAAAGCATAATCAGATACAAAAATTTTACTTACTTTTGTCATATAAATTTTATCCTAAATATAATAAATAGACAACTTTGTAACACTTTACTACTGATATAGTATAAAATTTTAATAGGTAGTTGGCTCATTTGAGCCAAATTATTTGCCAATCTAAATGCTAGTTAGTTGTTTATTGAAAATATTGGGGGTTTTGGTCCTAGACTATGTCAGCTATGAATGTTTGTAAAATCTTATTCTTTACAAAACAACAGTACTAGCACTGGCATTAGGATAGACATAAAGATCAATGGAATAGAACTTAAGAGTCTAGATGTAAAGCAATGTATCTGTGGTCAACTTATTTTTGACAAGGCAACCAAGACCATTCCAGGAGAAAGAATAATCCTTCTAACAAATGGTACTGGGACAACTGAAGAGTCCCATGAAAATGAAGAGTCCACATGAAGTTGGGCCCTTACTTAATACCATATATAAAAATAAACTCCGAACAGGTCAAAGAGCTCAACTAAAACCTAAAACTATAAAATTCTTAAAATAAAACATAGGGTTACATTTCATATTCTCATATTTAACAGTGGATCCTTTGATATAGTACCCAAAGCACAAGCAATAAGAAAAAAATATACAAATTGACCTTTATTAAAACTAAAAAGGACACCATCAAGCAAGTAAAAAGACAACCCACAGAATGAGAGAAAGATTTGCAAATCATATATCTGATAAGGCAGTGGTTTCAGCCACCTGTCCATCAGAAATTTGGTGCCAGTCAGCAAAAGTGGTACAGCCACTTTGGAGAACTATCTGGCAGTTCCTTAAACGTTTGATTTTTTTTTAGATTTTATTTATTCATTTTATAGAGAAGAAAGAGAAAGAATGGGGGAGGCAAGAAACATCAACTCCCATATGTGCCTTGATCAGGCAAGCCCAGGGTTTTGAACTGGCAACCTCAGCATTCTAGGTCAATACTTTAGTTCCTCATACATTTAAACATAAAGTTAACATGTGGCCCAGTAATTCTCCCAGGTGTATACCTGAGAAAATTAAAATGTATGTCCACACAATAGTTTGTATATGAATGTTTACAGCAGCATTATTCATAATAGCTAAAAGGTGCAAACAACCCAAATGTCCATCAACTAATGAATGGATAAAAAAAGGCGGTATATTTATTCAGTGGAATATTATGTGGCCATAAAAAGGAATGAAGTATTCATACATGCTACAATATGGATGAACCTTGAAAAATTATGCTAAGTCAGGCCCTGGCCGGTTGGCTCAGTGGTAGAACATCGGCCCGGTGTGTGGAAATCCCAGGTTCAATTCCTGGTCAGGGCACACAGGAGAAGCGACCATCTGCTCCTGCACCCTTCCCCCTCTCCTTTCTCTCTATCTCTCTAGTCCCCTCCCACAGCCAAGACTCCATTGGAGCAAAGTTGGCCCGGGCTCTGAGGATGGCTCCATTGCCTCCGCCTCAGGCATTAGAATGGCTCTGGTTGCAGTGGGGCAACGGCCCAGATGGGCAGAGCATCACCCCCTGGTGAGCATGCCAGATGGATCCTGGTCAGGCGCATGCAAGAGTCTATCTGTCTTCTGCCCCCTGCTTCTCACTTCAAAAAAAATTTAAAAATAAAAATATATAAATAATTATGCTAAGTCAAGGAAGCCAGTCACATTTATATGAAGTATCCAGAATAGGCAGCTCTGTAACAACAGAAAGTAAATTAGTAGTGGCTTAGGGATTGAAAAATGGAGTCAGGGAAGGGGAGACTCTTAAAGGGTACAAGATTTCCTTCTTTTTTTTTTTTACAGAGACAAAGAGAGAGTCAGAGAGAGGGATAGATAGGTACAGACAGGAAAAATGGGTGTAATTATAGTTCAGTCCTTATAAAGTTATTAAAACTTTTATTGGAACAATAGATTGGATCCATTTTGTATATAGTCAGTAAAAGCTGTGAAAAAAGTTAAAAACTAATTTTTTTAAACACTAGGATGGAAATCATCATGGTGGTACATTGTGGGGAAAAGTTTATAGATGAAGCTTTGTCAAAAGGCAAGGGCTTCCCCACGGTTCCCCAAGGTTCTTTTCATGGCTGCAAAGTTATATTATTATTGGGTACTTGCTGTCCTGTGAGATAGAACCTGCTTTAAAAACCACTGACTCTTCCAGATATTATAAAAATTTTAAATAAAATGAAGCCCACAGTAAATTTATTCTTTTTTAATTAAAAATATTGGAGCTTTTTTTTTTAAGAAACCTTTGTCATTTTGTTCAACATTCAAGAACAAGAATGCATGTTTAACATGTTCTAATATATGTTGTAATAAGTCAATAATTTTTTTTTTTACAGGGACAGAGAGAGAGTCAGAGAAAGGGATAGACAGGGACAGACAGACAGGAACAGAGAGAGATGAGAAGCATCAATCATCAGTTTTTCATTGCGAGACCTTAGTTGTTCATTGATTGCTTTCTCATATGTGGTTTGACCGTGGGCCTTCAGCAGACCAAGTAACCCCTTGCTCAAGCTAGTGACCTGGGGTAGATGCTGGTGAGCTTTGCTTAAACCAGATGAGCCCGCGCTCAAGCTGGTGACCTCAGGGTCTCGAACCTGGGTCCTCCGCATTTCAGTCGGATGCTCTATCCACTGCGCCACCGCCTGGTCAGGCTAAGTCAATACTTTGATCTAAACATCCAAAGATAATTTTTAAGATGTTAAGTTGACTAGCCAGCTGATAGGGGGCAGTAGAGAAGTGGTTAAGACAACCATGGATTTAGGCTACCGTCCTGGCTCTGTCAAAATAAGCTGTAAAATGATGTTCTCAACTTTCCTTTCTTCTCTGTAAAATGGGTGTAATTATAGTTCAGTCCTTATAAAGTTATTAAAACTTTTATTGGAACAATAGATTGGATCCATTTTGTATATAGTCATCACTTTAAATTATTCTCATTATTTTTAATTAAGCATTTATTCATCACTTGGCCTAATGCCTATTTATTGGAGAAAAATATGCAATCTAGTGATTCACTCTGGCTTTTTTTTTAAGCATCATGCCAGAATTGCCACTGACTTCAGTATTTACACCATGGACAATTTGCTTTACTTGTAATTTGAGCTGATGTTTCCCTGAAGAGGGGTGGAAAACTAGTCACACACACTTGGATCCAGAACTTGGTATTTCACTTTATCAAGGTATGACTTTCAAAAGTTCTCAAACTGTATTTTGTTAAGTGTGAAAAGCAAATGCTTCCTTTATGTTCTCATTAACAGAAAGTCACTAAACATTTTGCAGCTGCTTAATCTTTCAGTCAAGATATATAGTATGAAAGCTAGACTGATGGAGCCTCCCTTCTTCCAACCTCTGCTCTCAATCACTACCATTTTTATTTAGGAAATGAACATTTCCCCAAGGCATTGAGCAGCTTCTCTGTAGGCTGTAGTGAAGTCCCTCAGATCTGGAAAATGAAAACTTGGAGACAGGTACAATTCTTGGTGCCTGGATGAAAAGTGATTTACAAGTTTATCTCACTCCCACTTGTAGAACTTGGTGGTATGGTACAAATCTTGTCAAAAACATGTTCAATGATTAAAGATTTATTAAGAGCTCTACTACGTCCTGTCCATTTTTGAGAAGTCACAAAAGAATTAGTCACTGACCTTCCAGAGATTATAACCTCCTAAATCAAAAACAAATACCATATGCCCATTTTCGCTTGATTATTTTCTCAGAGTAGGGAACATCTGAGTTTTAAGGGAAGCATACCATAGTATGGTAAGCAGAAAGCCAAAAATTAAGTTATTAGAATAGAATAAAGAATTTAACATTTGTTGATTGAAAAATCCTACTTTCTAGGATAATTACACAGTTCTGTCATGCTTAGATTATTTGACTAAATATGGGGCTAATTTTCTGCAAAACCTTTGATAGCAATCACATTAAGGAGATCCATAGTCCATTATAATTAGTGGTTGAAAAGACTTCCCTACAACTTTTATTAGATAAAAAAGTGTTTCCACCTGGCCTATGGGTGGCGCAGTGGATATAGCATCGACCTGGAGCACTGAGGTCGCCGGTTCAAAACCGTGGGCTTCCCTGGTCAGGGCACATATGGGAGTTGATGCTTCCTGCTCCTCCCCCCTTCTCTCTTTCTTTCCTCTCTAAAAATAAATAAAGACTGGAAAAAATACTTTTTAAAAAAAAAAAGTGTTTTCATGTTTCTGAGTACTAGAGATATAACAGCATTATTTGAGCTTTAGAATGTCCCTTCTAAATGGTGCATAAACAGCCTCCATATGCTTGACTTTTTATGACACCAATTATCTATGGAAAACAGAGATTGCAAAAACACTTCCCTTTAAAGGTCCTCTTTGATCTATGGTTAAAATATGGTTTCTTACAATCAGCAAAACAATGCACCAAAGTTCTACAATAAGTCCATCAGGATATTCTGATAGGATATTGTAATATTTCAGTGTAATTTTAATTTGCTTTTTACTAAAGATGTTGAACAATGTTTTATGTCCTTATTTGCCATATGTCTATCATTTTTGATGATATGCATGTCTAAATCTCCCCTATCCCCTTTTTAATTGCATTGTTTTTTTTCTTGTTATTGGATTTGGGGAGTTCGTTACATATTCTGGACACAGATCCTTTATCAGCTAGATGATTTGCAACTATTTCCCCCCAGCCTTTGGCTTGTCTTTTTAGTCAAAAAAATAAAGTCTGCTCAAATTTTGATTCAGATTGTGTTGAATCTATAGATAAATATGAAGATAATTGACATCTTACTAACATAGAGTTTTCTGAGCTATAGACACAGTATATTTCTTCATCTATTTAGGTGTTTAATTTTTCTCAGCAGTGTTTTGTAGTTTTCCGTGTATATATCTTACACATTTTTAATCAAATTTATCCTTAAGTAGCTGATACTTTTGATACTGTTATAAATAAAATTGCAGCTTTAAGTTTAATTTCTAATTGTTTACAACTATATATAGAAATGCTGTTGACACTTTGGTCATGTATTCTACAACTTTGTCAAACTCACTTATTAGTTCTAGTACTTTTCTTTTTTCTTTTTTTTTTTTTTTGTATTTTTCTGAAGCTGGAAACGGGGAGGCAGTCAGACAGACTCCTGCATGTGCCCGACCGGGATCCACCCGGCATGCCCACCAGGGGGCGATGCTCTGCCCCTCTGGGGCGTTGCTCTGTCGCGACCAGAGCCACTCTAGCGCCTGGGGCAGAGGCCAAGGAGCCATCCTCAGCGCCCGGGGCATCTTTTGCTCCAATGGAGCCTTGGCTGCGGGAGGGGAAGAGAGAGACAGAGAGGAAGGAGAGGGGGAGGGGTGGAGAGGCAGATGGGCACCTCTCCTGTGTGCCCTGGCCGGGAATCGAACCTGGGACTTCCGCACGCCAGGCCGATGCTCTACCACTGAGCCAACTGGCCAGGGCCTCTAGTACTTTTCTAATAGATTATATAAGATTTTCTACATCTGCAGATAAAGGCAGTTTTATTTTGTCCCTTTCAATTTTTTCCAAAAACAACTTTTATATATTTTTTTCTTATTGTATTGTTTGTACATCCAATATAGTGTTGAATAGAAGCAGTGAGAGTGGACATCCATCCTTGCCTTGTTTTTAATCTTATAAGGAAAACAGTCAGTCTTTCATTATTAGATATGATATTAGCTGTAAGTTGTTTTTTGTTTGTTTGTTTTACAGAGACAGAGAGAGAGTCAGAGAGAGGGATAGATAAGGACAGACAGACAGGAACGAAGAGAGATGAGAAGCATCAATCATCAGTTTTTCCTTGCGACACCTTAGTTGTTCATTGATGGCTTTCTCATATGTGCCTTGACCGTGGGGCTACAGCAGACCGAGTAACCCTTTGCACGAGCCAGCGACCTTGGGTCCAAGCTGGTGAGCTTTGCTCAAACCAGATGGGCTCGTGCTCAAGCTGGCGACCTCGAGGTCTCAACCCTGGGTCTTCAGCATCCCAGTCTGACGCTCTATCCACTGCGCCACCTCCTGGTCAGGCATAAGTTTATTTGTTAAAACTTTTTTTTTTAAGTTGTAGTAAGAGATTATTGTTTGTGTGACTTAAAACCTTTTAAATTTATTTAAACATATTTTATGGCTCAGAATATTGTCTATTTTAGTATATGTTCCATGTGTACCCAAAAAGGAATGTATATACTGCCATTGTTGGGTAAAGTGTTCTGTAATTCATAATTAGATCAAATTGGTTGATAGTGTTGTTTAAGTTTTCTATATACAGCTGACTCTTGACCAATACAAGTTTGAACTGCCCAGGTCCACTTATACACAAAATTTTTTCCAATAAATATATATACTGTTTTTGACCAGCAGTTTGGAGTCTGCAGATACAGAGATTGAACTCTGTGCATTGATCTATGCCATTTTTTATAGGGGACTTGGGTATCCATGAATTTTGGTGTCCATCAGGGTTGCTGGAACCAATCCCAAGCAAATACTGAGGGACAACTTAAGTTTTGGGGGAGTCAAAATTTATACACAGTTTTTCAACCACACAGTGCTCAGTGCTTCTAATCCCCACATTGTTCAAGGGTCAACTGTACTTATTTTCTTTCTGTTAGGTCTATCAATTATTGAGAGAGTGGATGTACGTTTTTTTGCATTTGATACCTTTTTATGTGTCATTAAATGCTTAGAATGATGTTGTGAATGCCATATGGAAGATCTTGGTGTCATTCAGGTATGAAAGCATACTCCATTAATTAAAAAACTGACAACAGTACTTATAAATGCTGTTCTGCTGATTTAGATCTTGAAATGAGAAGTTTAAATGATTGGTTATGCTAGTTGACAGTTTAAGTCATATCCATCTGTGAAATAATCCAGTGCTGCGAACACTATGACCCCAAAGGCTGATAAAATAACAGTTCAGTGATTTCAATTTTTTTTCTTAGTTGGAGAGACCATTCTTCAAATAAAATTTTACCAAAAACTTCAATACATATAGGAGATAAAAGTGGAGGTATTTCCCTTTAATCTGGACTCCAATTGCTCAGCCTCACTCCAGGCTTCGCTTTCCCTCCCACAGAGGCAATCCTGATGTGCCTTAGCAGGAAGCCTTCAGACACCATGGGAAATAATGAAAACCATGGACCTACCCACATATAGTGCTAAACAAGAAAACATGATGCCATTCGAAATGCTAAAGTGAAATGGTAAATAAATTTCAACTTTTGCATCAGCAATATGGATTAATAAACTGCTCAGTGAGCCGTTGACAAACTTTCTGAAATTGATTCCTGTCTCTGCAGTAACATAAAAGTTCATGTTCATTTACTGATATCTGCTGGGGTATAGGTATGGGAACTGCAGGAGTACATGCCATGCATTTGATGTTTTTGGTCTTGAGATAAAGACAAATCCAGTGGCTAAACCTGGTTCCACGTGATTATCTCCTGAGTGGAATAATATGTTTGGTAAAGTAGGAGAATTACGCAATGGGGTTAGTTAGGCTGCCGGGGTCCAGCCCCAGGGGGAACCCAGGGGTCCCACAGGAAGAGACGACGTCGGCACAAAATGAATGAGAGAGCCGAATTCTTTAGCATTCACTGCCAGGCATCTCCGCCAATGACTAGTATAGCTTTATTTTTATACACACACACATGGTATGCAGAATACATTGATTAATAATTGTTTTTGTTTCACTATGGTTACATATTTCTAGGTAACGGTTAGTACATTTCTACAAGCTATAAATCGGGTGGTAAGTCATTCTAAGTACAGTTATACAATAATTTGAGCAGCAATAACAATATTGGCACAAGCTTCTAAAAGGTCAGTACCTGTCCTAATGTCCTATTGTCTAGTCAAATTTTATTTGTCTACTATATTCATATAGTTAAGTTCTAACTTTATTTTTCTCAGAGTGTTCCACCACCTGCAGGTCAGGTATGCAAGAAGAAAGGAAAGTTTCTCTACTCTACCACATGAAAAGGGTAGGGAGGTAAAGTGATGGATTAAGTGAAGACTGAAAGGTGTTTTTGTGTATAGTTACTGTTTCCTACCTATTCATAAGTCACACTCTATTTTTTCTAACATGATTTATAGGAGATTTTCCTACAGACTTAATCCTTTTTGGGGGATAGCATAGCCAGCCTCCTATGTCTATGAGCCCAGGTAAAGGGGCTTTATAGGCTTTTCTGTGGAATTCACACCCTCTGTCTTATTTCCAAAGAAATTACTATGAATCTGCAGGGAAAGCACGGTACTATTATCCCTGTGCCATAAATGATAGCACACACCCAGAAAAGGGGGGATAAAAAACCAAATTAATTCAAGAAGTTAAAAGGGGAAGTATTGTTGCGCCTCTTCTTTCTGTGACTGTGTCAACCAGCAGTTGTTGATCTTCTTTGCTGTGACTATGTCAACCAGCAGTTGTTGATCAGCTTCCGACATTAGGCTTTTCAAAATTGAAGTCAGCAGAGAATGCTTAGGTAACCTTACAGAATAGAGACTTTATATATGGCAAAGTGAGAAATGCAGGAGCTGTCTGTGAATGTCCTTGGTGGCATGTCCGTGGTCCCAGTGGTCTGGCAAGGAAGCTCTGAAGCAGGCACCCACTGCTGCCTTCCTCCGAGTTCTGCCATCAGCAGGACTCAGCTGCCCTCCCCTTTTCTCTAGCTCCTCCTGCCATAACAACTGACTCTAATTCTCTTTGCCTCAAAGCTTCTGTCTCCTGCCTTTGTTTCATATATCTCCTCTCTACATCCCTCTCTGTATACCTCAAGTTTAAAATTCCCACAGAGAGTGCTAGGTCAAAGAGTGACCTTCCAGAATGGAGTGTCCCCTTAGGCAGAATTCTCATGCCAGGTTACCTAAATGTCACTAGGAAGCCTGTAGATAGATCACTTGTCCAACCCTAGTTTAATCAGCTGTGGCTAACGTGGCAGAATCACAAGGTACAAAGGATAAAGAAGGGACCATGTGTCTGGCAAGAACTCTGAAGAATCTCAGCAGGGGACAGTGTACCTCACAGGCATGGAACAGGGCCTGTCCATTCCCACCATCTTCAACAGTAGAGTGTACATTGATTGGAGTTGCTTGGTGTTGAGTAAAGAATACATTTTCTTATGATGGACATTTCTTTTTTTTTTTTTTTTAAGATTTTTTTATTTATTTATTATAGAGAAGGGGGGGAGGAGCAGGAAGCATCAACTCCCATATGTGCCTTGACCAGGCAAGCCCAGGGTTTTGAACCGGCAACCTCAGTATTTCCAGGTTGACGCTTTATCCACTGCGCCACCACAGGTCAGGCATGATGGACATTTCTTATGATGGTTTCAGACTATGCATGGCAGAAAGTCTCCCTAAGGAGAATCTTAGCAGGTAGGACTCTAAGCTTCCTGTGCCCTTTTCACCAGAACTATTTTATATTGTTGACTTTTACATATTGTATTTTTAAATAAAATTTTACTTGAAGATAAGATTCCACTCTTCACAAATAGTGAACTGAGAGCCCGTGAGCTATGAAAGTATAAAAACTTTTGTTGGGATAATATTTTTTAAGTAGTGAGACTTTCGTTTTTAAAGACTAATGAGTGTTAATCAGATATAAATGAAATAAAGATGTCACTTTTTACAGGAAACTTGATCATTTTTACCCAAGTTTTTTGTAAAAAACTTCTAGGAAGGGTAAACAGGAAAATAGAATAAGATAATTTAACAACATTATATTCTTGATCTCAATTGTTTTTATGTCTTAGGTGTTATCATAGGAAATTTTTAAATTATGACTGTCAATATATTTGATGAGTAGGATAAAAATGTTGATACCAATGAACAGATTACAAATCGAAAGGGTTATAATAACATATTATTACAGCTGTCTTGTTTGGTACACCAATACAAACCGCTACATTAGGGTAAAAATTTCTATTAATTGCTAGTTGCATTGTAAGTTAACTATGGTGAATTGGAACACATGACAGCAGTCACACACATAACTTATATTCTAGATCAACACATGCATTATATTTTGTTATAACAATCATATTTGTTATGCTCAGTCTTTAGCATGGAATGGTCATCTGCCAAGAACTTTTTAAAAATTGAAGACATCTTAATGGTATTTATAAATATGAATTACTTTTATAATTGAAAAGCCATGTCCTTATTCTATGAGTTGGGACATCCCAATATCTGTCACTTACTTAAAAAGATGAATCATCCAATAATTATGCCAAGCCACTGTTACATGTTGACATGGCAAATAAAATTATCTGACACTCTCTTGTACATTCTCCACTCTCTAGGCTGAGCAAAAATATAAATATATGCCCAGAGCCTTCTCCTTAGAATGTCTCCCAAATGCCCTTTATAACCAATGCAAGACAACAACCTTCTTTTTCCTCTTCTCAGAATCTTAGTGTATCTCTAGTATGAGCAGAAAAGTATTCAACTAGTTTTATTCATATTATTAGAGTGATGATTTATTTATGTAAAGTCCTAGGCTAAGAGGCAAGTAACAGTGAAGTCTGACAGTGAAGTCAGTTTAGCCTTGAACTGTTTGTAAGTCTTGTAAGTTGATGGGCTTAACTAAACTCTTAACCCTACCCAGCTACCTCAGAGAAAGCGCCATGAGTTAGCAGTGTGTCCAGAGAGCGTACCGCACATCACTCATCCCACATGCACCCCTGTTGCTGGAATAATTTCAAATCATGACCCTGAGTCTGGTGAGCAACATCCTCTTAAAGTTCAATAGCACCATTGCTACCAAAGGAGAACCAACACCCGGCTGGTGCCCAATCAACATCTGTGCAATTTCAATTAGAAATTCTTTTAACAATTATCATTAGAAATGAAGTAGTGGCCTGACCAGGAGGTGGCACAGTGGATAGAGCGTTTGACTTGGATGCAGAGGACCCAGGTTCAAAATCCTGAGGTCACCAACTTGAGCACAGGCTCACCCAGCTTGGGTGTGGGCTCACCAGCTTGAGCACAGGGTCACTGGCTTGAGCAAGGGATTATAGACATGACCCCATGGTCACTGGCTTGAAGTCCAAGGTCTCTGGCTTGAGCAAGGGGTCACTCGGTCTGCTGTAGCCCCCCTGGTCAAGGCAGATATGAGAAAGCAATCAGTGAACAACTAAGTTGCCACAACGAAAAATTAATGCTTCTCATCTCTCTCCCTTCCTGTCTATCCTTATCTGTCCCTTTCACTATCTCTCTGTCTCTGTCACACAAAAGAAAGAAATGTAGTAGTATTCAGGAGAGAAATGTAGTAATTTCAGGGGGAGAAAATGAAAGAAATATGACAATTTGGTAATCCTGTAACACTGGTGGGTAGACCACAGTTCAATATGCTATTGTACTTCTATGTATGTATAAAATTTTTCATATTTAAATCTTAAAAACACAGTGTAAAAGATAATTCGCCCTCTTTCTTATAAAGGAGATCTAAAAAATATTTTCTATGTATGTTGTTCCATATAATGACAAAATTAATTTAAATCACTGAAACACAAATATTCTTTGCTGACTATTTTCACATGTTTTTAAATCCACGCAACCAGTTTTGGAATTCAATCCTTGAGAAACTAAACTAAATAAGGCAACATGACATCAGCAAACACATATTCAAGTACCTCAAGGTCCAGGATTTCTGGAGTAGGAATTGTGCTAAGAGGTGAGAAACGACTCCATCCCTGTCCTAAAAGGATTTCATTTGATGGATGCCCTGATGTGGCATCTCTTATATGGGGCCCTGGAAAAACAGAAACAAAATGAGCAAGTGATTGAACCAACGTAGTTATGTGCTTTTCAGTTCAATAATAATGACTTAGGTTTAATTATGGGAGCAGACTGGTGCAAGGAGAGGAGTACATCATGCCAGTGAGATTTGGAAGAATAATTATGGGAGTTCTGGGTTTGGGCTGAACAGTCTGATAATTTACTGAGACCTGTTGTTAAAGATAAACAAAAACAGGCATTAGTTAAAATGGTGAGGATAGATGTTATTCAGTAATAATCTATTGCAATAAGGAAGAGGGTTCAGCATGACAAAACAAAAAGCAAGATACCTTTCTAAGGCTGAGGTGTGCAATGGGAAGAGACTAATGGGAATTAGGTGGTGCTGGCCCACGTGGCTAGAAGATCCGAGTTTATTAACTGGTGCTTATCCAGAAGAGAGACAGGCATCTCCATGTCTTTGACAAGGGACTTTCACAGACTCTCGGGTCTTTGAAAAACTTTGTGTGGTAGAATTACATCTCAAAGGTAGAGAAAGGATTTGTAATTGTAAATTTCCTGAAATATCTGTTTGAAGGGGCCTATCCACCCATCACCAGGTTTTGGCCTGGAACAAATAAGCAATTCTTTTGGAAGCGCTGTCTTTTTTCAGGCAGGTACTTTCAGAGGGGCTGGACTCATACTGAGTACAGCCTTGAGCTATTAGAAACTATGGCCGTGTTTGTTCAAGCAGGGGAGGAACGGATGAAATCATTGTGCTGAGAGGCTGCTGATTATAGGCCACAGCTGAGGTCTGGTCAAGGGGAAGGCTCATAGCAGCCCAGCTAGAATTTGGTCAAGGAAGGATTCTTTGCTATGCCTCAGAGTATGCACTAATAAAATCTTGTTGCATATAAAGTACATCACAACTCCTTGATGATCAATATAAAAGAACAAGCATAAGGTGCATCAGAGTAGTTATCTTACTTGTCAGGGCAGGGAGAAAAGAAATCCTAGTGGTGACTTTTAAAATACGTTTTCCAGTGACCAAGATCCCTGACTACTTTGTGATGTGACAGATCAGTCCAGATGTGAGAGCATCTTCAGATACTCAAGAATATACTCCATAATGTTATGAACATTTTGTTCCACACTGAATAATAAGGAGGAAATTTAGAAAATGCAAGGCCTTTATTAGATTGGAACAGGCAATATTGTGAGTCTACTTTGTAGACAGGGCAGTTGATGTGTTTTGTTTTCTTCATCACATGGAACCCCTTCCTTCCTCCTTTTAAAACTTCCTTTTCTTTTTCAATTTAGTAAACAGTACAGAAGACATCTCCTATTAATACTTAAACCAAACAGAAAATATTCAAGTATCTGGTTAGAAAATAGAAAATTAAAACAAGGCAAGAACCATACAAAATGGAAATTACAAGCCATCTCTCCCCTCCTACGTTGATTCCATTCCATCCAATCTTTCCGCTCACAGAAAACTTCTATTTAAAATGTCTTGTGATTCAGCCATGATACAAAAGAATACATGTATACGTATATGCATATACATATGTCCATGTGTATCTTTAAATTTATCTTACTTCTTTTTGATCTATAGAATAGGGATAGTACTATATATCACCTCCTAGAATTTTATTTATTGCCAAACATATAAAATTGTTCCATATACAGATTTACATTTTCTTTTAGGCACCAGTCGGTATTTGCATTATGGATTTATCTTGCTTTTATTTTTCCAATTTCCTACTGATAGAAATTGGTTATTTATGATTTTTCTATTACAAATAATTAATGAAGTTTGAGGTCTATGGATCTAAGTGAACTTCTGTCAATATATCCATACAGTAAGGTCCGTGCAATTTAATTGCTCCTTTAAAGAATATGTACAATTAAAATTTTTGTAGATAGTGACAAATTGCCCTCCAGAAGAGTATTCAAATTTATATTTTCACCAACAGGATATAAGAGCTTTTTTTCTCTCATACCTTCCCCAGGAGTGAGTACCATTCAGCATTTTTTTCTAAGTTAATAGGTGTTTCATTGCTTTGCTATTCATTTCTTTTATCATAAGCATCTTTCGTATGTTTATTAGCCATTTGTATTTTTGTGTTATAAGGTTCACAATAGTATATTTGTCTATTGGTGTGTTCACCTTTCAATTTATTTGAATGAGCTTTTTGTAAATCAAGAAAATTAGCTTGTCAGTCTGTCAAAAGTTTCTAATGGTAAAAATAAATCATCTTCCTTTATCATAGCAGGTGGAATTATTAAGTCCTCTTATAAAAAAAATCGGCCTGATTCCATTTTAAAATGAGATAGAGGAGGTGACAAAAGCCAAACTATTACTTACTTTAAAGGATAAGTATGGCTGAATGATGTACCCAAGGGAAATTTGGAAAAGCAACCAAATATTCATGCCTCATAATCTGCATGATGCGTGCGCAAGAACTTCAATGAACTGACTCTTGCATGTAGCCTTTCTTTCTTTTTTGCAAATATTTATTTATATAATTTTAATTTTAAATTTTTTAATTACAATTTACATTCAGTATTCTTTTGTATTAATTTCAGGTGTACAACATAGTGGTTAGACAATCACATACTTTCCAAAGTATTCCCCCTGATATTTCTAGTACCCAACTGGCACCACGCACAGTTGTTACAATATTATTGACAGCATTTCCTATGCTTTACTTTATCATATAGCTTTTCAGTCTCTTTCAGAAGCCTGAATCTTCCAAATTGTGATGCTGCTGACAAATTGTTAGTTCCATTTTGAGCATTTCAGCATCACTACAAAATAGTATTAAGCAACTTTTTACGTTAAAAAGATACCAACTTGTACTTGAAAATGAGGGGTAATACAGCAAAAGAAGCATGTCACAAAAAGGTCATCATGATTAGGGTTGACAGACTTGGATTCTAGACTCGTCTCTGTCGCTGTCAGCTGTATAATCCATGGGTAACTCTCTCAGGTTCTCTGTGTCTCAGTTTTCTCATTTATAAAATGAAAATAGGCCCTGGCTGGTTGGCTCAGTGGTAGAGCGTCGGCCTGGCGTGCAAGGGGTCCTGCGTTCGATTCCCGGCCAGGGCACACAGAGAAGCGCCCATCTGCTTCTCCACCCCTCCCCCTCTCCTTCCTCTCTGTCTCTCTCTTCCCCTCCCTCAGCGGAGGCTCCATTGGAGCAAAGATGGCCCGGGAGCTGGGGATGGCTCCTTGGCCTCTGCCTCAGACGCTAGAGTGGCTCTGGTTGCAGCAGAGCGACGCCCCCTGGTGGGTAGAGCATCGCCCCTGGTGGGCGTGCCGGGTGGATCCCGGTCGGGCGCATGCGGGAGTCTGTCTGACTGTCTCTCCCCGTTTCCAGCTTCGGAAAAATACAAAAAAAAAAAAAAGAAAATAATAGCATTTCTACCTAGCAAATAGGTTGTTTTGTGAATTAAAAGAACTCATGGTAAAGCATTTTGCAAACCATATACTGCTCTCAATTACTTTAATTATTGGAAAGTAATATATCTATCTATTTTATTCAGCAAAGTCTCATTGGCTTCCTGGTTGTTGTCTAATTTGTGAAAGATTGTGATACTGTGTACCAAACCTAATATAAAAATTTCCCATGAAGCAGTTATAAACCTAGCTTAATTTCAATTTATTTCATTCATATTTGAACGATGACATATTTTGTTTAAATGTACACATTTTAGCTTCTTGTTTTATTATGGTCAGTATATGTTTTAAATATAGGAATGGTTAGAATTGGAATCATCAACAAATCCAAAGCAGTTCTTTACAAAAGTAATTTATATGTTAGAGGAAGTAAAATATTTAAGTTATATAAAGTGAGACCTATAAGGATAATATTAGATTTCTTTTTTAATATTTTTATTTATTGATTTGAGAGAGAGAGAGAGAGAGAGAGAGAGAGGAAAGGAGAGCGAGAGAGAAACATTAACTTGTTGTTCCAATTATTTATGCATCCATTAGTTGATTCTTGTCCGTGTCCTGCCCAGGAATCAACCCCACAGCCTTGACCTACTGGGACAACGCTGACAATCCTCTAGCTGAGCAACCGGCCAGGGCTCAGATAGATTTCTATATAAGAAGTTTTTCTAAAACTTTCCTATTCCAATCTCAAATCATTTAGGGAAAGTTTTTTATCTTTAAAAAATATAATTTTAATGCTTAAAATTATAAGGATTGTATAGTCCCAAAATCTACATTGTACCCAGAGATGTTTATATTGAAGCTGAGAGGTCTGGGCCACATTAAGATATTTAAAACTTGATTCAGAAACACTTAACCTTGTCAATGAAGAGGGCCTTATTTTTTTAGTGCAAGTGGCCTATTTTGTTGAGTTGCCAGCAAGCAGTCCCAATGACCTTAGTGGCCCTTGTTCTGGAGGCTACAGAGCATGAAAACCTGCTGCCTTTCCTAAGAGAATTTTCTTAAAAAGATAAAAAGTTGAGTTAAATGTACCAGACATGACAGATAGGACATATCATTAAAAAGTAGGGACTACTCCCAAAGTATGTCTACTCTCTCATCTCTTACACACACACACACACACACACACACACACACACACACACACAGCACGTGCATGCGCCCACACTCTCCGATGTTTCCACCCCAAGCAGGAGGAGATAAAATGAGTCTCTGAGCTCCTGGTAGCTTATTTCCTCAAGAGTCGTTGCTTCTTAGTCTCTTTTTTTCAGATTTAGTCTGCCTTTCTTAGCTTTTAAATGGCTGGATCTCATCTCCCAATGGCACCAGCAAACTTTTATCTTAGAGTAAGTAGAGATGGGGACACTCCTGGGTGAATAGTCTGATTTCGGCCTTGCCTTGTGCATGACCACCTTTGACTTTCCAAATTTCTGTAGCCTGACTTCCACTATAGACTGTTGGTTATTTTCTCAGAAGATTCTGTGTGTTCCTAGATTTCAGGTTATCTCTAGCCACTACCAGTAACTGATATTAACAAGAATATTTAAGATGGCTCATTAAGCACAGTGTTTTGAATGGGTTCAGTCCAGATTCCACCATTTATCTTAACTGCAATTGTCGCTGCAGGGAAAGTCTTTATACCATCTAAGGTCTTTTATACTCTCCTTGCTTTGGCCACAATTCAGAAGCTGTGATTCCTTTTCAAATCCAAAGAAACTTCTTGCTAAACCTTCTGTATTCACAAGTTAGCTTGCCACCTTGAATGGACAGATATTTTAACATGAAGATATTTTCCACCAGACTATATATCTCCATGTGCCCTTCGGATAATGTTTCTCAATTATTCCTGGCTCTTTCTTACTTCTTTTCTTTCCTTGATTTTTTTAAAGCATTAATTACTATTTAACATTAAACAATGTATTTGTGATATTTTATTTAGAAAATTAACTTTAACTTGGTGACATTGATCAATAAGAGTACATTGATTTCATGTAAACATTTCTATAGCATTTGAATTGTTGATTGTATTGTATACCCATCACCCAAAGTTAAATCATTATCTGTCACCTTATATTTGTCCCTCTTTATACCCTTCCACTCCCCCTCCCCCACACCTCCTTCTCCCTTGTAACCACTTCACTTTTATCTTTGTCCATGAGTCACAGTTTTATAACCCATCTATGTGTGAAATCATATCATTCTTAGCTTTATCAGATTTACTTATTTCACTCATATAATGTTCTCAAGGTCCATCCATGTTGTCGTAAATGTTATTATATCATCATGTCTTATGGCTAGTAGTATATATTTATTTGTTTAGTACCTATCTCCCTGAACAGAATATGTTTCCTTGCCTTTTTTGTACCCTTCTGATACCTAGTATCTAGATCAGTGTCTGTCACAAAGGAGCTGACTAAATATTTCTGAATGGGTAAATGGATGATTTTTGTAACCTTGGACACATTACTTCTCCTTTTGAGGTTCCCATTTTGTTGTCAGCCAAATAAGAGCATTAGATTTGATTAGATGATTTCTAAGGACCATTCACATCTTGTGGTTGGGATTTAGAGTACAGACAACTCAGACCAGTCTGGAGAGCGATGGAGACAGGCAGATAACACAGACAGTGAGCAATCTGCGTGCTGCCCTGCCAAGAAAGCAGAGTAAACCATGTGCACATCCAAGGAAAGAAAAGTTCAGCATGGGGAACTACAGATGTGAAGACAGGAGTGTGTGTGGCATGTTCAAGAAATGACAACGAAGAGTGTGTAGCTGAAGTAGCAAACAGAGAAAGAGGACTGGAAATTAGGTTGGGAGGTAGTCAGGGGCCAGATCATGTTTGTGGGGAGTGAGGAGGGGGGAGTGTATGTGTGCTTGGTGTAAGAGGGAATATGCATTTGGTACGTTGTGTGTGGTGCATGTGTGGTGAAATCTTGTGTTTGTGTGGTGTATGGTGTGATGTGTGTATATGTGTGTGCTTGATGTGAGGTATATATATATGTGTTTGTGTGTAATCGTGTACGTGCTATGGTGTGGTGCGTGTATATAGTATATTTATCTGTGCTTGGTGGAAAGGAGAATGTATCTGTGGTATAGTGTGTGTAGCGAGTGTGACTTGCTGTGTGCAGTATGTGTATGTGTGTATGATGTGTTGCTTGTACATACCATTTGGTGTGGGGTGGGGAGTATATGTGGAATAGGGGACAGAAATTTCCCCTCTTTTTGCTCTTAGTTTTTGTGCTGGTCTAATCATTAAACTGATGTGAGACAGATTAACAGGAGAAAATAACAAAATTTAATTACATATATACATATGGCAGTTCTTAAAGAATATGAGTTCCATGGGAAGACAGTTGAGGTTTATATGCCCGCCTGAGCATATAAAGGAGAAAGGGAGGTAGTATTGGATTTCAAAGGGGAGAAAGGCAATTTACAGGTAGATGAAAAAGCAACTACTTGGGAAACAAATTCTTTCTAGGCCACCCAGAGACAATGGGACACAGAGGGGAGTTTAACAAGCAGACTCCGCCAGGTTCCTTCCTGTCTGCCACAGTTGTTTCATATTATGCTAAGATGAAACTCCCTTCCTGGGACTGGTTTTTCCATCTGAATTCCTTTATGCAGGTAAGGAGGAGGTCTAAAAGTTCTTCTTGAATTTGTTGGGCTTTAATTGTCTTTAGCTCAAAATCTGCATGCCATAGGGGCACATTCTGGGGAGACTCATACTGAACCCCTATAGTTTCTTTAAAATAATCAGCTTAACATAATCACTATCCCAAACAAAGAGCATATTTGGGATGGTAAATGCCCTCAGATGGTGCATATGCATGTGTGCATGTGTGTGTGGTGATATGCATGTGTATTAAAGTTACAACTCTCATTACAACAAAAGCTGGTGCAAATCCTTCCTGCCAGGGTGTTTGGAAACCTCAGCTTGAAAAGAAAAAAACATTTCATTTCTAATTGTTTCCTTCTGAACTAGCTAACAGGACTAAAAGAACACCTTGCATATATTAGTGCATACTAATAAAGAATTTTACTTATTGAAATAATCCAGATGTAAAATAATGCACTGAGGGCCCTGGCAGGGTGGCCTAGTGGATAAAATGTCATCCCGGTACACTGAGGTTGCGGCTTCAGCCCCAGTCAGGGCACCTATGAGAAGCAGCCAATAATGAATTGATTCCTCTCTCTCTCTTTTTCTCTCTCCTTTTCTTTCTCTCTCTCTCTCTCTCTTCCTCTCTCTCATTCACATCAATGGAAAGATTAAAAATATACTGATAGATACAGAACAGTGCATTTATGTTTTCTGAGAAAGAACACTGTTTTGCTTCTGCTACATCATCATGACCTTTGAAATCCAAAACCTTACAACATTGTCAATACATAATGCAACAAAGCACAGATTCCATATCAAATCCATACTACATTTTAAATAAGTATAGAGTCTTGAGATTCACTTGTTTATAATTCTGATAAAATCATGAAGTTGAAAGCCCGAGTTTTCCTGACCTAATTAATGAGACTCTCATGCCCTTGGCATATTGGGTTGCCAAAAATTGTGTATCAAATTGTCAAGGGCAACAGTCACTTTCCACTCTGTCATATGCATTCCCGTCTGTACCCAAAACCTCTCTCTTTATTTAATCAGTGAAATGAAGTGATATACAGTCTCCATCTTGACCCAGATAGAAGACACAACTGAGATGTCAGTTATCTCAGAAGATTGTGAAAAATGCTTCACATAGTTGACGGATGACATAAGAGATGACTGTGAGGGTTATATGCAGAAAGGAAAATATGCCCAAAATACAATGGATAAGCAGGGAGAGGGATCAAGGGCAGTGTATCCCCTTCCTCCTATATGTTAATGACTGGTGTGTCCCTAAGAGTGCCACGATATGTTTACTTGCTGCATATCCTGACCCTAAATAAAACAAAACAAAATCTTCTTAGGTAAAACTGGTGTACTTCCTAACTGGGGCTTGATCTAGAGATAGCCTCTAAGACAACTTGGTACTTTCAGATGACAGACTACACACATCTGGAAGGTGTTTTATACTTAAGAGCCTGAGTTCGCTGGAGGTACTTAAAAGGATGGAATTGCGTTGTAAAATGGTTGATTGCTTGGCGCTGCAATCAAGACTATGGCTTGAGTCCTGATACTGTTCTTTATCAGTTACAGAGCCTTGGAAGGGTTATTTAATTTCCTCCTCACAAAGTTTCTGCATAAGATACAGCATGAGGCTGATGAGAGAGTGGAAATTAAATGATCCAGTACACGTAAAGTAACTGGCACAAATTTAGCACTCAGCGTTAGTAGTTAATATTCCACTTTTGGGCCCTGGCCGGTTGGCTCAGTGGTAGAGCATTGGCCTAGCGTGTGGAAGTCCTGGGTTTGATTCCCAGCCAGGGCATACAGGAGAAGCGCCCGTCTGCTTCTCCACC
The DNA here is from genome assembly GCF_036850995.1 of Saccopteryx leptura. Lineage (NCBI taxonomy): Eukaryota > Metazoa > Chordata > Mammalia > Chiroptera > Emballonuridae > Saccopteryx > Saccopteryx leptura. Next base: position 148,568,330 of record NC_089504.1, read on the forward strand.
CTTCCCACTCTCCTTCCTCTCTGTCTCTCTCTTCCCCTCCTGCAGCCAAGGCTCCATTGGAGCAAAGTTGGCCTGGGCACTGAGGATGGCTGCATGGCCTCCATCTCAAGTGCTAGAATGGCTCTGGTTGCAACAGAGCAACTCCCCAGATGAGCAGAGCATTGACCCTGGTGGGCATGCCGGGTGGATCCCGGTTGGGCGCATGCAGGAGTCTGTCTCTCTGACTCCCTGCTTCTCACTTCAGAAAAATACCAAAAAAAAATCCACCTTTGTGTCAAGTTTTAAAAGTAATACTGTAAAGCCCGTAGTAGCGGCCACCATCACAGCCGCCTGGCCTGTGCAGGTTTGCATTTGATTCAGACAGATGGTAATGAAACAATGGAGCCAAGAACTGGTGGGCCATTAGCTTTAATCCTAGCTCACACCCAGTAGGCAAGAAATACACACAGTAGGAAAACACTTCCTTTCCATTCAGGGCTCCCAAAGCCACTGACTTATCTGAGTCTCTTAGAATCCAAGGTTTCTACCTCACCAGCCTTATTCACTTCTGTTCCCCATCTCCTTCTCTCTCCACAAACTCTGTACAAACTGGCTTTTCCTTCAGCACTCTGCCATCTTGGCTGCCTCTCCTCTGCAATGCTGATGGCAGGAACTGAGGGAGAGAGCCCCTAGTCTGCCTTATTTTATAATGTAGAAAAGTAAAGCCTTTAAGCCAATATACAAATAAGGAAGTCTCTGATACAAAGTCACTTAGTCTTAAAACTAAGCCTTAGGCTATAAGGACTTTGCCAGTTTACAGCCTGTCTCCCACACCCAATGCAAACTAAAAGCAAGCAAACATATACATCATATTTACAAACTTATTTGACCAATAAATACCTAGTAAATGCATACAGTTTTCAAAGTGTTTTCACATTGTCTGATGTGCGTCACATAACCCATTGTCGTAGACAGAGCAGATACTGTTCCATTTGGCAAAAGAGGATGGGTTAGATATTATAAAGTACTGCACCCCAGATTCTGAAAAGCACTGTACCTCATTTCATCAAGTTCACATAGAAACACCCAGTCCAGATAAGTTTTGAAGAGTTTTATTAAAGGAGGAAATTTATTAAATATGCCGGCCACATATAGCTTACACGGGGCAGTCCCAAATCGTGTGCGTCTATAATATTCTAGGGGCTGGTTATATACTCTTAATTATACATAGGTGGGGAAAAAGCCTGACATCATGGCATAAGCTTATAACCTTTGTTTTCATCTATATAGGTTTGGGAAAAGGATGAAGCGAGGGGGGGATGGGACACAATTCATTAGCAAGTTTATAACATCTGTCTATAGGATTCATAAAAAGACATATCTTCACATTAAAACTTACAAGGTAACACAATGGTAAAAATGTCACTTTACATATTAAAAGACATTCCTATATTTTCTAGTGTTCATTTGCTATTCCTTGTCCAGAGATACATACATTAACTACATGCTTTCAGGAGAGGAGAGGTAGTTTTCATGGGGAAAAATGCCTGTAAATGGTCCATTAATATAAGAAAAGGTTTAATTTAATCTTTCTTTGCCTGCACCTGGCTACCAATTCACCCATTTCCCCACAGGTGTGGGGAAAGTCAGAGAATCCAAATCTCCTTCTCCTTTGCATTTACAACACAATGCCATCAGCCATCTTGGTTTTATGCTAATCACACAAGCATAGAAATTCCATCTACAAAATCTTTCTCTGTGCCTAGCCCAAATTAATAGAATGTAATTTAATCTTTCTAAAATATTAATATTAATTATGTAACTTTTGATACCTTACAACATAGAGAAGATCTTGACTTCCCCAGTTCCCCACCACTATCATGTCATCGAACCACAAAGTAAATTCAGATCTTCCAAGTCCCAGTGCTCTTTCCAGTAGGCTGGTTGACCCAGTATAATATTGAGTTGATATGTGACTATAGAAAGAATAAAAGTTTTAGGTTTCAGTGTAGTGGCAGCACTGGGGAACCCCTGGATCACACTCAGGTTCAGTTGTTGTAAAGTAGTGTACCTTAATTCTGCGGGTTACGTAGAGACACCAAGGCAGGATATAGAAGAATTTTAGGAGGAGATTTATTAATAAACTGGCTGCATATGACTTATACGAGGTGTAGCTAACCCAAATCATGTGTCCCAAAAATACCCTACAGCTAGTCATATAGACTTGATCACATATAGGTTGGGGGAAAATGAGGGGGAGCACGACACAATAATCAATCATAAACAAGCTTACAACATTCGTCTATAGATCTATAAAAAACATTACTACATATTAAAACTTACAAGGTAACACAATAGTGATGTCGTTTTACATATCAAAGACGTTCACAAATATTTTAGTGTCTACCTCCCATCCCTTTCTCAGGACCCCAGGAGGGGAGGAAGAGTTAAAATCAATGTAGGAGCCTGACCTGTGGTGGCGCAGTGGATAGAGCGTCAACCTGGAACCCTGAGGTTGCCGGTTCGAAACCCTGGGCTTGCCTGGTCAAGGCACATATGGGAGTTGATGCTTTCCGCTCCTCCCCCTGCCCTTCTCTCGTTCTCTCTCTCCCCTCTATAAAAATGAATAAATAAAATCTTAAAAAAAATAAATAAAAAAAATAAATAAAATCAATGTAGGGTATGCAAACATTGTCTCTTATTGAAAGGGAAAGGAAGTTTTCAGATAACCTTTATCTTCTTTGTTGTCCAGCAATAGTGGCTTCAGTCCTTCCAGAGAACTATAGTTAAATTATGACTAGATGACCCATTTGTCCTTGTAAGCCAGAAAGCTTCTGCATTCTTCTCCCTCCATTTTCCACAGAACGGAGTGGGCAAGAAGCCTGACTTTTCCTCTTTAAAATAGCGTTGCCAATACTAAGTTTTACAGTTCTTTGGCACCTTATCACACAGTGATTCACTGGAAGGACTCAAAGAACTCAGGAAAGCTGTTACACACACACACACACACACACACACATGGTGATGGTTTCTTACAGTGAAAGGACATAGGCTTAAATCAGTAAAGGCAAAGAGGCATCAGGGACACGCTCCCAGTTGTCCTATCCCCGGTAGAGGCAGAGCTAATTCTCCCAGCACAATGTGTGACAACTCATACAAAGTATTACTGCCAAACAGGGAGCTCCCCCGAGCCTTGGTGTCCAGACTTATTTGTCACACCGGCATGCAACACCCAAGTGACTAACCTTAACTACTCAGTCTCCAGAATTCCAGAGGTCAAACTGATACAGTGGGTGGCCTAGGGCCCCAAGCAAACAAAACATGTATTCACCATAAACCACATTGTTAGTGTAAATTATCGGACATGGCCCACGGTATCAATTACACAAAGACATTCCTATCAGGAAAGATATTTCAAGGGCTCCTAGGAACCAGTTAAGGCCAGTTCTTTCTTTAGAGTGCGTAAAGTTTGAGCACTTCTGGTCTGCTGAGCAAATGCTTTACTGCATGGCAGAAGTTTAGTGTCTGGGCATCCTGAAGACATCAGAGTACAGCAAGAGGTAACACAGAGACAGACCTAGCTCAGATGTTAGCTTAAGGACTGATTTCTAAATTTGATCCAAATATCCATCTTCTGCGAGCCACATGCGGCTCTTTGGCCCTTTGTGGCTCTTCCACAAAATACCACATGTGGGCGTGTTGGGCAGATAAAATATATTATGCTCACTTTGTTAAAGATGGCACTGCCCACATGGAAGCCCATCGCCCAGGTGATATTAATGTATGTTGGGGGAGGGCTGTGGGCAGGTAAGATGCTTGTAGCCTGTGGCTTGGTTTTAGGACTAAGCCTTTCCCATCCTTTTTGATGTGGGGTGGTGCAATCTCATTATGCCCCAGATAAGTGACTTTGTATTAGAGACTTCCCTATTTTGTATATTGGATTAAAGGTTTTGATTTCTACACTATAAAGTGGGGCAGAACGGAAGCTTGTGCTCTCGGTTCCAGAAATTAGCATTAGAGAGCAGAGCAGAGACAGGCCACGTGGAGGAGGCCAGGAGAAGCAGCCAAGATGGCGGAGTGCTGAGGGAGAAGCCAGTTTGTGCAGAGTTTGTGCAGGGAGAAGGAAGGAGATGGGAAACAGAGGTCAATAAGTCTGGTGAACTAGAAACCTTTGATTCTAGGAAACTTGGATAAGTCAGTAGCTTTGTGAGCATTGAATGTGAGTGGGTTTTGGAGCCTAGTGTGTGTTTTTACTTGCCCACCAGGTGCAAGCTAGGAGTAAAGATGATGGCCCATCAGTTTTTGGCTCCATTGTTTTTTTACTGACTGTCCGAATCCAATACAAACCTGCATGGGCCAGGCTGCTGTGATGGTGGCCTTGGCTACTGGCTTTACAGGGCGCTACCTCATAAGGGATGTACCTACTTATATAGTTTAAGTTTAAAAAATTTGGCTCTCAAAAGAAATTTTAATCATGTACTGTTGATATTTGGCTCTGTTGACTAATGAATTTGTTGACCACTGCTCTGAGCTAATGGGCATTTGCAGCTATTGTGGTGGGTTACTTAGAACCTGGAAAGTCTGCCTTTGATTCTAGCTATGGTAGAAGCCCCAGGTCTCTACTTTGGGACCATTAGCATTCTGGGAGTGTCACACTCTCCCCTTTTGGGAGACCTCCCACCAAGTGAAAGAGAGGGAGGCTTTACTATTGCTCAATATACTCTGAAGTAAGAACTTTATAGTTAGCACATTAAAATTTCATTTCAAGAATAAGAAAATGAAATAAGTAGGACTCAGATAACAGAAAACTCAACTCAGAATGGCTGAAACAGTTAATGAATTTATTATCATACATAACAGGAAGCCCCCATGTTGTACAATCCCAGGGTTGTTCATTTAAGCACCCTGACAATACCATCAAGAACTTAAGAACTCTTCCATCCTGAGCACATTGGTTAGCTTTCCTCAAGGTTAAAAATGGTTGCAGCAGGTCCAAGCATCACGTCATTACACTCCATTATACAGACATAAAAAATGGGACTTTTCCTTGTATCTCTTTCAAAATGCTAAGAAACCTTTCGCTACCAGCCTTCCTTCATGTTCTGATGGCTTCTTCCTAAGCCAATCACTGGCGAAGAATGAATGTTTTTCTATTTGGTTAGTAAATTAAACTTCAACAACTGGGACTGGGAATGAGACCAACATTCCCTATAGCCCATGGTTTCATGGAAAAGTATAAATACTAGAACAAATTCAGGGCCCTTTAAAAGAGAGGATGTAAAGCCAGTAGCCACGCCACCATCACAGCTGCCTGGCCCATGCAGATTCGTGTTTGTTTCAAACAGACAGTAATGAAACAACGGAGCCAAGAACTGTTGAGCCATTAGCTTTAATCCTAGCTTGCACCCGTGGGCAAGAAATACACACAGTGGGAAAACACTTTCCTTTCCTTTCAGGGCTCCCAAAGCCACTGACTTATCTGAGTTTCTTATGAATCAAAGGTTTCTACCTCCTCAGCTTTATTCACCTCTGTTCCCCATCTCCTTCTCTCTGCACAAACTCTGCACAAACTGGCTTCTCCTTCAGCACTCCACCATCCTGGCTGCTTCTCCTCTCCTCCACGTAGCCTTTCTCTGCTCTCCTCTAGTATGGGCTCCTCTGCCCCATTTTATAGTGTAGAAATCAAAACCTTTAATCCAATATACAAACAAGGAAGTCTCTGATATAAAGTCACTTACCTGAGGCATAATGGGATTCCTAATGAGAGTGTACCACCCCCTATCATGCAACAAGTCAAAGGTGTGGAGGAAAGCTTAGTCTTAAAACTAAGCCTTTGGCTATAAGGACCCTGCCTGCTTACACTGTCCCCCACATCCAATGCAAACTATAAGTGAGCAAACATGTATGTCATATTTGCAAACTTATTTGACCCACAGAGGAAGTAGGGAATTATTATGTATTGGGTAGGCAACCAAAGGTCTCTAATACAGCAAATTCACAGGTAGAAAATAACACATTAGAGGTGATTCTCCGCAGCTTCTGAAATCTCAAGTCTTCACACAGGATTCCAGGGGTCCTTTGTTGCCTTAGTTTCTTGGAGCTCAGTGATTCTTAGCAGAAATAAATAAATAAATAAATAAATAAATAAATAAATAAATAAAATGTGCTTAAAGAGCCATGTTTGATGCTCCTATAAGCTGTATTTTCCCACCTTTTGTCCAAGTATCCTCCACAAAGAAAGCTCTCTAGGAAGGAAACTCCTTTTATTTCACCAGTGTATTCATCATTAGTTCAGATGTGGCTACCCCAGGGCCACGTTCTGGAACATGCTGACTGGAATCCCTTAAATTTCTGACATATCTTTGTTACCAGTGGTACTATAGCTGTTTTCAACATTTGTCACCCTTGAAAGTCTTTCCCTTATCCCGTGAGATTTCATCAAAGTAGGACTTTCTATTCTTTTTTTTCTTCCCCTCATCCAGTTCATTTTTTATTGTCGACAGGCCTTCAGGTTCGGTAACACTCCAGTGCAAAATTCTATTAATCTTAACAACTCTTCCCAATCTTTTTAATTTATAGAAATAAATCTGTATTCTCAACTGGTGGAAACAACTTTCTAGCTATTACTTTTCAGTTTAGAAATCTCTCAATTGCTTTTGTAATTTACTATTTTGTATCTGGTTTTCAAACACTCTAACCTAGAACTGACAAAACATATCACTTAAATCTTGTGTTTCCCTTCCGGAGCTATTTCAACCCCCACCAGCTTTATTGTGCTTAAAAGCAGAAAGAGACATTGACTTGCTCACCCACATTAGAGCTCAATTGTTTTTTTCACAATTCTCTCTCCCTTTGTCAAGTTCCCTGACAGCTAGCGCAATAGTTACCTCTCACTTTCTGCTTTCTGTTACTTCCTTATTCTGCCTCTCCCCCTTAAATGATTTGGGAGAGCTGTCTTTTTATAAGCTAGCTTACACAATAGTAGATGGTTTATCTTCGGGTGTAAAAGTGTTTCATGATCATTTTTTAAGACAGAGGCTTTAAAAGTTGATTCTGGAGTGTAAAGCCAGTAGCCATGGCCACCATCACAGCCGCCTGGCCAGTGCAGGTTTGCATCAGATTCAGATGGATGGTAATTGATAGATATGTGTATTCCAAACTGCCCTCTTGATGTTCCGCTTATCTGTCAGACCTCACCCTTACTGGACTATTGCCCCGGAGACAGAGGAATTCCAAAAAGCTGACAAGCCGCCCCAAGGAGGGGCTCTGGACATACCAGGACTTTTGATTCAACACCCACATGCTCGAAGCCCCCCAAGGAGGAGCATTCCGGACATACCAGGACTTTTGCCTCAGTATCCCCTCAGGCTCTATATAACTCGCCCCTAGTCTGTAACCCAGTGCACTTCTCCTAGAGGAGTGCCCCAGCAGGTCTTTCTCCTCTAATAAAGCCTGCACACCTGGTGATCGAGTGCCGTCTCATTCTTACAGTAATGAAATAACAGAGCCATGAACTGGTGGGCCATTATCTTTAATCCTAGCTTGCACTTGGTGGGCAAGTAAAAACACACACTGGGCTCCAAAATCCACTCATTCAGTGCTCATAAAGCTACTGACTTATCCAAGTTTCCTAGAATCAAAGGTGTCTACCACCCTGGCCGGTTGGCTCAGCGGTAGAGCATCGGCCTGGCGTGCAGGAGTCCCGGGTTCGATTCCCGGCCAGGGCACACAGGAGAAGTGCCCATCTGCTTCTCCACCCCTCCCCCTCTCCTTCCTCTCTGTCTCTCTCTTCCCCTCCCGCAGCCGAGGCTCCATTGAAGCAAAGATGGCCCAGGCGCTGGGGATGACTCTGTGGCCTCTGCCTCAGGCGCTAGAATGGCTCTGGATGCAACAGAGCGACGCCCCAGAGGGGCAGAACATCACCCCCTGGTGGGCATGCCGGGTGGATCCCGGTCGGGCGCATGCGGGAGTCTGTCTGACTGCCTCCCCGTTTCCAGCTTTGGAAAAATGAAAAAAATTAAAAAAAAAAAAAAAAAGGTGTCTACCTCACCAGCCTCATTCTCCTTTGTTCCCCATCTCCTTCCTTCTTCCTGCACAAACTCTGCACTAACTGGCTTCTCTTTCAGTACTCTGCTATCTTGGCTGCTTCTCCTGGCCTCCTCCACGTGGCCTTTCTCTGCTCTCCTACAGCATGGGCTCCTCCTACAACGTAATCACTCTTCTCCTAGAACAGCGTGATCTCTCTTCCTTTTAAAACCTTTTGGTGCGAAAGCCCTCCCCCAACACATATTAACATAATCATGCCCATCCCAAGCAATCACCTGGGCAACGGGCTTCCACGTGGGCAGCGCCATCTTTAACAAAGTGAGCATAATATATCTTATCTGCCCAACATGGAGCCTGTCAACATAAAGATTTCTCAGGAGAATGAGAAGTGAGGAAACTATCAACAATAATTCTGTGACAAAGACTTATACTTTAACGTATAAGCTTGTTTGCATGGCTTTTGATTTTTTCCTGATTATAAAAATAATACATGTTCATTGTGGAGAATTTAGGAGAAAAAAGCAGCAATTAGAAGAGATGTGGAGGAGTATATTGAAGACAAACATTCTAATGAATAAGACTGAATCACATACTCAACTTGCACAATTATTGTTATATGCATTCGAAGCAAAATACAGATTGTTAGTCCTCTGTTGGTGGTGAGACAACACCAGAAGTTAGACAGGTGGAGTCAGACCTGACTTTGGTTTAGCCCACACTCAGTTCTTTTATTTTTATTGACTTTAATTTATTGTGTTTACATAGATTCTTGTGTTGCCCCGAATTCATTCCCCTCCCCTTTATTCCCCTCAACATCTCCCTTGCCCAGCTCCTCATAGCGCCCTCCCCCCTTCCCTTCAGGTTTATTCCATCCTATCATCCCCTTTCCCTCTGTCCTCTTTTCCTCTGGTCCCTTTGATCTCTCCTCTGTCTCAATTCCGTTCCTCAGTTCATATTGTCATTGGATTCCTCAAATGAGTGAGGTCATATGATATTTTTCTTTTTCTGCCTGACTTATTTCATTTAGCATGATAGTTTCCAGGTCCATCCATGTTGTCGCAAAAGGTAAGATTTCCTTCTTTTTCATGGCCCCATAGTATTCCATTGTATATATGTACCACTGCTTTTTAATCCACTCGTCCACTGACAGACTCTTGGGCTGTTTCCAGATCTTTGCTATTGTGAACAATGCTGCCATAAACATGGGGGTGCATTTCTCCTTTTGAAACAGTGCTATGGTGTTCTTGGGGTATATTCCTAAAAGTGGGATAGCTGGGTCAAAAGGCAGTTTGATTTTCAGTTTTTTGAGGAATCTCCATACTGTTTCCCACAGTGGCTGCACCAGTCTGCATTCCCACCAGCAGTGCAGGAGGGTTCCCTTTTCTCCACACCCTCGCCAGCACTTATTCTGTGTTGTTTTGTTGATGAGTGCTCAGCCAACCCTCAGTTCTTAGTTCTGGCTAAGAAAGAATTCAGAGCCAAGACTCAAAATATAAAAGAAAGTCTATGTAGAAAGTCACAGAGGCAGAAGTGAGCTGTAGAAGAAATGGGCTCAGGAAACAAGTTACAGAGGCAAATGAAGGGCCCTCAGAGTTTAGGAGAGAGAAAGGGAAAGGTAATGTTCCTTGGAGGGGGGAAAGAGTAGGATGGGAAGGCACAGGTATGCTCTTCCAAGAGAACTATGCTGAGTCCCCCATCCTAAGGGCTTTTTAAAAAATTGATTTTAGAGAGAGAAGAAGGAAGAGAGAGAGAGAGAGAGACAGACAGAAACATAGATCTGTCCCAGTAATGTGCCCTGACCGGTGATCAAACCTACAACCTTTCTGTATTAGGATGGTTCTCTACCCAACCAAGCTATCTGGCCAGGGCCCTAAGGGCTTTCAAGGGCTTGGATTTGGGGGGAGGTTCCAAGGGAGGATCTCAATAAAACATTTATCAGCTTTCCAGGTGTGTCTTTTCAGGGTCATGGTCTCCACTGATTAGTTGGCGCAAGGGCAGGGGGATCGTTAATCAGTGCAGCTGGTCCTGATGTCAGCCATGGCATTTCTTGTCTGGTTTGGCTGCTTTTCAGGGCCTGGAGCTGAAACACAACTGAGGCCCAGATGTATTTGATGTGGGTCAGGACTTCTTTGTCCTGGGGTCTTAATGCTTAAGGGCTATTCTCTGACCTCCCTGTTCATTCCCGCTCTAAGAGGGTCTAACTTGCATGACTAGCAACATGCCACGGGAGGGAAATTCGGGTCAGGGTCCAAACCACATGACTAGCAATATGAAAGGTCAGGGTGTCTAAACTGTATGACCAGCAATATGTTAGTGGAGGTAAGGTTACCCTGGAGTCAAGGTCCTTGTTTTCCCAGTTTCCCAGTTTTGTCCGTTGCTGTACCTGGTCTTTGGTCCTTGCTCTGCTTGTGTCTGTCTAACAGCACACCACACTTATGCTGGCAATTTTTAGCAGACTGACACTTATCATTGACATCTAAAACATGGATGATATTTTCTTAAATATGAGGCAGGTTAATTCAACAAACAGTCAATAACAGATATATAAACATTCTTACTAAATTCCAGGTACTAGTCTAGGTCAGGGAGTATGGCAGTGAACAGAACAAAGCCCTCATGGAACTTGCATCCTTGTAACTAAGACAAACGAAGAAATAAGTACACAAAGCACTTCTTGAACAGGTGCCTGGAGGAAGTGAGGGCCTCACCGATGCTGACATCTGGGAAAGAACAAGGGCAGAGGCACTAAAGTGGGAACATTTATGGGATGTGAAAGGAACATCAAGGAGGTCGGTGTGACTGGGCTGGGTGAGCAAGGGTTTGCAAAGAAAGGTTGTGAAGTCAGAGAGGCAAGAGGAGGCCAGATCGTATAGGGCTTGGACTTTGGAGGACTTCTCATATGACTTAGAGTAAGATGGAAAGTCTTGGAGGGTTTTGTGCAGATACAATCTAAATTTTTAAAAGGAATGTAAATGGTAACAAAGGGACAATTACAAATGAACAACATGACTAAAATAGAGTGAATGCAGAAGAAAAGCACTAACCTAAGTAATTTTGGAAAACAGTATTTGACTACATACTTGTTTCTCCAGAGAAATAGAATCAATAAAATAGATATAAATGTAAATATAGATATATATATATACCAAGTCTATTTCTTTCTTTTCTTTCTATCTATCTATTATTATCTATCTATACTGCTCCCCTAATTTTTGTTAGTAGTATCTCTCTCTCTCTCTCTCTCTCTCTCTCTCTCTCTCTCTATATATATATATATATATATATATATATATATAATTTATTATAAGAAATTGGCTCACACACTGTGGAGGCTGAGAAGTCCCAGAATCTGTAGTGGACAAGCTGGAGACTCAGGAGAGTCTATGGCACAGTTCCAGACTGAGCCCAAATGCCTGAGAACCAGGAGAACAGATGGTATAAGTTCTAGTCTGAATCTAAGGCCAAAGGAAGGAGAAAACCAATGTACCAGCTCAAAGACAATCAGGCAGAGAGGAAGAACTCTTTCTCACTGAGCCTTGGTTCTATTCATGCCTTCAGCAGGTTGCATTTGACCTCCACACTGGGAAGGGCTATCTGCTCTATTCAGTCTACTAATTCAAATATGAATCTCATCCAGAAACACCCTCACAGACATACATAGAAACAATGGTTAGCAAATATCTGAGCACCCCATGGCCCAGTCAAGTTGATATATAAAATTAAATATTGCACTGTCGGCTAAAAATAAAAAAAGAACTATACAGAAATATTTTATTTGAATTGATAAATTTGTTCTTTCACAGAAGTGCAGGTTAACCACTCTGAGACTAGAATCAAGAAGAAAGAAGTTACAGATGAGGAAAGGAAGAGACTGCAATGAACCCAGTCAGGTGTTGGATTAAAATCAGAAATATCAATGTGAATCATGGTGATAGATAGATCAGGTGTTGGATTAAAATCAGAGATATCAATGTGAATCATGGTGATAGATAGATAGGTAGATAGAAATGTGTATGTGTGTGTGCGTGCGTGTGTGTGTGAGTATGCATGTTTGCATCTTCCTACTTCCCCCCCAACAGTAAGCCCTGCTGCTGTGAGCAACATATCAATATTTCTGCAAGCCCAGAAAACTAGTATTTTCATTACAGTCTTACCTGGTTTCACTTTAGAAACAGCTTTGAAAATCTCCGACTAATTCCTTTTGTTTCGTTTAGTTTTTAGCAGCAGTCCATGGAGTGGGGCAAGGATAGTTGAGGAGCTAGAGACAGTTGGCACCAGATGGTATGGATCACATAGGAGACCGAGTAGACGGATGATTGTGGTCGTCTCCTAGGGACAGATGTGTTGCCAGGTTGCGATAGCTCAGGAAGATGAGCTGTGCAATTGCCACGGGTCTTATATTTTCTGTCAGAAACATTCTGAATAAGAGGACAGTTTGGCTCCTTTATCTGTTGGCCCGTAACCAAAGTAAAATGCTCTGTATGCTGAGAGGGACTACCCCGTTTCATCTAAGCTAGGATTTCCTCCACTGAGAGAGACTCCATTATTTTTATGATTTACAAAGAAAGTAAAATCATTGCCAACTGAACTATGACACACTATGTATTATAAGATACATCCCAATTTCAGAGATGTGAAGATGCAAAAAACCAGTGTGTCTAGGAATTGATGGAATACGAGACACAAATCGGGGGTTGCAAACATTTTGCCTGGGCCATTTCGCAATGTTTTGTTCTCTGACTTATCATTTGAGTTGTGACACTGAATAAATAATAATAGCTCCCCATGTTGACTACATAGTCTGTACCTGCTGCATCTACAGTCATTATCTCCAGTCCTTTCGGCTAGACTGTGAAGAGAAGACGGAGTCCGAATCCCATTTTGCAAAGTGGGAGACTGTGCTCCGAGAGGTTGGATAAGGGATGAAGGGGAAGCTGCCAAGAGTGGGAACGAGGTTTGAACGCTACCCAGTCTCCAGGCTGAGAAGCTTTCAGTTAGTCTAAGGCATTATTTCTTTGAAGAAGCTGCCTGAGTTAAGAGTGGCTTTAAGAATGATACCAAATCTAAATATTTGTAGATTGTTTTGGAAACAAGCTCCCACCCATCACACAGCTGTCAAACGGCAGTGACTGGGAGACTCAGCGCCTCTCTTTCAGCTAGAGTTAAAAGCGAAAGGAGGGGTGAGGGGGTGGCTATTCACCTGCACAGAAATCATTACAGACATAATGGGGCTAATGCTTTGTGCAGTTGGGAAATGCAGCGTCATTGTTTGCCTTCTGTCAAGCTTTCTGCTTAGGAAGGAGAAAGCCCTTTCGCAACTCTGTGTTGATAGGGTTTTGAGGCCTTTTCAAGGGCCTGGAATATAAAAGACTGCAAACTCTTCAAGCATATGCATGCAGTATTTGTAGTACATTATTTAAAATGGACCCCATTTTGGGAGGCGGAGTTGATTTGAAGAAGTCTTCGCCATAACCAAGAACAGAATTTCGACTGATGACAAAAAACGCCTTGAGGTAATGTTTTATCATTTTTTATTATTGAAGCCCAAGAAGAGGCCTTGACAAGTGTTGGCTGCTGCTGCGTTGCCATGGCAGTAATCAGTCAAACAGGAATAGAATTTTTAAAGCCTGCTTAACCCTTTTTCTTACCCAGCAGTGCAAAACTGAAAGAAAAATTTTCATTTCATGCAATTGTATTGGATGTGACAAATATATCCCTTTGAAATGAGGTCCCAGCCTTGCTGCCTGGGTCATCACATCCCATCACACCCTTGTTCCAGCTGTAAGGTACTACGTGCATGGGCTGAGTGTCCTGAGGTCTCTTGGGCCTCTGAGCACAGGCACACGTGGCATCTGCATGGACTATCCTGTAGCACCTGTCTTAGACCCAACCACTATTTACTACTGTTCTATACTGTGAAGATGGCACCTCCTCTGGAAAGCCTTCCCAATCCTTTCCTCCACTCACTGTGGGTCAGAAACATGTCCTAAGTGCTCCAATAACACTCTTAGCACATATCCTCTTGATTATAGTGTATGCGACAGTCTTGATGAAGAAAGTCAGGAGCTGGTCTGCTTGGATTTGAAGTTCTCCTTCATTACATAATATATTGATCTTGGACAAATCACTCGACCTCTCTAATCCTCAGTTTCTTGCTTGTGAAAGGAGCATAATAATAACATCTTTATAGAATTATTGTGAGGATTAAAAGAGATAATATCAGTAAAATGCTTTGTACCAGTGAAAGTTCAATATGCCTTTGAGTAAAAACTTGTCTTCTGATAAAGTCTAAGCTCCATGAGGACAGGGACCATGTCTTGTATACTGCTCACAAAAATTAGGGGGTATTTCAAAATGAATATGAAGCTATAAAATATCCCCTAAATTTTGTGAGCAGTATATTTTGAATACTCAAAATCTAGCAAACATCAGGCACTTGGCGGGCATTTCCTAACAGTTAACACAGTATGGTTAAGGAATGGGTTCCTCTATATAAATGAATTTTGTGTATAACTAAAGCTTACCCAGAACACAGAGAGAAAAAAAAATGCTTTATTTTTTTATTAATTTTTAAATTTTTTTTTATTTTTTCATTTTAGAGAGGAGAGAGAGAAGAGAGAGACAGGGGGGAGGAGCTGGAAGCATCAACTCCCATATGTGCCTTGACCAGGCAAGCCCAGGGTTTCAAACTGGCGACCTCAGCATTTCCAGGTCGACGCTTTATCCACTGCGCCACCACAAGTCAGGCCAAAAATGCTTTCTTGTTTCTGATTATATACATAAAATTAATTTGTAATGGTTGACAAAAATTTGGAAAACACAGAATTATAAGGAACCAAATAAAAACCACCAATGATGCTACCATCCATTGTAACTATGTTAGTGCATCTCCTTTCACACACACTTGCATCCTCCTTTTAGGTATAAATACATTTACATTATATTGAACTATTCTAATTTAACTTTTAAAAATATTTGTTGGACAATATTTCTCTGGATGGGCAATTTTTTATAGTGAGTGTTAATACTGCAGTGAACACATAAACATTTTTGTGTTGTATATCTTTGCAAACATCTTGTATTGTTCTTAAAACTATTTTCTAGGACTGTTCCCAACAGTCAACTGTTTATAATATATCCATTTTACTATACCCTTATCAGCACTGGATTTTTCTTTCTTTTTTTTGACAGACAGAGTCAAAGAGAGGGACAGACAGACAGGAAAGGAGAAAGATGAGAAGCATCAATTCTTCGTTACGGCACCTTAGTTGTTCATTGATAGCTTTCTTATATGTGCCTTGGCCAGTGGGGACTACAGCAGAGCCAGTGACCCCTTGCTTAAACCAACGACCATGGGCTCAAGCCAGTGACCTTGGGCTCAAGCCAGCAACCTTGGGCTTCAAACCAGCAACCTTTGGGCTCCAGTCAGCAACCATGGGGTCATGTCTGTGATCATACGTTCAAGCCAGAGACCCTGTGCTCAAGCTGGTGAGCCCATGTTCAAGCTAGCGACCTCAGGGTTTTGAACCTGGGTCCTCCTTGTCCCAGTCCGATGCTCACTGTGCCACTTCCTGGTCAGGCTGGATTTTTCTTTTTTAAGAGAGCATCTTCAGCCTGACCTTGGGTGGCGCAGTGGATCAAGCATCGACCTGGAACGCAGAGGTCACCGGTTCAAAACTCTGGGTTTGCCTGGTCAAGGCATGTGTGGGAGTTGATGCTTCCTGCTCCTCGCCCCCTTTTCTTTCTCTCTCTCTCTGTCTCTCTTCTCTAAAATGAAGAAATACATTAATTAATTTTTAAAAAAGAGAGCATCTTCACCAATTTGATAGGTGAAAAATGGTATCTCCTTTCCCCACCCCACCTCCCTCTAAACTGATCACACAGCTCCTCATTGAAACAGATGACTCAGTGTGGTCATCCCGAACCACATCCCTCTGATCCTCCTTGCAGTTCCCGGGGCTCAGGAGGTATGTGTAGCTTTCTGTCCCTACACTGAATGCTCCTAAATAGCTCAGCTGTCTCATGAATTGGTCCTTCCATTTTAGTTTCTTTCTTCCACTGTAATCCACCATATATAACTTCAAGCTGCTTCCAGCAAGGCACTAACTCTTCTAATTTATTATGTTTAATGAGCATTTATTGTATGCCTACAGTGTGCAAGGTTTTTGGAAAGATTTTGAAGGAAAGAGGAATACAAATATTAATCGCACAAAGGAAGTACCTACCCTGAAAGAGAAGATAGATCTGTAAACACACAAAAGAGTCAACTGGGGAGAGAGGAAGTCCTGAAATAGGCCTGAGGATAAAAGTAAACAGGTTTCAAAGTGGAATCTAGTCTTTCTTTTCTTTTTTTCTTTTTTTAATTCAGTGAGAGGAGAAAAGGCAGAAACAGATTATAGCATGCACCCTGACTGGGATTCACCTGTCAAGCCCAGTAGAGGGCGATGCTCTGGGGCAGTGGTCAGCAAACTCATTCATTAACAGAGCCAAATATCAACAGTACAATGATTGACCTTTCTTTTGAGAGCCAAATTTTTTTCAACTTAAACTACATAGGTAGGTACATTCCTTATCGTGGTAGCACCCACATGTGGTATTTTGTGGAAGAGCCACACTCAAGGGGCCAAAGAGCTGCATGTGGCTCATGAGCCACGGTTTGCTGACTACTGATCTGGGGCATTGCTCCATTGCTCAACAACTGAGCTCTTCCTAGTGCCTGAGATGGAGGCCATGGAGCCATCCTCAGCCCCTGGGGCCAACTCGCTCCAATCGAGCCATGGCTGCAGGAGAGGAAGGGAGGAAAGAAGGGGATTGGTGGAGAAACAAATGGGCGCTTTTCCTGTGTGCCCTGACCAGGAATCGAACCTGGGACAGCCACACGCTGGGCCAACACTCTACCACTGAGCCAGATCTAGTATTTCTTAAAGCATGGTTGCTTTAAAATTTTACCCTGGAAATTGTCATTGTGTAAAAACCTTCTAACCTGTTGGCATAGAAACCAAATAAACAAAATTATTTAAGTCTTGTGCAAAATGAGATTAAATAAGCTTTGATTTGGGGCTCAGGATGTTTCTTCTGTGATAAGGGCTCCAAATCTGCTGGGTCTTCAAAAGGATTTCTTTCTTTCTTTCTTTCTTTCTTTCTTTCTTTCTTTCTTTCTTTCTTTCTTTCTTTCTTTCTTTCTTTCTTTCTTTCTTTCCTTCCTTCCTTCCTTCCTTCCTTCCTTCCTTCCTTCCTTCCTTCCTTCCTTCCTTCCTTCCTTCTTTCTTTCTTTCTTTCTTTCTTTCTTTCTTTCTTTCTTTCTTTCTTTCTTTCCTTTCTTTTTCTCTGTCACTGTCTTGCTTCTTTCTTTAGTCTCCACTGTTCCTTAGAGGGGAGATTTGGTGCTGGGAGAATGCAATTCCATGCTCCTTTGTAACAGTGAGAAAGGATGATATTGACAATATGTCTTCTTTGTAACTGAATATTAGAAGCTTCTTTTGTCATTTCTTTTAAAAGATGCTTATATGGGGGTGATCCAACTGATTGAAATGTAAATGTTGCTCAATATCTTTGATATTTTAGTTACATGTGGCCAAAACACACATTTTGAAAACTCCACTTAATATTTATTTCCTGAATGCCTACATTATTACAGACACTAAATATTTGTTTATGGGTTTGCAAACTCTTAATTAGAACTGTTTTCTTTAATTTTCATCCAGATCTCCTGGCATTATCTAAGCCCAAATACGATCTGTAATAAGATGGCTTTTTTTTCTTGTTGGACCTTGTACATACAGCACAGAACCAACCTCAACAGGGGACTATCTGATTTATTAAAACATTTATTTCATATCCTTACAGCTTATTATCCCATGTAGTGCTTCTTGTGATTGCAAAGATAAAACAATTTTACAACCAATAATGAATGAGTGATGGACAATTTCTCTAGAATTGCTTTTCATTTTTGTCAGCTTTATGAACCTTTTCATATTTCCACATACATATTTCCAAAGAGTGTATGTGTTTTGGGAAAACATTCTGATAACTAATTTGACGCATAATCTTTTATAACTCCAGAGAGAACAGAGAACATTTATTTATTGCCAGTTGATTCAATAATTTTTCTACAATGAAAGGATTCGTGAGGCTAAAAAATTCCACTCTATATTTACTTTCTCAAGTGTCTGTGTATAGGCTTTTGTGACTCTTTGATTTTTCTATCAGTAATTAAAGTTGGTGGAAAAAAGTTGACTATTTGAGTTATGCCCCCACAAAACCTTTGTTTGTTTGTGTTTTGGAGAGTTCTTGTTTTTTTGTTGATGTTGTTTTGTTTTTTATGAGAAAGCAGACAGGAAGGAAGAGAGATGAGAAGCATCAACTTGTTGTTGCATCACTTGTGAAAATTGTCTCAATTCTCTGACCCTGCTGTAAAGCGAAGTTAATGATGCCTTCTTCCAGAGTGCTCAGTAGGAGGTCATGCTGGTGACAGAGAAGCACTGGCTCTTGGAACCACCTTCCCTCTTTCCTGGTGATTGTGGAGGGCAGGAACTGTCTTTGAGGCCCAGAGGAAACCCAGGTGTTCCTGGGAAAGTGGCAAGAGAATATCAATTTGACACAGACAAGGCTAGGAAGATACCAGACTGTACTTGTGCATTGTGTAGGCAGTTTTTGAGGAGACAAGTTCTTTATAAAGGCCATGGGGAGGACAGGACAATAAAGGAAGGGAAAGGAACTAAGAGAGTGAAGAATAAGAATATTAAAGATTTCTTTTGAATTTTTCCCAATTTTGTTGAGATATAATTGACACATAGCACCATGTAAATTTAAGATGAATAGCATGATGATTTGACTTGCATATAGTATAATGAAATGATTGTATAATAACTAATTTACATTCATCATCTCATAGCGAGAGAGACAGACAGACAGACGGG
This sequence comes from Saccopteryx leptura, assembly GCF_036850995.1. Lineage (NCBI taxonomy): Eukaryota > Metazoa > Chordata > Mammalia > Chiroptera > Emballonuridae > Saccopteryx > Saccopteryx leptura. The sequence continues at coordinate 148,587,274 of NC_089504.1, forward strand.
GAGAGCTCCAGCTGAACCAGTGACCCCTTGCAACTTTGGGCTCAAGCCAGCAACCTTGAGCTTCAAGCCAGTGACCATGAGGTCATGTCTATGATCCCATGCTCAAGCCAGTGACCCCACGCTCAAGCCGGTGAGCCCGCAACCTCAGGGTTTCAAACCTGGGTCCTCTGCTTCCCAGGTTGATGCTCTATCCACTGTGCTACTGCCTGGTCAGGCAAAATATGGTTTTTTTCTTGAATGAGAACTCTTAGGATTTATTTTCATCACAACTTCCATATATAAATACAGTAGTGTTAACTATAGTCATCATGGTGTACATTGCATCCCCAGCACATATTTATCTTGGAACAGGCACTTTGTACCTTTTCACTACTTTCATCCATACTTTGCATTTTTTTTTTTTTTGTATTTTTCTGAAGTTGGAAATGGGGAGGCAGCCAGACAGACTCCCACATGGGCCCCACCGGGATTTACCCGGCATGCTCACCAAGGGGCAATGCTCCGCCCATCTGGGCCATTGCTCTGCTGCAACCAAAGCCATTCTAGCGCCTGAGGCAGAGGCCATGGAGCCATCCTCAGCGCCCGGGCCAACTTTGCTCCAGTGGAGCCTTGGCTGCAGGAGGGGAAGAGAGAGACGGAGAGGAAGGAGAGGGGGAGGGGTGGAGAAGCAGATGGGCGCTTCTCCTGTGTGCCCTGGCCAGGAATCGAACCCGGGACCCCTGCATACCAGGCCGATGCTCTACCACTGAGCCAACTGGCCAGGGCCTTAAAAAGTATTCTTATTGAAACAAATTAAAAGAAGTACATATGTGGAAATGTCTAGCATGATGTCTAGACAAAATACAAGGTCAATAAATATTAGGGGAATTCCATTAAATCTTTTATCTAAATTTAATCCAAGGTACTCTCAGACAACCTTTGCATTAGAGCAAGTTTTGGTTCAAAAATGTGGCTGGGGTAAGCCTCAGAGGTAACCAGTGCTAATGCAGAGCTCCTAGAGACAGCCTGATGACTATCTCAAGTGCATTCCCTCTTTCATTATGCAGTTTAATGGGTTAAAAGAAGAACATTTCTGTTGCTCCTTTTGGAAGTCCATGATTACCTGAAGGCATGATTGGTTGCAAAGTTGGCTAGATAGAGATGGCACCTGTGGTCATGGAACAATGCAGTGATCTATCCATAAAAGAAGGGATTTCATAGCCTCCTCTTCACTGAAGTCTTGGCTGGCTATAAGATGTGTTAACTAGAGATCATATTTTTCTATGTACACACTCCTATTTATTGAATGTTTTTATATGCCAGGCACTTTGCAGACATTTTCTCATTTAATCCTTATAACCTTGTGAGATAAACTATTATCATTTTCATTTTACATATAAGAAAACACAGTCAAAATTAAATGCAGTGCAGTGTTGGTAGTAAAACAGAATTTGAAATCAAACTGACCTCAGTGTGATATTTTGGCCCGTGATTTTGTCATTTCCTACCTTTATTAGGTCTCAGTTTACTAATTCTGCCTTTTGTAAAATAATTCTGAAAAGACTAAAATTAGAAATTGAAGTTATAATCACCTAACATTTTTATTTAATATCTGTTAACAGCAAGTCATGGACACCAAAAGCTCAATATGTGATGTTTGGGAATAACTGGCTCAAATTTTGCTTGGTCAGGAAGACCTAGGTTGAATCTCCTCTACAGTTGGTACCAAGCTAGAATTAAGTTTTCAGGAGCTAATAATCCCTAATGGATTCAGTGACTTTCCCCTTATTTCTTGAACATGCCTTCCCTATCAGCACCCTCCTCCATAGTGTAGTTATTTTGTATTCTACCTGCTCCCACTGAAGATAAAGGGAAAACTGAGGAAACATATGCATGTGTATTATCTTTAGCTTCATATGTACTGGTTTCAGCACTCTTTTTTCTTGAAGATGCAAATCCCCATCCAGTAGCTTATCTTTAGTAGAGTTCTGGCAATGAATTCTGTTTTCATTTACCTGAAAATCGTTTTGCTTTACCTTTATCTTTTTTTTTTTTTTTTCTGAAATAAGAAGCCAGGAGGCAGAGAGACAGATTCCTGCAAGCGCCTGACCAGGATCCACCTGGCATGCCCACTAGGGGCGATGCTTTGCCCACCTGGGCTGTTGCTCCATTGCAATGGAGCCATCCTAGTGTCTGAGGCAGAGACCATGGAGCCATCCTCAGTGCCTGGGCCAACTTTGCTCCAATGGAGCCTTGGCTAAAGGAAGGGAAGAGAGAGAGAGAAAGGAGAGGGAGAAGGGTGGAGAAGCAGATGGGCACTTCTCCTGTGTGCCTGACCGGGAATTGCTCTACCGCTGAGCCAATCAGCCAAGACCCCCTTCATCTTTTAAGTGCATTAATTGAGAGACAATTTACCTTCAGTAAAATGCACAAGTCTTAACGTGCAAATTACAAATAAATGAATTTTAACATATGTATACCCCCATATAACTACCAGTTCAATAAAGATACAAGTATTTCTGACAGCCCAGAAAGTTCCCCAGTGCTCTTTTTGATCAGTTCCCTTCCCTATACATCAGCCCTTATCAATCACTAATCTGTTCTCTGTGACCATAGTTTTGCGCTTTCCAAAATTTCATATATAGACTCATCTATTGTATATATCCTTTTGAGTCTGGCTTCTTTCACTTAGCATAATATGTTTGAAGTTCATCCCAGTCATTGCTTATATCAGTAGTTTATTCTTTTTCATTACTGTGTCATATTCCATTGTATGGATATACTATAGTTGTTTATTTATTTACCCCTAAGGCAGGGGTCGGGAACCTATGGCTCGCGAGCCAGATGTGGCTCTTTTGATGGCTGCATCTGGCTCGCAGACAAATCTTTAATAAAAAAATAATAACGCTAAAATATAAAACATTCTCATGTATTACAATCCATTCATTTCCTACTGCTCGTTTACATGGTTGCAGGTAGCTGGAGTCAATCACAGCTGTCCTCCAGGACAACACCAAATTTTTATTGGATAATGCATAACGTAATGGGTTGTTGTATGGCTCTCACGGAATTACATTTTAAAATATGTGGCATTCATGGCTCTCTCAGCCAAAAAGTTTCCCGACCCCTGCCCTAAGGACACCTGGGTGAGGTACAAGTTTTTGTATAAATATGATTTTCATTTATCCATTGTAAATACCTAGAAAAGGTAATGTTGAATTATAAGCTAAGTATATGTTTAACTTATATATATGAAACTGCCAAACTGTTTTTCAAAGTGCTATACCATTTTACATTTCCACCCAGAGTGTATGAGTTTTGGCTGTTTTGCAACCTCCCTAGCATGTGGTATTGTCAGTTTCATTTTATTTTATCCATAATAGGTGATATCTCATTTTGGTTTTAATTTGCATTTCCCTAGTTAATACCAATGTTGAACATATTTTCCTGTGATTATTTGGCATCTATATATCTACTTTGATCATGTTCAAATCTTTTGCCCATATTTTTCCTAAGGTTGTTTGTTTCCTTGTTGCTGAATTTTGAAAATTCTTTATATACTCTAGCCACAAGTCCTTGATTAGATATGTGTTCTGCAAATATTTTCTCTGTAACTAGTCTTTATTTTATTTTTAGTGACTTTAATTGAGAGGAAGATTTTAATTGTGATAAAGTCCAATTTATCATTTATTGTTTTATGGTTTGTGCTTTTGAGTCATATCTAACTGAGAAATCTTCAATTAACCCAAGGTCATAAAAGTTTTTTTTTAATTTTTATTTATTTTTATTGAATTTATTGAGGTGACATTAATAAAATTATATAGGTCTCAGGTGGACATCACTATCTATCCCCTGGTACCCTGTCATTCCTCCCCCAACTCTCCCTTTCCCTCTGGCAAACATACTGCTGTTTGTGTCTATCAGTCCTCTCTCTCTCTCTCTCTCTCTCTCTCTCTCTCTCTCTCCTTTTTTTGCTTAATTTTTTTACCCCATTCATCCAGCCCTGCAACCGCATTTCCATCTGACAGTTGTCAGTCTGTTCTCTACCTTGAGTCCTTTGCTATTCTGCTTGGTTTTTGTTGTTGTTGTTGATTAGATACTGCATATGAGTGAAATCATGTACTTGTCTTTCTCTGAATGGCTTATTTCACTTAGCATAATGCTCTCCATGTCCATCCATGCTGTCACAGAGAGTGAGATTTCCTTCTTTTTGATGGACAAGTAGTATTCCACTGTGTAAATGTACATCAGCTTTTTTATCTACTCATCTACTGATGAATACTTGGGTTGCTTCCAAATCTTGTCTGTTGTAAATAACACTGCAATAAATGTAGGGGTGCATATATTTTTCAATTAGTATTTCAGGTTTCTTTAGATATATTCCCAGAAGTGGTATTGTTAGGTCATAGGCAGTTTCCTTTTTAATTTTTAGAGTTAACTCCATACTGCTTTCTTCAGTGGCTGCACCAATCTGCATTCCCACCAAGAGTGCATGAGGATTCCCTTTTCTCCACATCCTTGACATCACTTGTTTGTTGATTTATTGATAATAGTCATTCTGACAAGCATGAGGTGATATCTCATTATGATTTTAATTTTTGTTTCTCTGATGATTAGTGACAACTTCTCATATATCTATTGGCCATCTGTATGTCCTCTTTGAAGAAGTATCTATTCAGGTCCTTTGCCAATCTTTGGTGTTGATTTTATAAATTATTTTTTAAATTTAATTAATTGTGTTTACATAGATTCTAGGGTCACCCCAAATGCATCCCCCCTCCCCCTATTCCCCTCAACATCTCTCTTGCTCCCCTCCCTACAGCGCCCTCCCCCCTTCCCTCAGATTTATCCCATCCTATCATCCCCTCTCCCTCTGTCCTCTTCCTCTGGTCCCTTTGATCCTTCCTCTGTCTCAATTCCGTTCCTCAGTTCACATTATTCCTTGGATTCCTCAAATGAGTGAGGTCATATGATATTTTTCTTTCTCTGCCTGGCTTATTTCACTCAACATAATAGTTTCCAGGTCCCTCCATATTGTTGCAAAAGGTAATATTTCCTTCTTTTTTATAGCCCCATAATATTCCATTGTATATATGTACCACAGCTTTTAATCCACTCGTCCACTGATGGACACTTGGGCTATTTCCAGATCTTTGCTATTGTGAACAATGCTGCCATAAACATGGGGGTGCATTTCTTTTTTTCAAACAGTGCTATGGTGTCCTTGGGATATATTCCTATAAGTGCAATGGCTGGGTCAAAGGGCAGTTCCATTTCTAATTTTTTGAGGAATCTTCATACTATTTTCCACAGTGGCTGCACCAGTCTGCATTCCCACCAGCAGTGCAGGAGGGTTCCCCTTTCTCCACATCCTCGTCAGCACCTATCATGTGTTGTTTGGTCAATGAGCACCATTCTGATTGGTGTGAGGTGGTATCTCATTGTGGTTTTAATTTGCATTTCTCTAATGATTAGTGATGTTGAACATTTTTTCATTTGTCTATTGGCCATCTGTATGTCCTCTTTGGAGAAGTGTCTATTCATTTCTTGTGCCCATTTTTTGATTGGATTGCTTGTCTTTCTGGTGTTGAGCTTTACAAGTTATTTATAAATTTTGGTTATTAATCCCTTATCAGATGTATTGTTGAATATGTTCTCCCATTGTGTGGTTTGTCTTTTTATTCTGTTCATATTGTCTTTAGCTCTGCAAAAGCTTTTTAGTTTGATATAGTCCCATTTGTTTATCCTGTCTTCTATTTCATTTTCCTATGGAGATAATTCAGCAAAGATATTGCTGCTATAGATGTCGGCAAGCTTACTGCCTAAGTTTTCTTCTAGGATGCTTATGGTTTCACGCTTTACATTTAAGTCCTTTATCCATTTTGAGTTTATTTTTGTGCATAGTGTAAGTTGGTGGTCTAGTTTCATTTTTTTGCTGGTAGCTGTCCAGTTTTCCCAACACCATTTGTTAAAGAGACTGTCTTTATTCCACTGTATGCTCTTACCTCCTTTGTCAAATAACAATTGTCCATAAAGATGTGGGTTTATTTCTGGGTTCTCTGTTCTGTTCCATTGATCTATATGCCTGTTCTTATGCCAGTTCCAGCCTTTTTTTAGCACAATGGCCTTGTAGTATAACTTGATATCAGGAAGTATGATACCTCCTACTTTATGGTTCTTTTTGAAGATTGCTGAGGCTATTCGTGTTCTTTTTTGGTTCCATATAAATTTTTGGAATATGTGTTCTATATCTTCGAAGTATGTTATTGGTATTTTAATTGGTATTGCATTAAATTTATAAATTGCTTTGTGTGATATAGACATTTTAATGGTGTTTATTCTTCCTAACCATGAGCACGGTATATGCTTCCACTTGTTTGTGTCTTCCTTGATTGCTTTTATCAATGTTTTATAATTTTCTGAGTCCAAGTCTTTAACCTCCTTGGTTAAATTTACTCCTAGGTACTTTATTCTTTTTGTTGCAATAGTGAAGGGGATTGTTTCCTTAATTTCTCTTTCTGACAGTTCATTGTTAGTGTATAAAAATGCCTCTGATTTCTGTGTATTAATTTTATATCCTGCTACCTTGCTGAATTCACTCAGGTCCAGTAGTTTTTTGACTGAGACTTTAGGGTTTTTTATATACAGTATCATATCATCTGCAAATAATGATAGTTTTACTTCTTCTTTTCCTATTTGGATGCCTTTTATTTCTTCTTCTTGTCTGATTGCTGCAGCTAGGACTTTCAGGACCATGTTGAATAAGAGTGGTGAAAGGGGGCATCCCTGCCTTGTTCCTGATTTTAGGGGAACTGCTTTTAATTTTTGTCCATTAATTATAATATTGGCTGTGGGTTTGTCATCAACTTACAACATTTATCATGTTGAGGTATGTTCCCTGTATTACCACTTTGCTAAGAGTTTTGATCATAAATGGGTGCTGGATTTTATCAAATGCTTTTTCTGCATCTATTGAAATTATCGTCTGGTTTTTGTCCTTCCTTTTGTTCATGTGGTGAATCACATTAATTGATTTACAAATGTTGTACCATCCTTGCCTCCCCAAAATAAATCCCACTTGATCATGATGTATGATTTTTTTCATGTATTGCTGGATCTGGTTTGCTAATATTTTGTTGAGGATTTTGGCATCTAAATTCATCAGGGATATTGGCCTATAATTTTCTTTCTTTGTATTGTCTTTGCCTGATTTTGGAATCAGAATTATGCTTGCCTCATAAAAGGAACTTGGAAGTGTTCCTTCCTCTTGAATTTTTTGAAATAGTTTGAGAAGGATAGGAGTTAGTTCTTCTTTGAATATTTGGTAGAATTCACCAGTGAAGCCATCGGGCCCAGGGGTTTTGTTTTTTGGGAGATTTTTGACAACTGTTTCAATCTCTTTTGTTGTAATCAGTCTGTTTAAGTTTTCTGATTCTTCCAGATTGATTTTTGGAAGATTATATGTTTCAAAGAATTTTCCCATTTCACCTAGGTTGTTTAATTTTTTGGCATATAGTTCTTCATAGTATTTTCTTACAATATTTTGTATTTCTGTTGTGTCAGTTGTTATTTCTCCTCTCTTATTTCTAATTTTATTTATTTGAGTCCTCTCTCTTATTTTCTTGGTGAGTCTTGTTAAAGGTTCGCTGATCTTGTTTACTCTTTCAAAGAACCAGCTCTTGGTTTCATTGATCCTCCGTATTGTTTCTTTAGCTTCTATGTCATTTATTTCTGGTCTTTATTATTTCCTTCCTTCTACTACTACCTCTGGGCCTTACTTGCTGTTCTTTTTCTAGTTCTTTTAAATGAAGGGTTAGGTTGTTTATTTGAGCTTTTTCAAGCTTCTTTAGGAATGCCTGTAGTGTTATGAACTTCCCTTTCAAGACTGCTTTTGCTGTGTCCCATAAATTTTGAGTTGATGTTTGCTCATTATCATTTGTTTCTAGGAATTTTTTTTATTTCTTCTTTGATTTCATTGTTAACCCATTCATTATTTAATAACATGCTATTTAGTTTCCATGTGTTTGAGTATTTTTCAGTTTTTCTGTTGTGGTTGATTTCTAGTTTTATGCCATTGTGATCAAAGAAAATGCTTGATATGATTTCAATCTTCTTAAGTTTGTTGAGACTGTTCTTGTGTCCTAACATGTGGTCTATCCTAGAGAATGTACCATGAGCACTTGAAAAGAATGTATATTCTGCTGCCTTAGGGTGAAAGGTTCTAAAGATATCTATTAAATTGAGTTGATCTAGTGTGTTCTTTAAGTCCGCTGTTTCTTTGTTACTTTTCTTTCTTGAGGATCTATCTAGTGATGTTAGTGAGGTATTGAAATCTCCTACTATTATAGTGTTGCTATTGATCTCGCCCTTTATATCCATCAAAGTCTACTTTATATATTTAGGTACTCCTATATTAGGTGCGTTGATATTTATGATGGTTATATCTTCCTATTGGATTGCTCCATTTATCATTATGTAGTGACCTTCTTTATCTCGTCTTTGTTTTAAAATCCATTTTGTCTGATATAAGTATCGCTACTCCAGCTTTTTTTCATTTCTATTTTCATGAAATATTTTTTTCCATCCTTTTATCTTCAGTCTATGTGCATCTTTTGTTTTAAGGTGTGTCTCTTATAGACAGCATATGTATGGGTCCTGTTTTCTTATCCAAGCAGCTACCCTATGTCTTTTGATTGGATCATTTAATCCATTTACATTTAAGGTTATTATTGATATGTAGTTGTTTATTGCCATTTTATTCTTTAAAGCTGTATTCCTTTTTTGCTATATTCTTTTCCCACTTTGATCTGTTTACAACAGTCTCCTTAACATTTCCTTCAGCATTGGTTTGGTTGTAATGAATTCCTTGAGGTTTTTTTTGTTGTTGTTGTTTGGGAAGCTTTTTATTTCTCCTTAAATTTTAAATGATAGCCTTGCTGGATAAAGTAGTCTCGGTTGTAGGCTCTTGTTCTCCATTACTTTGAATATTTCTTGCCATTCCCTTCTGGCCTCAAGTGTTTCTGTTGAGAAGTCAGAAGTCATCCTTATGGGGGTTCCTTTGTAGGTGATAGCCTTCTTTTCTCTAGCAGCTTTTAATATTTTATCTTTGTTCCTTAGCTCTAGTATTTTAATTATGATGTGTCTTGGTGTAGGTCTCTTTGGGTTTCTCTTTAATGGAGTTCTCTGTGCTTCTTGAACTTGTGAGACCCTTTCTTGCATCAATTTAGGGAAGTTTTCAGCTATGATTTGATCAAACAAAGTCTCTATGCCTTGTTCTTTCTCTTCTTCTTCAGGAACCCCTATGATGCGGATGTTATTTCTCTTCATGTTGTCACAGAGCTCTCTCAGAGGTTCTTCAGACTTTTAGAGTCTCTAAGAAATCTTCTATTAATCCAAGGTCACAAATGTTTTTTAAGTTCATTTTTATATACTGTTTAAAATATATGAGTTTTTTTGTTTTGTTTTGTTTTTTTGGATAAGTATATCTAATTGTTTTGGCACCATTTTTTTATTTCCTAGCTCCATTTGTTCTATTGGCTCTCTATTAAACAGTTTATTTTATCTTTATTATATCTTTCAGGAATTTTATTCTATAGTTGTATTGGCTAAGAATTGAATTTTGAGCTTTACATTTAAGTAACAAAACATTTTAAAGATTTAGAAAGGCAACAGTGGGGGGAAGGAAATCAAAAGCAAAATAAATAGTTCATTGAAACTCTTTGGGCAACAGGCCCTGGTGTGCCTCCTGGCTGAGGGAACTCCCACCTTATACACAGTGCAGGTTTAAGGAAAGGTCTGAGCCTAGGGAAGGCATAGTCAGGGTATCTGCCTAAAGACCAGGGGTGGTGGCAGCCCTATCAGGCTTCCCAGTGAAGAGGTTGTCAAAGGAGAAAAGAAGACTCTGAGTGGAGCTGGAGGCTATGAAAGAACTCCCTCCTCCTTTCAGTCATATTCAGGTTTGAGTCATTATTTTTGGTGCAAAATACCAAAAGCCCCGACACCTGAGGAGGTAATCTCTTATTTTTGCTAAGACTCAGATTAGTATGTGAAAAGGCCAGGTTAAATCTGGCAGCCTGGTAAAAAACAAAGAGCAGAAAGATTTCCTGTTTCCATTCTTGTTCCATCTTCTATCTGGAAGGCAAGGTAAAGGAGCAATTAGCCAACCACCCAAATAATTTTTTTTAGCTTCAGCTACCAAAAATTGTGTGGTCATGCGTTGTTGCTGGCTACAAGCTGTAGAAATCTAGAGGTGTGTCACAGCAGAATTATTACCAATACTGTAAAGCAGTTAGTAAGCCACCTCACCATTATTACTGTCATCTTGCAGAAGGAGTCCCTTTGTTCCCTGTTGCTTCCTTATTATCTTTGCATTCTGGAAGAGACAGCATATGTTAGCTGACCCTCTTGTGAACTATCTTTCACATTGTTACTGTCTTAAAATCACTTGAAGAGATGACATAATGAGATAGTTAGGTATTTCTAATGTATTGGTCCTGTCCATCAACATTCTTAATAAAATCCAATTCACACATTCTGCTGTGATCAGCATACGTGATACAAAATCCTCAGCCAACCCCTTGGTCCAGTTGCTCTAGGCAGACCTAGCTTCAGGATGAACTGATACATACCAACCAATTAGAAATTTGAAAATGGAGAGATTTGTAGAAGATTACATACATAAGAAACTAAATCTACTGAAGCAATTCAGTAAGTTGCCGAATGCTCTATGTTTTCATTGAACTTGACTCAAAATGTACATATTATAGTTAGCCACATTCAGCCTGTGTCTGCCATGTGTCATGAGCTCCTTGGGGACTAGTTATATCTAGTTCATCCAAACATCCTCAATACCTCTCATTCATCCTCACATTCAGAAGAGTGGCTCAGAATCTGTGCTCAATAAATATTTGTTGACTTCAGTTGAAAATCATTTAATTCACTGAAGACAAAGAAGGCGATTTATCATACCTGCAGCTATCACAGAGCCTGGGGAGCTGGCACTGTTGGTGTCAATGACATGACCAGCAGACTGGAATTCAGCCTCGACCTAGCAATTTGAATTGTCGGGCCACTAAAGCCACAAAGAAATTAATAGGAATCCAGGCAAAGACCTGGGTAAAAGTTGTTTTTAACTGGATTTTCATAAATACAGGATGGTTATTTGGCTCGGTAGCTGCCCTTCAACTGGGAAAGATCTAGCAGTTTTCCTTGGCCACCAGCTCCATTTGAGTGGGATGTGGCAGCTTACAATGCTAATGAAATCTAAATGATAATAAAAGCTTAGGGGGCAGTTTAAGGAAGTAGCATTTACTGTACTCCCCACTGGTCAAGCTACGTGTAGAATGAAACATGCAGTTTCCAGTACATTCTAAGGGGAGAATCAGCAATTAAAGTACATCCTGTAAGAAGGAAACAGATAAAGGTTAATCCATGGTTTGTACTTGGCTGTGAATAATTTGTGTCTCATTAAATTCAACCAGTGAGGGGGGGGGCCTGTAATTTACAATGTAGCCTGGAAAATGTTTTCTTTGTGGGTCAGATTGAACCATCTCTGAGAGCGGAGTTTTGCCCTTGGGAGAAAGCTAGTAGAAGCTTCAGGGGGTTCAAGAAGCACAATGCCCTGAATGCCCTATGGGACTGGCACTTATCTACCTGGTATCTTTTAAATGCAGCCCTTAGGTAGGATTTTCTTGTACACAGACATTGTGGATCCTTCTTCTGCCTCAGCCTAGTTTCCACTCGAGTGCTAGGAGCTTAGACTGATTCTGCTGGGACTGGCTACTGACAGGGGAACTCTTAGAAAGTGTCGATGCATACACAGGAACAGCCACAGTCTAGCTTCTCTGGTACATGCTCTGCTCTGGCGCCTCCCGATGCCTTCTCATTTCCTGCAACCCCTCTCTCATCCTGATCTCGTGTGTGACTCTCCTGCAGCAGCATCCTTCTGCTCTCCTGTCTCTCTCTCTCTCTCTCTTTCTTTTTTCTTTTTGTTTTAACTTTTACTTATTGATTTTAGTGAAAGAGGAAGGGAGAGAGAGAGACAAGAACATCAATCTGTTCCTGTATGTATGTGCCCTGACCAGAAATTGAACCAGCAACCTCTGTGCTTTGGGATGATGCTCTAATCAACCGACCTACCTGGTCAGGGCGCCTCTGTACCCTCTTGCATTGATTTCTGGCTCGCACAGACTTCTGCCTCCTTTGCGTTCTCTGTTGGTTGCTCACTGGCATAGCCCACCCTCTGGTCTCAGTATACACCAGACTCCTGTACTCTTAGCTTCTAATCTTTTTCAGCATTTACTTTTTCAGATGCTTAGCTAATTTGAATGAATGTGACAATTTAATGAGAGGATAGAAAAATAAATTGTATACGCTTATACTTTATATAATATTATAAAGCAATAATTTATATATACTAATGTCCTTAAAAATTTTTAAGTGGCTTCCTGTACTTTCTGTCTCATAGCATAGGGTTAAGTTTTTTCATCTGTAAATTGGGAAGTAAAACTATCTACTGTGTAGATTAAAGGAGATAATATATATATAAAGTTCTGAAAAGGTATCTGGTATATAGTAAGCCTAAATAAATGATACCTATTTTTACTTACAACACTTATAACTATCTACTTTTTTATATACCTTGTGTATAAAATTGAATAATTTTATATATGCAGGTACTCTAGTATAACACTTATATTTATTTTAAAATATCCCTTTTAAAACCCTGTTCAAATTCTTCCAATTCTGCATTTTTTATGTTAAGTAGAGGAAAGTGAATCACAAATTGGAAAAACTGAATTGCTAGTTCAGGAGAATATTTACGGTTAACATATGGTAGTGGCTCTGATCTTAGATATTTAATTTGATTCTTCTCTCTTTTGTTAACATTACATTATTCTAGAAGCAAAGTGGCCAAGTGCCTATAATATCTGAGCAGCAAAACCAAGTTCAATGTAAAAGTATTTATTTACTATTGGGCTCTCAGATTATTTGAGTTGGTGAATCAATATTAACTTGCACAGTATCCTCATATCCATGAATTAAATTAGTTCAAGGCTTTTTTCCAAAGGCACCAAACCTCATAATTAATTTCATTTGGTCATTATCTAGACTATTATAATGATTTTTAAATGTTGGGTCATAGACATGTCTAATATATAAAAATTCCATTTTGGAATTAAGAAACCTCTCTGCTTGTTCTTTTTAATATTGGCGTGTCTAGCCACTGGCTCGCTAAACAATATTATTGCTCAGTACTTTTCCTTTAAAAAAATGTCTGGATTTCAGACCAGCTAAAATCAGAAAAACATCAGGAAGAGAAGTCAGGGCTATCCCCAATGGGAACAGCAAAAAGATACAGTTGATACTGAGTAAAGAAAGAATTGACAAAAAGAAAACAAATGAAAGGACCACCCTTCTGACTGCCAGTCTGAGAGGCAGTATCAGCTGTGGACTCCTAAAAGAATTTCCACAAAGGCCCTTTGTATTCAACACAGCAATGACTAACCTCAAGCACTGGAAGGGACAGTGGGCAGCACCCACCTGAACAATGCACTGGAGAAAATGATATTGTGGATGGATCCCAAGGTGGTTAAGTCTTGTTCCATCACTGCAGAAACAGGAGAAAGAGATTTCCCTCTGTAGGAAACATTTGACTGACTGACTGCTCATGAGCCGTTTCACATCATCACCTCCCTGTATGCCCATCACCCTCGCGCAAAACCCAAATGTGCCGAGTGATGTCCACGGACCCTTCTGATTTGTGACTGAGTTTGGCTGGAGAGAGAGCCAAAGGAGAGAGGAGAGATGAGGACTGTGGTGTGTTTGCCCTGGCTGTTGCCTTCTTAGCCCAGCATGGGGGTTTGGGGAGGGGCAGGCAACTGGACTCTGGTCAAGGAGTGCGTGCCAGGTACTGATAATTATTTTCATGGTAGAATGTGTAAGATTCTGAGTAAGGGTAAAGCCCAGAAACAGGAAGGATAAAAGTGACTCTGGGCCCTGGCCAGTTGGCTCAGTGGTACAGCATCAGTTAAGTGTGTGGATGTCCCAGGTTCTATTCCCCATCAGGGCACACAGGAGAAGTGACAATCTGCTTCTCCACCCCATGTGCTTCTCTCTTACTCTCTCTTTCTTTCCCCCAACCTCCTCCCACAGCCATAGCTCCATTGATTCCAGCAAGCTGGCTCCAGGCTCCACATTGCATCAAGTGCTGAAAATAACTTGATTGCCAAGTAACAGAGCAATGCCCAAGATGGGCAGAGCATCGCCCCATAAGGGGCTTGCCCAGTGGATCCCCCAGCAGGGTATGTGGGAGTCCGTCTCTCTGCCTCCCCTGCTCTCACTTAATTAAAAAAAATTTTTTAAAAGACTCTGGAGCCTGACCTGTGGTGGCGCAGTGGATAAAGTGTCAACCTGGAAACACTGAGGTTGCTGGTTCAAAACCCCGGCTTGCCTGGTCAAGGCACATATGGGAGTTGATGCTTCCTGCTCCTCCCCTTTCTCTCTCTCTCTCTCTATCTCTATTTCCCCCCATCCTCTCTAAAATGAATAAATAAATAAAATTAAAAAAAAAAAAAAAGACTCTGGATATGGTCAGATTTGCTGCAGGGCCACATGATCAAGTACATACAGCAGGGAGTTAGAGAGAGGTCTTTCTCTCCTCTTATGCACAAAATGCAGCACCACACCCAAGCTCATGGCACCCTTGGGTGAACACTGACACTCTCATTGCACACAGTGGTGGCCAGCAGTGGGAGATAAATCAAATGGCACACAGGCAAAGACATGAAGAAGTGTAACCAGCTGAAGGCGGGCATGTAACGTAACTGTGCCTGACAGACAGGTCTGTGGGCAAACGTGAGCATCCCTTTGGTGCCAAGTCCCACTCCAGCAGGTCCAGGGGTGTCCTGAGGAATGGACTGCATCAGTGAGAAAGGACACAAGAGAGCCACTTCTTTGAATCAGTTGCCAGGCATCTCTGGCATCTGATGGCATCATCTTAGCTTTATTTCATACACTAAGTTATAATCACATGATATGCAAAATATATTGATTAATATTTATTTTTGCTTTAATATGAATGAATATTCCAGGAAGAGGTTAATATATTTCTTTAAGCTATAAATCAGGTGGTAAGCCATTCTAAGTATAGTTACACAATACCTTGAACAACAACAATATTGGCATCAGCCTTACATACACAGGCTTCTTTTTTTTTTTTTTTGTATTTTTCTGAAGTTGGAAACAGGGAGGCAGTCAGACAGACTCCTGCTTGCACCCAACTGGGATCCACCCAGCACGCCCACCAGGGGACAATGCTCTGCCCATCTGGGGCGTTACTCTATTGCAACCAGAGCCATTATAGCGCCTGAGGCAGAGGCCATGGAGCCATTATCAGTGCCCAGGCCAACTTTTTGCTCCAGTGGAGCCTTGGCTGCGGGAGGGGAAGAGAGAGACAGAGAGGAAGGAGAGGGGGAGGGGTGGAGAAGCAGATGGGCGCTTCTCCTGTGTGCCCTGGCCGGGAATCAAACCTGGGACTCCTGCACGCCAGGCTGATGCTCTACCACTGAGCCAACCAGCCAGGGCCCTAGTCTTCTTAAAGGTCACTATTAATTATTAACTCTACTTTACCTAATGGCCTATTGTCTAGTAAAATTATGTTTGTCTATTATTTTCTTCTACTAGTTAAGCTCTTACTTTATTTTTCTCAGAGCTTTCCATTATGTAAAGGTCAGGTATGTAAGAGGAATGGAAAGTTTTCTAATATAGTATGGAAAGGCTAAGAGGGTTAAGTAAAGGTTAAGTAAAGGCTGAAAGGTGCTTTTTTGGCTAACCTCTGTCACCTATTCATAGTCTGTAATGCATAGGTCACAACCTATTTTCTCATAATATGGTCTTGGTTGCCTTTGTATGGCACTTCTTGCCTCTTTGGTCAGTAGGCACCAAGGTTGTCTTGACCTAGCTAGTTTCTCCATAAAGGAAGGTATGTCTTGCCATTGGGTATGCCTTCCCCTATAGATAACCATTCTTTCTCCATCTATATATGCTCCTGTATATGGCAAAGGCTCAGGAGTGGGGGGCTTACCCATAGATCTGGCTCTCTTTGGGGGTACCACCATCGCCCATTTATTCTTATAGGGGGATACCATAGCCAGTCTCCCATGTCTATGGGCTTAGGCAAAGGGATTATATTCTTTAGCCAGGATTTCTTCAGGGAACTCCTGAGGGGAACAGCTTTGATAGCAGGAAGTACAGTTGCCTTGATCATTGCCTCTAGCTCTTGTTTTTGGAGTTGCTGGTAAATTTTCTTAAAGGCAATGCAGGGGGATTGAGTGCTCTGAGGGATATCCATGTGGTTCCTTTCAGAGTGATTCTGGAGAGACCTATTCACAGACTGGTTGACCTCAGGGTCTCAATTAGCCTGGGAAAGTACAGTATTGTTGGAATCCTACCGTGGGCCTGTCCCTATGATTAGGGCACAAAATCCCAGCAGGGGGAATATTATCAGAGGAAATACCCAGATCCGACCCGAAGAACATGAGCTGTGCAGATGCTTCTTCCCTGCTCTGACTATGTCAGGCAGCAAGGATGGATCGGCTCCCGATACTTTGGGGAGTCTCCAAAATAAACAGGAAAAGTTTGGGGTGCTGAGTTTTTATACTGCTCACAAAAAATAGGGAATATTTCAAAATGCTATAGAATATCCCCTAATTTTGTGAACAGTGTATTTGATAAGGTGCATTCTGCCACAGGAAATTCTATGGGCTCCTGAGGTCACATGACATTAAGTTTATACTTTCAAATAACAGAATGGCAACCGTTGAATATCTCATGGCTCTTGTGACCATCTCAAAAAAAAAAAAAAATGAAGAAGTTGCCTTAAATGTATCAGTATCAAGAATTAATGTAAGACTGAGTCTTCATGCTGAAGGATATAAAAATTAATTACCATTGTTTACAAATGCTCCCAAGGTAATTGCCTATCATTTACATTTTGCAGTTACTATAATTATAAAAAAGGATTAATGGGAAAAAAAATTTTACCTAGATGATGCAAATGACAAATGGAAATATTGATATAATTTGCTTTATGGAGTACCCAATTACCTACCGTGCAGATGCAACCACAATTTAGATCCTAACAACTAATATCCATCTTCCCTTCTCTAATTCTGATCTTCTCCATCTCTGAGAGGCTCATATGGGACCTTCTGTGCCAATGCTAGTCTCAATTAAATGCAAGAAAATTAATATGCAGTTTAATGGGGGGCAGCCTCTTTCCAAAGATGAATCACAGGGCCATCAAGCTCATCAGGAGAACTGGAAATGCTAGCTGAGGGAGAGATTTTCATAAAGTTTTATTATTAAATACACAATTTGTACTGATGATAGTAATTCATAATCTCAGTGCCTACACTTTTATTCTTTAAAAGAAAGCCTCAGTTAATTGCAGTTGGTGGACCTTTCTGGTGAAATAATAGTTCTGATTATGTTTTTTAAAGTCAGCACTTTGTCAGCATCTTTCTAAATACAAGTTAACTGCTTTGCGTTAAGAGGTAAAGCTCCATTCTGACATGACTGATGTTATGTTGGTCATGAGACCTTCCAATGCCTCTGCTTCATAATGCTGAACCATTACAATCCATTTCGCCAGTTTTCGCTCACTCATCAGTCAATTTGATAAGTATTGATTGACTGTCTGCTGCATGCCATACTCTTCTAGAGGCTGAGGGCATAACAGAGAACAGACAAAAATCTCTTCTTCCATGGAGATTAAATTCCAATACAATGTTATATAAATAAGGAATAAGAGGTTGGGCTGACTTATACAAAGACATAGCCTAGTGCAGGGGTCGGGAAGCTTTTTGGCTGAGAGAGCCATGAACACCACATATTTTAAAATGTAATTCCATTAAATCCATACAACAGCCCATGTACGTTACACATTATCCAATAAAAATTTGGTGTTGTCCTAGAGGACAGCTGTGATTGGCTCCAGCCACCTGCAACCATGAACATGAGCGGTAGGAAATGAATGGATTGTAATACATGAGAATGTTTTATATTTTTAACATTTTTTTTTTTAAGATTTGTCTGCGAGCCAGATGCAGCCATCAAAAGAGCCACATCTGGCTCGCAAACCATAGGTTCTTAACCCCTGCCCTAGTGGCTGGTTTTTAATTAATCACTGAGGTTAGCTAGCTCTAAGTTACTTGATGTTTTCTCCTGAAGTATATATATATTTAATCTATTTAAGTCATAATTCTAAGGAATTGTGTTCTGGCTATTGAAGTTATTTTCCACTGTTTTTCTCGTGAGTGAGTACAATGAGAAAGAAAGACCTTATATGGTAGAAAAAAATGTTGGATCTCTAAATTCTTTCATATCTAAGACTTTTTTTTTTACCTCCTCAGTCCAATTTATCTCCTCTACTGAAAAATAAAATAAAACAACTTTTGTCAGTGCTGAACAGAGGACAGAACATCATTACCAACCATTACAGCCCTTCTGCAATCTTAGTCCTGTCACAAGAAACGTCCTGTAATTTTCTCCCTTCAGAATCAGAACTGAATCCAAGATCAGTGCAGAACTGGGTGCTAATAATAGTTCACTCCCACTGGTAGCAGAAAGGCTGAAGGCTTCACAAACCTTTTCAAAGAACAGTTTGATATAATTTTAAAGTCACAAATAGTTCTGATTCTCTAAGCAGGCATTTTTCAAAGGATGGAGCTCAGTTAGAAACCCTGAAACTGAAGAGAGCCAGTGAAACTTGAATAGAGTTCAGAAAAGAGCAGCTAAAGCGGCTGAAAACCTGGGAGATCCTCCCAGTGAGGAGCTGCTGCAGGAATTGAAGTTATTTCTTGGAATCATAGGGCAAGAAAGAGAACAGACTCAGAAGAAAGCAAAGGTGCAAGGCAGGGGTTACTGTAATCAGTAGACCTACAATACTGAGAGCTAACATGATAATACTTCACATTGAGTGTTCTGTATGTCACATCTTTTTTAAGCCTTTCAGTTACTCAGGAGGCAGATGTTATTGCTATTATTCCCATTGCACAGTTGAGGAAAACTGAGGTTTAGCTAACTTTCACAAGACCACACAGCTAGTAAACGGAAGAGCTGGGACTTGAACCCCAGGTGGCTCCAGAACCCCAGCTCTCAGTGATGCATCATTCGCCTTAAGAGCAGAAACATCCAGCTGTCTGTAAGAAAGCAAAAACATGAGGACATGTAAAGGAACAAGCTTTCAGTACTCATCACTCCAGAGATTGTGATGTGTCCTTTTCCCCCTTGACTAAAGGACATCAAAATCATTACCAAATTATTTTACATTTGTCATTTGACACATAAACTGTGCTCTGTGGAACACTAACTATAGCTGATGCACTCAAAATGGATTCTGTGGTCAGAGTAATGATTCACAAGCATGTTAGCATCACATTAATGGCTCTGAGAAATAGATTTGCCTGACCAGGTGATGGTGCAATGAATGGATAGAGTGTCGGACTAGAATGCAGAGGTCCCAGGTTTGAAATTCCAAGGTCTCCGGCTTGAGTGTGGGCTCACCAGCTTGAGTTCGGGGTTGCTGGCTTGAGTGTGGGATCATAGACATGACCCCATGGTTGCTGGCTTGAGCTCAAAAAGGTCTCTGGCTTGAGCCCAAGGGGTCACTGGCTCAGGCTATAGTTGTGTCCCCCCTACCCCCGTCCCTGCTATCAAGGCACTTATGAGACAGCAATCAATGAACAATTAAGGTGCCGCAACAAAGAATTGATGCTTCTCATCTCTCTCCCTTCCTGTCTGTCTGATCCCTGTCTGTCCCTCTCTCTGTCTCTCTTCTCTGCTCTCTCTCTCACTAAATAATAATAAATAAATAAATAAATAAATAAATAAATAAAAAGAAATTGATTTAACTTGTTTTAACCATCGTTTCCCAAATGTATTGGGTACTAAACCATATTTTAAACACCTATAAACCATCTACTGAACTAGTGTTTTACTGAGCCCACCACAATGGCTTAAAACTCACACCTAGCCTGACCAGGCAGAGGTGCAGTGGATAGAGCATTGAACTGGGATGCCGAAGACCCAGGTTCAAGACCCCGAGGTCACCAGCGTGAGTGTGGGCTCATCTGGTTTGAGCAAAAGCTCACCAGCTTGGACCCAAGGTCGTTGGCTCAAGCAAGGGGTTACTCAGTCTGCTGAAAGCCCGCAGTCAAGGCACATATGAGAAAGCAATCAATGAACAACTAAGGTGTTGCAACGAAAAACTAATGATTGATTCTTCTCATCTCTCTCCGTTCTTGTTTGTCCCTATCTATCCCTCTCTCTGATTCTCTCTCTGTCTCTGTAAAAAGAAAAGAAAAACAAAAACTCACACCTAGGTTATTTTCACTATGTGAAATTACATCATACTTTGGTTACTTTCATGTTCTCACTCCGCCATCTGAGAATGTGCACAGGTGAGGACAGGGATTCATTGTCTACAGACTTCCCTCATTGGTGACTGTCCTAGTCTTATGACAACTTTTGCTCCCCCAGACATTCTGATGACTATGGAATATCTGACCATGACTCCTAGGAAGACCAGTGCCCTGTGCCCACTCTGTGCTGATAGGGAGAGTGTGAGTACAGGGCGGATGTAGTCCCTGCTGAGGCACAGCTGATATTTTAGTGAGGAAATGGGCCATCAGATAACTGAGCAAGCAATGAGAAAGAATAGTGTTCACTGTAAAAATTTAAATTCATTCATGAAGTCCATCTGAATCTCCTGTGTGTTTCTGTCAGTGTGGGTGGCCCTTGCATGATTATCCCCGGGAGGCTTGCAGGAGGCAAGATCGGGGCAGCAGCGCTCTGGAAAACACCAGCTGGGGGGATAGGGGTGATTTGCAGGTTTCCATGGTGTAAATACTCCCACCATG
Organism: Saccopteryx leptura; assembly: GCF_036850995.1. NCBI lineage: Eukaryota > Metazoa > Chordata > Mammalia > Chiroptera > Emballonuridae > Saccopteryx > Saccopteryx leptura. The sequence continues at coordinate 148,608,174 of NC_089504.1, forward strand.
TCGGATTTCAAGCTTCCACGATGATGTCAACTCGCTTCCTGGGAACTTAACCTCTGCTCTCACGAGCCAGTGCCGGAGGTTCCGGAGCTCAGCACCAGCCTGGGCCTTCCCGGCAGGTTCAGCCCGCACTCTTCACATCACAGACCTTTAGATTTCACAAGCTTAAAAAAATTTTGAAAACGGAAGACTGACTTTTAAAATATTTTCCTTTCTCCTTCCCTTCCTTTCTTTCCTTTCTTCTTCTTCTCCCTCCCTCCTTCTCTCCCTCCCCTCTCTTCTGCTTTTCTTCCTTTCTTGCTTTTTCCCATCATTTGCCAAGCAAAGACCTGGGAAAACAAATCACCATCATTTCATAAAAGAAAGAATATTTTACTAATCAAAGTGAGAATGACGTAACTTTGGAATAAAAAAATAGCCCTTTACATTTAATGAAACTAGATCTATAAAAACTTTCATACCTCACTTATTTTTCTAATTTTGTCCTGTACTAGGGGAATTCATTAGGATGTTTCTGAGAACAGGTGATAGAAACCATGGCAGTTTTTCCTAGCTTTCCTTTCCACTATCTTTAGAGTCTAGACTTTTCTCCTCCTGCTTGTAGCCTCATTGTCACGAGATGGCTGCTGTATTTCCAAGAAGGTAAAGGGAAATGGGCAAAAGGCCTTGTTGTGGGTTGACTTGTCCCCCAAAAAGATTTATGATGAAGTCCTAACCCCAGGCACCTATGAATGTGACCCTGTTTGAAAAAGAGGGCCCTAAGCAGTTTGCTCAGTGGTAGAATGTCAGCCTGGCGTGTGGATTTCCTGGGTTTGATTTCTGGTCAGGGCATATAGGAGAGGCGCCCATCTGCTTCTCCACCCCTCCCCTTCTCACTTCTCTCTCTCTCTCTCTCTCTCTCTCTCCTTCCTCTTGCAGCCATGGCTTAATTGGAGCAAGTTGGCCCTGGGTGCTGAGGATGGTTCCATGGCCTCTGCCTCAGGTGCTAAGAAGAGCTTGGTTGCTGAGCAACAGAGCAATACTCCAGATGGGCAGAGCATCACCCCCTAGTAGGTTTGCTGGGTGGATCCCAGTCAGGGCACATGCAGGAGTCTGCCTCTGCCTTCCATCCTCTAGACTGAGTAAAAAACAAAAAAGGAAGGAAGGAAGGAAGGAAGGAAGGAAGGAAGGAAGGAAGGAAGGAAGGAAGGAAGGAAGGAGGGAGGGAAGGGAGGGAGGGAGGGAGGGAGGGAGGGAGGGAGGGAGGGAGGGAGGAAGGGAGAGAGAGAGTAAGAGAGAAAGAAAGAAAGAAAGAAAGAAAGAAAGAAAGAAAGAAAGAAAGAAAGAAAGAAAGAAAGAAAAAAAAAAAAAGAAAGAAAGAAAGAAAGAAGAGGAAATTGAGGTCTTTGCAGATGGAATTTGTTCAGATGAGGTCATACTGAATTGAGGGGGTACTAATCCAAGAACTGGTGTTCAATGGAGAACACAATTGAAGACACAGGGAAACCAAGGGAAGATGGCCATGTGAAGACAGAGACAGAAACTGGAAGAAAAGTGTTGCAAGCCAAGAAACATCAGGGATTGTTGACCATCATCAGTGATGAGGAAAAGGCAAGGAAGGTTCTTCCTTCGAGCCTTTAGGGAAAGTAAGGAATACATGTCTGTTGTTTTAGGCCACCCAATTTGTGGTACTTTGTTATGGAAGCCCTAGGAAACTACCACAGGCCTCTTCATCACAAAGCCTTGTCTTTCAGGGTGTCCAGATTGCCCTTTATGTCCCATTGGCCAGAACTGGGTCAGATGCCCAACTTAGAACAATCAGTGGCCAAAGGGATGAGGATTTCCATGACTAGTTTAGACCTATTCTGATTTATCCTTGGATCTGGTCTAGGGACTACTGTCCCTGTGATCTAGAGCTCTGTCCTCACCAATGGAACGCTCTGGAAGAAGGGGAAGTGGCCTTGGGGAGGCAGTGAATGGAAGTGACTGTCATAGAGACGGACTGTCTTGCTGCTCTGCAGGTGGTACTTTAGAAACGCTGCCCTAGTTAGCATTGTTTAAGCTTTATCTCACAACACACCTGCATGTTCTCCAGAAGCACTCAGAAATTTAGGGGAAGGATCCAAGCAGATGGTTCCAAGGGAAGAACTTAGAAAAGTACGGGTACCCGAGAGTACTGGTGTCTTCCCAGGGAGACACCATGAGGTCTCATCTAAAACCCAGAGCGGGATGGTAACTTTAAAGAAAATAAAATGTCAGGATACTGGAAATCTTAGGAAAGAGAAAAAGCAAGTGAAATAATCTGGTACTGATGAAAATTCCCCATCACTACTCCAAGGGAATTATCAACCCGATTTCAAAAAAGAGAGAATGAGAGGAAGAAAGAAACAGGGATGTCGTTTTAACTATGGACAACAACATACAGTACGACATGCATTTTTAATCTTTACTCAGTGACAGGCTTGAACAGTTAAACTCAGCACTGAACAGTAAATGTATCAATGTTGTTAAAATTCCAAGGATTTTTGCCTTATGGTTCCCAGTGTACCCACACTTTTCCATAGACCAGGAAGACCTGTGGCCAGTACCCTTCTTGGATTCTTGTCCCTGTAAGACTTTGTGTGGGACATCACTGATCCCTGTGAATTCCAGCTGAGGGTTTTATAACACCATCTGTTTCCCTTGAAATTTCCTTTACTAATTTATTTGTCCAACATGTAATGTTGTTAAATATATTTTTGCACAGCTAAGATGGAGCACATAGACATGCTCATGAATTCAGATCCAAGGACCTGAGGTGATGGAGCATTCCATATCCCAGGCAACTCCCAACTCTACACATCCTGGAATTCTTCTTAAAACATTCAAGTGGCTTCATGGAGGGCATATCTGGGAACTGTAGACTCATTGTATGGAGGCCAAGTCTTGTAATGTCTATATGTGGCTTTATGGATTAAAGTTACAGTTCCACTGGAGTTTTTCTGTGTGTCAGCCAGATCCTCTCTTCCATCTCTTCTACCGGGACCATTCCTTTATCCTACCTGCTTGAAGAACAATGTTTTAATGGGCCAACTGATCTACCTGTATCCCCCTGACCGCACCAAACTCTCTGACCCATGGCTGCTTTATTCCCACAGTTTTCCCCTGGCTGGCAGCACCTCTCCCTCCTGCTGTCCCTTCTGCTCCTCCCACATACATTCATCATAGCACCATAACATTTTATAGCATTAATTAAATTACACGTCTATCTCCCCTTACTACGTATGGACTTTGGAGACAGTAGCCATGCCTTAGGTATCAGTGTTCTCAGCATCTAACCCAGTTGGGGGTCTATTAAATGTTGGATAAATAAATTAGTAAAGGAAACCCAAGGGAAACAGATGGCGTTATAAATCCCTGAGCTGGAACTCATAGGGGTCAGTCAGTGATGTCCCCACACAAAGTCTTACAGGGACAAGAATCCAAGAAAGATACTGGCAACAGGTCTTCCTGGTTTGTGGAAAAGTGTAGGATGTATGAGGAACCATAAGGCAAAAACCCTTTGAACTAATCTGATTTATTTTTACTAAATTCTAGACTTAGGTGTTGTGATCTCCATTTCTAATATGAAAATTGTTTTCCTTAGAAATTGAAAGGAACTTGAGCCATTTCTTATGTAGTGTCAAGAACAAACTGCTTCTCAGAGCCAAGGACTTTCTTTTCTGGTCGTGAAAAGAAAAGTTAGCAGTTGGGGTAAGCGTGGCAGAGCCTTGAAAATATGAACATAATAGCCCTGGCCGGTTGGCTCAGTGGTAGAGCGTCGGCCTGGCGTGCAAGGGGTCCCGGGTTCAATTCCCGGCCAGGGCACACAGGAGAAGCGCCCATTTGCTTCTCCACCCCCTCCCCCTCTCCTTCCTCTCTGTCTCTCTCTTCCCCTCCCGCAGCCGAGGCTCCATTGGAGCAAAGATGGCCCGGGCACTGGGGATGGCTCCTTGGCCTCTGCCCTAGGCGCTAGAGTGGCTCTGGTCACGGCAGGGCGACGCCCCGGAGGGGCAGAGCGTCACCCCCTGGTGGGCATGCCAGGTGGATCCCAGTCGGGCGCATGCAGGAGTCTGACTGTCTCTCCTGGTTTCTAGCTTCAGAAAAATACCAAAAAAAGAAAAAGAAAAAAAAAGAAAATATGAACATAATAATGGAAACTCTCATCATCCAGACTGACATGTGAAACACACACACACACACACACACACACACACACACACACACACACACACACACACACACGGCCATCCAGTTCCCTGGTGGTGCAGGAGTGGGCAGAGGAGGGAGTTTGAATGGAAGTGCCGACTTGTTGCTAGTAAAAATGGCCTTTTTTTCCAGCCCTGGTTATATACAACTGCTGGGTTTAAGTGCCAGACTCATGTTGTTTCTTACTGCAAAATGCCTCCGCATTGCCTTTTGCCCTGTTTTGATTGCTGCTGTTTAGTAGGTCACTGTGAACTTTCTCTCTGGTTTGCTCACAATGCCAGAAATGCAGAGGGGAAACCTTCCCCTACCATGGCACCTCCTATCATTCCTCCTGATTCGCCTCAATTTGCTGTTTGGTTTTGCTTTGGGGGGTTTTTCCATTTCTTTTGCCTTATATTTTGATCACTTTTGTCTGCATCGCCCTCCCCCCCTTTATTGCTCACACCATTGGTTTCCTACCCCGGAGTCTGGATGTGACATTGAAAAGTTATCTAAGCAGAAGAGCATGCATTGCGTCTTCAGACCTTCAGAGGTGGGCCTCCACTACTCCATGCGGTGCCCTTGTGTGAAACTAGAAAGAGGCACCCCTCCCGGGCCCCTGCCGCCCACGCGGGGAGCACGGCCTGGGGAGCAGAGAGCAGACTAGTTTCAGGACCAAGTCTGTTGTTCACTCCCGCACCACAAACCACCTGCCCAACAAGATTGTGCAGTTGAAAGCAGAATATGCCACCCCAAAATATGCCTCTGTCACAGTGATTATTCTGAATTAAAGGTATTTAAGCAGCAGCCAGTGCAAGGATACTCTGACCCTCCTCTGTCCTCCTGAAGTCCGGAAATAAATCTCCCATGTGAAAGGTGCCCACCCCATACCACGAGGGTAGGAGGCATCCTTATCACCACAGACAGGAAATTTAGGGCCAAGAAGGCTGTATAAACAGACTTTGTTTACCTCTCAGTAATTTACTGTTCAGGGCCTAAACCTCTTTTTCTTGTCAATTCTTCACAAATGTAGTTTCTTTGTCTAAAGGTCATAAAAGCAGCCTATGTTGGTCACTTCTTTGAGTTTCGTATGTCTATGGACTCCCTTATTTAGGAAATTAATTTTTTTTAGTTCAACTGTTGTATGTGGATTTAGTTATCAGAACCTGTCAACCTAGAAGAGAAGAAGGGGAGAGTTTTCCTCCCCTACACAGTCCTGTTCAGAAAGGAATAGCCCATGATCTTGCTTAAATAAATTGTTCAGCGACCTTTATTCTCATGATGAACATATTCTTCTTTAAAGTTCATTTAATGGACGGGTACCTGGGACACATTTATTTCTTCAATGTCCATAGTTTACAGGCCCTCGAACTCCACTGCAGGCTACAGAGTGGCTCTCTGCTGCCGGGGACAGCAAACCCGAACTCCAGGGACCCAGCTGCTGGACCACCTTCGTTTCGGGCCTCACCACCATCGCACATTTGTTTTCATTTCAGCAGACAGCGAATAAGCCCAAACTATGAGCAAAGCTCTTGAATCCTATATTTTATTTTTCTCCAGCTTGGCATTTTCACTTCAACTAGCCCTATGACAAAATGAGCATCCTTAAAGTTTCCAAACAGAAGGCTCTCAAGATGTTTGACAGGCAGGCCCTCAGCATAACTTTCTACTGCTCCAGGCCTGAGATCCACAGAAGAGACCTCTTGGGTGTGTTAAGCCTTATCCAGAGGGACTCAAAACATTGAAGACACGAACAAAATCCGTCGACTCCACACCAAATCTTTTTTTTTTTCTTTTAAATTTTTATTTTATTTATTCATTTTAGAGAGGAGAGAGAGAGAGAGAGAGAGAGAGAGAGAGAGAGAGAGAGAGGAGAGACAGGGGGGAGGAGCTAGAAGCATCAACTCCCATATGTGCCTTGACCAGGCAAGCCCAGGGTTTCGAACCGGTGACCTCAGCATTTCCAGGTCGACACTTTATCCACTGCGCCACCACAGGTCAGGCCCACACCAAATCTTTATTGTCTAGCTTGGCCAAGTGGCAGCAACTCTTAACAGAAATCTGAGGGAAAGCGCGCCGGCCCTTTGTTCTACCTAGTTTTTATAGTTTTGCAAGTGGGAAGTACAGAAGCAAAAATTGCAATTAGGTGCCCTTTACCACTATTGGTTATAGTCATATGTCCTTTAACATGATAGGACCATGTTCAATTTGTAATGATGTTCATACATCATTTTGGAGAAAACAAAATTTACAAGTCAACACAATGGTAGAAAGATGTCTCTTTACATATTAAAAGGCCTTCCTATATTCTCTAATGTTTATCCACCATCTCTCTCTGTCCAGAGTCACACACATTAACCACATGCATTCACATAGGAGAGGTAGTTTCCATGCGGACAAATACCCGCAAATGGCTCCATTACTGTAAGAAAAGGTTTATTTTGGCTTTTCTCTCCCTGCACCTGGCTAGCCATTCACCCCTTTCCCCACAGGCATGGTGGAATGTCTGGGGATCCATGTTTTCCTTCCCTTTGCATTTACAATACAATGCCAAGGGCCATCCTGGTTATGCCAATCACACAGTACAGAGATTATTCACAAAATTTCTCTGCACACCTTAACCCAAATTAATAAAATGTTCTTCAAGCCTCTTAAAATATTAATATTAATTCTGCAGCTTTTGGTACCTTACAACACCTGCGGGTGAGGTGGCGCAGTGGCTCCTCAGGGGGGCTCCTCCAGCCGCGCCTAGCACGCCGTTAATTCCCTTTGAGCCGCCTCCCCACAAACCCACATATCCACTTCAAAAGCATGTACTCAGAAACCTGCTTGAAGTGCACAAATTAGTTCAGTATCATTTGAGGAAATCTCAAGGTATAAACCCCACACAGGAAAACAAGGGTAAGACTTTATTCACACAGTATTCTGTTATTTAGAAGATACTTTCACATGCACTAGTTCATGTAATCCTGAGTTGGAATTAATATTGTCCAAAAAGCAGAGGTACACGAACTCACACTAGTCGAGTTCAATGAGCTTTCAAGCTAGCTCTCTTAGCCTGTCCTTTTCTAACGTGTGGGTTGGTTCATAAAGGGCACAGCGGAAGCCCTGCCCCAGGGTGGCCCCGGTGTCTCAGTCCCAGTCTCCAGAGGAGGTGCAGATCTCATGCCCGTCAGCTGTTCTGAGCCACGTCCCCCTGCTGGGCCCCAGGCTGCAGCCCCGCACCCACACTAAGGCTTCCTCTTCCAGGCCCTGCTTCCTCCCAGCTCCCTGCAGGCTTAGGGTGAAGTTATATCTCCCAACTCCCTTTGTACCAGAAACATAGATCCCGATGTCTATACCGGTTTCCAAGGGAAATCTTTTTTAGCATGCAGCCACCCAAATCCCAAGTCCAGGATACATGATTTGTTTGCACAGAGCTGTATTCTTTTCAAACAACAGTAATATTAACTCGTGCTTATTACCACGTGACAGGCACAGCTCTCTGTGCTTTCTGCCTATTATCCCTCTTCATCTTCACCACAAACATGTAAAGTAGCTGTTAAGAGTATGCTCATTTTACAAATGAGGAATCTGAGACTGAATTTAAGCAATATTTACCAAGAGCATCTAGCTGCCTTCAAAGCCCTGAGCTGTTTGCAGACTCTCTTTACCCCTTTATTTTCTGACAGCTTCACAATGCCATAAATGTAAGTAAATCCATCCACAGAGACACAACTTTTGCTTTAAATCCCCAGGTGTCTTCCTAATTTCATACCCCAGTGTCACCTCCAGCAATCCTGCTGCATCTCCGAGGATCACCACCCCCAAATCCTCACCTTGATCTTCCTCAAGCAAATATTAGCATATTCACAGCCCAGTGCCATGCACTTTGCTCTGTCTTAGGTAAACTGAAAGAAGCCATGTTTCCACTACCATGGGGAAAAATGAATTTCCACCACCAGCTTACAGCTATTCACACAGACTTGGAAATACTCGTCATATAGTCTTTGCCCCAAAGCGGAGGTTCTCAGCCTAGGTGGCATGTTAGAATCACCTGGGAGCTTCCATAAGGTGTGGATACTTGGGCTCCATGCCCCAGGGGAGCTGAAGTAGCAGAATCTCTGGGGGTGGAGCCTAGGTGGGTGCAGGGTTTGTTTTGTGGTTGGTTGTTGTTGTTGTTCTTTTAGTACCAGCTGAATCTAATGAGAACCACTGCCTGCCCTTCTGTTTGCCAATACACATCGGTTACCATTATTCTGAAGGTGACTCAGAATCATCCAGGTACTGCCTGGAGCATCTAGCACAGCACTTGCCAAAGAGATCATTGTTTTCTCTCTATTCATCCTCATTAGCATGTATATTTGGCTTACTTAAAGAAAATGAAAACTATCTCAATATTGGGGCTATGATTTAGATTCTTTGCCGCTTTCCATAGTGCCAGCAGAAAGTTTTTAAACATAATTATAATAAGTAAATGTTGATTACAAGTAGAATATGTTGTTTTTGCTTTCATTTTCCTTTGATATGAAAATCAAATAGGCTACAGAAAATAGGGTGTTTGGAGGACTGGAAAGGAGAAATATGTGGCCTTGAACAAAAAGCACCCAGTTATGTCTAGTAAGCAAAAGTGAATTTCTATTTACATATGGCAGATTACCTGTCAGAGTAGGTAATCATTTTAGACATGAGCTCATTCAAACATTAAATGATTTCATTCAGGCCCTGGCCAGTTGGCTCAGTGGATAGAGTGTCAGCCTGGCATGCGGATGTCCCCTGGGTTCAATCCCCAGTTAGGGTACACATGAGGAGCCATGATCTGCTTCTCTTCTTCTCCCTCTCCCCCTTCTCTCTCTCTTTCTCTCCCACATCCAGTGGCTCAGTTTGTTTGACTGTCAGCCCCAAGCACTGAGGATAGATAGCTCAGCTGGTCCGAGCATCGGCCCCAGACAGGTCGCTGGGTGGATCCCCGTTGGGGCGCCTGTGGGAGTCTGTCTCTATCTCTTCTCCTCTCACTTAAAAAAATGATTTCAGAACTTTCCTCTTGGGAAAGTTGCTGGAGTCTCTGTGTTATACAAATTCAACACTCTCTTTTGAATCCTCAGTGAAAAAAGTTGGATTGGATGAGTCTAGAGCTCTACTTTTATTTGAGCATAAAATTGGCAGCCTAGATCCTAGTCTAGGCTCTGCTACTTATTAGCTGTAACCTTGAAGTGTCATTGAATCCATCAGAACTCATTGACTCCCAGAATTCTACACTGTAATAATGTTAATAAAGATAGCCAACATTGGTGGAATACTTGCTGGATACTAGGCTCTGTGCTAAGCATTTCTCATGCATTATGCCACTTAATCCTCACAACCATTCCTTGAAATGGGTACTATCATGATCCTCAAATGAGGAGATGGATCCCTGTTTATCTGAGATCACAGGGATCGAGATAGTTTTGGTGGAAACATTTTTTTAAGCTTAGCTCAAATGCTCATTCTTCTCTCCCCACATCTTCAGGCAGAGTGCATGATTCTGGGCTCCTCTAATACTTCACTCACGCTGATATTTTAGCACTTCTTCCATTGCAGTGTCTCTGGAAAGGGAGGCCAAGGTGGTCGGAAATGTGTGGGTTCTTGACTTCATGCAGGAAAGCTTTCAAGACAAAAGTCTAGGTGATTTTGAGAGTACATTTACTAAAGCTGGAGGCAGTAAAACCAAGGAAGGGCTTAAGACAGAGGAGGCAAGATCACAGCAGCAGGAGTGAACCAAGGCGGAGCTGCTTTGGCCCTTCTGGGAAGAAAGTCACACAGGCAGAAGTGAACCATGCTGGGCAACAATGGACTAAGGAAACAAGTTACAGTGGCAAAAGCAGGGCTCTTGGAGACAGGTTCAGAGGGTTAGCCCAAGATGAGCTGCCACTGCCCACTCACTGCTCTGCTGGTTGCAAATCTCATGAGACCCTTTAGAGCAGGGGTCGGGAACCAGCAGGGGTCGTGAGCCTCACGAGCCAGATGTGGCTCTTTTGATGGCTGCATCTGGCTCACAGACAAATCTTTAATAAAAAAAATAATAATGTTAAAAATATAAAACATTCTCATGTATTACAATCCATTCATTTCCTACCGCTCATGTTCATGGTTGTGGGTGGCTGCAGCCAATCACAGCTGTCCTCCGGGACAACACCAAATTTTTATTGGATAATGCGTAACATACACGGGTCGTTGTATGGCTCTCATGGAATTACATTTTAAAATATGTGGCATTCATGGCTCTCTCAGCCAAAAAGTTTCCCGACCCCTGCTTTAGAGCTTAGGAAAAGGAAAGCAAAGATACATGTCTGAGGAAAGAAGAAGGTAGCACACAGGCATGCTCAGGGGAGACCATGCACTGTCATTCTTTGTCTTAATGGTTTTTGTTTGCTAAAGGTGAGAGTTTTAGGGAAAGTCTTAGGGGAAGGTCTCAACAGAATAGTCAACAGCTTTCCAGATGTGTCCACTGATATGCTAATGAATCAAAATGAGCATATAGGGCAGTTTGGGATCATTCTCTGGTCAGTTTACTTTTTACCCAGGATTTGTCTAGCTTGAATTGTTTTTTGTTGTTGTTGTTATTTTTTCTCTTGACTTCATTTGTCCTGGGGTTTGGCTGGCACTAATGGCACTACCTGGGTCTCTGTTATCTCTTTCCCGGACTAGGGTGATTTAAGCCAGTGGTCCCCAACCCCTGGGCCGCGGACCGGTACCGATCCGTGGGCCATTTGGTACTGGTCCGCAGAGAAAGAATAAATAACTTACATTTCTGTTTTATTTATATTTAAGTCTGAACGATGTTTTATTTTTTTAAAATGACCAGATTCCCTCTGTTACATCCATCTAAGACTCACTCTTGACGCTTGTCTCGGTCACGTGATACGTTGCCACTAAAATTAAACCCATAAACTAGCAAAATGAGTGAAAAACAAAATTCCATTGAAAGTTTTTTTGTGAAGTGGAAAAGGGCCAGTGAGGAGACAGAAGAAGAACCTACGACCTCGAAGAAAAAGAAGGCTTCATTTAACAGACAATACCAGGAGTCCTACTTGAAGTATGGATTTATCGCAACTGGTGATTCTCGCACACCAAGGCCACTCTGCATAATATCTGGCGACCGGCTAAGTAATGAGACAATGAGGCCTTCAAAACTGCTTCGCCACTTGGAGACCAAGCACCCTACTTTAAAAGACAAGCCTTCTGAGTATTTCGAAAGAAAAACGCATGAACAAGAAGGACAGAAACAATTACTGGTGGCCACTACATCAATAAATGCGAGTGCACTGAGAGCATCATACTCGGTGGCTAATCGTATTGCTAAGGCTAAGAAGCCATTCACCATTGATGAAGAATTGATCCTTCCAGCCACTAAAGACATTTGTCATGAACTTCTAGGAGAGGCTGCGGTTAAAAAGATAGCACAGATGCCTCTTTCGGCTACCACCATCACACGGTGCATTGAGGAAATAGCAGAGGACATTGAATCACAATTGTTGGAAAGGATTAATAAATCATCGTGGTACGCTCTCCAGGTTGACGAATCTACAGATATTGACAACAAGGCAATGCTACTTGTTTACGTGCGTTATCTTTATCAAGAGGATGTGCATGAGGATATGTTATGTGCACTATCATTGCCAACCAAAACCACAGCCGCAGAACTATTTAAATCGCTGGATGACTATATATCAGGAAAACTGAAATGGTCTTTTTGTGTCGGCATATGCACAGATGGAGCTGCTGCCATTACTGAAAGGATGTCTGGTTTAACTATTGAATACTTGGATTAAGGAGGTTGCACCTGAATGTGAGTCTACGCATTGTATCATTCACAGGGAAATGCTGGCTAGATGAAATATACCACCAGAACTTAACAGCATATTGAATGATGTCATTAAAGTTATTAATCACATCAAAGCACACGCCCCTCACTCACGCCTGTTCAAGCAGTTTTGTGAGGAAATGAATGCAGACCACAGACACCTTCTCTTATACACAAAAATAAGATGATTATCCAGAGGGAGGTCCCTGGCCAGAGTGTTTGAATTACAAGAGCTGCTGCAGAGATTTCTCTCAGAAGAAACGTCACCACTAGCAGCACATTTCAGTGACAAGAAATGGGTCGCAAAACTCGCTTACTTGTGCAACATTTTTAACCTCCTCAATGAACTCAATCGGTCTCTTCAGGGGAAAATGACAACTGTCTTCAAGTTGGCAGATAAAGTAGCTGCATTTAAAGCCAAATTGGATTTGTGGGGATGATGCGTGAACAGGGGTATATTTGACGTTTCAAACATTCGCGGGAGTTTTGGAAGAGACTGAGCCCAAGCCTTCATTGTCCCAGCTGGTGAACAATCACCTGCATTTGCTTTTAAAAGAGTTTGAACGCTACTTCCCAACCACAAAAGACCCACAAATTGCCAAGGAATGGATCCGAGATCCATTTGTCAACAAACCGGGTGAATCCAGCATGTCTACGCAAGAAGAGGATCAACTACTGGAGATCGCAAATGACAGTGGCCTTAAAAATATGTTCAAAACTACAACTCTGCCGGTATTCTGGATTAAAGTCATGGCAGAATACCCCGAGATCGCCACGAAAGCACTAAAAACCCTGTTGCCATTTCCGACATTCTATTTGTGTGAAGCGGGATTTTCTGCAGTGGCAGCAACCAAAACAAAATTACGGAATAGACTGGACATAAGCCACACATTTTGGGTGTCATTGTCTCCCATTACCCCTAGATGGGACCCTCTCGTTGCAGAGAAACAAGCTCAGGGCTCCCACTGATTTAGCATTATGGTAGTTGAGAGATAGGCTACTATCTCTCATTCTATATAAACGTTATAATAAATAACCCTTAACTTACAATATTCATAACAATGGTGAGTTGTATTTTTCATGCACTTTATATTTGTTTTTGTGTTGTATCTTATTTTTAAGGCATGTTTAAATGTTACCATAGTGACTGGAAAGTGTTTGGAGGCAGAGAGGATGTTACTCATGTTATGTTGTTGGTGTGATGTTAAGAGGACGCTTCTAATAAAGTTGCATACGAGTACACAGTGGATTCCTGTTTATTTTTATTGTCATAGGTTCATGATTGGTAGTGAGCCTGAACCTATCATATTACATGTTGATGTCAGACATGAAATGTTGTCAGAATAACAAATTTAAATACAGCCTGAATAATGAGGACGTGCTCGTTCCTCCTTTAACTTAGCCCAATAAATATCGTAAGTTCGACAATTATATTTAAAAATACCACAGTTTTTATGCCAGTCGCATAATTATATTTTGTGCATTTATCCGTCCCACCCTAAAGGCCGGTCCGTGAAAATATTTTCTGACATTAAACCGGTCCATGGCCCAAAAAGGTTGGGGACCACTGATTTAAGCTACTCACTGTCTGGTTAGGGAGGAGCAGTGTAAACCATTTGGTCCTAATTGTCCTTAGTTAGGGAAGATAAGATCTGGCAATCTATTAACTGACTGTTAATTACTTGCCCATCTGTTTAACTATCTGTCTCAGTTTCCCACATTCTGCTTGTCAAGGAATTTTCCTAGCTTTTTAGTAGCCTGTCTCAGTAGTACGTTAAATGTTTTACATGTCTTTTCTAGCATACAAAAAGCATTTTGAATTCATGGCTTGGTAATTAGTAGACACTCATACATGTGCTAAATTAGTAGTATAAATTCTCATTTAGTCCTCACAACAACTTTGTAAGTAGAACTAGTCTTGCTTTTACAAAGGCTAAGAGAGGTTATGGAACTCACTCAAGTTCACACAGGAAGTAAAAACTGGAGTCAGGTTTAATCAGACTGTCTCTCCTCTATGCTGGCATCACTGTCCATTTAGTTGTCCATACCAATCTAGAAGCCAGTGTTGATTTAACTAAACAAGGAGGCCAGTAGACTGAAGTGGCTTTAATGCAGTGGTACCCAACTTATCAAACCAAAATCTAAGCATATGACAGTCTCAAGGTTGTGAAATCAAAATGCTAAGGACAACCAGTCACAAACAGCTGACTGGCCTTTAAGCCATAGCCAATCACCAATGTCCTTGCTCTGCTTCTCTTCTTTCTGTAAAGAGTCTCTCCTGGAGTCCCTGATGGTGGAGCACTCCTAACCACTTCCAGTTGGGCGCTGCCCCATTCAAATTGAATTTTGCTCTTAAACATTTTAATGTGCCTCAGTTTATCTTTTAACACTAAGGAACTATTCTCTGCAGTATTTCCCTGCTGTGGCTCTTGCCTGCTGCCCCTACTCCATTCCAGTCATTGTTCAGTCTGTCACCTTGTCCCCATACCCTCAAGCACCACCGTAATTCAGTTTACCTCATCTTCACTCACCTGGATTGCTACAACAGATAAGGTAAAATGTCTGGAATTTTGGCCTTTTTGCTGACCTCCAAAACAAAAAGACTAAAAATTATGGAAGACCTTTCTAAATAACAAGCATTTCTTATCATCTCCCTTAGAGACAAAGACATGTATTCAGCCCTGATTAGCTTAAATCTGGTTCACTGGGAAGTCAGAATTGCATTTTCACCTTGTGATATAAATTCCCGTATGCGGATCAACACACTGCTCTAGCCCTATAGGTCAGATGAGGCAACCAGACAGTCTCCAAGATTCTAACCTGGTTTGCTGAGTGCATTTCACCAGATTATTTCAGAGTCTGCCATTTCAGACCCAATTTTGATAACTGCATTTGTTTTCCTGCGTTGTTATTTTTAACCCATTTCATTGCTCCATTTCTCCAAAGGCTGGGGCCTTTGCCTTGCTCCTGCCCTCACTAAGCTGCATTCCTGGTTTCCTGCCCACCAACCTTGACACTGAATAAATATCACATGCTTTTGATGCCCTTTGCTGTGCTCTGTCCCCTGTAGGGATACTAGGTCATGTTGTGTTAAGAGCTCCTTCCAGTACTGGCTGCTTGTCCTTTGCTGTCTGCACCCTGCATATCACTTCCCCCCACGCTCCTGAAATGATGTCTCCCCAATGCCTGCCTCATCTCAGGGGTGGGTCTCTTTACCAGTACTGGAGCTGGTGTAGACCCATAAATGTCCCTTTAATATCTAACTCTTGCAAACACAAGAGAAACTTCTTCAGAGCAAAAGAAGTCAGTCATTTTTGGCAGATTGCTCAGACTGTGTCAACAATGATGCTTCTCCAAATATTAAAGTCTCCTGCTCTTCTGGGAATTGTGGAACAAAGTACTGTAGTTCATATTCTCACATGACCTGCCAAGCAAAAAGGTCACGCTGGTAGGAGTTCCATGTGCTATTTGAAGAACGGATGTTCCTTAGATGGGAAAGCAGCAATATATGGCCAGGGTTTTAATGAGGCAGAGAAAGGTAGGATGTGGCAACATTACATAATAAATGAAATTGTTCTCTTCAAAAAGGACACTGTCTTGTAATTCTATCAAAAGTTATTGTCTTCATTTTGAGTATTGTGAATTATTTATTAGCATTATATATTTCACTCACTAAATGAAGAAATGTGTTCTTGTATGAGAGAAAAAGAAACCTGTTTTAGTTTTTTGGAATGAGTCCTTAGGAATAGTTCTAAAAGTTGGAGCTATGTCTCAAGGGAGGACATGAGGCTCAGGAGGAAATGAAACAGTCTCTTTCCATGTACGTTATGTTTACAAGTTGATGCTATCTAATAATTGATGGCTGCAAGTTTATTTCTTTCCCCTCTACCTACCCTCCTTCCTCTTTTTATTGTCCTCTTCACTTAGAGATAGCAACTCCCAGAAAACTACAGGATAGTGGGTAGAGGAGTGGTGAGTATTAGGTTACAGAAGATCTAAGTTTCTGTAGCATGTTGCAGTGAGAACCGGAAACAAGGAGATTGCTCATAGCAGTCCCAGTACGGTTTAATATCAGACGTTGAGACATTAGGAAGATCTATGAAAATCATACCCAAGTTCATCAGAGTTGTCTGTTTCCAGTTTTTCAATTCTCTACCTCCTCACCTTCCATTCACTTTTGTGTGTGTGTCAAGGTAAACATTCATTTTTGGCTTTATTATGTCCATGCAAATAATATTTACAACTGAATGCTGAAGGACCTGTGATTATGCTCTATTTATTTATTCTTACCATTGGCTTTTTTCGCTGTAGGTAATAATTGTGTTTTTAAAAAATTGCTGAGTTTTCTTTGTCTCTATTCTTTCCATACCTTCCAATATTTTACCAGTTTGGTTTTCTACAAGTTCAGTCTAAGTAACATCATTTCCAATTACAAAATAAATGAGTTCTTTTAAATTTGCAAGGGCTATGACATATTGCTCTGTGTTTGTTTTGAAATTAGAAAATCTTGACATTTTCAAAATGGGGCTTATGAATGTCCCTTTTAAGTATAAAAACCATAAAATATATGTATAAATCATACCATCTTCAAGTGGGAGGACATTGCTAGGAGACAGTACAGTTTAGGGGCTAAGTCTCTGGCATTAAGGTTCCTAGCTCTATTGAGACAGGATTCTCACCTATTTGTGCCTTAGTTTTCTCATACATAGAAGGGTAATAATAGTACCACACGGATTGTTTGATGTTTAACTTAAATACTATATGTAAATCACTTCATATATACTGCCTGACAGTGAGTAATCAGTAAAAGTTAGGTATTATTTAGCATAACAGCAAAGGAAGAAACAATTTTTAAAAATACTGAAAGACTTACCTAAGCTTATGTATGAAAAAAATATGTACACAAGATTAAAAGGAAAGCAATAAGCTGGAATAAAACATTTGCAGTATGTATAATAGGGCAAAGGTCAAATATTTAATATATAATAAACCTTTGATAAAAATAGAAAAGCAAGCAAAGTACAGAAATTAGCAGTTTATAAAAAAAGAAAACTAAATATATAAAAACATATCTTCCTTTGTAATAAAACTTGTGTATTAAAATGTAATAATATACAAAAAAGAGAAGACACAAATTACTAATATTAGGAATAAAAGAAGGACCATCACTACTGATTCCATAAACATTAAAAAAGGGGGGGATATTATGAACAACTCTGTGACCACAAATATGATAGCTTAGATAAAATGGACTATTTCTTTGAAAGACACAATCTATAAAAAACTCATAACAAGGAGAAATGGACAATCTGAATAAGTCATTATCTGTTAAAGAAATTGAGCCTGACCAGGTGGTGGTGCAGTGGATAGGGTGTCAGACTGGGACATGGAGAACCCAGGTTCGAAACCCCAAGGTCACTGGCTTGAGTGTGGACTTATCTGGTTTGAGCAAGGTTCACCAGCTTGAGCCCAAGGTTGCTGGCTTGAGCAAGGGGTCACTCAGTCTACTGTAGCTCCTGGGTCAAGGCAAGTATGAGAGAGCAATCAATGAACAACTAAGGGGCTACAATGAAGAATTGATGCTTCTCATCTCTCTCCCTTCCTGTCTGTCTGTCCCTATCTGTCCTTCTCTCTGCCTCTCTCTGTCACACACACAAAAAAGAAAGAAATTGAATCAGTAATTAATAATCTTCCAAAACAGAAAGAACCATACCCAGACTGGTTCACTGGTGAATCCTACCAGACATTAAAGAAGAAGTGATACCAGTTCTGTACAATCTTTTCCAGTAATAGAAGCTGAAGGAATACTTCCAAACTCATTCTCTGATTCCAGCATTCCTCTAGCAGCAAAATCAGACGAAAACATTAAAGAGAAGGAAGCTGCAGACTAATGTCTTTCATGAACATAGATACAAATATCCTCAACAAAATATGAGCAAATCAAATCCAACAATGTATAAAAATATGTATATGCCATGGTGAAGTGGGATTTATTCCAGGTATATGAGGCTGGTTCAACATTTGAAAATCAATTAATGTAATTCATTTCATTAACAGACTAGTGACAGAACAGGATGTGGTCATATCAATAAATGTAGAAAATGCATTTGAAAAAACCCAATACCTATTTATGATTTTTTAAAAAAGGAACCCCAGCAAACTGGGAATAAAAGGGAAACTCCTCAACTTGATAAAGAATATCTACAAAATACCTACACTGCACATCATACTTAATAGAAACTAGGTGCTTTCTCCTTTAAATTAGGAACAATGCAAGTCTGTCCTCTCTTGCCACTTTTTTTTATTATTTTACTAGAAGTTCTAATTTATGCGATAAGATTTTTAAGAACAAAATAAAAGGTATACAGATTGGGAAGAAATAAATAAAGCTGTCTTTACTCACAAACATGATTGTCTATGTAGAAAATCCCAAAAAATCAACAAAAAACCTAGAACTAATAAGTAATTAATTGTACTTATTCATTGTATGATACAGGTTAATATTCCAAAGTAATTACTTTCTTAGATACCAGCAAAGAACAATTGGAATTTGAAATTTAAAGCACACCATTTACATTAGCATCAAAAAGAAAAACTTAAGTATAAATCTAAAGAACTATGTATAAGATCTATGATGAAAACTATAAAACTCTGATGAAAGAAATAAAAAAGATCTGCATAGCCCTGGCCAGGTGGCTCAGTTGGTCAGAGCATCGTCCTGATGTACAAAGGTAGCTGGTTCAATCCCTGGTCAGAGCACATACAGGAGCAGATCAATGTTCCTGTCTCTCTCTTTCTCTTCCTCTCTCTCTAAAATCAATTACTAAATTAAAAAAAAATTTTTTTTAAAGATCTGCACAAATGGAGAGCTATTCTATGCTTATGGATGAAAAAGCTCAATCTTGTCAAAATATCAGTTCTTTACAATTTTAAAAATTCTAGCAAATTATTTTTTGGCTATTGCCAAATGGATACTAAAGGTTGTATGGAGAGGCAGAAGACTCAGAATAGTCTTCAATATAATATCGAAGAACAAATTAGGAAGACTGAGACTATCTGACTTCAATTCTTCTATAACCTATAGTGATGTAGGATTAGTGAAAAAGTAGGCAAATTGATCAATAGCACAAAATAAAGAGCCCAGAAATAGACCCACAAAATATAATCAACTGATCTTAGATTAGGGAGCAAAGGCAATTCAATGGCAAAAGGATAGTCTTTTTAACAAATGGTGCTGGAACAACTAGACATCCACATGCAAAAAAAAAAAAAAAAAAGGAAGAAAGAGAAAAACAATTAACTCAGACCATACACCTTTTACAAAGATTAACTGTTGTGGCACAGAGGATGAAATGTTGACCTGGAATGCTGAGGTCACTGGTTCAAAGCCCCAGGCTGCCTGGTCAAGGCTCATACAAGAAGCAACTAGAGTTAACGCTTTCCGCTCCTTCCTCCTTTCTTTCTCTCTCTCTCTCCCTCCCCTCTAATAATCAATAAATAAAGTCTTTTTAAAAAATTAATTCAAAACAGATCAGAGTCCTAAGTGTAAAATGCAAAGCTATAAAACTCTTAGAAGATAAAATAGGAGAAAATTTAGGTGACCTTGTGTTTGGCAATGAGTTTTTAGAGTCAACACCAAAGGCACAATCCATGAAAGAAAATTGATAAGTGGGACTTCAGCAAAAGATTTTCTTAAAAGAATGAAGAGACAGGACATAAATTAGGAGAAAATATTTACAAGCCACATACCTGATTAAGAACTTATATCCAAAATGTACAAAGAACTCTGAAAACTCAACAATAAGAAAATAAACCCAATTTTTAAAAATCTAAACAGATGCCTTACTAAAGAAGGTATTGATGACAAATAAGCATATGAAAAGATGCTCAACATCATATGTTGCCAGAGAATTGCTAACTAAACAACAAAGACAAACTTTTTAGAATGGCCAAAATCCCAAACAATGACAACACCAAATGCTGACAAGGATGTAGAGCAACAGGAACTCTCATTTTTTCTTTTGGGAATGCAAAATGATACAGCCACTTCGGAAGACACTTTGGCAGTTTCTTACAAAGTTAAATTTAGTCTTACCATACAATCCAGTAATCACCCTCCTTGGTATACCTGAATGAGTTGAAAATTATGATCACACAAAAACCTGCATTTGAATGCTCTATCTTTATTTCCAAAATGTGGTAGTAACCAAGATGTCATTTAATAGGTGAATACATTAACTAGTACAACAGGAAGAGAAGGGGGTTGGGGGAAGGTGGAGGAGGGACAGATGGTGATGAAGGGAGACTTGACTTGGGGTGATGAATGCACAATGCAATATACAGATGATGTATTGTAGAACTATGCACCTGAAACTTGTATAATTTTATTAACCAATGTCACCCCCAATAAATTTAATAACAATTTTTTAAAAATTAGTTGTGGTACATCCACACAATGGAATAATATTCAGTGACAAAATAAGCTATCAAGTCATGAAAAGACATGGATAAATCTCAAATGCATATTACTAAGTGAAAGAAACCATTCAGAAAAGGTTACATGCCCTGGCCAGTTGGCTCAGCAGTAGGTCAATGGCCCAGAGTGTGGAAGTCCTGGGTTTGATTCCCGGTCAGGACATACTGGAGAAGCGACCATCTACTTCTCCACCACCCCATCCCCTTCTCTCTCTCTCTACCCCCCTTCCTGCAACCATGGCTCATTTGAGCAAGTTGACCCCGGGCACTGAGGATTGCTCCATGGGCTCGCCTCAGATGCCAAAAATAGTTTAGTTGCTGAACAACAGAGAAATGGCCCCAGATGGTCAGAGAATCGTCCCCTAGTGCACTTGCCGGAGGGATTTCAATTGGGGCACATGCCAGAGTCTGTCTGCCTCCCCACCTCTCACTTAATAAAAAAAAGAAAATAAAAAGAAAAGGTTGCGTACTGTATGATTCCAACAAGGTACTGTATATGACATTGTAGAAAAGGCAAACTATAGAGACAATAAAAAGATTAGTGGTTGCCAAGGTTTCTAGCAGAGGGAAGGATGAATAGGTGCAGTACAGAGGATTTTTAGGGCAGTAAAACTATTCTTTATAATACTGTAATGTATAGATACATAATATAGTGATACAAGATGATACAGAACACCATGAAATATCATGGATACAAATATACATTTTCCCAAACCCATAAAATTTACATCACAGAATGAACCATAACATAAAGACATCAATTAAAATAATATATCAGGCCCTGGCCGGTTGGCTCAGTGGTAGAGCGTCGGCCTGGCGTGCGGAAGTCCCGGGTTCGATTCCCGGCCAGGGCACACAGGAGAAGTGCCCATCTGCTTCTCCACCCCTCCCCCTCTCCTTCCTCTCTGTCTCTCTCTTCCCCTCCCGCAGCCGAGGCTCCATTGGAGCAAAGATGGCCCGGGCGCTGGGGATGGCTCCTTGGCCTCTGCCCCAGGCGCTGGAGTGGCTCTGGTCGCAACAGACCAACGCCCCGGAGGGACAGAGCGTCGCCCCCTGGTGGGTGTGCCGGGTGGATCCCGGTAGGGCGCATGCGGGAGTCTGACTGTCTCTCCCTGTTTCCAGCTTCAGAAAAATACAAATAAATAAAACAATATATCAATATTGGTTCATCAATTGTAACAAAAGTACCACACTAATGCAAAATTTAATAATAGGGCAATCTTTGGGGCTGGGGAGTATATATGGGAACTCTCTGTACGTTCTGTTCTAATTTTTCTATAAATCTAAAACTGCTCTAAAAAGCAGTCTATTAATATATATAGTATATTATCTATAATGATACTACATATTTCACCTATGACATTTTAAAATTATTTTTAATTACAAAATATCCACTGTTGGTGAGGATTAAATCTATTCTACACTCAGGTTAGATTTATCTTTTTAAAATTATATATATATACATATATATATACATACATATACATATACATATATGTATATATATAAAAATGTGTGTGTGTGTGTGTGTGTAAGTACCTGCTTTAAAACTTGTATTTATGCCTGATCAGGTGGTGGTGCCTGATCAGTGGATAAGCGTCAGACTGGGACACGGAGGACCCAGGTTCCAAACCACGAGGTCACCAGCTTGAGCACAGGCTCATCTGGTTTAAGCAAAGCTCACCAGCTTGAGCCCAAGGTTGCTGGCTTGAGCAAGGAGTCACTCAGTCTACTGTAGCTCCTGGGTCAAGGCACGTATGAGAGAGCAATCAATGAACAACTAAGGTGCCACAATGAAGAATTGATGCTTCTCATCTCTCTCCCTTCCTGTCTGTCTGTCCCTATCTGTACCTCTCCCTGTCTGTCTCAGTCTCTGTCACAAAACAAAACAAAAACAAACTGTATTTGTTTTTCAGTACCCTCTACCAAAAATAAACAAATAAATAAATAAATAAATAATCCATATCACTCCCAGCTCGTAGAGCCAGAGCAGTGTAGTCCATTGTAGGTATTAAATAACTATTTGCTATATCAAGGCTGAATAACATGTAGAATATTGAATGTAGATGACTATGAATGCACTGACATGTGGAGTCATCTAGCCCACACATACTATTTCTCCATCATATAAGGCTGTAATCACAGGAGTTGCCAAATGCCTTTCTGATATCAAGACATAATGTGCCTACAGCATTCCTGTTACATCAGAACAATAACTCTAATCCGTCATAGTTTTTGCTTGTCAGAGAGTGAGAGTGAGCAGAAAAAACAATAATGATACACAAAGAGTAAAGGGTACATAAGATGTGGATTAAAAGGCACAGTTGTTTGTTTAAATTCTATTTCCCTACAGTTCTTAAAAACAAAATAAAGATTTGTTTGAAGTTAGTTGGAAGACTTTTTAAAGTTCTAAATAATAAGAGTATTAATACTGCTTTAACAGGATTTTATTATTATTCATTAACAAAGGAAACAAGTATTTTTAAGTTAATCTTTGAGTAAACCTGAGCATCAATCTGAAATCAGGCCATTGAACTCTATCCAACGGTGAAGAAATATTAAAAGCCATCATATCAACTATAATATCAGTATATTGGTGTTATTATATCCAGTTATTTATATTCACTCTGAGCACCACAAATCAAAACAACTAAAAGATACTTATGAAGCATTAAGGCTTGAGAATGCAGGAAATTCATTAAGAACTCCGTACTTCACAGAGGGTTAAAATTTGCCACGACAGGGGATTGCTACCCAATAGCACCATTCTTGGATTGGTAAGATTATGAGAAATTGTGCCCACATTTGCATATTCTGAATTGATACTGTAGTGCAGAAGCACGTTTTCAGGCTGTGATGGACTGGACGTTGCCTGGGAAACTGGTTTCTGTGATAGTTAGAAGGGAAGGCGTTCTTGAGACAAGGACAGTTTCGGAATTCTCTCTGCCTGGCCCTGCTGCAGTTCTGCTTACCTGTCTTCCGGGCCCCAATTTGATCAGATTCTGTGTGGTCTCTGATTCCCTGTTCGCTTGACTTTGACTGCCTCACTGTCTAGACAGAAGTTACAAAAAACAAAACAGGAACTGCAAAAGATGTTTGGTTTTACTATATAGAGTTTTTTGAGCCAATGTTTAAAAAACAGGGTATACTCATGAAAATCTATATTTACAGGATTTTCTTTCTGAAAAATTGGAGTAGTTGGCAATACTGAAGCCATATTTCCTCATGAAGTAATTTGCTAGAACAGAGTGGCGACTGCTCACTTAAATGGCACGTGTTCTCCAGTTCGCTACAGTCCCCTCTATTTCCTGTTGCTCCAACACTGAGGCTTAGTATTAATTTTCATTTATCATCATACTTTTTTTTTTTTTTTTTCTTTTTCATTTTTCTGAAGCTGGAAACAGGGAGTGACAGTCAGACAGACTCCCGCATGCGCCCGACCGGGATCCACCCGGCACGCCCACCAGGGGCGGTGCTCTGCCCCCCAGGGGGCGATGCTCTGCCCATCCTGGGCGTCGCCATATTGCGACCAGAGCCACTCTAGCGCCTGAGGCAGAGGCCACAGAGCCATGCCCAGCGCCCGGGCCATCTTTGCTCCAATGGAGCCTTGGCTGCAGGAGGGGAAGAGAGAGACAGAGAGGAAAGCGTGGCGGAGGGGTGGAGAAGCAAATGGGCGCTTCTCCTATGTGCCCTGGCCGGGAATCGAACCCGGGTCCTCCGCACGCTAGGCCGACGCTCTACCGCTGAGCCAACCGGCCAGGGCTATCATCATACTTTTACTTGTTTTTTTTTCTTATGGGTGTAGAGGGGTGTTTCTCTCTTCCCAGGAGAAGTGGAAAAGCAAGAGATTTATTACATCTTATTACAGAGCTTTAAAAATTTCAAGAAAAAATACACAGTATAATTCTTGGAGGAAACAAAGATTGTTTCTACATGTTTAATATGCAAAATGAGTATACTTAACGAAGAACAGATGCTGCTTGTTTATTCTTTTGGGGAGGGGGACAGAGAGGGACAGATAAGGGCAGACAGGAAGGGAGAGAGATGAGAAGCATGAATTCTTCATTGCGGCACCTTAGTTTCTCATTGATTGATTTCTCATACGTGCCTTGACCAGGGGGCTACAGCAGACTGAGTGACCCCTTGCTCAAGCCAGCAACCTTGGGCTCAAGCTGATGAGCCTTGCTCAAACCAGATGAGCCCGCGCTCAAGCTGGCGACCTCGAGGTCTTGAACCTGGTTCCTCCTGGTTCCTCCGCATCCCAGTCCTACGCTCTATCTACTGCACCACCGCCTGGTCAAACTGCTTGTTTATTCTTATATTTACTATCTCACCTCTACAGCCATTGGAGTTCGGTGATTCCGAATCTGGTTCTCACACAGCTGGGTGTTCTCGGAATGTGTATTATGCTCTGGATTTATCCCCAGTGCCGGCTTGCTGCCTAGTTTCCTTTTTTAAAATAAAATTTTTTATTTATTTTAGGAAAAAAGAGGAAGGGAGAGAGACCGCTTTATTGTTCCACTTATTATGCATTCGTTGGTTGATTCTTGTATGTGCTCCGATGTGAGATTTAACCCACAACCTTCACATGTTGGGACGACACTAACCAACTGAGCTATTGGGCCAGGGCCTAGTTTGCTTAATCCACTCCTTTCTACAGACTGCGAGAGGCAGGTCATATGCCTAAAAGTAAAGGCTCTTGTGACTCTAACTGGTTCTCCTCATTTGACTGCCTCATTGTCTGCAAATAAACTAATTTTTATAGATGAGCCCTAACATTTCCTTCTAATGTAGCAATAAAGGCTATATATTCAGTGATTTTTTTTCTCATTATAAAAGAATCTATCTGCCTATCTTAGTTCAGCTTCTTACCTAATCATTTTATCTTCCTTGTAATTGAGGTCATGTGTAGATTATGCTATAATCATCAACTAATTTAGTCAACAATTTTTGTTTTTTTAATGAAAAAGAAGGAAAGGAAGAGAGGGAGGGGAAGTGAGGAGGATAAAGAAAAAGAAATAAGACCACACTCAATAGATGTTAACCATAATATTGTCAATACTTGGCCTAAGCCCTAGGGTTTGTTCTCTCTCCTCTCCTTGGAATTCCTTCAGCCTTCTGGAGACAAGGCAGAAGTCCATTTCCGTTTTCTTTACTATCTGTACATAATTTACTTTTAAAGTCCTACAGTTTTTAAGGACCCTATATGTTGGAAAGGAAAGTGAGGAACTAGATCTTAGTGTGGTCATGGGTACTGCTTTATCTCCACCTTCCACTGTGCACCCCCAAATGCCAACACCCCCAGGTGACCAGATGGCTTAGCTAGTGTCAGCTCCCCTCCCCCCCCCTCCCCCCAATAAGTAGACAGGTGACTGAATGGCAAGGAACTTGGACAGATTATCCAGAAAAACTGGAGCTGGAGCCAACATATTGCATTTGAGTAAAATGTTGGAAGGGGCTTTTGAATGGGATATTAGCAAACATTTACTAAACTTCTTTCAGAGCAAGTGTAGATGAGGTTATGTACGGTGGTTTCCAGCTGAGGGCCTTCAGGGAAAAATCTTTTCAGGTCTGAGGTGGTACCCTGGGGTCAAAGAACCAAAGTGCCTGAAGGTGACAGAGGGCTAAATTAGTTTAAGTGTTTGTCCCAGATGTGTAAAATATATGATTGGTATAATAGCAGTGTTGATTTGAATAAGCATGTTGGATTGGTGGAGATGAAGTGAGGAACTGGCAGGCTATATACGTAATTAGCTCCTGAAAGAGGAAGCTCTGAACCACCTCTACAGAGCAGCCTGAGGCCACAGGGGCATGCCCTCGGAGGTCCTGCCGAGGCTGCTGCCCCCACCCCAGCCCGCTGACGGAAGTGCTGTCTCTTCCTGATAGGGTTAGAATGACCCAGCAGATTGGCAAGAGGCCATGGGGAGCTCACAACTGCCTTTTTCCCCTCTTGGCTGGGGTGACTGTGGGGCATAGCCACTGACTTCTCTTCCTTCCTCCTCTGGACTAAGCAGTAAACGGGCATGACAATAAGGAAATCATCCTTGCATAAACATGTAAGTATGCATTCCTCATCATTCGGCACTACCGCAAGGTAACAAACTTGTGTGAGGCTTGTGACTGGGGTCCGAGCCCATAGCCATCAACAATACATCTCCTATTCTTAAGCCATCACTGAGAGATAACAATATTAGCCAGACAAAAACATTCTTCTTTTTTCATTTGGAGGTTTTCCACTTAAAGAAATAATAAGCTCTTTCTCTACTTTTCTTGAACAAACTAAGCGTATGACAGGCAGGGTTTGCAGATTTTTCTTTGCCTACTTCCTTCTGAAATTGAAGTCTGTGGTTAACCAAGCTCTGCAAAGACAGTTTCTCCTTCAGACTGTGGGCTAACAAAGCTCTCTAAGTAATGTACCCCATTGTGTTGGGGTTTTTTTCTGAGGAGTATAAGCAATCAAAATCAAATTTTAAGAAAATGAGGTATAAAGAATTTTCCCAGGGTCTTGATTCTGTGACTCCACCAAATGCCAAGGACTTTTGAGCCTACTGTCACCAGACACATGCCTGAAACCAAAGCAGTGACATGTTAAGTGACGGACTGGTGCTTTCAACTCTGTGTCAGCCTTTGTTTCTCTACATGCAATAGCAAAGCACCTGCACGACTTTGCCACAGGGTTTTAGTTTCTGTTTACATCACTGTTCTCTATGTGGCATCACCATAAGCAAGGGAGTGGTAGCTGTCAAGGAGGCAGTGCGGTGGCCGGTGCCAGAGATGGGCAGAGAGCAGGGCAGGCTGACCCCCATGGGCTCGATCTGGACCTTGCTGCTTCCTAGCTGACTGGCCTGGGGCAAAACCTGACCCTCTAGAACAGGGGTAGTCAATTTTTTTTATACCTACCGCCCACTTTTGTATCTCTGTTAGTAGTAAAATTTTCTAACTGCCCACCGGTTCCACAGTAAATGGTGATTTATAAAGTAGGGAGGTAACTTTACTTTATAAAATGTATAAAGCAGAGTTAAAGCATATAATGATAATTACCAAGTACTTTATGTCAGATGTTTGCTAAGTTTGGCAGAATAAATCTTTATAAAACAACTTACTATAGTTAAATCTATCTTTTTATTTATACTTTGGTTGCTCCGCTACTGCCCACCATGAAAGCTGGAACGCCCCCTAGTGAGATGACTACCACTGGGAAGAAGCCGGTTCCCTGTTTCATATTCCACACAGGAACAGGAATACCTACCCTGCACGGTGGTTTAAGATAACAACTAATGGATATATGGTGTCTGGACTGTAAAGTAGACTCCCAATACATGATGACAATAATTATTATTGCCGATTTTGTAAAAAGAGTTGATACTGGGTGTTTGTTATTTACTGTTGTGACCCAAGGGAACGCCGATGCCTTGTTAACATGGGATCTTCAGGCCTCACTGAGGTAGTGCTGTGTAGTTGGCTAATGTGTCTGATTAAGAAAAGGCGGGAGGTTTGGTATTTTCAGAAAGATTTTGACATGATTTAACAAGTTAAATTCATCCTGTGAAAGGGAAGTGAAATTAGATGATCTGCATTTTAGAAAGAGCAAAGATTGCAGGTTAGGGATTGGGGTGGAGGAAGAGAAAGACATGTGGGCAGATGAATTAGGAGGCCATAGCAGGATTTCAGATCTGCACTGAGGTACAGGCTGTAGGAAAAGAAGTGGACTCCGCAGTGTTTAGGGAATAGATCTAACCTGCTTTTGGTGGATGAAGGCCAAGGAGGAATTCCAGATGATCTTGCAATGTGTCGTGGAGCAACTAGGTGAATATTGACTTCACTTACTGAGAGGAATAGATAATTAGTTTAGGATTTATTTTCAGTTCAATGTCAGCATAGTCACAGAGTTTATTCAATTAGCAGCAAAGAGATATTTCTTTATGCTTAGTTATTTTTATCGTGTATTTTAAAACTACTCCATGACTTAACTACCATGCTTCACTATAATAAATGCATATATGGAAAATAAACAGTCTTTCTTCTGATACCAATATATAAGGTGACTGAGTCCACAGTTACACAACACTTAGAAATCAAGACTAAGAAAACAGACTACTGACATGTGATTCAAAGATTTATAGTCATCGCTTGATCAAACCAGTAAACATCAGCGTTAGAGAAGTAACAGTAATTCATAATTCTCCTCCTTCATTTGTTTAAATGTATTTCAGAGATTCAACAACAAAATATATTAAGTAAGGAAAAGAGTGTCCTAAAGGAGAAAGGAAGGCAAAAAGAAAGTAACCAGTAAGTTTTATAAATAACTTGGAAAAATATAAAAGACTGGTATTTTACCAAAAGAATTGAATAGTGATATACAATAGATTTTTCAAATAAATGATGTAGTTTGGCTCAGTTCAGAAAAGAAGCCACTTTTTAAAGTGCTGTTTTTGCCTGACCTTTGGTGGTGCAGTGGATAAAGCATCAACCTGGAACACTGAGGTTGCTGGTTTGATGCCCTGGGCTAACCTGGTCAAGGCACATATGGAAGTTGATGCTTCCTGCTCCTCCCCACTTCTCCCTCTCTCCCCCCTCTGTCTAAAATAAATAAATAAAATCTTAAAAATAAAAGTGCTGTTTTCAGTAAAATTTTAAAAATCCCTTTTCAGAAATAGAAGTGATACTCTAACATAGCCCATCATTGCATTTCCCACACGGAATTACAATCACCTGCTTCTGTGTTTTTTGCCTTACAGACCATAAGCTCCCGAACACAAACTGTCTCTTTGGCCTCACGTCCTGGGTACCAACTCTGAGCCTGGCCTGTGGAGGCACTCAGACTTTATCTAATGAAGGAAGGAAGGAAAAGTAGCACTCGTCAAAGACTTTAAAAAAAAATTTTTTTTTTTTATGTGCCTTGACCGTGGGCCTTCAGCAGACCGAGTAACCCCTTGCTGGAGCCAGCGACATTGGGCTCAAGCTGGTGAGCTTTTTGCTCAAACCAGATGAGCCCATGCTCAAGCTGGCGACCTCGGGGTCTCAAACCTGGGTCTTCCACATCCCAGTCCAACGCTCTATCCGCTGCGCCACCACCTGGTCAGGCTTGTCAAAGACTTTAAACAATTTTCACCACTCTGGACAAAGCAACACCATTTCAGGAATTTAGTAATTAATATTATTTAAAATTTTGGAACTTATTTTTTATAAAAATAATATGACTGAGTTACAGATAGCTTCAAAAATAAAGAAAACGATTGCATCCATAATCCCATCACACAAATATATGAAGGGTGAGCATTTTGGTTTTGGTTTTAGCAAAAAGTAATGTTGCCACTGTTAGAATTAATTTATAATACTGCTTACAAGCATGGATTTTTTAAAAAAATATCCAGACTTTAAAAACTGATAGTGCTGTGGGTAGCACTTTCAAATATGACAAGTTGAGAAGAAAAATATAAGGCATTTTAAATAGAAATTTTTAAAATGTAGATCATGAATGTGAAAGGTAAAAGAAGATTCTTTGCCAGCTTCTCTGATTAGGAGAGAGATGATGCTTCTGGCATATTTATGGTTTACAATGAAGCTTTTTATTTGCATAGTTTATGCTAATATGGATTGAAGAAAGGAAATTTTGTTGTAACTAATAAACAACTAAGTCAACTAACTGGTAACATAAAACATAGGGGTATTTGAGACCTATTAGAGGTGAGGGACATTGCTAAATAATTCAAGGCCAAATTCTCCTAGGGTATTAAATTATTTTTTGTGAAAAGACTTATATATAACCTCTCACTTTATTTATTTTTTCCCTGAAATTCATGACCTGTGGCTCTGGGACTATGGGACCAAGATTCAGAAGGCCAGTTTTTAATCCAAGCTCTACTTTCAGCCTGGCTGTGTGACTTGGGTGACTGCTTGACCTCCCTGAGCCTCAAGATGGCCTAAGGATGATCTCTGTCGCCTCTCCCACTTTTAAAACCTGTTTCTGCAAGGACAGGAGCTCACCAGTCCATGGAGTTAGGCCTATCCAACAGGGTGCCTTTCGGGGTTTACATTTTACTCGGTGGTAGCCATTTAAAGTATATATTTATATTACTAAATTAATAATATAATTTAGTAATTATTTGATACTATTAAAACATGGATATAAAGCCTGGCCTGTGGTGGCGCAGTGGATAAACCTTCGGCCTGGAATGCCAAGGTTGCCAGTTCGAAACCCTGGGCTTCCCTGGTCAAGGCACATACAGCAAGCAAGCAATGAACAACTAACATGAAGCAACTATGAATTGTTACTTCCCATTCCATGCTTCCCTTTCTCTCCTGTCTCTGTAAAATCAATAAAGTATTTAAAAACAAAAACAAAAACATGGATATATGTATAATAATTCTTAGAATAAAGGCTCTACCACTGAGCATTTATTAAATGCCTCAGTCTACTTAGTACCTTTTTTTTCCTTTTTATTGAATTTATTGGGGGTGACACTGGTTAACAAAATCACACAGGTTTCAGGTGCCCAGTTTTACAGTGTATCTGTACACTGTATTGTATGTTCAGCCCCCAAGCCAAGTCTCTGTCCATCACCATGCATTATCACTGCATACTCAGTGTCCCCAGCTGGACCTGGGTCAGAGAGTATTAAGTAACTTTTTTGGTGAAAAAGCTTGTAGGTTACAAACTTGGGACTCTGAACTCAATTTTTGTGCCTGCAAAGTCCATGCTCTGAACCCTAAACTAAACTGGAGAATATAAAACTTGCGTAAAACACAAGAATTCCAAAAGTTTGTAGAAAAGTTTAAGAAATCTCACAGAATGGGGTGTTTTATAAATATACTTCTCAAATTCCATTCATCCTGGTGAAACCAACTTGGCATTCCAAGTTGGTTTCAACCCATAACATTCCAAATCCCAACATCTCTAGCCTTGCTGCTCAATAGCACAAAAGCTTGAATGTACTGACTTGGTACAGAATTTAGTTATGTTACTAAATTGAACTCATGAGAAGTTTTAATCCTGAGTCTCAAAAATTTTAATATGCTCTCAGAGAAGTCCTTGTGCTCCAATAGAAACAAATTATTCATGTGTTTAAGAGTGTTAAGTGAAAATACTTTGAAGAGAAATGATCAAAAATATGTAAACTGTTTCAAGTCAGGCAAGCAAATAAAGTACATATTGTTTTGTGATTTCCCAAATTTGGTCCTTTTCTTTTCTTTCTTTCTTTTTTTTGTTTTTGTTTTTGTTTTTTGAGAGAGAGAGAGAGAGAGAGAGAGGCAGGGAGAGAGAGAGGGACAGGAACATCAAGCTGTATGTGCCTTGACTGGGGAGTCGAACCAGCAACCTCCACACTGCAGGACAATGCTCTAACCAATTATCTCACCAAGGCTTAATTTTTATTGATTTTTAGACAGAGAGAGAGAGAGATAGGAAGGGAGAGAGAGGGAAGGGGGAAGGGAAGCCTTTGCTGCTCCACTCAGTCGTGTGCTTTTTCTGGTTGCTTCCCGTGTGTGCCCTGACTGGGGATCGCACCCACAACCTAGTTGTTTTGGGAAGACACTCTTAACCAACTGAGCCAACCTGCCAGGGTCTGGTCCTTTTTCTTAAGATGGCCAGACACAGACCAAAAACACACACTAGCTGGCTGAACTAAGTTCATTTATATGTAAATATTTAGCAGTCTGATTTCTGGCCCACTTGAAGCATTCTGTTCCAAGAAGAAAAAGAAGTGTTCCTTGAAATAGAAAATGTGCATGAAATGATAATGACTCTAAAAGATAAGTTTAAATTGATCTGTGGCTGGAACTATTAAAGGGTTGTTAATGTTAAAGGAGCATTATTTTTGCCCTTGTTTAGAATATTTTTTACTGTCTAATTAAAATATTTGGCTTTTATGAGCTTGGCTTTAAATAAATTGTGGCTTAAAATAAATTATAAATTTGTAGTAGCATATTAATATACTTTAGTAGAAACCAAAAGTAAAACCCTAATCCTGACTACATATAACATTTGGCTACTCTGGACTTGTACCCATGTGGCTGAAACAGATTAGAGAAAACCAGATATTCATGCTGAGCACCCTCAGTTCAAATAGGGGCTGCCTTCCCATAAGACTGTCAGCTGATTTCTCAACAGAAGCTTTACAGGCCAGAAGAGATTGACAGATATATTCAAAGTGATGAAAAGCAAGGACCTTCAATTAAGAATACTCTGCCTAGCCTGACCTGTGGTGGCGCAGTGGATAAAGCGTCAAACTGGAAACGCTGAGGTTGCCGGTTCAAAACCCTGGGCCTGCCTGGTCAAGGCACATATGGGAGTTGATGCTTCCAGCTCCTCCCCCCTTCTCTCTCTCTCTCTCCCCTCTCTATAATGAATAAATAAAATCTTTAAAAAAAAAAAAAAAAGAATACTCTACCTAACAAAGCTATCATTTAAGATCAAAAGACAGATAAATAGCTCCCCAGTTAAGATAAAACTAACTATTCATCACCACCAAACCAGTATTATATGAAATGTTAAAGGATCTTCTTTAATTAAAAAAAGATTAAAAATATGAACAATAAAAATGGCAATAAATACACATCTATCAACAACTGAATCTAAACAACCACAACAACAACATAACAAGGAGCAGAAGAGAAACAGACCCATAGATCCGAGAATATTTATTTTTTATTTTGTAAGAGAAAGAAACATCAATTTGTTGTTTCACCCATCCATGCATTCATTGGTTACCGGGAGGGTGCTCTAACCTAGTGGTCCCCAACCTTTTTGGGCCACAGATTGATTTAATGTCAGAAAATATTTTCACGGACCGGCCTTTAGGGTGGGATGGATAAATGTATCACGTGACCGAGACAAGCGTCAAGAGTGAGTCTTAGACGGATGTAACAGAGGGAATCTGGTCACTTTTTAAAAATAAAACATCATTCAGACTTAAATATAAATAAAACGGAAATAATGTAAGTTATTTATTCTTTCTCTGTGGACCGGTACCAAATGGCCCACGGACTGGTACTGGTCTGCAGCCCGGGGGTTGGGGACCACTGCTCTAACCAACTGGGCTATCTGGCCAGGGCAATACAGAGAACATTTTTATGGTGGCCAGGTGGCAGGGGTGTTGAGGGAATGGGAGGACAAAGTGAAGGGATTAAGAAGTACAAATTAGTTGTTACAGAATAATTATGAGAGGTAAAATACAGCATGGGAAATATAGTCAACGATATTCTAATAACCATGTACGGTGTCAGATGGGTGCAAAATTTATTGGGATAATCACTTAGTTATATAAATGTGTAATCACTGAGGTATACACCTGAAACTAATATAATAATATATGTCAACTGGAATTGAAAAATAAAAACGATTCTAAAATGGGAGCAAAAAAATAAAACAAAACAAGGGCTCCCAGCTTTAAGCAGGTCTCCATGCTGCTCAATAGTTTCAGCCTCTCCCATGGCTTAGTCAGCTATTCATATCTTCTTGTTTCTCAAACCTCTAACACAGGGGTCAGGAACCTATGGCTCATGAGCCAGATGTGGCTCTTTTGATGGCTGCATCTGGCTCGCAGACAAATCTTTAATAAAAAAAATAATAACATTAAAAATATAAAACATTCTCATGTATTACAATCCATTCATTTCCTACCGCTCATGTTCATGGTTGCAGGTGGCTGGAGCCAATCACAGCTGTCCTCCGGAACACCAAATTTTTATTGGATAATGCGTAATGTACACGGGTCGTTGCATGGCTCTCATGGAATTACATTTTAAAATATGTGGTGTTCATGGCTCTCTCAGCCAAAAAGGTTCCCGACCCCTGCCCTAACACCACCTTCCCCAGGTTCACTCTCAGCTGGTGACCTTGACCTATTTGCCTACTTCAACAACAAAGCACAATCAGGAAACCCCCCACAAGCAGGCACCTCCACACCTACCCATACACCAGCATTATGCTCTGTACTCAATCTTCCCCATGCTTTCTCTGCTTGAACTGTCCAAGCTCCTATCCCAGGCGAGCCCCACCACTTGAGCACTAGCTCCCACCCCTTTCGCCAACTCAAGGACATTGCTCCAGCAGTTCCTCCCTATTGCTCCTGCATCATCTGTTTTTTCCTATTTACTAAATCATTCTAATAAGCACACAAATGTGCTATTATGTGTCCCATTGTAAAAGACATAAAACTCTTAACCCTACTTTCCCCTCTAGGTAACTTCTCATTCTCTGCTTCTCTTTAGAGTAAAACTCATGGAGGGCAGTACTGTCTCCAGTTCTCCCATTCTCTCTTAACCACTCTAACCAGCCTTTGTCCCGTCCACTCTATCAAGGCCAGCAATGTCTCCCAGGTGCTACAGCCTATGATCAAACCTCCCCCTGTCTTAACCACCTCCGACACACAGTCCCTCCTGTGCGACCTTCCCTGAAACTCTTTCTCCTCTCAGCTTTCAGAACTTCACATTCATTTTCTTCCTGCTTCATAGACTCTTCCTTCTCAGTCTCCTCTACAGGTCCCTTCTCACCTTCCTGACCACTTACCATATTTCCCCAGGTATAAGATGCTCCCATATATAAGATGCACCTTAATTTGGGGGCCTGAAATTTGAAAAAAAAAAAAAAAGTTCAATAAAGTTATTGAACTCAAGTTTTATTCATCATAAAATTCATACAAATGCTCATCCATGCAAAAAAGCGGGAAATGCAAGTAAAAAAATCTACAATCACTGTATAAGACACACCCAGTTTTTAGACCCCAAATTTTTTGGAAACAGTGCGTCTTATACATGAGGAAATACGGTACACCTGGAGTGCCCAGGGCTCAATTCTCAGATCTCCTTTCTACTCGAGCTTCACCTTCTCTCTTGGTGACTAACCAAACCAAAACTGCTCTCTCCAGCCTCTCCCCTCAACTCCAGACTTGTCTATCCAAATCCCTACTCAGCATCTCAATTTACATGTGTCCACGCCATCTCACACCTAATAAGCCCCAAACCTAACACTTGACCTCCGCTCCTCTAACCTGTTTCTCCCAACTTTTGTCCGTCTAAGTAAATGGCAACTTCATCCTTCCTGTTGCTCAGGCGAAAAACCAGGGAGCTAGCCTTATCTCTCTTCCTTCCCTCACATCCCACCTCCTCTCCCCGGGCAAATCCTATCATTTCTACCTTCAAAATATACCCAGAATCAGACCACTTTTCATTTCTCAGCTAATATCACTCTTAGAAAGGAAAAAAGAATAACATATTTCAGAGAGATTTAGGATATCTATATAGAGTATTTATATATTTCTGGTGAAATAGACGAGAAGCTGATGACAGTATTGCTTCTTCTTTTCTTTTTTTAAAGATTTTATTTAGTGATATTAGAGAAGGAATGGGAGCAGAGAGAGAAAGAGAAAGAGAGAAAAGAGGGAGAGGAGCAGGAAGCATCAACTCATAGTAGTTGCTTTTCATATGTGCCTTGACCAGCCAACCCAGGGTTTCAAACTGGCAACCCCAGCATTTCAAGTCAATACATTATCCACTGCGCCACCACAGGTCAAGCTAGCATTGCTTCTAGAAAGAAAATGAGGGGTTAAGGAGCAATAAAGGGAAATGGACTTTCCTCTCACTCATATCCCTTGTACCTTTGGAAGTTTTATGCCACATGCCTTAAATGCCTCCTAAAAATAACCAAGATTACATGGCAGGTGGTGGCACATTGGATAGAACATGGACCTGGAACACTGAGGTCATTGGTTCAAATTCTGGGCTTGCTTGGTCAAGGCACTTACGACAAGCAAACAGTGAACCGAGAGTGAAGAAACTACTTCTTGTTCCTCACCCCCACCCTCTGTAAAATCAATAAATAAAATCTTTAAAAAAATAAGCAAAATAATTTAAGGATGACGATAATGGCAGTGCGCCAGGTCTGGCCTCCCACACAGAGGACATCGGAGATGACACACTGCAGTCAGGGCTCCGGGTCCCCACACTGCGTCATTAAGGTGACAAGTCATTCAAGCTTTCTCAGAGCCCTAGTTTCACCATCTGCAAAATAAAGTAATTAGAGTTCGCCTTACTTTATGAAGGGGGAATCTGTTGTGAGACAGCACATTCTATGGGTAAAACTTGACACAAAAGTTTTCATTATCCTTTAGGAAAAAGCCAGGTTTGCTGGGTAAGAAAGCAAGCCAGCACACTGAGCTGTGGAATGGGACACGGGGCTGGGCGAACAGTCGTTACTGTCTCTGTGTATTGGAAGGTCTTAGAAGTAAGGAAATCAGTAGAAAATCTGTTGCTTGGTCTTCAGCAACTTTATTTTATTCATTTTTTTAGAGAAGAGAGAGACAGAGAGAGAGAAGGGGGGAGGAGCTGGAAGCATCAACTCCCTATGTGCCTTGACCAGACAAGCCCAGGGTTTCAAACCGGCGACCTCAGCATTTCCAGGTCGACGCTTTATCCACTGTGCCACCACAGGTCAGGCCTGTGGCAACTTTATTTTAAAGTTAATGAGTATAACCAAGATTATCATTTGCATTATTACAGCTCCTCTGTTCTGTGGTCTTGTGCTGATTATGCAAATTTTTGTTACCCTTCTCTGGATTGTTCTTTTATTCTCACAATATACAGACTCACTGGAATCTAAAGAACTGGGAAGATGTGCAACTCACAGACATGCTTGATCAAATAACGGCACATTTTCAAAGTTATGTAACAGACGGATCTAAATTTCAAACTCAGATTACCATTTGGGCTCTAGATGAAGCTCTGCCTTGAGACACAATAATGATTGTATTAAAATTCACAAAAAAAAAGCAAAATAACAATTTATGGCTACAGATGAGAGGATAAAAGCAATGTGTAATGTGTGAAATTAATTTTTAAGCCACACACTGAGTAAGCAATGAAGTAAAATAAAATGACCTTTTCCAAGAAAAGACAACCATGTTGCTTTATAGGCCAGTTCCCCTAAATAGCATAGCATTAAAAAAAATAAAATAAATAAGCACATAGGGTATGCATTTCAGGACTGTTTTGGGATCTGTTACTCTTGTTTGTTTGTTATTTTATACCATTTAATGTAATGGAGAAATGCTGTATTCTAAAGTGTTTAAAACAGCTATAGAAGGTTCACTGGAGAAAACTTCTTTGAAGCTTTATTTCTTCATTTATTTTGTTTTGATTAATTTACCCCTCTTTCATCTTGGTATTTGTAACAGAGGTGATGATATTCCTCTCCCTCCTCTAAATCACATCCTTCCAAGCTTATCTATATCTAATCAATCAGAGCACAACTTCCTGTACCTCTACCCCCTCCCGTTCCCTGTTGGTTTCAAAAGAACAGGAGGAATCAGAAAATTGTCTGGCCTGCCACTTTCTGTGTTTACCTAAGACTGGCAGCTTAGACCTATATAGTTTTCTCAAGCTGTGAAATAAGCTATTCTACCCACAGGGTGTTGGGAGGAGCACCCCAGAAAAGTACAGGGTTATTGCTACTACAAATTAATTAGAAAAGGGACAATCTTCCTCTTATCATTTCTGCATTTCTCTTTTCTCACTTCCCCTTTCTCTCCCCTCACCATCTTTCCTTTCTTCCTCACTCATAGTTCTTTTCAGCTGTGAACAAACCACACAAGCTCAGGTAATAAGAGCAGAGAGTCTAAATTGTGAAAATAAAACAGTCAATAGAGCTATACCCAAAGTACTGAGAAATGTGAAATGAAAACAAGCTCAGAGTCAAGCTCCAGGAAGATGCTATATCTTGGACTTACTAACCACTTTGTGTTTTCATACTGGCTAGTGTCTTAAAGCTTCAGTCATTAGTCTTCCACTTCCCAATGCAAGAAAATAAATGCTGACTCGTGTTATTTGCCCCAGATGCCACCGGAAATGGCACCCTCTCCCCAGAGGTTGGCTCACAAATCTAGCAGCACCCAGAATGAGCTTATCTGCCTTGCAGCCCAGGCTCTGGGCTCTCTCTCCAACCTGTGACTGATCTACAAGCTGAGAAAGGAGTCTTTAGGAAAGAGATCCAGAATCAGCTGGGAGGTACATTTTAAAATCACCAGTTACTTTAATGAGTAAGTACTTTCCAGTTTTCGCATTTTATTTTAAGCATTGATTCTGCATCTCTGATCAGCCCTTCTCGGCATTCTCACTGCTTGGGCACTTTCTGTAGGAAGGAATCACCATCCCTGCCCACTCCATCCCGCCTCCACTTACTGAACAGCCTGAAAGAGAAAACTGTATTTCATAATAAGAAGTTCTGATAAACTACTAAGTCTCTAAAAATGTACAGCGAAAGGAAACAGGTTGTGAACAAAGGAGGATATGAAGCATCTGTTACATATGCGATCTTGTAAGCTGTGGTTGACCACAAAGGCTTGGCATCAGTGACGCCCAGCTCTGCTTTTTATCAAATAGATGACCTTGGGCAGATGACTCAACCTGCAAACTTCATTTTTGAATGGGTAAAATGGAGGGAGGGGAAAGTACCAATCTCAGGGTTCTTAAAAGGAATAAATAAGTAAGCAGGTAACACATGTAACATACTGTTAGAGTGGGTACTCCATAATGTTACTAAATAAGTTAAGTCATTGTTACAAAGTAATAAGTAAATACTTCCTTTACTAGAAAGTTCCCTTAACTAGTAAATTCCATCCTCCAGAAATGCTGAGGTGGAGCATTGCCATTGATTTTCACAATTCACCCTGAGATAGCGCTGAGCTGCTAAGTTCTGTTCCCAAGGGGTTGAGGAGAAGTGGAGAGCTGTGCGGGGCATGGCAGTAGGAGGAAGAAGCTCACAGATTCAAACGTAGGTAGAGCTGAGGCAAGGGAAACAGGGCTAGGGAACAAGCCTAGTGTCAGAAGTTAGTTTTTGCATCATGTCCCCAAGCCTAGACTCCTGTTCTGTCAGCTTCCTCACCTGGGCCTTGTCCTCTTCCTGTTCCCAGTCCTGGGGCTTGAAACCAGGGGGACATCCTCAGTCCCGCTGCCAACACAGAGCAGTGGGAAACTAGTCTTCCAGATTCTTCTAAAATACAGTACAGGTAGGGAGCAAGGCAGACATAGACTGGCTCTTAAAATCCCAAGTTTAAACAAAAAAATGTTAGCCCTGACCTGATAGCTCGGTTAGTTAGACTGAGCATCGTCCTGATATGCAAAGGTTGGTACTTAGCTCCCTGGTCAGGGCACATACAGAAACAGATCAGTGTTTCTCTCTTCCTCTCTCCTTTCCTCTCTCTCTAAAACGAATTAAAAAAAAAAAAAAACTCTCAAAAATGTTATTTCCCCATGGAAACACTACTGCACTTAGTACTCAGATACTACACTGTTAATAGTAACAACAGTAAAATAACATTTATTTTAAAAGCCCTTTTGTGTAATCTCTTTAGAGGAGCATGTGGGTCGTCTCTCATTTAAAGGATGAAAAGAGAGGTTCAGTGAGCTGTGGAGGCGGCAGAAACCCCAGCCTGCTGACTCAGCCTAACATTCACTGGTTAGATGGGCTTTTGTGGCCATTCCTGGACACAAATTGTCAGAATCCAACCTGTTCATCAGCTGAAATTAACTTAGTTGTTATTAGCTCCACATCATCCTTCCTTTCCAACCATGGGAACTTTTTATTTAACTACTGATTAGAATCTAGAGTAGTCAGCGTAAGTATAAAAATATAGCTTTTATGCAGTAACTGATTTTTCCATTGGAACATTAATAGGAATTAGTTATCAGAATGATAAAAATTGACCTAAATTGACTTCATATCTGCATTCTCTTCCCATGGAAAAATTTAAAAGCTGTGCTTTGCTTTATTTTGTTTTTCAACAGAGAATAAAAAGGAAAACTACATGCAGATATGTATTTTTTTAGGTAGGACTTTTTTTCTTTTCAAGATTTCAACAAATATAAGCTGAGGTTAAAAGCTCAGGTTCTGGTGCTATATTTCCTCCTAAAGGAACAAAACAAAAACTTAAGCTTACCTAACAGTGAAGATTAGAGGGGGCCAAATATATATCGGGACAGAAGATGATTTGACTTTGGGTGATGGTCACGCAATGCAATACACAGATCATGGATCATAGAAATGCACACCTGAAACCTATATGACCCTATTGACCAGAGTCACCCAATAAATTTAATTTAAAAAGTAAACATTAATAAAACGATTCACAGTTCTGCCTTTTACTAGCAAACAACCATAAGCTAGCATAACTTCTCCAAGCCTCAGTGTACTCATCCATAAAATGAAGATAATAATAGTTCCT
This sequence comes from Saccopteryx leptura, assembly GCF_036850995.1. NCBI lineage: Eukaryota > Metazoa > Chordata > Mammalia > Chiroptera > Emballonuridae > Saccopteryx > Saccopteryx leptura. The sequence goes on from NC_089504.1 coordinate 148,648,869, forward strand.
ACCTCATTACTTTGTGAGAACAAAATAGGCCTGGCACAGAGTCAATGCTCAATGAATGCTAACTATTATGTATAAAACACTGGGCTGTGAGGGGTACAAGGATGAGTGAAAGCCCTTTGGCCACCCAGGACGACGATGGACTGGGGTAGAAAGGCTAATGGGCATTTAATTATAGTACAAAACGGAACCATGTGCTCTGACCGAGAGATTTTTCTCTCTGGGAAAATAGGGAAGGCTCGCAGACAGAACTAGACAGTTTTAAACCGGGTCTTAAAGGACAAGCAGAATTTTGGTAGAAGAAAGGGTTAGGAAACATTCAATGCTGAGTTACAGAGCAAACATGAAGAGGTGAGAAAAAGCCCTCTGAGTACACACAAGCTCCATAATTCACCCCCAGGCTCTGGGAGATGCACAGAAGGAAGGATCGTAGCCCTGGTTAAAAAACAAAGTCTAAATGCAAACCGTTGGACTTATGCTAGCATATCAAATGAAAATGAAAATGTGAAATTTGAAAACACATATAAAATTAAAATACCATTTTACACAGTATTTCAATCACACTAAAGCACTTTCTTAAGGGTTAAGAGTAATTTATAGAAAGTAAAAAGTTAATGATAAAATCTAAAACAAAGGTGAAATTGTTTGTTACACTCAGCTTCCCAAAATACATTATTATACCATCCTCCTCCCTAAAGTATTTTTTCAAGAATTATATCTTATTTTTTATTACCAAGGAATGGTTGAACTGTTCTATATCCAGGTGTCATTTAGTATAATTTTTATGTCTTTGGAATAGTGGAAATAGCCACAGCCATGAAAAATAAAAATGACTTGATCCAAGCAGTTCAGAAGCAGAATTTAATTCCACGTACTTATGCCAATGTTTCAAGCATAAATTATACAGCAGCACTCCAAAAATGCACAGCAAGAAAATGTTGTCATCATCCCAGCGAGGATCACTATTTACCTTTAGGAAGAGCGTTCAAAGGTCACAAGAGAATTATTTTAGGAATTCAGCCACAGTTGGTTGGAAAGATAAATGGGCGTCTAGAGAATTTAGAAGTGATAAGAGGCCCAAACAGACTAAATTACTTCTTGCCCTCCCTCCTCCCCACCCCCTTGGAACTTTCTTGTACTTAACCTGAATCTTTCTGGAACTCAGGAGACAAATTTGGGCTAGCTAAATTTCTTGAGCACTTAAAAATGTGGCAGACCTCCGCTAATGACTTTAGATAAGTCCACATAACCCTCACTTCTGGAGAAATCCCTCGCGTAGTTCCCATTTGGGTGATGAGGAATCTTAAGCGCCGAGACGATGAGGAATCTTAAACGCTCAGAGATCACTTAACCTGCTCAGGGTCTCAGAGGTTGTGAAGGGTGAAGCGGGGTGTAAACCCTGGGGTCTGACTCCAGGGCCCACCCTCTGGGCCCCTGAGCTTTATGGCCTCAATTCAGAGTCATCTACATACAAATGGTAATTGATAAGGGAGCTGTATAATTTGTTTGCATCCAAAATGGGATTTGGGTGGGAGGAGGGGGAGAGCTATTAATTAGGCTGGGAAAACCTGGGTAAACCCGGATAGTTTGGAGTAAATCAAGACTTGTGATCACCTTATTGACGGGTGCTGTAGTGGGTAAGTTTACCCGGGGGGAGGAACACTGAAGCAGAGAAAAAAGAAGTCGATTAGCGGGCTTTGAGGAAGACTAACATTTGGGGATTTGCTGGAGAAAGAGAAACTCACAGAGGCAATGGGGGAAGGTGAGAGAAGAGGGTGTCAGACGCTCTAGAATTTTTTCAGAGGGGAGTGGTCGCCGGTGTTCCAGTCCCCAGAGCTGGAAATACTACTGTCCCGGGTCTGTTGGCCCAGCGGGCGCGTGGATGTCCCGAGTTCCATTCCCAGTAGGGGCACTCGGGAGAAACGACCTCCACCTCCTCTCCCTCCTCCCCCCCTCCTTCTCCTCCTCCTACTCCTCCTCCTTCTCCTCCTCCTACTCCTCCTCCACCTCCTCCTCCTCCTTTTCTCTCTCTCTTGCTCTCTCTTTCTCTCTCTCCCTCACTCTCTCTCTCCCTCTCACTCTCTCTCTTCCCCTCCTGCAGCCATGGCTAAGTTGGAGCAAGTTGGCCCCTGGTGCTGAGAATGGCTCCATGGCCTGGTCTGGGGCACTAAAGTAGCTCAGTTGCCAAGCAACGGAAAGAAAGGCTACGGATTCCACCAGGACCCAGAAATGGCCATTGAAATGAGCAACAAGGAATCATTGGTGATTTACTGACACACATTTCTTCGGTTTGATGGAGTTGGAAGCCAAATTAAAGTTAAAACAACAACAAAAAAGTGAGTGGGAGGTGAGGACACAGCCAGTGCAAACAAACTCTTTCTAAGAAGTGACCTTGAAGGGGAGGAAAAGATAGGAACTGTCCTGGAGGTGGAGTCCAAGAAGTTTCTTTTCTTTCTGAAGAAAGAAACTAGAATGTGTTGAATGCTTACGGTAGGAGCCAGCCTGAGGAGACTGAGGAAAAAGTGGAACGCATAATTATCCCCTCTCCAGGCACATCCTGGAGCAATGTGCGGAAGGCTGCGGCCGGGCCACCTGAGCGGAGGATCCCTGCGCGTCTGAGAGGTACACTCTGGGGGGGAGGGGGGAGGGAGGAGAAGTGGGCCTGCGGGTTGGAAGGTTGGAGGGAGGGAACAAAGCGAGGTGCTTGCTGTCTCTGGATGGGTTTTCTGCCGAGTCCCAGCGGGGAGCCGTTGCAGTGACAGAAGTTTGGAGGCACCTAGTGCACGGCAAGCCCTATACTAGACCCCTCACAGACACTGACGTCATCTTTTTTTATCTTCACTATTATTCCGTGAGGTGGGGGATAGAACCCCTGTTTGTTGCCAAGAACACTGGCTCAGAATGTTGGGCAGCCAACCCACGAACACACAGCTGGTCAGGCCAGAGTTCACGTGTGACTTAAGTGTCTCCGGAAGTGAAAGTTAGACCACTGCCTTCCTATATCTTTCATGTTAGACTAATATGGTAATAGGAAGGTTAGCAAATGTAGTTTAATTAATGGTTTGAGACCGTAATGTGGACGTTTGTCATAACCAATACATGGCCAATAATCATGTTGTTTACGTTAACTGATTTGATTTCTGACTTTTAAGAAATCTTTGTTAAAATTGTTTTCTTTTAAATGAGTTCATCTGACTCTATAGCTCCATAGCTTATCTTTTGTTTTTATAGAAGTTACTTGCATACCATGTATTATGAACACCGCCTCATTCATAAAGAATACCTCCTGCATTTCTTTCTGTTGTCCATAGGAAATTTCTATATTAGGCTATCACTGTGGGGAAAAAATATATGCCTTAAGGATTTTTAAACTTGGTAATTTGTAGACCCCTCAGTGTATGAAAGTCTCCTGTTGATTTTTTTATTAAAAAAGTCACAAATTTCGGACTGGTCTGATGGAGATGGTAGGGATACTAATTGAGTATGTCCACAGTAATTCCTGTTTCCACAAAACAGACTTGTGGTTACACTGAGCTCAATTTGAAGATCACTATTGCAGGTTCCATTTTCCATTTATGTAACTTTTGTCTGAGATTTTAGATGTGTTTAAGGACTAACTGAACAGCCAAGTTAGACTATGGGCCCAATGTAGGGTAGAGTTGGCTAACTTAGGGTTGGGATAAGGAACCATGAAAGTTGTTGGAGGTATGAGGCAGATTTGCAGAATGACAACTGTCACAACCCCAGATAGACACAAGTGTTCTCTTAAGTTTTTACTGAATTACTTAATGGGCTGTAGAACTGAGACCTATGCTAAAGGTGAGGTTATTGAGGGTAAGGGATTGGAATTGGTCTTTCCAATGGCTTTTTGGAAATAATTTTTGTTGCATTATTTAACTTATTATCTCACAGCGCTTTTATGTAGTTTTAAAAATTTGCCCCTAAAACCACTTTTTAAAATAGTAGGCCTGAATTATTTCCCCCACTATTAGGTTATATAAAGGAATGGATGTTAACTGACTTGTCTGTCCCAAGTCGATCCCCAATTCACAGGCCATTCATTAAGCTTTCCCAAAGAGAAGTTTGAATTGTTTCCTTTTTAAACAATTTTATTGACTTTAGAGAGATAACTGATTTTTTGTTCCATTTATTTATGCGTTCATTGGTTGATTCTTGTATTTGCCCTGACTGGGGATCAAACCCGCAACCTTGGCTTATGGGAATGTTGCTCTAGCCAGCTGAGCTACTTGGCCAAGGCTGCTTTATTTTATTTTTTAGTTTTTTTTGTTGTTGTTAACTTTATATGACATGCAATTTAATTACTGACAAATTTAAATTCCACTTGGAAAACTAAGCAAATGCCAAATCATAGCTAAGTTGTAGAGTTAAGTTTATGAAAAATAATTCTTTTCTTATTTATACTATCCTGTAAAACTTAAGGGGATCTTAGAAAGTTCAAAGCATTGATTTGATCACCAAAAATGCAGTTTGAAAGAAATGAACTATATACCCAGTCTAATGTCGCATTAAGATGGTTAGTCATATGCAAGAAACTTCTCAACTAGTTACAAGTACTTTCTACAACTAATCGATTGAAATAATATCTTAATTGTTAGTGATTACTCCTGTAATTTAAGATTTCTCTGCAGTCTCTGGAGCTACTGTCTTATGAAATGTGTCACTTTTCCTGTAACTAAAATCAATAAGAAAAGGAAAATTAGCCTAATTTCTACAACACATTGATTAATGGAAAATTAATGTTATGTGTTTGGTTTGTGATGGTTATAAAGCAATAGTCAATGATTTAAAAGTCATGGCTTATGAAGCTATTAAAAAATTATATCCCCAAACAGAAACCTAAGCAAGATACTTGAAAGTAATTTATTATAGTAGCAGCCATTATTAATGTATATTTCTGTCAAAGTTTTAGCCCAAAGTCAAATTTTACTTTGAAAACAGAAAAACATGACACTGCATATAATTGTGACTTGGGGACTCTTTAAAAACTGATTTGATATTGGAATCACAGATTGCAATGATCGTCCATATACCTTCTCTCCCCCTTGACCTTTCCTACAGGCTTAGGTGCTTTATTTACATACGTCAATGCTAACTGCTACCTTCTTTCCTTTTTCTTTACATGTCTATCTCCATACTCCTTCTCTTGAGAGAAGAGACTGCATGTTTATACCTACTCCTTCCAGCTAGCACAGTATCTGGTTCTCAGTGATCCCTATTGAATGAATGAATGAAGCAATCTATCTATAAAATAGCTACCAAAACTAATAAGTGAGTTTAGCAAATTTAAAGCAAGGTAAAAGCCTAGGTTAAAAAGACCACTGATCTTTTTTTGTTTCAGTTTTATAAATAACATGAACTTTGAAAATGAAAGTATTTGACCAATTTTTTAATATGAAAGATTTAGCTCTCCATATTATTCTCCCACCCCACCCCCCGCAATAGTTCCCCCTCCTTTATTGGGGGTGGTGGTTTTGTTTTTAATGTTTGACATCTTAGCTAAAGGATTCTTTCCCACAACAGTAGTCTTGAGGGTATCTGATTTGTTAGTCCTGTCACAGCTGTGGTGCCCTTCATCAAGAATTTCATGAACTTACTTTCAGTTTCGACTTCTAACTGGAATGGTCTTTTGCAGTCATTTTTTCTTCTTTTCTACAGTCCTATCAGCATGATCCACAGCAGAAGAACAACAAATTCTTAGGTGGACATTTTTGCCTGATTTTTGAGTCCCAGACCTTAGAATAGCATCTGGGTAGGTTAAGTTCACTGGTCAGGATACAGGGCAGGGCAGCTCAGGAGTCTGTAGAATTTTGTTTTGGTTATTCTAAAATCCAAGTCTTTTAGGTTTTGCATGTCTCTTGCTTGAGATCATGGTAAGGATTGAGAAAAATATACACTCTTATTTACACACACTCTCACTCCCCACCCCACCCCCCACACAGCCAAGTACCACTTCTCCTGAGCAGGCAGAATGATTGATTGCCCGCCTAGGCATAGAGGCTCACAGCAAAGGATCCTTCCTTCTCTTATCTCATCTCTGTGACATAAAGCCAAGCTTTAGGATTCAGACTGGCCCTCAGAGGGTTCTGGTCTAAAAGAGGTCTCCTATAGAGACAGATTTGGGAATCACTGGTTTTAAGTCTTAGCTTCATCACACCAATGCCCTTCCCTATGCAAGGTGAATAATAGGAATTATCATATAAATAGGATAACATTTGTAAAGCACCTAGCATCTAGTTCAATAAACATTAAGTTTGTTTAATTCAAAATCTTTTGCTTGCATTATCTCATTTGGTCTTTACAGAACCCTTTGAGACAAACAGCAGAAATACTGTAACCCCCCTTTTACAGATGGTTTACCTGGTTTTCTGAAACTTAGTAATAATAGTAGTAACTCTTCTCCATGCTTACTACTTGTCAGGCATTGTTCTAAACACTACATTTAATCCTTACATCAAATCTATGAAGTGGGTACTAAAAGTCCCATTTTACAGATGAGGAAAATTAAGGCAGACAAAGGCTAAATAACTTGCCCAAGAACAAAGAGCTAACAAATAGAAGAGTTGGGATTGAAACCCAGAGAGTGTGGCTTCAAAAACAATGCTCTTCACAGTATACTTAAGTGCCTCCATTTGACTCACATTTGTGAGTCCAAGTCTAAGGCACTTCACATCCAGAGAAAGAATCCATCAGACCATATAAGCAAAATAGCACTAAAGGAGGCAGCACTAGGTTATCAGATCTGCCAACCTCGGGGAGAGAACTCGAATGACAGGGGTTGATGTTCAATGCTCTAGGGTACTAGGCACAGACTATGACCAGAGCGCCAAGCACAATGGGGACACACAGAGCTGGGTGGCATGGGAATCTTGGAAACACACTGGGAATAGATGTCCCCTGCACTTAGCACTTCGGAGACATGAGTCTGAAGTAAAGAAATATAGTTCACATAGACCCCTACAGTCTACAGCATCTGTTCCTTGTTTTCATGGCACTTAGCATTCTCCACTTTGTGTTATAATTATCAGTGAACATTTCTAATCAACTTGTGAAGGACAACACTAAGTTTTACTCAGTTTTATATCCCCCATATGGTGCATTTAGTAGAAGCTTAATAAATGAGTTGAATGAATAAATGATTGCAAACAAATGAACATGCCTGAGCCCCAAAAAGATTTGGAGTTTGCTTTAAGTTTTATTTTGTTGCAATAAACTAAGTCTTATTTTTAAGCTTTTTATTTATTGATTGATTTTAGTGAGAGGAAGGGAGAGGGGGAGGGAAAAAGAGAGAGAGAAACATTAATTTGTTCCACATAGGTGTATGTTCATTGGTTGCTTCATACACGTGCCCTGTGCTGGGGATTGAACCCACAACCTTGGTGAATTGGAACAGTGCTGTAACCAGCTGAGCTACCTGGCCAGAGCTGCATGGAGAGTCTCTGGAAGAAATTAAGCCAATATTTTCAACTGTTGTCTTAGGGCATCTTTTATATTCTACCGATTTTCGTGTGTTTATTTTTGTACTTGTACCCATAGCTTTTAAAAACTGAATGTGTCATTTAATAAGCTGTCCACCACACCTATTAAAATGTTTACTAATGCATAAACGCCCACAAGTATCAAGTCACTGTGGATTTTAACAACTTCTTTGTAGGTACAAGCAGTGAATAACATCTTTCTCCCCATCTGAGATTTGTTAGTAGTTACTGAAGTGTGTTTCTACCTTTTATTCATTAGTAGATGTGGTTGTAAAGGGCAGCTTGAAATAAACTTCATCTGAAGTTTTGAAGATGAGTTTCACAACTTTTAACATTTTATTCAGTATGCTTTTCCTCTACCTCTCAGGTTCAGTTTCTGAATGACAAATTTGTCCTCCTGGGAGATCCATCCAGAGGTCCATGTACAAGGACCTGGTACTCCTGCTTCCGGTCCTATAATTAAAGCAAACGACAGGTTAGCAGGAGAAAAGGCACACAATTTTTATTAATATTTCTGTGTACTCGAGTTCACAGAAAAGAAGGAAGCAGATTCAGGGGTTTATATACCATTTTAACAAAGGAGACAGGGTTTGCACTTCAGGGGATGATATATTGTGGGCAAACTGATGGAAAACCTGGACTATTTTAGTCAGGTCTTTACATGCCAACTTATCTTAGTGTTTACAACTCCCTGCCTTCTTCCTGGACTCTTCTGTCCAGTTGGGGAAAGGGTACCTTCCTCAAAGCGGAAGGTGTACACTGCTTTTAGGCAGATAGGGAGAATATAGAGAGTTCTTTCTGTGTTCTGTTGATTCTCAGTTGTTTTGGGCTCAAAATCATCCTTATGCCAAAGTAGCCTATTTGACGTGGGCATATTGTTATCTTAAAATGGCAAAGCAAAGGGTATTACAGCGGAAACACATGTGAATTATTTCTAATGTTATTTCTTTCATACAAGACCTATTGGCACATGAATTGTTACTTTCTATTGCCTTCCACTGAATTCTTTTTCAGTTATTAAAAGTAATATAAGATTATATAAAGTATATTAGCAATTCACCCATAACCTTACTATTAAAACTCTGTTTTGTATATTTTCTTTCAGTGTTATCTATGCATATCTGTTTCATATAGTTTCAGTGTATGAGGCACACATGGTCTTGTAATTTTCTCAACTTTACATATCACACACATTCTCCACTTTCTTGCTTACTCACATTCCTCATTACTCAGCAGCCCCAAAGTTTGTTTAACCAGTCTCCAGTTGTCAGCCATCTGGGCTGCCTTCCCAGTGGGGGTTTGCACCTCCAGCAGACAGAGGGCGGGGCCAGGTTGGCCCCTCCTGGCTAGGTGGAACCTGGGCCTCCAGCAGCAGCCTTAGCGGTTCAGAGGTCAAGTCCCAGCCAGAGCTGAGGCCAGGCCAAGCAGGGCTTCTGGCTCCAGGCTCCATTCTTACTCCCTCAGCCCACTCCCAGCCGTAAGGTGGTGGAGTTCCCCCCTGCGGTTTTCTCAGGCCAAATTTCATCCCTAGCCCTGAGTCTTACCCACACAGAGGGCCTGCCCAGGGTGGGTTACTCCCAATTGCTCTCTCCTTCTGTCCTAGCTATCTACAGACCCTCCTGTGTGCAAAGGAAGGAGCTGGGCCACCTGACTGGGCATCATGACCCAACTGCTATCCTCCGAAGTGCGGCAGCTGCTCCACAACAAATTCGTTGTCATCCTGGGAGACTCCGTCCAGAGGTCTGTGTACAAGGACCTGGTACTCCTGCTGCAGAAGGACTGCCTGCTCACTTACGAGCAGCTCAGGATCAAGGGGGAGCTGAGCTTCGAACAGGACAAGCTGGTGGATGGAGGTCTGAGGGATGGCATGCACAATGGCACCAACTACCGTGAGGTCCGCGAGTTCTGCACCGGCCACCATCTTGTGCGCTTCTACTTCCTCACGCGCGTGTACAGCAGGTATGTCCAGGCTGTCCTGGAAGAGCTGCAGGCCCACAAGCACACCCCGGACGTGGTCATCATGAACTCCTGCCTCTGGGACATCTCCAGGTATAGGGATGACTCCTTTAGTAGCTACCGGAAGAACCTGGAGAACCTGTTCAGGCACCTGGGCCAGGTGCTGCCAGAGTCATGCCTCCTGGTGTGGAACACGGCCATGCCTGTGGGCAAGAAGATCACTGCGCCCTTTCTCCCACCAGAGCAGCTGTCCATGGCCTTGCAGAAACCGGTGATTGAAGCCAACTTCTACAGTTCTTTTGAGGCGCAAAAGCACAATCTCGATGTGTTGGACCTGCATTTTCACTTCCGCCATGCGGGGGAGCACCGGCATGGTGACGGGGTACATTGGAATGGGCGCGCACACCGGCACCTCTCCCAGCTGCTGCTGGCCCACGTGGCCGACGCCTGGGGTGTGGAGTTGCCGCACCGCCAGTCGGTGAGCCAGTGGATCAAACGTGGCCCTGCAAGGGACAGACTTGGCCAAGGAGTTGAGAGACAGCCTCAGACCAGCAGAAATCAACGGGCCTTACCTCCTGCTAGGCACGGATCCTTGCTTCCATTCCCAGCTCCCCACCGACCCCGGACCGTGTCGCTCCCATCATTCCCACCGTTACCTCCTCCCGGGCATGGACCCCTGCTCCAGCTCCCAGCTCCCTGCCTAACCCTGCCCCCACTCCTGCCCCCACAGTCTCTGCCCATTCCCTGTTACTCAGAGATGCCCCCCCAGTTCTTGTTGTGTCCTCAAGATTTTTCCTCAGACCAACCTTTCCAGTCTGGTCAGTTCTTCAACTACTTCCATTCAGATGTCCCCTCACCTGCCCAGACAGGATTTGACTTGGAAACTGACTTTATATATGATCCCCAGCCACCAAGGCCCCCTTTCCCCACACCGTATTATCAGCAGCCGGCCCCTGTGGTTCATAGAGGTTTTACTCCAAATCTACGTAGGCGCCGCTATGCACCCTGGAGACAGCCCTCCAAATCTCGCAGGAAACAGGCCCAAGCCCACCCAGAGCCACAGCCTCATTAGACTGACTTGAGCCTTTTTCTTCCTCATGGCGGTGGACTTAAGAGATCAGCTGACTGCCTAAACAGACTGACCCTGTTAACAAAAGCGTTGGTCCACACTTGGGTTTCTTTCTGTTTGCTGTTGCCAGTAACCGCAGGGAAGAGTAGTCTGACCCAATCTTGTTGGCTGTGGCCACTTCCTCCACACTCTGGGGGCGACCAAGTGTTTTTCCTGCCACCTCACTCCCTATTCTCTTTGTCTTTTTTGTAAACAGAAAATTGAAATTAAAACGTTGTTTTACAAAAGTATGTGGGGGTTTTTAATAGTGCCTCTCCCTTCCATTAAATAATTAGCATTGAAAGAACAAGAATGATACCTGCGGAATGATTAATAGCCAGGGCATCTACTTGATAAACTACTCAAAGTGCGTTTGTCTGAAATAATTCTAAAGGTTTTCATGAAATGGATTGGATAAACAAAAAAACCTTTTAACTTTTTGTGATCGTATTTTCCAGAGATTCTTAAAGAATCGTTGTATTTTAGAACTGGGAAACTAAAGACATAAAATTTAACTACCATTAACAAACAAGGAAACTGAGGCCAGGAAAGGTGAGTAGACTTGTTCTAGGCCACACAGAAAATCACTCCTCTACTGATCTTTCCTAGTTTATACTAGTTTCTAGTTTATGTTAATGTTCAAACCACAGAACTTCTTTGTACCACAGCAATAAAAACCAAGAAAGAATGTTTACCAAATGTTCTCTGGAATGGACATCGATTGCATCCTTCTATGGAAACTAAGGCAGAAAATTCCTGTAGCTCCATAATCAGTTTAGTGGTTCATGCACGATGACCTGTGTGTGTAAAATCAAGTGGATGGCTTGCTTGTGACTTGATGATTTCTTGGATGGTCTTGAATTTTGAACTTGAGATAATTAGAAAAAATTTGTTGCTCTCAGTGACGACGGGAGTCACCATTAAATAAACCTGTAAGCTGGAAGGGACCACCCAGTGCACAACTAACAAATGGCCATGGCCAGATCTCTGTTTTGTAGGAATGCTAACATCAGGAAGAGTTAAATGCTAGGCCCTTTCTCACACTAGACTAGTGAAATTTTAGTACTTAGATAAGCTAGTCAAAATATTATGGTATTGCATAGCTTGACCAGGCAGTGGCACAGTGGATAGAGCATCAGACTAGGATGCAGAGGACCCAAGTTCGAGACCCTAAGGTCGTCAGCTTGAGTGCGGGCTCATCTGGTTTGAGCAAAAGCTCACCAGCTTGGACTCAAGGTCGTTGGCTTGATCAAGAGGTTACTTGGTCTGCTGTAGCCACATGGTCAAGGCATATATGAGAAAGCAATCAATGAACAACTAAGGTGTCGCAATAAAAAAACTAATGATTGATGCTTCTCATCTCTCTCTGTTCCTGTCTGTCTGTCCCTATCTATCCCTCTCTCTGACTCTCTGTCTCTAAAAAAAAAAAAAAAAAAGAAAGAATTAAAAAAATAGTATTGCACAAATGGCTTTTTAAATATTATTATTAAATATTATTATTGAATTGACTCAACTGGTATATAGATCCTCAACTGGACTAGTCATAAATTTGACAAGAGTCAGGAAATGTCTTGCAAAAAGGAAGTTTATGAAATCACAAATCAATGAGATCAGCTAGTTACAGAAGAAGTACACAGCAGCTTTTAATCTATAGCAGCTTTTAATCCTAAGATTCCTGGAAAAGGGGCCATTCTCTTACCTTTGTGTCTCAAATCCTAGTGCAATGTCTAGCACTTAGTAAGTACTGAATGTTTCTTGACTGAATCTGAATGAATGATGTGAGGTGGTGCATGAATGTTCCTGGTGAGAATACAACCCAAATCTATTATTGACATTAATCATTGTACCACATCTGAAGGAATATTACCTAAAAAGCATTATGATGACCTTCAAGGACTCTAGAAAGGTAGTGGCCACATGTCAGAATTTGCCAGAATGTCCCAGCAATAGTTTCAGAAGGGATGGACCTCTATGGCCAATCTAAATGTTCTAATCGCAATGGACTGTGCAATTTGATAACTTCAGCCTTCAAGATGAAGTAGATGCCTTCAGTCTGGCCTTACATTTCCCAAGCAAGACAAAGCTGTGTGTAGCTGTTAATCGAGTAAGCTTATGCATTCCATGAATAAGCCAATAAACTAGTGGTGTGGTTTATAGCTCTCATGAGCTAAGTTAGTATGTATTATTCCTCCTCTATCTGATCACACCTGATGAGCCACAGAGAAAGAGTTCTTAGATGTACAGGTTTGAGGACCAGACAATGACTCAATGATGCATCTACACTATTATGGATTAAATTGCACCAATCTCTTAACAGTCCTGTTTCTCACATGGATAGTCGTGCAGGTAGACTCAGACAGGGACAATCTTTTCTTTCCCAGGTGTGTTAATTTCCTATGGCTACTATAACAAATACCACAAACTTGGTGGCTTAAAATGACACGTTTATTCTCTTACAGTTCTGGAGCTCAAAAGCCCAAAATCCATGATTCCAGAGTACAGCCCTTACTATGTCCTACTCTGTCCCACATGATCAAGCTTCTGTCTGCCACGGCAATGTTATCTCTTTCTCTTTTAAATAGTAGTAAAACACATGTAACATAAAATTTAACATTTTTTTAACAGAGAGAGGGACAGATAGGGACAGACAGACAGGAAGGGAGAGATGAGAAGCATCAATTCTTCATTGCAGCTCCTTAGTTGTTCATTGATTGTGTTTTCATTTGTGCCTTGATGGGGGCTGGGGGCTATAGCAGAGCTACTGACCCCTTGCTTGCTCAAACCAGCAACCTTGACTTCGATCCAGCAACCCTATGCTCAAGCTGGCGACCTCGGGGTTTTGAACCTAGGTCCTCTGCATCCCAGTCCAACACTATCCACGGCACCACTGCCTGGTCAGGCTAAAATTTAGCATCTTTTTTTTTTTAGAAACAGAGAGAGAGGGATAGACAGGGACAGACAGACAGGAAAGGAGAGATGAGAAGCATCAATTATTAGTATTTCGTTGCGCATTGCGACACCTTAGTTGTTCATTGATGGCTTTCTCATATGTGCCGTGACCACGGGCCTTCAGCAGACAGAATAACCCCTTGCTTGAGCCAGCAACCTTGGGCTCAAGCTAGTGACCTTTGCTCAAGCCAGATGAGCCCACGCTCAAGCTGGCGACCTCGGGGTCTCGAAACTGGGTCTTCCACATCCCAGTCCGATGCTCTATCCACTGCACCACCACCTGGTCAAGCTAAAATTTAGCATCTTAACCATTCTTTTATAGTGCACAGTTCAGTGGTATTGAGTCCATTCACATTGTTTTGCAACCATAATCTTCTGGAACTCCCTTCACTGCTCTCTATGCTTTCAACCACACAGAAGTTCTTTCTGTTCAGAAAATATGCCAAGCTCTTTTATAACTTGGACTTTTGTACTTGCTGTTCCCTTGCCTGAAATGTTCTACTCCCTACCCACCAATTTTGTGGATATGTAACTTTATCCTTCCATCCACACCTCCCAAGTTACCTCTTAGAGGCCTTCCATGATCATTTAAAAGTACTGTTACAATCTAGCAGTATTCTTTACAGCCTTTGTTGTATTGCCCACTCCACTCAGCGGAGGCTTCAGTAGATATTTGCCAGTTAGTTTCTCCAACTAGAATGTAAGGTCTATGAGTCACTGTTGAATTCCAGTGGCTACTAGTGCAATATCTAGCAAAGAAGATGTTCAAGAACATAATTAATTTGCATTGTGTACTGAAGGAAGAAGGCACTTTGTATTAACATCGAGCTGTATTTGATTACTTTTCTTAAGAAAATGTCTACAGAATTCTCCCATAACTTTACCTAAGTCATCTGGGTAGCTAATGCTCAGTGGACCTTCCCAGCCCACTGAGCGTGAGAGGCTGATAACAGTTCAGTGGAGGCTTGCATTTAATTTTATACGTATTCTGGCCTTTATCTCTCACCTAAGAGCTTTCTTCTTTTGCCTATTTTTGCTATTGTCACCTAGCTCTTTAAATCAAGAAACCTAGCAATACAATGAAGTGATTGCTAAAAAGAGCCCAAATCATTTAACATGTATGAGAGAAGTTGTTGCTCTACTATTAACACTTAAAATGCAGGGTTCACACAGCCTAGTCTCCAGCTTCAAGAAAGGAGAGCACCCAAAGCATTTTATACTTGACTTTTGTCTCAAGTTTTCTGGAAAAGAAAAAAACAAAGGTAAAATTAGTGATTACATTGACAGTATCCAAGCAGCGTATGTGTCTCACAATATTCTGTAATAAGGTAAACTATGTTAAACCAAAGGCTGAAACTTTAAAGCTGCCACTATATTTTTTCATGAGTACAAACAAAGCTCAGCACTTGGAAACATGGAATCTTCTATCTGGCCCTGGGGACAGGACCAGGCCCCTCCCCCTGGTCAGCCACTGCGCTCTTGCTTCCTGGGCCTTAGCACTGCAAGACTCCGGAGGTGATGTTCACGTTACGTTCTCGAGTTGTACACAGCAGCAGCTCCGTCTCTGACAGCTTTATGTTCATGAATTCCGCAAAGGTGAGTTGTTTTGAAAATTCAGATCATTAAGACTCATGTTAGAGAAAGGACTAACTATTGTTTTAAACTATTGTGTGTTTGTATCTATACTCTGGAAATAATGTTACCATTCCCACAACTTTAAGAAAGGCCTCTATCACTGCATGCTTAATTAATATATTTTTTCATGAGACTTTTACCCATTAATCTTTTTTGTGTGTATGTGACAGAGATAGAGACAGAGAGAGGGACAGATAGGGACAGACAGAAAGGAGAGATGAGAAGCAGCAATTCTTTGTTGCGGCACCTTAGTTGTTCATTAATTGCTTTCTCATATGTGGCCTTGACCAGGGGACTACAGCAACTCCTTGCTCAAACCAGTAACCTTGGGCTCAAGCTGGTGAGCCTTGCTAAAACCAGATGAGCCCGTGCTCAAACTGGCGACCTCGAGGTTTTGAACCTGGATCCTACATGGCCCAGTCCGACACTCTATCCATTGTGCCACCGCCTGGTCAGACCTAAAAACAAGATTTAGGAAATATGTATTGTTCTAGAGAATGCCAGATAAAACAGTTAGGGTAAGTGAAGAGAAAGGATTAGTTAGTGACATTTTATATATGAAGCTTTTTAAAAACAGCATTATAGCCTGACCAGGTGGTGGCGCAGTGGATAGAGCTTGGACTAGGATGCAGAGGACCCAGGTTCGAGACCCCAAGGTCACCAGCTTGAGTGCAGGCTCATCTGGTTTGAGCAAAGCTCACCACCTTGGATCCAAGGTCGCTGACTTGAGCAAGGGGTTACTCAGTCCGCTGAAGGCCCGCAGTCAAGGCACATATGAGAAAGCAATCAATGAACAACTAAACAGTCGCAACGAAAAACTGATGATTGATGCTTTTCATCTCTCTCCGTTCCTGTCTGTCCCTATCTATCCCTCTCTCTGACTCTGTCTCTGTAAAAAAAACAAAGACAAAAACAGAGCATTATAATAATCTATGCCCAGATATGATGTAAAAATCACCAGGTAATCCTGGGACAAGTCTGAGAATGAGAATGACTTGTTAACTGAAATGGAATGAAATGGACCTGTAATGATTGTCCTCTTCCTCTAAGATGGGGGAGACATTGGAAGGGCCCAGCTTGATAATAAGTATCAGGCCAGGTCCAGTCCAGCAGCAGAGCATGGTGTGGAGCAGAGTTGTTCCATCTCAGTGGTGTAATACCTGGCAAAGGATACATCCCAGACGAGCATGGTAATGGGAAGTAGAGAATAAACAGCATTCTGAAACTGAGCAGATAGTCATCAACATAGCACTCTCTGTCAACACTTCATGGGCTTGTTAGGAGCAGGAATAAATCTCCATCAAAGTGCCTGTCTTCGAAGAATAAGAGCACTAGCAGGAACTGCTGTAGCAGAGCCAGACGCCTCCATTGAAGAGGAAACACAGCCAGGCCATGTGGTCTGTGACAGCCAGCTTGGGCTCTGGACTGGTGCCCTCTGTCATGCTCGATGCTGCATCTCAGACCCAGCTGGCACCTGGCTTACTGAACTTGGCTTCGTATCTCCAGTGTCTACAGAGTATGACTCATTTTTGAGGTTATATTTCACCTCAGTAATTACATCACACTGCCAGACTGATTTTTTTTTCCCTACCATCTACTCTTCCCTAACTGCACCATGTCCTAAGGCAGTGGTTCTCAAACTTTATCTAGTGTTCATCAGAATATTGTGGTGGGCTTGTTAAAACAACATGAATGCTTTCTCCAGGGGTTTCTGATTCAGTAGGTGCAGAGTGAGGGGCCCAAGAAGTTGCATTTCTAGTAAGTGTCACACTTTGAAAACCACCAAAGAAACAAAAATAGAAAAAAGAATCATGAAACTCTACTCATGTAGCCATAATCTAAATTTATAACCATCTTTAATATTTTGCTATATTTTCTTTATCTTTTTTCTGAATAAATTCATAATATTTCATCCCTAAATATTTTGTATGTAGAAAATGAGATTTTTGTACATAAGCACAAGTATCACATCTAACAAAATAATAATAACTTGCTGATGTCATTTGACTCTCATATGAACTGAATGTTTGTATCCCATACCCCCACCCCAAAAATTCATATGTTGAAACCCTACTCCATAATGTGATGGCATTAGGAGGTAGGGCTATGGGGGGATAATTAGGATTAGATGAGGTCATGAAGGTGGAGCCCTCATGAATGGGATCAGAGCCATTATAAGAGTCACGAGAGCTTGCTTTTCTCTGCTCTCTACTACATGAGCCTACAATAAACTAGAAAAAGAGGGTCTAGCCCTGGCTGGTGGTTCAGTGGATAGAGCCATGATGGCGAACCTTATAAAAACCACCCACTTTTGCAGTGCTGGTCAACCTGGTCCTTCCCACCCACTAGCTTTCATAGTAGGCGATAGTGGAGCAACCAAACAGTGCCACGATTGGCCCACCATGAAAGCTGGAATGCCCACTAGTGAGCGGGAGGGACTAGGTTGACCAGCACTGCAAAAGTGGGTGGTTTTTGTAAAAAGGTTCACCATCACGGGGACAGAGCATCAGCCATGTGTATGGACATTCCATGTTCAATTCCCAGTCAAGGCACACAGGAGAGGTGGCCAACTGCTTCTCTCCATTTCCTTCTCCCCCTTCTCTCCCTCTTTCCCTCCTGTAGACAGTGGCTCAATTGTTTCAAGCATGGCCCTGGATGCTAAGGATCGTTCTGTTGGAGCAATCAGCCTCAGGTGATAAAAATAGCTCTGTACTCGAACATTGGTCTCAGATAGGGTTGCTAGGTGGGTCGGGCACATGCGGGAATCTGCCTTACTGTCTCCTCTCCTTTCATTGAAAAAAAAAAGAGTGTCCTCATCAGAATCCAACCATGTTAATACCCCACTCTCAATGTCCAGCTTTCAGAACCATGAGAAATAAATTTCTATGGTTTATAAACTACTCAGTTTATGGTACTTTGTTATAGCAACCCAAACTAAGACAGGCAGTCCCAAAAATGTGCTTTATAGCTATTCAAGTCGGGATCCACTAAAATATTACACATTGCTTTGGTTATTATGTCTGAATCTATTTTAATCTAGAAGAGAACCCAAACACCCTTCTTTTTTTCTCATGACATTGACTCATTGAAAAGATTTCTATTACATAATGTTCCACTTTGTGAATTTGTCTAATGATTTTGTCATGATGTCATTTAACTTTTACTTTATCCCCATGACGCGAATGGTAGATTCAATGGTTTGGATAGCAGCAAGTTAAACATTTTTGGTAGAATATGTCATAGGCAAGGCATTGTGCCACAACAGTAGGTATGTAAGCTGGTTTCCTAATATTCTTCTAAGATCGATCACCAAGTAAAAGGTGACAGCTAGAAACCTGCATTTTAAGTTATATTTTCCCACTTGTAACCTATGTTATGTGCGTGATGCATTAATACCAGGTCAACAATATTCTAGTTCCGCATCAATCTTTCACTTACTGGTTTTAGCACCCATTGATGATGCTTTCTTGAAACAGTGATTTCAGTAAGGGTGGAAAATTGGTGAATTATCTAATTTTACCATTCCTTGTACATTTCTTAGCTGACAATTATTTTGTAAAGAAGAGATTTTGTTTTTCATCTATGAGAGCTATTTGGTTATTCTGAGATGTTTCTTACAGAAAAGCCTGCCCACCATGAGATACAACAGTGGGTACAACTGACATTTATTCTCAGACCCCTCCTTTCAATCACCTTGAGCTCTACTAACAAGGACCTAGGCATAAGAAAAACGATGTGACACTGATCACCTGAGATATGGTTTTAGGTAGAAACAACTCAAGAGCCCTAATAATCTCAGCGCCAGACAGGCAACAGGATGTAGACCCCTGATGAACCTGCAGATAGAGGACAAATGGTCTTGGTTTTGCAGATGGGAAGAAGGAAAAGTCCAAGGATTGGGTAAGACTCTAGAAAACTAACCCAAAAAGCAGCTAATAAATGGACATTAAAAGTGGAAAATCCTTCTCTGGGTCATCTTCATTTTGGGAGTGTATACTAATCAGTTACAATAAATAAGTGGGTGCGCATCAAAATGAAAGTGTTTATGTATGCATGTCAATTGACAAATAATGTACTAGTTTCTGATTAGTTTATTCATAAATAATATATTAACAAAAATGTTTATTAGGCAGTATATTAAATTTTCATGGCTAGAGATAAAATTTAGATAAGCCATCTTATATAAGCTTATTCAAGGAACTTGTCACTTGGGTGAATTAACTTAAAAATGCTTTACAAAGTAAAGTAATACTATGTTCTCTCTTTTCCACTGAAATACTTCTAATGGTGGAGGACATTGAATCTTTCTCTATACGAGGTCAGCCGTCAACAGCTTACCACAAAAATTAAATTTACTTCATGCCTCATATTAAAATATTAACTGAAATCTGCGTTCAACTCTACAGTATTACTATTATTATTATTTGAGAGAGAGACAGAAAGGGAGAGAGATATGAAGTATCGACTTGCAGTTGAGTGGCTTTAGTTGTTCATTAATTGCTTCTCATATGTGCTTTGGGTGGGGGTAGGGGGGCCCCAGCCGAGTCAGTGACCCCTTTCTCAAACCAGTAACCTTGGGCTCAAGCCAGAGTGACCTTTGGGCTTAAGCCAGTGACCATGGGGTCATGTTGATGATCCTGCACTCAAGCCGGTGATTCCACTCTCAAGCTGGCCACCTTGGGGTTTTGAGCCTGGAACCTCAGCATCCCAGGTCCTTGCGTAATCTAAGTGCCACTGCTGGTCAGTATCATTATTTTTTTTATTTAAAAAAACAATGTTCTTCAAACATTAAGTAAAATCAGTACTATAAAATACAGTGGGATTTGGGATCTTTTTATTTTAGTGAGAGGAGGGGAGGCATAGACACAGACTCCTGCACATGCCCCAACCGGGATCCACTCAGCAAGCCCACTAGGGAGCGATGTTCTACACATCTAGGGCTGCTGCTCAGTTGCAACTGGAGCCATTTTTTAGCACCAGAGGCGGAGGCCATGGAGCCATCCTCAGCGTCCGGGCCAACTTGCTCAAGCCAATTGAGCCATGGCTGCAGGAGAGGAAGAGAGAAAGAGAAGGGGGAGGGGTGGAGAAGCAGATAGTTGCTTCTTCTTTGTGCCCCAACAGGGAATTAAACCTGGGACATCCACACACCAGGCCAAGGCTCTACCACTGAGCCAACTGACCAGGGCCAGATTTGGGGTCTTAATCCATAAAATAGGAGGATGACAGCACCTACCACATAGGATTACCATAGATGGACATAAACTGAGTTAATATTTATAAATCCCTTACAATTGTGATTGGCACATAGCATTATAAAAGTATTTATTAAATAAACTTAAATTAAAAAAAGGTGTGTTCCAAAATTCTATTGTTTTCATTACCACCATATAATCAGGGTATTAGTAACACAGTTTGTGATTTTAATATTTAAGCCCGTTATTATGGTTGGAGTAGGAGTAAAAGGAGAATGTGAAGGTTTGGACTAAGTTAGAAAGGGATCAAAGAGCCTGACCTGCGGTGGCGCAATGGGTAAAGCATCGACCTGGAATGCTGAAGTCACTGGTTTAAAACCCCGGGCTTGCCTGGTCAAGGCACATATGGGAGTTGATGCTTTCTGCTCCTCCCCCTTTCTCTCCCTCTGTCTCTCTGTCTCTGTCTCTTCTGTCTAAAATGAATAAATAAAATCTAAAAAAAAAAACCAAAAACACCTGCATGATTTAATTTAAAAAGAAAAGAAAAGGAATCAAAGAACAAAGGGAAGTGGGCACGAAGCCGTGGGGCTGGCTCAAGGCAGCGACATGTCGGGGCAGGCTGGCGGTGCGGCCCTTGAGCAGACCTTTCAGAGCAGCGGCCCCAGGCCCAGTGCCAAGCACTGAGTACTATGGGAACTCTAAACAGTTGTGAGCTGATGTGCAGTGTTTCTGAGACCACTTCCATCAGAGTCACCTAAGAAGGTATTTAAAAATGCAGAGTGCGCAGCCCCACCCAGGATGCGCTCAGTCAGAATTGCTGAGGTGGCCAATTCCATGTGTAACGAGGATGAGCAAAGGATATTGCTCAAGGTTAATGTCCTTTTCTCTTTGCAAAAAAAAATATATATATATATATATTATATATAATATTTGTATATATGTAAATATATATAATAAAGTATATATATACATATATATATTTAATATAACCTGTTCATCATATCAGAATAATCTAGAATTTTTAGCTGGAAAAAATTTGGCAATCATTGAGTTTGATAAATTCTAACTTTGTGGCATATTGTAGTAGTAACCTGTGGAGGGGTTTTATGTTTGTTTGTTTTTTTGTTTATTTGTTTTTAAACACAAGCACACAGCCTTACTCAAAAACAATTAAATCAGAAATTCTGGAACAAAAGCCTGGACCTTTTTTATTTTAAAATGGATGTTGATATAAAAATTTTCTACATATGTCTAATGTGCAGACAGGATTAAGAATTACTAATTGGGCCCTGGCCAGTTGGCTCAGTGGTAGAGCGTTGGCCTGCAGGAGTCCCGGGTTCAATTCCCGGCCAGGGCACGCAGGAGAAGCGCCCATCTGCTTCTCCACCCTTCCCCCTCTCCTTCCTCTCTGTCTCTCTCTTCCCTTCCTGCAGCCAAGGCTCCATTGGAGCAAAGTTGGCTTGGGCGCTGAGGATGGCTCTATGGCCTCTGCCTCAGGTGCTAGAATGGCTCTGGTTGCAACATAGTGACGCCCCAGATGGGCAGAGCATCGCCCCCTGGTGGGTGTGCCGGGTGGATCCCGGTTGGGCGCATGCAGGAGTCTGTCTGACTGCCTCCCCATTTCCAACTTCAGAAAAATACAAAAAAAAAAAAAAAGAATCACTAATTGGGCCCAACTTTTTCATTTTACAGATGAGAAAACTGAAGACTCAGAAATTAAACTTACTGGCAGAGCTCTCTTCAAACAGGTATTTGTGTAAGATAGAATAGCTATGCACTCGTGCTGTGTTTTTCAGAATAAAGGTAATGACCCATTAGTGAGTTGTGACAATTCTAGCTCTTGCTGACCAGAATTCTTGGCTCAGTGAATAAAGTGTCCTCCCAGTGCACTGAGGTTGCAGGTTACATCCCAGTCAGGGCATGTACGAGAAGCAATCAATGCGTGCACAACTCAGTAGAACAACATTTGATTCTTCTCTCTTTCCCTTCATCAATGGAAAAATAATTTTTTTTTTTTGTATTTTTCTGAAGCTGGAAACGGGAGAGACAGTCAGACAGACTCCCGCATGCGCCGGACTCCACCCGGCACGCCCACCAGGGGGCGACGCTCTGCCCACCAGGGGGCGATGCTCTGCCCATCCGGGGCATCGCTCTGTCGCGAACAGAGCCACTCTAGCGCCTGGGGCAGAGGCCAAGGAGCCATCCCCAGCGCCCGGGCCATCTTTGTTCTAATGGAGCCTTGGCTGTGGGAGGGGAAGAGAGAGACAGAGAGGAAGGAGGGGGGGGGGGGTGGAGAAGCAAATGGGCGCTTCTCCTATGAGCCCTGGCCGGGAATCGAACCCGGGTTCCCCGCACGCCAGGCCGACGCTCTACCGCCGAGCCAACCAGCCAGGGCCAAAAAAATTTTTTAATGACATAAAATAAGAGACATCAGGATTATATATACATCAAGTAATGATATTATTTCACAGTGTGTGTGTGTGTGTATGGGTTGGGTATGTGTGTTCTGTGATTAGATGTTAAACATGCTTTTTATTATGGGCCATTATAAAAAAAAGTTGAAAGGCCTTCTCTAGAGTTTCCTTATAATCATAATAACTAAGGTTAGAAGGTGCTCTGTACAAAAGAAATGTAGCTGCTCCCTCTGTCTGGTAAGTAGTCCACATGGCATTGAGGTCAAGAACATGGGCTTAGTGACCTGTGGTGGCGCAGTGCATAAAGCGTCGACCTGGAAATGCTGAGGTCAGTGGTTCAAAACCCTGGGCTTGCCTGGTCAAGGTATATATGGGAGTTGATGCTTCCAGCTCCTCCCCCCTTCTCTCTTTCTCTCTCTCTCCTCTCTGTCTCTCTCTCTCTCCCTCTCTCTCTCCTCTCTAAAAATGAATAAATTAAAAAAAGAAAAAAAAAGAACATGGGTTTAGGATATAAACACCTCAGGTAAATTGAGTCTATTACACTAGTGGAGACCTACAGTAAGAACTTAAACTTTTTATGGCCCAGCTACCTAAACTTTGAAATGAAAATAGTTATGTCTACCTCGCAGGATCATGAGTTTTAAATGGCAGAATATCTCTAAAGCATTTAGCTTAATGGCTGACAAATAGTAAATATCCAAAAAAAGAAAATACAACCAATTAAAAATGTATCTGTGATCTATCATTTCTTGACTCAGAGGAAAAGAACTAAAAATATACCAGGATTAGAATAGTCTTTGGGGGAATGCGTATTCCTGATTCTAATGTTTATTTTAAAATTTTTATTGATTGATTGATTTTAGAGAGAGAGGAAGAAAAAGAAAGAGAGAGAGAGAGAGAAACATCAATTTGTTGTTCCCCTTATTTATGCATTCACTGGTTGATTCTTGTATATGATGCCCATACTGGGGATTGAATTCACAAACTTGAGGTATCAGGATGATGCTATAATCAAATGAGCTACCTGGCCAGGGTTACTAATGTTTATTTTAGCAAGACAAAAGCTAAAACAAAGCTAAAATAATTGCTATTACAGGCAAACAATAACAATTTTCCATTTTCATAGAACTGGAAAATACTGTGCCACAAAGATACCTGCTGATTTTGGAGACAAACATTTCTTTTTGTTTTCTTCAGGAATGCCTTGTCTTGCACATGTACAAGCCAAGTGTGCCACCAGCCATTTGATGTTGTGGTTTATTTAATTTCATTCTTAGTTTCTTTCTAGAAAGGAAGATATCAATCAATATCTCCATGAAAAAAAAGTTTTGCATTTTTTTTTTCTGGTGGCTGGATCCCAAATAAAATGAAAAATTAGACTGTTGGCCCAAGAGCTCCCTACCGTTTGCTCATGGACCTCACATTCCTTCTAAGTTTAGATGCTGTGTGCGAACACAGAGGGGTCTCAGGTACAGCTACCCATTTCTAATATGCGTCTCCTCAATCAAGGCATAAACTCCCGGTATTCATTCTTCAGTCTCCATTTTGTGAAGCAGCAAGTGCTCTGGCTGTTCCTAAAAAAATAGATGTGCCTGGGATGTTTACCTTCTGGCAGTTGGTAAAAACCCTTAGTTTTCTTTGTTCTCGTATTCTTAAGAGGGCATTTGGTGGTTCTGTGATTCATTTGTATATACATATAAAAGGTGGGGCAAAAGCAGTTGTTTGTATAAAAAATAATATAATAATTAATAAATAATACAAAAATAAACTTTTGTGTACTTACAACTGTAAGCCTACCCCGCCCCATATATGCATCTATAAAGGACTATGAGTACATGTTAAGTTTATTGAAAATAAATATATTGGGCTAGGCATTGTAGAAGATTTAGAGATTAATCAAATGCTAGCATTTTAAACACAAAGAGCTTAAAATCTAGTAGAGAAGATATGACATGTGCCCAAAAAGCTATTCCAGGAGAAAATGCAGCAAGCTCCAGGAGCTTCAGCACTGCAGGAGTTCAAAGGAGAGACAGATTGCATGATCTGACTGATGCAGGAATAATGGAGCCTCTGGCAAAGAAAGCAGAGGACAGATGGACAGGCTTTGCCTCTGCTGACGTGAGGTAGCATGATGTCAGTGAGGAAGCATAAACAAGGATCAGAAGTGGGTAGAAGACCATGCCCAGGCACACTGGAAAGTCACTGTTGCTAGACACAGGGCTCATAAGGGGTGTAGAGGTCAATAATTTGCAGAAAGTAATTATGTTGTAGTTTTCTTGGTGGCTGTAACAAATTGCCACAGACTGGTAGTTTGAGATAACACAAACAAATATATTATCTTATAACTCTTGAGGCAAGAAATCTGACATTGGTCTCACTGGTCAAAATCAAGGTGTCTGAAGGGCTGTGTTCTTCTCTGGAGGCTCTAAAAGAGAATCCATTTTCTAGTCTTTTCTAGCCAAAAACTGCTCATATTCCCACATTCCTTGGCTCCTGGGCCCATCTAGCTTGAAAGCCAGCAATGACTGGTTGAGTCTTTTACATCACATCATCACATCACATCATCACATCACACACATCATCACATCACACACATCATCACATCACATCATCACATAACACACATCATTACATCATGTCATCATATCACACACATCGTTACATCATGTCATATCACATCACATCACACACATCATCACATCACACATATCATTACATCACGTCACATCACATCACACACATCATTACATCACGTCACATCACATCACACACATCATCACATCATCACATCACACATATCATTACATCACGTCACATCACATCACACACATCATTACATCACGTCACATCACATCACATTATCACATCACTCTGACACTGACTCTTCTGCCTCCTGCTTCCACATCTAAGGGCCTGTGATTATGTTGGGCTCAACTGGATGATCCAGAATAATCTCCCCACCTCAGAGTCAAATGATTAACTACCATAATGCCATCTGCAGCTTTAATTCTCCTTTGTCATGAAACCTAGCATATTTATAGGTTCTAGGGAACATTCTGCCTATCGTAGGTGGAACCAAAAATTAAAGGGCCCTGAATATCAAGATTGTCATTCCCATTCTTTATGCCAGAGAGAAAATACATGTGTTTTCAGATGAAAGATGGTGCCAGCTCAGATATTTTCTTGCTTTTTGTTGGAATTCTAACAATATAGTATGGTAGACCAGGTTGTCTCATACCAGATGAGACTGGATGTCTCATATTAGATGTTCTGGTTAGCAGGTATAGATGACTTTTATTTTTAAAATGGGGAATAAATTGGCCCTGGCCAGTTGGCTCAGCGGTAGAGCATCAGCCCAGCGTGTGGAAGTTCCAGGTTCTATTCCCGGCCAGAGCACACAGGAGAAGCACCCATCTGCTTCTCCACCCCTCCCCTTTTCCTTCCTCTCTGTCTCTCTCTTCTCCTCCCACATTCGAGGCTCTATTGGAGCAAAGTTGGCCTGGGCGCTGAGGATGACTCCATGCCCTCCGCCTCAGGCACTAAAATGGTTCTGGTTACAACAGAGCAATGCCCCAGATGGGCAGAGCATCACCCCCTAGTGGGCATGCTGGGTGGATCCCTGTCGGGCGCATGCAGGAGTCTGTATCTCTGCTGCCCTCCATTTATTGCTTCAGAAAAATACAAAAAGAAATAAGGAATAAATTAAATATTAATAAATGCAGTTTGGTGTTTTCAGTTTTTCAAAACACAGGGCCCATGAGGATCTCAGTATTGAAAATATTTGGAACCTCTACCTTAAAAACTATGGTCTCTGTTGGTCCTACCTGTACATACGCCATTTTTCTCTACTACTGACATGTCTCTTGTATAGGAGGATAAAAAGTCTGGAAAAGATAAAAAAAAACTGATTTAGCAAATGCATTTCATTTTCCAACTTGTTTATGGTTTGATCAATAAATCATTCCTTCGCATCTGTCTCTTAAAGACTATTTTGTCTGTTGTCTTTACAGATGATGAATTAGGATATTGAAAGAACAAAATACCTTCTTTTTAAAGTACCTAGCATCTCAAATGAAATGCCCCAAATTTATACTGTGTAAATAACAGAAACAAATAATGGATAGCTGTGCAACAGGAAGAGGGTGGGGGAAATCTGATATGGCAGGACGAACAAATAAGATAACAAAATCTATCTGCACTTGAGCTTGGGAGCTGTTCAAATGGCCTTTATTTATGTGCTTAGCCAATTTTAAAATATTTAAATTAAAATGTTCTATCAGCTACTGGAGTATAAGTTTACATAGCTGTTCACAGTGGTGGGATTCAAATAATTTAACAACCAGTTCTTTGCCCTAATACTATTTTAAGTATAAAAAAACCCAATCTACTGAAAGGTAGTTTATTATTTCATACATTTAGTACTTATATAAGAACAATAAAAGAGGTATACAAAACTAGATTATTTTTTTTAATTTATTCATTTTGAGAGGAGAGAGAGAGAGTGAGAAAGAGAGAGAGAGAGAGAGAGAGAAAGGGGGGAGGAGCAGGAAGCATCAACTCCCATATGTGCCTTAGACCAGGCAAGTGCAGGGTATTGAACCAGAAAACTAGATTATGTTTTAAGAGTTTTAAAATATTAATGAAAAAATATTAAGTAATATCTGACAAAAAGCAATAAAAACTGGCATTTAAGATATTTCCACTGACAGTTTGTCACCCGGGTTGTTTGGCACTTTTTCTCTCTCTTTTTTTTTTTATAATACACTTTTTTTATTTTTTATTTTTATTTTTTGTATTTTTCCAAAGCTGGAAACGGGGAGAGACAGACTCCTGCATGCGCCCGACCGGGATCCACCCGGCACGCCCACCAGGGGTGATGCTATGCCCACCAAGGGGCGATGCACTGCCCCTCCAGGGCATTGCTCTGTTGCGACCAGAGCCACTCTAGCGCCTGGGGCAGAGGCCAAGGAGCCATCCCTAGTGCCTGGGCTATCTTTGCTCCAATGGAGCCTCTGCTGCAGGAGGAGAAGAGAGAGACAGAGAGGAAGGAGAGGGGGAGGGGTGGAGAAGCAGATGGGCGCCTCTCCTGTGTGCCCTGGCCAGGAATCGAACCCGGGACCTCCGCACACCAGGCCAACGCTCAACCACTGAGCCAACCAGCCAGGGCCGGCACTTTTTCTCTTTACGTTATATGTTTGTTCACTGAAGTTACAAACGTGAGGGAATTAAAATGTAGTATTTCATCAAAGGTATAATGAGTTTTATGAAATTAATAAATATTACTGTAACAGTAAAAATAGAAAATTCCATCTGACCTTTGCTTGGCTAATCTTGGCTTGCAGAACAGGAACTGGCCCGCCTCGCCCCGATGTAATCATAGGCGATTGCTCTTCCGCAAGCACCTGGGGCAATCACCCTGAGAGCCGTTGCAACTTCCCTATCTCATGACTCCTGAATTCCTGGGTGTCTCCTCCCCTCCCTGAAATAATGTATAAAACTTGCTTGCTGAAGTTGTTCGGGGCTCTTGGCTATCTCCTTGCCTTGAGCCTGCTCGCGAGTGTAATAAACTTTTTCTTCTGTTTTACCCACACACCTGGGTCTAGAGTCTTAGTGGTGCGCCCTCGGTCAACATTTGGAGGTTCCACCGAGATCCCGCTTCCTCGCAGACCACGAGACGCATGCCTGACGCTTGGTGAGTGAAACTGGCGGTGGCGGCCCTGGCCGGTTGGCTCAGCGGTAGAGCGTCAGCCTGGCATGCGGGGGACCTGGGTTCGATTCCCGGCCAGGGCACATAGGAGAAGCGCCCATTTGCTTCTCCACCCCCACCCCCTCCTTCCTCTCTGTCTCTCTCTTCCCCTCCCGCAGCCAAGGCTCCATTGGAGCAAAGATGGCCCGGGCGCTGGGGATGGCTCCTTGGCCTCTGCCCCAGGCGCTAGAGTGGCTCTGGTCGCGGCAGAGCGACGCCCCGGAGGGGCAGAGCGTCGCCCCTGGTGGGCGTGCCGGGTGGATCCCGGTCAGGCGCATGTGGGAGTCTGTCTGACTGTCTCTCCCCGTTTCCAGCTTCAGAAAAATACAAAAAAAAAAAAACTGGCGGTGGCTGTCAGGCAGGGACGTGAGTCCCTCCTGGCTGCGACCGACAGACGTGTCAGAGGGTCGCAGGCCACGACTCCGGGGGATGCCCTGGAGTGTGAGGACGACCAAGGACGCTTGGAAGTCCATCTGCTGTCTCAGACAGAATCTGTAGATTTGTTGCCAGTTTCCAACCGAGCTCGTTGGTCCAGACCGCTAGATTTATTTTTAGTTTCATTTTGCCGTTCACGGCGCAGCCGGCTTAGTCTATTCGTCTTTGTGATTGTCCTGGTTATTGTCTTATTTGTGTGTTATTGTCTTTTTGGGTTTGAAATGGGACAGAAAACTTCCACCCCACTGTCCCTGACTTTGTCTCATTGGTCTGAGGTTGATGCCCGAGCCCATAATCTGTCTCTTCTTGTTAAGAAGCACAAGTGGCAGACTTTCTGTGCCTCCGAGTGGCCCACCTTCGGAGTAGGTTGGCCGACCACTGGAACCTTTCACAAGGACACCATAAAGGCGGTTAAAGCAGTTGTCTTCAATCCAGGACCTCATGGCCATCCGGATCAACAGCCTTATATTTGGGTTTGGGAGGACCTGGCCGACGACCCTCCTCCTTGGGTCCGACCTTTCCTTCCTCCCCCTACACCCTCCCTTCCAATAACCCTCTCCACCACTCCGGGCCCTCCCAGACCTGCTCTAACTCATCCAGACATCTGCTCTATGCTTCCACTCAAACCTTCGGAGCCAACGTCGCCTGCTTCATCCCTGTATCCTCCCCTTCCCTCCTCTGTTCTCCCTGAATCTCAAACTGACCTTATTCTTTTTGATTCGGGACTCCCGCCTCCCTATCCCAGGGATGTCCCTGCCAGCGCTGCTGGTCCCCAGCTTGGGGCCCCACATCAGGACGAACGGGGACCATCAGTGGAGGGTCCAGCCCAAGGTACCCGGAGCCGGAGAGCACAAACCCCAGATGATGTGGCCGTCACCCTGCCCCTTCGACCTTTCGGACCCCCTGTCCCTGACGGCCAAGGGGGGAACATGCTGGTGCTTCAGTATTGGCCCTTCTCCTCCTCAGATCTATACAATTGGAAAAACAATAATCCGCCTTTTTCAGAGGACCCTGTCAAACTTACTGACCTTCTCTTATGTTTTCCCATCAGCCCACTTGGGATGACTGCCAGCAGCTTTTAGGTATCCTCTTCACCTCAGAAGAAAGAGACCGAATTCTCCTCGAGGCCAGGAAATTGGTTCCTGGACCTGATGGTCGTCCTACTCAACTCCCCAACCTTATAGATGAGGCTTTTCCCCTGAGGCGGCCTAACTGGGACCCTAATACGCCTGAAGGTAGGCAGCGACTCTTACTCTATCGCCAGACTCTGATGATGGGTCTCCGAGCGGCGGCGAGACGCCCCACTAATTTGGCTAAGGTAAGAGAAGTAATTCAAGGGCCAGAGGAATCCCCATCCAGATTCCTAGAGAGACTAATAGAAGCCTATAGGAGGTATACCCCTTTCGACCCTGAGTCTGAAGAACAGAGAGGGGCACTGGCTATGGCTTTTATAGGACAGTCAGCTACTGATATTCGGAGGAAACTCCAGAGGATGGATGGGTTACAGGACATGGCTCTGAGAGATTTAGTCAAGGAGGCTGAGAAAGTGTTCTATAAAAGAGAGACAGCAGAGGAAAAGGAGCAAAGATTAGAAAAAGAACGTGAAGAAAGAGAGAGTCAAAGAGATAAACGAAGGAATAAAGAGTTGACTAAAATCTTGGCTACCGTAGTGGGAAAGCAGGATAGGAAAGGAAAGAATAGCACCCTGGGCCCGCGCCAGAAGCTGGGACCCAATCAATGTGCTTACTGTAAAGAGGAAGGACATTGGGCTAGAGATTGTCCCAAGAAAAAGAAGAAGACCGCAGACCTCCTTGCCCTGGAAGGTTAGGGGTGTCGGGGTTCGGACCCCCTCCCCAAACTCAGGGTAACATTCAATGTGGAGGGGACACCAATCGACTTTGAGGTGGATACAGGAGCGGTTTACTCCGCCTTGCAGAGCCCGCTGGGTCCCCTCTCAAACAAAAAATCCTTGGTCCAGGGGGCAAATGGATGCCAGCATAGGTCATGGACAACTAAAAGGACAATGGACCTGGGGAGGGGAAAAGTACAGCACTCCTTTCTGGTCATACCAGAATGCCCTGCCCCGCTGCTGGGGAGGGATTTGCTTACCAAGTTGGGGGCGAGTATTGATTTCAAACCTCAGGGACCAGAAGTAAGATTCAGTAACCCTCTTGTCAGTCAGCCTGTTGTGACCATGCTGACCTTGTCTGCTGAAGATGAGTATAAACTGTATGAGACCCCTGCCCCCGGACCCCATTCAACAGAAGACAGGTGGCTTCAGAGCTTCCCAGAGGCCTGGGCAGAAACGGCAGGGCCAGGATTGGCAGTACAAAGGCCTCCGGTGGTAGTATACTTAAAGCCCTCCACCACCCCCATAAGGGTCAAACAATACTACATGAGTAAAGAGGCCCGGGAAGGCATTAGACCTCACATCCAGAGGCTGCTAGGACAAGGGATCCTGAGGCCTTGTCAATCAGGGTGGAACACCCCCCTGCTACCAGTGAAGAAACCAGGGACAGGGGACTATAGACCAGTCCAGGATTTGAGAGAGGTTAACAGTCGGGTAATGGACATACATCCAACGGTCCCGAACCCTTACAACCTCCTCAGTACCCTCAGTCCTGACAGGAAGTGGTATACAGTACTGGACCTGAAAGATGCCTTCTTCTGCTTGCGCCTGCATGAGGACAGCCAACCCCTGTTTGCTTTTGAATGGACTGACCCTGAGAACGGACTCAGCGGACAGCTCACCTGGACGCGGCTACCCCAGGGCTTCAAGAACTCTCCCACCATCTTTGACGAAGCGCTGCACCAGGACTTGAGTGCCTACCAAGCCTCCACCCCTGAGGTAACTCTGTTGCAGTATGTTGATGATCTGTTACTTGCAGCCGCCACCATAGAGCAGTGCAAACAGGGAACTGAGAAACTGCTTGTCGAATTGGCCAAACTGGGATACCGGGCATCCGCCAAAAAGGCCCAGATCTGCCAACCTGAAGTCACCTTCCTGGGCTACTCTCCGAGACGGTAAGAGATGGCTAACTGAAGCCAGGAAAAAGACTGTTACTCAAATCCCGCCTCCGAAAAATTGGAAGGGCCTCAGGGAGTTCTTGGGCACAGCAGGTTTTTGCAGACTATGGATACCCGGCTTTGCCGCTCTAGCCACCCCTCTGTACCCCTTGTTAAAGGATGGAACTGAGTATACCTGGGGAGATGAACAGCAAAAGACCTTTGACCAAATCAAGAGGGCACTGTTGTCAGCCCCGGCCTTAGCACTCCCCAACATAGAGAAGCCATTCACTCTCTATGTAGACGAGAAGGAAGGGATAGCTAAAGGAGTATTGACTCAGTCTCTGGGACCCTGGAAACGGCCGGTGGCTTATCTCTCTAAGAGGTTGGACGCAGTCGCAAAAGGGTGGCCGGGATGCCTACGGGTGATCGCCGCTGTGGCCCTCCTGGTCAAAGATGCCGACAAACTGACTCTGGGCCAGAAATTGACTGTTGTCGCCCCCCATGCCCTGGAAAGCATAATCAGACAACCTCCAGACCGCTGGCTAACCAATGCCCGCATTACTCATTACCAAAGCCTCCTATTAGATAAAGACAGGATCACCTTTGGCTCTCCAACTGTTTTGAACCCAGCCACCCTGCTACCCAGGAAAGAGGGGGGAACTGTCCACCATCAGTGCAGGGATATCCTAGCCGAGGAGGCTGGGATCCGGAAAGACTTACGGGACACACCATGGCCACAATCTGACTTAATTTGGTACACTGATGGAAGCAGTTTTCTGTATGAAGGAGAACGCAGAGCTGGGGCTGCGGTGGTAGACAAGGAAAAAGTAATCTGGTCAGAGAGACTTGCCCCAGGAACCTCAGCCCAAAAGGCAGAACTAATAGCTCTAACAAAGGCCTTAGAACTGGCTAGTAGTAAACGGGCCACCGTCTACACGGACAGCAGGTATGCATTTGCCACTGCACATGTGCATGGGGCAATTTACAAAGAAAGGGGCCTGCTCACATCAGCAGGTAAAGACATTAAGCACAAACAAGAAATCCTAGCCCTCTTAGATGCTGTCATGCTCCCACGGGAGCTGGCCATTGTCCATTGCCCTGGGCACCAGAAAGGGCAAGACCCAGTAGCCAAAGGCAACAGGAAGGCGGATGAGGAGGCTCGAGCGGTAGCCATGAGGACTGCCTCCAACATCCTCACTATAGAAGCAGAGCCATCCCCCACCCTGACCCACTTAAAGGAACCTGAGGATGCTCGGACGTTCCTCCAGATGGCCCACCGTCTCACCCACCTTGGGACTGACAAACTGGTACAACTGCTTCAGGATGATAAAACATTGACCACCCCCGAGAAGAGGCAAATGGCAAAGGAAGTAGTCAAAGCTTGTAAGGCCTGCCAGATGGTAAATGCCTACCCAGCCAAAGGAACCAGAGGAACCCGTCTCTGAGGCACCAGACCAGGCCAATATTGGGAAGTAGACTTCACTGAGGTAAAACCTGCCAAGTATGGACTAAGGTATCTCTTAGTTTTTGTAGACACGTTTTCAGGCTGGGTAGAAGCCTTCCCTACCAAACATGAGACGGCGGCGGTGGTAATTAAGAAGATTATGGAAGAAATCTTTCCTAGATTTGGCCTTCCAAAGGTAATAGGGTCTGATAACGGACCGGCGTTTGTGGCCCAGGTAAGCCAGGGGGTAGCCAAAATATTGGGAATTAATTGGAAACTACATTGTGCTTATAGACCCCAAAGTTCAGGACAGGTAGAGAGAATGAATAGAACAATTAAAGAGACCTTAACTAAATTAGTCATAGAGACTGGCCATAGAGATTGGGTAATGCTCCTACCATACGCTCTTTTCCGGGCTCGGAATACCCCTTCCGCTAAAACTAACCTAACTCCCTTTGAAATACTTTTTGGAACCCCTCCGCCTATTCGGGATTTATCCCCCTCTGACATAAATATCCCGAATACCCCCTTGTCTGTTAGGTTACAGGCCCTGGCCAGAGTGCAACATTGCCTATGGAAGCAGTTGTCTGACCTTTACCAGCCGGCAGCAGACGGGACCCCGCATCGCTACCAGGTTGGGGACTTCGTCTACGTCCGGAGACACCAACACCGGACACTCGAACCCCGCTGGAAGGGACCCTACCAGGTCCTCCTCATCACACGCACCGCTGTAAAGGTCGATGGCATCGCCGCTTGGATCCATACTTCACACCTCAAGCCTGCTCCTGCTCCTGATGACCAGTGGACAGTGGAGAAAACAGATAATCCCCTCAAGCTGTGTGTCCGCCGCCGCAACAAATCCCCACCAACCGACCCAGCAGACATGGCAGGTGATATCGGGGACCAGTGATATAGTATGGGAAGTGACTTCCAATGACCATCCTCCCTGGACTTGGTGGCCGTCCCTGTATCCAGACCTCTGTCAGCTT
Organism: Saccopteryx leptura; assembly: GCF_036850995.1. NCBI lineage: Eukaryota > Metazoa > Chordata > Mammalia > Chiroptera > Emballonuridae > Saccopteryx > Saccopteryx leptura. The sequence continues at coordinate 148,683,239 of NC_089504.1, forward strand.
GCGGCAGGGCTAGAAACTTGGGACATCCCGACCACGGACCCTGCTAGACCCCTTCCTTGTAATTCTGGGACATGCGCCTGCCCGACTGGTGGGATAGGGGGCTGGGGCTATGGGTGCTCCCACCCACAGCTCCGTGCAGAACTCAGAGCATCTGACTTTTATGTCTGCCCCCGGGACGGTCGTGATAGGGACACGGCTTGGAGATGCGGGGGACTGGAAGTCTTCTACTGTAAGGCTTGGGGTTGTGAGACTACCGGGACAACTTACTGGAGGCCCACATCCTCCTGGGATTGGATCAGGGTAACACGAGTAGCCCGGGAGGGGGCAGGAATTCGGGACTCCCGCTGCTCTGGGAATGAGGCCTCTGGCTTCTCTGCACGGAGGCCAGGGACCTGGACTGGTAGTGGGCCATGTACAAATTTCACCTGTAACCCACTGAATATTACCTTTACCCACCATGGAAGAAGGCAGGATAATGCATGGCTAAAAGGCAGGCAGTGGGGCTTAAGAATGTATGTGTCAGGATCTGATGCTGGATTGACGTTTAAAATTAGGCTCCAGATAGGTATCGCCAGAGGCAGCCCATTAGGACCTAACAAAGTACTGGCTGACCAAAGGGCCCCGAGGCCTAGCAAGCCCCTTCCTGAATAGACTCACCACCTTCCTGCAGGGGCAGATAGGAGCAGTAAAACTCATGATTATGAGACAGCATTATGAGAAGTTAAACCAAGACTCAGATCTCTAGGATTAGAGATATGCAGAAGAAAGAGGGGGAAATGTAACAGTAAAAATAGAAAATTCCATCTGACCTTTGCTTGGCTAATCTTGGCTTGCAGAACAGGAACTAGCCCGCCTCGCCCCGATGTAATCATAGGTGATTGCTCTTCTGCAAGCACCTGGGGCAATCACCCTGAGAGCCGTTGCAACTTCCCTATCTCATGACTCCTGAATTCCTGGGTGTCTCCTCCCCTCCCTGAAATAATGTATAAAACTTGCTTGCTGAAGTTGTTCGGGGCTCTTGGCTATCTCCTTGCCTTGAGCCCGCTCGCGAGTGTAATAAACTTTTTCTTCTGATTTACCCACACACTTGGGTCTAGAGTCTTAGTGGTGTGCTCTCGGTCAACAATTACAAGCATTGTTCTGTCAAATTTTTTCACCTATGGACGGAATGAACATTACTATGGGCACTTAGAATACATTGTTGCGCAGATGAACATTAAAAAAGAGTAAAGAATGTTGTCAATGAAAAAAATACTTCCAAACCTGTAAGAATTTATTATGAGTGTATTTGAGCCAAACTGTTGACAATTGCCAGGAAGCAAATTCTCAACGGATTGCAAAAATGCTCTGAAAAATAGCAGCTTCACCATTTATTTTATATATTAGAATCAAAGGGAAAGACATAAGGGTGTTACATGAAACTGGTGATAGATTAGGGAGTGGGGAGAAAGCAAAGGGGAAATCTCTGGGATTGGATAAAAGTGAAGATGTATACACAAACCTCTCTTACATAGGGAGGCAGAAGACAGGTTCATTAACATGATAACAACAACAATGAAAGTGTTTGTTGGTTCCTTCTCTGGTAGCACGCCTGCCCTGCCTGAAGGGGCAGGAAAAAAAAATTACCCCTACATTTCAAAGGCATGTTATCAGGTACATTTTTGTAGATACAAAAGGCAACAGACAAGCTTCAAAGCAAACATTGACCTTATTCAGATAAAGAGTAACTCCCAAGGACATGACTACCCACCATGAACCGGTTTGTTAAGAAGTTTCAATTTCAGTTCCATTTTTAATTTTTTAAGGAATCTCCATACTGTTTTCTACGTGGCTGCACCAGTCCGCATTCCCACCAGCAGTTCAGGAGGTTTCCTTTTTCTCCACATCCTCGCCAGCACTTATTCTGTATTGTTTTGTTAATGAGCACCATTCTGACTGGTGTGAGGTAGTATCTCATTGTGGTTTTAATTTGCATTTCTCTAATGATTAGTGATGTTGAATATTTTTTCATCTGCCTATTGGCCATCTGTATGTCCTTTTTGGAGAAGTGTCCCAGTAGAGCCCAAGCTCTATGTCAATCAGGCATCCCTGATTCGACTTCCTCGTGCAGTGGTCACTCCTGCTTATCACAGGGCTGGCAGCCTGCAGTGGGACACTCCTGCTTATCAGCAGGGCTGGCAGCCTCTTTGAGACTACTCTTGAGGCGGCTATGAGGACGCTACCGATAAGTGCCGACACTAATTGCCACTAGAGGAAAAGCATGGATACTGTAAAGCCAGGAGCCAGGGCCAAGGCCACCATCAGAGCAGCCAGGCCTATGCAGGTTCGCATTGGATTCGGACAGTCGGTAAAGAAACCATGGAGCCAAAAACTGGTGGGCCATAGTCTTTAATCTAGCTTGCACCCGGCGGGCAAGTAAAAATACACACTGGGCTCCAAAACCCAGTCACACTCAGTGCTCACAAAGCCACTGACTTATCCGAGTTTCCTAGAATCAAAGGTTTCTAGCTCACCAGCCTTCTTCTCCTCAGTTCCCCATCTCCTTCCTTATCCCAGATACAAACTCTACACAAACTGGCATCTCACTCAGCACTCCGCCATCTTGGCTGCTTCTCCTGGCCTCCTCCACGTGGCCTCCTTTAGCTGCTGGCTCTACTCTCTCCGCTCTCTCATGCTAACCTCAGGAACCAAGAGCCCAAACTCTCGTTCCGTCCCCATTTTATAGTGTAGCAATCCAAACTCTTAATCCAATATACAAAACAGGGTAGTCTCTAATACAAAGTCACTTCTCTGAGGCATGATTGGATTGTACCGCTCTACAGCAAAAAGGGTGTAAAGCCAGAAGCCAGGGCCACTGTTGGGCAGATAAAATGTATTATGCTCACTTTGTTAAAGATAACACGAGGAAGCCGTCGCCCAGGTGATATTAATGTGTGTTGGGGTGGGCTAAAGGCAGGTGGAATCCTTGTAGCCTGGGGCTTGGTTTTGGGATTAAGCCTTTCCTACCCTTTTTGATGTGGGGTGGTGCAATCCAATCATGCCTCAGAAGGTGACTTTGGGTTGAAGACTTCCCTACTTTGTATATTGGATTAAAGGTTGTGAAGCTACACTATAAAATGGGGGCAAAACGGGACTTGGCTGTTGGTTCCTGAGGTTAGCATGAGAGAGTGGAGAGAGTAGAGCCAGCAGCTAAAGGAGGCCACGTGGAGGAGGCCAGGAGAAGCAGCCAAGATGGCGGAGTGCTGAGTGAGATGCCAGTTTGTGTAGAGTTTGTATCTGGGATAAGGATCAGATGGGGAACTGAGGAGAAGAAGGCTGGTGAGCTAGAAACCTTTGATTCTAGGAAACTCGGATAAGTCAGTGGCTTTGTGAGCACTGAGCGTGACTGGGTTTTGGAGCCCAGTGTGTATTTTTACTTGCCCGCCGGGTGCAAGGTAGGATTAAAGGCTATGGCCCATCAGTTTTTGGCTCCACTGTTTCTTTACCGACTGTCCGAATCCAATGCGAACCTGCATGGGCCAGGCGGCTGTGATAGTGGCCCTGGCCTTGATTACTGGCTTTACATTTGGCGTAGTCTGTGGCAGGATTCGATACAGATCGGCAAGGAGCCTTTGAGTGGTGGAGTAGAGGACTGGCTAGTGTTAGGGTTCCCCATGGCTGTACTTTTGGGGATTGTAGGCTGACTGACTTTTACAGCCATGTGTGAGGAAACTGAGAGCTCTGTAGAAGAGGCTGCCCAGGACCTGCAAACCGAGCAGCAGAAGGAGCTGGAGCAAACGCAGGAGAAACCGATGCTGACCCTGGAGCTGGAGGAAATGCTGGAGGAGGAGGCCAACCAGGTGTTCGAGATTCGCCTGGAAATGGAGCAAACACTGGAGGAGGATTCAGAGGTTCGTGAGTTGCAGCTTGCCCTGGATGTTGCGGAGAGCCAGCAGCGGCAGGAGGCTGAGGCTGAGGCTGAGGCTGAAGCTGAGGCTGAGGCTGAGGCTGAGGCTGAAGCTGAAGCTGAGGCCGGGTCCGGAGCTGCAAGGTCTGTGGAGCAGAAGGCGGCGGCAGACGGAGGCTCAAGCCCGGCAGCCGGAGCTGGTGTTTTCAGTCCCTCTTTGGAGGATGAGGAGAATCGGACTGGAGTTGCAATCTGCAGTCTCCAGAAGATGGAAGCCCAGCTGGAAGGAGCACCTACTGCGGCCCCGGTAGGTCTGCGATTTTGGGACATAGGCCTGGACATGCTTTTCGGAGCAGAGATGGAAATGCTGACTGCCATTGCCACGTGCTCCTCTTTGGGACAGTGTAAGACCTGCGAGGACGGCAGGGATGAGGGGGGTGGCTGACGCCCTATGTGCGTGGACTGATTTCCTGGACTACGACCAGAGTGGGCATTGGCTCCTTTGTTGGATGGACTTACAGATTACGGATTTTGGACAATGTGAAATACCCTGATGGGGGTAGGGGGTGGCTTTGCTGGAAGCACTCCCCTGCCCCGGGAAACTTTTCCCATAGGCTGAGGACATTTTGCGCTTTGGGCAAAGTGCTCAGAGACTGGTGAAGTGTACCTTTGTAATTGTTGAAACTGTATGATTTTTGCTATTGTAATTTGTGTAATGTTCTAATTTCCTTGCACAGGGATGCCGGTGGTATAGATTGTGGGTAGTAAAGTGAGCATAGGGGTGGATTGTTGGGCAGATAAAATGTATTATGCTCACTTTGTTAAAGATAACACGAGGAAGCCGTCGCCCAGGTGATATTAATGTGTGTTGGGGTGGGCTAAAGGCAGGCGGAATCCTTGTAGCCTGGGGCTTGGTTTTGGGATTAAGCCTTTCCTACCCTTTTTGATGTGGGGTGGTGCAATCCAATCATGCCTCAGAAGGTGACTTTGGGTTGAAGACTTCCCTACTTTGTATATTGGATTAAAGGTTGTGAAGCTACACTATAAAATGGGGGCAAAACGGGACTTGGCTGTTGGTTCCTGAGGTTAGCATGAGAGAGTGGAGAGAGTAGAGCCAGCAGCTAAAGGAGGCCACGTGGAGGAGGCCAGGAGAAGCAGCCAAGATGGTGGAGTGCTGAGTGAGATGCCAGTTTGTGTAGAGTTTGTATCTGGGATAAGGATGCAGATGGGGAACTGAGGAGAAGAAGGCTGGTGAGCTAGAAACCTTTGATTCTAGGAAACTCGGATAAGTCAGTGGCTTTGTGAGCACTGAGTGTGACTGGGTTTTGGAGCCCAGTGTGTATTTTTACTTGCCCGCCGGGTGCAAGGTAGGATTAAAGGCTATGGCTCATCAGTTTTTGGCTCCGCTGTTTCTTTACCGACTGTCCGAATCCAATGCGAACCTGCATGGGCCAGGCGGCTGTGATAGTGGCCCTGGCCTTGATTACTGGCTTTACAGCCACCATCACAGCAGCCTTCTGGCCCATGCAGGTTCGCATTGGATTCGGACAGTCGGTAAAGAAACCGCGGAGCCAAAAACTGGTGGGCCATAACCTTTAATTCTAGCTCGCACCCGGCGGGCAAGTAAAAATACACACTGGGCTCCAAAACCCAGTCACACTCAGTGCTCACAAAGCCACTGACTTATCCGAGTTTCCTAGAATCAAAGGTTTCTAGCTCACCAACCTTATTCTCCTCAGTTCCCCATCTCCTTCCTTATCCCAGATACAAACTCTACACAGACTGGCATCTCACTCAGCACTCCGCCATCTTGGCTGCTTCTCCTGGCCTCCTCCACGTGGCCTCCTTCTGCTCTCTGCTCTGCTCTCTGCTCTCTCATGCTAACCTCAGGAACCAAGAGGCCAAGCTCCCACTTCGTCCCCATTTTATAGTGTAGAAATCCAAACTCTTAATCCAATATACAAAACAGGGAAGTCTCTAATACAAAGTCACTTCTCTGAGGCATGATTGGATTGTACCGCCCCACATCAAAAAGGGTGGGAAAGGCTTAATCCCAAAACCAAGCCTCAGGTTACAACAATCCCCAACACACATTAATATCACCTGGGCAACGGCATCTTTAACAAAGTGAGCATAATACATTTTATCCGCCCAACAAAGGGTAGGAAAGGCTTAATCCCAAAACCAAGCCCCAGGCTACAACAATTCTCAACACACATTAATATCACCTGGGCAATGGCCTCTTTAACAAAGTGAGCATAATACATTTTATCTGCCCAACAATCCACCCCTATGCTCACTTTATCCACAATTTACATCACCAGCATTCTTGTGCAAGGAAATTAGAACATTACACAGATTACAACAGCAAAAATCATACAGTTTCAACAATTACAAAGGTACATTTCACCAGTCTCTCAGCACTTAGCCCAAAGCGCAAAATGTCCTCGGCCTTCTTTCTAGCCATGGGAAAAGCTTCCCAGGGCAGGGGAGTGCTTCCAGCAAAGCCACCCCCCACCCCCATCAGGGTATTTTACATTGTCCAAAATCCGTAATCCATAAGTCCATCCAACAAAGGAGCCAATGCCCACTCCGGTCGTAGTCCAGGAAATCAGTCCACACACGTGGGTCATCAGCCACCCCCCTCATTCCTGCCGTCCTGGCAGGTCTTACACTGTCCCAAAGAGGGGCACGTGGCAATGGCAGTCAGCATTTCCATCTCTGCTCTGGAAAGCATGTCCCCAAATCGCAGACCTACCGGGGCCATAGTAGGTGCTCCTTCCAGCTGGGCTCTTATCTTATGGAGACTGCAGATTGCAACTCCAGCCCGATTCTCCTCATCCTCCAAAGAGGAACTGAAAACACCAGCTCCCGCTGCCGGTCTCGAGCCCCGGGCTGCCGCAGCCTTCTGCTCCGCAGACCTTGCAGCTCCGGGCCGGCCTCATCCTCAGCCCCGGCCCCGGCCTCCTGCCACTGCTGGCTCTCTGCAACATCCAGGGCAAGCTGCAACTCACGAACCTCTGAATCCTCCTCCAGCGTTTGCTCCATTTCCAGGCGAATCTCGAACACCTGGTTGGCCTCCTCCTCCAGCATTTCCTCCAGCTCCAGGGTCAGCATCTGTTTCTCCTGCGTTTGCTGCAGCTCCTTCCACTCCTCGGTTTGCAGGTCCCAGGCAGCCTCTTCCACAGAACTCTCGGTTTCCTCACGCATGGCTGTAAAAGTCAGCCAGCCTACGGTCCCCAAGAGGACAGCCATGGGGAACGCTAACACTAGCCAGTCCTCTACTCCACCGCTCAAAGGCTCCTTGCCGATCTGTATTGAATCCTGCCACAGACTACGCCAAATGTAAAGCCAGGAGCCAGGGCCAAGGCCACCATCAGAGCAGCCAGGCCTATGCAGGTTCGCATTGGATTCGGACAGTCGGTAAAGAAACCATGGAGCCAAAAACTGGTGGGTCATAGTCTTTAATCTAGCTTGCACCCGGCGGGCAAGTAAAAATACACACTGGGCTCCAAAACCCAGTCACACTCAGTGCTCACAAAGCCACTGACTTATCCGAGTTTCCTAGAATCAAAGGTTTCTAGCTCACTAGCCTTCTTCTCCTCAGTTCCCCATCTCCTTCCTTATCCCAGATACAAACTCTACACAAACTGGCATCTCACTCAGCACTCCGCCATCTTGGCTGCTTCTCCTGGCCTCCTCCACGTGGCCTCCTTTAGCTGCTGGCTCTACTCTCTCCGCTCTCTCATGCTAACCTCAGGAACCAAGAGCCCAAACTCTCGTTCCGTCCCCATTTTATAGTGTAGCAATCCAAACTCTTAATCCAATATACAAAACAGGGTAGTCTCTAATACAAAGTCACTTCTCTGAGGCATGATTGGATTGTACCGCCCTACAGCAAAAAGGGTAGGAAAGGCTTAATCCCAAAACCAACCCCCAGGTTACAACAATTCTCAACACACATTAATATCACCTGGGCAATGGCCTCTTTAACAAAGTGAGCATAATACATTTTATCTGCCCAACAGATACCAACACAGAGTTAGTTGCAATAATCACACAGGCAATTTATTACTCACAAATCCTTCTGACGTCCCTAGGTACAGCTTAAGGGGGCCTTGTTGGTGTGCTCCTCCTGGCTATCTTTGGTCAGAGCGGTGGGGAGACAGTCCACGTTCACATTGGAGTCTAGGCGACCACTGTAGCAGGAGCCCCTCAGCGTTAGTAACTTTTCTGGCCAATGCCTTCAAACAGGTGTCAATCTACAGGATTATCACCTCAAACCACCTTTTTGGGAGTTCCTCAAAGGGAACCCCTTTTATGTTAATCTACTGAAATGTTTACATCAAACCACTTTTTAAGATGTTCTTATTTACATTAACTTACGAAGTTATGACACCAAGCTACTTCTTATCTATGTATAACTTCACACACACACTAACTGGGCCCTGCTTGAAAGTCAGTCTGTTTATCACATCTGCACCCACTATATTAATTCCTGTCCAGATGGCATAATTTTATTTAATTTCCTTAATTATTTTTAATATTATATTTTAATAATTTTTATATATCTTTGATATTTTTTTTATATTTCTATATACAGTGGTACCTTGAGATACACGCAGACCAACATACGAATTTTTAAGATATGAGTTGCAACTCGGTCCTTATTTTTGTTTAAGATCCGAACAAAATTCCAAGATATGAGTTGTGATTCGGGAAGCAGCCGCTAGTTGGCGCGTTGGTGCACGGGTCTAGTATTGGCAGCACAGCACCAGCATCTCGTTCTTTCTCACGTTTTACCCACAGAATCAAGTTGAATCTCTGCACTGTACTCATTCTTGCATCATTTTCGCATTTTTTACTAACTTTTTTTGTGTGCTATCATGGGGCCAAAGAAAGTGAGTGTAAAGGCCAGTGGTGAGAAGAAGAAGAGAATGATGTTGATAGAAGTAAAGCGAAAAATAATAGACAACCATGACTAAATAAAAAAGAAAGAAAAAAAGAAAACCATGAGCGTGGTATACGAGTGATTGAACTGGCAAGGCTGTACGACTGCAATACATCTACAATTTGTACCATCCTTAAACAAAAGGATGCCATCAAAAGCGCAAATCCAGTGAAAGGAACTACAATTCTGTCCCAATTAAGGACAAATATCCATGAAGAAATGGAGAAGCTTCTGCTGGTGTGGGTGAAAGAGAAAGAGCTGGCAGGAGATATAGTGATGGAGACTGTAATATTCGAAAAGGCACATATTATTTATGGCAACTTGAAGAAGAAAGAACCATCAACCTCAAAAGAGGCAGCAGAAGATACATTTAAGGCAAGTCACAGCTGGTTTGAAAATTTCAAGAAGAGATCTGGCATTCACTCGGTGGTGAAGCATGGTGAAGCTGTGAGTGCTGATGTTAAGGCAGCTGTGGAGTACATCGCACGTTTTGCTGTGCTTATCGCAAAGGAATGCTACATCCCCCAACAAGTGTTCAACTATGATGAAACAGGATTGTTTTGGAAAAAAATGCCCCAGAGGACTTTAATCACCACAGAGGAGAAGAAACTGCCAGGCCATAAACCCATGAAGGACCGTCTGACCCTTGCACTGTGTGCAAATGCTATCGGTGACTATAAAGTAAACCCACTGCTAGTGTATCATTCCGAAAATCCTCGAGCCTTTAAGACTCACAAGATTCTTAAAGAAAAACTTCAGATTATGTGGCGCACCAATGCTAGGGCATGGGTTACATGGCAGTTTTTTATTGAATGGGTAAATTTTGTCTTTGGTCCTGCAGTGAAGAAATATCTTCAAGAAAATAAACTCCTGCCCTGGCCGGTTGGCTCAGCGGTAGAGCGTCGGCCTAGCGTGCGGAGGACCCGGGTTCGATTCCCGGCCAGGGCACTCAGGAGAAGCACCCATTTGCTTCTCCACCCCTCCGCCGCGCCTTCCTCTCTGTCTCTCTCTTCCCCTCCCGCAGCCAAGGCTCCATTGGAGCAGAGATGGCCCGGGCGCTGGGGATGGCTCTGTGGCCTCTGCCTCAGGCGCTAGAGTGGCTCTGGTCACAACATGGCGACGCCCAGGATGGGCAGAGCATCGCCCCCTGGTGGGCAGAGCATCGCCCCATGGTGGGCGTGCCGGGTGGATCCTGGTCGGGCGCATGCGGGAGTCTGTCTGACTGTCTCTCCCTGTTTCCAGCTTCTGAAAAATGCAAAAAAAAAAAAAAAAAAAAAGAAAATAAACTCCTGATGAAAGCATTACTAATTCTTGAAAATGCTCCAGCCCATCCACCTGGTCTTGAAGATGACATTCTCAATGAGTTCAAATTTGTGAAAGTCCTCTACCTCCCACCCAACACAACTTCAGTCTTGGAATTTATGGATTAGCAGGTCATTTCCAACTTTCAAAAGCTTTACACAAAGTACTTATCCTGCCACCACTTTGAGATGACTGAGAATACAAATCTAACCCTTCGAGAGTTTTGGAAAGATCACTACAACATTGTGATATGTTTATGCATTATTGACTTGGCATGGCAAGAGGTTACAAGAACCTTGAACTCGGCATGGAAAAAGTTATGGCCTGATGTTGTTGCAGACAGGGACTTCAAAGGATTCGAACCAGAGACCGAGACTGAGGTAGAAGTGTTGGAGGAGATTGTGTTCTTCGGAAAGTCGATGGATGCGGAGGTAGATGAGGGTGATGTAAACGAGATCGTCGAGGAACATGAGGAGGAACTCTCAACTGAGGAGTTGCAGGAGCTACAGGTGATGGAACATACAGAGCTTCCACAAGAGATTAGTAGTGAGGAGGAGGTGGAGTTGGAGGAAGTGATTTCTACAAGTGAAATTAAAAACATGCTGGCAATGTGGGAGAAGCTTTCAAGTTGCGTTGAATAAAAACACCCAGAAAACGTTTCAACTGGTCTTGCTTCAGCACTTTTTAATGACACTTGTTTGTCACATTTCTGTAACATTTTAAAAGGCAGGCAAAAGTAAACCTCTTTGGATAGATTTTTATTCAAAAGTCCTGCAAGTGAAAGTGTGGAAAGTGCAGCCAAAAAGGCAAAAACAGGTGGTGATTAAATGAAAAATACGTAATGTTAAGCTTAGGTTAAGTTTAAAGTTAAGAAAGTGCATTTTTTTTTTTTAATAAATTTTTATTAATGTTAATAGGATGACATTAATAATTCAGGGTACATATATTCAAAGAAAAACATGTCTAGGTTATCTTGTCATTAAATTATGTTGCATACCCCTCGCTCATAGTCAGATTGTCCTCCGTCACCCTCTATCTAGTTTTCTCTGTGCCCCTCCCCCTCCCCCTAAATCTCTCCCTCCCTCCCTCCTGCGTCCTCCCTCCCCCCACCCCTGGTAACCACCACACTCTTGTCCATGTCTCTTAGTCTCGTTTTTATGTTCCACCAATGTATGGAATCATGTAGTTCTTGTTTTTTTCTGATTTACTTATTTCACTCCGTATAATGTTATCAAGATCCCACCATTTTGCTATAAATGATCTAATGTCATCATTTCTTATGGCTGAGTAGTATTCCATAGTGTATATGTGCCACATCTTCTTTATCCAATCCTCTATTGAAGGGCTTTTTGGTTGTTTCCATGTCTTGGCCACTATGAACAATGCTGCTATGAACATGGGGCTACATGTGTCTTTACGTATCAATGATTCTGAGGTTTTGGGGTATATACCCAGTAGAGGGATTGCTGGGTCATAAGGTAGTTCTATTTTCAGTTTTTTGAGGAACCACCATACTTTCCTCCATAGTGGTTGTACTACTTTACATTCCCACCAACAGTGTATGAGGGTTCCTTTTTCTCCACATCCTCTCCAACATTTGTTATTACCTGACTTGTTGATAATAGCTAATCTAACAAGGGTGAGGTGGTATCTCATTGTAGTTTTGATTTGCATTTCTCTAATAACTAATGAAGCTGAGCATCTTTTCATATATCTGTTGGCCATTTGTATTTCTTCCTGGGAGAAGTGTCTGTTCATGTCCTCTTCCCATTTTTTTATTGGATTGTTTGTTTGTTTGTTGTTGAGTTTTATGAGTTCTTTGTAAATTTTGGATATTAGGCCAGAAAGTGCATTTTTTTTACAATTAAGTTTTTGTGGTTTCATTTTAAGTAAAGAAAGTGCAGTTTTAGTTTTGTTTAAAGAAAATGCAATTTTAGTTTACATTTAGTGTTAAGAAAGTGCAGTTTTAGTTTACGTGTCTGCAGTGCCTGCATCCCTCCCTCCCTCCCTCCTCCTCCACCATTCACCTCCATTAGCTGCGCTCGTCTGTCTCCAAGGTAAGAATACAGTACTAAGTAACACCTTTTTCTTTTATTTCATATATTTTGTTATGCATTGGTAAAGTATACATGTGTGTTTCTTAATTAAAAACGTCTTTTTTCATAATTTAGGATGGTTTGAGAATGTTTCACAGGGCTGGAGCAGATTAAATCTATTTCAGTTATTTTAAATGGGAGAAATTTGTTTGATATACGAGTTGACTGACTTATGAGGTAGGTTACAGAATGAATTAAACTCGTATCTCAAGGTACCACTGTATTTAATTACTATAACATTATATTACTACAACAAGAAGTATCTATTCATTTCTCTTGCCCATTTTTGATTGGATTATTTATCTTCCTGGTGTTGAGTTTTACAAATTCTTTATAAATTTTGGTTATTTATTTATTTATTTATTTATTTATTTATTTTTTGTACTTTTCTGAAGCTGGAAATGGGGAGAGACAGTCAGACAGACTCCTGCATGCACCCGACCGGGATCCACCCGGCACGCCCACCAGGGGCGACGCTCTGCCCACCAGGGGGCGATGCTCTGCCCCTCCTGGGGGTCGCTCTGCCATGACCAGAGCCACTCTAGCGCCTCGGGCAGAGGCCAAGGAGCCATCCCCCATCTTTGCTCCAATAGAGCCTTGGCTGCGGGAGGGGAAGAGAGAGACAGAGAGGAAGGAGGGGGTGGGGGTGGAGAGGCAAATGGGCACTTCTCCTATGTGCCCTGGCCGGGAATCAAACCCGGGTCCCCCACACGCCAGGCCGACGCTCTACCGCTGAGTAAATTTTGGTTATTAACCCCTTATCAGACATATTGTCAAATATGTTCTTCCATTGTGTGGTTTGTCTTTTTATTCTGTTCATATTGTCTTTAGTTGTGCACAAGCCATCCCACTTTTAGGAATATATCTTAAGAATACCAAATCACTGATTCAAAAAAAGAAATTCAACTCCATGTTTATTGCAGCATTGTTTACAATAGCCAAGATCTGGAAACAGCCCAAGTGTCTGTCAGTGGATGAGTGGATTAAAAAGCAGTGGTACATATACACAAAGGAATACTACGCAGCCATGAAAAAGAAGGAAATCTTACCTTTTGCGACAACATGGATGGCCCTGGAAACTATTATGCTAAGTGGAATAAGCCAGGCAGAGACAGAAAAATATCATATGACCTCACTCATTTGAGGAATCCAAGGAACAATGAGAACTGAGGAACGAAATAGAGGCAGAGGCGGAATCAAAGGGACCAGAGGGAAAGCAGACAGAGGGAAAGGGGAAGAGAGGATGGGATCAGAGAAGGGAAAGAGATTGGTGAAATTATATATACATAACACAGTGTTATAGAGAGCAGGAAAGCAAATCCTGGAGGGAAGGGGGGAGGGCTTTGCGGGAGGGGTTAAGGAGGATGTTGAGGGGAACACAGGGGTGGGAGGGATGTATTCGGTGGGACACTTGAATCTATGTAAACATAATAAATTAAAATCAATAATAAGAAAAGTTTCCATTTCAGACCATCCCTGTGTGTTTACTTTAGGCCCCAGAGTCTGTAAGGACACCGTGCAGCCTTTCCCTGAGCTTGTCAGGTTCAGCATGTGGCCCCTTTTTCTTCTACAATGTAAATTTGTGATTTCCACATTGGGTAGCTGCCTCAGGCGCCCACCTTAGAGAGAACCCTGATTATAAGTGCCATTTTAACAACCGGTTCACCAAACACAACAAAAAATTAGGTGTTGGTTCTGCTGAACTGGTGTGAACCAGCTGAATCCCACCACTGGTCCTCATCCCCTGTAACGGAGAGTACTTAGCACCAGGTCCGCTCACATGCAGTGCAAGGTGATCGTCTAGAGTTCAAGGAGTGTCTGTCCCTCCATTGTAGGGCTGGAGCCCAGCCGTGGCAGCATGGAAAAGGGATGAAGCATTGTTGTCTTTCCTCCATTTTTTTCTTCCTAAGCTTTCTAAAAACAAGTTTTTCTACACTCAAACATATTGACCCACGCTGAAAACTCACTCAAGTCTGTCCCGTCCTCTGCACCCGTTTGCCACAGTCCTGGCTCAGGTTCATACAGCACAGACTCCCTCTGTCCAGCTCCTGGATGGTATGCCAGAGAATATGCAGAATCCTCCACATGCTTGCCACTGCCTTCGGGCTAAAAGTTCAAGTGCAAAGCCCAGCACTGTTTGCTCTGCACCTAACTTTTCAGTTTAAATCCCCTCTCCCTCAGCTCCCCAGTGAACTAACAGCTATCAGGGGCACCTTCTCCTCCCCCTGGGTCAGTGGGGGCATCCCTGCATGAAGCTCTTCTGCCCCTCTTACTCACTCAAACATTGCCTGCTCTTGGGAATATTTCTCAGCTGCCCTGCTGCCACCCTCTCCCCATCCTGGCTCATTAGGGCCCCCTCGGTGCCCCTCTGTCCTACAGAGTTGTAATTGTGCATGTTCTTTGTCTTTGGCTTTAAGCAGGAGGTCTTTGAAGAAGGGACCACATTTAGTTCATCTCAGAATCTCAGTGCCCAGCACAGGCCTGGCATAGAGTGGGCATTCCCTACGTGTTTATTAAATGAAAGATGCCATTTTGTCTCTCTCTGGTGGCCCTGAAAACCAACAATAATTTAATTACTTCATCTCTCTCTGAGGTTCAGGGCTTCTGTAGAGGGAAGAAGACGTGACTGATAGTAATCCTGGAAAACAAAGTTGTTGAAAGAAATGGTTGTAATGTAATGAAATAGCCTTCACAAGCTTCCTTGTGGAAGATATATGTTAATTTCCCAAATGTGTGAGCATCTGCGTATTTTTGTGCGGAATGTACAGTGCCTTTCTAACACGGGGATGCTTGAAATGGGGTTATTTCCCTCCCAAATGAAAACCAATTGAATAAATTATATATTTTTTCTCTTGGTGCTTAAAAAGTGTGGGAGTTGTCACCAAACATTACTAAATGTTCTAATTTAGTCATAAATGGGCTGAAAGAATGTAGCATAATTACTAAGTCCAAAGTAAGTTGTTCTAAATATTTTATCTTGTTCAGCATATGCTGTTTAAAAAAAAACGCTTCAAACTATAATTGTCAACATTCAATTCATAAAAAGTAAACAACAGCTGAATGTAATGATACAGTATAAAGACTCTCTCCATAATTCCTGACATACGGCAAAGAGTATGTCCGTGCTGAAATGGAAAATGACCATGTTGATCAGCTGAGTTCTTTTCTTTCTTTGAATTCTTTCTATAGAAAAGCCAGAGGCTTTTTCCTAAAGCAGACAAGGATGTGAAAGTTGTATGGTACAGTTAAATCTCAGGCAATTCAATCACCATAGCGATTAAAAAGAGTGAAATTTTAAAAGCCACATATTTCTGTAAGAGCCGGCATTCTAGAATTATCATACATGAAATGAACAAGCATATGTGCAAAATGTATGGATAAATTTCCATTTGTTAGTTTTAGTGTCTGTAAACAAACTCTCATGAGCCCAGCCCATGATACAGCTTGTCACGATTTGGATTTGTGTTGACTACGTGAACACTTAATCTGTTCCTAGGGAAGACCACTGGGAGGCTGCTTGAAATTTCTTTTTCCTTATCAAATTTTTACTTTATTTTATTTATTGATGTTAGGGAGACAGAGAGAAGAAGGGAGAGAGAGAGAAGCATTCCTTTGTTGTTCCACTTAATCACACATTTATTGGTCACTTCCCATATGTGCACTGACCGGGGTAGAACCTGCAACCTTGGTGTTTCGGGACAGTACTCTTACCATCACACATTTGTATATGTGGCCTTTAAGCTAAAGGAGATACATACAGTCATGTGCCACATAATGATGTTTTAGTCAAATGCACCGCATATACAATGGTGTTCTCAAGTTTATGATGAAGCTGAAAAATTCTTATCACCTGGTGACATTGTATTGCATTACTAACATGTTTGTGGAGATGCAGGTGTAAACAAACCTACTGAACTGCCAGTATAAAAATGTGGCACATACAGTTATGCACAGCACATAAGCTTGATAATAAATGACTGTTATTGATTGATGTAGTTACTATACTGTTTTTTATTGTTATTTCAGAGTGGGCTCTTGCTACTTATAAAAAATGTTTGCTGTAAAACAGTATGCCGTGTACATTGACAGCAGCCTTATACATTTCACGTTTACCGAGTCTCTTTTTATTTTAACTTTTATTGATTAATTTTAGAAAGATAGAGAGAGGAAGGGGGAGAAAGAGATAGAGGGATAAGCATTCATTTGTTTTCCTACCTAGTTGTGTATTCATTCATTGGTTGCTTCCCATCTGTGCCCTGACCAGGGATTGAATTAAAACCTTGGTGTTTGGGAACAATGCTCTAACTGAAAGAGCTAACCAAGCAGAATGGTTTTTAAAAAATGATTTTAGCCCTGGCCAGTTGGCTCAGTGGTAGAGCATCAGCCTGGTGTGGAAGTCCCAGGTTTGATTTCCAGCCAGGACACACAGGAGAAGCGTCCATCTGCTTCTCCACCCTTCCCCTTCTCCTTCCTCTCTATTTCTCTCTTCCCTTCCCGCAGCCGAGGCTTCACAGCGTTGACCCGAACGCTGAGGATGGCTCCATGGCCTCTGCCTCAGGCACTATAATGGCTCCAGTTACAACGGAGCAACACCCTAGATGGGCAGAGCATCGCCTCTTTGTGTGCATGCCAGGTGGATCCTGGTCGGGCGCATGTGGGAGTCTGTCTCTGCCTCCACACTTCTCACTTCAGAAAAAAAAAATGGTTTTGGTTTTTCAATTACAGTTGACAATATATATTGGTTTTAAATGTACAGTTGTTAGACATTTATATAACTTAAAAAATGATCTCCCCATAAATCCAGTACCTCCCCCATGCCACACATAGTTATGACAATATCATTGACTACAGTCTGTATGTTCTTTCCATTTCTGTGACTGTTTGTAACTATTTATTTGTACTTGTTTTTTTAAAATTTTTTATTGATTTTAGGGAGAGAGGAAGAGAGAGAGACAGACAGACAGAAACATCAATCTGTTCCTGCTGTATGTGCCCTGTGAGGTTTGGATTGAACCCAAAACCTCTCCATATCTGGATGACATTCTAACCAGCTGAGTTATCCGGCCAGGTCAAACGCAATTTGCACTTTTTCCACCAAGTTTCTTGATTGCATCATCTTCTCTTGTGCTTGATTTAACCTCATGTTTTGTACAGTTCCATGCTATACAGGCTTGTCCTGCGAGCACTAGGCTATACCATACAACCTGGATGCATAGTAGGTATACCATCTAAGTTTGTGTAACTGCACTGTGATGTTCGCACAACCACAAATCACCTCACAGTGCATTTCTAAGAATGTATGTCCGTCATGAAGCAACACATGGCTGTACTTATAAACCATTTCTTTCCAGACTGAAGCCCTAGAGGGGAAGGAGGGCTTGTTCCTCCTGTTCTAGGCAGCTACTTCAAACCAACCCTAGGAGAGAAGGTGGGGCCATCTCCCAAAACTAGACCTGTCATCTCAGCTGAGCGAGATAAGGAGCAGAAACCCAGCCTTGGGACAAAGGGCTTTGTGAAGAAATGTTGAAGAACAAGACTATCTTTTGTTTTTTTCACAAGAATGATGACAATCTACCTTAAATTCCTTTCAGAACAAGCAGTGGGGTTTGGGAGCAGGTTTTGAATAAATACATTAAAAAATCATTGAACTAATTAGTTAATTAATAACCACTTAGGCATAGAGAAATAAACAGAGGGATCACTGAGAACACTATGTGGAAGAAAGGGCATGTTCTGTACTGATGTGGGGGGAATCCAGCAAGTTGGAGCAAAGAATGACGTTGGGAACTTCAGTTTCCAGGAGATAATAATTAGTATTGTGAATATGCTTTGCAACTATTAACCCCCGTAAATTTATTTATCTCATTCTGCTGTCTCCTTGAGGTGCTATTTCAAAAACTGACAGCATTATAATTAATCAGATTAATCTCATTGAATAAAAATAAGGGATGACTTTCACAGAGCTTTTCATCAAGCCCAGCAGTGTACCTGTCCAAGAACAATGACTACAGGGAGAGACTTGTTTAAGCGCAGAAGAAGCTGCAAGGAGAAAAGAGAGGTGAGCGCCATAGAGACAGCACAATAAACAGGCACACACACTGCTCGGTTATTTAAGGTTACTTGAGGGAATATAAGACAAAAGAATTCTAAGGAAACAAGGGGACTTCAAAGAAAACTCTGGAGACCTGTCTGGAAAATATCTGTAAGTTTCATTGTATACATTCTTTATATATATAAAATATATATTTAATTTTAATGTGGTGATATTGATAAATCAGGGTACATATGTTCAGAGAAAACATCTCCAGGTTATTTTGACATTTGATTATACTGCATTCCCATCACCCAAAGTCCAATTGTCTTCCATCACCTTCTAACTGGTTTTCTTTGTGCCCCTTCTCTCACCCAACCCCCTCCCTGTCCTCTCCCCCACCTCGTAACCACCACATTCTTGTCCATATGTCTCTGGGTCTCATTTTATGTCCCACCTATATATGGAATCATATAGTTCTTAGTTTTTTCTGATTTACTTATTTCACTCAGTATAATGTTATCAAGGTCCATCCATGTTGTTGTAAATGATCCGCTGTCATCATTTCTTATGGCTGAGTAGTATTCCATAGTATATATGTACCAAAGCTTTTTAATCCACTCATCCACTGATGGACACTTGGGCTGTTTCCAGATCTTTGCTATTGTGAACAATGCTGCCATAAACATGGGGGTGCATTTCTTCTTTTCAAACAGTGCTATGGTGTTCCTGGGGTATATTCCTAAAAGTGGGATAGCTGGGTCAAAAGGCAGTTCAATTTTTATTTTTGAGGAATCTCCATACTGTTTTCCACAGTGGCTGCACCAGTCTGCATTCCCACCAGCAGTGCAGGAGGGTTCCCTTTTCTCTACATCCTCGCCAGCACTTATTCTGTGTTGTTTTGTTGATGAGTGCCATTCTGATTGGTGTGAGGTTATATCTCATTGTGGTTTTAATTTGCATTGCTCTAATGATTAGTGATGTTCAGCATTTTTTCATAGGCAATTGACCATCTGTATGTCCTCTTTGGAGAAGTGTCTATTCATTTCTTTCGCCCATTTTTTGATTGGATTGTTTGTTTTTCTGGTATTGAGTTTTACAAGTTCTTTATAAATTTTGGTTATTAATCCCTTATCAGATGTATTGTCAAATATATTCTCCCATTATGTAGTTTATCTTTTTATTCTGTTCTTATTGTCTTTAGCTGTGTAAAAGCTTTTTAGTTTGATATATTCCCATTTGTTTATCCTGTCCTTTATTTCACTTGCCCGTGGAGATAAATCGGCAAATATGTTGCTGTGAGAGATGTCAGAGAGCTTACTGCCTATGTTTTCTTCTAAGATGCTTATGGTTTTACGGCTTACATTTAAGTCGTTTAGCCATTGAGGTTATTTTTGTGAATGGTGTAAGTTGGTGGTCTAGTTTCATATTTTTACAGGTAGTTGTCCAATTTTCCCAACACCATTTGTTAAAGAGGCTGTCTTTACTCCATTGTATTCTCTTACCTCCTTTGTCAAATATCAGTTGTCCATAAAGGTGTGGGTTTATTTCTGGGTTCTCTGTTCTGTTCCATTGATCTATATGCCTGTTCTTATGCCAGTTCCAACCTGTTTTGAGTATAATGGCCTTGTAGTATAACTTGATATCCGGAAGTGTGATACCTCCCAGTTTATTCTTCCTTTTCAAGATTGCTGAGGCTATTTGTGTTCTCTTTTGGTTCCATATAAATTTTTGGAATATGTGTTCTATATCTTTGAAGTATGTTATTGGTATTTTAATTGGTATTGCATTGAATTTATAAATTGCTTTGGGTAATATAGACATTTTATAACTGTATGCCAAAAAACTAGACAACCTAGATGAAATGGGCAAATTCCTTGAAACATATAATCTTCCAAAAATTAATCTGGAAGAATCAGAAAACCTAAACAGACTGATTATAGCAAATGAGATGGAAGCAGTTATCAAAAACTCCCAAAAAAGAAAAGTCCTGGGCCTGATGGCTTCAGAAGTGAATTCTACCAAATATTCAAAGAAGAATTAACTCCTATCCTTCTCAAGCTATTTCAAAAAATTCAAGAGCAAGGAAGACTTCCAAGCTTCTTTATGAGGCGAGCATAATTCTGATTCCAAAACCAGGCAAAGACAACACAAAGAAAGAATATTATAGGCCAATATCCCTGATAAATCTAGATGCTAAAATCCTCAACAAAATATTAGCAAACCGGATCCAGCAATATATGAAAAAAATCATACACCATGATCAAGTGGGATTTATTCTTGGGAGGCAAGGCTAGTACAATATTCGCAAATCAATAAATGTGATTCATCACATAAACAAAAGGAAGGAGAAAAACCACATGATAATATCAATAGATGCAGAAAAAGCATTTGATAAAATCCAGCACCCATCCATGATCAAAACTCTCAGCAAAGTGAGAATACAGGGAACATACCTCAACATGATTAAGGCTATCTATGACAAACCCACAGCCAACATTATACTTAAGGGACAAAAATTAAAAGTAATCCCCTTAAGATCAGCAACAAGGCAGGGGTGCCCTCTTTCACCACTCTCATTCAACATAGTTCTGGACGTCCTAGCCACCGCAATCAGACAAGAAAAAGAAATAAAAGGCATCCAAATTGGAAAAGAAGAAGTAAAACTATCATTATTTGCAGATGATATGATATTGTATATAGAAAACCCTAAAGTCTGTCAAAAAACTACTGGCCTGACCAGGCGGTGGCGCAGTGGATAGAGTTTCAGACTGGGATGTGGAAGACCCAGGTTCGAGACCCCAAGGTTTCCAACTTGAGCACAGGCTCATCTGGTTGGAGCAAAAGCTCACTGGCTCTAGCCCAAGGTCTCTGGCTCGAGCAAGGGATTACTCAGTCTGCTGAAGGCCCGCGGTCAAGGCATATATGAGAAAGCAATCAATGAACAGCTAAGGTGTTGCAACATGCAATAAAAAACTAATGATTGATGCTTCTTATCTTTCCGTTCCTGTCTGTCTGTCCCTGTCTATCCCTCTCTCTGACTCACTGTCTCTGTTAAAAAAACAACAACAAAAAACTACTGGACCTGATAAATGAATTCAGCAAGGTGGCAGGATATAAAATTAATACTCAGAAATCAGAGGCATTTTTATACACTAACAATGAACTGTCAGGAAGAGAAATTAAGGAAGCAATCCCCTCCACCATTGCAACCAAAAAAATAAAGTACCTAGGAATAAATTTAACCAGGGAGATTAAAGACTTGTACTCAGAAAATTATAAAACATTGATAAAAGAAATCAGGGAAGATACAAACAAGTGAAAGCATATACCGTGCTTATGGTTAGGAAGAATAAACATTGTACAGATTCTTGATGGGACCAAGAATTACCATTGCCTGAGACACAGAAAAGGAAGAGTGAGGATTCTGGAAGGAAAATATCCCTAATAAGAGAAGAATCTGAGTGTTGGATTTCAGTTCTATGGATGTCTGTTGAGTGCTGTCCTGGGAAAGCTGAGAAAAGTAGGGCTAGAATGTAAATAAGACTGAATTGTTTTAGGCAGGAGAGAGTCACATGGAGCATTTCACACCTACAACAGTACACGGGACACTGCCAAAGGGAACAGATGGGTCTTTCCTTAGAGAAAAAGAAAGAAAAATAAGAATTGGGGAACAGGGTAAGAGCCTTACTGTTAGCAGGTGACATTCTGGCCCATCCTCTGATGAAACATATAGTTATTTCTTAAATGTTTGATAATGGTGATGATGATGATGATGATGATGATGATGATAGAAAGAAAATACATCTTAAAATGAAATGTAATCAAAGAAAAGTGTCTTTGTTTCTATCCCAAGTCACTTAATCACAAGAAATAACTGAATTTCATAGCATTATAGTTACACCAATTCAAGGTACAAATCTGAAAGGCCATATTCTAGACCAGGAGTCAGGAACCTTTTTGGCTGAGAGAGCCATGAACACCACATATTTTAAAATGTAATCCCGTGAGAGCCATACAATGACCCGTGTACGTTTTGTATTATCCAATAAAAATTTGGTGTTGTCCCAGAGGACAGCTGTGATTGGCTCCAGCCACCCCCAACCATGAACATGAGCGATAGGAAATGAATGGATTATAATACATGAGAATGTTTTATATTTTTAACGTTATTATTTTTTTTATTAAAGATTTGTCTGCGAGCCAGATGCAGCCATCAAAAGAGCCACATATGGCTCGCGAGCCATAGGTTCCCGACTCCTGTTCTAGACAGTCTCTTTATTGAACAATTTTGGTAATTTTTATTCTTCCCTCCCCTTAAGTTGTTCTTTTCCATCTATTATCTTGTCTGTTGGTACTTACCTAGCAAGTAAATGTCGAGTCAGGAGATGGTAGTTTTATGCCATATCTTTTACTCCCCTAGTTTAAGTTGACCCTTTCTTGATCAGGTATTTTCTCCCCCTGAGTACTACCATTTTGGTGCCACCTAGACAAGCTATTTTGTGTTGATCTTTTCTGGGGAACTTCTCAAATGAAGGGTTTCAATGTGAAAAGTCATTCCTCATTTCATTTTTTTAATTAACAACATTTTGGCTGATTTAAACACGTTCTTGCCCAACTCTCTAGACAAAGACACAGAACATACGTTTATACGACATGGCAGATGACAAGTGCTCTCAGAGAAAGCAAACATCATTTTAGGTTCTAGAGTGATCTCTATCTTGTTTGACTTTCCATTACTTAACTGACAGTCATAATGACCTTCCTGCAGAACATATATGCCTCCTTACTCAAATTGGAATTTATACTGACTTACTTAACATATACTTTTTTTCAGGAACATTTGTGAGTAGTAGGAAGAGTGAATTATCAAGTTTTCTCATGGATTTGTTATAAAATATTTTTTTCCATTTCATTGTCCTTAGAGAATTGTTGATGCTGCGGTTTGAATTTTTCCAAGGCAGATCTTCAGGTTGTTGGAATAGTTATACTTGCACTTGTCTTTTATGCCTGAAGACTAATTGACAGTGCCTGTGAATGCCCATATTTCACATTGCCTGGTTAGATTATGGAAGATGCTCAGTTTTCTGGTCTATGTTTTCGCTCTGTTTGTTTTGTTTTGAGAGAAGGAGTTTAGCAAGGCCCAGAGAGCCACTTCTCTGAGTTATAGAAAAATAATTTATTGTGAACAGCTCCAGAAAGACTTATACAGATCCCTTTTCAAAAATTATAGTCTGCAGGCTTACAGGAAAAAGAGATCCACGCCGGGAAAACAGGCAGATTAGCTTCTCAGAATATATGTTTAGATACCTCTTGAATTTATGATTTTCATGGTAATTTGGTACCATCACAATTACAATGCCGCCATATATTTTTCTACATAGTAATACTCCAGTTTAGCTCAGCAATATTGACAGATGATGATTCCTGCAGCATCTGGAATAGCTACTGAATCACTTGTCCATAAATGTTTAATAAGCCCTGTCTAGAAACAAGACACAATGGCACTATGTAGGAGACACTTTTAGATTAAATCTTAGTTAGTCTTAGTTAAAATTCTAGTTAAGAGAGCTAAGTAATACAATGTTCATTATGTTGTTCAAATATCAACATACATTTGCAAATCCTAAATAAGTGTAACTCGAAATACACTTAACTGTGATTCAATTGCTTTGTACCACAATTTCATCACAAGTAGTGTTGTACTCCTCCTATCTTGACAGTATATAATAGAAGCTTGATGAATATTTGTCGATGGCAGGCTGGTTGGGTTTAGGTAGAAGAAAAGTGACTCCCACTCCCCACGCTCTGCACAATTTATAGCATTATAGGGAACTTCTTACCATTTTTTTCCAATGAACTCTCAGTAGCTATCAAATGAAATGGGCCTAAACTCTGACCCAAAACCCGTGTTTATAACTTCGGCTAGATTGACTTTTGCTCTTTAAGTATGTGAGCACAAAACAGTTAAACAGAACCCTGGGAGGCAGAGAGCAATTTTAACCATAGCCGCTGCTACTGAAGGGCAACAGGTGGGGTGGGCTTCGTTGTGAAAGACAGGAAGTATTCAAAGAGAAGAAGGAAGAGCATGGACTTGGGTTGAGTGCTGTCTGTGTCAGGCACACCCAGCTGCTCACATAAACCACTCTGGGGTCTCACAACAATCTAAGCCAGAGGCATTTCAAAGTATAAAGGACAAGTCTCAGAAGTAAAATAACTTGCCCAAAGTCTCACCGCTCACACTTGGCGGATCCTGGACCGCAGCTCAGACCAGTCTGCCGTGGACCAGCAAGGCTAGTAATTGTCCAGGTCCTGAGTGAGAATGGTGCAGAATGAAGAGATAAACTCAGAGTAAAGAAATATAGGATTGGGCCTGACCAGGCGGTGGCGAAGTGGATAGAGCGTTGGACTGGGATGTGGAGGACCCAGGTTCCAGACCCTGAGGTCGCCAGCTTGAGCGCAGGTTCATCTGGTTTGAGCAAGGCTCACCAGCTTGAGCCCAAGGTCGCTGGCTTAAGCAAGGGGTCACTTGGTCTGCTGTAGCCCCAAGTCAAGGCACATATGAGAAAGCAATCAATGAACAACTGAGGAGCTGCAACGAAGAATTGATGTTTCTCATCTCTCTCCGTTCCTGCGTGTCTGTCCCTATCTGTCCCTCTCTCTGACTCTATCTCTGCCACAAAAAGAAAGAAAGAAAGAAAGAAAGAAAGAAAGAAAGAAAGAAAGAAAGAAAGAAAGAAAGAAAGAAAGAAAGAAAGAAAGAAAGAAAGAAAGAAGTAAATATGGGATCAGAAGGCCTCTGCAAGCTGATGGCGAGCCAGAGCAGAGCACCCCTCCCATTTGCTTTATTATATAGTGCAGAGCCGTATGCAAATAAGAAAGTCTATGATACAAAGTCACATATCTGAGGCATAAAAAGGAATTCTCTTACGGAATAAACAGAAATCCCCCACCATGCATAGCTAAAATCAACAGCAGAACAAAGAAAGCGTGAGAGGAAGGGCATGTAAATGGCCCCTAGCAACATAATCAACCAATCAGAGGTTGTGGGGAAGAGCTTAGCCTTTAGCAACGTAATCAAGCAAGTGAGGTGGGGGGATGGGCGGCAAGGACCTGTCAGCTTACTGCCAGTCCCCCACATCTCTGTCCCCACAAATCTAAACTTCAAGGACCCTGTCAGCTTGCAGTCTCCCCCACCAGTCTGCTCAGAAAGGCCGTTTTCACTCTGTTCCATTGTATCCATCCTGTCTTCTGTGATAAGGCACACCTGCAGGGCGAGCTGACAGTCTGAGTCAGCTCTCTCAACTTGAAGAGTAAGACTCAGGTCCCCACAAGCAATGAAGATGTGCTATATATATATTCTTTTAGTAATGAAGAAACAGTGATGTCAGCCTCATACCAAGTCTCAGAGAACCCAGGAAAAGCAGAACAATCAGACTTCAGGAAGGGGAGAATGGTATCAAAGCCAGGCTCAAGGAAACTGAAATGCGAAAGTCATCAGAATACCAAGACTGTTCTGGGAGCTCAGGTGGTGGCATTTTTTGGTTTTCTGCATGACTACCCACCGTTAACATGAACCATTCCCTTTCTGCAGGTTTGCTTTGCTGGGTAGCTCTGATTCTCTTTCATTCTCAAGTGGCTTTCCTACCTTTTACTTGCAATATTTTCTTTTTCTTTTCTTTTTTATTTTTTTAAGTGAGAGGAGGGAAGATAGTAAGACAGACTCCCGCATGCGCCCTGTTGCATCCACCGGGTACGAGAACAAACGTCGGAGACTTTCAGGAGCTTAGATCGTACTTTATTGGCCAAGTTTAACCTGCGCAGGGGCGAACTCCCAAGATGTCCGGAGACATCGTACTCACAAGGAGCTGCAAACGAGAGTCGCGCCTGGCGCTTACAACTAGGTCCTTACATATCCTAAGTGAGCAGGCATTATACAGAAGCAGATGTGGCAGTTAGCTATTCGCTAGGGAGGTTGCACGTAGCATAGCAACAAGGGCAGGGTTTAGCTTAGTGGTGAATTTCAAACATAAACTTCTGATAAGGGTTTCTGACCAATAGAATGCAGGATATTTGTCCTCCTTTGTGCTGATCTTCTTAGTTCTCAGCCTCACAGGGGCCCTATCAGCACCTCCCTGTTCCTGCTCCTTCAATAGTTACACTCTGGCAGCCACAGCACACCTCCCCAAATCTAACAGCCCCAACCAGGATCCACCCAGCAACCCTATTTGGGGTTGATGCTCAAATCAACTGAGCTATTTTTAGTACCTGAGGCTGAAACTAGGACCAACCAAGTTATCATCAGTGTCCCGGGTGATGAAGGAACTAATTGAGCCACTGGCTGCAGGAGTGGAAAAAGGAGAGAAGGGGGAGGGAGGGGTAGAGAAGCAGAGAGTCGTTTCTCCTGTGTGCCTGATGGGAAATCAAATCCGGGATGTCCATACACTGGGCTGACGCTATCCACTGAGCCAACCGGCCAGGGCCCACAATATTTTCCTATTACACCTGAATGCTTATTGATTGATTCTACTTTCTCCCAACTTCAACCTGGTCCTGGCTCTTCATGGCCCTACTTACTTCAAGGCCTCTTTCTTTTACCAATTTTCAATAAGTTTCACTGCAAACTGACTCAGTCTCTCAGTGTTTCTTACTTCTAACTCTGGAAACCAGATGGCTGAGGCTAACTTATCCTTGTTTGGAAAGGCTGTTTGTAAAGCCAGTAGCCAGGGCTACCATCACAGCAGCCTGGCCCATGCAGGTTCACATTGGATTCGGACAGTCGGTAAAGAAACAACAGAGCCAAAAACTGATGGGCCATCATCTTTAATCCTAGCTTGCACCCAGCAGGCAAGTAAAAACACACACTGGGCTCCAAAACCCACTCATTCAGTGCTCACAAAGCTACTGACTTATCCGAGTTTCCTAGAATCAAAGGTTTCTAGCTCACCAGACTTATTCACCTCTGTTTCTCATCTCCTTCCTTCTCCCTGCACAAAATGGCTTCTCACTTAGCACTCCACTATCTTGGCTGCTTCTCCAGGCCTCTTCCACGTGGCCTTTCTCTGCTCTCTCCTCTAATGATAATCTCAGAAACTAAGCGCGCAAGGTCCTGGTCTGCCCCACTTTATAGTGCAGAAAACCAAAAACCCTTAATCCAATATACAAATAAGGAAGTCTCTAATACAAAGTCACTTATCTGAGGAATGATGGGATTGTACCACCCCACATTAAAAAGGGTGGGAAAGGCTTAGTCCTAAAACCAAGCCTCAGGCTACAAGGATCCTGCCTGCCCACAGCCTGCTCCCAACACACATTAATATCACCTGGATGATGGGCTTCCATGTGGGCAGTGCCATCTTTACAAAGTGAGCATAATATATTTTATCTGCCCAACACTGTTCCTGCCAGAGTATCTCATGAGCTATGAACCAGCCTCCAGGTTTAAACTGCCCTTGAGTTAGGGATCCAACCACATCTACTTGTAGTAAGGTACCAAAAAGCTGCAAAATTAATATTGGTATTCTAGGAGGAAAGGTCAGGCTTTCCTGTGTGGACAAGGCCCACCAGGAGTGAGAACGACAGAGACGCAGAGACCCGACTCCGGAGACCAGGTTCGGTGACGCAGATCCACTTTATTCAGGAAGTAAGCTAGCTTATATAGATGGGTTCAGCCAATAGGATGTTAGTGTAAGGCAAATGGCCAAAAAAGGTCAGAAGGCTGCCTGGTTAGCACTGAGTCATTTCTGTATAGCGGGCGAGCTCCCTTCCTGGGTGTGCCCAGGAGGATTCTGAAAGCTGGAGTATTCTCACAGCATTGCATCAGCCACAGCTGCTAGGAATGCACTTTGTGCTCCACCCACATTCCTGTCCCATCCTTCCTTTGGGGAGGGGAGGGAGAAGAATGTAGAAGTTTCTGGCTTGCAAGGACAATGGGTCATTTAGTTTTAAAACTAAAATAAAGGTTAACTGATAAACTTCTCTTTCAATGAGAGACAGAATTTACATACCACCCTACATTGATTGAAGTTCCTCCCCCCTTCCTGGAATCCTGAGAGTAACATACCTCTAGGCAAAGGAGGGAAGATGAACCCTGAAAGACTGTAAATATTTTTGATTATGTTACCTTGAAAGTCTTAATGTTTCTGTGTATCCTCTAAACAAATGTTGTAAGCTTGTGCCATGATGTCATGCTCCCTCCCATCCCCTGTGTGATCAAGGGTTATAACCAGCTCCTGAGAGGTATTTGGCACACATGATTTGGGTCTGCAAATGCCCTGTGTTAGCCATATATGGCCAGCATATTTAATAAATCTCCTCTTTAATAAAACCCTTCAAAACTCATCTGGACTTGGTGTCTCTACATAAACCTGCAGAAGTGAGGTACAGTACTTTTCAACATCTGGGGTACGGGTACTTTACAACATAGTCACCCCAGGAGACTATCGGTATACCTCGATCCTAGGAGCAGCTAGGGACTTGGCAGGCAGATGATATGTTGGCAGTGACTGACAATAATGAAAATTGATCTCCCATCAATCTCGAGTCAACAGCAGTAGGAAAAGGTCACAGAATGGCAGCGGCACAAGATGGTAGCTGTATGGAGTTGGTGGAAGACAGAACTAGGAAGAGACAGAGAGGCTTTCAAAAAGGAATTGAGAGGGCTTGGGGGAATGAGCTGTAGACCAGGAGTCATCAATAAAACATCTGCTCTGAGCAGACAGCTTCCTACAAGGGAATCACTAAAGATCTTCAGAAACAGTTTCTTCTGACTGTGAAAGCACGTCCAATTTCATTGAGAGCTGAGACTTTTCTCTTACTTCCAACCTTGATATAGAACCTGAGAACATGGCATTCATTATATATTTTATCTGTCAATTAAACTTACTTTTCAAAATTATTTTAATATAGAAATAACATCCAAATGCATTCTCACTGAGAACCTTTCAAACAGTACAGATAAAACCAAAGTCTGCCTTTGATTCTGTTTTCCAAATCCTGCCTCTTCCCCAGAGGCCACTCTGGGTAGCCTTTCAGACGTGTTTCTATAGAGACAGCTCCATTTTATTGTTTTGTATAAATGAACAACCATACAGCCATGTTCAGTACTTGGCAATCTAGAACCATTTAAACTGAAGTAGATGGGTGAGATTTTTCACATTGCAGAGATACCTGCAATCAATTTCCACTCGGGTCCTGAGTGCCAACAAAGGCTAAACAAGTAAGCAGATCATTCAAAGGCCAGAGGAATCATTTGGCCAAAGTGTAAAAAGGCACACAGGGGATAGAGCCCCGTATCCCAGGAGCAGAGACAGTCCACGGCTCAGCTGCTGCCCCATTTGGTGCTGTGACCTCTGTACACATTTGCCTAGTAAACAGCAGCTGAACTGAACAAGCGTAGGGGACAGGGTCCACTGATGAAAACGGGAGCTTCCTCACTGCAAACAACAATATAAAGTCACACAGACAGTAAATAGGAAAGAAAGGTCCTCAACAGACAAATGAAAATTTTATGACAGCCTTCCCTCCCCTGACAGTTATTATCATTTCCATTCCAGCCTCAGCATCTACACTCTTCAAGAGAGAGTTGAATCTGGAATTTAACTGCATAGAATTCTCACCAACTTATAACTTAAAACTTCATGAATTTGGAAAACTTAGAAAAGAAAATCATGAATTTAGAAATTCTCTTTTCTAAAGTGCACTTCAATTACTAATAGTAGGTAGTAACTTGAAAAAGGATCATGAGACTTCTTAAATGGTTGGCAATCAGGGCATAAATTAGCAGAATTTATATAAGAACACGTGCTTTGAATCTGTAACACCTATTTGCTTAATCCAAAGTCATTCAAGCACGGACTCAACTTAATCCAAAGTCGTTCAAGCACGGACTCAACTTGGATTGTAAACCAAATGAAGGCAAGGATTCTGTTGTTCTATTCTGAAATCTCCCTTGTCCTCCAACCCATACTCACGGCACTTACCATGTCTCATGCACGGGTTTGCAACTAAGGCATGTTGACTGTTGAAAACATATATGTGACAAGGCCCCGGAGATATGGGGATGAACAGGACAGGCACAACACCTGCCTTTATAGAACTAGTTAATATTCAGGTGGCTGGTGAAGACAGAAAGTAACATAAAAATATATGCAAATCATTTTAGATAGTAACCAATGATGAAGAAAATAAAGCTAGAGACAGAGAATGACTGAGCATGGATGTATTTCAGTTAGGCTGGGCCAGGAAGTGCTTTCGCAGGGGCATATTTAAGCTGAGACATGAGTGATGAGGAAGAACCAGTCAGGCTAAGATCTACCGTGCAATTGGAGAAACCAAAAAAACCCATAGGAAGCAATTAGCAAACTATTAGGTGCTCCACTCTGGGGAGATGGTCATGAATGCATTAACCTCAGAGATGCCTGAGAAAGCTAAAGATAACTCTGATGTAGGGGCGGAAAAGGTTTTTCTCAGTCCTCTTAGAGTCCCTGACTGGGTCTGGAAATTAAATTTACAAAGACAGAGTAACAGGAGAAAAGCATACATATTTATTTAGTGTAAGCTTCACGTGACATGTGAACTCCGTAAGGGAATGAAGACCCAAAGAAACAGACGCGAGTATGTTTACACTGGGCTGATGCAGAGGGCCGGTGGTGAGGGACACTGGTCGGTCTGCAGAGAGTGTGAGGTAAGTGTGTGAACTGGGAGGCACTCGCCATGGCCTATTAGTTCGGATTCTTTCTGGTGACTCCGTCTTCTGAGGTAAGGATGCTCCTTTCTTCCAGGGGCGGGGAGTACGTCTCACCAGGTCCCACAGGAGGGTTTTATGACCTGGTTCAGGGAGGGAAGGTCCTGGTTCTGCCCTTTTTTCATACCCCTTCAACTTAGAATATTTAATATGCCACGGTGCCACATTTTGCGGTAGCATGTCCTGAACCCTGCCACTGGTCTCGGTGTGTCTATATTTGGTGTGGGTAGGATTTGGGACGAGAGAAGATGGGCACAGGATTAGATAGAGCAGGACAAAGGTGACATAATCTAGGGGAACTAGGCAGGAAATTTAAGGAACGCCTCCCTGCAGGGTCACACAGGGCATGGCTGCTTCCTGAGAGGGAGTGCCTCCTTCCATGTTGGGCACCTCTTGCCTCACTTGCCTCCCCCTAGTCCCAGCTTGGATGTTGGGCATGAACTGACTTGGTCAAAAGAGAGTAGGGAGACCCCCCAGATCGAGAATGGAAAAGCTGGCCCAGCACGGACAGCTCGGCTTTGGTGTCCCTCTGTGGAAGGGAAACAATTTCACAGAACACCAACCTCAGACAAGAGAAAAACCAGACCATTCCACGAACATGGTCTGAACACAAACACATGAACCTTGTCCAAGCTATGTGCTAACAAACATCTCTCCCAGGTCAAATGAGTGACAGCTGTTTTTACCAATTACAGCTTTAGTCTCCCTCCCTCTGTCCTTCCAATACTTAACAATTTTTACCATGCCAACCATAGAATTACCCGGCCTCCTGGCAGCATCCAGTCCCAGAGCAGCCCTGCTTCCTCAATGTCCCCCCAAATCAACAAACACAAACTGAAGTCCTGGAAGTCTTTCTGGCACCAGATACTGGGATACCCAAAGCTCCCCATGGGGTGTGTTCTTACTGCTGGGAGCGGTCAACACGGCCTGTGCAGGGCTGTTCCTACTGGTCTTTGCTAGAGGAGTGGCTTGGATGAGAAGATGTAACACTGAGGGCTGTAGAGAAATGAGGTTGGGTGATAGGATAAAGCCAATTTAGGTGGCTGAGCATGTGGGTGGGCTAAGCCTTGCAAGCTAGACTGAGGCCGTGGGAAGGAAACACACTGGCAGCCATTTAAGAGCAAAGACGCACCCAAATGGAAATTATGGCTTTGGAAAGTTGCTGTGGCGTTTGCATGGTTAATGTGTGTGGGTAGAGGTAGGTGAGGGTCCTGGCTATAGGCTGCTTTTCACAGATGGGAAAACTGAGGTAACAGCTCAGTGCCTTCCCACAATTTGCATATGGACTGAGACAATGTTTCTGGGTCTCTTGTTTTTAACACTAGCTGTAGCTCTTCCTAGCCTCATCCCACACTCTCACCCTGACCACATTTTATATTACTAGAAAAATAAAGCCAAGTCTTGGCTGTTTTATTTTTCTTAAATAATTTAATATGCAAATTCCACTGAAGAATTTAATAAATAGAACACTTCACTCTAGCCTTGAACTTAATTCTGTCGTTCATGAACCCAGAAGAGAAGGAAGCATCTTTGCTACCTGCTCAACGCTTCAGTCCTGTCTTGTTTTTTCAGAAACACAAACTCCTTCATCTCTCGCCAATCTCTCGTGACTCCCCCAGGTTACAGCTGCAATACAGGTGCAAAAGCTCCCCGGCTTCCTTCGACCCCTAGTCCTGTGGGCATTTCTGCCGAGTTCTCTGCTACAGGCATTGAGACACCCAGAGGCCCAGAGGAAACAGATGGCAAGAAAACCTGGCTCCTAGTGGAAATGCACTCCAATGACTAGAAGCGGTCCTTATTGGGCTTTTCAGCGAGGATTTCCCAAAAAAAGGCCCAATTCCAGATGTTCTGGGCAAGGTCACAGAGAACGGCTGCTCAGCCTCGGGAAGGACAGACATCTGTCCCAGGCTCTGAGGCAGAAGCTCCTCGTTTTCTGTGTGGTGCCATGTCTTTCTCCACCCTCGGGTTATTTGTGTGTGTGTTTCCTTGTCTTTCTGGACTCTCAGATCCCAGGGGGCGGGAGGCACTGCTGACTCACCTCTTTCTCAGGGTGAGCTACAGCTTGGGGTGACATAGGTGCTTGGTCATTGACTGAGTAACCTTGTGTCTGAAATGCACTGAAGAAACATTTCACACACAGTTGACTTTCTCTGATGAGAGTTTTACCGGATGGAAAGGTGCGGAAGGGTAGTTTCTCAGCAGGGTTTGAGTTCTGAGTGCCAGGGGAGGAGCAGTGTGATTGGAAGAGAGGTGCATTTCACTAGGATATACTCTGTTATCTTTGTTTTACATTTAAATGAGACATTTGGGTCTATATAAAATTTGAAAGACACATTAAGGGCAATTTCCTCAGTGTGATTCAGGTTGCTGATTAGTGAGCTGAGGCCTCCTGGAGTCTTCTGTTTGTGTTGGTGAAGGGCTGCTCCCCACCATGAGGTGAGTTCATTTTCCCTTGGAGAACTGAAGAGCAAAGAGCAGAGTCTCAGGCAGAGCCAAAGCGAATTCGCTTCAGATAGTTCAATCTCCTGAGCTGAAGCTCTTGAGTTCTCTTTCTAACGACACCAGAAACAAAGAAATGTCAGCTGCACAGTATAGTGATTATTTAATCTCTGTCAAACTGCTCTGACCTTTGTCCTCAGCTTCTGGGAGGTAATCCCTCCTAGTACCTTTCTTTTAACAATGTGATTTAAGCTGGGGCCTGGCCACACAAAAAAGACCTGCAATGTGACTCAGGGCCAGGGCTTTGGTGGTCTGGAGACTAAATCAACCACGTGGGCAACTGAACAATCAATCATGTGTATGTAGTGGAGCCTCAGTACAAACTAAACACCCAGGCTTGGGTGAGCTTCCCTGGTTGGCAATGCTTTGTGCATATTGTCACACAGTGATGTCCTGACTCCCCAGAAAGAAGACAACAGAAGCTGTGCATTTGGAACACTCCTGAACTTTGTCCTACTGTAAAGCCAGTAGCCAAGGCCACGATCACAGCCGCCTGGCCCATGCAGGTTCGCATTGGATTCGGACAGTCAGTAAAGAAACAATGGAGCCAAAAGCTGATGGGCCATCATCTTTAATCCTAGCTTGCACCCGGCAGGCAGGAAATACACACACTGGGCTCCAAAACCCACTCATTCAGCACTCACAAAAGGTACTGACTTATCCAAGTTTCCTAGAATCAAAGGTTTCTAGCTCACCAGACTTACTCACCTCTGTTCCTCATCTCCTTCCTTCTCCCTGCACAAACTCTCACAAATTGGCTTCTCCCTCAGCACTCCGCCATCTTGGCTGCTTCTCCTGGCCTTCTTCATGTGGCCTTTCTCTGCTTTGCTCTCTAATGCTAATCTCAGGAACCGAGAGAGCAAGCTCCCATTCTGCCTCCATTTTATAGTGTAGAAATCAAAACCTTTAATCCAATATACAAAATAGGGAAGTCTCTAATACAAAGTCACATATCTGGGGCATGATGGAATAGTACCACCCCATATCAAAAAGGGTGGGAAAGGCTTAGTCCTAAAACCAAGCCCCAGGCTACAAGGATCCTGCCTGCCCACAGCCCGCCCCCAACACACATTAATATCATCTGGGCGACGGGATTCCATGTGGGCAGCGCCATCTTTAACAAAGCGAGCATAATATATTTTATCTGCCCAACACTGATCTTAATCTGTATCATTTCCCTATAATAAATTATAATTATGAATATTCCAGCTTTCAGTGAGTTCTGAGTCTTTCTAGGTAATACCAACCCAGAGGGTGGCTTTAGGACCACCTTGAACTTGCAGTTAGTGTCAGAAATGAGGACAATCTTGGGAACAGTGTCCTCTAACTTTGCAATTGGCCCTAAATTCCTTACATGCACCCTCAAAAACCTAGGCCCTGGGAATAAGGAACTAGTTTTCTCTTAGGAGAGATTCTATACTGAGAATCTGAGTACCCCAATTCATGGTGCTGGTGGGAGGTCAGGGGGCAATGTTCTCTATATCCCCCTGCAGGCCTGACAAAATCTACCTATGGGAGGTCTATGAACTAGATATAGTAAGGGGAGGTTAAGGCACCTGCACATAAAGAAAGTGTGAAGTAGAAGAAAGATTAGTGAACTGGAAAATACTAGACCAAGGTTCTAGCTCAGGCTCAACCTCTATAAACCTCTATTATTCTGTACAATCCAAGTCTCCTGGGCTTCAGTTTTCCTATCTGTAAAACGAGAATTATAGTCCTTGTCCTGATCACTTTTAAAAGTTATTAGAAGGAACAAATAAAATAATGCATGTGAAAAAACTTAGAAACCTATGATGTATGTATTGAAATGGACAATATTAATGTTGTCTTACTCCTAGCCTTTTATAGATGAGACCCAAAGGGAAGAAGTGACAGTTTTGCAAGTGAATAGAACTGGGGATCCATGTCTCCTAACTTTCATACTGGTGACTTTTTTTTTTTTTTTTTTTTTTTAAGCAAGCAAGCAAGAAACAGAGACAGACAAGAAAGGAGAGAGATGAGAAGCATTTACTAGTAGCCTGTGCAGGGCTGTTCCTACTGGTCTTTGCTAGAGGAGTGGCTTGGATGAGAAGATGTAACACTGAGGGCTGTAGAGAAATGAGGTTGGGTGATAGGATAAAGCCCTGGGAATAAGGCTTTATCCCAGGCACTTTAGTTGTTCACTGATTGCTTTCTCATATGTGCCTTGATCAGGGGACTCCAGCTGAGCCAATGACCCTTTGCTCAAGCCAGCAACCTTGGACTCAAGCCAACAACCATAGAGTCATGTCTATGATTCCACACTCAAGACAGTGACCCCATGCTCAAACCAGCGACCTCAGGGTTTTGAACCTGGGTCCTCAGTGTCCCAGGTTGATGCTCTATCCACTGTGTCATTGCCTGGTCAGGCCATACTGGTGACTTTTTAATAAAATGGAGTCATGCAAGAGCATCCCTTATCCTGATAAGGGCATGATTTTGATAACCTCAACTGTTTAGAGCAAGCAGGAGAGTGTCTCAACAAGAAGCTGCTGCCAGGAACACCACTTTTCCAATGGAATCCTCAAACTGCAGATTGGAAATTAGTCTAAAATTACGCCTTCTGACTTAATAGTTTATTATTTATCAGATTAGAAGCTGAAGAGGTGAAGTAGAGTAGCTAGAAGCTAATAAACAAATGTGATACCCAAGAAAGTAATAGCAGTAGCAATAATCTCAATTAAGGACAAAATAATCCCAATGTAATTTATTTGCTTTAATAATCCCTGTATTAATGTGCCTGAGTCATCAAAAGAGGTCAAATGATGTTCAGTTTGTCCTGAAAGAAGGCAAAGGAAGAAAATTTAAAATGTAATTATTGAAAAGATAGGATTAAGCACGTTCCATTTGTCAGATAATTTTAACATCTGGGCTATCTCAGTTTTGGCGTCTATTTATGATTTTTTTTCCCCATGTGAGTTGAAATTTTCCTGACTCTTCCCATGCTGAGTAAGTTTGGATTGCATACTGAACATTTTCATGTGAGTTGAAATTTCCTGACTCTTCACATGCTGAGTAAGTCTGGATTGCATACTGAACATTTTCATGTGAGTGAAGTTTTCCTGACTCTTCCCATGCTGAGTAAGTTTGGATTGCATACTGAACGTTTTGAATGTTATGCTATGAGACTCTAGGGTTTTCTAAATCCTATGGGTAATGTTGATATTTTTGTTTTGGCAGATAATGGACCGAAATGATTAAGGCTGCAAGTTCTGTTGATTGTGGTTACACCATCAAGGCTCCTTTCAAAGCCTTTGCTGTGCTATTCAGTATGTCCTGTGGCTGCCCCATGTGGTGGCCAGTCTGGGATCTGGATAGAGGCCTATCCCTTAGGTACAGTGTTAAGGATTAAATCCATGTTCAGAGGTAAGCCTAGCCATTCATAAAGAAATTGTATTGGGTTGTATTCCCAAACTTCTCTCTTCACACTTTCTCCTTGGTACCTTTAAGTGCCCTGGGCTCCCCCTTTCAGTCCTTAGCCAGAAAACTGGAGCTTTTGTTACTCTGTTCTTCCATGCACTTTCAATGAGGGCATCTGCATTGGTGCAGATGGAAGGGGAGTTAAAGGAGAGAAAGTAACAACAGGGGTTTGTTCTCCCCTTCCTGAGATCTCAGCTTCTTTAATTGAAGAAAAAGTTTCCTCCTCCTCAGAGTTATAGGTGCCTGTCTCCATTGCTGCTGCAGGATTGATGGGGCATTGGAGAACAAAAAATGAAGAAAAAAGAAAATAACCCAAAGACTTTCTTTAGTCTTTCTGAGAATCAGAAGTCCCCATGCCACCCTGGCTGGTTGGCTCAATGGATAGAGCGTTGGCCCTGTGTGTGGATGTCCCCGATTTGATCCCTGGTCAAGGCGCACATGAGAAGTAACCATCTGCTTCTCTTCCCCTCTCCTCCTTCTCTCTCTCTTCTCCTCTTGCAGTCGTGGCTCAGTTGGTCCAAGCATCAGCCTCAGGTGCTGAGGATAGCTTGGTTGGTCCAAGCATTGACCACAGATGGGAGTTGCCAGGTGAATCCCAGTTGGGACTCATGTGGGAATCTGTCTCACTATCTCCTCTCCTCACTTAAAAAAGAAAAAGAAAAAAGAAATCCTTTTGCTTGCTCTCCAAAGCAGAGCGAGATGGCTTCTAGAGTTCTCTCTGTGTTTGCCCTTCCAGGTTCAGGCTTGCTTGAGTTCGAGGAGAAACCAGACTTACAATAGCAACCTGACTGCCTGTTTGTTGGGACTTTGAATCCTGGTCCTCTTTCCTAATCCTCTTGTCACTGTTTGCTTTTCAGTCCTCAACTAGCCGCATTGTGCATTCTGTCCAGATTGTATACCTGCATTTAGTGGATGCATGGGATTGGTCTATTCTTATTTCATCTTATTCAGACCAGAATAAAACATTTCAATTAAAAAGGACAAAATTAGAACATGTATTTAATAAAAAAAATAGAGAAGAGAGAATGTTGGAAATGCACTCTCCTAATAGAACTATTGTGTGCATTTAGGCATATGCAACCTTCCATATATTTCCTGTGTATATATATTAGTTTTAACACATAAAAATGGACTTGGTATAGCTTAGTGATAAAAGCATGCATCCTGCCTAGTTTGAATTTTATCTCATAACTTGGGTGATCTAGAGCAAACTACTAAATTTCTCCTAATAAAATAATCATAACTAAACATCTATAAAATGGAAATGACAATGCCTGCAGACCTCACAGGTTGTGAGGGCTAAGTTTTTTTTTTTTTTTAATAAGTTTTTATTAATGTTAATGGGATGACATTAATAAATCAGGGTACATATATTCAAAGAAAACATGTCTAGGTTATCTTGTCATTAAATTATGTTGCATACCCCTCGCCCATAGTCAGATTGTCCTCCGTCACCCTCTATCTAGTTCTCTGTGCCCCTCCCCCTCCCCCTAACTCTCTCCCTCCCTCCCTCCTATGTCCTCCCTCCCCCCACCCCTGGTAACCACCACACTCTTGTCCATGTCTCTTAGTCTCGTTTTTATGTTCCACCAATGTATGGAATCATGTAGTTCTTGTTTTTTTCTGATTTACTTATTTCACTCCGTATAATGTTATCAAGATCCCACCATTTTGCTGTAAATGATCCGATGTCATCATTTCTTATGGCTGAGTAGTATTCCATAGTGTATATGTGCCACATCTTCTTTATCCAGTCTTCTATTGAAGGGCTTTTTGGTTGTTTCCATGTCTTGGCCACTGTGAACAGTGCTGCAATGAACATGGGGCTACATGTGTCTTTACGTATCAATGTTTCTGAGGTTTTGGGGTATATACCCAGTAGAGGGATTGCTGGGTCATAAGGTAGTTCTATTTGCAGTTTTTTGAGGAACCACCATACTTTCCTCCATAATGGTTGTACTACTTTACAGTCCCACCAACAGTGGATGAGAGTACCCTTTTCTCCGCAGCCTCTCCAACATTTGCTATTACCCGTCTTGTTGATAATAGCTAATCTAACAGGGGTGAGGTGGTATCTCATTGTAGTTTTGATTTGCATTTCTCTAATAACTAATGAAGCTGAGCATCTTTTCATATATCTGTTGGCCATTTGTATTTCTTCCTGGGAGAAGTGTCTGTTCATGTCCTCTTCCCATTTTTTTTATTGGATTGTTTGTTTGTTTGTTGTTGAGTTTTATGAGTTCTTTGTATATTTTGGATATTAGGCCCTTATCTGAGCTGTTGTTTGAAAATATCATTTCCCATTTAGTTGGCTGTCTGTTTATTTTGATATCAGTTTCTCTTGCTGAGCAAAAACTTTTTATTCTGATGTAGTCCCATTCATTTATGTTTGCCTTCACTTCTCTTGCCATTGGAGTCAAGTTCATAAAATGTTCTTTAAAACCCAGGTCCATGAGTTTAGTACCTATGTCTTCTTCTATGTACTTTATTGTTTCAGGTCTTATATTTAGGTCTTTGATCCATTTTGAATTAATTTTAGTACACGGGGACAGGCTGTAGTCGAGTTTCATTCTTTTGCATGTGGCTTTCCAGTTTTCCCAACACCATTTGTTGAAGAGGCTTTCTTTTCTCCATTGTGTGTTGTTGGCCCCTTTATCAAACATTATTTGACCATATATATGTGGTTTTATTTCTGGGCTTTCTATTCTATTCCATTGGTCTTAGTGTCTATTTTTCTGCCAATACCATGCTGTTTTGATTATCGTGGCTTTATAATATAGTTTAAAGTCAGGTATTGTAATGCCCCCAGCTTCATTCTTTTTCCTTAGGATTGCTTTGGCTATTCGGGGTTTTTTATAGTTCCATATAAATCTGATGATTTTTTGTTCCATTTCTTTAAAAAATGTCATAGGAATTTTGATGGGAATTGCATTAAATTTATATATTGCTTTGGGTAATATGGCCATTTTAATTATATTTATTCTTCCTATCCAAGAACAAGGAATATTTTTCCATCTCATTGTGTCTTTTTCTATTTCTCTTAATAATGCCTTGTAGTTTTCGTTATATAGGTCCTTTACATTCTTTGTTATGTTTATTCCTAGGTATTTTATTTTTTTTGTTGCAATCGTGAAGGGGATTATTTTTTTTAGTTCGTTTTCTAATATTTCATTGTTGGCATATAGAAAGGCGATGGACTTTTGTATGTTAATTTTGTATCCTGCGACCTTACTGTATTGGTTTATTGTTTCTAATAATCTTTTTGTGGATTCTTTGGGGTTTTCGATGTATAGGATCATATCATCAGCAAAGAGTGATACCTTTACTTCTTCTTTTCCGATATGGATGCCTTTTATTTCTTTGTCTTGTCTGATTGCTCTGGCCAGAACTTCTAGAACCACATTAAATAAGAGTGGAGAGAGTGGACAACCCTGTCTTGTTCCTGATTTAAGGTGGAAAGTCCTCAGTTTTATGTCATTTAATATGATGTTGGCTTATGGTTTATCGTATATGGCCTTTATCATGTTGAGATATTTTCCTTCTATACCCATTTTGTTGAGAGTCTTAAACATAAAATTGTGCTGTATTTTATCAAAAGCCTTTTCTGCATCTATTGATAAGATCATGTGGTTTTTGTTCTTTGTTTTGTTGATATGGTGTATTACGTTAACC
Source organism: Saccopteryx leptura (assembly GCF_036850995.1). Taxonomy (NCBI): domain Eukaryota; kingdom Metazoa; phylum Chordata; class Mammalia; order Chiroptera; family Emballonuridae; genus Saccopteryx; species Saccopteryx leptura. Next base: position 148,723,859 of record NC_089504.1, read on the forward strand.
GTTTTACGTATGTTGAACCATCCTTGAGATTCTGGGATGAATCCCACTTGATCATGATGTATTATTTTTTTAATATGTTGTTGTATTCGGTTTGCCAGTATTTTGTTTAGTATTTTAGCATCTGTATTCATTAGAGATATTGGTCTGTAGTTTTCTTTCTTTGTGCCATCCTTGCCAGGTTTTGGTATGAGGGTTATGTTGGCCTCATAAAATGTGTTTGGAAGTATTGCTTCTTCTTCAATTTTTTGGAAGACTTTGTGTAGAATAGGAACCAAGTCTTCTTTGAATGTTTGATAGAATTCATTAGTATAACCGTCTGGGCCTGGACTTTTATTTTTGGGGAGGTTTTTAATAGGTTTTTTCTATTTCCTCCCTGCTGATTGGTCTGTTTAGGCTTTCTGCTTCTTCATGACTCAGTCTAGGAAGGTTGTATTGTTCTAGGAATTTATCCATTTCTTCTAGATTGTTGTATTTGGTGGCATATAGTTTTTCATAGTATTCTACAATAATTCTTTGTATATCTATGAAGTCTGTGGTGATCTCTCCTCTTTCATTTTAAATTTTATTTATTTGAGTCCTGTGCCTTTTTTCCTTGGTGAGTCTTTTCAAGGGTTTGTCAATTTTGTTGATCTTTTCAAAGAACCAGCTCCTTGTTTTATTGATTTTTTCTATAGTTTTTCTGTTCTCTATTTCATTTATTTCTGCTCTGATTTTTATTATCTCCTTTCTTCGGCTGGTTTTGGGTTTTCTTTGTTCTTCTTTTTCTAGTTCCTTAAGGTGTGAAGTTAAGTGGTTTACTTGGGCTCTCTCTTGTTTGTTCATATAGGCCTGAAGTGATATGAACTTTCCTCTTATTACTGCTTTTGCTGCATCCCAGAGATTCTGATATGTCGTATTTTCATTTTCATTTGTCTGTATATATCTTTTGATCTCTGCGCTTATTTCTTCTTTGACCCATTCATTTTTTAGAAGTATGTTGTTTAGTTTCCACATTTTTGTGGGTTTTTCCCCCTCTTTTTTTGCAGTTGAATTCTAGTTTCAAGGCTTTATGATCAGAGAATATGCTTGGTACAATTTCAATTTTTCTAAATTTGCTGACATTGTCTTTGTGGCCCAACATATGGTCAATTCTTGAGAATGTTCCATGTACACTAGACAAAAATGTATACTCTGTCGCTTTGGGATGAAGTGTCCTGTAGATGTCTATCATATCCAGGTGTTCTAGTATTTCGTTTAAGGCCACTATATCTTTATTGATTCTTTGTTTGGATGACCGATCTAGAGCCGTCAGCGGTGTATTGAGGTCTCCAAGTATGATTGTATTTTTGTTAGTTTTTGTTTTAAGGTCAATAAGTAGCTGTCTTATATATTTTGGTGCTCCTTGGTTTGGTGCATATATATTAAGGATTGTTATGTCTTCTTGATTCAACTTCCCCTTAATCATTATGAAATGACCATTTTTGTCTCTGAGTACTTTTTCTGTCTTGTATTCAGCATTATTAGATATGAGTATTGCTACACCTGCTTTTTTTTGAGTGTTGTTTGCTTGGAGTATTGTTTTCCAGCCTTTCACTTTGAATTTGTTTTTATCCTTGTTGCTTAGATGTGTTTCTTGTAGGCAGCATATAGTTGGATTTTCTTTTTTAATCCATTCTGCTACTCTGTGTCTTTTTATTGGTAAGTTTAATCCATTTACATTTAGTGTAATTATTGACACTTGTGGGTTCCCTATTGCCATTTTATAAATTGCTTTCTGTTAGTTTTGTATCTTGTTTGATTCTTCTCTTTTGTTTTTCTATCATTTGTTTTTGTTTGTATTCCATTCTTCTTTCCTCTGTTGCTACCTTTTTTAAGTCAAGTGTTTTTGTGGTGTTTTTTTCAAGGGTGGTTACCATTAAGTAATGAAAAGAGTACCTACCATATTCATTGTAGTACCCTATCTTATGAGTATTTCTGCACTTCATCGTCCTTTGCTACTGTTAATCTCCATCCTCTCCCCCCTTTTTTTTTCTTTTGTTGTCACAGTTTAAGTTTGTTTTATTGTGTTTTTGGTGGAGCTGTTACTTGTGGTTTTGTTTTCTTTTGTTCTTTGAATCTGGTTGGAAAACCCCCTTTAGTATTTCCTGGAGTGGGGGCTTTCTGCTGATAAATTCTCTCATCTTTTCTGTATTTGTGAATGTTTTTATATCTCCTTCGTACTTGAAGGATAGCTTTGATGGGTATAGTATTCTTGGCTGAAAGTTCCTCTCTTTCAGGGCTTTAAATATTGGGGTCCACTCTCTTCTAGCTTGTAGAGTTTCTGCTGAGAAATCTGATGATAATCTAATAGGACTTCCTTTATATGTTGTACTCTTCTTTTCCCTGGCTGCCTTGAGAATTTTTTCTTTGTCATTGGTTTGTGTCATCTTCATGATGTGCCTTGGAGTGGGTTTGTTGGGGTTAAGAAAACTCGGTGTTCTGTTTGCTTCTTGAATTTGAGGCTTTAGTTCTTTCCACAGGCTTGGGAAGTTCTCGTCTATTATTTGTTTGAGTATATTCTCCATTCCATTTTCTTTCTCTTCTCCCTCTGATATACCTATTATTCTTATGTTATTCTTTCTGATGGAGTCAGACAATTCCTGTAGGGCTTTCTTGTTTTTTATTATTTTTGAGTCTCTTTCTTCTTCTCTCTGTTGTGCTTCAAGTTGCTTGTCTTCTATTTCACTAATCCTATCTTCTATCTGGGCTGTTCTGTTAGCTAAGCTTGTTACCTCATTTTTCAGCTTTTGAATTGGGTTTTTCATTTCTGTTTGATTTGTTTTTATAGTTTCAATTTCCTTGGTAATATATTCTTTGTGTTCATTGAGTTGTTTTCTGATCTCCCTAAATTGCCTTTCTGTGTTTTCTTGTATATCTCTGAGTATTTTTAAGATTTCTATTTTAAATTCTCTGTCATTTAGCTCCAAGGCTTCCAATATGTTAAATCTTTTCTCCATAGATTTTTCCACATCTATTTGTGTTACCTCTCTATCTTTTGTATCCATAATATTCGATTTCCTCTTTCTTATTGGCATCTGAGGGTGGTCTTGTTGATAGCACTATTTAGAATTAATAAAGAGTAAAAAGTAAAAAAAAAAAAAAAAAAAAAGGTAAAACACCCCACAAAAAAAACAGTAATAATTTATTATTTCCCCCTTTTTTCTTTCTTCTCTTCCCCTCCTATCCCCTCCTCAGGAAAATATCGTGATGACCTGTGAATTATATTATGCTAAATGGAACAAAAACTGCCTATAACGAAGGGCTTGATTTGGGGTGAAGAGTTCAAGGGGCAAATAAAGGGAGTAGGGACCTACTAAATGCAAAAAAAAAAAAAAGGAGAAAATCTTAGACAAGCATAAGATGATTTGCTTGTAAGTGATGGTCGACTAAGAGATATAATGAGAGGGATAAGAGGGAACCAGAAAAAACGGGAAAAAAAAAGAATAATAAAGAAGAAAAAAATAAAAAGTAAAAATCTGTTGTAATAAGTGGAGCGAAGACTAAATACAAGGAGACCTTGGGTTGGGAGGAATGCTAGTGAGTTAAAAAGCAACGTAAAAAGTACCCAAAATGCCACAAAAATAAACAAACAAACAAACAAAAAACCAAAAACAAAAGCGAAAAAAAAAAACCAAAAAAAACTTGAGTCCCAAATTAAATAATTTGTTCGTGATTGAGGATTAAATGGGAGGAAAAGTAAAAGGAGAAAAGAAGAAATGAATAGAAAGGAAAAAATAAGAAAAAGAGAAAAACAAAGGAAGAAAAAAAGGAAGAGAAAAAAACAAAATAAAGCAAAACAAAAAAAACAAAAGGGGAGAGAGTGAGAGTTAAGTGTTTTGGAGTGTAACCTTAAAGGGGAGTGAGGATGAAGAAAAGAAATAAAATGTAACACTCATGGGTAGTGTAGTTCAAGAAAAGGGAAGCATAAGATGGGCAGAGAATAAACGGACCGAGGTGGAGGAAATAGAAATAATAATAATAAAGGCAATAAGATAGAAGAAACAAACAACAACAATGAAAAATTAGTGGAACAAGTTATAAATTCTGTGGATTTTTCTTGATTTTGAGAGGTTAACTTCTTCCTTTTTCTTTTCTCTCCCTCTTTCTGGTCAGTGACTCTGTACCCCAGGCTCTGTCTTTGTGTCACCCTTAGGTAGGGATTTGCAGTTGATGGGATTCTATGGCAATGTCACATAATTGGCTTTAGTCTTGCTGGTAGTCAAGGCTTGTTGGCGTTTGCAGGGTCCAACAATGAGAGAGTTTGCTTTCCTGGAGTCTCTCTCCTAGTCTCCCCTTCCTGAATTAGCAGCCTGGTGATCCAGCTATAAGGCTGCTACTGCTTCTGCCTGGGGAGTAAGAGGCTCAAAGAGCTAGGAAATCCCCACTCTATCCCCACTCAGTGCAAGGCTTTGGGAAAGGCTCTGGCAGTCAGAGCCTCCAGCATAATCAGGCGGGGCTGGGATTCAATTGTTGTCAAGGTGACTGTTCAGCGCCTAGCATTCAGTTGGACCACTCAACCCAGGCTTTCCACACTTTGTAGCCTGTTTTGGCTGGGAAGAAGAGGCACTAGTCGCTGCTTGCGACTAGTGTATTATAGATCTTATTAATTGCCAAGTCCCTCTTGTTAGCGTTTATTCCTGAATATGGAGGCTCTGTCAATCAGAAGTTGCCCCCGCCCCTTTAGTGAGAGGCACTAAAAAATATCACGCCTCTTGTCTTGGATCGCTGAACTGAGAGAGATCTTATCAATTAGAGCCTCGTGGGTGCGCAGATTTCGTGGGTTAAGCTAATTTCAGTGATTGGATCCGCAGCTGTGCTCCAGAAAGTATTTCAGGCTGCCCGAGCCCCTCCCCCAATGCTTGATTGTTAGCTTGAATGGCTGGGTGAGGTGCCCCGCCCACGCAGAGAATCTCCCAAACAGGAAGACAGCCCTGGTGCCTCTCCCGCTCGCCCTGCCGCTGGTGGCTGGGGCACACCAGGCGCGCGGGATAATGGGGCACCCTGGGTGTGCGGGCCAGTGGGGCGCTCTGGGCTCGTGGGACACCCAGGGCACGCGTGCGAATGGGGTGCTCCGGGTACCGGTGGCTGGGGACTCTCACTCGCAGTGCACGGGCCGCTGGGGACGCTGGCGGTGCTCGCTCTGCGACCGGACCGCGGCACCGGGCACGTGCCAGCGGCTGCTCACCGCTCCCAAGTGTGGGCCGACTTACCAAGGCGCACTCCCTCCGCAGCTTGAATGAACGTCCCTGCGGTAGTTAGCTTCCTCCACACCCTCGTCTCTCAGATTCAAGTGATAACAGTCCTTTCACTTTCAGTTTGTGTGGAGCTCCGGAATGCTCCAAGGATAAATTTTTCTGTTTCTAGTTGATAAATTTGTTGATATTTTGGGGAGATCTGTCGGACGCGCTGCTCACGGTGCCATTTCCCTGAGGGCTAAGTTAGTTAACATCTGTAAAGCACTCAGAAAACTGCTCAACACATAATAAGTGCTACATAGCCTGACCAGGTGGTGGCACAGTGGATAGAGCGTCAGACTGGGATGCGGAGGACCCAGGTTCAAGACCCCGAGGTCGCCAGCTTGAGCGCGGGCTCATCTGGTTTGAGCAAAAAGCTCACCAGCTTGAGCCCAAGGTCGCTGGCTCAAGCAAGGGGTTACTCGGTCAAGGCATGCTGGGGTCCAGCCCCGGGGGGAATCCAGGGGTCCCACAGGAAGAGACGGCATCTTTTCTTTCTCTTTATTCTCTCGTTAGCATTTACTGCCAGGCATCTCTGCCAAATGCTGGTCTAGCTTTCTTTTTATACACACACACTAAGTTACAATCACATGGTATTTTGTTTCACTATGGTTACATGTTTCCAGATAACAGTTAATTCATATCTATAAGCTATAAATCAGGTGGTAAGTTATTCAAAGTACAGTTATACAATAGCAATAACAATATTGGTATAAACTTCTAAAAGATTAGTACTAATTAATAACTCTACTTTACTGTTGTTGTGAGTCAGGGCGCAGAGAGAGAGATTAACAGACGAAATCATCAAGGACTAGCAAAGGACCACCGCTTGCTCAGGCAAATGGCCTTGAGTTCATGCAGTGTCCTAATTTTTTCACAAGACTACAAAAAGCTTGTTTTACTGAGAAATTGGCATAACATCAAGAGTAACTTTTGCTTAAAGATACATAGAGTGCACCTGCAAGATAGCTTAGTAGCAACATAATATCAGAAGGCATTAATTGCTATTGCTGCTATGGATCCCACCACACTCCTCTCCTTATTCTTGGAAAATACAAAAATCTCATGAGAATGTTTTACTGAGAAAAGCCCAGCAACTGCCTTCAGTCACAAAACAAGTCTCTTAACAAACCATTCTTTACTTGCCGGCTGTGCTCCCATCCAGGGCCACGCAACGAGCCACTCCGCTACACCTTACCTAAGATTCTATTGTCTAGTCAAATTTTATTTATTTACTATATTCATACACTAGTTAAATTCTAACTTTATTCTTCTCAGAGTGTTCCACCACCTGTAGGTCAGGAATGCAAGAAGAAAGGAAAGTTTCTCTACTCTACCACATGAAAAGGCTAGGGAGGTAAAGTGATGAATTAAGTGAAGGCTGAAAGGTGCTTCTGTGTATAGTTACTGTTTCCTACCTATTCATAAGTCACAATCTATTCTTTCTAACATGATTAATAAGAAGAAATTCTCCTACAAACTTAACCCTTTATGAGGGATATCATAGCCAGCCTCTTATGTTTATGAGCCCAGTTCAAGGGGCTTACAGGCTTTTCTGTGGAACTCACACCCTCTGTCTCATTTCCAAAGAAATTACTACGAATCTACAGGGAAAGCAGAGTACTATTATTATCCCTGTGCCATAAATAATAGCACACACCCAGAAAAAGGGGGGATATAAGGCCAGATTAATTCAAAAGGTCAAAGGGGGAAGTATCGTTGTGCCTTTCCTTTGCGGTGACTTTGTCACCCCGCAGCCATTGGTCTTCTCAGCTGTGACTTTGTCAATCAGCAGTTTTTGATCTTCTTCTGCTGTGACCTTGTCATCCAGCAGTTGTGGGTCTTCTCTGCTGTGACCTTGTCAGCCAGCAGTTGTGGGTCTTCTCTGCTGTGACCTTGTCAGCCAGCTGTCGTTGATTGGCTCCCGACAAAGGCACATATGAGAAAGCAATCAATGAACAGCTAAGGTGTTGCAATGCGCAATGAAAAACTAATGATTGATGCTTTTCATCTCTCCATTCCTATCTGTCTATTCCTCTCTCTGACTCTCTCTGTCTCTGTAAAAAAATAAAAAAATAAAAATAGGTTTAAATAAGTGCTACATAAATTTGCATGCTATTGTGCATATTCTCTTCTTCTTTTTTTTTCTTTGTATTTTTCTGAAGTAAGAAGTAGGGGAGGCAGACAGACAGACTCCTGCATGCGCCTGATCGGGATCCACCTGGCATGCCCACCAAAGGGCAATGCTCGGCACTTCTGGGGTGTTGCTCCGCTGCAATTGGAGCCATTCTAGTGCCTGAGGTGGAGGCCATGGAGCCGTCCATATTCAGCACCTGGGCTAACTTTTGCTCCAATGGAGCCTTGGCTGTGGGAGGGGAAGAGAGAGACAGAGAGAAAGGAGAGGGGGAAGGGTGAAGAAGCAGATGAGTGCTTCTCCTGTGTGCCCTGGCTGGGAATCGAATCCAGTACTTCCACACGCCGGTCAACGCTGTATCACTGAACCAACCAGCCAGAGCCCTGTATTCTCTTTTTCTTAAAAAAAAGAAAAAGAAAAAAAAGATCACCCTTAAATTCAACTAAGACACACTGAATGTCTGTTATGTTGCTGTCATTAAAAAGCCATAGGCCACTTGGACTGGTGACTTTCTTTTTCTTTTTTTTTTTAATTTTTAAAGACTTTATTCATTTTAGAGAGGAAAGAGGAGTAGAGAGAGAGAGAGAGAGAAGGGGGGAGGAGCAGGAAGCATCAACTCCTATATGTGCCTTGACCAGGCAAGCCCAGGGTTTCGAACTGGCAACTGCAGCATTCCAGGTCGACACTCTATCCACTATGCCACCACAGGTCGGGCTGGACTGGTGACTTTCTATCTTTGCTAATGGTAGTGGTTGTTTATGGTCATGGAAACCATGATGTACTAGCCCATGATTAAGAGTTCAGAGTTCTACTACCTCGGCTAGATTCTAACAAGCAAAGACTTAGAAAGAGAGTTAGAATACTCCCCCAGCCCCAGCTGCTCCCTGTTAATGAATCCTTTGTGTAGGAAAAGGCCACTCTGGATAACTGGGCGGGAGGAAGCTCAGCTTTGAGGATTGGGGTGCTCAGGAAGTCACACACAATCTTGTGGTTCTGGGTCATAGAAACTGGTGTGGAAGTGTGACTGACCTTGAGAAACACAGAAGGGCGTCCAAATCTCCATTTCGCCCCTTGTGGCCAGAAGATAAGGATGTAGATGGGGGCCAGGACATACTACCCCAAAATATAGTCCTTGGCATATTGCTATTTTAAGCTGAAGGAATTTGAGAAACGACAGGTTCCAGAAGGGCTCTCTGACCACCCCTTTAGCCCCTGAAGCAGGTTGTAAGGCCCTCTGGGGAGAGGTGCCCTTCCTGTGCTTGGGGGGGGAGCTGCATCCTCATCCCTGAAGATGGAGGGAATCTGAATGAACAGGTCTTGCCAACTTTCCCCAGCTTACTACCCTGGGCGCCAACCCTGCTGTCCCACACTTATTTTCCATGACGTTCTACTCTTCATTAAACATAGTATAAAATGCCCAGGCTGAACCTTTTCTTCGAGTCTTCACGTCCTCACAAAGGCTCCCATGTCACGTAAAACTCAGATTAAACAAATGCGTGTTTTCCTCCTGTTAATCTGGCTTTGTCACTTTAATTTTCAGGCCTAGCCAAGGACTGAACAAGGTCACAGAAAACTATTTCCTCCTCTAAAATATTAAAAAGTAATTCTAATTAGACTTTTTGAAAAATTCTTTAATGTAAGGCCGTTTGGATAGGAGCTTTATTGGCTCCTGAGAGTAATTCCCATTTCAGCATCGTGCAGTGATTGATGTTCGGATCAATGATGCAGTCAACAAAATACTACCAAGAATAAGGCCAATTGTACAATATAGCAATCTAAAATGTTATATATTTTCATGTATATATATGTTTATATACATTATAATAAATAATAAATATAATGATAAAATAGATTTAAAAATATATTTTCAAAGTTTTAATGTTTAAAGGTTTTGTTTTAGGAATTTAGAAAATTTTTTACAGTTCTTTTTTATAATTTTAATTTATTGAGTAATTTAAAAATTTTACTTATGTAGTATAAACTCTTAATTTACTTATTGTTCCCCCCCAAAATAAAACTCTACCATATTGAGAATAACTTTGGTGATATAAAAAGATGTATTTGCTTAAAAATATTGATGCTATCATTTAAACTTTATGATGCATGTTTTTCTTAAACAGTGATTCACATTATCCTGCATCTTAATATATTAAGACATCTTAAACCAAGCATATTTGAAATGTTCTATATTGAAAATCATCCTTTTTGGTCTTTTTAAACAGTTCACATAAGCTAAGCATTAAAGCAGATATATGTTAGATATAATTCTTAAAGTTGACTGTTTTATTCCTATGCTTCTTCCCCTCTGAGAAACCTACTTTAATGATTTCCCTGCAGTAATAATGCAAATGGCCACATTTATTGAACACTACCAAGTACATACATGCATTGCATACATTTTCCCATTTAATTTTCACCACAGTCCTACCTATTAGACTCTCTTGTTATTTCTTCTTCCTAAATGAGAAAGTAGAAACTTAGAAATGTTCAGTAGCTTGCTCAGGTCTCATAAGGTTTGACACCCAGGTCTGCTGGAAGCCAAGACCCCAAATAAATAACTGACTATGATGCAGAAATAAATCACCCATGGAAATTTAGGGATGTTTTTCAATTTCTCCTGAAACAACTTCTTACTCTTACATGTAGTCCTTCCATCCTCATCCATCTCCCCTACTTGATTTCTATATAGAAGTACTTTTCAGGCAAAGAACACTTTCTTCTGACCCATGCAAGAGAAAAAGAATGGAAAGACAGCTCATGTTTTTCTTTGGGTTGGAAGATATTTCCCACTGACTTTTTTTTTTTTTTTTTTTTTTTACAGAGACAGAGAGAGAGTCAGAGAGAGGGATAGACAGTGACAGACAGACAGGAACAAAGAGATGAGAAGCATCAATCATTAGTTTATCGTTGCGCATTGCAACACATTAGTTGTGCATTGATTGCTTTCTCATATGTGCGTTGACCGCGGGCCTTCAGCAGATGGAGTAACCCTTTGCTCTAGCCAGAGACCTTGGGTCCAAGCTGGTGAGCTTTTTTTGCTCAAGCCAGATGAGCCCGCGCTCAAGCTGGCGAACTCAGGGTCTCGAACCTGGGTCCTCAGCATCCCAGTCCGATGCTCTATCCACTGCGCCACCGCCTGGTCAGGCCCCACTGACTTTTATCAGTAGTTTCAACAAATGATATCATGGTAGCCTGGTCTGGTATATGTGGCAAACACTCAGATGTGTCCATCTGACCTGACATTCTTGAGGAGCAGGATTTCTACTCTTTGTTTCTACTCTCTGAAGTGATTCCTCTTTTGTGTGGATGCTGGTGTCATCCAAAACAGGGGTGTCTTTGACACTTTCATTTTACAGATATACTATATTTTCAAGCTGCTAATCTTGGATGTGGAAATAATGATCTTGAGCTTCAGTTCCCCCCTCTATTAGAGCTGAACCTTGTAATTTTGCTCATCAGATTTGCAAATGAAAGTTATCTTTCACTGTTTAGCTTGGTTAAATGCTATCACGGTGGGTGGTTATACACCTCCTGTCATGCTGATGAGAAGCTGCTTGCCTGACTGTGTTCACCCAACCAGGCGCCTGCTGAAGAAGAGACTGCAGAAGTCCCTGGAAACCAATGGAGTGGAGCAGTTAGGGAAGAGGGTGGCAGGAGCCACTGCACTCAGCCTACAATGTCACCATGTCCCTGGTTCTTGAGTACTTACATCACCTTCCCTTACTAGCAACAAGGGTGGTCCTAATTACAGTGCTTTATGGATTACAGAAAAATTACAGTTTATTACAGAATACTTTCACAAATATTATCTTACTTAGCATAATAAGCTCAGTAGTCCTGTGAGATAAGTTTTATTATCTTAATTTTCTATGCTGAGAAACTGAGTTATATTAAGTGGGAAATATTTGATTCAAATGAGGTTTTCCAACTGGAAATCCAGTGAAATTTCATCCAGTGTGACGGATTGTGGTGAAAACAAGTATTACATGCCTCAGACATTCCCGTGTTCCTTCCTCCACCCCAGAATGCTCTAATCTCAGCTCTTACAAACCTCTCTCTGCTTTAGTCACTCGGTTTCTTGTTATTGCTTGAATATACCAGCCACATTCAGGGCTCAGAACCTGGAACCCTTCTCCCCAGAGTGGCACAGCTCATTCTCTCTCTTCCTTCTGGTGTCTGCTCAAATGTTACCTTCAGAGACCAAAATCCTTGGCATCCCCGTGTAACAGTGGTCCTCATTACTCCCTAACACCTTGACCACAGTGCACCGAGGATGGTGCACTGGGCATAGGCCAACAATAAAAAAACAGACTAAAACTCAATCTGCATTTTAGTATCACTATGTACCAGGAATTCTAACCACCATTGGTGATGGAATACCTTCCTGAGGGGGGAAAAAAAACAAAGTTTGGTTAGTCCAAGTTCTAAATGATTTCTGAGATTATTTGTGAGTTATAAAAATCTATATGTACACTTTAAATTAGCACATTTTATTACTCACCTCTTAATAGAAATGTGGTGTTCTATTTGGAAGTTAACTTGGAGAACTCTAAGCTATACAGCCAGCAGCTGACATGAGTAGACAGGGCTATCCGTTTGCTTGTAAGTAAATTTGTAATGGTTCCGAGTCATTCGAGCTTGCTTTGGGCGGAACTGGAATCCCAACCCCCATGATATAGACATATTCCTATGTGAGGATCAACTGTGGCCAGCACTAAATCAACAAATGCAGCTACAGTAACTTCCCTTTATCCACAAGTTTGCTTCCTATGGTTTCACAGGCTGAGATTCCAGTTACCCATGGTCAACTGTGGTCCAAAAAATTAAATGGAAAATACCAGAAATAAACAATGTATAAGTTTTAAATCACATGCTATTCTGAGTAATCTGATCAAGTGTCGTGCCATCCTCTCCATCCCACTCTGGGTGTGAATCTTCCCTTTCTCCAGCATATCCACACTGTAGTCACTCCCCGCCCACGAGCCGCTTAGTAACCTTCTCCATTATCAGATCCACTGTCATGGTGCCCCAGTGTTTGTGTTCAGGTAACCCTTATTTTACTTAATGACAGCATTCCCATAACTTTTATTATAGTTCATTGTTATAATTGTTCTATTTTATTGTTAGTTGTTAATCTCTTTCTGTGCCTAATTTATAAACTAAATATGTATGTATAGGAAAAGAACATAGTCTATATAGGGTTCAGTACAATTCTCAGGTTCAGGCATTATCTGGGGGCCTTGGAATATACCCCCAATGAATAAGGGGGAGCTACTGTATATTCTATTGAACATGAATATGCAAGAAATATCTACTTTGACAAAGTCATTAACAAATTTACAAAAGTTAGGCTTAAAAACAGAAACTATATTTTATTTGTCTATGTGACAGACCAATATTTTCTTTATTTCTAAAAAATACATCAATATATTTGTTTTTAATTTATTTTTTATCTTTTACTTATTTATCATTCATTATTTTTAACTAATTTATTTATTGGCATGATTATAAATGTGAAGTTCAATGAAACAAAAACTTCACTGTCTACTTTGCTTTTCTGGACATTATTAACATGTGTTTTATATTAATTATCTATGCTGCATAACAACAGTATCACAAACTTAGTGGCCTAAAAGAACACATGTTTATTATCTTACAGTGCCTGTAAGTCAGGATTGAGGGCATGGCTAGGTACGGCTCTCTGCTTCAGGGCCTCCTGAGGCCACATCAAGAACTCAGCGGAGGTTAGTCTGGGAAAAGGCCCTGCTCACCTGGTTGTCGTCGGTGGGACTCAGTTCCTCATGGGAGGTTGGAAAGAGGGCCTTTGTCTCTTGTTGGACGTTGACCAGGGGCTGTCCTCAGCTCCTTATCATTGGGCCTTCCCAACATGGCCCTTGCTTCCTTAACACCAACGAGAGAGTCTCCAAGCAAGATGGGTCACAATCTTATACAACATTATCACATCCCATTATCTTGCCTTAGTCTGTTGATGAGAAGCAAGCCATAGGCCCGCCTACTTTCAAAGGGAAGAGATTATACAAGGCATGAACACTAGAAGGGGTTCCCCTTTAGAATCTATCTGCTACATGTTTCATTTCAATTATTAAATATAAGTTTTCACATAATAATTTTGCCACATAAAATATTATCTTCTCTGGGTGTCAAACACACTAGGTATACCAGTGCCCAAGACCTTACTTGATTTTCTTCATAGTATTTACCTGATTTATTGTATATTTTTTCTGTTTTATCTAACAAGCAATATTATTTCTGTATTTTATTAATATATAACCATATATTTAATATATTATTTTACACTTATATACAGTGTGTCCGTAAAGTCATGGTGCACTTTTGACCGGTCACAGGAAAGCATCAAAAGACAATAGAAATGTGAAATCTGCACCAAATAAAAGGAAAACTCTCCCAGTTTCATACCTATTCAGTGCAGTTTGATGTGGGCTCATGCACAGATATTTTTAGGGCTCCTTAGGTAGCTATCCTGTATAGCCTCTACAGACTCGTCACTGACTGATGGCCTACCAGAACTGGGTTTCTCCACCAAACTGCCGTTTCTTTCAACTGCTTATCCCACCGAGTATGTTATTCCTATGTGGTGGTGCTTCATTATAAACGCACCGATATTCACGTTGCACTTTGGTCATGGATTCCAATTTAGCAAGCCACAGAACACACTGAACTTTCCTCTGTACCGTCCACATCTCGGCAGGCAGGCTGTGGGCTGCTTCACTATATACATGGTGTTACGTCATCATCTGCACATGCGCACATGCTGCCACATCATCCTACAGAAACTGGGAGGGTTTTCCTTTTATTTGGTGCAGATTTCACATTTCTATCGTCTTTTGTTGCTTTCCTGTGACTGGTCAAAAGTGCTCCATGACTTTACGGACATACTGTATTTCATATGTTATATATTTGTTCATTGTCATCTCCCTTTATAACCTTCTTCTTATTATTATTTTTTAGCGAGAGAGACAGACAGACAGACAGAAAGGGAGAGAGATGAGAAGCATCAACTTGTTGTTGCGTCACTTTTTAGTTTTTCATTGGTTGCTTCTCATACGTGCCTTGACCGAAAGGCTCCAGCGGAGCCAGGTACCCTTTGCTCAAGCCAATGACCTTTGAGCTTAAGCCAGCAACCCTGCACTCAAGCTGATGAGCCTGTGTTCAAGCTGGTTGAGTACATGCAAAAGCCAACAACCTTGGGATTTTGAACCTGGAACCTTAGTGTCCCAGGTTGATAATCTATCCACTGCGCCACCACTGGTCAGGCTCCCCTTTATAACTTTCTTGAGAGCAGAACTTTTTCTGTTGTGCTCACTGTATTCAACACCTTAAAGAACTGGCTGGTACTTAGTAGGGACTTATGAAATAGTTGATAGAAAACTATATGTAATCTTCAGAAGTGTTAATTTAGAAAAATAGTAAACCTCTTTGGGTGTTCTTCAATCTCATAGATATTTCAATTAAGTTTTATCACTGTGGTTTAAGATAAAAATGCCAGTACAAGGCTTTGATGGAGAAGAGAGGTCCTGCCTATGCCCCTTCTGTTGCCAGAAACAACTACCCTCAAGCCTTTAATTTCTTGCCCAATATGTTTACCTCCTCATTTCTAAATAATTTGTTTGTATTTCTAACCCTGTACCTCATCAGCTAAAATGGCTGAATAAAAAGTAAGATTTTGGTCAACGGCCCAAGATTTTTTGTCTCAGTAATACCAATGGTAGCTCATTGAAACAGGTCTATCTTCTAGCTGTGCCACTTTTGGAACTTTGTAGTTTGTGGCAAGAATTCCGCACCTCTCAGGAGGAGGAGGTGAAACTGACTTTCTGAAATCTTCTTTATGGGTAAGAAGTGCGTTAAAGAACAAGCTCAAAGGCTGACTGGGAGTGATAATTTAAGTGTGTGCATGAATCTTTCAGATTCAAAGACAGCAAACTATGCAGGAAGAGTTTAAAGCAAAGAAAGGACTATATGGTCCTTGGAGAAGGATGCTGCCTTGACCATAATTCCAGATAAAATAAATAAATATATAAAAGCAAATCCCATAAAACTCTGGTTGGCAGCAAAGGGTTAGGGATCTGATTATGGCAAGAGAGAAGGACTTGAATTTTATGAGACCCAGAAGAGTCATGCTCTGTGACCTCAGACAGGTGAAAAGCAAATCAGAGGCACATTTTAAAAGCCACTGTTATCTGGGTTTTCTGTTATACACAGCCAAACTTAACCCCAAACTGATACAGATTCAAAAGCATCTGCTACTTTTGGATGATATTAAGTCTTCAGATAACAAACAAGTTATCTATTGGGCTGCACTCACTCTCTCTAATCTCAAAGAAAATTATCCCAGACGCTGAGTATCTCAGAAACACCAGGCTGTTTGACTTTCTTTATCCTTTCCCTGACATAATGATAGCACCTCTTTCATAGACCTCCTAGCTCAGAAATGAATGTTCGACTGCTAGTTTCTTTTCTTCAATAGGCTGTCTTTCATAAAGTAAACAACAAGCAGCTGTTTCCATCATGCTGCATGAAAGAGGATTATCATTCTTAGAATGGAAATTCCAGGAACTTGCATTTTAATTAACATGGAAATAAAAGCCACAGAATAAATATGTATCTGAAGTTTATGTAGTCCCAGAGAACAATGGAGACAAATGCAGATTGATCTAATCTGGTTGCAGTTAGGAACATGAGTATGTGTAGGAAAACATTGTGTGGAAAGTTGACATTCAATCCAATTAGGAAGAGCAAAGTAAAAATGATGAAAGCAATTTCCTTTATCCAGTTGAATTAGTCATCCAAATAACAGGCTACTCTTTGACCTTCCTGGGAAGGGTCAGGATGCTCATTAAATAAATAGCCAGCCTATTCTTGCAATTGTTTAATAAGTAGAACTTAGGGAAATATATTTTAGAATAAAAATCAGTCAAGAAAAACATCAGCAAGAATTTCTCTAATTTGTTCTTATTGTTTTTGTTTATCTATATATATATTTACAGAGACAGAGCAAGAGTCAGAGAGAGGGATAGGTAGGGACAGGCAGGAACTGAGAGAATGAGAAGCATCAATTATCAGTTTTTCATTGTGATACTTTAGTTATTCATTGATTGCTTTCTCATATGTGCTTTGACCACGGGCCTTCAGCAGATGGAGTAACCCCTTGCTCAAGCCAGCGACCTTGGGTCCAAGCTGGTGAGCTTTGCTCACACCAGATGAGCCCACGCTCAAGCTGGCAACCTCGGGGTCTTGAACCTGGGTCCTTTACATCCCAGTCCAATGCTCTATCCACTGCGCCACCACCTGGTCAGGCTCAATATTTCTTCTTTTAAGTGAGAAAGAGGGACAGATAGTAAGGGATAGATGAGAAGTATCAGCTCATAGTTGTAGCACCTTAGTTGTTCATTGATTGCTTTCTAATATGTGTTTTGACTAGGGGGTTTCAGCTGAACCAGTGACCCTTTGTTCAAGCTAGTGACCTTGGGCTTTAAGCCAGAGACCTTTAGGCTCAAGCTGGCAACCACAGGGTCATGTCTATGATCCCATGCTCAAGCCAGATGATCCCTTTCTCAAGCTGGTAACCTTGGGTTTCAAACCTGAGTCCTCAGCACCCAGGCCAATGTTCTATCTACTGCACCACTGCCTAGTCTGGCTATTTATCAATATATATATATATTTTGTATTTTTCTGAAGCTGGAAACGGGGAGGCAGTCAGATAGACTTCCACATGTGCCCGACCGGGATCCACCCGGCATGCTCACCAGGGGACGATGCTCTGCCCATCTGGGTCGCCGCTCTGCTGCAACCAGAGCCATTCTAGTGCCTGAGGCAGAGGCCACAGAGCCATCCTCAGTACCTGGGCCAACTTTTGCTCCAATGGAGCCTCAGCTGCGGGAGGGGAAGAGAGAGACAGAGAGGAAGGAGAGGGGAGGGGTGGAGAAGCAGATGGGTGCTTCTCCTGTGTACCCTGGCCGGGAATCGAACCTGGGACTCCTGCACACCAGGCCGACGCTCTTCCACTGAGCCAACCGGCCAGGTCCTATTTATCAATTTTTAATCTAGAGAAACAGGAAGACTGATAAGAGCACCAGACTAAAGTGAATATGGGGATCTATTAAACAAAATGCAGAGGTCACTTTCTACATTTTGCTAATTTGTGTGGCAAATGCTAAAGTAGGGAAATTATTTAAAAATAGCTTTTCTTTTGTATCTTTACAACTTGGCATTTGTAAAGATACAAATTTCTTAATTAGACTGATGACTTGAGGTTAAGGACTAGAGGTTAAGGACCCTCATGATTCTGTCTCAGGCTGTAACTCCCAGCTGCTGTGGCTTACAGCACAGACATGCTACTACAAGTTAAATCAAATCTCTTTTCTTGCCCATTAAAGTCCAACTTGTCATGATGAAAGCGGATTATAAACAGATTGCAGGACAGATTCCAGGGTTATTTCCCCCGATTTATACATCTATTTTCTCATTCAGATTCAGATTCAACAAACATTTATTAAGGATTTATTAAGTGCTAAGCTCTGGGCTGGAGATTTTTTTTTTAATTATATAGGTTTCCGCTTTATTTATTTATTTATTTATTTATTTATTTATTTATTTATTTATTTATTTATACAGAGACAGAGAGAGAGCCAGAAAGAGGGACAGATAGGAACAGACAGACAGGAATGGAGAGAGATGAGAAGCATCAATCATTAGTTTTTTGTTGCGACACCTTAGTTGTTCATTGATTGCTTTCTTATATGTGCCTTGACTGTGGGGCTACAGCAGACCGAGTAACCCCTTGCTCAAGCCAGCGACCTTGGGTCCAAGCTGGTGAGCTTTTTGCTCAAACCAGATAAGCCTGCGCCCAAGCTGGCGGCCCCGGGGTCTCAAACCTGGGTCTTCCACATCCCAGTCCGACGCTCTATCCACTGCACCACCTCCTGGTCAGGCTGGGCTGGGGATTTTATGCAACCGCTATTACCTGGCCTTCTGATTCGTGGAGGTCTAAAGACATGTGCTGAAGTAGGTGTTTTGACATAAAATCATGGGTCCTTTGAAATGTCAATGGGTTATTATCCTGGTCTGTAACTAAAGTAATGCAAGAACTATTTGGAGTCATATTTTAATATTATTATCATTATTGTTATGACAAAAGTAAGTTGGATGTATGTGTAATTTTAAAAATTCAAACAAAACAATGGTATAAATGAAAAGTAAAAGTTTTCCATTCTCTCTTCTCCTACTTCCAGTATTTTTTCCATGGAAATATGGGACACTGTAAAAATGACCATAATACTATACAGGTCCTTCTGCTTAGAGATAGGGCCCCTGAATCTGGGATGGTCTTGAGACTTACTTTAATTAATACAGTATGATGGTGGTGGCCATGTGTGAGTTCCAAATCTGGGCCTCAGGAGGTGCTGTAGCTTCTTACATTGTGCTCTTGGGACCATGCAGTCGCCTCGTGAGCTTGCCCAGGAGAGCCTGTTGGAAAATGAGAACCACGTGATGTAAGGATGAGCCATCTCAGCTGAGACCCTTCAGCCAGTTGATCTCAGCCAACTTGGCCAGAACGAACCCATTCCAAATTGCTGAGCTATAAAATCAGGAGCTAAAAATGGTTGTTATTTTACGCCACTAAGTTTTGGGGTAATTCATTATACAGCAAAAGCTAAATGCTATAAGAAGTGACCATTTGAACAGTTATTGGTTTTTCTAGGCTATAAGACAAAGGAACACCTAAAAAAACATGGAATAATGAAGAGATCATGGAAGGAAGTAGAAATGGAAGCATGATAGGGCCCTGGGGTAGGAAGTACTGTAAGACCATCACGTGGAAAATGCAAGGGAAATTAAGGAGAGCAGAGACAGAATTAAGTAAGGAAGGGGATTTGATTTGTGTTGTAAATTAAAGCCTGTATCCTTAATTAGTTCCCAGGTGCAGTGCCTACCCACTCATGTGTTTTCCATCATGCAAGCAGATTCTTGTTGCCTCACCACTACTTGATAGTAATGCTGTGTGAATGGGTCAATGGTTTGAGATTGGCAGAGAGAATTCTTCTGACAGTGTGATAGTGTTTATAGGTTGACTTGGCAAGAGCAAGTTGGAGCCCGTCTCTGCAGAGATGCTGGTGACTGAGGTCAGCTGGCCTGGGGTGAGAAAATCCACACTCACCACTTCCCAGTACAGAGGACATCTGAAGAAAGAACTCTCCCAGCAAAGGGAGGCAGACCCAGGCCAATATACACTAAGTCTGTCACAGTATCTGAGCTGGAAATGGGTTAAGGGATGAAGAGACTGTTTTGATAGAATCTTATAACAATACAGCAGACCCCCTTTCCCATGGGAGATACATTTCAAGACCCCTAGTGGATGCCTGAAACCATGGATAATACAGAACCCTATATAACATACTGTTTTATCCTATACATACATATGATAAAGTATAATTTATAAATTAGGCACAGTAAGAAATCAGCAACAAGCCCTGGCCAGTTGGCTCAGCAATAAAATGTCAGCCCAGAGTGTAGAAGTCCCGGGTTTGATTCTCAGCCAGGGCACACAAAAGAAGCACCCATCTGCTTCTCCCCCCACCCCTCTACTTTCTCTCTATCTCTCTCTTCCTTTCCCACAGCCAAGTCTACTGGAACAAAGTTGGCCTGGGCACTGAAGATAGCTCCATGGCCTCCATCTCAGGCGCTAGAATGGCTCCAGTTGCAATAGAGCATCACCCCCTGGTGGGCATGCCGGATGGATCCTGGTTGGCTGTATGTGGGAGTCTACCTCCCTGCTTCTCACATCAGAAAAATACAAAAAAAAAAAGAAAGAAAGAAATTAGCAACAACTTCTAATAAAATAGAACATTATAACAATATACTAAAATTAAAAAAATATATATACTATAATAAAAGTTATGAGAATATGGTGTTAAGTAAAATAACTCAAACACTGCTATCCATCTTTCTATACTATGGTTTATTGTAAATGTTTCTTACCAAGAGTCAGCAAAGTTGGAGTCTGTTTCTTATTCTTTTTGTTACTTTGGGTGATTATTTACAAGATAAAAGTATAGAAATATCTTTCAAATCAGAACTCTTTAGCCTCTACAAATCTGCTTAAAATAGTCTTGGTCTTGACCCTTACTTGTGCTGGAGGAGGAAATTAGCACCCCTACGTTGCCCCTACGTCTTCCTCCTGACTCTGCTTTCAAATTCCATCGGCTATGTCATCAATTCAAAATTGTTAAGGTTTAGATTCAAACATGCTTGTCTATAGATGGATTATGAAAACTGAAAACAGGCTACATCATTCACAATACATGAGTGAATATATGAACATTTTTCATGGCAGAACCAAGTGATGTAATTTGATTTATAAAATAAAGAAATATAAATTCTCCATCAGGACACAAGAACAACCTCAACGAGAATGTGAAAGGTCGATTTTTCTTAAGCTCTCTGAGCTTCTCAAAAACACTTAGTGTGATTGTGTTCAGACCAGCAATTCCTAATAAGTTTTATGTTTTTCCTAGAGCTTCTACAGTTGTTTACTGGAAGAACAGAGGGAGCTTCTATTTTTCTAAAGGAATACTTGTTAGAATATGGGAATTAAAATAGTAATAACCTTAAAAACTCTTAATAATTTCCCCTGTTTGCCTGCCTTGCTTCTCACGGCAGTTAGATGAATCTTTGGGTAGAATTTGACCTAATTTCCTCAGCCTAATACCCAAATATGTTTTTAACCTTGGGAAATGTAAACTGTCAAGTTCAGATCTCCTTAAAACTTAAACAAGAGTGCTGTAAGGCAGAATGTCTTTGAGAATCAATCTCGTTTTTTATATTAAGCATGCAAAGTATTGAAAAAATAAAAGAGACAGTATTGGGACCAGCTCTAAGAATGTATTTTTCTGTGAGCATAGCTCTTGCACACATATCATAGGAATTACCCTAAGACATAGCCAGTAACTTCTTGATGTCAACTCATTTGGTACTGCTCTTTAGAGAAGTTTAACTAGAAGGCTTTAAGTAACACTTCAGCTGTTATTATGATTGAAGACGAGAGGGGATAATTAACTTACTACGTGTGTCGTGCACTATTCTGGCTTTTATATGCGAGTATTATTCAATATGACATATTATTATATTATTTTATATTTAAAATATTATGGTATAATATATTTATTTAAGACCAAAAGAGTTGATCCAACTTTCCTGGGAATTGAGATTGACTTCTCTGCTTCCTCCTGTTATGATCATGGCCTCGGACCCTCTTTCTGATACAAGCCACATTATATAACCCTGCTGCCCATCGTGTCACCCAACAGCCCTGCCCTCCCTTCTTCTTTCTAGTTCAGATTCTTGGACCCTGAAATCCAACTTAATTCATCTCTATTAAAAACTTCTAGTGCTGCTCTTGGACCTGGTAATAGTTCATGATAGCTTTCCTCACGAATAAATTAATGTTTTCTAAGGACCACAAATTTCCCTGGTTTGAATCCCAGAATATCAGAGCCAGAAAGGATAGCAAAGTCATCTAGAACAGTGTTCCAGCCTTAGCATTTGGACTTACAGAGATCCTGGAGTTATTGCAAATCCATATATGCTTAGAAGTTTCTTTTTTTATTTATTTTATTTTTTTCCCAGTGGGCCACACAACTGACACCATTATTCTGTGGCATCCATAACTTTGTAAAATTTTAATAAGTTTTCATACTCTAAAAATATTAGAACTACTGAGTCACATCAGCTCCTTCATTTTACAAATTAAAAAAAAAGGCCAAGAAAATGGTTTTATTTGTTCAAAGTCACAGTGTGAGTTGTGATCATGTTGAGGTCCAGGAGTAATTGTTGGATTCTCAACCATCAATCCATTGCTGTTTCTAGCATCCCAACCTACCAAATAGCATAATTCTTGCTATTACATAACAGTTCCCACAGACTCTAGTGCCAAGGGGGGAAAGGGTTCTTATCTAGCTCAGGCTGAATTGTACAGAAGTGATTTTTTGAAAAGTGTTGCCAGGATAAAAGAAAATTTTCCTTAGAGAGAGTGCTAATATTTTTGTTTGTTTTTTATTATTCAGTGAGAGGAGGAAAGGCAGAGAGACAGACTCTCGCATGCACCCTGACTGGTATCAACCCGGGAAATCCCAGTAGGGGGCGATGCTCTGCCCATCTGGGGCTTGCTCCATTGTTCAGCAACCGAGGTCTTCTTAGTGCCTGAGGCTGAGGCCATGGAGCCATCCTCATGCCTGGACCAACTGGTTCCAATCGAGCCATGACTACAGGAGAGGAAGAGAGAGAGAAGGGAAAGGGGGAAGGGTGGAGAAGCAGATGGGCACTTCTCTTGTGTGCCATGACCAGAATCAAACCCAGGACATCCACATACCCGGCTGATGCTCTACCACTGAGCTAACCGCCCAGGGTCGTAATTTCTTTTAACTGACTTTTTTCAGACAATCTTATCTTGCCCAGTGCCCCCGCCTGGGTGACTGAGAAGTCAAACCACAAAAGTCACTGATTCAATGCAGGGAAGGGTTCCCCCTTTCCAGCCATCTATGGCATGGCTCTAGGAGACAGCATCAGAACCAAATATTTTTCCTCTGGAATTTTGAAATTAGGGTAGAAAGAGTCAGTGGGAGGAGGAAGGTGGGCAGGAAGGTGATGAAATGTTGGGGCTGTTGGACATTCGGAGCCACAAGCCCATAGAGAAAGAGAATGAGAATGAGATGGGGTGGGGTGGGGAGCAAGAGCAACCACACACAGGCACAGGAGGGGCCACATGGCTAGAGTGGGGGGAGGGGGAGACAGAGAAAGAGGAGAGACAGGACCCAGAAAGAGCGCCTTAAAGTCCACCTTTCTCCTTCCCAATTCCTATCACAGGAGGTCCCACTTCCCTTGTATTCCAGAAACTCTGGATCTTAAAATGAGTTCTTTATATTTAGGCTGATTTGAGTGGGATTTGCTGCCAGCTTCTGCAGCCAGCTGTGGGAAAATAAATTCAGATCTCATGAATAAATAACTCAAAGCCCTCGAAGCCTGAGGTAGGATGGTTACCCAAGACTGCTTGTGCCAGGGCTGCCTCGTGGGGAACAGGAAGGATGGGGACACTCACCCTGCAGCCACATGGGCCACACGCCCCGCGCTGGTGATGGGCACTGGCTGGGGTGGGGGGATCACCAGCTGGGTGGCGGGATCACATGCAAGAGTCTTAAGACACAGCCACTGCACAATACACAACCTCATGTTAATCCCAGCTATTTTTACATTTTATTCCTGTCCGGAAGCCTCTCCCTGAGTACTTGAGAATAAGGTTGTATATAATTATGCCAGCATCCTTCATTTCATTAAAAAAAAAATTTATTTTTTTATTTTGAGATTTCTGTTCTATAAGCAGTGGTAAGATTCAGCCAGTTGGCGCTGGTTCAGCAGAACCAATACCTAATTTTTTTGTTGAGTTTGGTGAACAGTTGTTAAAATGGCACTTGTAATCAGAGTTCTCTCTAAGGTGGGCGCCTGGGCAGCAGCCCAATATAAAAATCACAAATTTAGCCTTGGCCGGTTGGCTCAGTGGTAGAGCGTCGGCCTGGTGTGCAGAAGTCCTGGATTCGATTCCCGGCCAGGGCACACAGGAGAAGCGCCCATCTGCTTCTCCACCCCTCCCCCTCTCCTTCCTCTCTGTCTCTCTCTTCCCCTCCCGCAGCCAAGGCTCCATTGGAGCAAAGATGGCCCAGGCGCTGGGGATGGCTCCTTGGCCTCTGCCCCAGGCGCTAGAGTGGCTCTGGTTGCAGCAGAGCGACGCCCCCGGAGGGGCAGAGCATCGCCCCCTGGTGGGCAGAGCATCGCCCCCTAGTGGGCGTGCCTGGTGGATCCCGGTCGGGCGCATGCGGGAGTCTGTCTGACTGCCTCTCCCCATTTCCAGCTTCAAAAAAATACAAAAAATAAAAATCAAAATCACAAATTTACATTCCTTACTCCTTTTTTTTTCATTTGAGAGAGGAGAGAAAGAGAGGAGAGTAGGGAGATATAAGGGAGGAGGAGCAGGAAAGCATCAACTACCATAAGTGCCTTGACCGGGCAAGCCCACAGTTTTGAACCAGAGACCTCAGTGTTCTAGGTCAAGGCCACCACAGGTCAGGCCCATTTCTTACTCATTTTTAAAGTTCATCTGCACAACAGCGTCTACTAAGCATCCATAGTAATAATGTTCATTCCGTCCATAGGTGAAAAAAATTGCAAGTGCGGATGCCAATGAAGAAGCAATATGGAAATATCTTAAATAACAGTTTTATTGTTTTTTGTCAGGTATTACTTAATATTTTAAAACTTTTTTATAACATAAGCTAGTTTTGTGTACCTCTTATTGTTCTTATTTAATTATTAAATGCATGGAATAATAAGCTACCTTTCGGTATATCATTTTTTTATACTTAAACCGGTCATTAGGGCAGAGAACCGGTTGAATTATTTGAATCTTACCACTGCCTATAAGGCACTTGACAGGGAACAGCTAGTTCTAAGGCGATTTAGAAGAAAGAAAAAAGTGCACTATGATGTTGAAATCTATTTATCTTTTCTTTTTCTCAAGGGCAAGATATAAAAATACTAATAAATAATAATAGATTTCTAGTGTGGTGACAGAAAAAAGGTATCGGCAAAACCCCATGGTGGAAATAAAGCAGAAAACAGAAGACAGAGCAAGATTACAGTTGGGAAAAGATGTGACATAAAGCCAGAACGGAAAACAGGAGACGTTTATGATAGCCGGGGTTCTTAAAATACAGAGTTCTTTCTAATTCATCTATTTGAGTAGTGGTAACAAACAAAAAAGAGTTGGGGAGGATAAACAATATGATGAGAGGACTGCACATCTCAGGGGTACAACAATGTAGCTAAAATCAGGGAAAGAGTCTTTGGGAAAATAGGAATATAAAATTGTGTGAAGTGAATTGTTGATAAGAAAGAAAAAGGAGATGACTAACATTGAAGTGTCTTTAAATCACTGCCTCTATAACACTCGAAGTTGTTATGAGAGTTACTTAATGGATTTAGAGAAATTCTGATCATTACATTCAAGAAACACTTTAGATGCCATATTTCAGAAAGTTGTCAATGTAAGTACATTTCTTCAATACCTGTATATTAGAAGAAAAAATAAGACAAAAGTGAGCTCACATGGACCTAATTTCCTTTTTAGTCTCCTTCCAAAGAAGGGCCTCCCTGGAGGGCATCATGATGAGTGAAATAAGCAACAGAAACATGTTTATGGTGACAGTTTTAAAATTCTTTGTCAGATAATGCCAACATCTGTCATCTTGGTGTTCGTGTCTATTGACTGTCTTTTCATTTAGTTTGAGATCTTCCATGTCCTTGTTACAATGAGAGATTTTATTTTTTTTGAATCCTGGACATTTGGGGTATTATGTTACAGGACTCTGAATTTTATTTAAACCTTCATTTTTTTTTTCCCAGGCTTCTTTTGACACCACTTCACCAGGGGAAAAAGACCACCCCCTACTGCCAGGTGAGGGTAGAAGTTCAGGTTTCCCACTTGGCTTTTATTGATACCCAGAGCATGGGCTCCTCTTTACTGCTGGCTGTGGGGGAGAGCTGGGCTCCCCACTGAGCCGCCACGGACACACCCTGGCTGGGAAGCACAGGGCACCTCACTACTGCTCCTCAGATGGCCTCCACTGACATCATGGTAGGGATGTGGGGGCACCTCACTACTGCTGGACAGCAGTGAAAGTTCTGATTCTCCATTAGGCCTCTGCTATCATCCCAGTGGGGGTAGGAAGGGAGCCTTATTATTGCCAGGTATAGACGGAAGTCCCGGCTCCCGCTGGTCACCTCCGGCACTGCAGGAGGAGGCCTCATTATCTGTATGCGATCAAAGTCCTGGCTCCCTAGGAAGTCTCTTCTGAAACCACTCAGTCAGAGAGGTTTGGGCTCCTTGTTAAAGCCTCAAGGATGGAAATTTATGCTTCCCATTCAGCCTTACTGGGGTGGGTGAGGAGTCACAGATTTTTCTCTAGTGTTTGGCTGGAGTAGGTTTCTGTCTTTCTGGGCTGCTCCTTTCGCTAGAAACAGCAAGCTGTTGTTGGAGCTTTTTTGGCTCACCAGCTTCTTTAGCTCGATGTATGTCTGCCTTCTTCTCTCCCCCTGTGTTTGTTTTATAAACACTGCGCAGGGTTTTCAGTTGTCTTAGTGGGAGGACGAGGGAAAGGTACATCTATCACACCTTGCCTTATGTCAGGGGTCCCCAAACTTTTTACACAGGGGGCCAGTTCACTGTCCCTCAGACCGTTGGAGGGCCAGACTATAAAAAAAACTATGAACAAATCCCTACGCACATTGCACATATCTTATTTTAAAGTAAAAAAAAAATGGGAACAAATACAATATTTAAAATAAAGAACAAGTAAATTTAAATCAACAAACTGACCAGTATTTCAATGGGAACTATGGGCCTGCTTTTGGCTAATGAGATGGTCAATATCCGGTTCCATATCTGTCACTGCTAGCCGTAACAGGTGATATGATGCGCTTCCGGAGCCGTGATGCGTGCATCCCACGTCACCGGAAGTAGTACTGTATGTGAGCTATGCTGCGCTTTGTGACGCCGCCACATATAGTACTCCCGGAGCACAGGATAAGGATGGATCCTGTGCTCCTCTCACTGACCACCAATGAAAGAGGTGCCCCTATCGGAGGTGCAGTGGGAGCCGGATAAATGGCCTCAGGGGGCCGCATGTGGCCCACGGGCCGTAGTTTGGGGACCCCTGCCTTATGTGAAAGTCTTTGCATATCACTTTATTACTGATAATAGCAGTACCTGCCTTATAGACATCTCAAAGGGCTATCCTGAGGATTAAATGAGTTGATTGGATCTTTAGAACAATATCTGGCACGTAGTGAGCCTTATACACGAGTTAGAGCTTTTTGTTATTAGATAAACAGTATAATGTGATTGTTAAGGGAACAGATTCTGGAAACAGATTTCCAGGGTTTAAATTCCAGCTGTCACACTAAATAAATGTGTTAATCTTTGGTAAATTATTTAATCTCTCTATGCTCAAACTTCTCCACTGTAAGTGGCAAGAGTAATAGTTTGTTGTTGTTTTTTCAGAAGACTATCATGAGCTTTGTTAAAGATGGCGCTGCCCACATGAGGCAGTTGCCCAGGTGATATTAATGCGTGTTGAGAATCCTTGTAGCCTGGGGCGTGGTTTTGGGATTAATTTAAGCCTTTCCCACCCTTTTTGATGTGGGGTGGTACAGTCCAATTATGCCTCAGATAAGTGACTTTGTATTAGAGACATCCCTATTTTGTATATTGGATTAAAGGTTGTGAAGCTACACTATAAAGTGGGGGCAGAACAGGAGCTTGCGCTCTTGGTTCCTGAGATTAGCATTAGAGAGCAGAGCAGAGAAAGGCCACGTGGAAGAGGCGAGGGGAAGCAGCCAAGATGGCGGAGTGTTGATTGAGAGGCCAGTTTGTGCAGTTTGACGCTGGAGAAGGAAGGAGATGGGGAACAGAGGTGAATAAGTCTGGTGAGCTAGAAACCTTTGATTCTAGAAAACTCGGATAAGTCAGTAGCTTTGTGAGCACTGAATGTGAGTGGGCTTTGGAGCCCAGGGTGTATTTTTTACTTGCCCGCCAGGTGCAAGCTAGAATTAAAGATGGTGGCCCACCAGTTTTTGGCTCCGTTGTTTCTTTACCGACTGTCCAAATCCAATGCGAACCTGCATGGGCTGGGCTGCTGTGATAGTGGCCTTGGTTTCTGGCTTTACACAGTGATTTGCCCAAGGTCACAGAACTGGTAACTGGCAGGGCCAGCTATAGCCACTGGACTTCTGACATCAAGTCCTGGGCTTATGCCATCACATAAGCATTGAGCTTTGGTTTGGTTAGGACTGCAAGGTGAAGACCAGTATTCATGTTTAGAGAACATGGCAGGCAGAAATCTGTGATTTACAGATTTCTGTAAATCACAGCTGAACAGAGTAGTGGGGGGAGAGAAACAGTATGGAAAGAGGGATAAGCAAGAGTGTGGTTGGTGGGCTAAGTCTATGTCAAGTAATTGGTATTGATGAAATCACCCAGATTATTCCTTATGTGAGAATTCTGCCCTAGAAGACATTCTGTCAATGTCTCCTGTTTGCAGGGTAGAGAGAGGTTTCTCTAATAGCTCACCACTCACACCCCAGGGCAGTTAAACGCTCTTCTGAAAGAGTCTAGTTCCAAGAAAGCAATGGTCTGGAAAGCCCCTGGAGGGGATAGGCTTGTCCACCTCAGAGGACTTCTGACTTAGGGAGGGGTGAGGAACCTGTGGAAGGGTGGGGGTAACCCTGGGTGCCAGCAGTGGAGAGTGTACAAGGTAAAGGATGTGGCAATCACCCTGCTGCCCTTGGGGGTTGTGAACCAGGGAGGCCGTGGTTGGAATAGGGACAGACAAGAGCTGATGCTGCAGGAGCTCAAGTCTGAAGCAGGATAGGGTCTGTCCTGGTATCTCAGAGTCCTGAACACCTCCTGTGTCTGATGTGACTAATCACCTCAAATCAGAGTGTCAGCACCTGTTGAGAGGCACAGTATGATGAAAAAAACACTGCACCTTGCTGGCCAGCAGAAATGATCAGCTCACAACCCCACCTGGAAGCAGGCCAGGTCACAAGCAGGAACCATGACCCCTGGACATGAGTCCCAGAGCTCCATGGGGCAAGTGGTGACTCCCACACAGGGTCAAGGTCAAAGAGTGTCCTGAGGGATGGAAATTGGAATCAATCTCACAGGGACCCATCCAGGTTTGGGGTGTCCCGCTCAGGTGGCACTGTTAGGCACCCCAGGGACTTCAAACATGTGAAGGAAAGCACTGTGCTTCTGAGTGGGCTCAGGGCAGCAGCCTGCTTCCAGGTCTAAGGCTCTTCCCACAGCAGAGCCTTTCTTGCTCCTTGTAAGTTCCAGGCTACCAGGCGGGCGTTGGGCATTTTCAGGAATTTGTGCTCTGGACGTATTTTTGCACAAAGTACTGGTGCTATATTTTTCTTTTGATGGGTTCACAGCATTGAGCACATCCTCTTAAATAAATTTTAGATTTCACTTTGTTTAATTCTTTAGAGGGAACAATTATTATGAACTGATTCCTAGCACAGCTTACCAAAAAAAAAAAAAGTTTCTGTTTTGTTTTTCGTGTCAATAAGTTTTCATTGACAGTGAAGATTTTTTTCTTTTTTGTGTGGCAACTTTCCATTACACCTTGGCATAGTGAGCCACGTAAACGTGCAGTTTTGTAAGAACTAAGATAGAGAAGAGGCTAGAAGATGCAGCAAGAGAGACATTTCACGCATTATAAAAATATCACTAAAATATCTTAATTGTCATTGATAGCATCTATTAAAATATCTCATTAAAAAGATGATAGGAGCCTGACCAGGCAGTGGCACAGTGGATAGAACGTCGGACTGGGATGCAGAAGACCCAGGTTTGAGACCCTGAGGTCTCCAACTTGAGCACAGGCTCATCTGGTTGGAGCAAAAGTTCACTGGTTTGAGCCCAAGGTCGCTGGCTTGAGCAAGGGGTTACTCGGTCTGCTGAAGGCCCACGGTCAAGGCATATATGAGAAAGCAATCAATGAACAGCTAAGGTGTTGCAACACGCAACGAAAAACTAATGATTGACGCTTCTTATCTCTCCATTCCTGTCTGTCTGTCCTTGTCTATCCCTCTTTCTGACTCTCTGTCTCTGTAAAACAAAACAAAACAAAACAAAAAAGATGATAGGATCCATTATTTTATTATTTAAAAGGTATATTGCACACAATTCAATATACAGATGATGGATCACAGAATTCTTATGAAAATGATACTTATTTTATATATTTATAAATATATATAATTTGATTAACCAATGTCACTCCAATAAATTTGATTTAAAAATAGAAAGTAAGAACAGAAACTTAAGTCTCTTTGGTGACCAGTTACTCTCTGTCACCATCACATTCACTGCTCAGACCACACCACCACTAGAATTATCTCTTAGTCTCGCTCAGAGGAATATTGTCAAATAAGTGAATTTCTGGCTACCCTGAAATTAGATTAAGTAATGGGTATTTTGACAAATAAAGATTATGGAATTAGTTTTCAGCTTAAAACAATCTCTCAAGGCTTTGGTTGGCCAGTAAGTAGCATTTATTCCTATTTGCCTTTGTTTTCTTCTCTAAATAGACTGTTTCAGGGCTTCTCCCATTTAGAAAAGAGAATTTCCAACTCTGATGGCAGTTCACGCAGTTTCTAATCATTTAAACTCACAAAATAAATAAATGACTGATGTTAATACAGTAGAAATGAACAATTATAAATAATGTTTATTGTGAGCCCCATGCTGGGTTAGGTAGCTCTCTCCTGTTACTGCATTTAGTTAATTGAGCAACCAATGTCTAGTCAATGTTCAGCATTTCTTTTAAATGAAGTTGAGCATAGTGCAGTGGTTCTCAAATGCCAATGACATTGGAATCACCAGGAGAGGACATGTTAAACACAGACTACTGGATCCCACCCTAAGTGTCTGATTCAGCAGGTCAGAGATGAGGATTGGGAATTTGCATTTCTAACATGTTCCCAGGTTGTGCTGGGGCTGTTTGTCCAGGGACCACACTTTGAGAACCACTGCATATACAGGCAGTCCTCAGGTTACGAATTAGATAGATTCTGGTTTGTTCTTAAGTTGAATTTGTTTTTTTGTTTGTTTCTGTTTCTTAATTTTTAATTTTGATATATTATGTTGACATGGTTTCAAGTGTCCCACTCAGTATAATACCCTCTACGCACCACTTCGTGCCCACTCTCACCTGAGTTGAATTTGTATGTAAGTTAGAGCAGTGTATGTATTTAACTATTAAATGCATCTCAGATTGTCTTAACATAACATTTATTTTTATCTTTCTGTGCATACATATACTTAAACATTTCAAACCTACAGAACCTGTCTTGTTTGTAAGTCGGGGTACTTCAAGTCAGTCACCTTGCTATCAGACTAACCTGGGTTTCAGTCTTTTAACTTTGGGTAAGTTATATAACCTCTTTTGGCTTCGGTTTCCTCATCTTTAAAATTATACTTTCATCATTAGGCTATTTGAGGGATTAAATGAGATAATGTATATGTAGTTAGTGCTTAGCATGATATCTTGTCTGAGGTACAGCTTGGTTAAAGTTAACTGCTATGTAGTGGCATTTACTACACAGTACTACTGTTATCACACACACACACACACAAAATGACCAATTTTTTAACATTTTTAAAATTAATTTTAAAGAGGAGAGAGAGAGAGAGAGAGAGAGAGAGAGAGAAGAGGAGGAGGAGCAGGAAGCATCAACTCCCATATGAGCCTTGACCAGGCAAGCCCAGGGTTTTGAACCTGTGACCTCAGCATTCCAGGGTGATGCTTTATCTACTGTGCCACCACAGGTCAGGCTAAAATGACTGAGTTCAAAATCATTAAAAAAATTTTTAATGCTATCTCTTCTCTT
Organism: Saccopteryx leptura; assembly: GCF_036850995.1. Lineage (NCBI taxonomy): Eukaryota > Metazoa > Chordata > Mammalia > Chiroptera > Emballonuridae > Saccopteryx > Saccopteryx leptura. Next base: position 148,755,788 of record NC_089504.1, read on the forward strand.
TACCTAAAGGTGAGACCAACATCTAAACTGCCATGACAGGATAAGGAAATTGTTAGCTGAGACTCCAAGAAATGATGTATTGTATTTTTCATATTACACTGAGGAACAATTTTTTTTTTCATTTTATGTTGCATAAGGTTTTAGAACAGTTTCTATATATATCTGCATCGCTGATTCCAAATATGAAATCAGTTTTTTGATGCATGTTCTAGTTTTTATGCAATTTTAATTTCTTTTTGTTACAGTTAATGGCATGCATTGGTTTTTAAATTGGAGTTAAAGGGCAACGACTCTTGGATTGAACATAACCACAAGGCAATTAATGTTTTACAAACATCATTTTTACATAATTGTAGTTTTTGTTTTGTTTTGTTTTTACAGAGACAGAGAGAGAGTCAGAGAGAGGGATAGACAGGGACAGACAGACAGGAACGGAGAGAGATGAGAAGCATCAATCATTAGTTTTTCGTTGTGACACCTTAGTTGTTCGTTAATTGCTTTCTCATATGTGCCTTGACCGTGGGGCTACAGTGAACTGAGTAACCCCTTGCTCAAGCCAGTGACCTTGGGTCCAAGCTGGTGAGCTTTGCTCAAACCAGATGGGCCTGTGCTCAAGCTGGCAACCTCGGGGTCTTGAACCTGGGTCCTCTGCATCCCAGTCCAACACTATCCACTGCGCCACTGCCTGGTGAGGCTGTAGTTGTTTTTAAATGTAAAAAATTATTATCTGATAAAAACACCCTCTTATTTTGTTTTAAGATTGAATCATGGCTTCTTCGAGTAGGTGTAAATGTAAGGATAGTCCTGACACCTTCTGTTATATATGTGGCTGTTACACACTTCTACGTCAAAGGCGCAATATTTCATCATCTGTGACACATGCATATATTGCCTATTTTCAAGTTCCCCTTGAAAACAGGTGATCAAGACAAGAATTGGGCTCCTCATGTTGTGTGTCATTATTGTGAGGAAATGCTTTGTGACTAGACAAAAGGAAAATGCAAATGAATGCCTTTGGTATCCCATGGTTTGTCATGAACCTAAGGACCACAGCAGTGACTGTTATTTCTGTCTGGTCCATACAAGGGCATCGGCAAGAAAAAACGGCATATGATCACATATCCTAATATTCCTTCAACAATACGACTTTTCCCACACTCTGAAGACACTGCTGGTTCCAGTTTTCAATGGTTTTATTTCTTCTAAGGATGAAGAAAGTGAACATGGTGATCAGGTGTATTTTGATAAGATGCATGAGGAAATGGTTGTAGAATCTGAAGGGTCTTCTTCTGATGCCAAGCAGTCATTAACCCCTCAGCAGTTTAGCCAACCCGAATTGAATGACTTAGTAAGAATGACATAAAAATTGTCCTCGACTTTCTGAAGTATGAGGAGCATAACTGGATCATTTGTGTGGATCTTAAAATGGTAAATTTCCTGCTAGGACAACAGAGAAGTTTCATGAAGTATCCTTGCTTTCTATGTTTGTGGGACAGTCGAGCTCGGGAGAAGCACTGGACACAGAAGGAGTGGCCGAAATGTGAAGCTCTGGAAGTAGGGATACAAAATATTGTGAATGAACCTGTAGTTAGAGACAGGTCATTTCCCCCCACTTCCCATCAAACTTGGCTTAATGAAGCAGTTTGTTCAGGCTTTGAATAGAGAAAGTGAATGCTTTCAACATATTATTTCTGCTTTTTCTGCCTTGTCTTTTGAGAAGATAAAAGCAGGTGTATTCAATGGACCTCAAATTTGAACCCTCATACGTGATGAAGAATTTGCCAGGAAGATGAATAAGGAGGAGAAAGCATCATGGCAGTCTTTTGTGTCAGTTACAAAGAACTTCCTTGGCAACAAAAAAGCAGAAAACTATGAACTTCTGGTTCAAAGGATGCTGTTGGCTTTTTGCAACATTGGATGTAACATGAGCGTTAAGATTCATTTCCTGAACAGTCACCTTGATAAGTTTCCCCAAAATCTTGAAGCTGTTAGTGATAAGCAGACTACTTCTGGAGCATCAAATGAGATTGTCCTCAACAAGTACACAAATGCAAGAGCTACAAATGCAAATTTTTGCCTGAATAGAATTTAAATAAGTTTTACGGAAATTTTATGATTAAAATAAATGTTTTAATTGTGTTCTATTTTGAAATTGTAGACAAATTCTGATGCAATCATATCTTTTAGTGTATTAGTGTATTTACTTATTACATAAATTATTATATCTTCACTAAGGTGATGCCCAAGAAGACATTCTACTTCATTATGTTAAACTAAATGTTGAAAATTTTACAAGAATATGAAAACCTAAAATCTTGAATTGCAAAAAGACTGTAGCTTACAGAGAAAAACTAATGTCAGATTTGAGATCAGCACACTTGAATTAGGTAAAAACAAGTTTTTTTGTGGATGCAACAAAAATTTTGTTCCTCAGTTTTATCAGAGTTCTTTATCATAACTAAGAAAGATATATAAAATACATATCTTTATTATTATTTTTTTGTATTTTTCTGAAGTGAGGAGCAGGGAGGCAAAGAGACAGACTCCTGCATGTGCCTGACCAAGATCCACCTGGCAAGCCCATTAGAGGGTGATGATCTATGGTGTTGCTCCATTGCAACTGAAGCCATTCTAGCACCTGAAGTGGAGGCCATGGAGCCGTCATCAGCTCCTAGGCCAGCTTTGCTCCAATGGAGCCTTGGCTGCAGGAGGAGAAGAGGGAGATAGAGAGAAAGGAGAGGGAGAAGGGTGGAGAAGCAGATGAGTGCTTCTCCTGTGTGCTCTGGCCAGGAATTGAACCTAGGACTTCCACATGTTGGGCCAATGCTCTACCACTGAACCAACTGGCCAGAGCTTTGTATAATTTTTTATAAGAAACATAACCCTGAAAAATTTCTAGGGAAATGATTTGTAATTGGGTTAATTTATTAACTTCACTAAACCTTATTGGAAATTTATTATTTGCTATCTAAGAAATAATATTTTCATTCAGTGGTTAAGTGCACACACACAACCAAGAACCTTCATGATAGATTGCTTAATCTTGGCCCTGGCCCGTTGGCTCAGCGGTAGAGCGTCGGCCTGGCGTGCGGGGGACCCGGGTTTGATTCCCGGCCAGGGCACACAGGAGAAGCACCCATTTGCTTCTCCACCCCCGCCCCCCCTCCTTCCTCTCTGTCTCTCTCTTCCCCTCCCGCAGCCAAGGCTCCATTGGAGCAAAAGATGGCCCGGGCGCTGGGGATGGCTCCTTGGCCTCTGCCCCAGGCGCTAGAGTGGCTCTGGTCGCGGCAGAGCGACACCCCGGAGGGGCAGAGCATCGCCCCCTGGTGGGCAGAGCGTCGCCCCTGGTGGGCGTGCCGGGTGGATCCCGGTCAGGCGCATGCGGGAGTCTGTCTGACTGTCTCTCCCCGTTTCCAGCTTCAGAAAAATACAAAAAAAAAAAAAAAGTAAAAAAAAAAAAAAAAGTAAAAAAAGTAGATTGCTTAATCTTGATCAGTACTTTGAAAGAGTTAGCTTATATGTTGGTGATAAAAAATTCTTGTAGCCTGACCAGGCGGTGGCACAGTGGATAGAGCGTCAGAGTGGGATGCAGATGACCCGGGTTCAAGATCCCGAGCTCGCCAGTTTGAGTGTGGGCTCATCTGGTTTGAGGAAAGGCCCACCAGCTTGAACCCAAGGTCGCTGGCTCCAGCAAGGGGTTACTCGGTCTGCTGAAGGCTCGTGGTCAAGGCACATATGAGAAAGCAATCAATGAACAACTAAGGTGTTGCAACATGCAATGAAAAACTAATGATTGATGCTTCTCATCTCTCTCCATTCCTGTCTGTCTGTCCCTGTCTATCCCTCTCTCTGATTCACTCTGTCTCTGTAAAAAATAAATTTAAAAAAAAAATTTTTTTTTTTTTTTTGTATTTTTCTGAAGCTGGAAACGGGGAGGCAGTCAGACAGACTCCCACATGCGCCTGACCAGGATCCACCTGGCACGCCCACCAGGGGGCGATGCTCTGCCCATCCGGGGCATCACTCTGTCACGACCAGAGCCACTCTAGCACCTGGGGCAGAGGCCAAGGAGCCATCCCCAGCGCCCAGGCCATCTTTTGCTCCAATGGAGCCTCAGTTGCGGGAGGGGAAGAGAGAGACAGAGGAAGGAGAGGGGGAGGGGTGGAGAAGCAGATGAGCGCCTCTCCTGTGTGCCCGGGCCGGGAATCGAACCCGGGACTCCGCACGCCAGGCCGACGCTCTACCACTGAGCCAACCAGCCAGGGCCTAAAAAAAAAAAAAATTCTTGTAACTTAAGTGAAATTAACTTACTAATCTGCATAATTCTAGAGTCCCAGAGAGGACAAATTATGTCAGTTGGAAAGATACTCATCACCTATCCATCAAATATTGACCTAGCACTGCCCTTCGTTGTGTGAATCTAGACACCTGCAGGCTCATGCTGGGGTTTTCCATCACCTGCCTCTGATTCTTTTCTATGTTTATGCAAAGCCACTAAGAAATACAAAAGATAAATTAACACCAAAGATTTCATCCAAATTAGTTAAAATAAGTACAGTATCATTCATATTAAATAAATGTCATATTCTGTGTTAGCTTTGAATGCTCCAATATTCACAGTGCGATGAAAAATTAATAAATGTCACTTAGCTTCTTTGATTTGAGAGTCTCTCAAGCACATATCTAGAAGCCACCTTTATTAAACTGCTCACAAAAATTAGGGGATCAGGGAACATGCAGATACTCCAGTACTTTCAGCCTTTTGTATAGTGCATTTTCACCAATGAAATAAGTTGGTTTTGCATCTTGTTTGCATAATCAAACAACTTTCTTTGACTTCTTGTTTGTCTTTCTGATGTTCTTGTTTAATTTAAAAAAAAATCAAATGCGCCCTGGCCGGTTGGCTCAGCGGTAGAGCGTCAGCCTGGCGTGCGGGGGACCCGGGTTCGATTCCGGCCAGGGCACATAGGAGAAGCGCCCATTTGCTTCTCCACCCCCACCCCCTCCTTCCTCTCTGTCTCTCTCTTCCCCTCCCGCAGCCAAGGCTCCATTGGAGCAAAGATGGCCTAGGCGCTGGGGATGGCTCCTTGGCCTCTGCCCCAGGCGCTGGAGTGGCTCTGGTCGTGGCAGAGCATCGCCCCCTGGTGGGCAGAGCGTCGCCCCTGGTGGGCGTGCCGGGTGGATCCTGGTCGGGCGCATGTGGGAGTCTGTCTGACTGTCTCTCCCCGTTTCCAGCTTCAGAAAAATACAAAAAAAAAAAAAAAAAAATCAAATGCTTCTTTTTTTTATCACTCCATATTCATTTTGAAATATTCCTAATTTTTGTAAGCAATATATCTGGTGCCTTGTAACACTGTAGCCCAGGAATGGGCAAACTACAGCCTTCTTCCCATTTTATAAATAAAGTTTTATTGGAACAGAACCAGACTCATTCTTTTACCTATTGTCTAAAACTGTTTCCATGCTAAAATGGCAGTGTTGAATAGCTGCTGCAGAGACCACATGGCCTGTAAAGCCTAACACCTTTACTTTTTTGTCCTTTATAGAAAGCTAGGCAACCTTTGAGGCAGAAGGTAAGGGGAACCTTGGAAAAAAATGTAGCAAGAGAAAATGTAATCTCTTTTCTTAAAATATCTACCCAAAGGATCATTTATCTTTAATAAGAAGTTTCCTAGTGCAGTAACAATAAATTAGTCTTAGAGTTGGTTTCCTGTTAACCTCAGATTGCAGATGTTCCAAGCCCTTTCAAATAGTGTCATTACAGTGGTATATATACCAGCTATCAGCAACATTCTACCCTGGGCCAGAACATAGCCTCGGTTTTGCATTATTCTTGTTTAATTTAAAGAGCCAGACCTAATTTTATTAAGGTTAATAAAATCCCAGGACCTCATTAATGGCTAACTAACCTCTCTCTGATAGCCGCATGGTTATTTCAGAAAGAGGAACATTAGGAACTTTAGGAATATATAAGCTCTTTTTTATTTTATTAGAACATGGCATTGGCTTAAAATTGGATTTCTATTTTTCTTTTTAACAAATGTCTTTTCAAGTACTTGAGGTACAATTTCTATGACTTTTCTAGACAAAAATTCACATGTATTTATTAGTTAAATATTAAATAAACAAAGGATGTGTATCAGAATGGGAAGAGCATGCCTTTTGAGGTCAGTGGGACTGGATTCAAGTCTCAGAGCTTCTTTCTCCTACTTTGCATGACAACCCTCTGAACCTGTTTTCAATCCTTAAAAACAGGTTATTTTGACGTTATACAGACATAGGATTATAGTAAGGATTTTAAATAATGTATGTAAAACACACAATCAGAGCGAGGCACATAGCAGGTTTACAAGTGGTAACTGGATGAATGGTAGTTAAGTGGGTGCTATGGTCTGAATGTCTGTGTTCCTCCCCTAATGAAATTCATATAGTGAAATCCTAATGTCCTACGAGGTGGTGTGGGAGGTGAGGCCTTTGGAAGGCGCTTAGGTCATGAAGGTGAAGCCCTCATGAATGGGATTACTGTTCTCATAGAAGAGACTCCACAGAGCTCCACAGCCCCTTCCACCATGTGAGGACACAGGGAGAAGGCTGAGACCTGGAGGAGGGCCCTCGCTCAGCCATGCTGGCACTTGATCTCAGACTTCCAGTCTCCACAACTGGGAGTAATCAATTTCTGTTGCTTATAAGCCACACAATCTGTGATATTTTCTTATAGCAACTGAAATGGAATGAGGCAGTGGGCACAGTAAGTTTTCTTTCCAAATTTTTTTGATTTAATTAGTTTTTCCTAGAGGTAAACTAGATACTCAAAATTAGTGATGCTTAAATTTATTCTGGTCAACTTTAATAAATTTAGGAAGCTATGCCTTTACTATAAATGATGGTTTCAAAACACTGCTTCTAGCTGGACCCAGAAAGAAGATATGCAGATGAGGAAACCCAGCAAGCTCAAGCTTGCCCAGGGACGGCCCAGGTGTCCAAGGCACTTTAGCCCCTTTCCCCACCCCTTCACTGCGCCGCCAATGCTTGCCACTGGTGACACAGCCAGCCAGGGAATTGAAATTTGGATAATTCCTCGCAAATCTTCCATCCCAACAGGAAAGACCACAGTCATCCTTGAGAAGATGCTACCTTGCTGTGTGATGCATTCGGTCCTTTGCAGGAGTAGCACACAGCTCTGAGGTGCAGTTCCAGTTTGGCAACTTACTAGCTGTGTGACCTCAGACACGGCACACGACAAAAGAGATCTCTGTGATCCTTCAGAAGCTACACTGCTCACAAATATTAGGGGGATATTTTATCACCTCATATTCATTTTGAAATATCCCCTAATTTTTGTGAGCAATATATAAAAATCTTCTCCATCTGTGAAATGTCTCATGCTTTAATGAAACAGGTGACCATAGGCTAATGTAAAGAATTTGCTCTCTCTGATTTCAGACAAGTTTCTCAGACATTTATTATATTTGTTATTTTCTGAATTGCTGAGATTTGGTCCTTGCAATTATCTGGTTTCCAGGCGTAGTCCCCAGCTGGCATTTCTCCTTCCAGTGTCAAGACGCATAGCGATCACTCAGTCACCCATTCTAGAATCTTGCTAGAGGCCGATGTCAGCCTAATTGGTTTGTTCTTTACAGAAATCACTTTTATCCTCTCTTTGAAAATTAGGACATTAGTTACTGATCTCTAGTTTTTAGGGCCATTTGTTTATGTGCCCTTGGCCCAACTGTTTGTCTGTGCACTGCTCTGGGTTGTCAAGGGCTGGATCCTGCCAGCTGTGCTTTCCAGGCCCCTTGTCCCCATTGAATTCAAGTGATAGGGGGCCATGGGTGGGAACGTGGAAGGTAAGAAGGGGGAGAAGTGATTCTCTTGGCTCCTTGGTTGTCAGTTTGGGAAGAAAGCGCGGCAGCCCCAGAGGCGGCGGCAGCCGTGGCGCCCCCGCCGCCCCCGCCGCCCCCGCCCCAGTGTCCGCTCCTGACTCCTGACTCACAGTGACACTGGTTTGGAGAGAAATTGGTTTCTTGTGATTACTAATCTTTCAGTAACCTAATTTTTTTTCTTGCTCCTTTAGCCTCACTACATCCTTGTAAACAATTTTTATAATAAGCTCCCTCTGTTTGGATATTTAAACCATTTGTTTTTCCTAAATAGATCCTAATACTATACATACTTTTTCAGAGCTTGAATCCTTAATGTAAAGCTGCCCAATGATCTTTGTTTTGAAACCCAGTGCTTTAAAAATCTGGATACAACCAGCTGCTCGTTTCACAAAATCAAACCAACAGAATGTAAGAAAAAAAACCAAAACACAAAACACTCTTGTCAAACGCCAATAAACTTCAAAAAAGGGTCTAAATTACGTACTGCATTGAAAGGTGCTCATCATTTGTTGTTCGACAATATACTGATTATGAAAATATTTTACTGTTACCATACTGTGATGAAATTTATTCTACAAACAACTTTCTATAGAATATATTTTTTTAATCTTTATACAAAGCCACCAGACAAAAATAGGCACAATAATTCCTGAGCCATTCGTTTCAAAGTCTGTCTTCCCATCTGCTAGCCAAAGTTTAGGTCTACACAACCAAAGTAAAACAGAGGATTGTGTAATTATCCTTTGACTCAGAGACAAGTAAGAATATCAGAGTAGGGAGGGGACAACTGTACCCATTGATTCAACACTTGTTTGGATATATGATTCCTTTGAATTATCTAATCACCACAGAGTAAATATCTATGCTCTATTTGAATGCCTGCAATGATGAGGACGTCATTACCTTGCCCATTCATTTTTAGGGCAGCTCAGATTTCCAGAAATGTATCCTTTTTATTGGAATGAGTAGGCATGACTGTAGCGTCTGCTCATGGGGACTAGTTATTCCATTTAGGTTTAAAAGAATAAATAGAACCCCTAGTGTAGTTGAAAGCTCTTTAAACCAACATTAAGATAGACATGCTGTCTCTTTATGGTAACAATTTCATCTTTTCAGAGGCAGGCTCAGTGATATGGGGAAGTTCTCCATGTCAGGCGGATCCTCTTCTTACCTCTTCTCTGGGAACAACTTGAAAACAGAACATGCGCTCCTTTCACTCCTCGATACAGGCTCCTTCAAAAGGCACAGCTTTACCCCTTTCAATAAGCGACAAACTTTCAGAAAAGTCCCAGCCAGCATGAGGTCATCATCAGCTTCTCTGGCTCTAAGGAATTTCTCATCTTCCCAGAAACATGAGGGTCCCACATAACCAAGAAAAATATGCTTCTCTGAGAATGTGACCCAGAAATAGGTATTTAATGCAGTTCTTGTACATCCTTGTTCTAGTGTAAATGGTGTTGGCAGAGCAGGATGGAGACAAAAGAAGGAGAAATGGCAAGAAATGCCTTTCAGGATAGAGAGAGGGACTTGATAAGTGGCTTTGTAAGCCGTACCCAGAAGACCGGATGTCCTACAACCATGAGGAGCCACTGGAGAGCATATATACAGCATGATTTCAATTGTGTTGTAGAAAGATTTCCCTGGTGCGCCGTACAGCACGAATTGGGGAGACCAAACTGGCTGTAGGGCAAGTCAACGGAGGCGATAATTCGGGAAAGAAATTATGAATAAGACGGTGTCAACGGGCTTGCACAAGATGGGGACCTAATCAAAGGGGCAGAACTGCAGAATTTAGTGATTGATTGATGTGGAGGTTAAAGGAGAGGAAGAATAAAGCCTGATTCTCAGTTTTCTGGCTTGAGAAACTGCGAGGATGGTGGACTTACTTACAAAAGAAAGGAACTTAAGAGGAATAGCAAGTTTAGGTGGGGCCGGGGAATAATGAATTTTCTTTGGGCCTGTTAACTTGGAGTGTTAGAAGCACTAGGTGTCACAAGCACAGACGACCACGGGAACATGGGTAAATAGATCTGGTGCTGCAGAGAGAAGACTTCCCCAGGGAAGCCCTACCTCAAGCCTGGAGACAAGGATTGATTTCTCCAGTTACTCACGCCTAAAGTAATTTGTTCTTCTTTATAACTCATCACAATTGGCACTACATACTTGTTTGTTTAATGTTCATCTCCTCCTAGACAATGAACTCCATGAGGATAGGAAGTCTGTCTGTGTTGTGCACTCCGACTCCCCACCCCCAAAGCTTTCACAGCCCCGGGTACAAAGTGCTCGCAGGGATCACTCGGAGCGTGCCCACTGGCACGCAGGCTGGCAGTCACTCAGGGAGGGATTGGAATGTCCTCTCTACTCATGTGCAGTCTCACTGATCGTCAGAGCAGATATTCAAAGTAAATGGACTATGAGTCTAGTTTAGATTCAGTCCAGATGATATTTGAATGTTTCCCTTTGGTTCAGTATTTCTTTAGGAAAAAAGAAATGAGTTCAAAATGACTTACTAGTTGTTTAAAAAATAAAGAAAGAGAAAATATTGGTCCTGGCTGTCTTTCTGTTAAAGAAAAAAAAAGGTAAAGTTGACTTGTGTGTTGCAATCAGGCTGTTGTAATTTATCCCCACTGTGTACACAGTTTTATTTTAAATGTCCCATTTTGAGAAGAAGAAATGGACTTCAAATTATGGATATAATGGAGTAGATTATATCATACTTACTGGATAAGAAGCAATCTGCAATAGCAATCTTTTCAGACAGGGAGAACCCTGGTTTCCATTTAATTCTCTTTGACCTTAAATATCTCTGGGATTGGTCCTAAAACCTATTAATTTTATCCAGATTACATAAACATTATTAACCACAGATAGTCTACCAGCCACATGTGTTGCTTTGGGGTTTCAGTTTGAGCCATTATTTTATATAGACTGATGTTACTTACCAGCAGCTTGGTACACACTTTTGTCACTGTTATTTTATAAAAAACAGTTAAAGCAGTTTTCAATGGCAGAACTTCGGTGAATAGTGGGTTTGACATTAATGGCTAAGATATATGCTGATAAAAGGTATCTATCCAACAGCTTAAATTTTGCATATGACTCATATTTTGAAAAGAACCTTCTCAATGTAAGAATGTGAAGCTTGCCTGACCAGGCGGTGGTGCAGTGGATTGAGCATGGGACTGGGATGTGGAGGACCCAGGTTCGAGACCCCGAGGTCGCCAGCTTGAGTGTGGGTTCATCTGGTTTGAGCAAAGCTCACCAGCTTGGACTCAAGGTCGCTGGCTTGAGCAAGGGGTTACTCGGTCTGCTGTAGCCCCACAGTCAAGGCACATATGAGAAAGCGATCAATGAACAACTAAGGTGCCACAACAACAACAAAGAATAGATGCTTCTCACCTCTCTCCGTTCCTGTCTGTCTGTCCCTATCTATCCCTCTCTCTGACTCTCTTTCTGTCTGTCCAAAAAAAAAAGAATTTGAAGTGTATCCATTTAAGAATGTCATGTATATACATCAAAGCTTATTCTCAAAGGATCTGGAAGTTATATAAATTAACGTTAACAGTGTAGTAGAACTATAGGTGTTTTTCATTTTCTTCTGTTTAACCATCTTTTCTAAGATTTCTACAATAAAAACATATTACTTATGTAATAAAAATAAAACTACATTTGCAAAAGATTCAGAAGTTATGTTTGAAAATGTATTTGTCTCAGGTTTTAAGATGTATCCCAAGTCGATCACTAGAATTAGGTAGTCAACAAAGGCTTATATATCTTTTTAGCTAAGAAGATTTGATCATTAAATACACTTTCAGGATCTGTGGGATTTTATCAACTATGGAGACCGTCACAATGGGACTGAAATACATTTCAGGACTGCTGGGTTCTTGTCTTGACCACAACATTGAATCCCATCTTTGGTTCATGGGAAGAGATGAACAGGCTGCTGTCATAACACCTACCATATTTCCTCATGTATAAGATGCACCATTTTTCAAAAAATTTAGGGTTTTATAACTTGGTGCATCTTATACAGTGGTTGTGGCATTTCAAATGCCATAGATGGAACTGAGGATGAGACAGTATGTGAAGACAGTGATATGTCATCAGATACAGATAAGGACAGGCTAATGGGTAGGAGTTTTGACAGTGATGAGGAGTTATATAAATTTTATGATGAATAAAACTTGAGTTCAATAACTTTATGTAATTTTTTTTTTCAAATTTCAGGCCCCAAAATTACAGTGCGTCTAGTACACGGAGAAATACGGTAATCTTGTGCAGTGAAGAGCAGGAAGTTGACCCCACCTATCACACTTAGAGAGGTACCAGCACAGACCATGCAGCATGGCAACTGTCTGGCAAAGTGCCATGATCCATGGTGAAAAAGTTTTTGTGTGTTACTTCCTAATCAAAACAGATTAACTCTGAAGTTGTTTTGTGCTCTTCTAAGAGGTTATCATAAGGAGCCAAGGACCTGATAAGTCAGAACCTCACCTCTGACTACCCAGGACAGTTTGCTGGTTCATGAGACAGGGATTCGTGCCAGCATTGGTGTCATTTCCCAGGGTTTGCCTGGACAGAACTCACTTTTCCCACCAATGCTAATGCAAAAACTGGCTCAGCTTCCAATTTGCTATATTCATCCATTTACTCTCTCATTCACTTTTTAATTATTTGACAAATAATTTTTGAGCATCAACTCTGTGCAAGGAAATGTTCTAGGTGCTGGGAACACAGGAGTGAAAAAAAAAAGTCTGAGTCTTTCCCTCATGAAACCTACATTTTAAAATGGAGTTCTCAGAGAATAAACAAATAGACACATAGCATAAGATCAGATATTAAGTGCCATGAAAAATAAATAAAACAGAGTAAAGATATAGAGAATGACAGGGGCTACTCTGTCCACTAAGGTGTCCAGGGAAAGTCTGGAAGGTGACATTTGAATGACCTGAAGAGTGAGCTATGAGAGGAGCATTCAAGGCAGAAGAAATAGCAAGTGCAAAACCCCCAAATAGAAACATGCTAAATCAGTGGTCCCCAACCTTTTTTGGGCCACGGACCAGCTTAATGTCAGAAAATATTTTCACGGACCAGCCTTTAGAGAGGGACAGATAAATGTATCACGTGACTGAGACAAGCATCAAGAGTGAGTCTTAGACAGATGTAAAAGAGGGAATCTGGTCATTTAAAAAAAATAAAACATCATTCAGACTTAAATATAAATAAAACAAAAATAATGTAAATTATTTATTCTTTCTCTGCGGACCAGTACCAAATAGCCCAAGGACCGGTACTAGTCCACGGCCCGGGGGGTTGGAGACCACTGTGCTAAAGGACCTGCAAGGATGTCACGTAGGTGACGTGCAGTGAGCCGGGGGAAAACGATAAGAAATGATTTGAAGGTGTCAGGGGCAGATCAAGAGGGGCCTTATACACCATGAGAAGGGTTTTGGATTTTATAGTGTGATTAAAAGTTGCTGAATGGATTTGAGTCAGAATGTGACTGAATCTGTCTAATGCTTTTAAGAGGATCCATTTGGCTGCTGTACAGACGGGCCAAGGTAAGCAGGGAGGTCAGGACACAGATAGGAGGCTATGGCTAACTTCCTAGCAAGAGCAATGCACTTGAAGAAAGTCTCTAGCATGAAAAAGAGATATAAAATCATCAAACAAAAATTAACTTGGAGGCTCAGAAAGAGACTTTAAAACAAATTATCATTGATAAGAGAAGATATTGGATCTAGAAAACAATAGAATGTTGCAAAAAAAGAGTGGAGGACACTAATAAAATAAAAGGAGCTCTTGTAAATTAAAAATACAATAACTCAATAAAAGGATTGAAAGATAAATTTAGGAAAGTAAGGCAAAGTTAAAAAGAAGGAAATAGGAGAGAAAAAGAAGAGAAAATTAGAGATTCAGTCCAAGAAGTCTAATGTCTGAATTACAGGAGTTCTAGAAAGAGGGAGCAAAATGAAGGACTACCTCAAGAAAAAGAACAACATATCCAGGGAACAGGAACCAACTCAAGAAAGAGCTAAAGGGATTCCAGGGTGATGCCACCACCGGAATGTGGTGCGGGGAGATCTTAGGATGCCACTGACAGCAGCCTCAGAGGGCATCCTGAACACATTGAGCAGGTCAGAGCTGTCAGGAAGATACGACTCCCAGAAGATGACATTGTTGTATATATTTGAACATATGGAAAGACCGTTCACGCTGCTGGGAAAGAGATTGGACTCAAATTGATGAGAAATGCTTACATAACAAAGCACAATTTTGAAGAAAGAGTATTAACTAGGGAAGGCCAAAAGATTTGAAATAAAAAGAAATCATAGCTTATCACATGGCTTAGTTGTGAATGGTGTGTTAAAAGATAAACTGAAGCACATTAAACCTTTAAAAGTTTATTTGAGCAGAAGTCAATATGAATTTGGAAGTGGTTAAGAGCACTCCACCAATAGGAGTTGAGTTTCTTACAGAGAAAAGACAGAAGCAAAGTAAGGAAATTATTGATTGGTTGTAGTTTAAAGCTTAGTTGGCTGTGATTGGTATTTTTAGTGTTTTTATTTAATAACCTTATGGCATTTATAAGCTTAGATTTCGGTTTGCTTACATAAGCCGTCATTGCATTAGAGCCACCTCGCTCTAATGACCTTCTTGTTTAATTAATCTAGCAGATGGCATTTTATAATAATGAAAACACCAAACACTGATCTAACCAGGACAATTATTTACTCTGTTGAGAGACAGGAATAGAGGGAATGTACGTACATGTGAGTGTGATAAGGATGGAGTACAAGGAATGCTAAATTCATATATTCTGTAAAGAAATCATGAAAATGCTCAAACCTTGGAAAGCAATCAAGAAGAAGCAGTACAAGGAAATTATTTAGAATGACAGACACAGGTATTTCTTTAAATGAATTGGGGAATAGAAAATGGTAAAAGGAATGAAAAGTCAACTATAGAGAGTTTTGCCTCTCTAAACTTTTACATATATAAGTTTGATTTTTTTAAAACTTAAAAAAATTTAATGACAATATGAAATGAAGACAGAAAGTATAGAGCAACACTGTCTCATAGAACTTTCTTTGATGATGAAAATTGTATCCACAATGAAACTACTTGAAATGTGACTCATGTGACTGAGAACTAAATTTAATTTTATTAAGTTTGAATTAGTGTACATTTACATAGCCACACGTGGCGAGTGGCTATCATATCAGAAAGTGTAGCCATGTACAATGCAGCTGTTATCTAGGACCAAATTTGTTTCTATAGCAGATTCTTCTTTCTTTTGCTTCTTCTTCTTCTTTTTTTTCTGTCCCTAATGGATCTTTCCCATCAGCCAAGCTATAATATCACTTATTCACTTTTTTTAAAATGCTGATTTAACTCCCATCCCTCTGTGACTCTCCACCCCATTTCTTTGTTCACTTTATAGCAAAGCTCCTCAAAAAAGTTCTCTATACCTGCTCTCTCCTACATAGTGGCCATTAGCCATGTGTGGCTATTTCAATTTAAGTTAATTAAAATGAAATAAAATGTAAAATTCAGTGCCTTAGTTGCACTAGCCACGCTTCAGATGCTCAATAGCCACGTGTGGCTAGTGGACACTGTATTGAACAGACAGAGATTCAGGACATTCCCGTCATCTCAGAAAGCACTGTCGGAACAACGCTGAGAGGCCCTGAAATGGAGCACAGGAAATGTGGACAGCTGCTTGTTGTTTGGCACTTTTTTGGTGCTGGAAGGATACGAAAGTTATCTTCTGGCTATTTCTTTCTTTCTCAGTGGATTAGAAAGTAAGTTCATCAACTGAGAGAGAGGAAGACAGAGGGATGTTGAAATATTGGAAGAAAGAACGTGGTAGGAAAGAAACTTGCCGGAGAGCTGGCTAGCGAATTGATGGGATGTCAAGAGCAGGGCTGCCTCCGAGGTAAATTGGCGTCATTGTATTTAATATGATTGTTGTTTTTCCCGATGCTATTACTAAAGAGACCATCCTTAAAACTGGCCAGTGTGTAGGTGGGGATGGGAGTATGAGACAATCTTCTGGCTTCCCTCATAATGACTTTGAAAACAGACCAGGCTGAGAAATCTGGCTGTGACCACAGCCTCTGCAGCAGGAAGGAAGGGGAGGGCCCTTCCTGGAGGTGTTTTGCAGTGATAAGCTATGAGAACTTCCTCAGTAAGGTTCTTGTGATTTTAAGAAATAGAAACCAATTCAATCAGACTTAAGAAAAGGAGAAGGATGTCAGCGTTGCGGGGCATCTCCCGGAACCCGCAGGAATGCACTGGTTCTCAAGGGCATGACCCAGAGATAGCCACGGGGGCGAGAAAGCTCTCAAGGACTGAGGAAGAACCATATTTCTCTCTCTTTCTTTCCCCCCTTTATTATTATGGGTTTTTAAAAAAATCTCTGCTTCTGGACAAAAAGCATTTTTTTTTCTTTTTCTGAAGATCAGCTTTCTCTACAGAATTCTCAGCACATTTGATGGGTGAGAGATCATCCCATGATACTGCCATGATACACTTAGTTTTTATTATCTCGGAACAAGGAAACATCTCTGATTAACAGGAACAGCTCAGTTCCAGTCTCAAACATCTAATTGACTCTGATCAGTCAAATTTAAGACCATTGCACTATGCTGACTCATCCAACTCTGATAGGTGAGAGGGCCATGGGGACAAACACAACTTCAGGGCCCATTCCCAGGACGTGGGGCAATTCTCAGAGCTTCCTGGGGCCGTGCCTTGGGAAGATCCTCCTGCTCTCTTACCTTCTTCGGTTACAGCTGAAGTGGGCATAGGGTGTTGCCTCTCCATAGGACTACACAGTTTTCCCAGCCTACTTCCTGCCCCAAATTAAGGTTGGGGCATCAGGCTTCTTAGACCAGGCTCATGGTGTCTTTGGTACTGCTGCACAACTCACTCAAAAACATGGTTAGGCCCCATCTATCTGCTTCCAGACATTTCCATGAGCAAGTAGCCAGACCCAACATTCTCCCTGAGGGACTTCTTATATGAGCTTTATTTCTTTGCTTTATTGCCCCCAGCCCTCTCTACCTGTCTGTGGCTCTCAATACTTTGCCTAACAGGACCAGTAGCAACCTCACAGCTTTCTAAGATCATTACCCCCCTGAAGGGTAAATGATCTACCTTCAAGCAATGGTTTTGCTTTCCCCCCAGCCTTTGATATCAGTTTCCTTTTTGCTACTGCTTCACGATAAGCCAATATTTTGATGCTTTGGTTTTTTTTAGCAGTATATTACTTTTGGTACTTTTTTTGCTGTTTGTCTGGTATTGGTTAGGGTAGGGGTTATTTTATATTGCAGTAGCAGTTTACCATGCATCTCAGTGGCCTTACTATAATAAAGGTTATTTCATATGCATACCAGGTCTGAGAGGAGCCAGGTGAGTCTCCAGGGCAACCGCCTTCCATGAGGTGACTCAGTTAATTAGACGGTGTCAGGCTCTGGTTCTGTCATAACTGATGGACTAAGCCAACTAGGGAAGAGATCACAGGGAAAATTCACATTGCTTGCCTAAGCTTTGATGCAGGAGTGAGACCCATCACTTTAGCTTGCCCATTGACCAGAAATTAGCCTCACACTCCACCTAACTACTACAGGGCTGGAAATTTCAGGGGTCACATGGATAACTGTTGAGCAATAAATGTCTTTGCCACAATCCACAGAGGCCTTGTGTAGAAAGAGCAATGCTGTAAGATCAGAACAGCCTGAAGAGAGGGATAACCGCAGGGAGGACCCTTATTCTGCACAGTGTCTGACCTGCATTGGAATTTCTATGAGTGAGGAACAAAATTTTGTTGCATTAATCCACTGAGACTTAGGGATTTAATTTTTCTTGCAGCATAGTTCCTCTTGACCTGAGTAATATAGGAACATAAAAGCACATAGGAGTAAATGAAATACAGCATACTTTCCCTGAAGCAACTGTAATTTCAATGAAAATACTAGCAAGATTTTTTGAAGAAGCTGCCAAAATTATATAAAGCTCAGGCAGAATAATAAAGGACTGAAAGTAGCCAGTACAACTGTAAACAGAATAATGAGGAAGAACTAATTTACCCAATATTAAAAGAAAATTATAGGTAGAGAAATTAAAGAAAATACAGAAAGACATCCCAGAGAAAGTACAGGAAATAACAAAGTTGTTAAAAGATATCCCAGAAATAAACTAAATACATTTGAGAATTTTGAATATAAACAAAATGGCAGTTTAAGCCATTGGGAGAATATGAATAATTCAGAAATGTTGTTGTGACAAAAAGCCATTGGAAGGGGGTGGAAATTGCTAAAGTATCTCAATTCCTAGGTCCCAATCATTTCTAGGTGGATTAATAACTTAAATGTAGAATAGGAAAAATCATTGGTAATTTTAAAAAATAATATTGAGCTGGGCAAGATCAAGAGACATATAAGACAAAAATTGATAAATTTATTTTTGTAAATATTAGAATTTCTTCAAGGCAGGGAATACTATATACAAAGTCAAAGCTAAACCACAAGATAGAAAAAAAATATTTGCAACTTACATAATAGAAAGAGGGTTCATATCTTTAACATACAAAGAAATCTAAACATCAGCAAGAAATAAATGAATAAATCAATAAAAAATAAGCAAAAAAAGCTGATTGCAGGAAAATAGCAACTAGACAATAAACATAAAAATATTTTTTAACTTCTAAAAACTAAGTTAAAACAAGATACTATTTACACTTAGTATATTTGCAAAAATAAAATTTTGCTCATACCCTAGGGTGTGGGAAACATGAAGTCTTACATATTGTTAATGGAAGGTAAATTGCTACGACCTCTTTGGAAAGCAATTTTCGATAACTATTAAAATTTTAAAAGCACATTATTTCTGGCTCAGCAATTCCCCTTCTAGGAATATTCCACACAGAAATACTTGTACAGGGAGGCAAAATATATACCGTACAGGGACAATGTGATAATATTATTTGTAATAGTGAAAAATGAAATTAAATGTACATACCTATCAAGAGAGGACTAAATAAATTACAGTGACTCTATAAAATGGAATACTACATAGCTACTCAGAACCAATGCATGTATCTGTATCAATATGAAAAAGATGTCCAAACTAAATTATTTTATGTGACTAAAGCAGATATAAGATAATATTATTCTAAATGAAAATTCCAACAATCATATTTTATACAGAGATGTATTACATGTACATAGTATATACATACAAATTTCTAATAGAAGGAGATCATAGCTATGGTTATGTTCAGCTATATATTATATGTGGGGGTGGAGGTAGAGAGATGGGCTTTCATTTTTCATGTTATACTCATTCATATTGTTAGAATTTAACTTGTGCAGGCATTACGTTATGATAAAAAAGACTTAAACCATTAAACCTTCCAAGAAAATATCAATTTTTTATATTTATTTGTCATTCTGTGGCTAAAAAGATATTAGCAAATACAAAAAAAAGTTAGACATTCAGATTATGTTATAAATTAGTAAACTAAGTCACCAATCTTAATGAAAAAGGAAAGCCACAGTCTCCAGGGATTGTCAAGCCCTATTTATACTGCAAGGAAAACATCCCCAGCTTTTAAACATAGTTTTTATCAACATTCCAAAAAAATTAATAATAATAGTAATAGTTCATCTTTATTGAGCAGTGACTAAGTTGGATTTGGTGCAGAGCATTTATACATAAATTATCTCATTGAAATCTCACAAACTCAGAGCAGTTTAGTCAACTATCAGCCTTATTCTACCAGGGAGGAGACTAGGAACCAGAAAGAGAAATAAAGAAATATCATAAGACATGCAAGGCATGTGTTTCAAAACATTTGTTATGTACTTCCATGGGGCTTCCTGGCCGACTCCCACTAACTCCCTGAGTGTCTTCAGAGGAGTGACCTAACATTCCCCATCAGTAACATGAGAATAATGACAACCTACCTCCCAAGTTCTCATGAGGATTAAATGAGATAATACATATGATGTGCTTAACACTGTGCCTAGCACATAGTGAGCTCTCAGTGAATGTTAGCTATTGTGGCCTTTTAGGGTGCAGTCTCTTTTTACCTATCCAGTCTCATATTTTTCCATGACCCCTTGCCGTCCTCCTTGAACGGAATCTCCAGTCTTGCTAATCTCCTTGCTTTCTCCCCATGGTTTCCCTGTTTCTCCCTCTGCTAAAGTGTCCGTACCCATCTTCCATTCCTCCTTCACCTGGCTGACCCTTATTTATTCTTAAGACTCAGGATAATTTAGGAATTACTTCTTCTAGGAAACTGTCCTTAATGTCAACTCTCTGGGTTAGATATTCCTTCTTGAGTTTCATCACCCTGTGCTTTCCTCTCTTAGGGCATTTGTTAAACTGCTACACTGGAACATTCTAAATGCTTAGTCTGCCACCACCAACTCTGTGAGTTCTCAAAGCTGGGTTTAAGGTTTTCTATGTTGGGTTCCTCCAGTGCTTGGTAATAAAGAATTGTTGAGTGAATTAAGTGGAAACTGAAAAAAGAGCAGGCTACTTATCCTGCAACCTCTGTTGACCACCCTTAGGAGGTTGTTCCTTTTGGAAAATAGAATGTAAGCCAGGCAAGTAGAGTTATTCATTTATTAAATTATTGTTTCATGCCTGATTGGTGGTGGCACATTGGATAGAGTGTTGATCTTGGACACTGAGGTCCCTGGTTCAAAACCCCAAGGTCCCCAGCTTGTGTGCAGGTTCATTGGGTTTGAGCACAGGGTCACCAGCTTAAGCATGGGATCATCAGCAGGATCCCATGGCTGCTGATTTGAGCCCAAGGTCACTGGCTTGAGCAAGGGGTCACTGGCTTGGCTGGAGCCCCCTGGTAAAGGCACGTATATAAGCAATCAGTGAACAACTAAAGTGACGCAACTATGAGTTGATGCTTCTCATCTCTCTCCCTTCTTGCCCTTCTCTCTCTCTCTCTCTCTCTCTCATAAATAAATAAATAAATAAATAAATAAATAAATAAATAAATGTTTCATTAGCTCCTACTATTGTTCTAGGTGTTGAAGCCACTGTAGTAAATAAGACAAAATGTCCTACTTCCTGGTGGTTATAGTGGTATAGTATGAATAAGAAAGAAAAAGACAACAAATAAATAAGTGAAAAGATAATTTAAATATTGGTAAGTTCTGGAACAAAAGTGGAACAAGGTTAAGGGTAAAGAGTGATAAGCATCAAGGGGCTAATTTAAATTTTGCAGTCAGGGAAGGCCTCCATGGAGGTGACCTTGAAGTTGAAGCCTGAATGACAGGAAAGATCCAGTCATGCAAAAGCCAGGAGCCAAGCAAGTTGAAAGACCCTGGGTAGGACCGAGTTCACTGGCAGGAAGAAGGTCTGGGTGCCTAGGAAGCAGTTTCACCAGATAAGGTCAGAGAGGGGCCACAACCGGATCTTTTAATAGTAAAGCCTCTTTGGGTCATGATAAGGTATCTAGATTTTGTTCTACCCACAATAGGAAGCCACTGAAGGGTTTTACACAAGAGAGGGAGATAATCTGATTTAATATTTTCAGAAGATGACTCTGGCAGAAGGCAAGAATAGAAGCAGTATCAGTTCGTGACCACGGTTCAATGAAATGACTGCGGTTGGAGCTGGAGATAGAGGACAGCGCACAGAGGTAGGCTGTCTCAGGAAAGAGGCTACAGCACCTGCTGATGGAGCATTGAAAGGGAGTAGTGTGGCAAGAGGAACTGAGAAAGATCCCTAAATTAGACTAGTGGCTGTGTGCATGGTGATGCCATTCACCAAGGTGGTGAAGACTAGAGGAGAAACAGGTGTGAGAGACAGAGGGTAGAGAGGAACTAAAGCTCAGTTTGGGGCAGTTTAAGTTGGAGATGCTACTGGATGTCCAGGTAGAGAGAACAGCAGCCAGTGGGCTCACAAGCCAGGAGCTTCATGCATGCATCTGGGTTGGGACTCCAAACCTGCAGATCACCTGCAAATGAATGATGTCTCAACAGGGGGAGCAGAACAGAAAAGCGGGCAAATGAGTGTGGAAGGATGTGGGGTGGGTGAAGAAGACAACAGGAAAGGAGAGAAGAGGAGAGAGGGGAGGGGAGGGGAGGGGAGGGGAGGGGAGGGGAGGGGAGGGGAGGGGAGGGGAGGGGAGGGGAGGGGAGGAGAGGAAGAAAGAGTAAGTCCCCAAATCCAGTTCAGGAGTGCTCTAATGGAGAGAATGACAAACAGCGATTTAGGCAGGAAATCCAACCAGAGTCTACCCAGGAGAGGGTGCTATAGAGGCTGAGAGAAGAACGTGAGAGGATGAAGAAAGTGCTGAGGGGTCAAGTCAGATAAATGTAGCAATGACTGCATTTGGCCAAAGGCGGGTCATTAATGACTGATAGAACCGTTTCAGTGGCGTGATGGGGTAAAAAGCTCAACTGCAGGGAGCTGAGAGAATGAGCACTAAAGCAGTGGAGAAAGTAGCTCTAGGCAACACCTTAAAAATGTTTTCTTGTGGGAAAATGAGGCCCCAGCAGGAGGGAAAAGGCCAAGGAAGAGTTTTTTGTCTTTTTGTTGGTTATGTTGATAGGGTTTGTTTTTTACATTGATAGAGTTGGGGAGAGAAGGGCTAGGTGCGGAGCAAGATCCTGAGGCGCAAGCACAGGGTCAGGTCAGTCTGACAGAGGAGCCGAGTTGTCCGGGTCATCCGCTGTGAACACAGAAAGGCAGGGCCCTCGAAGGGGCAGTCCAGATGGCAGCGCTGCTAAGAGAACATACGGCAGCTTCTGTTTTCTCAGTGAGGTCTGAGAGAGGGGTGTTGAGTGCAAGAAGGTGAAGAAGCAAGTGTTGGACCTTCAAGGGCAGAGAAACTGTGAAGTGGGACACTGACCTATCAAGGTACATGCATGCAGGTCGCAGAGAGCCGACCATGTTTGTGATTATGAATTAATGTGAGACTAGTTTTCATACTTTCATTTTGTCACTTTTAGCTTCTCAGATTAGCTAACAGGAGATGATGTCATGGTCAGATTTTTGACCAGGAATAAAGGTGCTTCAGAGGTGTGCACTCCCGGCAGCCGAGGGACCAGAGCCACACTGGGAAGCAGGGACAGCCTGTGGTGGGCATCACTCCTCTCTCCCTGCACCCTTTCATCTCTTCCTCTTCCAGAGGAGCTCTTATCTTGTGCAGGTGTTCCCCTCCTCCCACTGAACTCCCCTCCGATTCAATCACGAATGCTAATCTTTTAAACCATGCAATCAGATGGAAGGGGAAGACCTGATTTCATCGGTGGACTTCTGTTTTTTTCTCTGTCTCCCCTGACAAGGAAAAGGAAACCTATGTCCCAGCTGTTGGCCACTGTTGCAAGATGAAACTGATGCTGTGGATAGCAGTGTGGAGAGATGGAAAGGACCCAGAACCCTAACGACACTAAGCGCTTGACTCAACCAGACTTATAGACCGTCTTACTTCTACTCTGCTATTTGAAATAATAAATCTCCTTATTGAAAAAACAAAAACAAAACAGCTTGACTCAGGGTTTTTCTTACAGTAAAAGCATCCTTACAGATATAATTGTTTTTTCTGTATTGACAGTATATAAGAAATCTTCAAAACTGGGTTGACCAAGGCTCACCTTGCTTTCTGTTAAGCATATCGCCTGATAACAGAGTGAAGGCTTATGTCCATCGAGTGGGACTTGGGGTCGCTGGGGCACTTCTGCTCCCACAGTTTACATTAACCAAGAGGCAGGTATGTTTGTCCACAGACTGGTCTTACCAGTTGTACTTGTTTTTGTAATTATGTAAACAAATAAAATGTGAGTGAGGAAAAGAACTGCTACTGTGTAATATCCAAACTGAACACTTTTAGTAAATAGTAAAGGGAAAGTAGCTTAAAAAACAAAATCTTAGAGATGGGTGTGGGCCAGACAACTGTAAAATGATTGGTAAATTTTGTTTAATCTAGAAGATTCTGAACTCAGATTGTTTTCCAACTGTCTTTGAGTTTTCTTCCACTTCAAAGATGTTGGGGCTGGAAGCCATTGACCTTAAGTCAACTTTTATTCTTAAAAGTCCACACAGAACTGCAATCGGCTGTCCTGTATTTAAAGAAAATGTTTGTTCCTTCAAAATATTGTCAGGTGAAGGTATATCTATATGTTTTACTTTTAAAAATAGAGTGGTTTCTAATTTTACCGTTTCCCTTCTTTACTTGAACAACTGCTCTGATTTGCCCCACTGGCTGCCAGTCTGGGGGCTTCCAAGTAGACATGGCCACTGTTCCCAGTCATCCCCTGCTCCCATGTGGACAATCATTGCCCTCCAACTCTCTCCTAACTCTGCATCATCAGCACCTGTCTTTACAAAACTATAATTGCAATAACAAAGGTACCTTTCCTTTTCATAAAAGGTCTGGAAGGATCTACAGTAAAGTGTTAACTGCTATTTCTGCATGAAGGGATTATTGATTTTTGCCTGATTACCATGTGAATAATAATGATGTGAGCCAGCATTGATCTGATGAGAAACCTTGTTGTAAATGAATCAGGGCTGCATGCAAACGAGCTCAGTTGTACACCATGGCACCTCCAATTCAGAGATACAGTAAAGCTGGGCAGAGGGCACTGGAGCAGCGGCTGCAAGACCTGATTTCTTCATCTTAACTTGATGACAGCTGGTTTAGAGCTTGAGGAAAGTCATTTGCCATTCCTGAGTCTCGTTCTCTTCTTAGAACAGAGCAGCCATGCGATGCGGTCAGGTCTTTCCTGGGTTGGCTGGCGGCCTGGAAGCAACAGGGCTACTTCACCCTTGCAGGATGCTGCTCAGCTGTAAGAACTCAGGCATCTCAGAGGCACACGTACCATGTTTTGTTTTAGTAGAAAATCAGCCTTTCTCCCTCCCATTTATAAAGGTCATTATAGAAATTTAGGAAAATATAGACTAACACAAAGGGAAGGAAAATAAATATATTATAATCCCACCCCTTGGAAAAGAGTTTCATTCTAGAGGTCTCAATACTCTGAAAGCAGAGGAAGAAGAGAGGGTAGGGTCGCTGCGTTCCCAGCCCTGGGTTTCTTTTTCACTTCCCTGCAATGCAGGGAGCTTTACAGACTTTTACTCAGAAGTGGAGTTCAAATAGTTTTAACTCTGGCATATTGACTTTGCTGTCTTCACTTTTAAAAAAAAAAAATTTATTTTCAACTGTGGTAAAATAAAAATAACAAAATTTACTGTTCATTATTTTTAAGGGCACAGTTCAGTAAAGTATGTCCACATTGTTGTGTAACCAATCTCCAGGACTTTTTCACCGTGCAAAACTGAAACTCTGTACCCATTAAATGACAGCTTTCCATTTCCCCCTCTGCCCAGTCCTGGGCAAACACCATCTACTTCCTATTTTATGAATTTGACCTCTCTAAGGACCTCTTATAAGTGGAATCACACAGCATTTTTCCTTTATGACTGGTTTATTTCACTTACATGATGTCTTCGATGTTCATTCTTATTGCAGAATGTGTCTGAATTTCCTTCCTTTTTAATGGCCCAATAGCATTCCATTGTATGTATGTGCCACATTTTGTTTATCCATTCATCCATCAATGGGTACTTGGGTTACTTTCACCTTTTGGTTATTGCAAATAGCGCTGCTATGAACATGAGTGTACAAATATCATCACTTATACACCCTACTTTCCATGTCTTAACATCTTGAGTCTTCCTATCTTTTGTTGTAAAATGGAAAAAAGAACACTTGCCTTTTACAACCCACTAGGAGAGTATTAGTTGAACAGTGAAAGGCCGCTAGCAGTAGCATTCACACTGTTGCAGAGCAGGAGTGGGGATCCAGTCAGGCGAATGGCCCACACCAGAAGTGCTGGGTAGGACTGAGGAGGTCTGGGGAGACGAGGAAGGCTGCGACCGCAGCTGCTCCCACACAAGCACCCATTCCTCCCAACCTCACTGTGCCCCTGCCTGGCCCTGCCATTGCTCTAGCTTTCATCTTCATCTTTGGGGTTTGTCTGGCATCTCTGTAAAGCTCTTCCTCCTTTCGTCTCTGCCTGGAAATGTTCACTGCTTTTCAAGACCCTCTGAATCAAGTGCCCTGCCTACAAAGCACCTCTGCGAGCATTCAGGCATGTTTTGAATCACACTGAAAACAAAAATCAGATTATCTCAGTGTATATGTAAATAACAAAACTGTAGAAAGCAACTCTTTTGGAAGCATGAGGTTATACATTTTTACTTCAAGAAGCTAAATCCTCTTGATGTCCCAAAGAAACATATCTCTAAGGTGTCCTGTTTGCCTCAGTAATTTCCCCAATTCTAAACTTTTATAAACCTTTGAGGTCCCTATTAGCTGAGACATAACAATAACAATAACATCTTCATGTTGAAGCACTTGATAGTTTACAAACCCTTTTTATGTGTATTGTACTGATTCTCACAATCCTATGAGGTGGGCAGGCAGGGAGCAGCTCAGGAATGCAGCCAGGATGTTGAAAAGCCAAAATTGAATCATGTTTTCTGTCTCCTGCTCATGTGACCCTTACAAGTAGAGAAGTGATGAGGATGATAAGCTGGGCATCATCAGAGCCACATCTGGAAGCTCCCCAGTCAAAGAAATGGAAGGCATTCGAATGGCTCAGTCTTTTTAGGTCATGATAAAACATAGGCATGGACATAGAGAAATATTAGCATACGAGAATATGTGCATGGGAAGAGAAAGAAGCAAAGCTATGGAAAATATGAGAAAAAGGGAAAAACAAACAAAGCCTGATCGGTTGCAGACTAGTAATGTCAGGTAAATGTCATGGAGTTCATTAAATTTGTAGGTGGCCCTACTTTAAAGGTTCTCTTCAGGATTGATAATTGAGACTTATTCAACATGCTTAAACTATTAGCAAAAGAGAAAGCATTGTCTGTTGTTTCAAATGATGCTCTGATCTGTTGTGAAAGTTCATCACCTGGAAGTAGCTCGCTGCATCATCATCAGAAGTTCCTACTGTGAGAAAAATACTATAATTATAGCAGCTCTGAAGATGTGACCTTTTCAAATCCCTCTAAAATGAAGGGATGTAAAAAGGATTTAGCCTCATCTCTAATATGTCTGCTGCTGTTGTTCCTGTTCTGCTCCATTCATTGCAACTCACTACTTACATGTAAATAAATAGTAACATAATCTAAGCCTTTGTGCTGCTTTATTAAAATCTACGCACAATTCCCTACTGGCTCCGAGGGTCCCTCTCTCACGGCTCCCATACTGAAGCAGTGACTTGTGTTTTTACGTTCACGGAAGCATCATTTCCTTCCTTTGTAGCTCCTGCAAAAAGGCAAGAATGGCACTTTTACACAGGGCAACGTCTACACACTCCTGTCTTCAGATGAAGCACTGCCCAAATTGGAGGGAAACAAAATCCCACAAGGTTCCCCTGAGTATAAAAATAACTGAGAGATTTTCTATCTTACCTAGATCTCTAGTTGATTAGAATCTTTTCCCCATTCATTGTATAGCATGATTTGTGAGTGGGCCCCGTTCAGAGGAAATTAAACGTTCTAAATTAAGTACATTGCTTTGCTTCCGAAACCCCCAGGGCCTGCAGAGTGCTGTGAAACTGGCAATGAATATGCCTCTAATGTTTGACACCAACATCTGCTTCAAGGCCACAGAGCATCTAATCTGGTAGCCTGGTGGGGATTTGGTAATGCTTGGAGATACTTGGGGTTGTCACAAGTGGGGGAAAGAAGTGCTACCCCATCTAGTGGGGAGAGGACAGGGTGCTACCACACATCCTGCAAAGTTCAGCCCCCCCCTCACAGCAGAGTTTTCTGACCCTGTATTGGTGTGCTAGGGCTGCAGTGACAAAGCACACTAGCTGCCTTACACAACAGGAAGTTATTGTCTCAGTTCTGGAGACTAAAGGAGTGAGCATGAGGCAGTGTTAGTTCCTTCCCAGGGCAGTGAGGGATATGTCTGTACCAGGCTTCTTTCCGTGGTGTGTGGACAGCTTGTTTTTCAGGTCTATTCACACTGTCATCCCTCTGTGTATGCCTCTGTGTTCAAATTTCTCGTTCTTGTAAGTCACCAGTCATATTGGATTAGGACCTAATGACCTCATTCTAACGTGATTACCTCTATAAAGATTGTTGGAATCCATGGGAGTCCGAGAAGACCAGAGTAACAGGCTTTATTGAAAGGAAGAAAGGAACCCTGCCGGGCACTTCTCCTGGGGAGAAGGCACCGGTTACAGACTAGGGGCAAATTATATAGTGTTTGGGAGAGCCAGAGGGGATACTGAGGCAAAAGTCCTGGTATGTTCCCTTTTATCGTTTTAGGCTTTCAGCTTTCTGGAATACTCCTTCTTGGGGCAGGTTGACCAGCTTCTTGGAATTCCTCTGTCTCAAGGGTGATAGTCCAGTAAGGGTGAGGTCTGACAGATAAGCGGAATATCAAGAGGGCAGTTTTGAATTCCTGTATCTATCATTTCTCAG
Source organism: Saccopteryx leptura (assembly GCF_036850995.1). NCBI lineage: Eukaryota > Metazoa > Chordata > Mammalia > Chiroptera > Emballonuridae > Saccopteryx > Saccopteryx leptura. The sequence goes on from NC_089504.1 coordinate 148,784,161, forward strand.
CTCTGTGGTTACATATAAAATAAAATCAGTTATTAATTTTATAATATATGGTGAGGGGTGACAAGGAGAAAGAGGAGAAAAAATTGGAAAATTATTGCTACTTCTGGAGAGAACTCAAGAAGGGAACCTTGCCAAGCCAAGTTCCCCATCCAGTTAAGGAGGTCATCAGTTTCTGTGCTGTAAGGTCTGAACCAAGTGATATCTCCGAAAACCTGAGTGAGGAAGTAAAAGAATTTTGCAAAGTAATAATTGTTAGTTGCTTGCTGTGAGTGCCGAGTGGACAGAGTGACATGGTGATACATGGTCTCCTGGATGAGCCTCATGTGGCGTGCTGGTCTGGTTCCTCTTGAATGGGAGGACATGTGGAGATTTTTAGACACAGGGAACCTGTTAGTGTAAGTTTTTAGAAGGACTGAATATGTGTGGTTTAAAAGAAAGGGGGTTTGGAGAACATTCAGGAGGGAACTTCTCGGGCTGAGGAGCAGCTTCTTCCTGCTGTCATCCCTACCTATTTGATATTTCCCTTGTGAAGTTCTCCTTTGGGTATTGGACAATAAGAGTGTAGGAGCATTTGATTGTAGATAATCCTAGAGAATTCTCTCATCCGGGCCTGTAGAAACTTGATAAAGAAGGGGTCAAGTATATGGAGATTAGGAATGCAGAGATAAGGAGGGTTGTATAGTGGGAGTGAAAGTTTTTCCATGGACAAGTTAGAGATATTCTTTCCTGGCAGCCCTGGAGAGAGCAGTTAGCTTGAGCTAAAAGAAATGTTTCATGTTCGTTTGTAGGCTCCTCTTCAACCAAGAAGACCCAGCGATCTTGTCCCCTTACTCTGTGAAGGGTAAAAAGACTGAGAAGCGTTACGAGGTGAATGCTATTCATTCTCCTAGTTCTTCAGGGATACGGGAGAGCTTTAGGGCTAGGGGACCTGTAAAGGTTAAAAGATAGGATTTAGGAGGTTTGCTGATATAGGGTTTCAGATTTTTCTGTTTCGCAAGGGCAGGTTTCAGGGTTTGTGTGTATGTAGGGTTAGGTAGATTTTTCCACTTTTCTGATTGGCAAAGGTCTGCATGCAGTTCTGTAAGAAACTAGTGAACAAATGTAAGAGGCAGGGTCCAAAAGTTAGAAAAATAAATAGGAGAGTGAGTGGACCAATGAAAGGCAATATTCAAGACACCCAGTTTGTGCGAAACCACTGATTCCATGTTTATAAATTTGCTGGGCTTCAGAGAGAGAGAGAGAGAGAAGGAATAAGACAGGGCAGTGTGGCCAGTCCCCTTGTCCCTAGACCTACTTTTATAGAAATTTTTAAAGCAACAAGAAGAGAAATTATCTGTACAGCTTGTTTGGTCCTTATATTGACGGGTAGTGTTCTAGGAATTGAAAGAGGCTCATGGGGTGGGATTAGGTTGATATTTGGGGTGAGATACATTAGGGTACAGGTTTCTGTTCAGTTAGTAGGGAGATACATATACAGGTAAAAAGCCCCTGATTGGTTGATACAGGATGAGAGGTGGATAGAGAATTGATGGACGAGGGGTTGGTTTTGTCTGTCCGACTCTGAACTCCAGAGAGTCAAGGTGGAGGAAAGTCAAGCCCCGACTAGGGGGGAGAAGACCTGGTTAGAGGCCTGCTTTGATCATTGCAACTGTGTGGTGCCAGGGTCCAGCCCCAGGGGGAATCCAGGGGTCCCACAGGAAGAGATGGCGTCGGCACGAATTGAGTGAGAGAGCCTAATTCTTTTTTCTCTCTTTAGCATTTACTGCCAGGCATCTCTGCCAATGGCTGGTCTAGCTTTATTTTTATACACACACACTAAGTTATAATCACATGGTATTCAGAATACATTGATTAATAATTGTTTTTGTTTCACTATGGTTACATATTTCTAGGCAACAGTTAATTCATTTCTATAAGCTATAAATCAGGTGGTAAGTCATTCAAAGTACAGTTATACAATAACTTGAATAGCAATAACAATATTGGTACAAACTTCTAAAAGGTCAGTACTGATTAATAACTCTACCTTACCTAAGATTCTATTGTCTAGTCAAATTTTATTTATTTACTATATTCATACACTAGTTAAATTCTAACTTGATTCTTCTCAGAGTGCTCCACCACCTGCAGGTCAGGTATGCAAGAAGAAAGGAAAGTTTCTCTACTCTACCACATGAAAAGGCTAGGGAGGTAAAGTAATGAATTAAGTGAAGGCTGAAAGGTGCTTCTGTGTATAGTTACTGTTTCCTACCTATTCATAAGTCACAATCTATTTTTTCTAACATGATTAATAGGAAGAAATTCTCCTACAAACTTAACCCTTTATGAGGGATATCATAGCCAGCCTCTTATTTCTATGAGCCCAGACCAAGGGGCTTACAGGCTTTTCTGTGGAACTCACACCCTCTGTCTCATTTCCAAAGAAATTACTACGAATCTACAGGGAAAACACGGTACTATTATCCCTGTGCCATAAATAATAGCACACACCCAGGAAAAGGGGGGATATAAGGCCCTTTCATTCAAAAGGTCAAAGGGGGAAGTATCATTGTGCCTTTCCTTTGCGGTGACTTTGTCAACCCACAGCCATTGGTCTTCACTGCGGTGACTTTGTCACCCCGCAGCCATTGGTCTTCTCTGCTGTGACTTTGTCAACCAGCAGTTTTTGATCTTCTTCTGCTGTGACCTTGTCAGCCAGTAGTTGTTGATCGGCTCCCGACAGTGTGGTAGGGTAGTGAGCCCGGGATATAGCTGTGTGGTGGCATAGGAGTATTTATGTTGTGAAGCTGTAAGAGTAGGGGTTTTTGTGAATTGAATGGGATTAGAAAATAATTCGTTTGTTTTTGGAGAAACTTGATAGTTGACTCGATGATTATGATGGTTTTTGGGAAATTGGATAGTTATTGTGGTGTTGTAGAGGTTAGAAGCAAGGTGACTCACTGGGACAGTATCTTGAGCAGTAAAATATAAAGGGGCAGGTGAAAGCAGGGGAGTATTCAGGGTGACTAAACATTTTTCAAAAACCAGTTTTCTGACTGTTCAAATTATTTTTTCTCAGTACAAAACTCCTACAACCTGCACAAACCTTCTACAACTTACATAAACCTTCAACTTTCATAAACTTTCTTATCCAGAAATAACTGGCCTTCATAACAACTTGTTTTTTCCTTTTTCTTTCAAAAGTATTTCTAGCCTGACCTGTGGTGGCGCAGTGGATAAAGCGTCGACCTGGAACTGCTGAGGTCGCCGGTTTGAAACCCTGGGCTTGCCTGGTCAAGGCACATATGGGAGTTGATGCTTCCAGCTCCTCCCCCCTGTTTCTCTCTCCTCTCTATCTCTGTCTCTCTCTCTCTCCTCTCTAAAATGAATAAATAAAATAAAAATTAAAATTAAAAAAAAGAAAATGGGTTAAGCAAAAAAAAAAAAAAAAGTATTTCTATACCTTATACCTTCTATTATCAAAACCATATAATTCTTTTCTAGTCAAAACTCTTGATTTAAAAATCTTTAACCTTTAGTGAAAATTAAGTTGACTTTCTTTTTATCCTAGTTTACCTTTTCTCAAAGTTTAATTAAAAGACTCCTTAGTTTTTTTATATATTTGCCATATGTAGACCAACCAGCTTCCAGTTTGTGGTTGGAGTAGGGAATGCTGGTTTTCTACCTTAGCAGCAGTGGGAGTTGTCAGGACCACGGTGTGTGGACCTGTCCACGTGAAAGTCAGTCCTTGGGTGATGTACTGCTGGAAGCGCCTCTTGGACAGTCTTTGAACAGTTTGCTGAGTAACCTGTAAATCCTGCAAGTACTTAGGGGAAGGGTGGTTACATTTCTACACTTTGCAGTTAGAGTTTAAGTCCTAGTGACCATGCTTCTAGCTGTAATTGGCAGCAGGTCCCAGCCTACAATAGGCATGGGGCATTGAGACAAGAGGAATAAAGGAGATACTATACATTAAATAAAGTAACAAATTCAGACTGTCAATACCCACAGCAGAGATCTTTGAGGGATAAATAAAATTCAAATATTCAGGCAAGGCATAGTAGATGGCCCTTGAAGAAATGAGATTAGCTTATCTGCTACTTGGAAGTAATACCTTAGGCTTGTGAACGATGTCCTTGGGCCTTCAGTGGCAATTCCCAGCATACTGGGCAAGGTCAGGTCACAGGTAGCTGGAGCAGGGCTAGAAGAGACTGAACCCTCCCTCCATGGAGCAAGGGGGCAGCTTACCTTCTCATGTCCCTCTTTCCACAGCACAGTCATGTCAACCGGTGGGTCTGGGAAGCCTGGCAGGCTTCAGTTCAATGACCTTTCTTTCCACTCTTGAAGTAGGGCCCTGATGGAATTCTATGAAGCCCTTTAGGGTGCTGGAGCCTTTAAGAGCATATGCCAAAAGCTGGTATTTTCTGACCTCTTTTGGGCATTATTTGCCTTTTCTGTTACTTCCTTGGCCATTATAAACCTTAAAAGCCATTCTCAGAATATCTCACTGAGGGGCTTGACTAATAGAGCAAAATTGGGAATTCAGTGTCTAAAGAAGCCTATTAGACTGAGGAAAAAAAGGATTTGATTTGCGGTAGTAGGTGGTTGGAGACTGCGGAGGGTCTGAGTTTGATTTGGGATGAGACCTCAGGTGGTGGGGGTTAAGGCAATGCCTAGATAGACTATGGACTGAGAATGAAGTTGAGCCTTAGCAGAGAAGACATGATATCCCTTCACAGTGAGGAAATTAAGAAGGGTGGTGGTGTGTCTCCTTGAGGCAGGCAGGGAGGGGCTGCAGAGGAGTAGGTTATCTACATATTGTAAGAGAGTACTAGTTTTGAGATTGCATGTTGCTAAATCCTGAGCTAGTGCCTGCTGAAACAGGTGTGGGCTGTTTTTGATCCCCTGGGGTAAGACACTCCACATAAGTTGCTGGGCTGCATTAGTGTCTGGGTCAGTCCAGGTGAATGCAAACAGAAAGTAAGAGTCAGGGTGTAGAGGAATGTTAAAGAAGGCATTTTGAGGTCTAGGACCATGAAGTGAGTGGTGTTTGAGGGAATGTGTGACAGTAACTTGTAGAGATTAGGGACTACTGGATGGAGGGGAACTATCACCTCATTGATTAGATGTAAGGCTTGTATGAGGCAATAAGCCCCTGAAGGTTTTTGAACAGGAATTATGGGGGTATTGCAGGGAGAGTTCATGGGGATGAGTAAGCCTTGATTTAAGAGGCAGGTAATTATTGGTTTAAGGCCTTAGAAACAGACACAGTTACACATTAAACAAAGACTTTAGATACACATTATGAATTAAGGAATTTAAATGAGCATGCTTTACTTGTTTCAATTAAAATTATACTAGAGGTATTTTCTGACAAACAAAGAGACAAAACAGATTACTCACTCACACAGCTCAATAGACAACTTTGCTTTTTTAAGCTTTTTTGAGATGGCAGGGAGTTGCCAGCATAGAGGGGAGGAAGAGAGAAAGCAGACGGATGGACACTGTGAGCAGCTGGATGGAAAGAAGGAGGGTCAGACTCTGCAGGAGGAGGAGGAGGTTGAGGTATTAGTGGTGGCGCCACATGGTTAGAGAGTCAAAAGATTTAGAGTTCTGAAGAGAGGGGAGAGGACGAGGGGGAGTGGAAGGCACAGTCAGTCTCTGAGGAGGAGGAAGGATGGGTCAAAGAAGAAAAAAAGACAGCCGAAGCCGATGGGGTGGGGGGATGGGTCAAGGAAGAAAAAGAGACAGAGCTGCTAGTCTGTAAGGAGGGAGGAGGGGTTTAAGAACACTGTGGAGAAGGGAGGGGCCCCTGGCCAGCAGGAGAGGAGAAACAGAGTGTGATATTTGCAGGTGAATGAGAAACAGGTTTCTGCGAAGGGAGGGGGCTTTCTGGAGGGAAGAGACTCGAGTGGAAAAGATTTGCAGAGGGACCAGAGAGGGGTGCCCTCGGGGGTCAGGCAGGAGGGAGAGAGTTGGGAGTCCACGGAGAAGGAAAGATTAGGAGCGGAGGTTTTAGGTGAGGTTTCTTTGGCCAAAACGGCCTGTGTGTAGAACAAGTGGCACAGAGATTAAGGACAGGAGAGAAGGTAAGAAAAAAGCTTACATGTAAGGAATCTCTGATACCTTCCCGTCTGATGGCAGAAACTGTTAAGATCTCTTAGGATATTGTAATTGAATGTCCCGTTTTCAGGCCAATGGGAGTCATTGTCCAGTCTGTACTGAGGCCATGCCGTGTTACAGAAGAAGATTAATTTCTTCGGTTGAGGTCTGAGAGACCATGTTTGGTAAGGTTTTTTTATGAGACATCCTAGAGGGATCTGGTCAGAAGGCTTAGACTCTGAAGAGTCATGGAGACAGGTGAGCAAGAGGGGGTGTCCCACCTTTTGTCACTGTCCCAAGAGGAGAGAGTCTTTGTGTGTGGGAGTCGTCCCTGATAGAGGTCATCACCACCTATCAGGGAGCTCCAAGGATGAGAAGTCTGAGAGAGTGGAGAGGTTTGGTGCCTAATCTTCCGTGCAGTCCACTGAAACTGAAAGTCAAACCCCTCAAAACGTGAGGCGTGTCAGAGAAAACTGTCCAACCAGGAAGGGGTGTTTTTAGAGAGAAATTTGGAGGCCAACAGGGGAAGGGGAAAGGAGAAACTCCTTACCTTTCTCTGGTCCGGCAGGGATTCAGGACAGGGATAGACTGCCGGCCAATCAACCTACAATTACACGTCCAAACAGAGTCAGGGAGTAAGCCCAGGATGAGCTGCCGCAGTTCATTGCTTCCCTGGTTGTAAGCTTGGACGGCAAAGAGGGATCATCCAGGCAGTTAGTACCCTGTCCCGGGTTTCAGCAACAAATGTTGGAATCCATGGGGGTCTGAGAAGACCAGAGTAACAGGCTTTATTGAAAGGAAGAAAGGAACCCTGCCCGGCACTTCTCCTGGGTTATAGACTAGGGGCGAGTTATATAGTGTTTGGGAGAGACAGAGGGGATACTGAGGCAAAAGTCCTGGTATGTTCCCTTTTACGATTTTAGGATTTCAGCTTTCTGGAATATTCCTTTTTGGGGCACGTTGACCAGCTTTTTGGAATTCCTCTGTCTCAGGGGCAGTAAGGGTGAGGCCTGACAGATAAGCAGAACATCAAGAGGGCAGTTTGGAATTCCTGTATCAATCAAAGACCCTATCCCTAAATGAGTTTGCATTCTGAGGTACAGATATTAAGACTTCAACATATGAATTTGGAGGGTGACAATTCAACTCATAACACAGTCTAAATAGGTTAAATATCTCATGTAATTTATTGTACTGAAAATGAAAAGCAGAAAGTTTGCATAGGTGCTCTCCATTAACATATACAGTTGAAAGCACTCCATTGTGAAGTAAAAAAAATCCCAAGTCAAACCATTTTAAGTCAGGGCCATCTGTATAAAGAATGCTGATAGAAAGGAAACCTTTTAAAACAGTTACAGGTTATGGTGAACTGACGTGCCTTTGCAGTAGTGTAATGTTAAAGCATGAGCCTCCAGGTCAGTCTGATGTGGGTTCATACCCCATTCTGTGTAACCTTGGGAAAGCTAATTAACCTCTCTAAATCTTCCTTCCTGGTAAATGGGGAGATAGTAAGAATGCCTGCACTACAGATAGAGCTGCAGTGAGGATTAAATGAAATAATGCTTGAAGTGAGGTCAGCTTAATGCCTGGCACACAGAATGGAGCTACTAAACATTAGCTGTTGGCATTGTTGTTAGGAAAAAAGAAGAAAATGCCGCCTTGCCTTTATTCCTTCATGGGAATGATAATGATTGAGCATTTCAGTGCACTCAGCATAGGGATGCCAATGTGGGTAAGATCCTTGCAGTCTGGGGAAGGAAAAAACCAATAAGTAATAATAAGAGCTGAGCATGAAGTGCATATGGACCTACACACAACTCTCACAGGGGCACGGATAAGGATTTATGGGAAAAGCCTTTGGGAAAATGTTCAGGAAAATATTTAGAGAAACCTGAAATCATCATCTTAATTCATCCAAATGTGACTTGGCTGTTTTATACCAGCAGCCTTTTTAAACTCTATTATGACAAAATCATGCTCCCCCATCACTGCTGGAACTCATACAGAGTTTTCAAATATTAAATGAAAAATGCAAAAGGCAAGAGGGGTGTAAAGCCAGAAGCCAGGGCTATCAGGGCTGCCATCACAGCCGCCCAGCCCATGCAGGTTCGCATTGGATTCGGACAGTCGGTAAAGAAACCATGGAGCCAAAAACTGGTGGGCCATAGCCTTTAATCCTAGCTTGCACCTGGTGGCAAGTAAAAATACACACTGGGCTCCAAAACAAAGCCACTGACTTATCCGAGTTTCCTAGAATCAAAGGTTTCTAGCTCACCAGCCTTATTCTCCTCAGTTCCCCATCTCCTTCCTTATCCCAGATACAAACTCTACACAAACTGGCATCTCACTCAGCACTCCACCATCTTGGTTGCTTCTCCTGGCCTCCTCCACGTGGTCTTTCTCTGCTCTCCTCTGCTCTCTTTTCTAATGATAATCTCAGGAACCAAGAGCGCAAGCTCCCGCTCCGACCCCATTTTATAGTGTAGAAATCCAAACCCTTAATCCAATATACATAATAGGGAAGTCTCTAATACAAAGTCACTTCTCTGAGGCATGATAGGATTGTACCACCTCACACCAAAAAGGTTAGGAATGGCTTAATCCCAAAACCAAGCCCCAGGCTACAAGGATTCTGCCTGCCTTTAGCCCACCCCAACACACATTAATATCACCTGGGCAACGGCATCTTTAACAAAGTGAGCATAATACATTTTATCTGCCCAACAAGGGGGAAGAACACGTTTATAGCTAATAAATAATTTGTATCTGTGAAAAGAAAAATGAGAGAATATATGAGGCAGTGGTAAATTATTTCCAAATAATCATGGATCAACTAAGCAATTAAAAATTTTAATGTGTTTATTTCAGCGATAAATATGAAACATAATCTGGGAAACCCCACTCTTGTCACAAAGATGGAGTGAAAAATGTAGAAATAGTTCTTTCCAATAATGTTACTTGAAGAGAAAAAAGAATTAGAAATTTGGCCCTGGCTGGGTGGCTTACTTAGTTGGTTATAACATCATCCCCATATACCAAGTTTACAGGTTTGATCCCTGGTCAGGGCACATATTGTTGTACAGTGCCAAAAGCTACAGAATTAATATTAATATTTTAGGAAATTTAAAGAACATTTTATTAATTTGGGCTAGGCTTGCAGAAAGATTTTGTAAGTGTGATTTCTATGCTTGTGTGATTAGCATAAGACCAAGATGGCATTGTGTTGTAAATGCAGAAAGAGGAAGGAGACTTGGATTCCCTGACCTTCCCTTGTATGGGGGAAGGTTCAATGGCTAGCCAGGTGTAGGGAGAAAAGAATTAAATCTTTTCTTGGGTTGATGGATCATTTGCAGGCATTTGTTCCCATGGAAACCACTCCTCCCCTCCTGAAAGCATGTAATTAATGTATGTATCTCTAAACGAAAGGTATAAACTTATGCCATGATGTCAGGTTTTCTCCCCTCCCATGTATAATTAGGAGTATATAAACAGCCTCTGAACTGTTTTGGGGGTCTGTACAATTTGGGTCTGTTGCCCTGTGTCAGCCATATACGGCCGGCATATTTAATAAACTTCCTCCTGTTGGTCAAATAAGTTTGTAAATATTATATATATGTTTTCTCGCTTATAGTTTGCATTGGGTGTGGGAACAGATTGTAAGCAGGCAGGGTGGTTATAGCCTAAGACTTAGTTTTAAGACTAAGCTTTCCCCCACACACTTGACTGATTGCATGATGTGGGGTGGTGCACTCTCACGAGGAATCCCATATGCCTCAGATAAGTGACTTTGTATCAGAGACTTCCTTATTTGTATATTGGATTAAAGGGTTTGATTTCTGCACTATAAAGTGGGGCAGACCAGGAGCTTGCTCTCTCGGTTCCTGAAATTAACATTAGAGCGTAGAGCAGGTTGGAGAGCAGAGTAAGACCACATGGAGGAGAAGAGAGGCAGCCAAGATGGCGGAGTGCTGAAAGAGAAGCCAGTTAGTGCAGAGTTTGTGCAGAGAGAAGGAGATGGAGAAGGAAGGAGAATGAGGCTAGTGAGCTAGAAACCTTTGATTCTAGGAAACTCAGATAAGTCAGTAGTTTGTGAGCACTGAATGAGTGGGTTTTGGAGCCCAGTGTGTGTTTTTACTTGCCTGCCGGGTGCAAGCTAGGATTAAAGCTAATGACCCACCAGTTCGTGACTCTGTTGTTTCATTACCATCTGTCCAAATCCAATGCGAACCTGCATGGGCCAGGCAGCTGTGATGGTGACCGTGGATACTGGCTTTACACCTCCTTTAATAAAACTTTTCAAAAACTTATTTGGACTATGTGCCTCTACGAATACCCACAGATTTGTGGATTTAGTTACTTTACAACAATACAAGAATCAACCAATGAATGTATAAACAAGTGGAACAACACATTTATGTTTCTCTCTCTTTCTCTTTCTCTCCCTTATTTTCTCTCCCTAAAATCAATAAATTATTGAAAAATAGTACTTATTGTTGTAACTTTCCACCAGGTTTACATAGAGACACCAAGTCCAAATGAATTTTTAAGAAATTTTATCAAAAGGAGGAGACTTATTAATATGCCAGCCACATATGACTAACACGGGGCAGAGCTGATCCAAATCGCGCACACTGACTATAGCCCTGAGGCAGGTTATATACCTTTGATCACACACAGGTTGGTAGGAAAAGGAGGAGGAGGGGAAGATGACATAATCATTAACAAGCTTATAACATTCGTCTATAGGATTTATAAAAATATTCCTACATATCAAAACTTAAAAGGTAACACAATAGCGCAAAATGCTGTTTTACATATTAAAAGATATTCCCAAATCATCATTTAGTATTCATCTGCCATCCCTTTGTCTAGAAGTATACATCAACAACTAAATGCCTTCAGGATGGGAGGGGGAGCCTACATGGCCAGGGGATAGCGTTTGTGAATGGCCCATGAAAGAAGGAAAGAAAGGAGAGAAAAAGGGCTGCTTAATCCCCCCCCCCCCCCCCCCCCCCCGCACCTGGCTCCTCACAGGTGTGTGTGTGGGGGGGATACAAGTTTCCTCTCTACTTCCACTCAAAACTCAGCACAAAATCTATTTATAACACAATGCTGTCGTCCATCCTGAGTTGGTGCAGATCACACACAAGTATAAAAATTATATTTACAAAATCTCTCTGTATGCTTAGCCCAAATTATAAAATGCCCTTTAAGCTTCCTAGTAAAAGGGGGTTTCCTACACAGTATGTCTCTGCAAGCCAGGAAACCTTCACATTCCTCTCCCCGCACTCTCTACAGAAAGGAGAGGACAAGAAACCTGACTCCTCCTCCTAAAATATTAATATTAATTTTTCCATTCTTTGGTACCTTGCCACATTATGAAATAAAGCCCATCTGCTTTATGCACAACTCTATCTTACTGATTAGAACCATGTCACAAAGTAGGTACCAAAGAAGCTGTTGAATAAACTGATTGCTTCTCAGCCAGATGATTATAAATAATAAGCTAGGATGATTAGCAAGAAGTCACCTTTGAAGATCTGCACATTAGAAAGGATTCTGGAATGTCACACAGGAAATACAAGCACAGAGAATTTCCTCCTAATCTTTGGGAGCTTGCTTAAAAATCGTTAGACAGTTAGTTAGACTAGCCTGTGTGGAGGCCCCTGCTTCTGGGCCTGGGCTGCACACCAGGAGAAGGCTGCCCTGCTGCCCGGAGGGGGCGTGGACAAGGAACCGGGGAAATCTGCCGCAACAAAGGGAGGCACAGGGACAGGAACCCAGATGCAAAGAGTTGGGATTTAAATTCTGGGAAAATAATGCAGTTTTGTTTTTTAAAGTCTCTCCCACATTAATCCATTCATCCAGTAATCATTCCTTACATATATAATTGTGCCAGGCACCAGATTTGGGGCCGGGGAGAAAAAGTTGGGTAAGACATGGCCATTTCTGAGAATTCAAAGTCTGGTTGGAGGTCATAATTTACATATTTGTGGAGGGGAAGGGAGGTGCTAGAGGCTTGCTAGGCTTGGGCAGGGAACCGTGGAGGGGGAAGGTTCACTAGCAGGAAAGGCTCAGACCTCCCGTAGTGAGAAAGCCCCCCACGCAATTCTCCTTCTCCAGCAGCAGGACCCAGGCAGTGCAGATAGAGCGCAGACAAGTCCTGCCTGGCCTCCCGGGTTGGCTCCACGGAGCAGCCCCGGTTTCTCCTCCAGAAACCCCGCTGTTCCCTGAGGGAAGCTGAGCGGGGCACTTAGGCTTGTATCTTGAATCTTGGAAAGTTCAATTTGCCAGAAAACAACCCATCAAATCATCAATTTACCAAATGTACCATTTTACAAAAAAAAGAAGAAAAAGTTTCTTTTAATAGTATACATTTAACCTTTTAGTAACTTGTCTTCAGTGGAACAGTTTTAGTAGTTTGGGAGCATTTTTATAGTTTTCATTAACAAGCTTTCATTTTTGTCTTCATAGCAGCACTTAACAAAATCTTTGTGTTTTTCAACAGCCTTAAAAATTCAGAAATCATTTTATAACCAGAATGTCAGTGCTCGCTTCCCACAAGAACTTTTCAGTTTATACTGATTTCTTTAATGCTTTTTGGTTTTATCAGTATGTTAGTGTATTTATGATTATTCTGCCCATTTCTCAAGTACTTTATCAACCCAATTGTAAAGCCAGCAGGCAGGGCCGGGGCCACCACTATCAAAGCAGCCCAGCCCATGCAGGTTTGCATTGGATTCGGACAGTCGGCAAAGAAACAGCGGAGCCAAAAGCTGATGGGCCATAGCCTTTAATCCTACCTTGCACCCGGCGGGCAAGTAAAAATACACACTGGGCTCCAAAACCCAGTCACACTCGGTGCTCACAAAGCCACTGACTTATCCGAGTTTCTTAGAATCGAAGGTTTCTAGCTCACCAGCCTTCTTCTCCTCAGTTCTCCATTTCCTTCCTTATCCCAGATACAAACTCTACACAAACTGGCATCTCACTCAGCACTCTGCCATCTTGGCTGCTTCTCCTAGCCTCCTCCACGTGGCCTCCTTCCGCTGCTGGCTCTACTCTCTCCGCTCTCTCATGCTAACCTCAGGAACCAAGGGCCGAGTCCCTTTCTGCCTCCCTTTTATAATGTAGAAATCCAAACCCTTAATCCAATATACATAATAGGGAAGTCTCTAATACAAAGTCACTTCTCTGAGGCATGATAGGATTGTACCACCTCACACCAAAAAGGGAGGGACAGGCTTAATCCCAAAACCAAGCCTCAGGCTACAACAATTCTCAACACACATTAATATCACCTGGGCAATGGCCTCACGTGGGCAGCGCCTATTTTTAACAAAGTGAGCATAATACATTTTATCTGCCCAACACCAATATTTTTAACAATTGAATAATTCAAATTTACTGTGTGGTATGGTTGTCTCAGGACCTGCCGGTTTATTTCTTACATTACCAGTCTCATTAGTATTTGAGAAATTTTTTTATCCATTGAAACAAAATTTTTTCACAACACAGACAAATCCACATGTGACCCATGTCCTGGCATGTATTGCAGTTGACATGAAATGCAAACAAAAAGAAACTTTTAGAAATAAAGCAATTAAGCCCTGGTCAGATAGCTCATGGTGGAGTGTCGTCCTGGAGTGCAGAGGTTGCTGGTTAGATCCCCGGTCAGGGCACATACAGGGGCAGCACGGTGTTCTGGTCTCTCTCTCTCTCTCCCTGCCTCTCTCAGGAAACAGAGAAAGAAAGAAAGAAAGAAAGAAAGAAAGAAAGAAAGAAAGAAAGAAAGAAAGAAAGAAAGAAAGAAAGAAAGAAAGAAAGAGGGAGGGAGGGAGGGAGGGAGGGAGGGAGGGAGGGAAGGAAGGAAGGAAGGAAGGAAGGAAGGAAGGAAGGAAGGAAGGAAGGAAGGAAGGAAGGAAGGAAGGAAAGAGAAAGGGAAATAGAAAAGAAGGAAGGAAGGAAGGAAGAAAGGAAGGAAGGAAGGAAGGAAGGAAGGAAGGAAGGAAGGAAGGAAGGAAGGAAAGAGAAAGGGAAATAGAAAAGAAGGAAGGAAGGAAGGAAGGAAGGAAGGAAGGAAGGAAGGAAGGAAAGAGAAAGGGAAATAGAAAAGAAGGAAGGAAGGGAGGGAGGAAGGAAGAAAGGAAAGAAGGGAGGGAGGGAGGAAGGAAGGGAGGGAGGGAGGGAGGGAGGGAGGGAGGGAGGGAGGGAGGGAGGGAGGAAGAAAGAAATCATGGGGAACCCCTCTTTATATGTATTAGAGAACATTAAAGTAGTGATCATTGTGAGAATCATTTCCTTTGCAAAGATTCTTCCATGCTGTTTACACAGGGAGAAGAATATTATAATAAATAAAACCTGAAAAATAAATCAAGGAAGGGAGGAAGGAAATACACCTGGGGCAGGACAAAGGTCAAAGCTATTCTCTGTCCTGTAGTCCAAACATCCCACTAGCAGAGTGTCGGAGGGAATGGGAGGTCATGGGCCCTGGAGACTTGAAGGAGGGGAAAGGATGGAGAGAGGGGTGCTGACCTCCTCCTCCCACACTGGGGGTCTCTGAGAGAGGTGACCACAAGGTGTATTGAGATCAGGCCGGCACTGAGCCAGCAGCTAGTTCTCTGCCCGGGTCCTCGGCTGATGTGTAATTCCCTCGTGGTCACCCACCTCCCTGCTCTCATGCACCCACCCACTGGCAGCGAGTGCCCCCTAGCAAGCTCACAGGGGGCCCTGGGGTCAATCTTGACCACACCACCTTTTCTAAACAGATTGAGGACTAAAGCCATAAGAGTTTCAAGGAATGTGGGTTTTCCATGGTTTAGTGAGGGCCCTGCACCATGTCTGTCACCTTATGAGAAGTGTGCATAACGGTTCACCAGGTCAGCTTCCAGCAAAAATACACTATTTTTTTTTCCTTCACATTCTCTTTTATATTGGAGGGAACACTGAGTATCCCACCATCACTCACCGTACGTTCCCTGTGGCACCTGCAATTCAATTGAGGGGAACCGTCTAAGTCACCAAGGTGTCAGAAAAGATAATAAGGAAGAATTTATATATAAACAAAATGCAATGCCTTTCTGTTGTTGTTTTTAAAAGAGAGAGAAAACAATTTTTATTATTAAATAGACATTAAACCAAAATATTATGTGTATCACTGGCAATTCAATAAGAGACTGATAAAACAGAAAGAAGGATCACCCTTGTGTTTGGCCATGTGGATATGGCCTGTTCTATATGTGTCCTCAGGACAAGGAGTAGTCCTTATGTAAAAAGACATGACAGTGCCCTTTGTCCCACAAAGTTCATTCTAGATTCACCTTGCATTTGTCCATTGGCTTAATCCAAAGGAAAATAAACTCACATCCTTATGATAGGACATAAATT